>NC_088207.1:14487705-15798516 GCF_037126465.1 Ornithodoros turicata
TTCCCTGGGGAATCCCAGCGCGCAGGTGATGGCAGACAAAACAAACACACTTCACACACGGCATGGCACGCGGAGCAGAGCGGAAGCGGAAACGACTTGCGTTGGATCGGATACCGTTGCGTCGAATGTGCCTGGCATTCAGGAGTGGATAGGCTGTGACGGGATCCGGCCGAATCCAAAATATGGATCATGGCGCCTCCAGGACTTGGGCATTGGGAGAGGGTCTTGCCTCGGTACAACTCCTTTTCTCTTCCCCATCACACTCTCTCCCAGCTTTTCTTCTAGCCTTTCTACTTATGATTTCTATGTGCTGTGTAGCCTTACGTCACTGTTCACGTGACGGGAGCAGCATACGTGACAATGCCCTCTCATCCTGCGTTGCGCTCTTTTCACGAGGAGGAGGATTTTTCGAAGGTGCGCGGAACAGAGCCCTCGGGCTTGCTCCGTAGGTCACCAACACCCGTCGTTCTGTCGCAGCAACTCATTTTATTCGTTGGAGAACGCTCTGCATCGACAAACGAAAAACATCTTGCGGAGGAGGGGTGCACCTCAATGCTTCTTTAACGCACCCTCTGACTGCAATTACACCGCATACACATAAGCGATAGTTGTTTCTTATTATCATCAGTAACTTCCCACCACTTGAGTCTAAACACGCCCATTCCCACATGAACCAATATGGACTGCTTGCATAACTTATGTACAGTTACACTTTACAGCTACTTACACCAAGAGCGGTAACTAATTACAGGTGTTTTCCAAGAAAAGGAGCATGTTACTGTACCTGCAAATCAAATTGTAAAAGCGAAGGTTATATCTGCGAGGTCTGAGACCGTGTTTCAAAGTAGGATATTGCTCAGCAACGTGCCATCCTTGCGTGTTTTCTGTGTTCATCGAAGTCGTTTTAGCGACGGTTAGGCTTTGCAGGGCGGACACAAAACGAAGTGTCGTTGGTTATGGTCACAAGAGACATACACGTGCGTGTAGTGCTGTAGTGAGGCCAAGGGTAGTTCAAGTTTTGCGCCTACAGGTCCTAGCGCGTGTTCTATAAGCGAGGCCAGCATTATAAGACCAGCATTTTCATCTTGTGATTTTGAACGTCAGGAATTTTGGACATGTGAATTGCAACCCTGGGATGTCAGGACGGAATACCCTCCACGATTTGTCGGTGAGTGCATTGTGCGTTTCTGTCGTTTTAGGGAAAACCCCTACTCGAAGCACGCGGGGAAGTTGCGTACGGCGGTTCCTTCCTAGAATGGTTTTCTGAAGAGGCCAGAAGAATCTACGGAGACGTCGTACCTGCTCCTGTCAAAGGCCGAGAAATGGTCTTCCTCAAACAGCCCGTTGGAGTGACTGCCATAATAACCCCGGTATGACCACACGCAAACCCACGCTCAAGGCCATTCCGAGTGATATTCCTTTTGTGGCACTTTGTATACACATTAGGAGCTGTTACACTATGTTGCATGTGTCTTGGCTTTCTCAACAAACTTGAAAGAGATAATTTGTGTATGTCGTGAAGGGAGGTGTGCTTCTTAGAGGGACGGTCTCTCACAGATCGGGTGATTCCGAAACTTGACACAACGAGTGCCTACATTGAATACACACAAGGGAAAGTTTCATTCAGGATGTCGGAGCAGTTCGCGAGAAATCTGCAGAAATATACCGTAAGAGGTAGATGTACCGAACCTTGATCAACGCATCGCCCTCATAAAACCACGAAGAACGTCACCTTGACGCTTCATGGGAGCCTTCGCAAGGGCTCAAAAAAAAAAAAAAAAAGAAAAAGGAAGAGAAAGAAACGTGATCATCATTCCGAACACGAACCACCCCCTCGACACCAAATACAACATTCGCATTGCATTTTGCGCGAGTAATTAATTCATAAATGATGACAACAGCAAACCGAAACCGAAATGCGAAGAGCAACGAAAGGAAAGTTAAGTAGCAAGCCAGCTGGTGGTGACGATCCATGAGTTGAAAACCCGAGACGGGGTAGGGACGACCGTGTTTGTGTCGTCTGTTATCGTCCCTACCTCGTCTCGGGTTTTCAACTCATGGATGCGAAGAGCAGTAAACAGAGCTCCATATTACGGCTGTTCCTCCGGAGGAGGATCCCGTGACGTCACCAGCGTTGTCGTCTGCTCCAAGAGTTCTGTTCCAAGCCTGCATTCTTTCTCCCTTGCCGGATGATGTCAGCAGCTCGGCGCGATCATGATCGCGGCTGCCTTGCCAGTGCTTCGTGATCGCACGCATGATCGCGATCATCAGGCTTTGATAAGGCATTGCGATCATGATTGCGCCGAGCTATCAGTGTGTTCATTCTTCAGCGCCTTCTCGCTTCACAGAGGCGAAGCGCTCGCTTTGTAATAATTTGTGTGAGTAAAATCTGGGCAGTTTTGGACCGAGATATTTCGTACATACGTTCCTGACATCCCAAAGGTTACGGATATACGACAACCTTTGTGGTGATTTTATTGCGGAGTCCCACTTTAACAGTGTAGACCGACAGGAGAGTGTTGCAGGCAGCCTAGTTCGTTGCGTCGACTGTCACGTGATTCTTCGAGGAGACGTGTAGCAGATGCTTTTGTCAGCACAGCTCGTGGGAAGCTATAGAGCTCTTATTCGTCTAATCCTTTTTATTTAATAACCATGACATTTCGCGCTTTCCCATTATACACGGTTCCATTATGCGTTAGGAGTAGGTCATCTTCGGTGAGACCGTCCTCTTCCGAAGCATCAACCTCCGATGGCTCGCTCTAGTTGTCGTTCTTCAAGCCTTTGTGTCTTTTGTCCTCAAGTGGAACTTCCCGAATGCGATGATCACTCGCAAGATCGGAGCAGCATTGGCGGCAGGTTGTCCCTGTGTCATCAAACCTGCCCCCGACACTCCCTTGTCGGCCCTGGCCCTGGCCCAGTTGGCTCACGAGGCGGGCTTCCCACCTGGAACTGTAAACGTATTGCCCTCATCAGAAGTGACCACCCCCGAAGTGGGCCTGCGTCTGTGCGAGCACCCAGATGTTAGGGCGCTTTCCTTCACCGGGTCCTCAGCCGTTGGAAAAGTGGGTAGTATACGGCTTTTCACTTCTATTTTTTGGTTAATTTATTGATGTGTAGCTTACGAAACTAAATAAGGTTAAAATTTGGGCGGGTTGGTATGACATCTTTTAAAATGGATAAAATACCCCAGTGCGAAGGTAAAACAATGGGACGAGACGAACACAGACAAAGGGACGACGCACAGCACTGCAGTGCTGTACGTCGTCCCTTTGTCTGTGTTCGTCTCGTCCCATTGTTTTACCTTCGCACTGGGGTATTTTATCCATTTTAAAAGATTACGAAACTAGCACATTAGAAGCGTTAAATGAGACAGGTTTTAAAGGAGCAGCGGAAGCTCCATTCTTTTTCCTGCTGGTTTTAGGACTGATACGACGCGTGTATTCGCTATTCCACCGCGTATATTCGCTAGCTACTTCATGGAGGAGAAAAAGGGAAAGAGACGCCCGGTTAGGCGAGAGAAGAGAAAAGCGTGGAGCAATTGACATATGGATTGGGAACAAGTTTCAGCTGTTTAACTTAACTCCCATTGGTCTTCTCAGGTAACGTAACGACATAGTAAGGAGACCAATGTGAACGCTTTTCACACTTAGCTTTGTGGAACATGTATCCAGGTTTTCCGAAAGTAGCCATCAAGCGGCTGCGTAAGCGCGGCTGTAAAAATGGTACCGGATATAGCGATGACGGTGTCGAAGTGTCGAATAGTTTACATCAAAGTCATCTCTGTAACCTCTATTTCCGATTACTTTCGTTACATTTAACCGGATTTTGTTATGTCTGTTATTGTGAATTCACATTGAGCAGTGCTTGCGATTTGTTTTGCGATTTGCTTTATTATAGTCAGTTATGCAATTGTAGTGATGCTGCTGCACGTTATTAAAGGGGCGTGCCCTCGTCAAGCTGCAGTGTTGCCGCTTTTTGGCCGCCCCTAAACAACTGATGTAACATGTTGTGTCTATAATAAAGAAAGAAAGAAAAGAAAGAACTTTAGAACTAGATAAACTCAATTTGTGCACTCAACAAACGTGTACGTTCAACGACGTTCTGCTTTTACCGTTCTACGTTGTTGTTCGTGATCCCGAATGCCGATTTCGCGGAAGCTCATTTATAACGATAAGTCTGATATAACGAACAGATTTTGGCTACCCCTTCAATATCTGTATAAACGGGCTTGACTGTACAATATAATAAAGTGTCATCACAAGAAAAGAACATAAATGCATTTGCACAATAGCTTCACACCAAAATCTGGCTTTACGGGAGTTGTGTTCCTTAACTGTATCTTTTGGTAGGGCATACCATTGGCGTTACAGAGATGTAGTTGGGAGAACGCAGTATTGGTTTGACCTCGAAAGGATGTTGAAGGCTAGATAAAAGCGTGCGGGACTAAGAGGACCTGTGGTGGCGCCATGTGGTTCTCGATAATTCACATTGTCAAATCTTCATCCTAAACCCTACTTTTCTTTTGCAGAGAAAACTGCGTTGCTGGAAAGTAGTTGTTCTGAGGCTGGGAACATACAAAGAGACAGACACAGGACAGTTGCCTGCGGACATGAACAGTTCATGTACGACAGTTTAACTGTTCATGCCCCCAGGCAACTTGACGCTTGTGTTGTCGTTGTTACTTTGTATGTTCCTACCTCAGAACAATTACTTTCCAACATGTTCACCAGGTGCCGCGCCTCGTGCTTGTGTTCTATCTATAGTGTGTGAATGTTTTTTGCATTATGCTCCGAAATGCCATTTCATCGTGCTAAGTGTCCCGAGATAAATTAGGGGAGGAAATCGGAGGAAATCGTGGATGAAAACTTGAGAGGTTTAATCCGAAAATTAATTTCTTCTCTAATCTAAAATTAATTAAATTTAATCTTCTAGTTGTGCTGCCTTTCTGCTCTCATGATGTTCGCAATGTTGCCTATCACATGTGGAGCTTTAAGTTGTTTCATGCATTGTTTTCGTTTGGAAGTATTAGAGTTACACCGTCTATTATCTTCTGCCCTAGTTACTGCTGAAGCAGAGTGCGTCAACAGTGAAGAAGGTTTCCCTCGAACTGGGTGGCAATGCTCCTTTCATCGTGTTTGACTCTGCCAATATCGGGAAGGCCGTCGCAGGTGCGATGGCCGCGAAATTTAGAAATGCTGGTCAGGTAAATACACGTACGTGCCAATACTGTGTGAACAGGGACCACAACGCGCAGTTGAGAACAGTCCCAGACACGAGTTCGATCTCAGGTTCATGCTCGTGGCATGAACCACCTGTATAAAGCGTATTTGAGGGCCAAGTTGATATCGCACTGGAATACGTTTACGTGTAGGGTTCTCAAATTTTGAGCTCAGAATACTGAAATGCATTCTGACCTCGGCAGTGCCTGCTTTAGTTAGTTGATGCTGGCTTTCTATCCGAATCTTCTTGTTTTGTTGGTGGCAGTGCAATGGCACAGAGCAACAATGCGTGTGGGAAAAATGTAGGCAACCCAGTGACCTTTTTTTCCAAAATTCTATTAATTTATTCTGTTTTTTTTTCTTCACCGCTCAGGTATGGGAGCACGGACAAAAAACTATAAGTCAAGCTGCTTGACACGAGTCAGTCCCCCAAACAGCGTACAGTCAGTATAACATAATACAAATGAACAATATCTGCTGTATTCGTAACAGACATCAGAATGACTTAAACACATGCAGTATATACTAACTAAATAAACAAGTGTATGTCAATGCTAACTAAAGCACATCATAATAATTGAAACGCATATGCTGACATGAATTACGTAGCCTTTAGGAAAAAAAGCTATATACAACACTATAGTTATAATAGCGTAATGGTAACATAATATCGTAATAATACACGGGGAACGGTACAGCTTGGAACAAGAGTATAGGGAACACCATGTGACGCATTGCTTCATTCGAGCGACACTCTAGCAGCAAACAGGAGCGGGCACATATACTGAGTCTGAGTGATGGACGAACCAGCCAGTCACCCGTCTCTTATTCGATGTCTTCCCCATAGCTAGCAGGAGGCCGTTCCAATAAAGAAATACGCCAGTGTTGTCTTCCGTCAACTTTTGTCCCAAGCTGTGCAAGGACTGCCCATTAAATGAAATGGTTTACGTTTGCGATGCCGCCACAGGTACACTTTTATAGGTCGCCACAGGTACACTTTTATAGGGTGCCACAGGTACACTTTTATAGGGCGCCACAGGTACACTTTTATAGGGCGCCACAGGTACACTTTTATAGGTCGCCACAGGTACACTTTTATAGGTCGCCACAGGTACACTTTTATAGGTTGCCGCAGGTACACTTTTATAGGTTGCCACAGGTACACTTTTATAGGTTGCCACAGGTACACTTTTATAGGTTGCCACAGGTACACTTTTATAGGTTGCCACAGGTACACTTTTATACACTTTATAGGTTGCCACAGGTACACTTTATAGGTCGCCACAGGTACACTTTATAGGTCGCCACAGGTACACTTTTATAGGTCGCCACAGGTACACTTTTATAGGTCGCCACAGGTACACTTTTATAGGTCGCTGTTCTGTCAGTAAAGCCGAACATGCAACTCCATTTTGTATGTTAGTGCACTGATTTCTAGTCGCCTTCAGTTCGAAAAGATGACTTTTTTTTTTCAGACATGCGTGAGTGCTAATCGCATACTCGTGCATGAGGCCGTCCACGACAGGTTTCTCATAGGGATGGTGGAAGCCATTCAGGAAAAACTCGTTGTGGGAGACGGATTCCAAAACGGCACGACGGTGGGGCCACTCATCAACGAAAAGGCTGTCTCAAAGGTACGTTCTCAGAATTGTCTCGTCAACACCAAATCGTTACATAGTGCATTTCAAAATTCGAGTTCAAGATAGTGTGAGTTTATTTTGAAGGGGCACCAAATATGTAAACAAGGGGAACACTCTTTTTTTGTTGCATTCTGCTGCATTGCAGACAGTGAAATTTTCCGCAACAGAGAGATTTGCGCTCAAAAGTACGGAATTGCTGCAAAGCGACAGAACCCCTGACTGTGCACTCTTCCGTACACATGCGCCATCCTGCTATGCCAAGAACCACTCGCAATGCGGGACGGTAATACGTAAATTTCTTGTGGTATTGGGAAAGGTTTAAAATGACTTTCCTATTGGAAACTTCAAATTAGCAAATTCAGACTGTACCAAGAACTGGTGGTCTTGGAACTAGCCTCCAGTTGATACCCGCTGTCGTTGTGCAGCGAAATGCATGACACATTTTTCATACCGTCAATCAATCAATCAATTTATTGTACTTTCAAAAGTCCCATACGGGCGCTACATGGGAGGAGTGGATTACAGGAAGTGAGGAGAGAAATAATACAAAGAAAAAAGATGTCTTTGTTGAGGGCCCGCGACGAAGCAAGACGTCACCCTAGCTTTGCTCTAGGACAGAGGTGCCAACTCTGAGTGACGTCGCCTACTGTTGGCACATGGAATTCCTTGTGGTCGAAATTGCTTACCCTAGAGAGAATGGTATAAACGCAGGCAAGCTGGTAGACAAATACCATGGTGATGAGCCTATAATTTGAGCTGCTGTGTGTTTATCCTGTATGTAAGTTTGCCCATCGCTCAGGTTATGTATCATCGTGGAGTTACTTATCTCTTAATTGGCTGTAACTATTTGTTATGACAAGGTTATTAGTTACTTATGACTTCCACATTTACATGGGTGACTTCCTTTTGATGGGAATGTTTGTGATGCAGACAATGTCTTGTTTTGACTCGGTGGTTCTGTATAGTTGGCCATTGATGAAGCATGTCAAAAATGTTCCAAAAGATGTTTGTTTTTGTGCAGGTAGAGCACCATATCTCGGATGCAATAAGTAAAGGTGGCAAGGTGGTGCTTGGTGGGAAAAGGCACCCATTGGGCGGGAATTTTTTCCAACCCACCGTCATCACAGGCATTCAGGATGGGATGTTGGCTTGCACAGAGGAAACTTTCGGGCCTGTGGCTTCGATTATCAAGTAAGCTTGGCCGTGTTTGCATTGAATTTAATTTTGAATTGTACCTTACGGGGTACCGCACAGGCAACGTAGAATGTATGTACGTGCACATATTTCGATACTGTATTTTAATTTCACTCCGTTTTATTAACACAAAAGCGTTTGCTGATGAACACAATACTACATTATGAAAGGCTATATCACCAATTATAACGATAGCAAAAATACGCGATCAATTTTCGATGCAGCGAAGGCACAGGGTGATATGAAATATCGTCTGTCGAGCCCGTTTATTACGATCTTCGATATAAAGATAACTCCGATATTAAGATGAAATTGATGGTTTCCCGTTAGCCACCCTTTGAAGTACAGTAGATTCCCGTTAGGCCGAACTCGCCTAACCTGAATTCTCGGATATGCCGAACAGAATTCAGCCATTTGTTTGGCCTCCCATGACTATCACGCAACTAGAATCCGCTTAACTGGAACTATCCCGCACAACCACTCCAGTTAACGCGAACTTTCATGCCGCCCTACAAACGCCGTGTTCTTTCTTCGTTTCTTCCCATCGCGTATGCAGAGGAGGAAACCGCAAGAGTGGAGGAGAGAAGATTCCGTCACGCCATTGGTTGGCGGGAAGAATTCCGAAATAAAAATTTTAATGACTCTTCAAAACATCGAAGCGCACATGCTAATAGCTTGAGCTTTCGACAAAAGTGCAGATTCTCTCAGCAGTGTAAGCTGGCAAGAGTTCCAAGACCGCCATCGCGCGCAAGTTCGAAATTGCTAAGAGTACGCTGTCGGGGAGAGTGAAAGATCGTGAACGACTCCTCGATGCATTCAACGATGGTGACTTCGCGCCGCAGCGAAAGAGAATACATGTAAATGTAAACAAGACATCGACGTAACAGTCGTCGCGAAAGCGTTTGCTCGCGTATAGCGTTCAGAATTCTCCCGATGCCCGGTAAACGGTGTGGAAATCGATGCTCAAGATTCCATTTTTCCTTTGAAAACAAAGGCATTTTCAAAACCATAATCTCCGTCAGAATTAAAACGCAGCATGTTTATCCGCGCATTAAGGCCGAAACGCATGGAGCGTTCTCCCGACGACTCCAGGGCCAGCGTGCGCGCTCGGCGAGCGTGTGGCCTCGCAAACCAATTTTCCAATCCGCGCGGAGACCGTACGCCAGAGTCCGTCGGCCAGAGTCCGTCGGCTACAGATATTCGCGCGCGTCTCGGACGCGTTGGTAAGTGCAACAACCGCTCAGAATCTAGCAAAACGACGAGAGAAGGCGTTCTCTCTGCATAATGCGAAAGGCCTGAGGCTGGGCAGAACTAGAGTGGGTAAGACGGACACCTGTCTCAAACCAGCGAAAGCGTAATTTTCACAGGGCAACTCCCATACGTATTAACATGGCTCGTGTGAAAAAGAGGAGGAAAAGGGATTAAAAATGCAAAGCAGTCCGAGGCAGAAAGGAACCAGGCCAAGCGAAAGTATAGCGAAAAAGATAGCGAATCTATGGTCACAGAAGGCGTCTGTATAGGCTGGACGAGGCGACACGCCCATTCCGACCAGTGATTTCCATCATGACAGGCATCGGACTCTCGAGGCAACGAAATATTAATTATTAAAAGTGTCCAGGCGTGCCCACTTTCTAGGACACCCGTCGTATAGAATATAAAAACCACGTGCGCGTCGCACGCCAGATCGCTCGTTCTAGAGACGTCCCATGCGTTTTGGGTAGTCGTAAACGCGCGCGATCCCTCAGCGTGCGAGCAAGGGCAAATGCCGCGGGCAAAACGTCCCATATATTTCGGCCTTAAGCGCGGACCCCGTAACAAGCGACAAGCGACATGCTACACATTTTGTCGCTGTCGCGGGTGGTAGTGCTGCTGTTTCCCGACCCATTTGAGCGGCGACAAAGGCGAGCTGCGAAACAACGTTTCAGGGAAAAAATCTGCATTTCCCAACGTAACACCTCACGACGTGGAGTCATTTTAGTTTTTGCGTACACCGCATAACCAAATGGAGTCATCAATTAATAGCACCAAATTATGTGTACATGTATGTTACGGGGCCGTCTCTTGGTGGCGCTGCGGTTTTCGCGCTTTCGTCTTGTTTGTTTGTTTTTTTCCTCGTTCCGCCACTTTTACTTTCGAAAGTTCGCTTGCTTCCCACCTACAAGTTCGAAATTTCGTGTTAATAAAGTTGACTTGCCACCCACGCTACGCCGTGGCCCCACATCTCTGTACTTCACCATTCACTTCAGTTACATACCGCCAAATCTAGCGGATTTGGGCACGCGCTAGGCAACGGTCTCTGGCGACAAGCGACAAATATCTACGGGGAGTAGATGGAAGATTTTGTAGCCGCGACAGAGCTTTTTTGTCGCTCGCGTGGCGGCGCCGCCATCGATTTTGTCGCTTGTAGCGTGTCGCTGTCGCTTGTTATGGGGTCCGCGCTTTACTGACGGGAAATAGACGCGCGCGTTGCAAAGCGCGGACCCTGATAGGGCTCGCGAGGAGTCTGCTCCCCACATCATCCTCTCGCCCTCAAGGTTCCTTGTGGTTTCGTGCTCGCTGCAATGGTGTCTGCGATCCCGGGTTGCATTTTGACGAGGAAAGGCACATGGAGTTGCGCGAGCTCGATGGAGTTTGCACCGGTGCAAGACCTCGTTGCGAAGTACCGTGCCTAACAAAATGTGAGTTGGCAGACAGTTGCGCGTCACCACACAAATACGCGTCGACGAATTATCCATGGACGAGGCGAGTTCTAATGGGCAATACAGTTCAGATAGTGAGAATGATAATGACTACGGGGACTGGATGACGAGCAATGGAATGAGTCGTCGATCTCAAAAGGTGCGGCGCCTCACTTGCTATCGGCGGTTATGTTGTCCTTGGAAAAGCTTTTCGACACAATAGAGCTGCGTCACTTTAGAGCTAGATAAAATTCCTTTGTGCTCTCAACAAACGTGCATGTTCAGCTGCGTTCTACTTGTACCGTTCTACTTCGTTGACGTGATCCCGACTGGCGATTTCGCGAAAGCTCAAGTGTAACGATAAGTCTGATATAACGAACAGATTTTGACTTCCCATCGATATTCTTATAGACGGGCTTGACTGTACAAAATAATAAAGTGTCGAAAGAGAAGAACATAAAGGCAGCAGCGAAGGCGTTTGCATAATAGCTTCACACAATGTGAGTTGTGTTCCTTAAACTTTTTTTTCCTTGCTAACTATTGGGAGAGTGTATCAGTCGCGTTACAAAGCTGTAGTTGGTAGAACTCAGTATAGGTTTGAATTCGAAATGATCTTGAAGGCGAGATAAAAGCGTACAGAACTAAGAGCACATACGGTGGCGCCATGTGGTCTTCTAGAATTCACATTGCCGAATCTTCATCCTAGACCCCACTTTTCTCATGCAGAGGATAGTGGACTGGGAGGTTAGTGGATGGAGGCTGCTGGAAAGTAATTTTTCTGAGGCTGGAACATACAAAGGGACAAACACAAGACACGCCTCAAGTTGCCTGAGGACATGAACAGTTCATGTCCAACAGTTCAACTGTTCGTGCACCACAGTCAACATGAGGCTTGTGTTGTGGTTGTCCCTTTTTATGGTTCAGCCTCAGAACAATTACTTTCCATCATGTTCACCAGGTGCCGCGCCTTGGGCTTGTGTCGTATGTATGTGTGTGTGAAAGGAGGCGAACTGTAGGACATATCGATTTCTGGTGATGCGTTTAAGGCACTTTTTTCTGCCCCGAACCCGAGCGGTAAATTCGGGTGGTGCGGTCAGAGCAAGAGCCGCGTGTTCGGATGATGCACTACGGAGCAGTTCGCTCGCCCCAAGAGCACTTTTTTGGCTGTTGCTGCGAGAGGCCGAGCGAAAACCGCCCTCAACTCTCTTCTTCCGCTCTCGACGGCGAGCACGCACATATATGCGCCTCGCGAGTGTCGTCTCGTCTTGGCGTCTGCTCGTCTGCGCGTCTGCCCGTCGGCGTCTGCCCGTCACATGGCCTGTCATCTGTTTCTTTGTTGCGTTCACCATTGACGGCACGGATCTTTACGAAAGTAGTAGCGATGAAAGTTCAGTTGACACCGATAATGCGAATGACAAAGAGGATGTCGTGACCTGCTTCTCGCAAGCCATGCTTTTGATCAGGTGAAAGTGCGCGACGACGCCAACGACGCTGCCGGAAGTTCACGAACACGATGAACGCACAATGCGTAGCCAGCGCAGCGACCCTCGTAAAAGAGCGGTAGAGCGTCCGACAAATTCGGGTGATGACTGCCTCAGTGTAGAGCGTGCACTGGATCTGGGCGCTCTCGCTAGGCTTACCAGATGCATCATTCGAAATCGTTAATAGTGTGAGAGTGAATGTGTGCCCAGTCAGTGAACAGAGCCTCCCAGGCAAATCGTTGGAAAGCGGATGCCAGCGTGATGAAATTGGTCAAGGCTCTCGACCGATAGTCGAGAGATGCGTGGTTCAAGTTCTGCCATTGGCTGGCTTTTCGGACAATTGCCACATTTTACAGTGCATTGTGTACATGTGACAATACTCATAAATATGAAAACAAAGTAGGATACAGCAAAGGTTAATTGGGCTGGCAGTGACTGGATGTGTCTCGATGTGTCTTTTCGAGGCTTACAACGACAGAATATTATGTTTGATTTCAAGCGTTAACGTTGTCGTTACCAGAGTCTCGCAGAAAACACAGATGTTTTGATAGAGGTAGAAATACACCTAGACATTTGCACACGCAGAAGAGAGAGTTTTTAGAGTGACTTCGAAAGCGAAGTGCGTGAGGAATGAAACCTTCTCTGGCAGGTTCAAGACAGAAGAGGAAGCCTTGGAACTGGCAAACTCCTCAAGGGTTGGCCTGGCAGGTATGATACGTAAATGGTCACATCTGGTGTTTTAAATGTACGCATTTTCACGCATATGATCCGCGGCTAATCTGTTAAAAACGTTCGGAGTGGGTGCACTGTGGCTTAAGTGTGGGTGCGGCTTCTCTGAGGAAAGTGTCCCCTGGAGGGAGCCTTCCACCCAGCGTAAAGGACCTTCTAGACCTTCTAGAAGACCTTCTAGAGTTAATGCTTTATCGTATCTGGGAACTCAGCCGTTGATGGGGATCAAATAGATCACTGGTGACAGAAGCGTGCGCATGGCTCCCGCGCAGCGGCAAAGCTGCAATGCTGAAAGTGTGCTGTGAAGGATACTCATCACTCTCAGAGCAGGACAACGTGCAACGAGTGCAACGTGCATTTGTGAACTTTGAAAATTCCTTGATTTGCGCAAACAAACCTTTGGCCAGTTCGTGTACACAAGGTGCGTCTATACCGCTGTATTAATTGTGATATCTTTCCGACGAACAAGCCTTAGTTTACACGGTTGGGGGAAAGATGAGACAACCTGCCTGTTTGAATTTCTTGTTCTGTATTCATTTTAGACCAGCTAGGTCCGTTCTGCATTTACAGGTCGGAATTTCTAGACCCTTGAGGCTGTGCCTATGGACAGTTTAAAAAAGAAAACTTGAAAAATGAAAATTCCATGTTCTATTGCAAAGTTTGGTCTCATCTTGCCCCACCTTACCCTATCACTATATATATTTTTTAGGTTATTTCTTCTCAGAAGACATTTCGCAGATTTGGAGAGTGGCTAAAAATCTGGAAGTAGGAATGGTTGGTGTCAACGAAGGGATCATCTCCTGTGCCGAAGGAGCCTTTGGAGGCATCAAGGAGTCTGGCCTTGGCCGCGAAGGTTCACGTTATGGAACGGATGAATTTACGGAAATCAAGTACATCTGCTTTGGTGGACTGCAGTGAAAAGAAGAATGTGCATGTCACGTGCTGTGCTGTGTTCCCCCGTATCTGAATCCCCTATTTTGCTACTACCTGGTCACGCAACCATGAGCTTGCACCTCTGGGGACTTCACGCTCAGCGTGGTCTCCACTTGTAAAACTACATGGTGCAACTGTGGAAAGCTGTTCTTCTATGGGCACCACGATGGAAGCGCAGTAAGCGAAATTAGAAGTGGGAAGAACGTTTCTAAAGAGTTTATATCTACATCTATTAATAGAATGGCGCTAAAATGCACAACGTCGTATAGAGATATCTAGAAAATTGTTTCATCGCTTTTGCTTCTTTTTGGAATTCACCCTTTATGGTGGGTGTTCACTAACTTCCAGCAAGTATGATGATGATCATGTTAATGATGATGATGATGATGATTGTTGAGCGATAACCAAATCAGTAATTGAGGAAATGTGCAAAGGTGGTGTTACTCTACGAGGCTCTGTTTTAACAACGTGGGCTACATGCATCTCGTATGTAGCCTCCGAAAACAATTCAACTCCCGCTTTTTTGAGGCGAGATATCACCATCATTTTTTAGCCGTATCCTGTGTTGCTCCTGTTGTTCATTCTGTGTTGTTCCCTGTGTGTTTGCGGTTGTTTGTCTTGCCCAGACTCAGGTTTCAAGTATGCTGAAGCTCATCCTGTGAGAACGCCATACGACTCGCTTCGAATTAAGCTGCTTTACGAAGCATTTTCATTCGATTTTCGGGGTGTCAAGACTGTCTAACCGCGTGCGTTATCGGTCGAAAGGGTAGTGCTGTTGCATTTTTTTTTCCTACGCGTGTGCTACCTCCGGGAAACATATGTCGTACGATCGGAAAGGGATCGCACGCTCAATAGGGTAGCGCCCATGTAGGTTGGAGGAACGATACGCTCTGAACGATATGCTCTGAACGATACGCTCTGAACGATACGCTCTGAACGATACCAGCGCCTATCGTTCTCCCTCTAGCGTTGGAATGCTGAACGTTAGTCCCGCGTTCGTTCGCCGGTGCTGCGCGCCCCCTGGCCGAGACGTTTCTGCCTGTGGCGATTCTAATGATGTTAGATAACGCGGACTCAGTCCATTCTGAAGCGAACTGCTTTGTATCTGTGTTATCCTTGTGTCTGTATGCCTTTTCGTATTTTCTTGAAAGACTCACTGTACCATGATAGAGAGCCATGAAAGGTGACACCAAAAAAACTGGCCTCAACCCCTATTTCAGAATGTTTCACACGTGTCACTGGCTTGCATTATTTACGATCCTCTGTGCTCAATCGAGAACTTCCATGTTCGCGTCGCCCCTAGCGGCAAAATGTCGAACATCTCATTTCACCCCCGAATAAACATGGCGACGCTTTTCGGACTTGCACGTGACGTGGGATAGTAGCAATATAGAAGATTGCAAGACAAATGCGGAAAGACTGAAAGTGCTTTGTAGTGATTAGGAGTACAACGCGTCATCGAGTCTCGGCCTCAAACGTCCACGTAGCCTTGAAACCGATTATCTACTGTGAGCTAACATAGGAGCCGCCTGCTGGTGGCTGCGCATGCGCTGACTCGGAAAGGCTCGGAAAAGGTCCTCTGCGCTCTTTTGTGTGTATTCGCAGTAGGCATAAGAAGTATAGAACAAAGAAAAGAAAACAGGATTCAGGATGAACCAATGAAGATGTTGTGCAATGATTGGCTTTCCGTGGATTCTTAGTCGCATGGAGGCGTCGTGTTGCCTTACGCGTCGAGTCTCGATAAAATGCCACGTGTTCGAATCCCGGCTCTACTGTCTGGGCGTTTTCTCCGGATGGTATAAGGCAAATGTGGGCACAGGTGCCCGTGAAGTCAGCACAAGACGCACAATTCGCGCCGAACAGCCGTGTCAAGAACGCGAACAGCTCGGTAATAACGGCACCACCATCGACCGTCCCTGGATGGAGCTCATCTTTCATTAGCGGATAGAAGAAGATTTAAAGGGACATGTCGAACAGGTCCACTGGTTTCGAGACTAGATTTGTATTCGACTGAAACTTCCATGCAGATGCTATAAGTGAAATTTACAACGAAACGTCGTATAGATCAATGAGACGTTTTCGTAACTTTTGTTTGAGTCGGAACCAGGGTGTCGTACCGAACCCGTACCCGAACCGTTATGTTTGCCGGAACTGAACCCGTACCGAATGTTGGACCCGAACCGGAACAGGACCGATGAAAATAACAGCGATAACCAGTTCGCAACAAAACGGTTCAAACTTAAAAGAAGTCAGCATAAGAGTCAGGTGTCTCTCAATCCCCGACCGAGGACACATTGATGTCCATATCATGGAATTCGCGAATTTTCGCCTAGCAGTCAAGCGAAGACGTACTTTCAAGAATGTGCTTTCATCATCTTTTTTAACACGTTGAGGCGCAGTTGTCCTTGTGAGCGCCACGGCTAGCGCCCCACGCACGCGCTGCAGCATCTGCTCTTCAGAGCAGACGCTGCAGCAGAGGAGGCGCCACATGGACGAGGGAAACAGGAAGTAGGCCAGTTGTGTAGATCTATAGGACGAAGCACCCAACATTTCCCTTTACACGTGAGCAGTAAAAATTAAGCAAGTCAGAAACATGAGAAGTGGAGAAGGAGTGTACGCCAGGGAAGGGTAACGGTAATGTTAACGTAAACAAAAACGGTATGTTACCGAAATTGGAGATGGTAACGATAACGGAATCGCATACCACTGTCCTCCATTACCAGAAACGGAAACGAGAATTATTGTCCGATATTGAATTCGGGTAATGCCTGTTGTGCAATGACATTTCAGTGACTTTTCATTTTATTTTGTATTTTGATGACTCCATTCCCCGTAATGCTCCAAATACTACATGACAGCATGGAAACAAAGCGCAATATTGGATATCAACGTGGTGCATCGCTCGCGCACCTACTCGTCACAATGTATCTAGCCGTCGCCTACCCCCATGACATCAACAGAGACTCCACGCACTCTACTCCTCCATCGCGGGAGGATGACAGCATCTTTTTTGTTTACTTTATTCATTTCACTGTGGCTATGGCAGTATTGTTTACTACTGGGAGCGTCCGCCTATGAATGCGACATTGGATGAAGGTTACGCCCATCGTGGGTTACTGGTCTCAGAGTGACTGAAGACAGGAGACTGACTGAACACATGTTCTTACAGTTCTTTAAAAATCTTGCAAGATGTGCACATCCCAACGACGTAAAATTACTTGTGTAGTGTGTACGCGTGACACCGAAGCAAAAAAAGAGATTTTTGTGCCATTAAGTAGCAGGACTGTACACAGCTAAAGGGGGTACTTGACCACTGAAAACGTCAATGCAGACAACAGCTGTAAGCTATTAGCCATGCATGTCCTGATAAAAGCAGTGACATGGGAGATATAAAAAGAAAACTGTTTAAATTTTGGCATGGTAGAACCGTAACTGAACCGGAATGAAATCCAAGCAACCAGAACCCGAACCAAACCCGTATTTTTTGCGGTTCGACACTGCAAACTTCGAACACTTCATACTGTCGCTCTTGGAGAAATTCGATGGAATCTGTACGCGTGGATTGGTAAACGGCCTTCAGAAACAGGGCTAGTCACCTACAGCGATCGCAACCCTGGCAGGTGAGTGGAAAACTTCGTCGTATCACTATAGCTTTGGTCTCCTATGTATCACCTTCGGACCCAACGGATCTAATCCATTAATTGGGCATCAGTTTTCTAAACATCCAGTTCATGAATGTGGATGGCACTTCTACACAAACATTGATGACTCTAAATAGAACCATGAAGCCATGATCAAACCATAGAGCCTCAAAACCATTGCAAGCGTGTTTAGTGCATTCCTGGGCACTGATACATTCGCAATGCACAGTAGGATCCGGACACTGGTTAGACCAACGTAGGCATTAACTGAAAACCACGACGACCAAACAAGGCGAAAAGAGTTCTGAAACTGAGTGCAACGACCTGACGGCTGCCGGCGGGACGCAGGATCTAGACGTGACGTCAGAAGCAGGTTGTCTTCTTCATTGGCAGACTGGCCTAAAATTAGGAAATGGTACAACTAGCGTCATG
This sequence comes from Ornithodoros turicata, assembly GCF_037126465.1. NCBI lineage: Eukaryota > Metazoa > Arthropoda > Arachnida > Ixodida > Argasidae > Ornithodoros > Ornithodoros turicata. Next base: position 14,505,653 of record NC_088207.1, read on the forward strand.
CCGCTTGTAGGGAATGTGCAGGGCGTCCGCTCGGCCCGTTTCGCATTGGAACAGAGTTACTCATACCACAGCAATGCTACGTAGCAATAATTTAGCACAATAGTGTGCCTTGCTCAGCAATAACAAAAGATGTTGGGCTTGTTGGTATGCATACCACACTATGGAACGCGCACAAAGGACAACGACAAGGTGCGCCAGTGTTGTCCCCCTGCTTCGTCCTTGTCTTTTGTTCGCATTCCATAGTGTCGTTTGCTGAGCAAGTTTCGTACATCATTGAATTGAATGCACATCCATGTTGTTTGCGGTGATGGCTTGTTTGTCGGAGTGTTTCACCGTCTTCCAGGATACTGTTGGAGATATGCGAGTCAAAAAATATCCACTGTTAGCAGGCGGCACATCTCTCGCAATGCAGACTACGATATCTTGGTCTTCCAGTTTGCTCTCTTGGTGTTTTGTGGATCGGAATGGCACATGAATACTGAAGCTTATTAATTAGTGGCTGTAACCTAGAAGTAATAAATTAGTGAGTTTCAGGCCTGCAGCACGAGTCTTTGCCTCTTGAAGCAGAGCGAAACTCCCGCAATAAGCATTTTAGCCGAGGTATTGTTCTTGGCAGGGGCAGATCTAGAAGGGGGGTCCAGATGTCCTGACCCCCTCCTCAATTTGTGTCTTCACACAGTGTTTAAATGACCCTATATCATGTATCTAGTATGCTGTCCATGGCTGGAACCCCTCAGAAAAATCCTGGATCCCCCCGGGTTCTTGGTATAATATTGATGGTATTTATGTGCATTTGTGCAGCATGCGGGAGAACTTCACATATAAGCGGGCGGGTACCGCACTAGATATGCTGTGTTCAAACTACGATTCAAACTGCTTTGCACGTAGGTTCATGAACCATGAGCTACTCAGGACACTTGTGGTAATTCTCTGCAACAGTGGTAATTGTCTTAACTGCCACAAGCGGTCACGGTTATTATGTAAAGGAATTAAAATAGTGGAGCCACACAGTTTACCGCAGTGGCTTAGCCAGAGAAATAGTTCGGGAGGCATTCTATGGGGACATTGTATGAGGGAGGAGGATTTCACCCTCGTTTTCCTCTCTCACGCGCACTACCAAATGTACGATTTCGAGGAAGGGGTTGAACGCCTCCCCCCTCTGGATACGCCACTTGCTTCCCGCGATCTGTGCTTGCACCAACGTCCTCTACGTCTCCACGTCTCCCTGAGCAATCGCGTGAGTGTAGTCGAGAGAGAGAGAAAAAGAATACAAATTCGTTCGTGCTGTCTAGAAGAGGCCACCCTGAAGAGGCAGCTTTATAATAATCACTTAGCCTCTCCACTTTGAAGTGAAAGGGGAAGGATGACTGGACCCAAAGCAAAGGTCTCGCTGAACTTCACGGAAGCCTTGCGGGACGAGGCATAGACTTCTCACTGTTTGTAAACAAATGATGCCATTGTGTTCGACAGCACCACCAATTTGGTAGGTTTGAACTACGCTCGAAGCTAGGGGCGAACAAGGTCGTGCCCGAAATGCACGGTCTTGAGGGGATTATGATGGTTCCTGAAAGGGACGCGACGTTCGGTCCTTCTTTTCTTTCAGTAGGAGGCAGTGAACAAGTGCCCATTGGTGGAACCCAGCCCTCACCTTCCGATTTGTTTCGGTTTCAGTCTGTCCACCAACGTCATGATGAGTTGACGACGTTTCTCGGGTGAGGCCTATTGATGCAACCACATCATATTGAGAGTGGTGTGCCCGTTGCTCTGTCAGCAAACTAGTGTTTTATCTGTTTGATCACTCATTTTTCTATTCGGGTAAACGTGACGTTTGTTGGGATTTTTGTTGAGTCAGGGTTTCACCACTCTCAACATCCGGCGTCTGCTGTTTATACATTTCCGCAGATTTCTCACAAACTGCCTGGTTGTTCTGAATGAAGCTTTCAATGTTGGTTAATTACAGCACTCGGGATGAACTTTCACTTACTGGAGCGCCCGACCTGTGCGAGGCCTTTCCTTTAAGATGTAACAGAAGGTTCGTCTTTGTATGTAGCACAGCTCAAGATATCGTTTCCCTCTATTGCGTTTCCACAAGGTAGGGATTGTACCAGTTCGTCACAAATCAGTGACGTAGCCAGACCTCCAAGGTAAGGGGGGCTTGGTACAAAACCCCCGCTGATGAGAGATGAAAATCTAGAATGTTTGAACGTTAAAAATGCGATTATGCACATATAGGCTCTCATGGCCGGCGATGCTACGTCACTTTATTGGAAGTAGTATGAAAACCTCATACATAATTTCAAAACTGTTCAAGAATGCTGCTTAGATAGACAGACGCCAGAAATAGGAAGAACTTTCGCGATCGTCACACTGGCTGGATCTCCCTGCCTCTCCCCCCCCCCGCATATAATTTTTCGTCGGATTCGCGCAATATGCATTGTTTGGTCCGTGGTAGGTAGGGGGCCCTCGCCCGCCCTAGTCCCCCCTGCGGCTATGCCACTGTCACAAATTATCTCAGATAGATCTAAATAACGATTCTTTCCATCAGTGTTCACCTGCATTCCAAGATTTAAGGCGGGTAACAGGCCTTTTCCCCGCATGACTGGATTTGTTTGGCAGTGACTTCCACGCCGTTGTGTTTCTAGTGTTGTGCGTCCTAAGCCTTTTCTTCGTGCTCTCGCACGTTTAGCAGTGTTAATTGTTTACCCTGCGCCTAGCATTTTGTAGTTGTCATCTTGTGTTAGCTGTTGTGCGGTGAGGCTGCGGTTAGGCCTAATCGATCCCCTTAAGCCTTTTCCTCCGATGTGTGTGTTCTCCATGCTGTCGCATGTCTTGACTTGTTTAGCAGTGCCTTCCTAGTACTGTAAATGTATTTCTATTCGCGATGTATTAATTTTCGTGAATCGCATTTGGGAAGTTATTCGCGAGTATTTAATTTCGCGATTCCTCGTCTGTTTCTTTTCGCGGGATAAACCGTCAAGCTATGTTCACGAGTACAATTTTCGTGATTTTTTATCGGTCGCGAAATTCGCGAAAATGAATACATCGCGAATAAAAATATGTTTACAGTATTTTGCTGCTTGTGTTAGCCATCGAGTTTTGTAGCGATGTGCAGTCACGCAAGGCTGAGCGCTCGTCTTAAGCCTTTTCTCCGTGCTGCTGCATGTTTAGCATTTGCCACAGCGGTTATGATGAGCGGTTAGGCCTTTTTGCCGATGTTCCGTACGCGCTTTCGCATGTTTACACTTGTATAGCAGTGTCTTTCTTGTTGCAATTCTTACCCGCCGCTAGTATTTTGTTCCTGTCTTTCACGCATAGAGCCATGACGGTGGCACTATCTGGTGTGGTGCCTTGCAACTAGGTGGCCACCTGTCGTCGATCTCTGCAACTAGTGGTCATCAACAAGCAACATGGCAGTCGCTGGTCACTCGGCTGTTCCGGAGCGATTTCTTCTTTGCGGCATCTTTGATTTTCGAATAAATTGCTTCTCTTCACTCTATTTCTATCTATTTGTTTTATGGCCATGAGTATCCGGAAGCATGCAGGGTGGTGTGGACACGAGTTAGATGCTCCCCAATTAGCGTGGTGACTCCCTGGATGGTCCCAATTACTGTGGGGGGCCTAATTAGCTCTAATTGCTAATTTAATGCTGTCCACATCCCCTGTGTGTTTCTGGATGGTCAGTACTTACTACTTACACCTACCTACTCCTAATACTTTTTTGATTCCGTGTTAGCGCCACGAAGCAGCTGTGGCTATTAGCGGCGCCAGTCCTAATAGAAGAGCAACTGCGAAGAGAAAACACTTTACAGAAGCAGGTTAAGGTTATAGTCACTAAATAAGCTTCGCTTCAGAGTATCGACACTGAGGTCCACGGAAGACCCGGGCCGCCATCTTGTTTCCGCACCGCACCGGTACCATCCCCATTTGAGGATCAAAGACGGCTAACATAATGCTCCCTGTGGGAGAGTGAGCGTGTATGATTATTGCGCGATAATCCATGTATTGTCAACCGGAGCGTCCCGAGGTAGTCAGGGTGAGCTCAAGGCCGTCAACCTTGATGAGCTGCTTGCAAAGGAAAGGAACATTTCACCCGCGCACGATAGATGGCATCATGAGCTAAAGTGCTCTGAAGTGCGCGTGCGCGTGGGTAGCGTTGCGCGGAAACAAGATGGCGCATGCTCGCTCTTGCAACTCAGTGTCGATACTCTGAAGCCTAGCTTATTTAGTGACTCCAGTTACGGTGAGCCGGGGCAAAAAATTATGACAAGTAGGTTTATGTGAGATGAGGTGATTATATTTTAGAAGGAAGGTTGATGTGAGGTGAGGAGTGGAAGATACTCTAGAAAGTAGATTGACGTGAGGTGAGGAAAATACTTGAGAAGGAAGGTTGAGGTGAGGTGAGTTGAGGAATATTTTTCAGAAAAAAATGAGGTGAGGTGAGGAAATTAATTTAAAAAGGAGGTTGAGGTGAGGTGAGGAAATACATCTGGGATTGAGGTGAGGGCAAAGACCGTGAGGGCATTTGCCCACCTCTGGTGATACATGACTTATGTACCTCTTTTAGCCAAGGAAATCGATACTTTATTTTCTTTCTTTCTTTATTCCTGTTTCACACAGGCGTACCTATAACAAACGCTCACCTACATGTCGGTGGTTACCATTGGAGTACTTTCGACATAGGCGGGCTTTAGCCGCTTTGTATTTGTAACGAGTCCCATACAGATTGCCAATAAATCCGCTTCACGAAATTCCACACATGCTTCGTCGGCAAAATACGAGGTACAAAGATGCCGAACGCGCAATCCTTCTGTCTCGCCAGGTAGCCTGACGGCGACTGCTGCTTCCCTTGTCCTTGCGTCCGTGTTGTTTTGGTTTGTTTTGCAGCCAGGAACACAATGTCGTATAAGCAGCACTTCGCCACACGTCGCAATTTCACTATTGAGCAAAACTCTGAGCGATTTCTAGTAAATAGGTTCTTTCACACACGAAGCCATGCACAAGGCAAACGATACCTCGGAGAGAAAATGTGGGAGAGATGCGCTGCCCCTGCATTGGTCACATTATCTCCGGCGTCACCACGATGTCGTCATTCGTTTCTCAAAGGTTGCATGATAGGAGAGACCCGTTTACTCGAGCATTCAGCGCAGCTGGACGAAATACAATATCCGATAGTGCCATGCAATCTCGTAACTGTTTCCGACCCATGTCTCCGTATGCGAAAGTCCCTCGCAAGTCCCTTGAAAGGGACGGCCTCGCATAGCAACAGCATAAATTAATGATAATGAATGTGGAAATTCGCCACATGATAGTGCGGCCAACTACCCCAAGGCACAATGGATGGAATGAGATGTGTCCTGATGATAAGACGATGCAAGACGCCGAATAGGGGTCGACAGTCTGTGGATTCAGTGAAACAACATCAACAGAACGCTAGGCAAAACCACACCACACAAACACAGCACACAGATCGAGATACTCTTGTTGGATATTCCGTCTGCTGGCGCCGCTCCACCTGAGAGCTCGAGGTACCTTCTCTTGTCCAGCCAGATCGATACCTATTGGGCCCAAGCAAAGAGCTGCTAGACGTCACTGGCATGGTTAAAGCAACCCTCATCCACAAACAGTAAGGTTACAACGATGCTTTTCGTTGTCAGAGGGATCGCTGAACTTCTTCTTGGCCTGGACGTCATTGAAAGACTGAACATGCCTCAGAGGGTGAAGCTTCATTCACACCGTGTCAACCGCACGAAGAATTCCCTGAGCTATTCTGTACACTTGGCGAAGTGGCACGCGAGTTTAATATCCGTCTCAACCAAGATGCCGTGCCATCCGTGATCTCTTGTCCACGTCGGGTGCCGACACTGCTTAGGGAAGCGGTGGAAGAATAGGCCATTTGAAAAAGTTCCAGGGAGCAGCGCGCGCCCTGGCAGCGCGTGCCGGGAAATGCTGTGCAAAACGACAGCGATTTGCTATGATCTCCGATCGTCGTCGTCGTCGTACTGGTGTATGCGACGTCGCTGTTGTTTTGCACAGCATTTCCCGGCATGCGCACCCAGGGCGCGCGCTTCATGGAACTTTTGCAAACGGCCTATTATCCCGCATGGAACAGCAAGGGGTCATCTGAAGAGTACAATGACTGTCTGAATGGTGTGTATCGTGGTGCCGAAGAAAAACGGCTGCGTCAGGACCTGTGTGGACTATACGATGCTGAACAATGGGGTACTCAATGAAAGCCACCCTATCCTGCGCCTTGCAACGCTCGTGGGAGCTCGAATTTTTTCGAAACTTGATGCTTGCTCCGGTTTCTACCAAGTGAAAGTTGCAAAGGAGTCTGCTATGCTGACAACTTTTATAACACCGTTTGGGCGGAACAAATTTAACCGCATGCCATTTGGGATTGCATCAACCCCGGAGTATTTCCAGAGAAGGGAAAAGCCAACTTCTGGAGGGTATCCCTGGTGTAGTTGTTCATGTGGATAATACACTAATACGAAGGAGCACAGACCCCATGCACAGCACTCACCTCAAACAAGTCCTCCCTAGATTGATAGCTGCCGGGATAACCCTAAACAGGGACAAATGTGAATTTTCCACACAGTCCGTAACTCTCCTTGGCCATGCCATAGATAAGGAATGAACACGCCCAGACGACTCAAAGATTGCAGCAATCGCAAGTTTGAAGCCGTTACGCAAGACGTTACGCAGCTCAAGCGTTTCCTCGGTAGCGTGCTTCATTCCAAATCTTGCGGGCATTGCCCACCCGCAGATTGAACTGCTTCAGAAAAGTGTCACCATTCACTGGGATATTGTGCAACGAACGGCATTCGAAGAAATGAAAAAGTGCCTAACATCTCGTCCTGTTCCTGCCCCTTTAAGACATTGTGCACTACATGTTACAATTACATGTTACAATTACACACCTGGATGAGGACATTTCAGAAGGATGTCACAAGTGTACAACAGAGATTCAAAGTGTTCACTATCAGAACAGGGGGAAGGGCAGGAAGCTTAAAATGCAATGATATCACAAGAGGGGAAGTGACTGCTCGAAAAGTACTGTAACATCATAGGGCAACTTGCTATTACTCCAGGAACTCAAAATGATGTTTTAGAATGACCGTTATAATGCACACAGATGAACGGCTGTACAAACCTCCTGAAATATGTTGCCAGCCAGATCCAGATCCTTCAGGTGCAATGAACATCCAAATGCTGCAGAAAGCAGACTTGCAAAAACGTGAACGCTAACCCGATTGTGTCTCAGTTCACAATTCACCAAGCTGGCTATAAAACAGCGTAAGTTCCTCATCAGTGCACAGGGGAAACTGTGGAGGAGTGCTGTTCATGGTCCTCATTGTCATGTGTCATATAGTCTGTGATGTCTTGCACCGATGCCGTACCCCGAGGCGCCCCGCGCCTTCGAAGAGTTTTCATTGAATTTTTAATGTCAAGAAGGAGTGCTAAGGTGTCTTGCTCAAAATCTGAAATTCAGCAAAATAGCATGTGAAAAAAGCTGCTCGACGCATGTGTAATGGGGCACTTCCACTGAGGTCTTCCCACTAAAATGTCCTTGTGGTGCAGGAAGGATGTTTTAGGAAGAAGCATCAGGCCCTGATAAACACTGGCTGTGAACAGAAAGTTACTTGATTGCACTTGTTCGAAACATTGATCCTGTATTCTAGACAGGTCATGGCTAACAGTCAATTCTGCAAGAGAAAAGTTGTCTTTCACATAAAAGAAATAGGACTTACGATTTCCAGAGCGCTGCTCAGGTGCAGCAACACAGCTGTTGGACAAGGTAGTGTGGCATTATGTGAGCCCTGTGCTGCGCTAAGAACCATGTTGTGCAATGGTAGGTGCGAAGGACCAGGACAGGATAACAACAGAAACTCTCAGTTCAGTAGCAAGTCGTTCTAACTGAGTCCTAAATCTTGTCTTCTTTCTCTGCTCTGGGTCAAGGGGGAACAATCTCGAACGGGTGCCCATGGCCTGCGGTGAAATTTAACTGACAGTTAAATGACGGAACTTGAATGTAGGCCAAAGGCAACGAAAATACAGGATGTCTTTTTCGATACAGATTTTTCATTAAAAAAGTATAAGGGCTATAGACTAAGGGCTAAGGTATAAGGGTTTTCACTTCTACCATCTCTGGGCCGGCGGACGTTCTTGGCCATCCGTTGCTCAACCGTCGAATGACTAATTACCTGAAAATCGTTAATTAACTTTTTAATTATAAAAGCTACGAAGTTGTCCCAATGAGAACATCTGGCCCCTTCGGTCACCTGAAACCGTAGCCGTTTTCAGAAAAAAAAAGTTCGTTCGATAGATCGCCCGCAAAAAATTTGTGAATGGTGTTCCACCATTTCTTCTATATTTTTTTTTTCACTGCGCATCTCTAGATACGAGTATTCCCTTCATTCCCCATGTGAGAGGGTGAAAGAGCACAGTGCCGCCTCATGCGTTGAAGATGAGCTCTAACTTGCGGAAACAAAACAAAAACAAATGTATCGGGCATAGAAATCTTAAGGAGTATGCTAGAAGGAAACCTCCAAAACTGGGATGTACGGGCGAGGGGAGCGCCATATTGAATCAGCTACTGTTGCCGTGGCGCATGCAAAAAAAGGAATCCCGTAAGCATACAGCAAACATAACGCCCAAAATGTTTTTGGAACAGTAACACACAGCCTGAATCCATGAAACCGTGAGATATATGAAAACGCACACACACCCACGAAGAAACAAAAACACGACACGAACGCCACATGGGGACGCCGTCTTCGCCGCTGCCTCAACCAGACCAACCAGCCTTGACTACAAGCCTGGATAGAGGCGGACACTCACAAAATACGTAGCCCAGGGAAGCAGAGGAGCAACCGAGCAAGTGTTGCAACAGTTTTCGGAACTGTGGCTGCTTTCACGGGCTAGAAATACACGACGTTTTCCCGGCTGATTCAATATGGCTGCTTCCGAGCGAATACACTGAGAGAGGGAGGAGCCCCGTTCAAGTTCTTTGCTCTCCTCCGATCCTCCTCCCCGCCTTTCCTTCTAGCCTCTCTCCGTAAGATTTCTATGATATCGGGCCCTTATCTTGGGTTGCATTTTCTGTTTTCTTTTAATGTTTTTCCAGGACGCAAGAGGCGATAGTGTGTTCTTTCACCCTCTCACATTGGTGGTGACGGAAACACGCATCTCCGAAGGTGCGCCATAAACAAAATAAACAAGAGGTGGTGTTCCCTCACGAATTTTTTTTTGCGGACGATCCGTTGAACGGATTTTTGTTCTGAAAACGGCTTCGGTATCACGTGACCGAAGGGACCAGATGTTCTCATCGGGACGGCCTTGTACTTTTTATAATTAAAAAGTTAATTAACGATTTTTAGGTAATTAGTCATTCGACGGCTGAGCAACAGACGGCCAAGAACGTCCGCCGGCCCAGAGGTGATAGAAGTGAAAACAGGATGCCTATAGCCCATATAGTTTTTTAAATAAAAAATCTGTATTAAAAAAAGGACACCCTCTATATACAGAGACAAGCAACCCGATACATAACAAGCGAAAATGTTAGGCACACTCGAACACAATTGATAAGTTCGGGAAGGTACATCACTTCTACGAAGGCAATTCAGCTTTTCACAAGTACCTTCAGACTCGGAGCCTGTTGAACAGTACTTTCTAATGGCGAAATCGATATACTTACCTCGTGGTTACTTGGTGTTCTTGTCTCCTCCATTGCCGTTCCTCACTCCTGCTGACAACGGAACAGAGGGGTGACATAAACCCGCCATCTTTGTAGCTACCCACCTTTAGGCGGCAACCGCATGGAGCAACTTTTGCCAACTGAATCGGGCCAACGGAGCGCCAACTCAGCGTGAACGGAACGGTATAGAAGCTATGCAACCGCATGGAGCAGAATGTCTACGTTGAGGTTGTCATGGTGAAGCGTCGGCCTAGCGTTTACCCCCGCTTGTTGCACACGAAGTGGCAATGCTTATTGTAGTAAACTGCTGTACGCATTGTTTAGTAACATAAATGATACTTTAGCGGTTCTTGAAAAAGTACGGTGCTAATAACATCTAGAAATCAGGTGTTTACAAAAAAATTTGAGATATGAAGAGAATGTTGGCTTATGAGTGTTTCGAACTACTTACGAATATGAGCGAACTACTAGCAATGCTCACTAAAGAAATATCAGACTGCATTTTTGTTAAAGTTATCTCCTCACACATTTCCGATTTGCCACGTGCCACAAATAATATTTTGATGTTTCATTTAGTCACCTTCGCCTTGCACACACCTTGCCACCTCCTGCCAAACGATATATTTTAAGTTGATGTCCTTATACTGAACAAGTTTGACGTTTGACGTGGCCTCCTTGAAGTTCACACGGCGGGTCTGCGTGTCCTTCTAGGAGGCAGGGTGAAGAGGGCAAAGCCCGAAGGAAAAAATAATAATATAGCGGTCACAGGCACGGTCATAGGTGACTTTGTCACGTGCTTGTGGCATTTCCTGTGAAGCGTGTTTTCATTGGCGCACACGGTTCAGTCGGGTGGTGTCACTTCCTCTCCTCAGACTAAATATCTATCCTTGGCAGAAACCGGCTCATCGGTCCGTCGTTTATTGTTCGCTTAGTAGGTCACCGTTCCTTTCAAGTTCTGCTGCCATTCAGTTGGCAAAAGTGCTCCATGCGGTTGCCGCCTCTCTCTACGTAAAAACAGCGCAGAGACGGGACACGAGGAAGAAACAAGTGCACATACAGAGCGCTGACTAGCAACTGAAGCTTTACTTCCCAAAGGGGGTCAAAACCGAAATGGAGAGAACAGGAAAGGAGGCCATTCAAGAACAATCTTGAAGGTAACTAATCTCTTTGTACAATAGGTCAACAGACGGAGTGCTGACACTTCTTTCACCTCTATTGTGAATTTGTGCTCCTTCGTAAATTTCCCTGGCGAGCTTGTCGGAGTAGCTCTTAAGCACACGTGTGTCTTAAAAACGAGGTCGGCATCCGCAATCGCAACAGTGAATGGTTAGGTTGCTGCCTCTGTGGGTTTACAGTGAGGACGAGTGTTCGCGCAGCCTGTCATTCAGACACCGGCCTGTCTGCCCCACACATGACTTCCCGCACCTCAGAGGAATGTCATAAATAACATTATACCTGCACTGGACGAAAGGCCCTACATGCTTTTTGTTGCATCCGGAAGCAACGGCTTCCTCACTGTTGACGCGTCGACACAACCCGCCTAACTTGTTAGGTTCCCGACTTGTTAGGTCCCGTTCCGACATACAGCGCTTTGCTCCAGAGCACTGCAAAACAGCGCTGTTTTTCTCTCCTCTCCCGGCTGCGACTCGATGGAAAACAGCGCTTGGCGAAGTTGAGCTTCGGTGAATTTTCCCATCTCTGTGTCCCAGCGATAGGCTCCCTGAACCAATGAGAACGCGGCGTCGCGTTCACGTGACGGGGCTGCACTTATTTTTTCGATCACGTGAGATCAAGTACAGCGCTGGGACAAGCGCTGCAAGTGCGAACCCCACAGTGGAAATACAGCGCTGTTTTGCAGTGCTGTGGTGCAGCGCTGTGGAGCAAAGCGCTGTATGTCGCAACGGGTCTTAACGCCGGCACGCTGTGCAACTTTCTTTATGTAGTAGGAAACGGCGTGGATATATGGAATGGCCGCTATCCTGGATGGGCGATCATGCCTGGGAGTCTCTTCGTGTTTCTTGTGCAACTTCCCGAGGAGAACCTCAGCTAAGCCTCTTATCAGCTGAACTGGAAAACCAGCGGCTTCAAGCCTCAAAACTCGTGACCGGAGGCTCCGCTGAAATTGATGTGGGCGTGAGCGTTTCACGGCGTTTTCCATTGCCGATAGTACAATACTGCGTTTGACCAGCTTGGAGTGGGCCGACGAAAACGGCAAAAGGCCCTTCTTAGAGCGTGGGACGTATATGTCCAGCACAGGTGGTCTGGCTCGATGGCGAGTTCAAGGTCTAGGAATGTTAGTCGATGTTCCACTGGTAACTCCCTCGTGAGTGTGAAAGGTGAGTAGTTATGTACCAACTTGCCCAAATCTCTGCCTTAACTATGTGTCTCTGCTTCCTGGGTTTTGAAAGCAGTCTTCTTTAGACAACCCAAGAGAATTCTTTCTTTAGTCGACTCTCGTGATTATTCAGGGAGCGTTTGTTGTTGTTGCAGGCAGAGCTCGCTGTATGTCATGCAGCTGTTATTAATCTGTTTAAACAAATATAGGCAAGAGGATTCCCGCGCTGTCGCATTATCAACGACGGAGAATAGAATGGTACTTATGCGTTCCGAGCAAGTCATGATCTACGACACAGTTTCTTACCGATCGCCGCTATCGTACTAAGGTTGGCAGGACGTAATCAGAAAGTAATTTCCTTCCACATATTTTTATTCATATATTTCTGATGATGATGATGAGATTTCTAACATTTTTAAGTTATTATTTTGTGCACTAGCGAAAAGAAAAAAAAACAGGGGTTTTGTCCACTGCACAGTCATCTATCCATTAGGTGACAAGGTGCGACATGCTATGCAACCGGGAACTAACGTATAAATCAGAGTGTTGGTCAAACAGAATATACTCGCACGCCAACCCCAGATTAGAAATTGTGAACAAAGAAACATGAAAGAACGAAAGAAAAGGGACATGCGACCCTTCTGTTACATTTTTTTTTTATTAAACCGCACAACATTAAGACACATCCAACAGAACGACACTGTACACAACATGAACTGAATCTCAACCACACAAAGCCAGATGATAACATCTGTACGTAACCCGTTAAAAGAGTTTAGTCGCTGCGACAGAAATTGGACTGCTACCATTCAGCTCTCTGTTTATGATGCTCTTTTTAAACGGCATATAGTCCGATGTCGACGTAGCGGCAACCATTCTCTCCTCTTTCTCAACATCCTGCGTAGTGTCTACACTGCCTCTCCCTGGACCTCCGTTAGTCGGTGCTCTTCGTGCGTGTATTTGGTCTCCATCGACGCCTGAGGTCACTGAGATTTGAGGATAAGGTGAGACTCTCGGACAGCTCACTGTAGGCTCAAATAAATGGTCGTGGCAAACTGTCTGCCTCGTAGGGCTCAAGAGTCTGCGGACGGCGTTGGACGGCATCTCACGGCTTGCGGAGCAGCTTGGTCGAGGGATGTGGTTGTAGATAGCATCACTGGTAGCATGTGCGTTGTGTGGGACCCGAGACACTGCAAGCGGCACGGCCAGAGAACAGCAGCCTGAGTAGACGGAATACTTTAACGCCGGCTGGCTGAAACAGGAGTATCCTTGAGGCTCCGGAGGCCAGATGCGCACGGCATGGGATTGGATAATGGGCCGCGGAGAGCATAGCATACCTGAAACGGTACATAATGTTCTCTCGTATAATTTATTTATTTAGATATACTACAAACCCCACAAAGGGTTCAAGTAAGGTGGGCCACAACATTTCACTCAAAATGGCACTGAAAGAAAAAAAAAAGATTTTTTTTTCTGTCCCTTTTCCTTTTAGAAAGAGAGGCACATGCAAGCACATGCATACAAATACAAAGGTGTGAAACATTTGGTCAGACTCAAATGATCCCGTCAACAAACTGCTGTAATTTTGTTACATCATGCACGGCCTGTGGCAGGGAATTCGAATCGCGAATAGTTCGTGGAAAAAACGAACACTTGAAACAATGTACGAAACAATGTACGCGTGCGAATGGTTCTTGGAGAAGGGTACTATGAGAGCTTCTTGTAGGACGAAGTTCGCGAAACCGTGTATAATAATCTAGTCGGTGTTATATATTTCATACATTATTTGGTACAAGAATTTGAGTCTCTCCGTCCTAAATCTGTCCTGGATGCTGCCTAAGTTTCCTCTTTGCTGTAATGTTGTAATAGAAGTGCCGTAACTGTTAAACTGAGAGAAAAATCTATGTACAATGTCTTTTAAAAGGTTACAAAGGTGTCGTCACAGACGGTACAATTGTACCGGCTGTGACGGTTTCGAGCTTGTTGGCTCTCATCGGCACAGCGTAGGGATGTGACACGCTCTTGCGTCGGCACGAACACTGTGTCTCTGCAAGACATCGATGTTCCAGGGTGTTAGCAACACCCTGGACACAGCTGGGATTGTGGCACGCTTGACTTGTAAACACATACCTCACGTGCAGCCAGGGAGCATTCGCTCATTTCTCTATTTGTATCTGTACTTACTGGCTTTGCACTGCGGCCTCCAGAGGTGTTGCTAACACCCTGGAACATCGATGTCTTGCAGAGACGCAGTGTTCGTGCCGACGCAAGAGCGTGTCACATCCCTACGCTGTGCCGATGAGAGCCAACAAGCTCGAAACGGCCGTCCACAGCTGGGATTGTGGCACGCTTGACTTGTAAACACACACACATATATATATATATATATATATAAACGCACAGAGACAAGGCACACATACACACTGACAGCATTCAAGTACAACCACACGTGCTTACTTTTCACTTCTTTTGTTGGGTGTATACTGATATGTGTTGTTCAGATTTTGTGTATTGTTAGTTTTCCTTCTCGTACATTTCTAGCGTGATTGTACGATTGTAATACTTTTCTTGGGTCCAGATGCTGACGTCCATTATGTAGAAGTCTGTTGAGCGTGCTGATTGCCTCGTAAAAGGGGATCGAGCGCCGTCAAGTAAGGACAGTAGAAGTAACGAAACTTATTCAGAAATGAAAAGAAAAAGAAATTTGAAACAAAAATTATGGCAGATTACTTGACTGGCTCCCTTTCATATTTTCGGGGCGTTACGCCGCGAGACAACGGTGATGCTAGCCCTTGCAAAATCAAGTAATCGAGAATGAAGAATTAAGAAGTTTGCTGCTGGAAAACATGTAGTTTTGACACATAGGCGCAGGGCCGGCGAGAGGAGGAGGCCAGCCGGGGATGGAGTCCGGGGGCCCGCACGACCCAAGGCCCGACGGTTGCTAGCAACAGGAGGCTTGAGGGGGATGGGGCTGTGGTGGACTCATCCCAGGAGACCGTAATTTCTCTCACCGGCCATGCTCGTAGGTATTGGGCCAAAGTTCGCCTCAATGTTCACGCTGGTCATTAGAGTCACGATTCTCCCGTTATTCTGCATAGTCTTTCAGCATACGGTACGTATATGTGCAACAAATTATAAGGAGCACCCAGAACTGCGGAGTGTGCTCGAGTGGCATGCTGAGCGTGCAAGGAGAATGAATGATGCTTACCCTGGGAAGATCTTTTTGCTTGTGGAATTACTGATGGGAAATAGAAACGTGACGCACTTAAGTGCCTTTGTTCTCGCTGAATGTGAATGTTTGCAACTATCGATGTACGCAGCTTTAACGGAAGATCAAGGAAAGGTTGAAAGGAAACACTTACCGCTGAAGGCGGTCTCCGTAGGAGCTCCCTGTACAATGGCGACACCAGAAGGGACAAGGCCCGCATGCCGGAGAGGATTCACTGGAGAGACTCTGTGCTGAGCGTGGAACTGCTGATCCCAATCGTCGCTGTGGAAATCCGCACCCATTGGCTGCTCCTCGAAGTCCTGTGGCCGACTCTCTTCCAGTCGGTACATTCGCGAACTACAGTCGTTGTAGATTCGCTGGCCCTGTCCGACCAGAGGCGTGTGTCTTCCTGGTTGTTGGTTGGCACGGAAGAGAGTCATTTGCTGGTACACCGGCGGATGTCGCTCCTGCGTGTAAAGTCAGAGTCACTTAAAGTGACAGTCCGGTCGAAAATATAGGTCTGGGAAACACCGCCTTATGATTTCTAATACTCCTCACAACAACTGTGCAAAATATTTCAGAAGAAATCGTATCGCACGATTTATAATCGACATTTTTCTATGCCGCAGTTGGTCCCGAGTAAAGGCCGCAGCGAGCTCTCGCGTGACGTGCATAAGAGCTATGCCGCACGTGACTTGCGCATGCCTGTTTGCGCGATAGTTGATTGTTATGTGCTAGCATTTGTCCATTATGATGTTTTTGAGTAGCAATCACGCGTTATGTAGACTAAAATGCAGAGTAGCGTCAATGTAAACACAGGTATCACGACGTAGCCTTCTGTTCAGTACACTCATAGACAAAAACACCTCTCTGCATTCCCAGCAACGGCGCAGTCCTCCGCTCCACTTTGTCCATTGGGGACGTCATGCTCACGTGACGGCTGACGTACATAGAGGATCCCAGGGGCAAGGAGTATGCGAGGGAGAAAAACGAAACCGGATGTCTTCAGAGGAGTATTTTTTATTCGATATCTCGAAAACCACGCCGTTTTGTGAGCTGAAACTTTCCACCCAGCATGTAAGCTTCCGTGACAGTTGGAAAAAATCAACTTCCGGTTTTCCCGGACTGTCCCTTTAAATGTGAAGCGCACATTGCGTTTCTCAGTCACCTAAATCCAGCAGTCGCTCACTTTAACCCGAGTGCTGAGGAGTTTAATGCGAGCGCTATCCAGGTTAACCCTAGCGCTACGAAATTCAGTCAAAACTGTGACATTCATAATGTGGCATGCGATGACTGAAAAGACGTGTCAGAACTATTGTTCCAACCGAGGCACGGTTTCGTATGGCGACTGCTGCGCTGAATTATATTTCGTTACTTCCCAATTCAGTTAAGCACTGGGCATTCCACGACAACTGCTGTTCGAAACACAATAAGAATGTACTATAATATGATATGGGATTACTACTATGCGTTATGGCGTTGTATGCTTCCAGATATATCTTAACCACTCGATGACATATGACTATACTGATATGACTACGTTTAAGTCTGTTACTGCAACCACTAACAGTCATTGTGACATTACACGGCGAGTTTGACGACCCCAGTCATGACTGCACTTTTCATGACGACAGCTACTTTAAACACAGAACGCAATTATGGTTGCTGCTGGATATTATGATTTCATCACTATTTTCGTAATCCTAAAGCATAGTCCGCACTATTGCGTTTCAATGCGTCCGTCTACGAACCGACGCAAGCCCTTTCGAAAGCGACGGACGAATGGGTTCGCCGATTTTTGGATGGAGCGAAGCAAGAAATGCCTGTCGTTGCCCCGGTAACCGTTCTGACGCGCGGTCTTATCTTCTTTTACTTCGCTTCATGTAGTCGGCTGTAAGCTGTTTCTCGCAACGCACCATCGCGAAAGTGTGGACGTGAATTAGAAACCCATGCGTCCGTTACACAGAAACGCTGACGGACGGACGCACTGAAACGCAATAGTGCGGACCAGGCCTAACCATGACTAGACCCAGGGCCGGTGCTAAGGGTGTGCGGGGCCTGAAGCAAAGGCACATCGCGGGGACCCACTAGGACTGCGCGGGGCCTATGCAAGCGCGGGGCCTAAGGCAGTCGCCTTACTCCCCCCCCCTATCGCCGGCCCTGATGCGATAACGCGGTTATTACTCGACAGACCAGGGGCCCGATCTTCAACTTGTCGTTGTTCCATACCGCCCGTTAAATGTATCACTGCGGCCCCTAATTTGCCACGAGCTCTTGCGCGTGCCTACCAAAACGGATCTGGTAGGCTCGCGCAAGAGCTCGTGGCGAATCACGAACCGAAGTGGTGCAGTTAACGTGCGTTATGGCTGGGTTAACGACAAGATCGGGCTCCAGGTCCTATAGAGACGCAAAAGGTTTTAGCTAAGTACGTTGGCAATACAGCGTCCTGCTGGCTGCTCGAGGAACGCATTTGAGCAGAGCCATCTGCGGCGCAACTCTGCATAAAAAACTGCAGCACATTATCAACGGGAAGAGAAACACAGGACAAAGACTAGTTCTGGCTTTTTTGGACTCGGTAGCTCCCTGCCCACGGGCACGCTGGGACCGGGCGAAAACGCGATCGCGAGGAATGGTAGCAAGAACGAAGAGAACTAGGATATAGTACGCATACCGTGTCCTGCCCTGTCGGTACTTAGTAACTACCGTGGCGAGTGGGCAACACTGGAACACACGCTTGTCTTTCTCAAGTAAGGTAGTGAAATTCCGTTATATAGATTGCTGCGCTGGAAATATTTTTTTGGCCCACCACTACAGGGAGCTTTGCACGCCGGCATCATCGGAAATGTCACGTAAATGTCACGGAAATGTCACAGCACTTTCAATATGGCCATCCCTCTGTTAGCATGCACCAGGGGGAGCAGCGTTCGGTGATCGTGTGTTTGGGTGAAAAGGGCGAAAAGCCAGCGGATATTCATCGCAAACGACTGTAAGTCACTTCGACAAGTGGCCAGGTTGATACCACCGCTGCGGCGACGATATGAAGCCGAGGGATATGTTTTTCTTCGACGCATTGTGACCGCTGACGAATGCTGGATCTACTACGTCCAGCCAGAGACCAAGCGAGCAAGCGAGGAATGGCGACACACTGCGTCACCAAGAATAAGGGAGTTCGTGGCAGTTCCAACAGCAGGTAAGCTCATGCTCACAGCCTTCTATAGGACCACAGAGGTACAATAGTGGAGCATTACGTAGCGTGCAATTAGCTTACAGTGAAAACTAGTCATTTCATAATTAATCGGACGTCATAAGTGTAATCAGTTTGACATATTTGGGGTCATTTTTCACTTTGTGTATAGTAGTTCTACCGTGCCATCTTTTTTTTTTTCTACAGAGGAAATTTTTAGTGCACCAATGCATGGAATATCAGCTCCCCCATTGCGATGGATTTCCGTCGTCCCAGTTAGCATTGTGGAACTGGTGATACCTCTGACCAGCAATCGGATGGTGTTGTTTCGAATACTACAGTGAAATTGAGCAGTGCCACGTGCAGCGGAATGTGCATACGTGCAGTAAATATATGCCGGGCCGGCGAGAGAAATTACGGGCCCCCAGGGATGGGTTATACCCGGGCCCCCTTCTCACGTCTCGATAACATAGTCTAAGTATTTCTACTTTATATGATTACGACGGGTCTTGGGCCCTGCGGCACCCGTCGTAATCCCGTCGTGCGGGTTTCTTAATTGTTTCGTCATGTCGTTCAACGCTGACATTCAGGGCGGTGCCAAGCGAACGAAAGCTTCCTTTGATAGTCAAGGTAATTTCGGCAAATGGCGACCAAGAAGTACAGGACAGACGCGCAATGTACCATGAAGCGACGCGATAAAGCGGTAAAAAAAAAAGACGCTCAAGAACAGAATGCAGGCAGAAAGACTCAACTAGATCCGTATCTTTCACACTTCCATCTTTCTTGTCAATATCATTAGGCACGTGTTACAGTGTGTGTCGTTTATCTTTTGTATCAGGACCATAGTATGATATAGCTGCTAATCGCACTGCTAGAGTAACTTTCTCCATAATATTCATAACTGCGTGGAATCCACGATGCGTGAATTGTCACACAGCCATTCAACATATTTCGAAGCATTGTTGTTGTAGAAACGGAATTTTGTTGTCTCGAAATGAATCAATATGCCGTAACCAATGAGAAGTGAGTTCGCATTTTTCAAATACTGCACACCTTTTGACTTTCCGAAAGTGTTCTCATCTTTCTGTAACCAAGTTGGAGAAAAACTTTCTCTACTACACTCAATAAACTTCAATAAACGCTTTTGTTCTTTGTTGATCTGCTGCAATTGCTACGCTTTCAGCACAGGAAGACAATCTACTCAGATCCTTATCGTTGGCCTTCGCCAGTGCCCTCCGCGACCCTTTATACTTACCATAGGTTGTTGGACCGGCCATGAAGAAGATTGCTTGTAGAACTTCATAGGGTAGCTACTGACTGTTGATGGCAGTCCAGGTAAACGCATCTTTGGTCGGTGTTGTTTAGCCATGATTGCTGGTAGTTCTGCATAGCAAAAAAAAAAAGAAGAAAACAACAAAAAAAAAGTTGTGATTGCATATACGGTACGCATACTGTTGTATAGGTTACAAAGTGTTTCAAAAAGGGGCAAAGCTTGTTGCAGTAGCAATTCCTGAACTACACTGGGACAAGAATGGGACCTTTCAGAATGTGTTGATGAAACGTATGTACAGACGTGCCTCGTTTATATTGCACTGGTACTCCGACGCGGGTGAGGTCACCGTTCGTCACCGTTTCCGTCGTGTAGCGAGATCTGTTGCCGCAACCACTCGTGCAAGATATTGAGCTGACCAGTATGTTGTTCATATCAACGGGCCAGAAACGAATGCGCCTCAGAAAAAGGTCGCTTTCTTCCAAAACACATGCAGGACAGCCGTGAAAAGGCACCTGGAGACGTGGAGGTGGAGCCCAGTGTTGCTTTCAGGGCCATCTCGCTTCACAGAGGCGGCGCGACCGCTTCGTAATAAATTCATTCGAACTAAATCTGTGCAGTTTTCGAGGAGCATATTTTGTACAGATGTTTCTGACAGCCGAACGATTAAAGATATACCACAACCTTGGTAGTGATTTTACGGTGGAGTCGGACTTCAACTCCTTCTCTCGCTGTCTCACCTAAAAAGTAGTCGGCCCAGGACGCATACTAACCCCCCTGTCCCCCACTCCTTCCTGCTATCCTCTCTCTGTCTGTCCACATCTGTACGTCGCTCATAGCCACAGTTGCTTCGTGGCGCTAACACCCAATCAAAAAAAAAAAACCTAAAAAGTAAGGGTACATTTATGCTGCAGCATCGCTGCTGGCACATGGCACATCGCTGTTTGGCGATGACGAAACAAACACATGTATCTCTGTGGGCGCGTTCATGCTGCAGCATCGCTGCTTGCCAAAGATGCACGCCATGATCATCGCCACAACAATGCTGCCAAACATGTTTGAACATGCCCGGGGACTACCTGACTTCTGGCGATGACAGGTCAAACACAGAGCTTTCTGTTGGTGCATTTACCCTGCAGCCTGGCTGTTCGCTTATCCTCGCCGCTGCTTGCCGCTCTGCTCGCTGCACCTAGGAATGTAAACATGTTTGTCTTCCTGGTATCATTGATGACTGGCCTCTTGAAATCCGACCTGCGATTGGTTGTGATGAAGTCGGTTTCCTCCTTCCCACTTTTCCTCGTTTCCACCCTTCCACAGTGAACGCTGCTAGGCGACTGATATAGCGAAAGCGAGCAGCATCTTGAGCAATCTGCAGGGTAAACGCACCCTAGCGGTTATGCGAGCAGCGATGTGCTTGAAGCTGCAGCGAGCAGCGATGCTGCAGCATAAATGTACCCTAATGATGCCAGCTAATCGACGCAGACGATTCCAAAAACAGGCTTCCTGTGGATACCAGTGGCTACTCATGTGGCTCATGGCGGCTCGTCCCCATTGTTACGACTACCGAAAGCACAGTCATCATTGGCGGATTCTTAGTTGTTACATCATATCGTTTAAGCGATCAGGCTTTCTTTCTCGGTGATGCTGGGCATGTGCAACCGAGGTCACGTGCTTCTGAAAACCAATGGAAATGGCCGAGGCTATCGCTCCGATTACCTCAGAGCTTGACTATTTTTATTAATAGTAGTTTATTCGCACGAAAGTGAAATGATGGGCGCAAAAAGCCACCGATATTGACTTGACGGGGCTCGCCTCCTATACGGCAGTATGGCGTCGCGAATGCTAACATAGCTTACCTCAGCAAAATACAACAAAATAACAGTACAAGATAACACAACCAGAAATCGGAGACGTATGTAGTAAACACACGTGATAACACGCGAAAACATTCCTAGTAGCTGTGCAACCTTTGGTACTCGCAGCCGAAATACAGCAACTCGAGCCCTGTTCAGATATTTAGGAATCTTTACAATCTTTTCCGAACGAGTCCGTATTGCAAGCATACAAGAGAGGAACAACCTACGTCGGGGTCATCCTGGCGAAAGAACTGGCGTCTTGTGCTTTCCACTCCCGCCACCTGCATCACCACACCTCACGTGATACCCAACGTCATATCACGCCACCTTCGCAGCGCGCTTCTTCCGTGGCTCACCGCGCCGCAATATCTGGCACAGACGGCGCACGCACAGTATCCGGCGCTTAACTCCGGGTGTTTCAGTTAAATCCCCGGGCTAAATAAATCGCGAACGGGTACACCAATCGAGGAACTTTCCTTTTACAAGTATCTGTCCGATACCACCTTCAAGCTGCGCACCGTGTGAATGAGTGGGAGGAGCTCATTATTTAAATAAAAATTCAAATGAGTTTCGTAAAAAAACGTAACTTCTAAAGTAGGGCGCTGTCGGCATCAAAATGAGTACTACCGCTTTTGGGACCTTCAGTGGACCCCTTTTTGAGAAAAATCTGCCACCAATTAATTACTGCAACAAATGACCCGTTTCGGGTCATTTGTTGCCGTAATTAATTGGTCTCACTTTACATATTTTTGTAGCGGCTGGTGGAGTGAAGCGCAAAAGAACGCTCTTCCACTCCCTTATCAACCAATGAATTACGTCCTTTTGCGCTTCACCACGACCAACCGCGACAAAAATATGTAAACCGAAACCAAATTACCTCTAAAAGGTGTGCACTGAAGGTCCCAAAAGGGGTAGTACCCATTTTGATGCCGACAGCGCCCTACTTTAGAAGTTACGTTTTTTTACGAAACTCATTTGAATTTTTATTTAAATAATGAGCGGCTCCCACTCATTCACACGGTGCGCAGCTTGAAGGTGGTATCGGACAGATACTTGTAAAAAAGAAACTTCGTCGAATGGTGCACCCGTTCGCGAATTGTTTAGCCCGGGGATTTAACTGAAACACCCGGTATATAGATGTCGCTGTAAAGTAACTAACACAAATATGCAGGACAGTGCCTATAGCCACATAAGATATGATTAACCAGACCGGTCTTCGTACCATAAATAACATCGATATTGATACCTTTCTACGAATTAAGAAGCAGTAGCCATAGCAAGATCCAACAATTCTTTCCCATAATTGGTTCGGGGCCGAAGAATTCATGCCAGCTACGGCAAGTACGAAATGGATAGTGTTTTGTAGAACACGATAACTCGAACAATGACGAGAATGCCTTATCAATTTCGTTCAAATGTTCCTGTCCTGCCAACTATGATTCGCGGAAAAATAATTCTTCATTGTTTTGCAATACCCTCGCGGGCAACACAATGCGTTCATGATGCAATGAGCCACATCTATGAAAGTGTTACAGCTCCACAGTGTCACAGCTCAAAATTAATTTGTTGTAATGTAACTCGCAGGAAATTACATCCAATCTCTCTCTTGCGGCGGAGGCGTCGCATGGGCGGCGCTAGAGGCTCTGGCGAATTATTGTCTCAGAACAATGTGCGGTCTAGACAACACACTCTTAGAAATGAACTTCACCGCACAACACGCTCCTAGCCAATCATCATCTCGAATGATATCGTTATCTGCCCTGATTTGCTAAAAACGAGAGGCGTACGCCATTTTTGTGACAATTATGAACAGCATAAGTGTCACAAAAAAGGCGTACACCTACCGTCTTGAACAAATCAGGGCACACAGCGATATCATTCGAGTAGATGGTTGGCTAGGAGCGTGCTATGCGGTGAAGTTCATTTTTAAGAGTGCATGATAGTCGCAACATACAACAGACTTCTATCCTCGGGTCATAGCCTGTGTTTTCAATGAATTGGCTACTGTTGGATTTAAAACAAAAAGGACGTTCTTATAGCGGCCCCCGTCATATACTACTCAAAGCCTGCTCTGTACTGCCTCCACTCTACTGTAGTGAGTGCCCTACGATCTAGTATCCCACACTCTTAAAAATGAACTTCACCGCATAGCACGCTCCTTGCCAACCATAATTTCGAATGATATCGTTATGTGCCCCGATTTGTTGAAAACGGGAGGCGTACGCCTTTTTTGTGACAATTATGAAGAGCACAAGTGTCACAAAAATGCGTACGCCTCCCGTTTTCAACAAATCGGGGCATATAACGATATCATTCGAGATGATGGTTGGCTAGGAGCGTGCTATGCGGTGAAATTAATTTCTAAGAGTGTAGTGCACTACACTGTTAAAATAGAACTTCACCACATAGCACGCTCCTAGCCAACCACCATTCCCAATGATATCATTCTCTGTCATGATTTGTTCAAAACAGCAGGGGGATGAGCCTCATCCCATTTTTCGGCCTCGTGCGCTTTCTTCAAGCAACGGGCCTAGCGGAAAGACCACTCTAGTGCACCTCTCACCTACAGTGTGCTTCCGTCCCATCAGTACCGGTCATCCTGCTTCTACATCACTTTGAAGTCCTCAACTCCCCTTTCTCCCACTTTCTTTTCCTTTTTTTTGGCTATAGTCGTGACGATGCCCACTTGAGTGCGGCCAACAACGGCAAGCTACCTCGACACTCCCCCCCCCCCCATTTTTCGGCAAATAAAGACACAGAATGATATCATACGGAACGATGGTTGGCTAGGAGCGTGCTATGCGGTGAAGTCATGTTGTAACAGTGTACGATTGCTTCCAGGCTGGCAGGCAGATCGCTCGGCAATAACAAGCTGTCAATCCGCCAACCAATCAGATCGGTTGCTTGTTTTGCAGTGTTGGGTTTATTGACTTACCCTGTGTGGTGCAGGAAGAGCTCGATGGGGAAGGGTGAACACGAAATAACTCGTTACTGCTGCTGTTTCGCTGCTGGTTCGAAGAGTTGGTTGGACGAATCTGCGACCACACCGACTCCACTAACGGACTTTGGCGCTGGAATTCATAGTTACTGTTATGAGCTCCGTTTCTTACATATCTGGTGGCAGCCAGCACTGAGTAAACAGCACACAAAACAAACAGTTTACAGTATACAAAGAAGAAAAAAAACAGCAGGGAAACTGTCTCAGTGAGGAAATTAGCCGAGGCTCTTTGGCTGCATGTGGACTATGTGTTTATAGGTGCTCAACGTCGCCAAATGCTGGCAACGTTCGTTAAACGTTGCACATTTGTCATGCTCATCTAGGTATTTTTCAAATTTCTCAAACATTTCCATATCTTTTATATTCAACGTGCTGGACATCTAGTGTGCAACACCTGATATCGAATGAAAATCTAAGCTAGTATGGGGTCATGAACACACCGGTGTAACCTGAGCAACAATAAGGTAGGCGGCATGTCAACAACTGCTGTTCCATCTTGCACATTTGTCATGCATGTGCAAGATGGAACAGCAGTGTGCAACTTGTTGACATGCCGCCTACCTTATTGTTGCTCAGGTTACACCGGTGTGTTCATGACCCCATACTGGCTTAGATTTTCATTCGATATCAGGTGTTGCACACTAGATGTCCAGCACGTTGAATATAAAAGATATGGAAATGTTTGGGATATTTGAAAAATACCTAGATGAGCATGACAAATGTGCAAGATGGGTAGCATGAAATACGTTAACATTTCTTCATACCTTGTCATACTGACATTTAGGAATCCCAGATGGTATTGTAGAAGGTATCATGTTTATTGAGACTTGTTTGACCATAATCACTCACTTTCCAATATGGCAGATGACTGTTTACATTGGAATTGCCACAACACTTAACTGAATCTCTATCGGTGACAGTGACCACCACAGGAAAGAAGGCACTAAAATTTTACTGATATCCACCCAGTGATTCTGCAGCAGTAAGGTGCTTACAATATATCTTACAGCACTGTAGTGTGCTAAATTGCATATACTGCAGGATTACTAATCGCTAATTAAATTTAAACTAGTATGTGAGAATGATATACTGAAGTGAATAAATACATACTACATAAAGCAAATAGGGGGAACAACTTTCCTCCGCTCTTGTCTGAACATATGCACCATCACCAAAATAACATTGCGCGAGTCCGGAGCCTGCTAATATACGCGCTCGAGTCGCAAAAGCGTTATTAGGCAATTAAAAGAAAGTATCCAAGTCTAATATATACACGACGGGATGCACACGGCTGTTTGTGAACGGACTGGTTCGCGAAAGTGCCTTTATAATGCAAAGTGTAGCAACACGGGAAGCTATACTAATGTGGCGTAATTTATCGTGCGCGTCCTTTTGTTTATATGTATTTATTTATATTGTCGTATGCCGTATACGCGTGCCGTACACCCCAATCTCACAGCATAGCAATTGAGCTCTCAACCAACCATCAGTTGAACAATAAACGGAGTGAGATTAATATAAACTCGCTCAAAGACTCGTACACAACGCTGGACCCAAAACCCTTTTGCCGCCGACGCCGCGTATCGCGGTCACGAGACCATAACAACGCCGTGGAGAGCCGCCACCGAGAGCGTCTGTCCTGTCGCCCGCAGCGCCACCACAGCACAAGAGGGCGCTCTATTTCGCATCGCCATCCAATGCCTCCCGCTATCTCTCACCATGCTCCCCGAAGGAGCAATGACGTCATCCGCGGAATGCGACAGCAGCGGCCCCTAGTGGTGAAGCGCCGCTCTTAGCGCCGTCTAGTGGTGTACCCTACACAATCGCTAATCCTTCTATTCATCGGAGATAATCCGTCTATTGGGGGCTGCATTGGAAACAACACCCGACAGACGTACAAAGAGTGGACTTCTACCCCACCCCCTGACTTTTTTTTTTTTTTTTGCTTTCGGTGAGGAACCGTCATGCCGAAGGCCGACTATAGTAATATGCACAGATCACAGTGATGTCCGCAGACAAGCAAAAGTTCGTTGCTTACGCTTTCCGTTAATCCCTTCAAGGTTACGTGCTTGAAGGAAATCGGACATGGGAACATGACATTTGTAAATACTGCGGCTTTGCCGAACCGAAGCGCGAGATGTCTATTCTCTTGTAATTTTGTTTTGTTATTTGCTGGTTTCTTCTACTTCTGTTTCTTCTACTTCGTCTACTACGGGTGCCTCAGTGGGCTTACACCAATATCTTGTTCTGATATGCTCCTGTTCACAGTCTGCACAATTTCGGTGACGTCAGTGAAGTCAGCGTCGTCAGGGCTTGAAGCCAGAGGATCTTGTTCACCTGAAGGCCCTGCCTCAGCAACCTGTAGTCGAAACGTGTTGTAGCAGTTCACACATATTTCGTCGTTGTCGTGGACATGGACTGCCTCCGAGGTGCTCAAGATAGTATTCAAAAACCGTGATCCTATCAACGATACCGGCATGAAGTTCTTGTTCCAGGGTATTTTTTTCTTTTGTCGTTAAGTGTAGTCCGTGCAGTATAGTCGACTTCTGGTGTGGCTACGGCTGGCCATGGGGAGCGCAGAAGTACACGCTACGCCGACGACAAAACGAAATCCATACGTAACATCGAGGAAAGCAAGGCCCTTGTCTTAAAATGTGGACAGCGGCGGGAACCCCGTAGACGCCTAAAGACCATCTTTTCCCACGCAGCGTCCCGACTTTCTCACCCATTGGAAGGCTAACTCCTTCAAATGGTATTTCTAAAAGGAGTACACATTGAAGAAATAAGGGACCGAACATGTCCTATCATTCCCAGGAAGACCAGGCAACCAGTCCTTGGGCGATCTGTCGGCATCGTGGCATATCACCTGAGTGTTTCAAATTCTGTCTTTGTTCACAAGTAGAAGAAACCAGCAAATAACAAAACAAAACTACAAGAGACTAGACGTCTCGCGCTTCGGTTCGGCAAAGCCGCACTATTGACAAATGTCATGTTCCCTACAAGCACGTAACAGGCAACAGTCTTGCAGTATTTCAACAACTCCACAGGGTGGGAAACCGGGTGGGAAAGCCTAAGCAACGAACTTTTGCTTGTCTGCGGACATCACAGTGATCTGTGCATATTACTATAGTCGGCCTTCGGCATGACGGCGCCCTCACGAAAGCAAAAAATAAAAAAATAAAAAAAGAATGAGGGGGTGGGGTAGAAGTCCACTCTTTGTACGTCTGTCTGACCCCTGCGAGCGCTGCCCAGTAGGGGTGCGAAAAAAAAAATTGCGCGCCCTCTGGGACCAAAATAAGCAAACATTTTATTGCATATCGTGAAAGAGCTATGTCTCAGCTACGTTAGTACGAAATATTGAAAAATTTCAAGATGTCCTTTTTGAGTAAAAACTGCAGGCGAAAATGAGAATTTTACCCTACCCTTCCGTGTTCACGGCATTGTTAGGGGATAATGGCTGAAGATAAAGCAACGTGCTTGACGTCAAACGAAAGAGCAAAGAACGATCTTTCTGCTCATGTGGAGAACATCACAGTCGGAGATCCAGGGCCGCGGGTATGATCTTCCAAAGGTGCGGTAAAACGGTTCTCTGGTGCGTTTTCGGGAGTTTTTTTCGTATACTTTTCTTTTCTTTTGACCATATAAATTTAATAGCCCACGGTGGAACGTGCACCATCCAGTCGCTCAGCAAAAAAAATTCGTTCAAATGGGACATCTCGTTCAAGAGATATAAGGTCACAAAGTTGGAAAAAATGTAAGCCGCGAAATCGCGCCGGTTGCTTCGAAGCGCCGTGGACGGAGAAGAACATATCGTAGAGACCTGCGGTCAGGCACCTTTTGCATCTCTTTGTGGGTGGGATAACATATATATTTTTTTCGAGAGAAATAAAAAATGCGACCGGCGGGCATCATTCGATTATAAATGAAACTACCCAGCTATAACTTCGCAAATTTGAACCTGTAGCCTAAGAGTTCAACACGCTTCCCAGAAAATGAATGTTGAGAAAAATATGGGACCGTTGTGCGCTTTATTTTGTTTTCCTATTTCGTAAGGGGGCCGTTTAATACACTAGCAGACGACAGTGGAAGCACGTTCGTGATTGGCTACGGCGGTTGCAAACGCGATCCTGATTGGCTGACTTTCAGTTCCTACGTCACGTCAACGAGTAAGCAGGCTTCCTCTATCTAGGTGGCGTTGGCGTTATCAGTGAGTTTCAGCATAACATACGCTGTCCGGGGTCCCGCCGACACGGAGGGCAAGGGGGTCCGTTGTCCCCCTGGCTTCCAGAAACGTAAGGTCTCTGAGAGGAGACAATGTAGGTGCGGGCGCAGTTGACGCACCACCACCCCAAACATTCTGCCCTGCGTTACGGATGCGCGGATACATCTGCGCTGCGGATAGCGTTGGTGGTTCTGCGCACGCGCTACACACAAGCAGCGCTGTGCGCATTGCGCGGGACCACCACACTATATCCCTTACGTACGCAAAGGCGACAGCGTACGGTATACTAAATCTCGCTATTATCGTCGTCCGCGGGATATATTTTTCCTGCCACGACTGTGGGCAGCTATTGACAGGTATGTCCAGTCAGTTTTGTTGCGCTGCGACGCGGCACGGACTGTGTCGTACTCATGTCTCGCCCATAGAGACGTGACGCTAAACTTGTACGAGAGACGCGGCTGTGATGCAACACATGTACGTATTTTCCGGCGCGTACAGCCTCCTGAACAAAAGTAGGCCTCCTCTCCCTCTACTAAAGCAGGGATACGAGACGCAGACATCATAAGGAGAGAAGCTCTCCAACTACAGCTACAGCTGGGAGAAAGGGGAACGGGTGAAAGCAAAAGATTCGTAAGGTGGCGCTGCCCTCTCTCAGTGTATACTCTAAATCTTTTCACACCTTTAAAGGTGTAACAACGTGCATGGCGCACGCCTTTTTAGGTGTAATTTTGGTAACATCATAATGGAGCACGGTTTCGCACAAATTTTCTTTACTCGAGTGTTGTCTGTCCTCCAAAAATTCAGTCTTGCAACATCTCAACATTGTTCAACAGTATTGTAGACACTTGCGCGTGCTCGATTATCGATAGCGATGCATGTATGCATTAGCTCGTACCTACGATATCCAAGACATAATGAAAGCAAGATTTGCACTGACACTTAATCTTTAGTAATGCTTTCCAAAGTTTGTAAAATATCACCCTGGAGATGCAATGTTACGCAACCAGGTTGAATGTTCATAGCGCACACCTTTAAAGGTGTAAAAAAGTTTACAGTGTATGAGTCTGCTGGAGCCGCCAAGATAGATACAACGAACTAGAGTCACTAAATAAGCTTCGCTTCAGAGTATCGACACTGAGGTCCAATGGAGAGCAGGAGCGCCATTTTGTTTCTGTACCACATCGGTACCATCCGCAGTTGAGGATCAAAGGTGACTAACATAATGCTCGCTGTGGGATAGAGAAGTGTGTATCGTTGTTGTTGCGATAATCCATGTATTGTCCACCAGAGCGTCCCGAAGATGTCAAGGTGAACTCAAGGCCGTCAACTGCTGCTTGTAAACGAAAGGAACATTTCACCTTCGCACGATAGATGGCATCGTGCGCGTGCGCGTGGCAGAGCCGTATATAGAGAGAGTTTGGCCATCTTTTGATCTTTTGCCGCCACGGGCGGAGCCTGTTTTGACGTCAGAGTCGGTGTTGCACCCCCAAAAAGCCTGAATCCAAGCGAAATCCGCTTATCAGCCAGCAGGTAGGCGCCATCTTGATGCAGTTCACCGGCTGGTCGGCATGTACTTTTGTCGCGCTCAATGTAATCTACCAGAGTCACCGGCTTATGGCCCACAGGCGCCTGTGAAATGGGGGCTTTGTTACCAAACTGAAAGGATTCAAGGACGAAGGGGTCTCGAAGGACGCGGTACGCACGTGTCTTCCCCCTTGCATCGCTTCCCCTTGACCAACGCTTTGCATCAACATGGCGTCGGCGACCGGTTGACGACTGGACAACAATTGAGCGCGGCGAGGGAGGTCGTTCAGCCGTGACGCGGTTCAAGTTAGGCTCCTCCTAATGGCCAAACTCTCTCTATAAACGGCTCTGGCGCGTGGGAAGCGTGGCGCGGAAACAAGATGGCGCATGCTCGCTCTTGGAGCTCAGTGTCGATACTCTGAAGCGTAGCTTATTTAGTGACTCTACAGCGAACGCGTTTCCGCCGTGGCATTTCTGCTTAGTCCAAGGCATCCAATCCACGTCGTGGTTTTCTCTGGGCTCCCTGTGTGAGGCGTGTTCGTCTTAACTGCTATCATCGTGTTGCTTGGATTACTTCCTATTTCGTAAGGAAGGTATATTGTGCCGTGCAAACCATCTACTGCTACATGTGAGAATGATGTACGGAGCTTGTGGGGGTACCGTTCGTAATACGTTAGGGTTACCACATCTGTCGTGGTGGCTCCGTTGTTGAGATGTTCTCATTCGCCACCTTGGTTTAGTTATAAGAGGTCTGTGATATCATAAGGTTTGTAAAATTCTTCCTCTCCCTCCTTCGCCAGGAAGGCGTTTCGCGACGTCATCCGTCCCAATATCACCCGAACTAGGGTTAAGAACCCCGAGCCGTTTTTACAATCCCGGGATTTCGGAATTTCTAAATGTGGATCCCGGGACGGGATAGGGATTTTTTTTTTCACCTATCCCCAGGATGCCATACAGGACTGTATCCTCACTATCACAAATTGCGATACAGCACGCGTTTCGTGTCAGGTTCACGGAACATTCTAGTGGAAGAAAAGGAAAAAAAGGTTGTCCTCCCCTTTGGCGCAAATTTACCACTTGTCCCCCGGAGGCGAAAAATATACGCCGGCCCTGCCCCCGCCACCCCTACTAACGTCCGTAGGAAATACGGCTTCCATTACCGAAGCGTCCATCGATGTGGATACGGGAGCCATCCGCGTCGTGGAGGTGTCGAGTGTCATCTCGGTTGAGTTGGCCGTGCATCCTCCCACACACTTCCTGAGCTGGTTGGCCATGAGCTTTGCCTTCCGCTCCTCAGCTCGACGCTGCCGAGCCTCCCGGGGGTTGTAGACGTAATCTGCGATACCAATAAGAGCCCTGAATCTTGACCATTCTAGACATTCTGAAACCAAGCAGGCGAACCGCTACACAGGATGAAGTTGTGTTCACAGTGCGGTGCTGACAGGTTAGAACGGAACTCCGCTGTGTAACGCGCACTCAGCCAACCACCTTTCCCAATGAAATCGTTCTGACTAGCAGAAAATGAGACAGTTGTGGATATTTGTTGGCAACTCTTGGTTAATTGGTCGAGCAAAGGCGTACACCTAAAGCCTGACCCGCATTCAGCGATTTTTGCACACGAAAACGCGACGAACTCCGCCGTCGACGCCAACCAAGGTGTTCCCGCATGCAGCCAGAAAAAAAAAAAAAAAAGGACGCCATCGTATGGGCGCGTTCGCAGTGTTGCCTGAACGCAGGAATGTCGGCGTACACCTTTGTAAATACACATAAATACGCATTTGAAAGAAACAAGAAAGAACTTGTAGTTGATACTCAACGTGCCACGTATTTTTTTGGTTGACTATTACGGTCTCACCAAACCGCACTGACGCCCTCTCGCAGCAGAGCCGCATGAGGGTTTGCCCGTGCTTAACTCGGTATCCTGTCGCCCCTCAATACCCGGTACTTGTCGACTTCTCTATTGAGTTTCTCATTGCGCAATCCTGTCGCTCTTGCCGACACTACGAGTGAAAAAAAAGTGTCCTTGGAGCGTTCGGTATGCTGTAGACCAGACCATAACCTCCTATATACTATATATATACAAGCGTATAGACCGTTTACAGCAGAGTTATCTGGGCGCCGCCATCTTAGCGCACGTGATCTTGCGCGCCACTGCTTGCCTTCTGGCTGCCTGTTGGTACGACGCACGTAGTACGGCCGGTGCAACCCAGAGACCCTTTCTCCGATTTTAAATTTTTTGCAATGAATTCCGGATGGAAGGATGACACGAGGCTTGGCCGAAGCTTCAGCGGTCAGGTGAGTGCATTTGCTTGATTTAGAGTGATATTTCTGTCCTCGTGCGACCCAGATGATCGGCCACACTATGCTCGAGTTACTACATATTTCGGCGTTTTTTTTTCCACTTCTTTTGTTGCGCATACGTTACGTTGTGGGTACGTTCATAATGTAATATCGTAAAATCGTGATTTCTTACTTTTTATCGCAAGAGTTGCGGTACAACTACCTGAGAAAGATATGCATGTATGGGCTGTTACGTTGTCGTTATGAAGTAGCATACTTTTATTGTTGATTTCAGATGTATACATGATCAACGAGCTAGAGGGAGACGGAAAGCCTACGCTGAACTACAGAGAATTTGCAAAGGGAACGAAGCTGTTTCACAGCGGCCATATCGATGTAGTACTGTGCTAGTGCAACGGTGGTGTATGAATTTTAAAGGCCGAAGAGGTAGATGAGAAGAACGTGTAGTATAGAGACTCGCTTCGGGCCCACTTTGGCGGCAACGTGCACATGTAAAACGGGTTTGAGTAGCAGGTGCAGTCATATTTGTACACCGCTCATCAAGGTTGTAGAGGCGACAAACAAGGGGCTCACGAGTGCTTCGTGCACTGACAAGGCATGTACACGGAACCGTTCAACTGCAAGGAACGTGACCCCTGCTACTATGGGGAAAGTTTATTCTCGCAAGCAGCAGCCAACGCCTGCAGCGGAGTTTGGGGCTCACACAGAAATGCTGCGCCACTTTGAGGGCTGCATTACTTACCCTCGCTGACTCTCCCGGTTTGAAAACCTTCCTCTAAAGATTCGATACCTACTGTTGTCGAATCAGCTTGTTTTTCTCTCTTTGTGGAAACCATTCATTGCAAAAGGCCTCGAACGCCGGCAGTCTTTGTATAGCGACGGCTCGTGAATTTAACAAACAGCTTCGTCCCACACGATCAGATCTCTGTCACAGTTTGTACACTCAATCATGGAACAAGTCTTCCCTCTGCTTTTCCAGATTTTGCACAGAACTGTAGCACAGCGGCAAAAAAGGTCGGAAACACTCACATAGGCAAAGGCACACAGGCACTCGCAGAAGGCAAGCAATGGCGTGGCTTCTGTGGCGCCATCTATTAGCGCCCGAAGCAACTGGCTGCTGTAAACGGTCTATAGGAGCCCACGGCCAAACCAGACGAAGGCCGCAGCAATCACGTGATCGCTCAGCCAGCTCTCTTTGGAGAAAGCCGCTTCCCACTTCTAGCGGCGTCGAGACACCGCGCGTCGTTTTAATGCGGCAACATTAATGAGCAAACCCTACCGGGTTTTGGTTAGGCGGGATACGTCACCACATAATGGATGCTACCATTGGACGCTACTCGAATATCACGTGTTTCATCGCGCTCATATCTGACGCATAAGACGCGAGCAGAATGAGTTGTCGGGGGAGGAACTTCTCCAGCACAAGCGCAGGGGTGGCACAAACCCGCCATTGTTGTAACTACCCTCAAGCGGGTGCGTTTCGCAAAACCGCCATCTTGTCGCCTGGCGTCCATGCTCGGGCAATGAGCGGCGTTACGATGCTGCGATCTTCAGGCGATGCCAGCAACGCGCTACAGTTCAATAAAAGTACCTTCTACAAAATGGCGTTTAATGTCCACATTACAAAATTACGGCAGAAATTGCTGCATGGAAACTGGCGTTGTAACGCGATACCATTTATGACGTAAACAACGAGGATTGGCCGACACAGACCATTTATGAGTCCATTGCAGAGAGGGAGGAAAAACCTGTCAACAGAACATGCCCGCGATGAGCACGTAAATGCTATTGCATTTCAACCACAATTAAGAGCAGCGACTTCTGCCGTAATTTTTTTCTAACCCGCCTCGATACCGGCCGGATTTCGCCGAAAATTTCAGCCTTGTTCTCTGTTCTCTGCAGCCATGTTCGCTGAGACGGGCGTAACTCGTAATGGGCGAAAATTTCTAAACGGGGGTACCTACCCACAGGTCACGTGACATCTCACTCGGGTTAAGTGGTGCGTAACTCGGGGGTTACCCGGGTAGAATAAAAAAAAAAAAAAACGCACCCTATGGTTATGTGAGCAATTTTAAGGGCGGCACTTACTCGGATATTTTCTCTTGTGTTCCACTACAGCCATCTTGGCCTTGCGATGGTAGCCTTCCTTTTCAATGTCACTCATGGCCCGCCACATGTGTCCCAACCGCGTACTGATCTTCTTGTTGTTTTCCTCAGGGTGCCTTATGGCTGTTGGACGCCTGAACTCCTGGGCGAAGATCATAAATGCGTTCGGTGGGCGAGGAATTCGACCAGGCTTGTTGCCCGACAAAACCGGGTTTGCAGCCTCCGGGGCTGCTGAACCAGAGCTTGGGGAAGATGCGTCGTTCGACAGTTCTCTTCCTGCTACAGGCACGTAATGCACAATGTAAGTAACGTTTTCGTTGTACAGGAAAGGAACGGAAAATACAAATTTAGATCGTGGCATAACATGTTGGCATAATTTGTCACAAGGATGCGTTCGTGTGTCTCGAATGCCGAAATCGGCAACAGCTTGTTAACCCACACACCAGCTCCGGTGGCGCAGCGGTAACGCGTGCGCTTGGAGACTGGGAGGTCCGCGGTTCGAATCCGCGGGCCGGCTGTGCCGTCTGGGGTTTTTCCTGGGTTTCCCTCAGATGTGTAATAGGCGTATGCCGGCACAGTTCCCCTGAAGTCGGCCCATGGACGCAGCTATCCTCCCCCCGAGCGGATTCCGCTCGGTCTTCCACTTCACCCTTTCCTCTCCACCGCCTTTCCCTTCCCGAGAAACATGCCGCCTAATCAGGCAGGCAGACCTCTCGGGTTCCTCCCAAAACGACACTCCTCCTCCTCCTTGTTAACCCACACGAAGTAATATAGGTAGACTTCGTTCCTCTTGCGCCGTGATGACGTAAGGGGTTATGTTATTGAACAGTCGATGCTAAGAGTGATTCAAAACAGCGCAGCGCAGACGAGGAAGGAGGGACACGACACAGACGCTTGTCCTCGTCAACATTGTGCTGTTTTCAATCGGTTATGACGTACCAAACAAGCCCAGCTCTACACAATTCACTGTCGATTTTACGAATACTGTGCAGAATGTACTGTTGGGGACACGGTTGTCTAAAATCTCCAGCCCGTGGCCGAGCGGTCCCCTATCGGCGATGTTGCGCACGAAGGAACTATACCATTACATTCTCCGAGGTAA
Organism: Ornithodoros turicata; assembly: GCF_037126465.1. Lineage (NCBI taxonomy): Eukaryota > Metazoa > Arthropoda > Arachnida > Ixodida > Argasidae > Ornithodoros > Ornithodoros turicata. The sequence continues at coordinate 14,541,456 of NC_088207.1, forward strand.
GGCCACGCAGCGCCACCTGTCTGGAGAGAGTATACCATCGCATTCTCAGCGTCGTCTGCTAGGGAGAGCAGTCCAGCGCGGCCTCCCCTCGGGGAGGGTATTGGTATAGTTCCTTCGTGCGCGACATCGCCGATAGGGGATCGTTCCGTAGATTGTAGGATCTATAGTAGGTACGTGTAACGATATCGGGATTTCGTTACTTTTTGCTCAGGTAGCGCGTATCGGTATTGCGCTACCTTTTTCGGGTAGCGGGTACAACACTGCTACGGTGTTCAGTCGATCGTGGATTATCCAGAAGAGTTTCCTGTGGTTTCGAATAAGGAAAGGAATGTGTCTTGTCCCAGACGGCACTGTTCACATAAAACGAGGGAATTCGTAAATCGAGGGTTGATCGTATTTTATTGAAATGTACCGGGTACGTGTGCTGTTAAACGAGCACGACATTTTATTTATTTATTTATTTACTCCTCAAGGCCCGAAGGCACTACAGAGGGGAGTGGGTTATTACACACAAACACAATATACAATGGTAATAAATACAGGTCAGTATAAACGCAACAGTACACAAAATACAAAATACCAAGCAATTAGATAAATAACACTAAACTAAATCACATAAGTCACAATAAGCCACATAAATAACAAAATGTAACATTGTTATGCAGTACAGGGTGTCGCAGAAAACGTGTCATTGAATAAAAAAACTACGCCACCTAGAATCATGCGGTCAATGGCATTTGTTCTTACTGGGTTTTTGCCACCCCCTCATGTGAATGTTGTGTAACGTAAGTTTAATTATGTAAATTTTTGCGAGCTTAAGTCGGAAATTTGCCTAGTAAAGGTCACTTTTTTACCCCACCAATGTGAAGAGCGTGTCTAATTTAGTCAGATTAATGATAATTGACAGGGATATTCAGGAGCTATCCCGTCGGAAAAAATAGCCTATAGTAGCAAATAGGACAATAGTATATCACGATCAATTAGAAAACTTCAGTAAAGTAATTAGTGCGGCATTGAACTTTGAATGGTCATATATGTCAGTGATGTTACCTGGAATTCGGTTCCACTCTTCCGATGTACGGGGAATGAAAGAATGAGAACAGGCAGATGTTTGGGCAGGGAGCAATGCCAACTTTTTGTTGAAGCGAGATGAAACATAGGAAGGAGGCGGTAACAACTGAGCGCGTAGCGCAGGAATATGATGGTACACTTTGTGAAATAATGATAGACGAGCAAGTTTACGCCGAGAGGCTAGTGACGGAAGTGATAATGACTCTTTCATAAGCCGGCGTTCACACGGGGCAACTTTTCCCAGCAACTCGAAGCAACTCAAACCAACGTCTTTCGAGCAATTTCGAGTCCGCGTTCACACGCAGCAACTCGGTAGCTCCGCCCACGAGCAACCTTATGGTGACCGGAGAATGTGGGTTCGAATCGAACGGGCGGAATCTTTTCTTTAGCTGCTGTTTATCAAATTTCAGTCAGTTTTATTGCCCCAATAGATCATTATTACCTTCCAAAAATGGCAACTGATATGTTTCCGTGAAGTTCGTAAAAAAAGAAAAGTTATTTCTCAGCTGCACCTGCAGGATTTGAACCCATGAATCCACGAAGGAAATCCACAACGCCATCGGGAGTCACGTGTCAATGCTCCCCTCGCTGATTGGCCGGTGCACGAGCAACTTCTCAAGTTTTCGGTCGGCGTGCGATTCGCAGCAACTCTGAGCAACTCGAGTTGCTGGAGGTTGCCGGCTGACAGCAACTCCAAAGTTGCTCATAGTTGCTGGAAAAAGTTGCCCCGTGTGAACGCTGCCTAAGGGTGACACTAGCAGCACGGCAATAGTTGTGGGTAATGAAACGTGCGGCATTATTTTGTATGAGCTCGATTGAATTGATCAAAGAACTAGAAGAGGGATCCCATATGGACGCAGCGTATTCTAGTTTAGGCCGAACTAGTGTTTTATAAAGTAACAGTTTTAGTAGACGGGGAGCTGCGGAAAAATTCCGTCGTAAGTAGCCTAAAGTACGGTCAGCGTTGTTCATAACGGAATTGATATGGAGCGACCAGGTAAGAGAGGAAGTAATGTGGACACCAAGATACTTATATGACGAAACATGATCAAGGGCGGTGTTGTACAAGCAATAAGATGGAACAGGAGTATGTGTACGAGATACGCGCAGCAACTTGCATTTGTTAACATTTAAATCCATCTTCCACTTGTTACACCAATCCGTAATTTTTGTTAGATCGCGCTGTAGCATGCTAACGTCATTGTCGCATGTTACTTCCCGAAAAATGACACAATCGTCGGCAATTAACATTAACATAAATTACGTTAAAGGCACTGTAAAGTGAAATATAACCACAATGTTTCAGTATCATCATTTAGAACGCAAACAAGTCATCACCTCTCAGTTCTTCATACTTTTGGCACTAATCCATTTTGTACACTTTTAGAAACTGAAAGGTGGCGATAACTAAAAATGTTTATAAAAGACCGGTTGAAAGTGTTAACGGCAGTAGTGCCCCAGTTCCGTCCTTGCGAGGTGACCTGCGCCATTGGCTTTTCTCTCTCTCCGCCCAGGGGCGGAGGGGGGGAGGGCTCTGTGTCATCTGCTCGCTGTATCGCTGGTGTCTGCAAAACCTCGCGTCCAAGTGATTTAAACGAATGTGTGGTTTGCATTCTTGTGTTCCGGAATGCACAAAACGTGCACCTTCGCACGCTTCGCAATGAAATGCTTACCGAACTCGCGAGAAACGCGCTATCGCGTCTCATGTATCGTTAGTTTCTTGCGTTCTCAATAGATGGCGCTTCTGGCCAGAGTCCGTCAGAGCCATTTATAGTGAGAGTTTGGCCATTCTTTGATCTTTTGCCGCCTCATGGGTGGAGCCTATTTTGACGTCAGAGTCATCGTTGCGCCGCCCAAAAAGCCTGAATCCGAGCGGAATCCGCTTATCAGCCGTCTAGTCCGCGCCATATTGATGCTGTCCTCCAGCTGGTCCACAGCTTCGTGGTCGCGCTGAATGTAATCTACAGGAATAACCGGCTTATGACCCACTCGCCCTAGTGATAAGGGGGGGCTTTGTTGGCGAACTCAAAGAGTTCAAGGACGAAAGGCTTTCGAAACAAGAAGTTCGGACGTGTCTTCTCTCCGTGGATTGTAAACAACCATCACCATCAATATGGCGTCGGCGACCAGCTGACGACGGCACAACAATAGACCACGACGAGGGAAGTCGTTCAGCCGTGACGTCGCATGACGCGCTTTAAGTTAGGCTCCTCCTAATGGCCAAACTCTCCCTATAAACGGCTCTGGAGTCCGTCCGTCAACTTGCTTTGCGCAGCAATATTTGGAGGTCGATTGCTGAAAAAATGCTCAATCTAGAACAGAACATTTACGTATCTGAAGCGTCCAAGTTACAAGCTTTCAGAAAGCTTGTAACAGCTTGTAACAGCAGCTTCCACAGTTTGAGCAGAGTTTGAGTTTGAGTTGAGTTGAGCTGAGTTTGAGACCGTGTTTGTGTTTGTCTGTTATCGTCCCTACCTCGTCTCGGGTTTTCAAGTCACGGAGTTTCTACAGGTTTGCTATTCACTTTGCAGGGGTACGACGCACAGCACGTACACTACACCGCTGTGCGTAGCCAGGGTGGTATAGGGAGTTCAAAGCCCCCGAAATCGTACCTTCGGTAGCGCATTCGGGAGAAGGAAACGAGGGTTGAATCCTCCTCCCCCATGCTAAGTACCCATAGAATCCCTCCCGAAATATTTTTCTGGCCACATGACTGCTACATCGCCAACAAACGTCCATGCTCGCTACCATGCTGCAGCAGGGGCGGATCCAGGGCAGCTTCTCGAAGAATGCCTCCCATAAAAAAAAGAGAAAAAAAAAGTGGGTGGGAGCTATGTAACGTGGCTGTCTGCTTCCTTTCCATTTCACACGAGACTCCACAGTACGCCTCTAAAGCCAGCGTGGATGAGAGCTAGAGACAATGGTTGTGTTAAGTAGGCGCCCCGGAGCGCGAGTGTTTCAGACTCCACTCACTTAACGCGACACAAGCACCACTCGCGTACCCGGTAGTGCGAGACTCCGAGCCGCTTTCCCCGCGCACCCGTTTTGAAATGGGGGTTGATGCAGACGACAAGCGCGCGGGTGCTTGAGATTTTCCGTGACGTACTTCCTGTTGAGCGCCGGCAGGACGGCCTTCGAAGTGCGGGCTCGGAAGCAAGATACGGACTTTCTATGTTACCCAATGCTCCGATTTCAGAAAACTGTAGTATTTCTATAACTGTTATCATTCTTTTGTATCAGTGTACAACTTCCAACGGATATCGGCGGTTATTCGCGGGCAGTGCGGTGCTTAAATGCGGACATCTTCACGCTCACAGTAAACAGCTTCTATGGTGTCTGCTACGAATTCTTATCTTTTCCATTTCGTTCGCTGTTACTAAGCCTAACTAACTAACCCCACAGCCTAAGCCCACATGTTAACTAGGCCCACATGTCCTCCGTCTGTGCACTGTATGCATGATCAGACAACAGGAAGCGGCATCAGCGAGCGAGCGGTGTAGCGCTCCAAAGTTCATTTCCCCTGTTTAGTGGCCGCTCCGAGTGTCTCATACTCCCGATTTGAGTGCCCCGAAAGAGGGACGCCTACTTAACGCAACCAATGACAGCCAAACTAGTGTGGAGTTCGAAGGATGCAAACAAGGTTTGTGACAGAATTGCTATTAGGCACGACAGCAGGGGGTCTTCTTGGAGCAGGGCCCGAAGAACCGAAGAGTCGGCTGGGGCCAGGTTGTCACGCGCAGAAAAGAGGCGATCGTGATTGCTTCTCGCGGCGTCCGAATAATCGTTCCTAGGCCGTGTCCGTTCATACAACTTTTCGAACACGACATCGAACACATCGATGAAAGATGAAAGTCACTGAAAAGGTTAGCCAGCTGTAGGGATCGAACCCACATCTTCTGGATTACCGGTCCAGGGCTCTACCAATTGAGCTAAGCTAACACGCCTCTCCAGCGACTTTCGGGGTGCGTCATCAGTTTCTCTCTTATCGAACACATCTCAACAAACCCATAATCTGACATGATGATGGTCAAAATGCATGCATGAGCATGTAATGAAATTGCCCTGTGGCCAAGGTTACAATAGGTTGACTTCTACGCTCTGCTTCCCTCGTTACTACTTTCACATCTGACGTCACCTTCTTGAAGTGACAACGTGGTTCGCACGGTTGTTTGTCCACTAGTCGGAAGGAATAAGAGGATGTGCAGACCGAAAAATGAAGCTGCGTGCCATTCACGCGTCTGATTTCGGTTTTACAATAGTTCCCGACTGCGGTTTAAAGGGTATCTCGAAATTTCTGTATAGATGTGCTCCCCAAGGTGGCGAGTCTTATCGGTGTTTTCATGCAACGTGGACACTTACAGCAGTCCAAAGCCTCTAAACCCTGTACGTCACCCATACGTGACTTGCTTTTCTATTCGATGAAGTACCCTTTATAGCGTTTGCTTCTGCTCTTTCTTGGAGACACTCTCAGACACGTCCGCAGTGAGAGAGAAAAGAAGAAAACACTCACCGGTGCCTGCGTCGATGAACTCCACGTAAGCGTCTGTCCTGATGGGATGGTAGGTATGCGCCGCATCCTGCCCATCGCCGTGCTCGCCGCTGTCCATCGCTCCCCAATTCATCGAAGCACGAGGCGTAACAATGGCACTATCTCCAACAAAGGTCCACTCAATGGCTGGCCGTCCCCGTAATTCTTCTTCTTCCTCTTTCCCTCGCTGTAAACTATCTGTCACACAGCCGCGGGACAATCTGGCAATTCTTGTTGGTACGGGACCCGCGCCACGAGCTGCATGCGCGGCAACTTCTTCCGCCTTGTTGAGCCACGGCTTATTGTTTAACCGACGACGCCCACGTTATTGTTGCTTGAAAAGGGTAGCCAAAGATCGACTGCCTTCAATTATTTTGCGGATGTTTAGCGAACGCTAAGCGTAAATGAACCCATGATAATAATCGTATTGTCCATTTCTCTTTAATTTTTTCATTTTTTGTTTGATGATCACGCTCTGTCATTCAATCGCTCTTTCCGTCGCCTTTGTTCGCGTCGAAATAAATGATTAGGAAATACAGCCCTCCATTACCTTTACGCTCGTGACCACCTGTCTGGAATCTCGACGTGAATTGCACAATTGATGGAGATGTTTGTGAAATGGGAACAATGCATAGTAGGCACTTCGAGAAGTTGGTGTGAAGTTAATTTCTGCGTAATTCGGAGGAATCGCAGATGTGCCCCTCAACGCTTGTGTATTCTATGCTTGTGTGTATTCGTAATTCAAATCCACGTGAGAAGAAGTAATATTTCGTAATTTTCAACATAAATTATTAACACTGGGTGTATTTGTGGACTTTACAAAGGCATTTGTTTTTTTTAAACCATCATAAACTTCTAAACAAACGTTCCTCGTATGCATAATGTAAAAAACCCCGAGACTAGGGAACACGAAGGGACAGACACAAACAACGAAGTCTCAATCGGGATTTTTTACATTATGCATCATCTTCACCAGCTCGCTTGCTTCCTAGCCATTTTGTTATTGTTCCTCGTATGGCGTGCGTGGAACACCACTGGACTTACAAACACTGAAAGATGAAAGAAGAAAGTCACTGAAAAGTTTAGCCAGCTGTAGGACTCGAACCTACATCTTCTGGATTTCCGGTCCAGGGCTAACCTTTCAGTGACTATCGTCATTCATTGTTAATTTCTTAGGCAATTTGAGACTTTGTATGTATTTGTCCTTTCTATGTTGTTCCAGCCTCAGAACATCAGTTCTCTCTTGCACTTACTAACATCTTTCTTAAAGTATCGTTGCCAAAGCGTAATGACAGGTGATCATATCTATCTAACGCTCTTCCTATAATATGTGGAGTGCTTCAGCGAAGCATATTATGACCGTTTCTTTTTAACTTATATATAAATGACATTGTTCACATAGACAAGAATGCTTGTTACGCAATCTACGCAGATGACACATGCATATTCACTTCTTTCTCTGATACCACTGAACTTATCGCTAACACGAACATTCTTTGAAGTAAACTGATAAATGGTCCAATACTAATAAGACTAAAGCCGTAATCTTCCGCCCTAAAAGTAAGAAAATCGTCGTACCCTAATCACTTTGACACATTCCCTGTTCAATTTGTTGATCACGTAAAGGTCTTAGGAGAGCACTTTGGCGTGACATGGCATGACATGGCGTGGAACTTGCGTGTACAACATCTTTGTGTAACATTGTCAGCCGTCGTTGGCGTTACGTTCTCCAAAGCTGTTAAATTACTCACCTATAATAGCTTCTTTTACTCACACTTATGTTGCTGTCATTTAGTACGGGGAGACACCACCGTAACAAATGTGGAGCTATTGACATTATTTCAGAAAAATCTCAGGCAGCACAGCGCGACGACCCAACGTCGGTGCGCTGGCGGCGACCGACCCGACCGGGTCGGCTCCCGACCAAGGTCCGGCATACGGTTTGCAACGATGTTAATGGTCCGTTATCGGCAGCCTGTATCGTACCCCAACGACTTCCCGAGGTGCAGCCAATGCACACTTATACGGGTACCTCCTACCCTCCAAACAAGAGTTAATTTGCGAAATTTTGAAAAACAAAATCAGTATGTCATTGTAGAAAACTCTTTATTGCATCATAGTCACAAGATACATGGGTTCTTTAATGCATCACTTCACCAGCAATGAAAAAAATGAGTGTTACATTGAAAGTATATAACCACCAGTGCCGCATGTGTACTATTGTCTTCACAAATATTCACTTAACACAGGTTCTATGGAACAGAGATAGAAGTTGGAACTCGTTGCCAGTTAAGTTGAAAGATGGAAGTCACTGAAAAGGTTAGCGGGAACATAATTGTAGGCCGGTTCCACGTTAGCTCAGACAGGGAGTTCCCATGGACCTCCTGAATTTTCATGATTTTTTATATATATTTAGACGCTCATCGCAGATGATGATCAACATTGGTAAAATTAATCATTCGAATACTTTCCGTGCAAAAAAATCGACAAATCCAGCCCTGAATTCGATGGTCGCAACTTTGCCCTGTTTGCACGTGTATACATCCTGAGTTTTAAAAGATATCGTAGTGCAATTGTTTTATGCTTTAGTATACCTACCTGCCAGCACTCTGAGCGCACATTTAGGCGCACAGGTGCAACACTGTATCGTATAAGAAGCGGCGAACATGCTCTGTCGCGCAGTTTTGTTCAAACTTCGACGCTTCTTGCTCTGGCTGTAGATATCTCCGACACGTTCGTACGCAGTGGGGCCGCGTTTTAACGCGCTAATCAGAAGTATACGCATTTGGAGAAGAAGTTTTTCCATTAGATGAAAGGCCTAACATCGGGACATATCCTGGCAAAATATATACGAAATCAAGTGGGACCTTTTTGAGAAATACACGCGCAAAATCCACGTTTATTTCGAAATATGCCTAAACATTTGCCTATTTCAGCACATGCCGCTAGGAAGAATATCCAGGATAGATATATCAGATGAAAGAGCATGAAAAGCTGAGTGAGCTGATACCAAGTATTGCGATCAGGGACATCTATAGCCAGAGATATCAGGCGTCGAAATTAGAACAAAAGTGCGCGAGAGGGCATGTTCGCCATTTTTTATAGCACACAGCGTTGCACCTGCGCGCTAAAATTTGCTCTCTGACAGCATAAAAAATTTCACAACAATATATCTTAACAGTCGGGAGGTATACGCGTGTAAACACGGCAAAACGGAAACATCCGAATTCAGGGCCGGATTTTCTCGATTTTTTTTTGCACGAAAGCTATTCGGCAAAAATGTTGATCATAATATACGATGAGCTTATAAATATAAAAGATACTGAAGACCCAGGAGGTCGATGGGACTTCCCTGCCTGAACTGACGTGAAACCGGCCCGTAACTAAATTTCAAACGCAGTTACACGCAATAAAACGTAATGAAAATGGACGTGAAGTTCCTAAGCTACTTTAGAAATGTAACAGGTTACCTTCAAGTTATTTTTTACTCAATATATATATACTTTTCAGCTCTTGACCTATCTATATGGTTAATGCAGACCTTGCTGTCACAATGGCGGCGATTCAAGACGTTTCAAAATAGTCTTGATATACAAAAACGATATCAATATCTGCTACGACAAAAGACGCCTACATTTACAGGCTTCTTTAGGGAGGGATTTGATGATTTTGATCTCGTAATAAGACACATGAAAAAGGAGCATAAAGCAAGTTTATGCTCTACGAGTTGTCCCCTACAGACATATCGTAGAACCGTGACAAGTGTTAATCCTGCTACTCAATGCCCTCTATCATTATCAATACACTGCATATCGTTAAGATGCGCGATACCTGAGCTTCCTAATGCTCGGCTAAAACATAATTTGTAACATTCACCGTGTAACAACGAGGGTTAGTCGCGCCGTGCACGTGCTATCTTTCATCTCAAGTCATGGGGGGAGGACTCAGCCTGCGATGTTTGTAGACCAGAAACGAACAAAAGGAACTTTGAACTTTCTTCAAGTTACTTTGACGAACTTAACCCCCCACCCCCGAAACAAAAGAAAAAGGGAAAGGAACGAGCTCCTCAAGAAGTTACTGGAGCTTAAAAGCAAAGAGCTATGCAAAAAGTTACTGAAAATAGCTAGGCCGAGTAGCCTAGTTACGCCCAACAACATGGAACACGTGAACAACTTGAGAATCCGTACTACATGTGTCATGATCGTTCTATACCTTCTTTAAGAAAATAGAAGAAATATTTGCGCACCTTTGCTAATACGAGGGCAACATTCAAACAATTTGGGAACCACTATCTAAGAAAAAAGGTGTGAGAAAGTGGTAACTTCCTTAGTTACCTCCACCTCCTAAGCCAGCATAGCGTCTGATAAGGGGTGTAAAAAAGGTGGTAAAAGAAATTATCATCCATCCTAATTACAACAAAAAGGTGTACGCCCCCTCGCTAACCGAATCAGAAGCGGTAACCCTTTTATTCGTGGCAGAGAGTGAGGTAGCAGGTAGAACTTTGCAACCTTTTAGGCACAACATATGCGACAACTATTACCTCCTAGAAGGTCTAACAGCTCCACCCTTTTTTCTGAGAGTGCAGTATGGCACATGTAGTGTGACTCGTACCCTTGTCTTTAGGAGAAATAATAATGTATCAAGAAGATGCCTTTTCTTATGGCTTTCTTACTACGAAGGCCTCTTATTATGGATACCTGAAGTCCTTTTAAAAGGAAAACAACACAGCATGCCAGATTGTATTCCTTTCAAGCAAGCATCACAGCGCGATAGGTTCATAGTGTTGTAACCGAAGTGCGGGGTGGATTCTGAAAGTGGAAGATAGCTTGAGGTCAGGGTTACACTGAGAAAAGGACACCACACCACAAGATGCACACGTTATTGAATACAGAACAAATAGCTAAACTTACAGTTTTCAGCATGACATGGCAAGATCCGCTAGAAAAATCTTGACCAACATCACTGGCTCTGAGGCAGAGATCTGGTGGTGGGCACTTCGGTGATACCTTCATCAAGGTATTGATATCTTTAAGCACGCTCTGGTACTGGTCCAGCATGACATTCTGAATGAAAGATCAGGATAGCTTTCATTCACTCACAGTTTCAAACAAATTGACATATCATGCGTCGATCACATTACACAAACGGATTAAAGCGGAATAATTTATTCACTTCGGAGGTTCCTTTTTTTCTGTTCTGTTTATTTAGAATGACTACTGTTAGGTAGAAAAGCGAGACAGGTGTAGCCAATGGAGGTAAGGTTCTTTATAAGCAGCCGGAAAGGATGGAGGCCGAGACTGATTGGGATCGGTGATCTTCCTCCTCACACTACAAAAACGAACCTTGAGCTGAAGTCCTCCAGCATTCCAGTTTTGTACGCACGCAGGACATGGAAACCACAGCTGCAGCACGCAGTCGTCCTGAGAAATAGTTATATTTCGTTTGATGTCAAATACACAATACATACGATTCCACACTTTACTCAACCATATTTTCACCAAAACGGAGTCCATTATCCTAAAAGCAACGCATAAACCACAATGTATCACTGAAATCGAAACTATGCGATGCTGCGCTGCTAAGTTTCGAGAGAAGCCTTCTAGAACGGTGTCACTCATGTTGAAAAGCATCTATGAGTAACGTTTATCAATGCGAGGAATACCACAAAAAGAAATAGCACTTACCACTGGTTGAATCGCTTGAAAATGTTGGAATTCCTCGAAAGTTTCGGGAGCACGGCCGGATACATTCGTTTCTCGCAGCGAGAGCGACGGGGACTCCGACTGTGCAAACACGGCTGGATGATCGAGGAACATCATTGGCCAGATTCGAAACTGTCGGTTACGTGATTGCATCACTCGGCGCCTGACAGTCTGGGAAGAGAAATCCGTTGCTGCACCCCGGTCATGTGACTGATTATCGTGAATTGATCAGATCAGCATCGGGGAGCGATCCTATATTTTGGTCATATGACCAAGGTCAGTCCAGGCCGGGAAATGATCAGAACAGCATCGGGGAGCGATCCTATATTATTGTTTGCATGACCAAAAGGAGACCAGAGCGGGAAATGATCAGGGCCCCGTCGGGGGACTACCTTACCTTCTCTCATGTTCTACCTCCTCAGTTCCCACACCGCTGGGAACCAGTCGGGCACTATCGCCCGTTCAGCAGCCGAAGCCCCCATTTCGTTCCCATTCTTTTCCCGAGGGTTTGTGCTGCCTGGGCTAGATCATTCGCTGTATTGCAAACGTTTCATATACTGCATTGCAACGTTCCATATCGTTTTCAAACATTTTTGCGTATACTCTGAAGGGCTCTCGCCGCATTGACTATCGTTAAGAGTGTAGACGAAATCACGCTCGCGACAGATTTCTCCGTCGTCCTAACGACACGAGCGGCTGCCTCAACGTCTGCAGTACACCACAGTTTCGTCCAGAGCCTGCAGACAGAAATCCACCAAGACTGGCCCCGTCCACCGGCGGTTATGGACCGCGGCTTTACTCTAATTGAGCTGCAGACTGCGTTGAAACTTGTGAATGTGCGATCGTCCCCAGCACCAGATAAAATCACTTACGCCGCACTGCGAAACCTTGACGAGCCGTCACGCCTAGCTCTCCTTCATGTTTATAATACGTCTTGGCGACAGCAATCCGTACCGTCTACTTGGAAGGAGGTTTTAGTTGTTCCAATCCTGAAACTAGGCAAACCCCCAAATGCCCTATCCTGCTTTCACCCCGTGAGCCTGAGAGGCTGTGTTGGAAAACTGATGGTGAAAATGGTTTTGCATCGCCTCGTCTGGTGGCTCGAAAAACAAGGTGCGTTCCCTCAGGAAATGGCTGGATTTCGCCGCCACCGAAGCTCTATGGATCCAGTTCTCGATCTGGTCTCTGCAGTCCAACATGCTCGTGCTCATCGGCGGATCGTTGTATCGTTCATCCTGGACATTAAGCGCGTTTATGATACCGTCTCGCACATCTGGGTCCTCCACGGGTTGCGGTCTTTTGGAGTATCTGGTCGACTTTTCAGCTGGCTTCAGGATTTCCTTACGGACCGAACTGTCGCTGTCCGCACATCCCAGGGCCAAAGTACCCTGTTCATCAAGGCGTACCCCAAGGATGCATTCTCAGTCCTACACTTTTTAATGTGGTCATGGCAGGACTAAAATCGATAGTTCCAAGGTCGCATTCTCCGTGTATGCCGATGACGTTGCCCTTTGGACAGTAGGAAAGTCACGACCAGCCATTCAGCGCCGTTTACAACAAGCCTTAAACAACGTTCATCTCTACCTTACGCGACTTGGAATGGACCTTTCGCCCGAAAATTGCGTCGAGCTCCCTTTCCCCCACAAGGCCACGAGTAATTTCCCTCTCTGGGTTGGTGCACGGAAGCTCGAGCCTGTGCGTTCCCATCGCTTCCTTGGTGTGGTCCTGGACTCCCACCTGCGCTGAGCTCGCCACATTAAGCACCGTGAAACAAAAGTGCAGCGATGGCTTCCTGCCATTCACCATCTTTCTGGCTTCGGCTGGGGCTGTGATCAACGCTCCTTCTTAGCCGTTCACGCGGCTTTGGTGAGGGCCACTGTGCTTTACAGCCTTCCAGTATTGCATAGGGTTTCTACAACATCGTGAAATACCCTTCGGTCCCTGTTCGCCCGAAGCCTTCGTCGCTGTCTTGGCGTTCCAAGAATGGCTGAAACACGGCAAGTCCTAGCTGAAGCTGGAGAACTCCCGGTGGAGGTTCTCCGTGAGCGGGAAACGGCTCGACACTTCCTACGTTTGCGTGCGAACGTTCCCCGTCATCCACTCCTCAGGAAAATTCGATACCGTCCTGAAAGTGATTTCCATCGTGTGGCGCAGAGGACACGCCACGCTCTCACCGGCTTCACACCTAGGACTGTCCCACCGCCGAACGCCCCCTGGTCTCTGCCTGTGACACCCAGCTTTGCACGTCTTCCTGACCTCCAGGTCCGCAAAGCTCAGGTTCCCCCTCAAGTCCTTCGAGCCCATTTTTATGCTCTCGTAGACGCGAAGTTTTCGACCTCTACCGCCGCTTACACCGATGCTTAAAACCAATGATTAAAAACTTGATCTTCAAATCCTGACAACGCCACTGTTAAATTTTATAAACGTTACGTTGACGATACTTTTGTTGTTTTAAAACGCGAGGATGTCACTTCATTTCATACGTTACATAACAGCCTTCACCTTAACATACAGTGGCGTTGTCAGGATTTGAAGAGCAAGTTTTTAATCCTGACAACGCCGCTGTTAAATTTTATAAACGTTACGTTGACGATACTTTTGTTGTTTTAAAACGCGAGGATGTCACTTCATTTCATACGTTACTTAACAGCCTTCACCCTAACATACACTGGCGTTGTCAGGATTTGAAGAGCAAGTTTTTAATCCTGACAACGCCACTGTTAAATTTTATAAACGTTACGTTGACGATACTTTTGTTGTTTTAAAACGCGAGGATGTCACTTGATTTGACACGTTACTTAACAGCCTTCACCCTAACATACAGTGGCGTTGTCAGGATTTGAAGAGCAAGTTTTTAATCCTGACAACGCCACTGTTAAATTTTGTAAACCGTTACGTTGACGATACTTTTGTTGTTTTAAAACGCGAGGATGTCACTACATTTCATACGTTACTTAACAGCCTTCACCCTAACATACACTGGCGTTGTCAGGATTTGAAGAGCAAGTTTTTAATCCTGACAACGCCACTGTTAAATTTTATAAACGTTACGTTGACGATACTTTTGTTGTTTTAAAACGCGAGGATGTCATTTCATATCATACGTTACTTAACAGCCTTCACCCTAACATACCGTGGCGTTGTCAGGATTTGAAGAGCAAGTTTTTAATCCTGACAACTCCACTGTTAAATTTTATAAACGTTACGTTGACGATACTTTTGTTGTTTTAAAACGCGAGGATGTCACTACATTTCATACGTTACTTAACAGCCTTCACCCTAACATACACTGGCGTTGTCAGGATTTGAAGAGCAAGTTTTTAATCCTGACAACGCCACTGTTAAATTTTATAAACGTTACGTTGACGATACTTTTGTTGTTTTAAAACGCGAGGATGTCATTTCATATCATACGTTACTTAACAGCCTTCACCCTAACATACCGTGGCGTTGTCAGGATTTGAAGAGCAAGTTTTTAATCCTGACAACTCCACTGTTAAATTTTATAAACGTTACGTTGACGATACTTTTGTTGTTTTAAAACGCGAGGATGTCACTACATTTCATACGTTACTTAACAGCCTTCACCCTAACATACACTGGCGTTGTCAGGATTTGAAGAGCAAGTTTTTAATCCTGACAACGCCACTGTTAAATTTTATAAACGTTACGTTGACGATACTTTTGTTGTTTTAAAACGCGAGGATGTCACTTCATATCATACGTTACTTAACAGCCTTCACCCTAACATACACTGGCGTTGTCAGGATTTGAAGAGCAAGTTTTTAATCCTGACAACGCCACTGTTAAATTTTATAAACGTTACGTTGACGATACTTTTGTTGTTTTAAAACGCGAGGATGTCATTTCATATCATATGTTACTTAACAGCCTTCACCCTAACATACCGTGGCGTTGTCAGGATTTGAAGAGCAAGTTTTTAATCCTGACAACTCCACTGTTAAATTTTATAAACGTTACGTTGACGATACTTTTGTTGTTTTAAAACGCGAGGATGTCACTTGATTTGACACGTTACTTAACAGCCTTCACCCTAACATACAGTGGCGTTGTCAGGATTTGAAGAGCAAGTTTTTAATCCTGACAACGCCACTGTTAAATTTTGTAAACCGTTACGTTGACGATACTTTTGTTGTTTTAAAACGCGAGGATGTCACTACATTTCATACGTTACTTAACAGCCTTCACCCTAACATACACTGGCGTTGTCAGGATTTGAAGAGCAAGTTTTTAATCCTGACAACGCCACTGTTAAATTTTATAAACGTTACGTTGACGATACTTTTGTTGTTTTAAAACGCGAGGATGTCATTTCATATCATACGTTACTTAACAGCCTTCACCCTAACATACCGTGGCGTTGTCAGGATTTGAAGAGCAAGTTTTTAATCCTGACAACTCCACTGTTAAATTTTATAAACGTTACGTTGACGATACTTTTGTTGTTTTAAAACGCGAGGATGTCACTACATTTCATATGTTACTTAACAGCCTTCACCCTAACATACACTGGCGTTGTCAGGATTTGAAGAGCAAGTTTTTAATCCTGACAACGCCACTGTTAAATTTTATAAACGTTACGTTGACGATACTTTTGTTGTTTTAAAACGCGAGGATGTCACTACATTTCATACGTTACTTAACAGCCTTCACCCTAACATACACTGGCGTTGTCAGGATTTGAAGAGCAAGTTTTTAATCCTGACAACGCCACTGTTAAATTTTATAAACGTTACGTTGACGATACTTTTGTTGTTTTAAAACGCGAGGATGTCATTTCATATCATACGTTACTTAACAGCCTTCACCCTAACATACCGTGGCGTTGTCAGGATTTGAAGAGCAAGTTTTTAATCCTGACAACTCCACTGTTAAATTTTATAAACGTTACGTTGACGATACTTTTGTTGTTTTAAAACGCGAGGATGTCACTACATTTCATACGTTACTTAACAGCCTTCACCCTAACATACACTGGCGTTGTCAGGATTTGAAGAGCAAGTTTTTAATCCTGACAACGCCACTGTTAAATTTTATAAACGTTACGTTGACGATACTTTTGTTGTTTTAAAACGCGAGGATGTCACTTCATATCATACGTTACTTAACAGCCTTCACCCTAACATACACTGGCGTTGTCAGGATTTGAAGAGCAAGTTTTTAATCCTGACAACGCCACTGTTAAATTTTATAAACGTTACGTTGACGATACTTTTGTTGTTTTAAAACGCGAGGATGTCATTTCATATCATATGTTACTTAACAGCCTTCACCCTAACATACCGTGGCGTTGTCAGGATTTGAAGAGCAAGTTTTTAATCCTGACAACTCCACTGTTAAATTTTATAAACGTTACGTTGACGATACTTTTGTTGTTTTAAAACGCGAGGATGTCACTTCATTTCATACGTTACTTAAAGGGACTATGAAATTTCCCGGCCCCCCATACTTTTTTTCGCTGGAAACTGTTCTTCCCGCTGAGAAACTAATATGCCACAAATTTTTCCGGACGAAATCGCTCCACTCTGCGAGGAGCGCGCTCACGAAATGTCTCTTCCGCATTCCTCCTCTCCTGCGCACATTCTCCCGTCGACGGTGTAACTGTACGGACCGCACTTCTGTTCCCGGTACGTAACCGGTGTTGCGCAATGTCAAGTAATGCTGTGAGCGCGCTGTGGCTGGCGCCGTCCAGCCGCGCATAGAAGGTCACAGGGTCTCTGGTCGCATCTGAGGGTTGAAGTTGGAGCATTACGTTTTCTTGCTTGGAGGCGTTCGGATAGCACGCTATAATGAACAGCTTTTTGCGTGTGAATCGTTTGCTACAGTTGAGCTGGCAAGTATGACATGTGAGCTGTACTTTTTCATCGAATGTATTCGTCCTATGCTCTGCGGCCGTTCACAACAAGGAACTCAAGTACCACCGTGTCTTTGAGAGTTTTGCTGACGAGTTACGTGGGCCTCTAGCGATTCACCGCAACGTGTATTGGTTGTATCGCCGTCACCAATTGAAGGTCTCTGGTGGTTGCTTGGCGTTGCAGTTATATTTACGTCAGTTGCAGTTATGTTTACGTGTTGACAATCCGACAACAAAGGAAGTGCGTTGTGACTGTGATATTTGGAAGTGATTTGTGTGTGTGACTGTGATATTTGGAAGATGCCCCCTTTGTTGCTCAATTTGTTTGCACAAATTATCGTAAAAGACTGGGTGGTCTAATGTTTTGTTTTACTTTGTTTCAACTCGTGTTCTTCGTCATCATTACTGTTATTATTCAAAGCAGCTTCGCGCCTTCAAGCGATTTTTATTTACTCTAAAGTTATTGTTCTACAGATGGCTGTATTTCCTTCCGCCGAAGCACTTCTTGTTTGCCTAAGATTATGTTTCATGCAATCATTTATTTGCACATCACGTATTCTGTATTCAATGTTGAGCACGTCGTAAATCTGAACATTTAGCATTGCCAACCACCATGACTACAAAGCTCAGCTGTAGCGTATTGTGTAAGAGTACTCTGCACATCTGACAAGTGTTTGTCGTTTAACAAATTTATTGTTCAACCATGTTTCCAGTGCTGTGTAATACATCCCTAAGACTGGGGGACACAATCTCACGACACCAGTTCGCCTGCTTCATGCCCTCTTATATTATTGTGTTACGTAAGCTTGAAGTCACCAGTTGAGGTAACTGGAAAGAAGCAAAAAAACCCCAGTACTGACGTAGCATGCCCAATATTTTGCAATTAGAAAAACGACAAGTAATTGGTACTATTTCAAGAAAACTGCTTGTTGGTCTTCTGGCGGAAATCTGCTTTCTTTGTGAAAGAACTGCTCCATTTGCCACTGGGACAGAGTCCTCGCTATGCAGGCTCCTCCGAGGGTATGGGCACACTTGTATGTGCGTCAAGGACGAGGGCATCAGGCTCAAACAGCTGAAATGTTGACATTTAGCTCAAATAGTACAATAACTAAGACCTAACATCTACATCTACACGTTATATGCTATACATGCATAATTTTTATTTTTAATAGAACACAGGATATGTTCTATTTTACACTGTCACATCTCATCTAACAACTGTATTGGCACCAGTGTTACCAGCGAAAAAGGGCTAAAGTAGCTGCACAGCCTTGCAGGACGCTCAGAGCAAGTTGAACTGGTTGAACACAGCAGTACACCGGTATGATATGGATAATGCGAAACAAAGCGCAGAGTTGTAGAAGGAACAAAATCTCGTAAGGACATAGTGCATCAAAGGTAGGTTCTTTTAATTTAGAGGTGACCTGCAGAGCACTTGCTGGAGTTGTCCTGGTATGTTACCGTGGTGAAGGACTTCAGCTGACATACACATGGGCCAGTTCCGGTGAATGGAAATGATGTAATCTAACTGAGCAATGGTTATAAGATAAGGAGTGTAAACAAGAAAATGTCCCCCTCAATATCATATTTGTGCACATGATAAAGCAAACTGTAAATCAAATGACTAAAAAGGTATAAAACAAACTTGTGAACAATATACAGAACCCGAATGGTAGGCAAGACACTGCATTAAAGAGGAATCTGGAAAGAGGGAGCACAGGCATTTGTCTGCTCTGAATAGTGGGTTACAATGATTATGCTGTCTCACCTAAGGGGTTTCCGGCTCCGCTGAGGAAGTCACCTGTGAACATGAAAGCAGCTGAGTGAAGAGAAAAGAACGGATACGTATGTTCAACATATTACATAAATATTCTGTTGAAGTATGGTTTCTAAGATCGTGCTAAACGAAGTGTACTTTTATCAACAGTGCACCACCTGAGTTTAGAGACTAGATTCGGTAACTTCTAATTTCCTTTTTTTTTACTCTCTCTGTGCCGTAAGCGGCGGCAAGGTTCAGAGTCACGCAGATGTTAATTAACCCATTCACTCAATCCTGAAATCTATGATAGCATTTGAACCACACGGACTGAGAGACCTTTGTTAGCCCCAATAACGAAAAATACTCACACCTTTGCGCCGTTTAGGTGGATGTTCTTTCCCCGGTGTGTGCAGGTTGCTACACCTTGATTCAGAGCTCGTTATCTAGTACGTTGAAGAGATTCAGCGTACCCTTCGTAAATTCGATCATGCAAATGTCCGCTAAAAACACGAGCAGTCGATGGCACCACATCGTCTTTCCACTCCGGCGGTCCGATTGCTTCGTGGCATCAAAAGCTGTCCGTCTCGTCAGTGGGAAGCATGACACATTGGATACCAGGCGAGTATTGACGTAAATTAGGACAACCAACTATCCAACATCGTCTCGGCATGTCGACAAAAACCACAGGATGCGACTGCGATAAACTGCGACCATCGCGCGGAAGCTGCCGTCATGGAGATTTCCACTCCCGATGAACGCATACGTGGGATCCTACGGCGCATGCTCCTGGCGGGATCCTTCGGCTCAGCCACACGTCACGATGACGTGTTGCCGAGCCGGCCGTGGTCCCGTCAAGTTACCCGCTGTGTCTCTCCGCTCGGCTGCTCACCATGGCGCGGCGCCAGCTGTCCTCCCTTCGCCGCTCCGTTTAAATTCGCTCCCGAGAATACTCCTCGCGTGATGAAGGTAAAATTTTGGTTCTAGACTCGGAAAAAGGGTTACTTTCTGATGAAAACGAGAAAAAAATCATTTCATAGTCCCTTTAACAGCCTTCACCCTAACATACAGTGGCGTTGTCAGGATTTGAAGAGCAAGTTTTTAATCCTGACAACGCCACTGTTAAATTTTATAAACGTTACGTTGACGATACTTTTGTTGTTTTTAAACGCGAGGATGTCACTTCATTTCATACGTTACTTAACAGCCTCCACCCTAACATACGTGGCGTTGTCAGGATATGAAGAGCAAGTTTTTAATCCTGACAACGCCACTGTTAAATTTTATAAACGTTACGTTGACGATACTTTTGTTGTTTTAAAACGCGAGGATGTCACTTATTTCATACGTTACTTAACAGCCTTCAGTCTAACATACAGTGGCGCTGTCAGGATTTGAAGAGCAAGTTTTTAATCCTGACAACGCCACTGTTAAATTTTATAAACGTTACGTTGACGATACTTTTGTTGTTTTAAAACGCGAGGATGTCACTTATTTCATACGTTACTTAACAGCCTTCACTCTAACATGCAGTGTCGTTGTCAGGTTTTGAAGAGCAAGTTTTTAATCCTGACAACTCCACTGTTAAATTTTATCAACGTTACGTTGACGATGCTTTTGTTGTTTTAAAACGCGAGGATGTCACTTCATTTCATACGTTACTTAACAGCCTTCACCCTAACATACAGTGGCGTTGTCAGGATTTGAAGAGCGAGTTTTTAATCCTGACAACGCCACTGTTAAATTTTATAAACGTTACGTTGACGATACTGTTGTTGTTTTGAAACGCGAGGATGTCATTTCATTTCATACGTTACTTAACAGCCTTCACCCTAACATACAGTGGCGTTGTCAGGATTTGAAGAGCAAGTTTTTAATCCTGACAACGCCACTGTTAAACTATACAGGGTGTCCCAGAAAACGTGTCATTGAATTATAATAAAAAAACTACGCCACCTCGAATCATGCGGTCAACAGCATTTGTTCTTATTAGGTTTTTGCCACCTCCTAATGTGAATGACGTGTACACCAAGTTTAATTATGCAAATATTTGCGAACTGAACTCGGAAATTTGCCAAGTAAAGGTCACTTTTTTACCCCACCAATATGAAGAGCGTGCCGAATTCACTCAAATTCATGATAATTCACAGTGATATTCACCAGCTATCTCATCGGAAAAAATAGCCCAATATCATGCTTTTCGGAGCACCGGACCATAGCGCGCGATGACTTTTTTAACGCAATCCCTCTCAGTGCGACGAAAGGAGGTTCCGAAGCCAGCCCCCAGAGTGATAGTAGAAAAAGTAATAGTTCCTAAAATTGGGAGAGGGAAAGCATTATCCCAGCGAAAGTCGGACGTGATAAGCCGTACCTGTTTTATCTCTTTCTGCGATGTCGGGGAGGGCTGGGTTTCCAACCTCCTTTCGTCGGACTGACAAAGATTGCGCTGAAAAATTCATCGTGCGCTATTCTGTGCGACCTCCGTAGAGCATGATGTTCGGCTATTTTTTTCGATGGGATAGCTGCTGAATATCCCTGTCAATTACCATTAATTTGACTAAATTAGACACGCTCTTCACATTGGTGAGGTAAAAAAGTGACCTTTACTAGGCAAATTTCCGACTTAAGCTCGCAAAAGTTTACATAATTAAACTTACGTTACACGACCTTCACATGAGGAGGTGGCAAAAACCCAGTAAGAACAAATGCCATTGACCGCATGGCTCTAGGTCGTGTAGTTTTTTTATTATAATTCAATGACACGTTTTCTGGGACACCCTGTATAAACGTTACGTTGACGATGCTTTTGTTGTTTTAAAACGCGAGGATGTCGCTTCATTTCATACGTTACTTAACAGCCTTCACCCTAACATACAGTGGCGTTGTCAGGATTTGAAGACCATGTTTTTAATCCTGACAACGCCACTGTTAAATTTTATAAACGTTACGTTGACGATACTTTTGCTGTTTTAAAACGCGAGGATGTCACTTCATTTCATACGTTACTTAACAGCCTTCACCCTAACATACAGTGGCGTTGTCAGGATTTGAAGAGCAAGTTTTTAATCCTGACAACTCCACTGTTAAATTTAATAAACGTTACGTTGACGATACTTTTGTTGTTTTAAAACGCGAGGATGTCACTTCATTTCATACGTTACTTAACAGCCTTCACCCTAACATGCACTGGCGTTGTCAGGATTTGAAGAGCAAGTTTTTAATCCTGACAACGCCACTGTTAAATTATATAAACGTTACGTTGACGATGCTTTTGTTGTTTTAAAACGCGAGGATGTGGCTTCATTTCATACGTTACTTAACAGCCTTCACCCTAACATACAGTGGCGTTGTCAGGATTTGAAGAGCAAGTTTTTAATCCTGACAACGCCACTGTTAAATTTTATAAACGTTACGTTGACGATACTTTTGTTGTTTTAAAACGCGAGGATGTCTCTTATTTCATACGTTACTTAACAGCCTTCACTCTAACATACAGTGGCGCTGTCAGGATTTGAAGAGCAAGTTTTTAATCCTGACAACGCCACTGTTAAATGTTATAAACGTTACGTTGACGATACCTTTGTTGTTTCAAAACGCGAGGATGTCACTTCATTTCATACGTTACTTAACAGCCTTCACCCTAACATACAGTGTCGTTGTCAGGTTTTGAAGAGCAAGTTTTTAATCCTGACAACGCCACTGTTAAATTTTATAAACGTTACGTTGACGATACTGTTGTTGTTTTGAAACGCGAGGATGTCATTTCATTTCATACGTTACTTAACAGCCTTCACCCTAACATACAGTGGCGTTGTCAGGATTTGAAGAGCAAGTTTTTAATCCTGACAACGCCACTGTTAAACTATACAGGGTGTCCCAGAAAACGTGTCATTGAATTATAATAAAAAAACTACGCCACCTCGAATCATGCGGTCAACAGCATTTGTTCTTATTAGGTTTTTGCCACCTCCTAATGTGAATGACGTGTACACCAAGTTTAATTATGCAAATATTTGCGAACTGAACTCGGAAATTTGCCAAGTAAAGGTCACTTTTTTACCCCACCAATATGAAGAGCGTGCCGAATTCACTCAAATTCATGATAATTCACAGTGATATTCACCAGCTATCTCATCGGAAAAAATAGCCCAATATCATGCTTTTCGGAGCACCGGACCATAGCGCGCGATGACTTTTTTAACGCAATCCCTCTCAGTGCGACGAAAGGAGGTTCCGAAGCCAGCCCCCAGAGTGATAGTAGAAAAAGTAATAGTTCCTAAAATTGGGAGAGGGAAAGCATTATCCCAGCGAAAGTCGGACGTGATAAGCCGTACCTGTTTTATCTCTTTCTGCGATGTCGGGGAGGGCTGGGTTTCCAACCTCCTTTCGTCGGACTGACAAAGATTGCGCTGAAAAATTCATCGTGCGCTATTCTGTGCGACCTCCGTAGAGCATGATGTTCGGCTATTTTTTTCGATGGGATAGCTGCTGAATATCCCTGTCAATTACCATTAATTTGACTAAATTAGACACGCTCTTCACATTGGTGAGGTAAAAAAGTGACCTTTACTAGGCAAATTTCCGACTTAAGCTCGCAAAAGTTTACATAATTAAACTTACGTTACACGACCTTCACATGAGGAGGTGGCAAAAACCCAGTAAGAACAAATGCCATTGACCGCATGGCTCTAGGTCGTGTAGTTTTTTTATTATAATTCAATGACACGTTTTCTGGGACACCCTGTATAAACGTTACGTTGACGATGCTTTTGTTGTTTTAAAACGCGAGGATGTCGCTTCATTTCATACGTTACTTAACAGCCTTCACCCTAACATACAGTGGCGTTGTCAGGATTTGAAGACCATGTTTTTAATCCTGACAACGCCACTGTTAAATTTTATAAACGTTACGTTGACGATACTTTTGCTGTTTTAAAACGCGAGGATGTCACTTCATTTCATACGTTACTTAACAGCCTTCACCCTAACATACAGTGGCGTTGTCAGGATTTGAAGAGCAAGTTTTTAATCCTGACAACTCCACTGTTAAATTTAATAAACGTTACGTTGACGATACTTTTGTTGTTTTAAAACGCGAGGATGTCACTTCATTTCATACGTTACTTAACAGCCTTCACCCTAACATGCACTGGCGTTGTCAGGATTTGAAGAGCAAGTTTTTAATCCTGACAACGCCACTGTTAAATTATATAAACGTTACGTTGACGATGCTTTTGTTGTTTTAAAACGCGAGGATGTGGCTTCATTTCATACGTTACTTAACAGCCTTCACCCTAACATACAGTGGCGTTGTCAGGATTTGAAGAGCAAGTTTTTAATCCTGACAACGCCACTGTTAAATTTTATAAACGTTACGTTGACGATACTTTTGTTGTTTTAAAACGCGAGGATGTCTCTTATTTCATACGTTACTTAACAGCCTTCACTCTAACATACAGTGGCGCTGTCAGGATTTGAAGAGCAAGTTTTTAATCCTGACAACGCCACTGTTAAATGTTATAAACGTTACGTTGACGATACCTTTGTTGTTTCAAAACGCGAGGATGTCACTTCATTTCATACGTTACTTAACAGCCTTCACCCTAACATACAGTGTCGTTGTCAGGTTTTGAAGAGCAAGTTTTTAATCCTGACAACGCCACTGTTAAATTTTATAAACGTTACGTTGACGATACTGTTGTTGTTTTGAAACGCGAGGATGTCATTTCATTTCATACGTTACTTAACAGCCTTCACCCTAACATACAGTGGCGTTGTCAGGATTTGAAGAGCAAGTTTTTAATCCTGACAACGCCACTGTTAAACTATACAGGGTGTCCCAGAAAACGTGTCATTGAATTATAATAAAAAAACTACGCCACCTCGAATCATGCGGTCAACAGCATTTGTTCTTATTAGGTTTTTGCCACCTCCTAATGTGAATGACGTGTACACCAAGTTTAATTATGCAAATATTTGCGAACTGAACTCGGAAATTTGCCAAGTAAAGGTCACTTTTTTACCCCACCAATATGAAGAGCGTGCCGAATTCACTCAAATTCATGATAATTCACAGTGATATTCACCAGCTATCTCATCGGAAAAAATAGCCCAATATCATGCTTTTCGGAGCACCGGACCATAGCGCGCGATGACTTTTTTAACGCAATCCCTCTCAGTGCGACGAAAGGAGGTTCCGAAGCCAGCCCCCAGAGTGATAGTAGAAAAAGTAATAGTTCCTAAAATTGGGAGAGGGAAAGCATTATCCCAGCGAAAGTCGGACGTGATAAGCCGTACCTGTTTTATCTCTTTCTGCGATGTCGGGGAGGGCTGGGTTTCCAACCTCCTTTCGTCGGACTGACAAAGATTGCGCTGAAAAATTCATCGTGCGCTATTCTGTGCGACCTCCGTAGAGCATGATGTTCGGCTATTTTTTTCGATGGGATAGCTGCTGAATATCCCTGTCAATTACCATTAATTTGACTAAATTAGACACGCTCTTCACATTGGTGAGGTAAAAAAGTGACCTTTACTAGGCAAATTTCCGACTTAAGCTCGCAAAAGTTTACATAATTAAACTTACGTTACACGACCTTCACATGAGGAGGTGGCAAAAACCCAGTAAGAACAAATGCCATTGACCGCATGGCTCTAGGTCGTGTAGTTTTTTTAATTATAATTCAATGACACGTTTTCTGGGACACCCTGTATAAACGTTACGTTGACGATGCTTTTGTTGTTTTAAAACGCGAGGATGTCGCTTCATTTCATACGTTACTTAACAGCCTTCACCCTAACATACAGTGGCGTTGTCAGGATTTGAAGACCATGTTTTTAATCCTGACAACGCCACTGTTAAATTTTATAAACGTTACGTTGACGATACTTTTGCTGTTTTAAAACGCGAGGATGTCACTTCATTTCATACGTTACTTAACAGCCTTCACCCTAACATACAGTGGCGTTGTCAGGATTTGAAGAGCAAGTTTTTAATCCTGACAACGCCACTGTTAAATTATATAAACGTTACGTTGACGATGCTTTTGTTGTTTTAAAACGCGAGGATGTGGCTTCATTTCATACGTTACTTAACAGCCTTCACCCTAACATACAGTGGCGTTGTCAGGATTTGAAGAGCAAGTTTTTAATCCTGACAACGCCACTGTTAAATTTTATAAACGTTACGTTGACGATACTTTTGTTGTTTTAAAACGCGAGGATGTCACTTCATTTCATACGCTACTTAACAGCCTTCGCCCTAACACACAGTCGCGTTGTCGGCATTTGAAGAGCAAGTTTTTAATCCCGACAACGCCACTGTTAAATTTTGTAAACGTTACGTTGACGATGCTTTTGTTGTTTTAAAACGCGAGGATGTCGCTTCATTTCATACGTTACTTAACAGCCTTCACCCTAACATACAGTGGCGTTGTCAGGATTTGAAGACCATGTTTTTAATCCTGACAACGCCACTGTTAAATTTTATAAACGTTACGTTGACGATACTTTTGCTGTTTTAAAACGCGAGGATGTCACTTCATTTCATACGTTACTTAACAGCCTTCACCCTAACATACAGTGGCGTTGTCAGGATTTGAAGAGCAAGTTTTTAATCCTGACAACTCCACTGTTAAATTTAATAAACGTTACGTTGACGATACTTTTGTTGTTTTAAAACGCGAGGATGTCACTTCATTTCATACGTTACTTAACAGCCTTCACCCTAACATGCACTGGCGTTGTCAGGATTTGAAGAGCAAGTTTTTAATCCTGACAACGCCACTGTTAAATTATATAAACGTTACGTTGACGATGCTTTTGTTGTTTTAAAACGCGAGGATGTGGCTTCATTTCATACGTTACTTAACAGCCTTCACCCTAACATACAGTGGCGTTGTCAGGATTTGAAGAGCAAGTTTTTAATCCTGACAACGCCACTGTTAAATTTTATAAACGTTACGTTGACGATACTTTTGTTGTTTTAAAACGCGAGGATGTCTCTTATTTCATACGTTACTTAACAGCCTTCACTCTAACATACAGTGGCGCTGTCAGGATTTGAAGAGCAAGTTTTTAATCCTGACAACGCCACTGTTAAATGTTATAAACGTTACGTTGACGATACCTTTGTTGTTTCAAAACGCGAGGATGTCACTTCATTTCATACGTTACTTAACAGCCTTCACCCTAACATACAGTGTCGTTGTCAGGTTTTGAAGAGCAAGTTTTTAATCCTGACAACGCCACTGTTAAATTTTATAAACGTTACGTTGACGATACTGTTGTTGTTTTGAAACGCGAGGATGTCATTTCATTTCATACGTTACTTAACAGCCTTCACCCTAACATACAGTGGCGTTGTCAGGATTTGAAGAGCAAGTTTTTAATCCTGACAACGCCACTGTTAAACTATACAGGGTGTCCCAGAAAACGTGTCATTGAATTATAATAAAAAAACTACGCCACCTCGAATCATGCGGTCAACAGCATTTGTTCTTATTAGGTTTTTGCCACCTCCTAATGTGAATGACGTGTACACCAAGTTTAATTATGCAAATATTTGCGAACTGAACTCGGAAATTTGCCAAGTAAAGGTCACTTTTTTACCCCACCAATATGAAGAGCGTGCCGAATTCACTCAAATTCATGATAATTCACAGTGATATTCACCAGCTATCTCATCGGAAAAAATAGCCCAATATCATGCTTTTCGGAGCACCGGACCATAGCGCGCGATGACTTTTTTAACGCAATCCCTCTCAGTGCGACGAAAGGAGGTTCCGAAGCCAGCCCCCAGAGTGATAGTAGAAAAAGTAATAGTTCCTAAAATTGGGAGAGGGAAAGCATTATCCCAGCGAAAGTCGGACGTGATAAGCCGTACCTGTTTTATCTCTTTCTGCGATGTCGGGGAGGGCTGGGTTTCCAACCTCCTTTCGTCGGACTGACAAAGATTGCGCTGAAAAATTCATCGTGCGCTATTCTGTGCGACCTCCGTAGAGCATGATGTTCGGCTATTTTTTTCGATGGGATAGCTGCTGAATATCCCTGTCAATTACCATTAATTTGACTAAATTAGACACGCTCTTCACATTGGTGAGGTAAAAAAGTGACCTTTACTAGGCAAATTTCCGACTTAAGCTCGCAAAAGTTTACATAATTAAACTTACGTTACACGACCTTCACATGAGGAGGTGGCAAAAACCCAGTAAGAACAAATGCCATTGACCGCATGGCTCTAGGTCGTGTAGTTTTTTTAATTATAATTCAATGACACGTTTTCTGGGACACCCTGTATAAACGTTACGTTGACGATGCTTTTGTTGTTTTAAAACGCGAGGATGTCGCTTCATTTCATACGTTACTTAACAGCCTTCACCCTAACATACAGTGGCGTTGTCAGGATTTGAAGACCATGTTTTTAATCCTGACAACGCCACTGTTAAATTTTATAAACGTTACGTTGACGATACTTTTGCTGTTTTAAAACGCGAGGATGTCACTTCATTTCATACGTTACTTAACAGCCTTCACCCTAACATACAGTGGCGTTGTCAGGATTTGAAGAGCAAGTTTTTAATCCTGACAACGCCACTGTTAAATTATATAAACGTTACGTTGACGATGCTTTTGTTGTTTTAAAACGCGAGGATGTGGCTTCATTTCATACGTTACTTAACAGCCTTCACCCTAACATACAGTGGCGTTGTCAGGATTTGAAGAGCAAGTTTTTAATCCTGACAACGCCACTGTTAAATTTTATAAACGTTACGTTGACGATACTTTTGTTGTTTTAAAACGCGAGGATGTCACTTCATTTCATACGCTACTTAACAGCCTTCGCCCTAACACACAGTCGCGTTGTCGGCATTTGAAGAGCAAGTTTTTAATCCCGACAACGCCACTGTTAAATTTTGTAAACGTTACGTTGACGATGCTTTTGTTGTTTTAAAACGCGAGGATGTCACTTCATTTCATACGTTACTTAACAGCCTTCACCCTAACATACAGTGGCGTTGTCAGGATTTGAAGAGCAAGTTTTTAATCCTGACAACGCCACTGTTAAATTTTATAAACGTTACGTTGACGATACTTTTGTTGTTTTAAAACGCGAGGATGTCTCTTATTTCATACGTTACTTAACAGCCTTCACTCTAACATACAGTGGCGCTGTCAGGATTTGAAGAGCAAGTTTTTAATCCTGACAACGCCACTGTTAAATTTTATAAACGTTACGTTGACGATACCTTTGTTGTTTCAAAACGCGAGGATGTCACTTCATTTCATACGTTACTTAACAGCCTTCACCCTAACATACAGTGTCGTTGTCAGGTTTTGAAGAGCAAGTTTTTAATCCTGACAACGCCACTGTTGAATTTTATAAACGTTACGTTGACGATGCTTTTGTTGTTTTAAAACGCGAGGATGTCACTTCATTTCATACGTTACTTAACAGCCTTCACCCTAACATACAGTGGCGTTGTCAGGATTTGAAGAGCAAGTTTTTAATCCTGACAACGCCACTGTTAAATTTTATAAACGTTACGTTGACGATACTTTTGTTGTTTTGAAACGCGAGGATGTCATTTCATTTCATACGTTACTTAACAAGCTTCACACTAACATACAGTGGCGTTGTCAGGATTTGAAGAGCAAGTTTTTAATCCTGACAACTCCACTGTTCAATTTTATAAACGTTACGTTGACGATGCTTTTGTTGTTTTAAAACGCGAGGATGTCGCTTCATTTCATACGTTACTTAACAGCCTTCACCCTAACATACAGTGGCGTTGTCAGGATTTGAAGAGCAAGTTTTTAATCCTGACAACGCCACTGTTAAATTTTATCAACATTACGTTGCCGATACTTTTGTTGTTTTAAAACGCGAGGATGTCACTTCATTTCATACGCTACTTAACAGCCTTCGCCCTAACACACAGTCGCGTTGTCGGGATTTGAAGAGCAAGTTTTTAATCCCGACAACGCCACTGTTAAATTTTGTAAACGTTACGTTGACGATGCTTTTGTTGTTTTAAAACGCGAGGATGTCACTTCATTTCATACGTTACTTAACAGCCTTCACCCTAACATACAGTGGCGTTGCCAGGATTTGAAGAGCAAGTTTTTAATCCTGACAACGCCACTGTTAAATTTTATAAACGTTACGTTGACGATACTTTTGTTGTTTTGAAACGCGAGGATGTCGCTTCATTTCATACGTTACTTAACAGCCTTCACCCTAACATACGTGGCGTTGTCAGGATTTGAAGAGCAAGTTTTTAATCCTGACAACGCCACTGTTAAATTTTATAAACGTTACGTTGACGATACTTTTGTTGTTTTAAAACGCGAGGATGTCACTTATTTCATACGTTACTTAACAGCCTTCACTCTAACATACAGTGGCGCTGTCAGGATTTGAAGAGCAAATTTTTAATCCTGACAACGCCACTGTTAAATTTTATAAACGTTACGTTGACGATACCTTTGTTGTTTCAAAACGCGAGGATGTCACTTCATTTCATGCGTTACTTAACAGCCTTCACCCTAACATACAGTGTCGTTATCAGGTTTTGAAGACCAAGTTTTTAATCCTGACAACTCCACTGTTAAATTTTATCAACGTTACGTTGACGATGCTTTTGTTGTTTTAAAACGCGAGGAAGTCACTTCATTTCATACGTTACTTAACAGCCTTCACCCTAACATACAGTGGCGTTGTCAGGATTTGAAGAGCAAATTTTTAATCCTGACAACGCCACTGTTAAATTTTATAAACGTTACGTTGACGATGCTTTTGTTGTTTTGAAACGCGAGGATGTCATTTCATTTCATACGTTACTTAACAACCTTCACACTAACATACAGTGGCGTTGTCAGGATTTGAAGAGCAAGTTTTTAATCCTGACAACTCCACTGTTAAATTTTATAAACGTTACGTTGACGATGCTTTTGTTGTTTTAAAACACGAGGATGTCGCTTCATTTCATACGTTACTTAACAGCCTTCACCCTAACATACAGTGGCGTTGTCAGGATTTGAAGAGGAAGTTTTTAATCCTGACAACGCCACTGTTAAATTTTATCAACGTTACGTTGACGATACTTTTGTTGTTTTAAAACGCGAGGATGTCACTTCATTTCATACGCTACTTAACAGCCTTCGCCCTAACACACAGTCGCGTTGTCGGCATTTGAAGAGCAAGTTTTTAATCCCGACAACGCCACTGTTAAATTTTGTAAACGTTACGTTGAGGATGCTTTTGTTGTTTTAAAACGCGAGGATGTCACTTCATTTCATACGTTACTTAACAGCCTTCACCCTAACATACAGTGGCGTTGTCAGGATTTGAAGTGCAAGTTTTTAATCCTGACAACGCCACTGTTAAATTTTATAAACGTTACGTTGACGATACTTTTGTTGTTTTGAAACGCGAGGATGTCGCTTCATTTCATACGTTACTTAACAGCCTTCACCCTAACATACAGTGGCGTTGTCAGGATTTGGAGAGCAAGTTTTTAATCCTGACAACGCCACTGTTAAATTTTGTAAACGTTACGTTGACGATACTTTTGTTGTTTTAAAACGCGAGGATGTCTCTTATTTCATACGTTACTTAACAGCCTTCACTCTAACATACAGTGGCGCTGTCAGGATTTGAAGAGCAAGTTTTTAATCCTGACAACGCCACTGTTAAATGTTATAAACGTTACGTTGACGATACCTTTGTTGTTTCAAAACGCGAGGATGTCACTTCATTTCATACGTTACTTAACAGCCTTCACCCTAACATACAGTGTCGTTGTCAGGTTTTGAAGAGCAAGTTTTTAGTCCTGACAACTCCACTGTTAAATTTTATAAACGTTACGTTGACGATGCCTTTGTTGTTTTAAAACGCGAGGATGTCGCTTCATTTCATACGTTACTTAACAGCCTTCACCCTAACATATAGAGGCGTTGTCAGGATTTGAAGAACAAGTTTTTAATCCTGTCAACGCCACTGTTAAATTTTATAAACGTTACGTTGACGATACTTTTGTTTTTTTAAAACGCGAGGATGTCACTTTGTAGCGACAAGTGACACAAGTAAGAGACAACCTTGCTGGTAGCTCGCAAGGGAGCAAGTGTACGAACGTTTATTTTGCTCACGCCTCAACAACAGCGGCGCCGCGATGCCGATGGCAAAGCCGCCACAAATCCCCCCCCTCCTAGCGCGTCGCTGGAAGGCGACGGGTGTGGACCAGTTTTTTGGACCAGCTCACGGAACGGCGTATGGTCGATGGAGGGGATAAGCCTGGACCGGGCGAGGAAGTTGAGAGGGCGGGTTCGGGAGGTCGATGGAGGTCAAGGTTGATAGAGGTCGAGGGAGGTGGATGGGTGTCGAGAAAAGCAGGCTTTAGGCGCTCGATGCTGACATTTTCCTCTTTCCCGTTGACGAGAACGGTGTAATGGCTGTCCGCTCGGCTCAAAACACGATGCGGGCCGGTGTAGGGGGGCTGCAGAGGTTTTCGCACTCTATCACAGCGAAGGAAAACGTGTGTAGAGCTGCACAGGTCAGGATGTTGGTAGGGACGCCCAGAGTAGGGACGCCCAGAGTAGGAACGGGAAGGTGCAGGGCGTAAGGCAGCCATGGCGCTGCGTAGGCGGGTGACGAAATCGGATGGTGGGAGTACGGCGGGAGTAGATGGGGGTGACACGAGGTCACTGGGCAACCGGAGCGCCATACCATACACGAGTTCTGCCGAGGAACACTCGAAATCTGGCTTGAACGCAGAGCGGATTCCCAGCAGGACAATGGGTAGGGCTTCAGGCCAAGGAGTTTCGGGGGATGACCGTAATGCGTCCTTGAGCTGCCGATGAAGTCTTTCCACAAGGCCGTTGGATGCG
Organism: Ornithodoros turicata; assembly: GCF_037126465.1. Taxonomy (NCBI): domain Eukaryota; kingdom Metazoa; phylum Arthropoda; class Arachnida; order Ixodida; family Argasidae; genus Ornithodoros; species Ornithodoros turicata. The sequence continues at coordinate 14,574,272 of NC_088207.1, forward strand.
GGATGGTAAGCGGTGGTTCGGATGCGGCGAGTCCCAAGAGCGTTGGTAAGGCTGTAGAAAAGCGCCCACTCGAACTGCGGGCCCCGGTCAGTGGTGATAATCGATGGGACTCCGAATCTGGAGACCCACTCACGGAGAAGAGCCGCTGCGACAGTTGGGGCCGTGGAATCTGAGAGAGGAACTGCTTCCGGCCAGCGGGTATATCTGTCGATGATAGTGAGGATATATCTGAAACCCTGAGCTGGTGAAAGCGGGCCCACGAGGTCCACATGCATATGGTCGAAACGTTGATCGGGCTGGGGAAAAGGAGAAGGCGTCAGGCGAGTGTGGCGGTGAACTTTGTTTCGTTGGCAGGGCAGACAGGCCTTCACCCAACGGCTGATGTCGCTGTTCATACGCGGCCAGACGTAACGCTCGCAAATGGCCGCTCGCGTCGCGCGGACGCCGGTATGGCACAAAGCATGGAATGTGTCGAACACAGCGCGACGGAAGGCCCGAGGAAGGAAAGGGCGGGGACGTCCTTGGGAAGTGTCGCAGGCCACAAGCTTGGACGCGCCTGGCAACGCAATGTCTTGGATGACCAGACCAGACGACGAGTTGGCGCGGAACGTGGCGAGTTCAGAATCCATGGATTGGGCTTCGGACAAGGTGTCCAAGGACAGCGTCGACGGGGATTTGGCAGAGTCAACGGTTGAGACAGATCTGCTGAGGGCATCAGCGAGTGGGTTGTTGGTGCCAGTGACGTGACGGATGTCCGATGTGAATTATGTGAATTCAGCAATGTAGGCCAGATGTCGGGTTTCTCGTGGCGTATAACTGGTGCTGGCGGATGACAGGGCGTACGTAAGGGGCTTGTGATCGGTGAATATGATGAAAGAGCGTCCTTCCAGAAAGTGTCGAAAGTGCTTTACCGAGAGGTAAGCGGCCAGCAGCTCGCGGCCGAAGGTGCTATATCGAGTCTCAGCTGGTTTCAGCTTCTTCGAGAAAAAAGCGAGAGGTTGCCACCCGGATGAGAGCTGTTGTTGCAACACGGCGCCAACCGCGGCACCCGAGGCGTCCACCATTAAGCTCGTCGGGGCGTCATGCCGAGGGTGGACAAGGAGTGTAGCTGCGGCGATATCTTCTCGGATCTTGTCAAAAGCCTTGGTAGCCTCTGCTGTCCATTGTAGGATTGGTGGCGGAGGTTTGCGTGAACAGAGAAGCGCTTCCAGAGGCTGGAGTGTAGAGGCACAGGCGGGCACAAAACGGCGGTAGAAGTTAGCCATTCCGAGAAACTGCCGGAGCTTGGTGGCTGAAGTTGGGCGGGGAAAATCGCGGATGGCAGCTATCTTGGATGGTAGTGGTAAGATTCCCGCGCTGTTTATGCGATGGCCAAGAAAATCGAGCTCTGCTACACTGAACTCGCTCTTTGCAGCGTTGATGACGATGCCATGATGTTCCAGGCGTGGAAAGAGGGCGCGGAGGTGTTGGGCGTGCTCTTCTGCAGAGCGACTGGCCACCAGCAGGTCGTCTAGATAGGCGTACACGAAAGGGAGCCCGCGGGTGACAGAATCTATAAACCTTTGAAAGGTTTGGGCCGCGTTTCGCAACCCGAAGGGCATCCGTAAGAATTCAAAGAGGCCAAATGGGGTGGTGAGGGGAATTTTTAGGGATGTCCTCCGGCGCCATAGGAATCTGGTGGTATGCGCGAACCAAGTCAATTTTCGAAAACGTTGTGGCCCCTTCCAAGCTGGCTGCAAAATCGAGGATGTGCGGAATGGGGTAGCGGTCAGGGACGGTGATGCGGTTTAAAGCGCGGTAATCACCGCAAGGCCGCCAGTCGCCCGTTTTCTTAGGCACCACATGGAGGGGTGATGCCCAGGTGCTGGATGATGGGCGAATGATGCCGAGCTCCAACATGTGATCGAATTCGGCCTTGGCAATCCTGTACTTCTCGGGAGCGAGACGACGTGGTCGAAAGTGAACAGGAGGGCCAGTAGTGAGCACATGATGTAAAACGTCGTGTTGGATGGGCTGGTTCCAGTCGGGTGGTTTGGTGAGTGCGGGAAACTCCTTTAGTATGAGAGCATAAGGAGGAGATGGCTCAGCAAGCGAAAGAACTCGTTGGGGACTTGCCGGGGCGCGAATTCCGTGCAGAGACAGGTGTGTCAAAGAGTCGACGAGGCGCTTCCCAGAAACGCCGACGAGCTGGTTAAAGTGGTGTAAGAAATCTGCTCCTAAGATCGCCTGGTGAACATCGGCGATCAGGAACAGCCAGCGGAAGGTTCGTCGCAATCCAAGGTTTAGGGTTAAGGACTTTTGGCCGTATACAGGGATGGTGGTTGAATTGGCCGCCTTGAGGGATAAGCAAGGTTCTCGGGAGCGGCCGCTGAGTTTCGAGGCAGGGATTACGCTAACTTCAGTGCCAGTATCCACGAGAAGACGCATGCCGGAGGTACGGTCCACGATGTGAAAAAGGCGGCAATCATTAGGGCCACGTCCACTCGCCGCCACTAGTGGTTGGCCGGCGGGTTTCCCGACCACGCGCAAGGTTGGAAGCAGTGTCGGGCTTCCTGGCCGAAGCGGTGATGGTACCAGCAAAGCTCTTTCCTGTCGCGTGAACCTGGGCTGCGATGGCGAGGAGACCGGTTGCGGGAGCGGAAACGCTGGCGACGTGGCGACGGAGAGCGGGATCGAGTGGACAAAGCCGCAACTAATTGAGTCAGGTGAGCGACTTGTTGGGAAAGAGTGGCGAAATTCGAGTTGGCGTCAGGGAAGGGAGGTACACTTGGGGGAGCATCGACTTGAGGCGCTTGGACGGAATCCAAGGTCATAGTAGCAGGTGATGCGACTTCCATGACTGCGTCAGCCAAACTCGCTAGCTCTTCATTGCCGAGGTTGTGAGTGCTGGCAAGAACCATCTGGACATTTTTAGGGAGCCGTTGGAGGAATAGCTCGCCGAGGAGACTGTCAGTACTGGCAGTACTTCCTTCGCCGAGTAACTGTTTCATCCGGCGCAGCAGTTGGGTTGGGCGCCGGTCGCCTAGTTCTTCAGCTGACAACAGCTGTTGCAGACGGGCGCGGTCGGACGGCGATGTACGCTTCAAGAGTGCCGCCTTCAGGGCTTGGTACGGGGTATCGGCGGGAGGGTTGGCAATGATATCAAACACTTCTTCCGCCGCTGATGGTGAAAGGGCCGCGATGACGTGGTAATACTTGGTACGTTCGGCTGAGATGAGGGAGAGGTGAAACTGTGCTTCCGCTTAAATAAACCACGTCGCGGGGTTGCGATCCCAATACGGAGGAAGTTTGACGGCGATGGAGGATACCGGCGTAACTGAGGTTGTCGCTAAGGCTTGTCCAGTTGGGGGAGCATCGCCAGTAGACATAATGGCGGATGGAACGTTAGGGTTCCACGTTCGGGTCACCAGTTGTAGCGACAAGTGACACAAGTAAGAGACAACCTTCCTGGTAGCTCGCAAGGGAGCAAGTGTACGAACGTTTATTTTGCTCGCGCCTCAACAACAGCGGCGCCGCGATGCCGATGGCAAAGCCGCCACAACTTCATTTCATACGTTATTAAGTAGCCTTCGCCCTAACATACAGTTTACGATAAAGAAGGAGAATAACCATAGCCTGCCTTTTCTTGACATTTTAGTTACTCGAGACGGGTCAGGAGGCATAGACACTTATATTTACCGCAAACCATGTGACACTGGAACTGTCCTAGGCTTCTATTCGTACCGCGCACCTGACAACAAACATGCTGTGTTCAGGATAAGCCTTTACAAACGACTGGACGCAGTTTCAAGCACTCGCAAAGCAAGAGAAACCGAACGTAAGCTATCAAGTGACATCTTCACTAAGAATCATGACCCTGTCGATTTCGTCAAACGTACCATTTCTAGGATGACTAGTGTTCATGAGAAGAATCCGACTCCCGAAAACATTGTGTGCATTCCCTATAATCGGGGCCTATCAGAAGCTGTGCTAAGAATTTTAAAACAACTTGACATACACAGCAGATCTTTCGTGGAGCTTCCTTTATCGTGGGAGAGTAACTGCTCCGATGCAGGAAAGTACAAAGAGAAGTACACAACGCAAACCACTTGCATCTGTTAGTTCATCATGCCATTTTTGTACAGCGCTTGCGACCTGCTGAAACTATGTAGTGTCTGCACGGAGCGTTTCATGTAACGTTAATTTCGTCCGACATCACGGAGCCAGAGCGTAAACGACGGACTGCGGAGCATTCGCACATGTATAGAGCTCGTAGATTTGCCGCCACTGCTGCGGGAGACGCGAACGCATTCGTTAAAGAATATGACCGTAAGCGACGTGCCGCCGAGAAGGCCAGTAAACGGCATGCGGCAAAGCATACAAACATTGCTGCCGTAGGCGGGAATACGCTTGACGCTGCATAAATACTATAGTAGTATAACATAAGTATAAATTCTATAGTAGTATAACAACAATGAAGTCGTCTATTGATATCCCAACATTAGATTTACGTAGGAAGGTATCCAGTCTCTGTCTTTTTCATAAGGTCTTCCACAACACAATCTTAAGCACAGACATTTTAAGAAACGCGGCGTTTATCTCTGCACGACTGGATCATGACTACAAGGTTGAACTAACACATTGCCACCATGATTTCTTCCTTAACTCATTTGGTTGTTACATAGCGAAATGCTGGAATAATTTACCTCGTAACATTGCAGTGCTTCATGATCCTTTAGAATTCAGAAAAGCAGTCACCGCACTCATCATAGGGGACAATGAAAGAACAGTGTGTAGCTGAAGTCGGTGCTTTTTGTGTCTTTGTAAATTTATAATTGTATAACCCATGTTAACCCATATAGTATGTACTAGTGTGTTACATATTCTTATAGGTTATTATATGTGCTGTGTCCGCCGTCCGTTATGTGGTACCCAAGGGCCTTTAACGTACCACGAAATAAATAAATAAATAAAATAAACCATACTAAACCTCGGAATACTTTCGTATAACTATCCCTTACCCGCCTAAACGCATTCTCGAACCGGGCCGCCATACGCACACTATAGCCGAAGTCGAACGTAATCGTCGGCGAGCAGAAACCCAGCGTACGCGCCGAGCGGCACAAGAGACGTTCAATTTGAACGGGGGAATGTGGTGTGGATGGGTGTTCATGTGCGTGGTATCCATGCGTGATAGGTGTGTGCGCCGACCACACGCAATGAAACAACGATAGACTGTGAATGTGTTCACGAGATGTATTATAGTACGCGCTACATAGACTACATCTCCCACTACCGTATTCACAAATGCATTCTCTGCGTCGCCATAATTGAAGGCCACCCAGACGGAGAGAATCGTACGAATGATCGTCTACGGTGACACACATTTATTTATGTATTTATTTATTTGAAATACTTCTGGCGTTTGACTCGCCTTGGAAGGAGGGACATACATAGTGCGCATATTCCACTACCAATATAAAGAAATAGGGTACAGTAGTAACAACAACAACAACAATAAGAAGAAGAAGAAAAATAAAACAACAAACATGAATCTGTACTCAACATACTACATCAGCTATATATATGCATATATACACACATACATACACATATATAAAGGAAACACAGTTATATGAGTCACGATAAAGTTCAGTTATACATGAGAAAAAAAGAAGGGAGGGTGTCGGCACTCAATGGCCGTCTGGTGTAACTTATTTCATTCTTCAATGGTTTTAGGGGAAAAGGAGTACCGTAAGCAGTTTGTTTTGAAGCGATATTGCACTAAATGCTTGGTGTGCTTTCTGCGACGACTACCAGTGTCTGAAAGTTTCTAGTACTTCGCCTTGGGAATGCAACGTTCGTCCTTAAGTATGGACCAAAGGGTTTTTAGGCACATTATTTTGTTTCTGACAAGAAGATTCAGAAGCCCTGCCGACTGGACGAAGCATTGGAGTTGGTGAGTGAAAACGGAAAAATTTGTTGTACACGAAACGAATAGCTCGTCTTTGAATTATTTCAAGCTCTTTTATTCTCGTTGTAGCTTCCGGAAACCAAACGAGAGACCCATAATCAATTACCGAACGTACTAAGGTTTCATAAGCAATTAGCTTCACATGTTGATCGGCATCGCAAAGATTTCTCTTCAACATACAAAGCTATGTACTGGCCCTGCTGATAACATCGTTTAGATGTTGATCCCACTTCAAGTCCTCGCGAAATGTCAGACCTAGATATTTATGTTTACTGACTTGCTTAAGTGGACGCCCATACGTTCAGGTTCATGGTCTTAGGGGTAAATAGCGGGTCTTAGCAGATCAGATGGTCTTAACGATAACGCATATGAAAACACGATAAGTCAATCACCTGATTCCTTTGAAGCCGTTGTTGATTTTTTATTTGAGAGCTTCCTCTATCCTATAGTTGCCGTATAAATAGTATAGTGATGCACACCTGCTAAAGCTCCTTAAAGTTCGCTTCCTCCGCTTTTGAAGTGGAGTAATGCTATCGCACGCGTTTGGCCGTGCACCAAAGAGAAAGTCTTTTTTTTTTTTCTGTACCTCCCATTTCTGCGGAAATGAACAATAAAGTAAAAAAAGCACGATAAAGCATGTGGATTTGGTTTGAATTTGATCAGTGGCCTATTATTCGGTAGAATATACAGGTTGTCCAACCTAACGTGCAGGCGTATAAAAAAAAAACACGCTGCGTCATAAGCGAATGAAAACTGCACAGTATTCTGAGGAGTCGCGTGTTCTAATCGACACTATGGGCCTGCATGGTGGTTGATTAATTAATTAGGTGCAATTGATTATCTAACCGTCTAATTCATTCTGTTCATTTTTCCCCTTCTTGAGTACCTAAGGACGCAAAAGAGATTTTTCGTTGTGTGTCTTCTGTTCAGCAGCACATTCTTCTTCGTTTGCCAGTAACAGGTTTTACCGAAGGGGGGTGGATAGGAATGGACAAATGAGGTTTTCATTTGTATGCTGCCCATGTACGCTGTTCATGTGGCTAAAATAATATTAGATCATCACTTGTGTGCCGGTAAATCCCTTCCGATGCACAGGGCATCCTTTTCGAAGGGTGTTAATTTACACACACTTACACACACACAGAAAACGAATCTTTGGTACCATACAATTACACCCACGAAGGTGTATAAAATTTAAGAGTGTGGAAATATTCACCGAGGATATTTATATTTTGCGTACCGTGTCCTTGTGCGACTTTGAGTTACAAAAGAGGACAAGTAACACATCATGTGCTAAATAAACTCTTATTGACATGTAGAATTTGAACTGCATTTGCGATCTCAAGTCAACTGTTCAATGGTTCTTGGCTTCTAATTTTTATGCAGTTGGGTCCCTGGTGTTGGCTTCATCTGCTGGTATCATCTTGAACAATGCCATGTCCTGTTCGCAACTCAAGCGCAGCGAAACTACAAGGGTCGTTCGAGGTTGACCGATACTTTTATGTATTTAAATAGCTACAATGGAAAATTCGAGAAGCACCAAACTGAGTCAGTTTTTCGAAGTATTCACCGTGCACATCTAGACCCCGCAGCCATCGCTGTGGCAACTCTTTGATGCTTTTGGCGTAGAAAGAAGATGGTTGCTGTCGTAGCCAGTTCAGGACCTCTTTCTGGAGGTCTTCATATCTGTGGGACGTCTCTCTCTATGGTGCTCTTTCTGAGGCCTAAATAAATGGTAATCGTTTTGGGCTAAATCTGGCCTGTAAGGGGCATGGGGCAAAATCTCCGGGCGCATTACGGCCAGGGTTGGTAGCGTCAAGCTCGCCGTGTGAGGCGGGGCATTTATCATGAAGAAGAATGACCCTTCTGGATAACGTCCCAGGCATTTTCTTGCGAATTGCATTTGGCACGGCACGCTTTATCAACGTAGAGTTGTACTGGGCATTAATCGTGATCCCTTGTTCCATGAAGAACATATGGATGACACCCTGCATGTCCCAGAAGACACTTCCTATGGACTTCTCAGCAGACGACTGCATCTTGCTTTTCTTCGGCGGCTGGGAAGCTTTACGTCGCCATTCCGTGCTGCTTCTTTTTGTCTCTGAGGTGATGATCCAGGTTTCATCACATGTGATAACTGATGCGATTCCCCTCAGATTGAAACCGGTTCAGCAGCTGCTCAGAGACTGTCATGCGCGCTCCGTTCCGGTCACAAGTGAGGTATCGGGAGAAGTCACCTTGTACAGACTTTGCGGAGCAGTAAGTGCTCGTGAATGATTGTCTCCACACTGCCGACAGTAATATTACACTGTGCTGCAATGTCCTGAACTCGCCGGTTCTCGCGGATGCTCAACGCCTGCGATGTTTACTGGCGTGATTGCAGTCATACGAACGTGTCCATGTGGTTCATTCGTCATCATATCCCGTCCTTCGCCAAACTGTCTGCACCATACGTACATGCTTCCCATTGACGTCATTTGGTTCTGGTACTGTGCCTGTAGTGTTTGCAAAATATCAGCTGGTTTGACGTTCTTCTTCACAAGGAGCTTGATTATGCATCGCTACAGACACACTGCTCGCCGGCATGATAGCTGCCGCTGCTGCACGTGTCGCTGGCTTGGACTTCGTCCTTCGAAAGGTTTATTCAATTGCATTTACTCACTGATTGTTGTCTAGCAAAAATCTCTGTCACTGATCTTGAACGACACTTGTACTACAACCCGGTGTAAAAGCCGTCAGCAAGCTGTGAACTATAGTGAGGCTTCACCCTTTCATAGCGAACATTGCCGGAGGGGCATCACTGCACTGCTGTCTGTAGTGTAGCCAGAAACATATGCCAGGATGGGTTCTATGGGAAGTTTACATGAGGAGGAGGATTTTTGGATTTCACTGCGTTTTGTCCATTTCCCAAATGCAAGGTACGAGTTCGAGGGGGGAGGGGAAGGTGTTGACCTCCTGAAACCCCTAGATACGGCACTGGCTGCTGCATGTGTGGGACCCATGTAGGTGTGTGTAGGAGGCCGCTTGTGTCCGACAATAAGGCAATAACACAAGGTAGTGACGCCAGGGACTTGCACTGATCTAATTTTCGATGCGCACGGCTTGGCAGCTTGGATGGCAATAAGCGTGGACATTGACACTGAGTTTCAAGCAGACTGCCGTCAATCGAAGGACTTGGTTCTGCCAAAAGCTCAAATTTGGCCCACGACGGGCCGAGGCTATTTGAACCAGGGCCACACTGGTGCTTCTTGGCGTGGATTGAGGTCGTTGAACTTGGGTAGGGCCATCTGGCGAGGTTACAACCAGACCTTCCCCATTTGAATAGATCCCCACCACATATGTAAATCAAACCCCTTGCACATCAGGGAAACTTCGGTCTCGGCTCCATGTGGTGACACCAGTAGCAGACCAAGGCTTGGATTAGGCAAGGCTAAGCTATTAGTTACTAGCAATGATTGATGAGGATGATGAATTTGTGTCAACAGAGATCTAAATGTTTTCCAAGTACCTTCTGTAATGATGATAATAATTGGAGTAAATTGGGAGTAGGTGGATGAGCCCCATATTTTGGGGGCGACATGCTGCGCATGCCGCAGGGTTCGCTGCAAATAATGTCGACCATCTGAGGTTCTGTAGACGGGGACCGGAAAGCTCCGACAAATAGTGCTGAAAGCATTGTTTGTCTATAGAGCCCATCTCTGTGTTATAAATAGTTTCTGTTCTTCTTCGCAATACAGGGTGTTCAAAATTAAGGTGCTACTTTTTCTGTTCCTCGAGTAAAAAACAGGTGCTACATAATTAGCAGCACCTGTTTCTTACATAAGTAGCGTAAAGTTATCATCTGGTTTCCTGTCATCGCTGTGTTTGCGTAGCGCTCGTGAAAGCTTAATTTTGAACACCCTGTACACTCTAAGAAAAAAAAAGGAGTACTTTTACTCCTTTTGGGGACTAAGTGCGTTGCCACAAAAAATAGTCCCTTTCGGGAGTAAATGCACGCGAGTAAATGAATGTCACAGAGTGGAGACTGCGTTTCACGCGCTGTTGTAAGAGTCTCAAGCACATAATTCCTGTGCATGCATGAAAATACTTTGAAGCAAACCGTCAACCGTGATATATCGAGTGATATAAAATCTTGCGCCATACATAGTGCACAATTTGCGAAGAAACACGCGCTAACTGTTTCTTACTCTGTGTGGCTGGAAAATTGATACGTTGGCTGAGTTATAGAGCCTTATGCCCTTCAAATTGACCAAGGGCACATATTTACGTAGACTGTTACATTCGGGAGACCATTCGCGAAGTTCAGTGACAATTTGCAGTCCTAGGGAGTAAATGTCGGGACTAAATGTCAGGTTAGGGGACTAAAATGGGGAGTAATTGCAGACTAGGGGAGTAGAAGCTGCAATTGCTCCACATTTTACTCCTTTTTTTTTCTTAGAGTGTATACGGGACAGATGTTTATTGTGCAGCGTTGCTGACGCTTGCTGTATACCGCCTGTAACAGCAAAAGAAGAAGAGGTATACACGTAGTTCCACGCACATCGCTTTGGTATTGGTGTTCTGTTCGACTTGTTGACGCAGATCTTGAAGATTAGTCAATTCTGCTATGAGTGACGAGAAGGGTCCGGTCGATACGAAGGCCGCAAATGTCGAGCGTCCTCCAGCCGATTCAGATGTTGCAACCTCTGGACTAAAGGAACCCAAAAAACACAAGAAGAAGAGACAGAAGCAGGAAGGAAGCAAAGGAATAAGTTACCGCGAAGACAGCTCCTCTCCAGCGAATGTAGGACCCCCTAGCCTGATTACTTTGCCGAGGAGTCCGACGAGCGGGATTTCCGGTGGAGCGGCTGTTCCTCCGGAACTGGAGAACACAGGTGGAGCCCCTCCTATTGCAGCCCTCGGTTACAGCCCAATTGGCGAGAATCAAGGGCGAGACATGCAAGACCCCGGTGCCATGGCTAATCAGCAAATCGTTGAGCGCAAGCCTTCTAAAAAGTCAGTCACGGCAGTGGGTACGTGTGTTACTAGCAATTCTATCTCGGTGATTGCAGCACCTGTACCACAGTGCTATAGTTGTTGCGCTTACTGTACGGCTAAGAAAATGTCTTCCGTCTTTCCGTCGTCCAACTTTTAAGCTTTCAAAGTCAATTTCCGTCGAGATTTCATTGCAACAAATTCCATTTCAAATAACATGGTATATTTGTATCACACAAGTTTCCCACCTTGTGAGTTTTGGAGACAGGATAATTTATAATTACTCAGAGTATGAGTTCTCGGAATTCGGCCCTCGGAATGAAGTCCCGCGAGTGGGTGGCACGGCTACACTCTTAAAAATGAACTTCACCACATAGCACGCTCGTAGCCAACCATCACCCCGAATGACAACGTTCTCGCCTTAGATTTGTTGAAAACGGGAGGAGGAGCCTATTTTGTGCCGTGCATAATGGCCACAAAATAGGATCCGCCTCCCGTTTTCAACAAATCTAGGGCGAGAACGTTGTCATTCGGGATGATGGTTGGCTACGAGCGTGCTATGTGGTGAAGTTCATTTCTAAGAGTGTACGGTTACGGCTGCAGCCAATAAAATGTGATGCTATCCGATCCACTGTGTCGGAATGGATAGTCGTGTTTACGCTAACGCTTTAAGGGGAACCTCCATGGAGCGAATTTTTGGAACGAAGTTCGCGCGGCAGACTGCCACGCGCGTTCCGCGGCCAGTTGTTCGCCGGCACCAGCTCCATGGAGCGAAAAACCAGCGGACGGCGTCGGGAAGTCATGCTGTGATATCACTGTTGCCAGGGTATAAGGTGAAAGCTTAGTGAAACCAATTGCTCGAAAAAGTGCATTTAATGTCACAAATTTTGCAACTAAATCCAAGAACTGTCTGAAAAGATGCGACCAGTAACGTACCGAAAGGCATATTCACTACTGCGAAAGGAAAACATGTTTCTTGGCAGAGAATGCCTCACGTTCTAACGATGCAGTTGGGGAAACAGCGAGCAGACGACAGCATCCAGTTGCAAGAAGAGGACGATGACGATGATTCACGAGAGCAGACGACCACGTGCAGGCGATCTGGCGTAGATTCGTAGCGGAAGAACACTTTGATTGGTTCATCTGCAGTTGACGCTTCCGGAATCGCGGACGCTGGGCGAAAATATCTGGCATGGGCAGATTGGCGGCGGACGCTCACATTTTTGACGCCTCGCGCTGGGCGTCCGACGCTGAGCGAAGTTCGCAGCTTTTTCGCTGTACATTCGCTCCATGGAGGTTGCCCTTTATTTCGCATCGCCGAACGTTCTGGAGCCATGGAGCTGGAAACGTTACGCTGCTGAACGTGCACACGCTGAACGCCAGGTTTGCTTTTTGCTGCTCATAGATTACAACGTGCTCGATTTGACGCAACAAAAAGGCATATGTTGCTGTGATGTTACGATGAACCCATGGTGACATCCGCTGTTTTACTGGCATTTACACCAAATTCTACCAACCATATAGGTGTAAACAACGTATAACATCTTGTCGCCGCTCACTCTCGGAACGACAGAGATAGTAGTGTATCCTGCAGGAGGTCAGAAGATCTCGCAGGATGTGGATGCGGCTGAACGAACGCCGCCACTGGCTTGTGTTCGTGGCTATCCACGCCAATCCCGCTATGGCATCATAATAGGCGAGACATAGCGATGACGAGGCAAGTTTCGAATTGCAACCTCTAGTTTTTCTCAAAAATATGTCACGCCACGCGATAAATAATGTGCATTTCTGGTACAGCTTTGCGTCGTCCTCCGAAATGTCACCTCAGGTGTGCAAAAGCAATCCACAGACCGACCGCTGTGGCGTCGCTCATGATCTCAGTTGTCTCGCGGCGTAAACACCCAATTATTATTAAATGTCACCGTGGAAGTTTCTGGGTAACGGCGGAGCTGCATTCTTTTCTGACAATAATTAGTCTCTTAATAAGTATTTTCTTATCGGTGGTTCCAGTGTCTCTTGGCGCGCCGTGTGACAAGCGCCTGAGCGGGCCTAAGAAGGACAATATGAACATAGGCATTGCGTTGCTAGTCGGCGCTCTCGTCACCTTCGTTGTCTGGGTGGTCCTCCTGGCGTTGCTGGAGAAGAATCCCATGGATAGACATCCAGAGAATGAGACTGACACCACGCACGACTAACATTTTTAATCCTCCACGAGCACCAAACGGTCTTCGGACAATTAATTGAAAGCAAAGACTCCTCTTGGAGCTACGCACGAGTACGATCCCCGTCGAAAATATATCACGTTACATGACCTGGTGTCTGTTCCTTCATTCAGATATGTCCTATATTAATTCGGGTTTTGGATATACACTTAATCGTGGGCATGGGCATGTAAGTCAGTACATGACCATGGTACACTCTAAAATCGGTACCTTTTATCGAGCTGTACCTGGTAAATATCAGGTACATCAGTGCTTTTCCGCAGTTGCTTTAAGTGGTACTGGGCTAGACAAAGGATTTCGCTTTGTATGTATGAGGTACAAGCATATTTATGGGCTACACGGTCAGTTTATGAGGTACCGTGTCGTGTACCGTTTAAAGCAGTACCTCTTGCGCAAAGTCTTATTGCTTTCAGCACTACTTGCGTTCAAGTAACGCCCCAAAGGGTTCGATGCAGTCAGATAATTCATGTACATTGCACAGACTCGGAGATAAAGATTAGCTGTTGATTTACAACTATGATGGTTCCATTCACGGCAGTTGATTAAACGTTTCCTGTGTTTGTCGTCAGCTAAAGAGCCTCAACTGTGGTACTTTTGTTTAAATTGTCTGCGTTTGTTTCAAGAACACAGGCTAGACAGTGAGCAAGGGAAATGCCGTTCTGTATATGTGATCTTTATTGCTTATTGGGTATTTACATTGATAAAATAGATATTGAGCTCTTTCCGTGTGTTCATGAAGGAGGCAGGTTTTCTTTTGGCCAACATGAAAACTAAAAGAAAAAACATTCTGGAACAGATAAGCTGTCGACGAACCGACAAGCCACACCTTCCAGTGGTTTCATGAGGTCAGCTGGGTCAGTTTCTTGTTTTTTTGTTTATCTTGCCTGATATCTAGCGAATCGAACATTTGGTACCCACGGAAGAAACATACGTTATAAGTGCAGCCGCGTCCGCGTGTGAAGGTTATTTGTGATCAGGAAGCCGCCGTCTTCGCACGGTTAAGTGACCGGTTAAGGGACATGGAAAGGCCGGGAAGGTGTACCTGCTCACGGTAAGTTGCTCTTTAACGTTGTTCATTTCCGCTACAACTACCTCCATGCCGTTTCCAAAAACGTGCATGTGTAGGGCGAGCGTAGTGAACGGTAGCTTGCCAGATTCCGTATGCGATTGTATTGAGGTTTGTAACAACCTAGAAGAGTTCCACGTCAGTGTATTATTTCAGGCTTGTCTAGTGGTGAAGGTTATCGTCACAGTTGTAGCGCTGAAATATGGATTCGATGTAGATACAGTGGCGCGTACACTTGCCTTAACCAGCGGAGCGCGTATCATCGGGCAGGAAACGAGATTGGGTGATCCACAACGGAGATGCCGAAACGCAAACTCATCCGCTGTGCGTAGCGACCTTCCCTTCAAGGCGATAGTGGATCATCCCGACCTCCTTCCAGCTGCCTATCAGCACCCGATGATACGCGCTCCGCTGGTTAAGACAGGTCCGCGCGCCAATGTACCTCCCGTCAGTCAATTAACGAACACTACAACCCCATGGCATGGCCACCTGCAATAGATTCTTTCGAATCCTGCTCTCCGGGTAAGGAATAAAATTATAATTCTATACTGGAGCGAAATCTGATCGCCTTGATACATTGCTTTGCTGGAAAGTCAGGCACCAAGAGCAGCCAGTCGGCAAAACACCTATGGGTCAGAATGACGTCTTCACTTAACGGCGTAGCCATGTAGCTTGTCAAGTTAGTAACGTAGTTTGTCAACACTAATTATTCATACGATCGAAATAAATAAAGCGAAATGATCAGTTTTGCTGTGCTGTTACTGTTCAAGCCGACAGTGTAGTTTTATCTCTAATATCTAAACTTCATTTGTTTCTCAGCTGATACTGGAATTCGACGTAAGATTCCGCAAAAGCTTTGATCAAGCAATGGTGGAGATGACCAACATCCTGGCGGCTTTTTCAGCCACGAAGGAAAAAGAATCGCCGACGTTCGTCGGTGTGGACGTATTCTTACGTCCAAAGAAATCGAAGTATGACCTGTTATCAACGGTATGTGGACTGCTTCCTTTGTTTGAGACAATCCTTTTGGAAGGCACAAACACGAACTAATTGCGGCGTTCCTCTCCAGATCGTCCCCAAAGAGGTAGTCTCTCCAGGACCGAAACTCTTTTTCGGACAGGAAAGCCTTGTTTGGTGAAATGACGGAGAGGCATGCTTGAGGTTGCGCTGCTCTGCTGCTTGACAGTTTACTACGTAAAAAAAAACGTGACAAACCCAGCTGCTTTTGTCCAGTTGTTAGGCCTCCTGCCAATATATGTTGTGGGTGACAACGAATTCTCGAAGCCGTACAGAAAGCCACGGCTTTCGGAGCTGCTGAAATTGCTGAAGGTCAAATAAAGAGCGGCTCAGTATTTAGATCGCCTTTTGTGTTTGTCCCGCATGTGCTTGCAACACGTTGGTCACCTTCGCGTATGTTACAGATGCACACTTCGGCGAGTGTGTATTACCACTACTGATACCAAAGCGTAAACGCACAATACATGATGCGCGTCGTGCATTTTGCTGTGTATGCGATACGTCACGTACGGATTGTGTCACCACAAACATGTTCTCTCCGTTGTGTGTGGACTATATACTTCTTGGACAACTGTACCCCTTAGACGGGCGTACCTGTTAGACGGCAGTACCTCTTAGACTACAGTACCTCTTAGACGGGCGTACCTCTTAGACGGCTGTACCTCTTAGACGGCTGTACCTCTTAGACGGCTGTACCTCTTAGACGGCAGTACCTCTTAGACGGCAGTACCTCTTAGACGACAGTACCTCTTAGACGACAGTACCTCTTAGACGACAGTACCTCTTAGACGGGCGTACCTCTTAGACGGCTGTACCTCTTAAACGGATGTACCTCTTAGACGGGCGTACCTGTTAGACGGCAGCACCTCTTAGACCGGCGTACCTGTTAGACGGCTGTACCTCTTAAACTGGCGTACCTGTTAGACGGCTGTACCTCTTGGACGGTTGTACCTTTTAGACGACGGTACCTCTAAAATGGCTGTACCTGTTAGACGGCTGTACCCTTTATACGGGTGTACCTGTTAGACGGCAATACCTTAAAAGTGCTGTACCTCTTAGGCGCTTTCGTACCGCATAAAATAAAGGGTACTGTTTTTGCAAAAATGTACCTTATAAACGGGTGTTTTAAGAGGTACAGATTTTAGAGTGTATAGCCGGGGGCGTCTAGAGATGCGAAGCCCCGGGAAAAAACAAGTAAATTTTGGGGAAAAAAGTTTTTTTCGTTTTTTTTCCTTGTCTCCGGAAAAGTTTCCCAAAATTTCCAGGCGACAAAATTCAAAAATGTAAATTTTCGTGCCTTCGATACGTTCCAACCCGCCAACAGTGCCTTGGGTGCTTCTAATGCGCCAACAACCACCAACTTAGAGCGCCGTCGCGTTCACATAATCTCGGAGTTCTGGTCGGAGTGGACGGGTTGTTCCAATTTCCTATCGCTGAGTAGACAGCAGTCTCATGGGATGGGATTTATACCTAGAGGATGAACACTACTAAAGTTTCTAGCTCATTGTGTGCTGTGGCTTGGCCGGCAATGCTTAGACTCAGCAGTAACCGCGTTTGTTTCCATTTTTTTCAATTTTTCGAAAAAAAAACCCCCCGAAAAAAACGTTTGTTTTTTTCGAGCGATTCATAATATCCGGAAATTTTGCATCTCTAGGGGCGTCTGAACAGGGAACTGGGTCCTGATGAGATCATTACGGGAGCTAATAAAACATACTGATTGGTCGCAGGCAATGTTTGCATTATCCCGAACAACTGACCTTATGGGAGCTGCTGGTGGCAAGGATCCATGACGAGAAAGAGACGACGGACAGGTCACCTTCGCGTTTCCACGCATGCGCGAAATATAGCGAGACATGGCTTCACATATAATCGAGCACGTAATGCTAACTTCTAGTCCGTGAAGAGACCGTAAAAAAAATTGAGCGTCTCACTCTCATCAAGGTGTCAGTTTACCCTTCTACGTAAGTCGTGATAAGCAGCTCTGGAATCGCACGTTGTTTTCTACACAATTTCGCGGTAAGTAGTCTGTCTGACAAGATGACACGCAATGCGGTTAACATCACTATAGCACCTCCTCGCGCGACGAGATGGACCTTTTTCACAACGTTTCCAGAGGAGGCACAGTAAGCGGGTTTCGCCGCCGCGACAATAGTGTCGCCGCTGGCATTTCCCGCCAAATTCCGGCTATTTACTTTCCATTGGCTCCGGTCCCCCACGTGACCTTTCTCGATCATGATTGGCTGAGGCTCATTTAACCGGTGGATTCGCCCGCGTTCGTTTTTCCGAGGCGCCGACCCGTCTGACCGTTGTGTAGCTCGCGTCTACGTATGTGAGCAGGCGGTGATTTCGTTTCGTGGATTTCGAAGATCTTCGAGCCATGGACGAACGCCTGAATGAAAGGTAAGCAGACAAACGTATGATGCATGTCAGTGATCAGACGTTTAATACTGTCGCCTAACTGTGTGCATGGAGGTACGCCTTGCCCCCTATTACATCACTTTCTGCCGGTTGTCAGTCATGATCTGGTTGAGGATTGTGCGTGGCGTTAGTTGTTGCGTTTTGTTCAGCTATTTGAATGTGTCTGATGTTTAATACACTAGTGTGCATGAAAAGGAAAACAGCGTGCATCGCGTACGCAGGGCTCCTCCAATTTTGGCATTAGTCGACATTAGGCGCGTAACGCTGGCATATCTTACAGAGCGTATTCAGCCAATTAACGTTGCCTGTGCTCGGGTTTACCATATTATTAACAGGTTCCCTTGTTGTTGTTTTTTTTTCATTCAGACACCGACAGCTGTTCGTGGCCCTGCGATCCGCGAGCATGTGGCCCCTGTCACCAGAAAATTCGACAGTTGTGCTGGGATGAAGCGGATGGCTTCTGCGACTCATCACGTGCTATATATATGTATAATAATATCTACTTTCTCCAAACCGAATAGGCTCCCTTAAGGATTGTATAATATGATAGTCACGCTTTCTGTTGCTCGCCACTATCTATTCTCTATTTATTCTGCAATATTTTGTAATAATCGTGTAGATTTACTTGCATTCAAATGTTGCTTCTTGTGTATATGTTTACCATGTCAATAAATTTGTACATGTGAATTCCTTCGTCTTCTGGATTTTCATTTTCTGCTTCCCGATAATATTAGCAGATGGCCTGGCGAAGCGCTCGGAACAGGGGGGGGGGGGAGAGAGAAGATGAGTGAGAGGGTGTGGAGAGGGCACGCAGCGCATATGCGCAGTTCGATCAGCCAGCGCGGGCTTTTTGGCGCCGTTTTCCGGCTATTTTGTCGTGATTCGTTACGGATGATCACGTGGTCAAGGGGGGCGGTGGTTTTCGTGGCGAAACTGTGGAAGCTACAGCTGCACTCCACTGACGTTTCTACGCATGTTGTGTGACCCTGACGGTGCCGAAGAGGGTTCCCTACACATTCAATAGATGGCGCCAATATGGCACCGGCTGCGCTTTGGCGCGCGCCGATCGTGTTTCTCTGGACAGCCGCTAGGATACGACGCAAGTGTGGAAAAGGTCCATTACGAGGGTGGTGGCGTGCACTTTCGCTTTCAGCCAGAGCCGTATATTAAAAGGGAGTCTGGCCATTGGGAGGAGTCACAAAAAGAGGCTCGACCTGTCAATCACAGTTTCGCTCCTCTGATTGGATTGCTTCTTACAAAGGGCGTCGCCATGACACCATACTGCCACCCAAAATGGCGACCAAAACAAACACAGTGAAGCGGGGATTTCGTGACAAAAAGTTTTCACAGATTAACCTGATTTTACGCTGCAAATCTACATCCTAATATAAGTTTCTCGTAAATCAGTTTCATCTTATGCTCATCCATCGATATCTAACTGAAAATAATACGTTTTGTCGACGTGTTAGGCCTAGTGAAGACGGCGATCACAACGAAACCATAAGAAAAACGGCGCTGTGCTGTACAATCTTATATTTAATTGCTGGATTTCATGGATATAAACACTCTTGCCTTTTATATTCAAACTATTCATGTAGATTTGTTTAAAAAACATACCGACGACAGAATCTGTCCCAGCAGGTGGTTCTGCCGGCAGTGATACAACGACGGAAGCAGACGACAGTTCCCGACGTGCCTTACGCTCCCTAGGTGGCGCACGTCAAATTTGCACCAAAAATCCACTAGTTTCGCAATCTGCAAAACTAGTGGATTTTTGGTGCAAATTTGACGTGCGCCACCTAGGGAGCGTAAGGCACGTCGGGAACTGTCGTGAGGCAGATTGCGTGAGGTATCCATTTCAATCCCATCCAATCCACCTGCCACCCAAAATAGCGCTGCCCATGTTGGATACGGGGACAAATAGTGAGGATAGGTTGATTGATAGCGCCCCATATTTCAGAACTCTATTGATCGCAAAGCTGAAAAAGTGGGTGGAGCTTCAGGTATAGGCATGACCCATTAATGGCCAGACTCCCTTTTAAAATACGGCTCTGCTTTCAGCGTTGTACATCTGTTTTGACTTCCTTCAGCCAGACGGTGAAATTGTGCAACAGGGCTAATGTCCTGTTCCTAGTGAGACAGAACAAAAGGCCTTAAATGTTACAGTCGGTAGGAAAGGTCGTAGCCAGGATCCCGTGGATGCTGTCACACGGCAGCTGGTAAAGACAGCTACGGTGACTGCCCCCCGCAGTTGGAATCGTCTACGTCTTCATAACTCCAAGGGGGTCTTGCCATAAATTATGATGGTGATAATGCGACGGTCGTATTACATCGTTTCTATGCATTACTTCGGACCGGATGATTGCTGTTACCTTGTTTTCTATTGGTTTTTCTTTACCTATTTGCTTTGCCTATCTACTGTCTATTCCGTCTATCTACAGGGTGTCCCAGAAAACGTGTCATTGAATTACAATAAAAAAACTACGCCACCTAGAATCATGCGATCAACGGCATTTGTTCTTATTAGGTTCTTGCCACCTCCTGATGTGAATGTCATGTATCGTAAGTTTAATTATGTAAATATTTGCGAACTGAACTCGGAAATTTGCCAAGTAAAGGTCACTTTTTTTACCCCACCAATATGAAAAGCATGCCGAATTCACTCAAATTCATGATAACTGACAGTGATATCCACGAGCTATCCCATCGGAAAAAATAGCCGAACATCATGCTTTTCGTAGCACCGAACCATAACGCGCGACGACTTTTTGAGCGCAATCGCTCTCAGTCCGACGAAAGGAGGTTCGAAACCCAGCCCACAGAGTGATAGTAGAAAAAGTGACAGTTCCTGAAATTGGGAGAGGGAAAGTGCGATCCCAGCGAAAGTCGGACGCGATAAGCCGTACCTGTGTTATCTCTTTCTACGTTGCAGGTGTGGGCTGGGTTTCCAACCTCCTTTCGTCGGACTGACAAGGATTGCGCTGAAAAATTTGTCGCGCGCTACCTCCGTAGAGCATGATGTTCGGCTTTTTCTGATGGGATAGCTCCTGAATATCCCTGTCAATTATCATTAATTTGAATAAATTAGTCACGCTCTTCACATTGGTGGGGTAAAAAAGTGACCTTTACTTGGCAAATTTCCGACTTCAGTTCGCAAAAACTTACATAATTAAACTTACGTTACACAACATTCACATCAGGAGGTGGCAAAAACTTAGTAGGAACAAATGCAGTTGACCGCATGATTCTAGATGTAGGTTTTTTATTATAATTCAATGACACGGTTTCTGGGACACCCTGTATATAAAAAAGGCTTGCATTGTGCTGTACATTCTTAATTGTCGTGTATTCTTTTTAGAACGTGCGATATTTCAGACAGAAGGAAGGAGTTCTCAAAAATGTAGTCTCTGATGTCTTATGGCTTGCACATTATACCTAAGCCCTTGGCTTTCTGCTGCGGCAAATTCAAAATTCTGCGGCACCGACTTGTAAATTCAATGCAAAATTGAATTGACCATGGCAAGCAGTGAACGGCTGCTTGAAATGGGAAACACTGTATTTTCTTGGGTAATGTAGGAACAAAAATATTTTATAAAATTACAGATTCGAAGCACTGTTGCGGCGCAGCCTTATACATACATGATATCTTGTGACCTGTGGCAAAGAATGCCGTCTGTCGCCTGCAATCATTTTATACCTGTTGAAAGATCTTTCGGCATCTACAGAGTTTATAGGAACTTTATACGAAGCAGCTTACAATACATACCCTGTGGAAATTAGATCTTTATGACACGCCTTTTTGTTTCTGGGCTGTAGGCATTATTTGAGAATCTTTAAAGGCAAACTCCCAAACATGAAATCAAAATCGCCCACTAAACTGCACACGGGAGGGACCCCGCCCCTTCCTCAGACGGAGTATGCACAATATACTTGGGCTGACGTTATCTTAAGCTAAACTACAATCTCTCCGTGTTGGTCCAGCAGCATGGCGGCAATTTCGTAAAACAGGCTTCACCTCGTGCAGGGAAGCGTCAGGGGAAGCGCACTTTCGGCAGGTGTCGTTCATATTCCGCGAGTAGTCGGATATTCGGAAATCCGAATATTGGGTATTCGATTCGCGAATGAAATACTTCGAGAGATTGAGATTTGATTCGGATTCTTGAACTCGAATATCCGCACACCCCTAAAAATAAGGGATTCTGTAAAATTCCATGCCAAACGAAGGATTCCGCGATATTTCGCGGAACTGCGGAAAACACGGGGCCTTAATTATACCCAAAGATTAGAAGCAGAAGCAGATTTACCTCAATATCTCCCCACACAACCCTTGTTCAAGAAAAGACGACGGGACTTACTTACCCATAACTTTATCCGCTTCAGTGTAGCGGTGGTGATGCCGTGGTGCGTGATGGTGGTGGTGGTGAAATGGCCCGCCGTTGTCGGCCTCACAGAGGTGGGCAACGTCACGACTGACGCCCTGGGGGAATGTGCGTCCTGGGCCGACTTCTAAGGGAACTGTGCGTTCTGAAAGCGTCTGAGGAAAACCCAGGAAAACTCGTCAGTGTACACTCTTAAAAATGAACTTCATCGCAAAGCACGCTCCTAGCCAACCATAATCTCGAATGATATCGTTATCTGCCCTGATTTGTTGAAAACGGGAGGCGTACGCCTTTTTTGTGACAATTATGAACAGCATAGGTGTCACAGAAAAGGCGTACGCCTCCCGTTTTCAACAAATCAGGGCAGATAACGATATCATTCG
Organism: Ornithodoros turicata; assembly: GCF_037126465.1. NCBI lineage: Eukaryota > Metazoa > Arthropoda > Arachnida > Ixodida > Argasidae > Ornithodoros > Ornithodoros turicata. The sequence goes on from NC_088207.1 coordinate 14,596,684, forward strand.
AGATTATGGTTGGCTAGGAGCGTGCTTTGCGGTGAAGTTCATTTTTAAGAGTGTAGCCATGGAAGCCCCAGAAACAACACGACCAACCGTGGTGTTCCACGCGTTATTAAGGACACACACTTTTACCTCATACTTCTCGTTTTCTACGAATACGATGTTTAAAAAGACGAACTCCATCTGGCAACAACCCTAACGCCCGTCTTCCCCCCCCCCCCCGCAAGAAAAAAGAAAAATATCTTTCAGCGCCCCACAAAATTGTCTATTATGAGCAGGGTGTCGAACCGAACCCGAAACGAAAACCGTACCCGAACCGTTATTTTTGTCAACCGAACCCGAACCCGAAACGAAATTTTTATGACACTGTTAAACCCGAACCGGAGCAGAACCGCCAAAAATAATAGCGGTAACCGGTTCGCAACAAAACGGTTCGTACATAAAAGAAGTCAGCGTAAGAGTTCCCCTCACTCCTCGTTGGTACTCCCTCACATTGGTATCATCGCCACGCGTCCATATCTTGGATTTCGGAAATTTTCACCTAGCAGTCAAACGAGGACGTATAGTAAATATACTTTCAGCGTCTTTTTAACACGTTGAAGCGCTGTTGTTCTTGTGAGCGCCGCGGCTAGCGCACAACGCACGCGCTGCGGCGTCTACTCTATAGACTAGACGAGGCGCCACGCGGACGAATGAAATAGGAATGGAGTAGGCCAGTTATGTATATCTACAGGACGAATATGTGATTAAGTGAGCGTCCAACATTTCCCTTTACACGTGAGTAGTAAAAATTAAACAAGTCAGAAACATGAGAAGTGGAGAAGGAGCGTACGCAGAACGGTGCCTGTTTGATTGGCCGTGGTTTGTAAAGTAAATACAGTTCTGCTTATTGGTAGTGCAATTGTGTCGTGACACATTACCTTTGTGTTGTGGATTAGCTAGTACACTGCTGTGAGCTCGGACGCAGTAAGGCTGGCAGGTTTATTTTCGACATGCTTCAGTACGGTTTCAGATCGATTCACGCTGCGAATGCAGTGTGCCGCGAGTACCGTCGTCTATGTAACGCTATCTTGCTGGCACCGTGCGTGTGAAAAATATATTTTGGGAACAGAAAGTAGCAGGACTACACCGCTTCATCAGGGTGGACTCTATTTGCAATAAGTGTTCATCCATTTTTTCGACCGGTTCGACCGGTCGAACCGGAACTGAACCTGAACCAAATCAAAGCAACGCGAACCCGAACCGAACTTGTAGTTTTTGCGGTTCGACACCCTGATTGTGAGTTCATTTTTTACGAAGATACATGGCAGTAGCCAGCCGAAAGGGTCATAACAACGCCTATGGAATCTGAACACACCTAGGATGAAAATCCTGGGGAAATTCTTAGGGCCCAGTCAAAGTACTTTACACAGTCACAGCACAGCTGAATGTCTGCGTGCACGTAAATGCACACTATGCCATTTGATTCAATTAGAGTTCACGAGCAGGCAGTTAACCAGCGGAGCTTCATAGCATTTGCCAAAAATGCTTGTCAAAAAAAGCTGTGTGAAAAAATAAAATAAAATAAAAGAATCAAAACATAACTGCGAGGCAGTGAAACTCAGTGATAACAAATTAAATTGGCAATGTGTTTGGTGTATACTGTAAATAACTTTGCCTATAGTACTTTGTACTTTACTTGAAGTAAGTTGGCAATGTGGCGCTTAGAGTACTTAGAGTACTAACGATACTAAGTACTTTTTCTTTAAGTACAATTTTGGGGTACTTTACCCATCACTCCCGTACACAATGGCTTAATGCTTGGCACGTGGTGCTCGGTTCAGCCGTCGTGCTGTTTTCCTTTCCAACCGTCTTTTTCTTCTGTCATTCTTTCTTCTTTTAGCGAAGTAGAGGTAATAAATATCGTCCACGTTTTGTAATGTAGGTGCAGTTTTGTAATGGGTGTTTTGTTTCAATTTCGCTTGATTTTGTCGTTTTGTTTCATTCCCCTTGGGTTCCACCTTTTCGGTTCAAATCGAAAAAAGCCGATTGTGCGAATAACTATGCAACGAACACGCATGTGAACGCGATATCACATTGTCGATCCTTAATTGCCATGCAACCGCTTGGGGCAGACCCTTGCACCCCTCCGCATGATCACTGTAGAGTTATTTTTAGACCTCGCAAGCATTCGAAAAAAAAAAGAAAAAAAAAGAAAGGTGGGCATCACATCGAACACGAACCACCCCCTCTATACCAAATATATCATTCGCATTCCTTTTGCTCCAGTCATTAATTCGTAAATGATGACAATAGTAAACCGAAACCGAAGTGGGAAGATCAGAAAACAGAGCTCCATACTACGGCAGTTCGTCCGGAGCAGGATTCCGTGACGTCACGCAGCATGGTCGTCTGCTTCCAAGCCTGCATTCTTTCTCCCTTGCCGGATGATGTCAGAAGTGTGTTGCTTTCAGCGCCCTCTCGCTTCACAGAGGCGAAGCGCTGGCTTCGTAATAATTCGTTTGAGTAAAACCTGCGCAGTTTTGTACCGATATATTTCGTACACATGCTCCTGACACCCCAAAGATCACGGATATACCACAACTTTTGTGGTGATTTTGTTGCGGAATCCCACATTAAAGGGGTTGAGGACACTTTCATGGATGTGGTTTATTACATTATGGACGCATTGTACTGTACGCCATAGAATGCTGCGGAAAAAAGAATTGAAGAGCTGGTTTCCAACATGAGCTAAGTCAATTCTTTCTGAATTGAGAAAAATGCGCTTGTTAGCGGCTTCTAAACCGATGATTGGATCGGAAACTTAGGGCTTGGAACGCACTTAGGGATGTAACAGGTGAGTCCTAGGAGCGTTGAAAGATGTGCGAAGTTCTGCACAATTGTGAGGCAACTACGAAATTTGACTTAGTTCAATTTGGAACTATACAGGGTGTCCGGTAAGAAAGTGTCATCAAATTTCTAAAAAAAAGGAAGAAATCTACGTGAGATCAAAATTGGAATCCTTGTGCACGGCCCTTGTGAAGGTTTTTGGTTGCTACCCCAACAGGTGGTTTCTATTAGTGTACCTCCTTAACTAGCCTGATTAGCTTAATTGAACTCAAGAATTTGCCTTGAATTGAACTCAAGAAGTTTTTTCGCGTTAACTAGAAAGCACATGACCACAACACAACATTTCACGATGAAAGATGGAAGTCACTGATAAGGTTAGCCAGCTGTAGGACTCGAACCCACATCTTCTGGATTACCGGTCCAGGGCCCTACCAATAGACCTCTACCTGTTCGTAAACAAATGACGTCATAATGTTCAACAGCGCCACGAATTTGGTAGAGTTGAACTACGTTCAAAGGTAGTGGCGAACAAGGTCGCGCCCGAAAGCCACGGTCTTGAAGGGATTACGATGGTCTCTGAAAGGGACGCGACCTTCGGTCCCACTTTTCTTTCAATAGGAGGCAGCGAACAATTGCCCATTCGTGGAACCCAGCTCTCCCCTTCCCATCTGTTTTGGTTTCGGTGTGTCTACCAACGTCATGATGACGTTTCTCGGGTAGAGGTTTATTAAGCGAACCTTTTCAGTGACTTCCATCTTTCATCGTTAATTTCTTTCATCGTTCTTTCTTCTTTCGTTAACCTTTCCAAGCAGTGTGACGCACATGAGATAACTGATGTTCTGAAACTGGAACAACATAGAAGGGACAAATACATACAAAGCTTCAAATTGCCCAAGAAATTAACGATGGAAGATGGAAGTCACTGAATAGGTTAGCCAGCTGTAGGACTCAAACCCACATCTTCTGGATTGCCGATGATGATGTAGATGTGATGTGGATGTGTAGATGATGAAGATGTGGGTTCGACTCCTACAGCTGGCTAACCTGTGTAACCAGCTGGCTAACCTTCAGTGACTTTTATCTTTCATCGTTAATTTCTTAGGCAAATTGAGGCTTTGTATGTATTTGTCCTTCTACATTGTTCCAGCCTCAGAACATCAGTTCTCTCAGGTACAACATTTCAGTCACAAATACGGGATTTTTCGCAATGTGTCCACAAAAAATTGACACTCGAAAACATGTAACAACCACAAAAAGAAAAAGAAAAAAAAGACTGTACTCTTTGGTGCACGGCTAAACGCATATGAAATGCGGTAGCATTACTATCTTTACAACATACGAAGGACGACGACTCCATTTCGGAAGCAGAAGAAGCGAACTTTCGGGAGTTTTAGCAGGTCGGCAGCACTATATACAGGGTGCTTCACCTAAGGTGATAAAAAATTATAACTGGCGACGTACTCGCCGGAGGATTGTCGGACTTTCGGCATTTACCTTCTGGAAACTTTTACCATCAATGGGGAAGGCTTTGGACAATTTTTAATTGCGGGCAATTTATTTTTTTCAATTGAACTTCGAAAATTTCCAAGCGAACCTTACTTTTTTTTTGTGTGACAGAAATATGATGTACTCCACGGATAACCGCGGATCCAACAAAAACTATGCACAGTATCGCAACAGAAATAGTCGAAAAAAATTATTAAAAATTACGCTTTAGCCCCGTCTGCTTGATTTTCGCTGAGACGCGCGCGCGAAATCTGCATCTAGACAAGAAAGTGTCCCCGCCTTCATTTGTCTTGGCTTCTTTGTGATAAGACGGTTGTTTTGTTTTCTTTGTGATAAGTCGGCTGTCACCAGCATCAACGTCAAAGCGGCGCAAAGAAAGGTAAAATAAGAGGCGGGAACACTTCCTCCTCTCTCCGCAAACATCGTGCGCTTTTCTTTGCGACAATCAAGCAGGCGGGCTAAAGATTAAGATCAGCTAAAGCCGAATGGGTGGTTTGCAAGTTGAGAAGTGGCGCTACGCATGCTGGGTCTTCGAACTTCCGGTCCGAAATTGCGCTCAATTGGAGCAAAGCAAAACTTATACCATCTGGCTTAAAAGACAACCAAGATGAGTTTTCCTGGGAATGCCTGCACCTCAAAGAAGTAAGGTACTGGAACAAATACTTCCCACGTACTTTTCTTGCGACAAAGATAATATTTCGTGACACATCGTGCATGTTTCGGTTTCGTTCGGCGTGCGCTTCAAAATCGCAATCTTTTGCTGCGGGAAATGTTCTGTTACAATGCGGTCAATTTGACGCTTCAAATAACAAAGATAACAGACAGCATTTCAGATATGGCACAACAAAATGTGCAGGCAGTATTTTACGCTGCAATCTTCGGCACTCTATACGATAGTACGCATGTAATCGTTTTCTTTTAGTCTGGGAAGCAGCTGTGGCTTTAGTAATATTCTATTCACATTATGAGTTGATAATCTTATCACAGCCACGCACAATTCAACGTGATAAGTACACAGCACGGCATTTGGTGACAAGTGCCTAAACCCCTGAGTTCAATTTTCGTTTACGTTGACAACATTTTTCCAAAGGCGCAGGATCCAAGGGTATGCGATACATTATATGTCCCTTTTCCGCAGAATTAGTGCATTTACGCCCGGAAAATTAGCTTATTTTTAGGTTGAAAATCGCACTTACTCTATAAGACTCCAGCAGAACTTCGGACCGGAAGCGTAAATCCACGTGACATTGGAACTTCCCTTACGTCATTTTGACAGGAAGTTGCAAAAAACCCATTTTGACTAATTTTTTTAGACTATTTCTGTTGCGATACTGTGCATAGTTTCGGTTGGGTGTGTGGTTATCCGTGGAGGACTTCATATTTCTGTACAAAAAAAAAAAGGGGGAGGTTCGCTTGGCAATTTACAAAGTTCAAAAATAAATTTCCCGCAATGAAAAATTGTCCAAAGCCTTCCTCAATGGTGGCAAAAGCTTTCAGAATGTAATTGTCGAAAGTCCGACAATCCTCGGGCGAGTACGTAGCCAGTTAGAATTTTTTATCCCCTTAAGTTAAACACCCTGTATACAGAAGCTACGGTATACATATGCAACTGACCGTTTTTCATGTTACGTGTGTGATTCCCTCTTCGCGGGCTCCTTGACAGTGTTTCATTTTTTCCCCTTTTCGACGTTCCCGTTTATAGTTGGAATAAGAGATGACAGTTTGCTCAGGGAGCTAAAAACTACTGGTACACCAAATTTTCCGTCCGTCTTCTTGATGTGGCGCGAAATGTTGTGTGCGAAGTCGTGTTTTTTTGTTTTTTTTCTTTCTCGTCCTTCTTGTTGTCCGCGTTTTTATGCTCCGTCTTTACAGACAAGTGTCACGGCAGTAAAATTCCCTTGATTAACAAGAAATTCTTTTTTCCCTAGGCAGTCTTCAAATCCCCTAGATCTAGGAAAATTTTCTTAGGTTGGGCAACACTGAACAGGCGTCTCGCCTGCCGGCAGTGAACACGCGCGACAGACGGCTCTGGTGCCAATCCAGAGGAGTTGCACGTGCGGCCTCAATAACGTTCACAGGTATCCCCCGGCATTTGTGTGGATTGAAACTACAGTGTAGTCTTTGAACCCTTGAGGTCGTAGCGCCCAACTGCACTCGGAAAAAAGCGTGTCACCTGAAAGATCTGTCGTAAATTCCAGCCTACTGGTGGTGATAGGGCTTGCCGTTGTCGGCCTCACGTATGTGGGCAACGTCACGACTCACGCCCTGGGGGAATGTGCGTCCTGGGCCGACTTCATAGGGAACTGTGCCGACATATGTCTGAAAGCGTCTGAGGAAAACCCAGGAAAAACCCCAGACAGCACAGCCGGCACCGGGATTCGAACCCGGGTACCTCCCAGTCTCGACGTGACATGGCCAGCACGCTAACCACTGAGCCACGGGAGCTGGTCCAGCCTACTGGAGGCTCCTGGTCCGGCTCTCCTGGCTAACCAATGGCAAATGCACCAAAACATGCATTATTCGTGCATTTTTGCATGGAATGTGCATTTTCATGCGAAATATGCACTAACGCGCAATATATGCATTTACATGCGACTTAAAATCATCGTAATCGGCTGCAAACAGAGACCAAAAGCTGTTTTTCGTTTCCCACGTGCAGGACCATATCGAGAGAGAAAAAAAATATGCATTTGCGTGAAGGTCCTTGCCATACTCATAATCAACAGCCAGGCCTACTCGTTCTTCCCCACTCATTAAAGTTAAAAGAGCCTCATTCTAGGGTCGATTGTTTCAAGTTATTTTTTCTCCCGCACGATTCGTGACTGGAACGTTTCGCCATTTGCTACGACATCTGCTCCTACATTATCATCTTTCATTGACATGTCGGAATAGAGCGTTATTAGTGTGATTTCAAATGTTCGTGTATGTACATGTGTTGTGTGTACCCACTCCCGTTACGGTCCCACTAGGAACCAACGGTGTTGCCGTAGTCTGTCACGCTTAGGAGGGGCACATCACATCTAACGCAGGAGGGACCGTGCATCCTGGGCCGACTTCACAGGGAAGTGTGCCGACATTTGTCGTAATGCGTCTGTGGAAATATAGACCCATCAGCTATACAGGGTGTCCCACCGAAAAAGGGCCAGGGGCTAAAGAAAAAACGGAGTGATTTGCACAAATGGAACCAACTGTACGTGCTTGACAGTTGTGTGGTCTATCCAAAAATATTATGTTCATCGCCCCTTGTCAATGATTTAGCGGTAATTAATTTTCTAACTTTTTAATTATCGGTTTTAGCTCTCAGATGTCAATGAGGAAGTTGTAGTACATGTCGAAAAAGACGCAACTGAAGTGGTTCGAGGTCGCTATGCCTTGTGGTGTCGTTTTTTCCCGGGCTTAAATGTTGGTTTCAGTTGCCGGGCGGACCGCAGATCGCTGCCCAGAATCCGGCACCCGCGCGCGACGATTCCAGCGCCCTCCGACGTACATTGACCTTGAGATTAGTGCTTGGAGACCATCCTTGGGCCACGTCACACAAGAGGAAGATATTTCACCTGTTTCACGGCACACCTATCGGAGTGCACTGCAATCGTCACGCGCGGGCGCCGAATTATGCGGAGCGTTCTGTGATGCGCTCGGCTTCTGAAACAAATTTTTGAACCCGGGAAAAAACTAAACCACAAGCCATAGCAACATCGAACCACTTCAGTTGCGTCTTTTTCGACATGTACTACAACTTCCTCATTGACATCTGAGAGCTAAAGCCGATAAATAAAACGTTAGAACATTAATTATCGCTAATTAATTGACAAGGTGCGATGAAGAAAATATTTTTGGATCGAGCACACAACTGCCAAACACGTACAGTTGGTTCCATTTGTGTAGAGCACTCCGTTTTTTCTTTAGCCCCTGGCCCTTTTTCGGTGGGACACCCTGTATGACTAGTATCAGCCTAACGGTTCATGTTTACCGATTGTTACTGGGTAAACGAATCAGATGCCTCAACATTACCCAAAAATCGCCGATACCTAAATCAAAAAAGTATCGAGGTACGCGTACTGCTTGCGACACAGTTGTCTGAAATCAGCACCCCGTGGTTTATCCCATCTCAAATCTCGAGGTGTTACAACACCATTTATTTCGAGTAAGAAACACGTGCAGCATATGGTCTACTTTGTGGGACAGATGCTCGCCATCCCATCACTCGGGGTCGTAGTCCCTCTGTCCAGTGTACGAGGGAGACACTCAACAAAGCCCAGCTTACCAGAAGACAGCAAGGTTTATTACATCTTGCCGACTCCCAGACCAACCGCTCAGCCTGAGCCCCCACGGCAAAACAGCCCCGGCCAAATGGATCCCTCCGCTTTTATTAAGTTCACCGGAGGCCACACCTCCAATAGGAACCGGTGGCGCACCTTGCCACCACAGGTAAACAAGTTAAGCGAGATAAGTCCCACAGCGGGTGTCACATCCACGTGCCGGCGATAACGTCCCCCACACTCCCCCCTCCTCAATCTCACAGGAGGGGATCATCTGCGTCCAGCATGATATCTTCCGGGTCTTCGGGAACCAGAGCTGGAGCTGCACCAGGTCGGTCGAGTGTAGGCGGGACAGGTCCTCTCAGGAGGTCCGGGCAATGACGTCGGAGTAGAGCCAAGGCAGCAGCAATGTTTGACTCCACTGAACTCGAAGCGGACCTCTGGGCCTCCGTGCGAGCATGGTGAAGATTTCCCCGACGGTGGGCGGTACGGTGAAGCTCAGGGACGCCACACAAAGGGCATAGGATACGCCTTTCCTCGTCCGTCATGGGCAGAAGAGGGTCGGCGGAGTGACGAACCTCCAGGGTCAGGCCTCGGAAGGGATGCGGGATCTGGTTCGGGTCCATTCCCCTCAACGGTCTAGGTTGGGAACTCCAACGGGATCTCCGCGCCCACGACACCGGGTGGCCGCTTTCGACGACAGTCCACGTGGCTACGGAATGCGATGCTCGTCGGGCAGCAGTGTTGACATCAGGAGTAGAAAACTGATTGCGAACGAAGTTGACGGTGGGAGGAGCTGCGCTCCACTGCTTGGTGCCTCGGTGTCATTCCTTTTAAAAACAATAAAACAGTGAAACAGTGAAACAGTACAAATGGTCAGAAGGAATCTCCTGGTGGCTAGGGTCTGACTAAACCCCGAATGCATCGTGAGTAACCGTGAAGACGGGAAACGCACGGAAAAGACTAAGTCGGATGCAGTATGTACTAAAGACCGAGATAGTCAATGCCACTGAGCTACGTCTGCAAGGGCGTGAGCTACAGCGTATGCAACCTGGTTCGAAATTGGAACTGGTGCACATCTGCATGATATAGCGGAAGCACGCAACTTGCGACATCAAACGAAGGCACCGGCACGGCGCACCTGATTTCAATCTCGTCTGATATTTCCGTTGTCGCCTGATAAGGCAGGCTGCTGATCATGCAAGGCTGCGATCCATTCGTACAAAGCACTTGCAAAGGCACATGCACGTAATGTCGCAGTGGCGCCTGCGTTTGCGGTGGCGATGCCAAACCTACGTCAAGGCACTTTCCCCCCGACGACGCCACACTTGACAAGCGCTCTGTCGTACGGTGGTAGCAGATCGCGGCACTGCAAGTGCGCAGTCAGCTCTACTTTTCACGAGTCTGAACCGTGCACCTGCTGGGCGTCAACGGCGCTGCACCACGTGAAGTACACGCTAAGCGGTGTATCTCCCCTGCGCTGGGGGGCGGACATTGGGGGCTGAAGCGGGTGATTAGGTCCGTGGCGGGAACTAGAAAACAAAAAGGACCGCAACCGAATTTAGCAGAAAATGAAAGCGTCCAAAAAGAAAACCTACCCACGGTCACGCTCTCAAGGCCGGCTATTAGACTCAAAACACACAAGGAAAGAACGAATGAGGGAAAAAAAGGGAGCACACCGGAAACCCGCGGTATAACTGGTACCCAACACCAACCCTCCGCGCCCATCCAATCAGCGTAAACAAGATTCAAAATAAGAACAGGACGAAGGTACGACCCGTTATTAACATGCAGCAATTTGCGAAAAGGGGAAATGAAGCGTGCTGGAATTCCGCAGCGCTGCCGCTATCCAACCACCCCGTCATGCCAATCCAAAAATCAAATGAGACCACCAGAAATACCCTTTTAAGCTTTTTGGAAACCTACTGGGTCTTCCTCGCAATCAGACAGACGAGCCGGTTGGGCGCCACTTGTGGGATCAATGCTCACCATCCCATCACTCGGGGTCGTAGTCCCTCTGTCCAGTGTACGAGGGAGACCCTCAACAGCAGAGCCAAGGCAGCAGCAATGGGGCTCTCCGGAGCAGAGCCAAGGCAGCAGCAATGTTTGACTCCACGAGCCCCACGTTGGGCGCCACTTGTGGGACAGATGCTCGCCACCCCATCACTCGGGGTCGTAGTCCCTCTGTCCAGTGTACGAGGGAGACACTCAACAAAGCCCAGCTTAGAAGAAGACAGCAAGGTTTATTACATCTTACCGACTGCCAGACCAACCGCTCAGCCTGAGCCCCCACGGCAAAACAGCCCCGGCCAAATGGATCCCTCCGCTTTTATTAAGTTCACCGGAGGCCACACCTCCAATAGGAACCGGTGGCGCACCTTGCCACCACAGGTAAACAAGATAAGCGAGATAAGTCCCACAGCGGGTGTGACATCCACGTGCCGGCGACAACGTCCCCCACAACTTTTAAATACGATATTGGAACAACATTTTCGAGGGCAATCAAAGAAATATGGGCTGCAGAACTACTGAGAGGCGATTTCAGACAACCGTGTCGCGAGCAGTACAATACCACTGATAATGATTGCCATGCCTGAAGATTGAGGAGACAATTTCACCACGCGGCGTTGAACTCTTCTTTTTATGAGTACAAGCACCTTCTACCAGTGCTCCGATGACACGCCACCGCTGTCTAGTCTATGGGAATCCGTCTGCTGAGGAAGTAAACCAAACTCTGATCATACGAACAGTCATTTAATAACATACCAACATAATGCCGTTTACAAGAAGAAACCGTTTTCCGTGCCAGACCAAGGCAGTCCGCTCCTGGTGACTTACTGAGGAAAAAGCCCCGTCTGCCTAGAGACCTGTTCCGACATATAGCGATTTGTTATATAGCGTAAAGGCCTGTTCCGACATATAGCGATTTGCTATATAGCGCTAGAAAATAGCCCAATATTCTCCTCCTCGCAGTGCTCCAAACCTCTAAAAATTAGCGCTTGTCGGAGTTGAGCTCGTGTCAACTTTTTCAGCGCTAATATTAGCACTACATTCGTATGGCCAGTGAGAAGGTCCTTCTGTGATGACGTCGCGGAAGTCATGGAGTTGTTTTGCTTCCGCATTTCACGGCGTGGCGACCCCATTGGAGCCGGCGAGTCTGTCATCCAACATGTCTGGTAATTTTTGGTTCAGTCAGTTGATCGAACTTGTTCGTTTGCATGCTGTCGAACTCCGGAGGCGCCATGATGGAAGAAACTGGAAACGACCACCGAACTTCCGCTAAATTATAGCGCTAGCGCTGCTTTGCAAGTGTGAACCATGCGACATGTTTTTGCGCGCTGATTTGTAGCGCTATACTAGCCTGCTATACTACTATAATATACTGCTATATACTAATAATACTATACTGCTATATGTCAGGACAGCACTTTATGGCCATAGTTACCGCTGCGCCAATAAAAAACGACTTATCATCATGATATATAGCGCTACAAAATAGGGCGATATTTTCCTCCTCGCATTGCTCGAAACTGCTAAAAATTAGCGCTTGCTCGGGTGAATTTTTTATGCGCTAATATTAGCACTGCATTCGTGTTGGCCAATGAGGAGGCCCTTCAGTGGTGACGTCGCGGAAATCGTGGAGTGTTTCGCTTCAGCATTTCGGGGCACGGCAACCGCATTGGAACCAGCGAGTGTGTCATCCAAAATGTCTGCTAATTTTTCTTATTGCCCTTCTTGATAAGGGGTTCAGTCACTTGATCGAATTTGGTCGTCCAACGCTGTCGAACTCTGCAGGCGCCATGATGGGAGGGACCGGAAACGACAACTTCCACTAAACTATAGCGCTTGCACCGCTTTGCAAGTGTGAACCGGCCGATAACAGTGAGCGCCGTTTTTGTGTGCTGTTTTGTAGCGCTATATTACCGCGCAGCTATATGTCGGAACAAGCCTTACATCGCTTTTAAGCAGTAAGACACCGCCGTCTTTTGCCAACACGTACCACCGATATCAAGTGGAAACCGTACACTTCGTCACTGCTATCAACAGTCCGTAGATCACCGTGTCGTCGGGCGTGCGATTAGATAATCGTTCACATGTTTTCCCCACAAGTCTCAATGATTGTCCTGTTCGCCGCCACCACCTTGTGGCGCTCCACCAAGTGCAACTACTTAAAAGACTTGACATTCAATGCGTCAAATAAGTTTCGTTATGGTCATTTAGTCAGTTCAATCGCTGCCACACATGAAAAAAAACAGCACAGTTTTAATGAAGCATTGTCCGAACAAATCACGTAACAATTTTCCACAAAGACCCGAATAGACGTATATACGCAATACATGGTTTTGACGTCTCACATTTCCTTTTACTTCGTCGAATGCAGAAAGGCTCGCAGGACATTTCAGTACACGCCAGAAAACAATGAGTGGGGCTGTACCAACACTGGAGCCGTTAAACATATTTCGCAATCGTAATGCGTAACAATATCGAGAGCGTGATCCTTCGTAACTTGACAGCCTTTTGCGCCGCGTTCAATGCGAGCGTTTGATTGTTAAATTCTCGGAAGGTTTGACGGCGCCCAAGACATCAATCGTCACCTGTCGAATCTCATCATGATAACGTAATTGCGAAGCACTATTGTGTCACAGTTGTGAATGACATTTGATTGCTCAGCTAGAAATTTTTCCACAAACTGTAGATGACATTTAATTACGGCAACACTTCGTCTGCAAGTTCAAAAATGCAGTGCGCAACTCTTGAAGTGCACAAGAATTTATTCGGGAGACATACGTTGTTGGCTTAGGTGTCATTTACTAACACAACACGACAGGGTTTAGATGAAACAATATAAAGGGTCGTTGATTGTTTATTATTCATTGCTACTACGGCGAACGTCCCGACACCTGGAACAATTTCTTCCACACTCGCCGGGAATATGCGGCCTCACTTGCTAGAGGAGATATTGGCAGGCAAGTATAGAACATGTACCCGATCTTCTACGAAATCCCAAAAGGACAAAAAAAAAAAAAAGAGTGTTGTCAAAACTGAGCATCGCCATCCTATCGGCCCTGCGTGTATGCTCGACCGATCATTCACTGACTTAGGAAATGGCCATCCAGAAAGGGAAACTCCCCAGGGAGTTCGAGGGAAACTCCTTTCGTGGGAAACTCCCCAATCAACATCATCAAATAAAGTTGTAATAAATTCCTCTTCCAGGCTTGTATGAAGCAGTAAGGTGGCGCGCTGTCTTGGTGGAAATGTTTTACAGGGAATGAACCAGCGCTGTAATGCCCTATGTCCCTTGAATAAATTTGTGTACGCTTACAAAATTGTACAATCCTTTCTAAAGCATCCTGTATGTCAATCACACTTTGTAATGGATTTCCTCCAATTAAGGTGGTCCTTACAGTTTTCCCTTTGTACAGTGAAACTCCTTTCGAAAGACTGCGTTGAAAAGCATCGCAATATAAAAACTTCCCAGCGAATGGAACGCATATGACGGTTTAAGGCATTAGAGGATTTTTCAGAACGGGTGCGTCGCGTAATGCCGATGGGCATATGTGCTGAATCCACGCATAAATTTCCTCCTCTCCCTCCTCCGGTGAAAAACAAACAAACAAACAAACAAAACACCGACCTCTTCACTCCCCCAAATTCAGGGTCTGGATCCGCCGCTGCGATAGTCCAGTCGATGCGTCGCCTGCAGGTCCAAGGAAAGAACCGGAGCCTCTCAGGAAAGTGCTTTTTCGGGGGACCGGAGAGCAGCGTCGTTACGGGACATCTGGCGCCATCTTTCGTCAGAAATATAAGAAAGGGCCACGGTCTTCCTAGGCGCTCTAAACATGCTTTTACAGCACAACAATAAACGCACTCTAAAAAAACATTCTGTCGATAAGCTTATTGGGTATTTATATTTTGTTCTTTTTTACGAAGTGAAAGCTATATGCAGGTAAGACTCATCTTCACCAGAAAGACACCCAAAATGGCGTCAGCAAACTTTTCCGACATTTGTTACGACGATTTTTCTGATTGCTAGGCAGTACGACGATGAATGTGAAGCTTTCGAGGATCAGGCATCCGAGGATCACTTGACCGTAGCGTCGAACCGAAAATTCCGTAGGGTTGGTTGAGGTTCGAGTTCAGACCAAACGCAAGGGTTCGGTTGGGATTCAGCTCCAGGGCGACATATGTATAACGGCTTCAACAGCTTCGTTGTATAAAATATGTGCGATGGAACTGTAAGTAGTGCAATGTGAAATATCTTCTGGCGTAGCAATACAACAAAGAGACCCTTTAGTTTACTTTTCGCCGCTTATTCATAGTTTCGGGGGTGAATTAACAGGTCGTTTTTTTTAATCTTTTAAAACTTTTGTAAAACTCAGAGAGCTACCTTTCCCTGTTACCACCGCGAAGCAACTGTGACTACACTCTTAGAAATGAACTTCACCGCACAGCACGCTCTTAGCCAACCATCATCTCGAATGATATCGTTATCTGCCCTGATTTGTTGAAAACGGAGGGCGTACGCCTTTTTTTGTGACAACTATGAACGGCATAAGTGTCACAAAAAAGGCGTACGCCTTCCGTTTTCAACAAATCAGGGTAGATAATGATATCATTCGAGATGATGGTTGGTTAGGAGCGTGCTATGCGGTGAAGTTCATTTTTAAGAGTGTATGAGCTCAGAGAGCTACCTATACACTCTTAAAAATGAACTTCACCACATAGCACGCTCCTAGCCAACCATCACCCCGAATGACAACGTTCTCGCTCTAGATTTGTTGAAAACGGGAGGAGGAGCCTATTTTGTGCCGTGCATAATGAGCACAAAACAGGGTCCTCCTCCCGTTTTCAACAAATCAGGGGCGAGAACGTTGTCATTCGGGATAATGGTTGGCTAGGAGCATGTGGTGAAGTTCATTTCTAAGAGTGTAGATGCAGTTTTCACAGGCGAGTCATGCGGCCAGGCGGGTATCCTGTCGGAAAGTGTATGTAGCTATACTGGACGACTAATCACCTAAATTCATTACTTAACGTAGCGATTAGATCTAAATCCACCTTCATTTTGAAACGAGCATGCATCTTGAGATATAGATCTCCAAATTTTGCTATTCTCCCAACGTTTCACTTGGTGAAGATCTCAGGCAAACTCGTCTTGGTTGTCGTTTAAGCCAGAGTTTATAAAGTTTTACTTCGATTCAAATGAGCGAAATTTCGAACTGGAAGTTCGAAGACCCAGCATGCGTAGCGCCACTTCTTAACTTGAAAACCACCCATACAGTGCCGTCAACCGACATCACCGGGACCAGCCGCGGGATGCTCAGCCGAAACCGCCGCTTTGAGAATAACGCCGCCACAGGCGCAAAAACCGAAAAGCGCCTATTGCTGAGCCTCGTTGCTGATTGGCCATCAGAACATCAGCACAGTCGCGCTTGTTCGCGTGGTGAACCCCATGTGTGGTAGCATCCTAGCCCGCTGTATAAGGAGGTCGTGTGCCCAGCATAGGCTAACCGGAGGTGAGCTTACTCTTCAATGGATCCCGTCTCATGTCGACATCAGCGGCAACGAACGAGCGGACCAATTAGCATCCTCGGCACACCACAGCTGCAGCCCATCCTTACCAGTTCCGGCCGACACCGACAGGCTCATGGCCGTCAAACAGCTAGTTGAAGTGCGTCATCCTTGCATACAGGACATCATGCAGAATCATCGACCCTCTCTTCCCACGAAAGATCTTCCCCGTGTTATGCAGACAATGCTCCATCGGTTACGCACGGGATCTGCGTTCACGAATTCGCAACTGTTCAAGATCGGCTCCAGAGAGGACTCCAGTTGCGGTCACTGTAATCATCCGGAGACTATCGCACATATCCTGACAGAATGCCGCGCATATCATACTATGCGGGAAACTCACCTTCCCCACGCAAGGCCTGGCATACTGACGGACGTCCTCTTCCCCGAAGGTTGTTATGCAGAACGACTTTCAAAAACCCGCGGCCTCGTGCGTTTTCTTCAAGAAACGGGCCTAGCGGAAAGGCCACTCTACACTGTAAGAAAAAAAGGAGTAAAACGGGGAGTAATTGCAGCTTCTACTCCCCTAGTCTGCAATTACTCCCCATTTTAGTCTCCTAACCCCACATTTAGTCCCGACATTTACTCCCCAGGACTACAAATTGTCACTAAACTTCGCGATTGGTCTCCTGAATGCGACAGTCTACGTAAATATGTACCCTTGGTCAATTTGAACGACATAAGGCTGTATAACTCAGACAACGTAGCAATTTTCCAGACATACAGAGTAAGAAACAGTTAGCGCATTTTTCTTCGCAAATTGTGCCCTAGTATGGCGCAAGATTTTATATCACTCGATATATCACGGTTGACGGTTTGCTTCAAAGTATTTTCATGCATGCGCACCAATTATGTACCTGGGACTCTTACAACAGCGCGTGAAATGCGGTCTTCACTCTGTGACATTCATATACTCCCGTGCATTTACTCCCGAAAGGGACTATTTTTTGTGGCAATGCAATTACTCCCCAAAAGGAGTAAAAGTACTCCTTTTTTTCTTGGAGTGTATTGCACCTCTCACCTACAGTGTGCCTCCGTCCCATCAGTATCGGTCATCCTGCCTATGCATCACTTTGAAATCGTCAACTCTCCTCTCCCCCTCTTTTTTTTTCTATAGTCGTGACGATGCTCACTTGAGTGCGGCCAACAACGGCAAGCTACTTCGACACCCCCTCCCTTGTTCGCGTCTCCTTGCTTTTGCCTGTGTGTCTGCTCCGACGGTTAATTTCCGTACTCGCGGACGACTTGCGGCAATGGCTTACCCAGAATTTCGTCCTTGGGGGGTGTTGGGCTCCGCAACGGGGTGTCTTTATATGCTTTTGTCGAAATATTGCGCAATCTCACAAAATTTCAGTGCGTCTCCTGCAGATTTTGGGGGTGTTAGGGGGTGTAGGGGGGGGGCTGAATAAATCACTGACTTCAATGCTTACGATTTAGATTGTGGCGAACTACCGTGAACGGCCGACTGACTGATCCAGCTCAATAGAACAATGGAAAGGTGGAGGACATCGCAGGAAGTCTCTGCACCGCCAAAGCATGTAGAAACGGTTCGTGTGGAAGTCGGCATTCTTCCGAGTTCCCGTTGTTGAACGGTAAGACAAGTTTAGTACTTTCTACTCACACAAACAAATGCAGGTCTATCACGTGAAATGCAAATTAATCACTAGTACTTGAGGCGTTTCATAGTGTGGTGCCGTAATTTGTAGAGTGTGGATGCCGCTAATCAGATTATGTGTGCTGGCCACACTACTTGTCTCCCACATCACAGTCATTCGTTCGATGTGATCTACGAAGGTTTCTGGTACATGTGTATGCATTGATGTTCAAATATGAAATCAGCGTAGATTGCCTGTGCACAGCGCCCTGAGCTGAATGACTTGGCAGACTCAGCTCTCAATAATACACAGACTGCTGTGTGGTGACCACTTCACACTGGATTGACGCTCGTGTCAAAGTTGGGTCGAAAAGAACAGCTTCTCGTGTTGGTTGAAAACAAACAGATCAGTGTTCCCGTGACCATCACCGGAAACGGAAACTTCAGCTGTACTTATTGGATATGTGGGCTGCGATTTCCTTAAACTGCTCCCCAGTGTTGAAAGACGTAATGCTCCAGTGAAGCATGTTGCAAGACGTTGATTAGACCATTGATTAAGGCAAATAAACTTGTGATGTGATCAGTGGCGTATCTAGGGTGTGGCAGGTGTGGACAGGTGCCATGGGCGCCAGGTGAACATGGGCGCCATTATGTGGTCGGGTGTGAATGTGCCAGGTCGGGCACTCAACCTGGCACATTCATAAATGATCTAAAGCACCCGCCATTAGAGAGGTTGTAGTGTGAAACCTAGTGCGGACCACACGAAAACGCATCCCCAAGGACATCATGTTAACCACGAGGTAGCTAAACTGGGCGCGTGACGTATTTGACGAGAACGGGGCACCGTGAGCTAACCGAACCAGCTCAGTGAGCGACTGTCACGGCCGAGACCAAAGCAGCCTAAACAAAAGGGAGATCCCAGTACCCTGTACGGTTACTTGAGACGCGACAGCAGCGTTTGAGGATGTTTAGGTAGCAAGCCGATCGCAGCAGTGGGACTTTGAGAGAGATATCTGAGCAAGAAAATTGACCCGACGAAAAGAGGAGTTCGTATCGGGCGGACCAACAAGAGGGTCGACCTGAACCCGTCTGTCGGGCTGGGGCAGGTGTAAAGTGATGTGACTTCCTGGAGATGAGAATGTCTTCCCGAACTTTCGGGTTGCGGTCCAGATAATGCTTACGATCGCGGTTTCAATTGCCAGCTGTGAGCGGTCATTTAGCAAGCTAAAGCTGATACTCTCGTATTTAAGAGCATCAATGGGCCAGGACAGGCTTTCCGATTTTGCTGTCCTAAGTGTTGAACGAGAAGAAACAGAAAAAAAATTGATTTCAGTGACATTGTCGACAAATTTGCAGCAGCAAAAGCCAGAAAGGCTATCATGTGACGTTAGTGGGCCATCTGCACGTGTAGTAGTTCTGTGGATTTCATTAAAGTATTTACAAAACATGACCAACTGTGTCCTCGATATGTGCCTGAACAGGGGCGCAGACTCACTGGTTGCCATGGGCGCAGGTAGCTCTAGATACGCCACTGGATGTGATGTGATGTGATGTGATATGATAAAGACAAAATAAATTTGTGATTCATAAACCTTCATCGCTTTTCGTTCTTCAACTTTCGGGCAACACGTTCCGACGTTACTAGCAAGCGCGGAAAGAAAATTCGCGACGTCGTCCCAGCGAGAACAATACGAGGAATACGAGAAGACAAGGGGAAGAGGTTAGGAAAGCCGGTTGGTCTGCACGTGCGCACTTCACTCGGGACCTGCGAGCCCGGAGGCGCTGTGAATGACTCCTGGAAATCACGTGGTTTGAAGGCACGCCATTTTCCCTGCACCGTTGTGGCCAGGTCCCCCAAGGTCGCCATATTCCCATGTATTTGTTCCTATCCCGATGCGTGCAATGCCGGAGGCCGCCCTTAGATACCCCATTGTTACCAGACGTTGGCTTGCGTTTGATTGTAGCGCGCTAAAGATCCAGTTGAAGCACAATCCAAGCCAGGCCAAGTCACCGAAGGAGAAATGGACGACGGCGCCTGCGGCGCCTCGTACGAACAGGTACGCTACGTGATGCACGGAGCCGTGCACTAGATCCTTTCGATCGCTCAACACGTTTAAAAACGGGACCAAAAAGTGAAACATGGCACAGAAAGTTGTTATACGCGTTTTATTTGGACATATAAAGACTAGATTCATTCGCAGAAACAACAAAAACATTTTGCCGCTAAACTTAGCGCGCTGAAGTGATCCGGAACGGCAACAGTGGGGTATCTAGTGGCGGCCTTCTTCGTTGCACGCTTTTCCGAGGTGAGTTTGGGGGACCTGGTTGTGGCCATGGGAAGTTCCGGCGGCTGACCGGGACGTTGCGAGCCTGCTCGCACGTGCCCCGAGCAGCACGCAATGCCGCTGACCAACTGGTATCAACTATGATACCTGACACAGTAATACCACTTGGTT
Organism: Ornithodoros turicata; assembly: GCF_037126465.1. NCBI lineage: Eukaryota > Metazoa > Arthropoda > Arachnida > Ixodida > Argasidae > Ornithodoros > Ornithodoros turicata. Next base: position 14,616,891 of record NC_088207.1, read on the forward strand.
ATGATGTGGTAATATTTCTTTTAGGACCGCGGAAACTGGGATATGTCGAGGACTAACCCAAACGTTGCCTGCCTGCGCGCTGCTGACGATGATCCAATAAGGCCGAAACCATTGTGCAGTGCTGTTATGGCGACGTCTATAAGTTATAAACTCATGCACCGCGCGCAGCCAAATCAATTCCAAACAATTCCAAGTCCTGCAGGCGTTCGTGCAGTTTTCCACACAGCTGGGTGGATGTACTGTGACAATCGCGTGAACTACGTGACCACGCGACTGCTATTTTATTTTCACTCCTCAACTATCATTTTCTTTACGTCACTACATATTTACCAGCCACATTCTCCATTTTATTTTTCCCAACACCTAACCAAGGAGCTCCAGCTTCTTTTCCCTTAAGAAATGCAAAGAAGGGATAGCACGGTGGGTGCTAAATATGACTGCACATGGAATCGCATACTCTGCACTCTTAAAAATGAACTTCACCGTATAGCACGCTCCTAGCCAACCATAATCTCGAATGATATCGTTATCTGCCCTGATTTGTTGAAAAGGGGAGGCGTACGCCTTTTTTGTGACACTTATGCTGTTCATAATTGTCACAAAAAAGGCATACGCCTCCCGTTTTCAACAAATCAGGGCAGATAACCATATTATTCGAGATTATGGTTGGCTAGGAGCGTGCTATGCGGCGAAGTTCATTTTTAAGAGTGTGTATACGCACATTCCCAAGATTTAGGGACAAAACGTAAAGCGTGCTTCACCTAGTACACCCTTGTGTTGGGTGAAACCCACCCCTACACGGCCCGTAGGCGCCATACATGTTGAACGCTTTTTCTTAAATAACTTCATTTCGCTTGCATAGCAGTGGTCTCTGGGGTGTCTTGAATATGTTATAAAACGAACATATTTACGCAGTTTGAACAGTGTACCAATAATTTCCTTGGTTCCACGGACGTATATATAAAGTGCAAGGGCTCTATGGGAAAATGGGTGGAAACGCGCGAGCGCATGGAACCGACAGTTTTCTACCTAGAAAAGAACGCTTCGGTAGAATGATGCAACTATACCTCTAGTATTTATACTCTCGTGAGCATTTTGACAAATAGAAGCGTTTACGAGTTAATCGGCCAGAAAGTTGCTGGCCTTGCCAACGGCAAGTAAAAATCTGGGCAAGCGCGCCAGCACAAGGAACCGACAGTTTTCTGCATAGAAACGAATACTTTGGCAGAATGATGCAACTGTGCCTCTACTAATTAAATCCCGGAGAGCATTTTGATAAGCGGAAGCGTTTACGAGCTAAGAAGCATGGACGTTGGTGTCCTCGCTCATCGCGCAAGCACGAGGAGCCAAAAGTTTTCTATGTAGAAAAGAATACTAAGGTAGTATGATGCAACTACACCTCTAGGTATTTATATCCCAGAGAGCATCTTTATAAGTGAACGCATTCCTGAGTTAAGTGGCATCAAAGTTGGCAGCCTTGCCCAGTGAAAGTAAGAATTTGGGCAATTGAGCCTTCGCTGAGAACCGGAAATTTTCCACTTAGAAACGAATACTTCGGCAGAATGATACAACGACGCCTCTAGTATTAGTATCCGTTAGAGCATTTTAATAAGCGGAAGCGTTTACGAGTTAACAGGCAGACATTTGATGTCCTCGTCCACCGCGCCTGCACAGGGAACCTATAGTTTTCTACCTACAAACGAATGTTTTTCTAGAACGGTGCAACTATTCCTCCAGTATATAAATCCTCGAGAGCGTTTTAATACACGGAAGCGTTGATGAGTCAAGAGGCATCAAATTTGGTGGCCTTGCCCACGGCAAATAAAAATTTGGGCAATAGCGAGATATACAGGGTGTCCCAGAAAACGTGTCATTGAATTATAATAAAAAGACTACACCACCTAGAATCATGCGGTCAATGGTATTTGTTCTTACTGGGTTTTTGCCACCTCCTCATGTGAATGTCGTGTAACGTAAGTTTAATTATCTAAATTTTTGCGAGCTTAAGTCGGAAGTTTGCCTAGTAAAGGTCACTTTTTTACCCCACCAATGTGAAGAGCGTGTCTAATTTACTCAAATTAATGATAATTGACAGGGATATTCAGGAGCTATCCCATCGGAAAAATTCCCTTGGCAAATTTCTGAGTTCAGTTCGCAAATATTTGCGTAATTAAACTTGGGGTACATGACATTAACTTTACAAGGTGGCAAAAACCTAATAAGAACAAATGCCGTTGACCGCATGATTCTAGGTGGCGTTGTTTTTTTATTATAATTCAATGACACGTTTTCTGGGACACCCTGTATAAGCCATAGTGGTCGACGCGTTGCTCAAAGAATACGAGAGGATGAAAGAGCTATGGAAGGGAAACAGCCCAGTGGTATCGAATGATAATCTAAAATGTTTTGGATCTGTGGTCTTGTTGTATCAATGCGAGGTGATGTATAAATAAAAAAGTTCGACAGCAACTCGCTCCCGGTGCAGTAGAGCGAAAACGAGACCATTCCAGAAGCAACGTTACCAATACTACCACGGTGGGTCGCCACAAGCGCACACTTCCATCCCTCTGAACGAGTGAACTCGCCCGCTTCCGCTCGCCGCTAGGGTGTCTCTGCCCAGAGAAAGTACGCCGCTCGCGCGTTCCGTACACTTTTGTCCAGCACTGTACATGCATAACGACCATAGAGATGCAAAATTTCCGGAAATTGTGAATCGCTCGAAAAAAAAAAACTTTCTTTTTCGTTTTTTTTTGTTGTTGAAAATTTTGAAAAAATGGAAACAAACGCGGTTACTGCTGAGTCGAAGCATTGCCGGCCAAGCCACAGCATACAATGAGCTAGAAACTTTAGTAGTGTTCACCCTGTAGGCATAAATGCAGAGCAGACCATCCCATCAGACTGCTGTCTACTCAGCGATAGGTAATTGGAACAACCCGTCCACTGACTCCGACCAGAACTCCGACATTATGTGAACGCGATGGCGATCGCTTAGAGCAGCCAGACGGAGTTCTAAGTTGGTGCTTGTTGGCGGATTAGAGGCACCTAAGGCACTGTTGGCGGGTTGGAACGCATCAAAGGCACGAAAATTTACATTTATGAATTTTGTCGCCTAGAAATATTGAGCAATTTTTCCGGAGACGAGAAAAAAAAAACGAAAAATAACTTTTTTTTTTCAAAAATTTCCGGTTTTTTTTATGGGGCTTCACATCTTTAAACGAGCATTGGCTTCAGACAGGGGCCATGCCTTTCAGTTTGTACTTTCTGCATTCATTTCACAATAATTTACGAACTTATTCACTTGAAAAAAAAAGGACCCTCAAAAGAGAGGAAACGCTCAGGAAACAGTGAACGAATATAAGGAAAACAAAATATATGTTCAGTTATGTGAAGCAGTGGTTTTTGGCGGTAGACGATACCAAGATTGAGCGCGCATCCATATTTGCTCGACTCTTTCTTCTTTCTTTTTTCTCGTCGATGATGACACGAGGACAGGGCAGTTAAACGTAAAAAAAAAATTCTTCAGTTCCAATTATGCTATTGTGTGTTCCGAAAAATTAAGTCGGTACATTTAGTTACTTTTTATCATGAGATTGACTGCCATTTGATTCATGATTCATAAAACTAATCTAAAGTATTTTTTCCAGCTTTCTCTATGTTTTATGAATTCCATACACGTACCCGATGCACACTACAAAAAATATAACGTTAAGGCCACTTGAGGGTGTGAGTTGTAACGGCGTAATGAACGACAGAGACGCCACGCATCGGCACTTGCGTCTATATCGTTCGTGTCTGCGTCCGTTCGTTACGTCCAGATACAAAAACGTATTTTCTCGAAGAGCAAACTCGATAGACACCGACTTGTTAGCACAATTCGGACAATGAAATATAAAGTATCAGCTCATGATAGGTTTCCTAGTCATTCTCGTAGTACTCCGAAAAGTAATCTGAAAAGTACTGCGTAATCCAGTTACAAATCCCTACAGAAAAATGCGTGTAATATTTCACTAAGCGTACGTACAAAATCTAAATATATAAATATCAATACAGTCACTTTTACTTAGTCTCTTAACAACCCTGCGCGGGAAGCTTTCTACGCTGAGTTCAGGAGACCGGATCCCTTTAAATAGCCGCATGAAAATCGGGCAGCTGGATGCGATAGAGGTTATCTCTGGTGAAGGATCAAAAATACTTTTGATCAGATCATAATATCGGAAAGTGTGTGCACGATGACCTGGACGAATGTGCAGAGGGGAGAGGGACTGGAGGAGAGTTCATCCTCGATACGCCACGTGGTGGCTTCGGGCTCAACTAATCTGGATTGCCCTTGAATCTTGCTCGTACACATGAAGTGCAAATTTCATGAACATGCACGTAATGTTTTGCATTTTACGTGCAAGTGGATGATTCGAAACCGAAAAGGAGCAAATAGAATATCGACGGCTGCAGTGTATCATGTTGCTCATATTAAAACAAGCTAGAAAGAGGAAGCCCAGACTAATCACAATAATCGTGTAGCAAGTCCAGTAATCGTAACAGAAACACGGATCGAAATTAAACATTCCATTCTTTAATATATACCATACTTACAACCCGGTAACGTTAGAACGTTAGCCTGTGCTAACGTTGCAACGTTGTTGTGCACCTTTTGATGAGTGACATATGGCGGAGGGACCTCATCGGCGAGACCAATGAAGTCGAACCTTCCTTGCAGCTGTACCTCGTGGAGCGATGCGGCTCCGAACTGTTTGTGTTGGTCTACGCAGCCTGTGAGCACGTGTTACGTGTTATCGCAAGAGCGCGCGCGATAACTCTTCTCCAGTTCTTGTACTCGGGGGGCGGGGCATCGCAAGGTTTAAAAGGGAACACCGAACTGTGAACGGGCTCCTTTCGGCGACGGTGTGGCAGCGGGCAGATGTCTGGTAAATAAACCTCGTTTTGTTTATGCATTTCGTTGCACTGCCTTTCTTCCTGGCTCTGGAGCTTCCGCGCCAAGAGTAGAAATAGCTTCCCACAACCTTAGTCTACCGGAAACTACGCGAAAGGGCTCTTGCAGCCGAATTTTGAAGCCTGTAAAATGAAAGCGGAATTCATTTGTTAATCGGATTGATATGACTATTATGATCAGGGTTCGCATGTGTCAAAAAGTTCATTCTGAAGGTTTTGATGCGGAACTGAAGAGATTCAGGCTCAGCAATACAAAGTTATTTTGGCTATGTCTTTGTGCGCAAAACTGCATTATGCTCTTGGAAGTGATGTTTGCGTTTCTACAAACAAGCAGTAGCTTATCCATTTGTTTTTCATATTTAGTTAAAGACTTCCCAACCAACCAGCCACCTTCGCCAACGGGTGTGCGTCCTTCCAGGAGAAGTTCACGGAGGGCGGAATGTCCCCAAGTAAAAGGGTCCTGGGGGCTCCTAGGGTAGATGGAATTGATACTTAGGATGAAGAGCTCCGCATCGTATACCTTGTAAAAGGAAGCTCCCCGATAAAGAATCAAGTACACACAAAAACCCACACGTTCACATCACCGTGGCTACATAACTAGTCAACAATTATGAGAGTCTGAAACCCTTGGAGCCTGCCCCCTCTGAAAGTGTGCAGAATCATCTCCTTCCACTTGGAAGAAAAATACTGTTACACGATGTGCATTTCTAGCGGTTCCCGAGTTCCTTACAGACTATCCTCATTTTCAACGGAACTAACCCGCATTCGCATGACCGCTTGAGCACCAATAGGCCATTTAGGGTGTGGTGTCCATATCTGTTGACATATGTAGCCTTCCTGTTGTGCTTGTGGAGGTGGATCAATTATGACTACATCGCAGAAAAACTCGTGATAGCGAACCTCGATATCTAGAGAACAAGCTCAATGAATAGGAACAGCCATTCCTGCTAATATTCGTCTCTTTTTTCTGTTTTCTTTATATGCAACGGTTTCTAGCCCTGCTGATACACCCTGACTGTATTAGCTGTCAAATTAAATGTCAGCGCCAACTTTGTCTATTACTGTTCATGCACCAAAATGGAAAAGCTTGTACCACCAAGAGAAAAGTGGGGTTATCTCTCATCGTCATCACTCATCATTGTCACCACTCATATTAGACCCCCATAGCTATGGGGTAGCGTTCCACTCCTAGAGTGGAAGACCTCCCCACTTCATCATCAGAATATATATGTTGTTGGGGTTATATTGCTATTTGGTCGCAGACTGGCAGAGTTTGGGAAGCGCTGCCTTAGAGTAATGCCGAATTTATTTCTGAGCCAGATAATACATTACTAGAAACAGTGCGCCACGGATGACACACGCCTAAAACACTGTGACATCAGGGTCATTGAATGATCGTTAATATTAAGAAACAAACAAAACAACAACAACTTGTATTGCATATCTACACATATAAGCAGAAAAAAAGTGTCCTGTTGTCTGCCACCTCGTTTATGGCTTGAAAAAGTTCTTGCATGATGAACTAGCACCGGGGAACGGTAAAGAGAGAAGAGACCACAGGACAGGTGTAGATCAACGCCAACAGGCCAGTTTCTTTTCTTTTTTTTACTTTGTTGAAGAACCTACGTTGCCGATATGGTAAAGCCCCTGTCCCATCTACAATGGTGTCAATAGTTATGTCCCATCAAGGACCATCATGAGAGAAGTGGTGGTGGTGGTTGTGACGAAAATCGGCTTGCCGTTGCTGGTCTCACTAATGTAGGAGCGTCACGACTGGAGCCAGGATGAGATGAGATGGTGTGATAACAGATGAAGGGAATGATGACGGCCGAAAGTTAAGATCTTGGGCAGTCACTGCCAGAATTGGTGAGAAGTTCGAGCAGTACTCATATACCTTGAGCGAGGCCAGACTCCTGGAGAAAGTAGACGAGGCTGCGAATTTTGTATAGTCTTTCCGTGGAAGAGCCTCTGGGATGTAGGACATCAACTACCGTACAATTCCTGCAATGGCTAAGGTATTTCTCCCGCACCGCAGCATATGCACAGCAACACGATGTGTTCGGTAGTTTCGATTTGCTGACAACTTGCGTTGTCTAGAGAGCCAATCTTGAATAAGTGGATGCCGATCTACCCCTAAACTTGCCCAATCGGATGTCTCGCAACTTTTCGGCTATTATACACAGTGCCGCCTTCAACCCACTCTTTAAATACAGGCTTGGTCGCTCTGACACCACGTTATGCTCTACGTGTGCCTTGCTAGCAGATATCCAGCACGTAACCGTGGGACTGTGTCCTCCGCAGAGTTAAACGAGAAAGGTTGCGAAATCGACTGAAGCCAATCACTGCCGCTCCGTTCATTGTGGCGTCAGTCCTTGGGCCCTGGACCGGCATCGTGCAACACCGTCGTGCCCTGCAGATTTTCTGCAAGTCACCGATCTCCTTCATGTTGTTTAATCCTGATGTGCGGCCTTGCTACCGTCTCTCCCCTCTCGTCTCCTCATTGTCATTTTACATCTCATGCAGTCCCATCGGCATTGGGGTAGTGGGCCACAACCCAGGTGGCGAATTTCCCCATTCATCATCATCAGCGTATTTGTTGTTGAAAAATATATTTGGATTAGTATTATAATACTCAAAAATGTGTATTACCGGGAGGAATTTATTGGCAGAAAAATAAAAAAAAAGGAAAAGGAAAGACAAAAAGGGAAATGTCAGCCAGGCAGCACGCCAGTTTGCTACACCCCCCTCCAAAAAAGAAAAAAAAAGGAAACGACTCACAGGGAGCCCAGGAGGCCCGAATCACGCAGAAAGCTGTTCTAACCGGTACTAATGTATACTGTTTCATAAACAGTAATACTCCTTGGCTTCACTGTTGTCTCTGTGTGACTCAACCCCGGTATGCAGTGAGGAGAGAGGCAACCTGGGTCCAACAACAACAACAACAACAAATAAATTAATGATGATGAATGGGTAATTCGCCGCAAACCTGGGTTCATGTCAAACCAGATCCGTGTCATTAGGTATTTGTACTGGTTATATCTGGGGACTAAGAATTCACGAAGCACATGGTTGAGGCAATTTTTAGGTCTCAAGAAGGCTATGGTCTTTGTTAACGTATCAAACTTGTAGGATGAACAGCTTAAAAAGGAGGCGGAAGGCCTCATTCTTCCCACTATAGGAGGACACACGCTCCTAAACGGCAAATTTCTTGTGGTGGTTCGCAGTGAAATCTCTATCTTGCAGATGTAACAGCAACTGGTATTCATCGGCTTTAGTGGAGCGGCTTTCCTTTCGAAGGCTGGTGCTCAGACCCAACAAACGAGCCCTTGAAGGCCTGTTCTTTTTTTAGAGAGAAAGTCAAATTGCATGTAAACGCCTGTAGTGTAATATAGGACAGGAAGCTTACATACTGAAATAAACGTTGCATGTGCGTTGCTGTTTTCAACTGTTTTCTGAAGGCAACTAAAGGAATATGTATTTCGTCTATTACCAATCTATTATAATACAGTACTAGTATTACGTTTTATAATTAAAGGTCTGCGCGAGTATGTAATTCTCGACCCACACCCACAGGAGTTTTGGTGGAGCTACCCGCACCCGCTGGTCGTGAGTAGAGGTGCAAAATTTCAAGAAATTTTGGATCGCTCGAAAAAAAAAAAACCGTTTCCTTGGGGGTTTTTCCCGAAAAATTGAACAAAATCGAAACAAACGCGGTTACTGCTGAGTCGAAGCATTGCCGGCCAAGCCACAGCATACAATGAGCTAGAAACTTTAGTAGTGTTCACCCTCTAGGCATAAATGCAGAGCAGAGCATCCCATAAGACTGCTGTCTAGTCAGCGATAGGTAATTGGAACAACCCGTCCACTCCAACCAACTCCGACATTGTGTGAACGCGATGGCGATCGCTTGGAGCAGCCAGACGGAGCTCTAAGTTGGTGGTTGTTGGCGGATTAGAGGCACCTAAGGCACTGTTGGCGGGTTGGAACGCATCGAAGGCACGAAAATTTACATTTTTGAATTTTGTCACCTGGAAATTTCGGGCAATTTTTCCGGAGAGGAGGAAAAAAAGCGACAAAAAAATGTTTTTTCCCAAAAATTTCCGTTTTTTTTTTTCGGGGCTTCGCATCTCTAGCGTGAGGGTGAATGTGCATACCCGCACTACAGGGGGATGCACCCGAGTTGCACAAGTTACAGTACATTACAGAAAAACACGAAAGCGTTTGTGGACGTTTGACAACCGATTTATTTCCCCCCCTTTTTTTTTTGCTATAGCCGCGACGTCGCCCTTTTCTGTGTGGCCCACTGATCTCGATTGTAAAAGGCTGGATCGTGGATAGGGAGCGCGAGCGTGAAGAAACCGGCCGCCATCTTACTGTACCCACAACAGTCGCCGCAGCGATCATGGCAACTTCTTGCAATTACGGTCGTACCAACCGTACTGGCAAGGCTACAGGGCCTGAATTTATACAGGTGAGTCACTCTTCATCAAGGAATAAATAGGCGTCCATTCTGTATATTTAGTTGACCATTATGAAGTGTCTTTTTGCCCAAAACGAGCACTGGATGCAGGTTGCTTGATCGCTCTTCCGACGTTCAATCGAGCACACTTGCATTTTACCCGGCGGCAAATACAGTTTGAGTGCATAATATGCTTGAAAGAACATGTTACACTACACAGGTAGTGTTGTCATCAATATATGTGCAAGCACTCGAGCGCTTTTTTGCATGCATTGCCAGCATGGTACACGGTGTTCTCTGCGGAAGCAAGTGCCACATTCATTTCTTTGAATTACCTTCGCGCACAAGTTCGGTATTACGTCATAATGAGACCACGATTGTCACCTTTTTTCATGTATTGGTATTGTTTTGTGCCTTGGTTTGATTTGTGACAAAGAATCCTACGTAACGGTGTTGTGGCGCGACTTGAATAACGCCTTCGTGCCTGAGCTGTATCGTCAGCATGTTACGATAGTAATAATTTGTAGCGTGTCGTGCTATTTGTAGCAGTTTTTAAGGCAAAAGTGGTCTCTCAATACAGATTTCGTCATGAGGGCTACCCAGTCAATAATCTGTGCAGACTGATACGGCTGGGTGTACAAGTAAGTATCACGTTCCTCATCGACTGGTTTCTACTTTACAGGAAGGAACAACCTCAGTGCACGCACTGTGGTTAGCCTCTCTCAGTTTTGCATATTTTCTTACATGTTCACATCAGAAAGACACCTTACGCTTTAGGCTCCTTCACCCAGCAATATAATAATTAGAGATTATAATTCTTTTTAGAAGAGTTCCCCATATTCTTTTTAGAATAGTTTATAATCTTTTTAATTTTTAGAAGATACAGGGATTGTAAACCATGTTTTAAACTGATGTTTTAACATTTGTCCAATGCATTTATTAAACAACATATTCATTTTTAACTGGTTGCACCCAAACCAATGTTCTAATGTATTATTTCCTTTGTTGTCGATACACCATAAAAAGTGGAATAATCATCATCAATGCAGGTTACTTCACAGCTGCCTCGACATACTCAAGAAATGGGTGCAGAACCTGCGTAATGCCCACAAACTTTGACTACCACAGCACCTCCAGAAAGTAAAGGCATATGTGTCATATGGGACTTTTGAAGGCATTCACAGTATATAATACCTTGTATGAACTGTTGTAGATCTAAGCAGCCTCTACAATACACTCTCAAAAATTAAAACTTGTCAGGGAGCTGTGATAATTGTTTCAGTTAATAGGCATGCACATATACGCTATAAGAAGAAAATTATTTATTGAGAATGCACTTCTCTGGCTACTCATGTTGTTTACATCTACTGTTGATCACATATTATATTCTTATATATTATTATTATATTATCACATATTCGATCACATTAAATTTAAAATTTAGCATATAATAATCAGGAGGGAAAATATCAGGAGGGAAGTTGCTATTCATTGCTCATTCCAAGTTTCCAACCTAAAATTGAGAGAGCGTACCTGACCATTGTCATTCCTAAAATATATATTGCCATTGTAACAAGGTCACAAAACAATAAATGTAGTCTTTTGCGACCTCCCTGCACATTCATTGTATCCTGAAACGCATAAGTGCAAGAAATAAATCTTGAACTTGAATAAACTTGATGTTGTATAAACTTGACATAAAATGTTGAATAATATAATGAATGATATAAAATATTGAATAAACTTGAACTCGTATATTCTCTTTACTCATCATCAGTGATCTTCATTACAAAAGCATATCGTGTTGGACTTTTTTGTTTGCGTTTCACAGACTGGGTACACGAGGGCCAAAATGACAAAATCACAACTGTTTCAAGCTCCAAATAGTCCTGTTGCAATTTGAAGACCATACGTGGAGCTGCATTTTTTGGAACATGCTCCACATAACAAGCATGACAAAGGCAGCACTGGATAGCAGGACCCTGTCCCCAAGCAGCTTTTCTCACGCTGCACTTGTATTCAACAAAAGCATGTGAGTGCTGGAGAAGGACATTCAGTTTGGCACAACCGCGCCTGCAAATAATCAGAACAAATAAAGGAAGAAGCAAACAAAGAAGGGCTGTACTTCAAAAAGAGATAGGTCCTGTGTCTCAAGGAGGTGTTACCACTTTCTAAGTAACTTAATTGATTAAGCTTACATCACTACCTGATTAACTGTCCTAACGAGTGTGATCTAATTGCGTGAAGTAATTATTTGGGCTGCTTCGGTGTGTCCATATTTGCGAGGCAAAGCACCGCTGTCGTTTACTAAAAGACTCCTTCTAAGGTGATGCTTGATATAAATACTAATACTAAAATACTAAATGCATACACGGCTAAAGCAACGGCTGTGATTCTACAGAACGATCACTTTCTGCCATGCGAGTATATCTCTTCCCGGACCGTTCTTTATGGAACAATTTTTGTCCAGAACGCAGTACGGGATATTATATACATGGTTGTTGTTAACCTCAAGTCGTTTCTTATTGAAATATTGGCTGGGAAACGTGCTGTAGTACAATTCGCAGCGCTGCACTGCAGTGACGGTCTAGTTTCGGAATGCAAAACATAACGTAATTAAGAATCGAACGGCAGGACACCTGTGAAACACTGTTAGGATACATCAGTATACTGGCACCTTACAAAATTGTGTGATGACAAACAACGACCAATGCTTGCAGCGCAATAAATACTGACAATCTCTGTTGCCTCCCATTGTTTTATATGGGCACACACAGCACTTTAGGACCCACCAACATGGCGGCCCGAAGGCACGCCTCTCCCCCACGAGCCCCTCTCCCATGCGCGATCCAGCCTTTATACATAGAGATCAGTGGTGTGGCCAACACCGGCGAGCCTATCCTGCCAATACCCCCCCCCCCCCCACCCCCTGTGGTCGGAACAACGTGTACGGCTTTCATTTTCATGCAACGAGGGGAGTGTACCACTTCTTCCGACGTGGCTGCTGACTGGCAAAGACCGTGTTATTCGGCGAAGTTCTGCTTCGGGGGCACCGGAGGGGACCGCGAGATCCAGCGAAATATTAGTCGAACGACATTGATCTGAATAGCGAAGTCCGCGCACAGTAGTTTGGAAATACATCACAGGGTAATCCGAGGGTTGCGAATTGGTTGTCGCAGAGGGTGTTATGAGGTCAAGCTCTGTTTTACAAGCGAGACACATGGACGGCAAAATTCGCGGCGTGGCGCAGTACAAAGCATCCTGGGACGGATTCTGGCGAAATAGGTCGTCGCAGCAGCTCTGTGTACGACGTGTCGCAGCGCGACAAAACTGCTGGATATCTCCGATCACGTCGGCGAGCTGTCGTATCGATGTGATGAGTGATGACGTCATCAACACAACAGCCAATGATGCTACCTCTCCTGTAGATGTGCACTCTTAAAAATGAGGGGGGGGGGGGTGTCGAGGTAGCTTGCCGTTGTTGGCCGCACTCAAGTGGGCATCGTCACGACTATAGCCAAAAAAAATGAAAAGAAGGTGGGAGAAAGGAGAGTTGAGGACTTCAAAGTGATGTAGAAGCAGGATGACCGGTACTGATGGGATGGAAGCACACTGGGTGAGAGGTGTACTAGAGTGGTCTCTCCGCTAGGCCCGTTGCTTGGAGAAAGCGCACGAGGCCGCGAGTTTTTGAAAGTCGTTCCGCACAAGAACCTTCGGGGAAGAGGACGTCCGTCAGTATACCAGGCCTGGCGTGGGGAAGATGGGTTTCCCGCATGGCATGGTATGCACGGCATTCTGTCAGGATATGCGCAATTGTCTCCGGATGATTACAGTGTCCGCAACTGGAATCCTCCCTGGAGCCGATCTTGCACAGTTGAGAGTTCGTGAACGCAGATCCTGTGCGTAATCGATGGAGCATTACGAGGCGTACGCCTTTTTTGTGACACTGATGCTGTTCATAATTGTCACAAAAAAGGTGTACGCCTCCCGTTTTCAACAAATCAGGGCAGATAACGATATCATTCGGGGTTATGGTTGGCTAGGAGCGTGCTATGCGGTGAAGTTCATTTTTAAGAGTGTGGTGGCGAGCCCGAGAAAAAAATGGCGGACAGTGTGCATGTTGAATGCAACGAGCAGCTGATCTCGTCGTGTTGCGCATTGAAAGACAAATGAAATAAGGAACGAATCGTACTCGTTGGCTACCGTTTTATCATGTGAACAAATTTCGTTACTTTTAAATTAAGTGTAAGCGAATGTACCTTTGGCCGCGCTGTTCTACGCCGGTGCGGAGTGACATGTCGCAGGGATGTCGCTGTCCATGTGTCTGTGAATGCAGCATTCGACAAGTCGTCACGCCCCGTCGCACGACGTGTCGTGTATTTCGTCATACATGTGTCTTGCCTGGCTGTGCACGGCAGATGTACTAGATGTCACGTACGGTCGTTGACGAAATCACTGATTGTTCTTTTTGTGTATTTAAACGACTGGCAGAATTTCGCGTTTCATGAAGTGCCGTGCGCCGGGGATTTGCACCCTACCCAATTTAACGTTCCGCCTGTTCACTACTAATATATTACATAACATAATGTATGTATAATGTAATGTACATACATACATAATGTAATGTACATAATGTATGTATATATATACATAACAAAATAAAAACAAAAATACAAGGACGTTTCGACGCCTATACGGGCGTCCTCATCAGTCGGATACACACGAGAAATGTATAGGCGTCGAAACGTCCTTGTACTTTTGTTTTCATTTTGTTATGTAAGCCAGTGTAATATATTTTTTGTGAACATGTCTCCTGGCTTTCGGTCTATTTTCATTCCGCCCGTAAGAAAAACCTCACACAGCGAGCGCCTCCAGATCATTTCGAATGAAAGTCACGAGCGCTATATATCAATTAACGTATTAATTTGTCTTTACTCGTATTCCAGGTCGCGAGTACTGCTTTCATTGTTTCCTTTCATTTTTTACTCCCTGCGAACGACATCCGATAACCTGTTTATGGACGGTTCGTATCGTCCGCGTTTTATTGCTTCTGCATTGGCGTAATTTCTGTGCCCGTGTTCGGTCTCTATTAAGGCCTGGGCGCAGCTCGCGTTACATCACAGACTGAACGCGCCGGCAGCTCGCGTTACCCGAGAATCGAAAGATTCTCCTTTAAAAATTAAGTGGTTAACATTAGGTGAAGGAAGAGGAGGTCGAGAGGGAGCGTGCAGCCCGAGAAGGCGGAGAAGAAGAAAAAAAAAGAAAAAAAAAAACAGGGAAAAGGGGCGGAACGGCGTCCGTTACCCGACGCCTTTACGGGAAGCGAAAAGAAAGAGCCGCTCCCAAATTGCAACGCGCAACGTGAGACCACGGCGTCGGATGCAATGTTGGTGACCCGAAGGAGGGATCTGGTTTCGGTTTTGAGCAAGATGGCGGCGGCGTCGGCAGTGCTGCTGCTGCTGCTGCTGTGGCGCAGAAGGGAGTTTGGTTGCAGCTGGCAGAGTTGGAGAGGTTCGAGGTAACACTACTCGCTCGTCGGGATTGTATGTCGCACGACGCTGGTGTAGGGCTCAGTTTCGTTTCTGCTTTCGCGAGACAGCGGCGAAAGCCGAGTTGGGCTTGTCAGGCAGACAGGAACGTTGCTAAGAGGATCAGTGTTGTTGACTGCGCAGCCAAACTTTGTAGGAGGGAGGGGGAACTTGAGTGAAATTGTACGCTTGCGCAGCATCTGGTGGGAGATTTCGTGTGCAAACGTGAAAAAGCAGAGATCGTGGATTTCACGTAGACGTCTAACGACGTGACATAAATTCTGAAACATCTCCCCCTGTAGGCTTCTTGTGGACGTTCCCTTGGAAGGTCAATACACAATGAAATACCCCGGAATACACATTGCCGAACGATTACTTACTATATAAATCAAGGTGAGGAGGAAATGACTAAATCAAACCGGTTGACCTTCGCCTGTACTCCATCGAAGACACGACTTAGGCACAGACTACAGAACCCTTTATAATTCACCGTTACGATGACGATGACCGAAAGGGGTATCCCGAAATGCCGCCGTTAAGAATCCCCCGTTTAAAATCCCCTATGTTAAAAATCCCAAACGACGCTATAACGTAGCGTTGCGTGCGCGCCCAGCTGTCGGGATCCCCCAACCGCGTGGTGAACCGTAAAAAAATAAAAAAAAGAAGTAAATGAAAAAGAAAAAGCCTACACTGACCTAACCTCTGAACCAAATTCAAATTCTGACCATTTCTGCTGATCTCATGTGGCCCTCATGCTAAGCCTAACGGTCTCCGAAAAACTGTCTTTTATTCACGACAATGACTCCTACCGACGTCAAAATCACGCAGTATTGCGTGGTTGCAGTACACAGTTGCAGTACGTGGTTACACGTAGTAATATATTTTATTCAACGCTATCATTCTGCCATCCTTCATATTAAATCTTCAATTTCGAAACCTGGGACTTTTAACGTTGGATTTTTAACGTTAGGATATCGTGGCATCTCCGACCGAACACGGTTTAGACTTCGTTGACATGGTACCTCTGATATTCTACTTCACGTGTACATTCCGAGAGCAATGTCGTGTAGAAATGTTTCTGTTGGATATGGTGTTCTTCTTTAGACGTGCCACATAAGTAACGGGAAGGAAAAAAACGAGGAGGAGGAGAAGTCCAGGCAACAAGAATACAACTGCCCCGAAAGAAGATGATCAGTTAGAAAAAGAAGGAGTCTGGCTCCAAATTCAGGGATCATTTTCCCTTCGAATCAGTTGGTGCATCAACAGTTACGGTACTCATTTCCAACATGGCTTACTTAAAGTGCAGCTCCGCTGCTGTTCCGAAAGTATGAAGACGTTGTGATATTCAGAACCGTGGTCCCAACTTCATTCATAAACGCACATTGCTTTCCAAATTTCCATACTCCTTCGTAAGAAATTTGAGAAAAACTACCGGGCGGCGGTTCCACTTGTGACGTCATACTTGGAACTGCTCGGATTGGATAGCCACACCTAGCCAGCTCTGCCTGGCAACCGGTTTGTGTTTACACTCCGTCATGGCCGCTGTATCGTGCTGAAATAGCTGTCACGAGCTATCGGGGACCACCGCACCGTTTTATCACGTTTCTTATAAGAAATACTTCGTCTTCGAGCACGTTCTCGTTCTCAATAGCTTTGGTGGTGCTTTCTGCACGCGCAGCAAGTTCGCGCATAGTGCGCTGCCAAAGCTATTGAGAATGCGTACGAGCACGTCACACGTTAGGTGTTAGGTCTTGTTGGTAGCATGAAGCACAGTGCGGGCACAGAATGTCCGCTCACGACGGCCGTCGTTGCACAACGAGGCCATCCTGTAAGGCTTGTTAAAGAAGACCGGCAAAACTATCTTTGAGGCTATTAACGACAGCAATTATCACGGAACACACCCAAAACATTCACCTTCGCCCATAGATCTCCGCCATCGCATCGACGATTTGGCGTTAGCCAAGCCACGAGCGCGGCTAAGCCAGGACGAAGCCGGGATTGGTCAGGGTTTGCCGACTACAGGACCGCCGTGCCAGGGAAATTTAAAAAATTGTTTTCTTAAAAACTACAAACAAATGGTTGAAAATTTTTCACATGTATGCTCCCTGTGCGGAAACGAACGCACAGCCCAAGCATGGCTCCATTCTGTCGCAGTCGAAAATCGGCGGAGCTGAGCTTTAAAGATAATATTGTGTCAGTAATTAGTGCAAGTTTCAATGAACTTCTACAATTAATATTCTTATATAATTGCCATAATTTCACGCGTATAAGCCGCACCACAGATAAGCCGAAGGACCCGTTTTAAAGAACATTTAAATTTTTTTTTCGGGCAGATAAGCCGCACTCGCAGATAAGCCGCGGGCAATACAACGCGACTGATTTGTGCGACAAAGGAGAAAATACTCCAAAAGCCGGGTGATGAAGACATACTGTAAAACCTTTACTGCTCCGACTTGCACAACAATTAATGTTTTAATTGTTGTGCAAGTCGGAGCAGTAAAGGTTTTACAGTGCGACAAAGGAGGCCAAAGAGACGGCCATAAACCCTGCGGTCCATACTCCCGGGGCCGGCCTGGTGTAAAACGAAGGAGGTAGTTCTAGTGTTCTACTACGATCGGACTGTACCCTTCTTGTGTGTTTTTCATGGATCGACGGGTCAGTGGCCTTCCAGAAGACACGAATCACTGTCACCACTTTCGTTAAAGCTGCTTGGGGGAAGGCACCAGGAGGGTCAGTCTACTCGAAGTTGGACACGCCCCTGTTACGCATTATTCATGTATTGGCAGGGCCGTGC
The DNA here is from genome assembly GCF_037126465.1 of Ornithodoros turicata. Classification (NCBI taxonomy): domain Eukaryota; kingdom Metazoa; phylum Arthropoda; class Arachnida; order Ixodida; family Argasidae; genus Ornithodoros; species Ornithodoros turicata. The sequence goes on from NC_088207.1 coordinate 14,634,619, forward strand.
TGTTCCAGAGGCAATGTCGGTCCTTTCGTTAAAACCGGCATATGGGTAAAATTCATCAGATAAGCCGCATCGGTGGATAAGCCGCAGAGAACCCGCCAGAAAAAAGAAATCGCTAACACGCCGTGGCTAATACGCGTGAAATTACGTAGTGAAAATAGGTTGATGGTTTAATTGCAAAGTTATAGAGCACAACCTTGGGATCTCTAATCTGCAAAAATTTAAACCGCAACGAGGTTCTGTTCTCCAGTAAACAAGTTGCGAAAATGTAAAACCTCCGAGCGTCCTGCGGAGTTCCGTTTTTCATGCTGCCGGGTTTTCCTATCCTCCTATCGCTGTCGATCTCTTTCATTTTGCTGACAGGCTTTTCCTCAATGCGCAATTTTTACTGATAACATAACTCAAGGTTGTGCTCTACAACTTTGTACTTAAAGCGTCGACCTATTTTCACTTATAGATATTTATTTGAATGTTAATTAAAACTTGCACTAATTACTGACACAATATTACCTCTAAGTAGGCTATATCGGGAACAACATGGAGTGCATGGCCTCCTCTGTATTAATTTCTGTTTGTTTGATTGTTTGTTTGTTGTTTGTTTAGCTTCTCTTCTTGGCTTTCTCATTCGATTTATGTGTTCTTCGATTACAAACTTATCTTGCACAAGAAAGAGAGGTGCTAGAGCAGGTGGCCTCTTCGTCGACACTGAGGTTCACTGTTCTTGGAACCCACGATGTTTACGAGCGACTACACTCTTAGAAAAAAAAAAGGTGCATCAGTTACACCTTTTAGGAGGTACTATAGTTGTCGCATATGTTGTGCCTAAAAGGTTGCAACATTCTACCTGCTACCTCACTCTCAGAACATAACTTCACCGCATAGCACGTTGTCCGCCAACCATTGCCACGAATGATAGGGCTATAGCTCCTGATTCGGTGAGCGAGAGGGGGGGGGGGGGGGGGGCGTACGCCTTTTTGAAGCAATTTGGATATATGATAATTTATTTTTTCACCCTTTTACGCCCTTTATCAGTCGCTATGTTGACCTATAGGTGGTAACTATAGAAGTTAACACCTTTTCACGCCTTTTTTTTTTCTTAGGGTGTAGGTCTATAGGACTTCCTCACTCACGTTGTTCAATACCACGATCTCCTGATTAGTGAAAACGATTGATTATGGTGATACCGTTTCGATATCGTTGCCGTCGGTGGGACTCGTGTTATATAGCGGCAGATTTTTGCTTTGCCTGACACCATATCTCGAGCTTGTTTACCTCTTCATTTATTACGTGGCTGTACAATTGCACTAGTACGTGGAAAAACTAATCATTGCTTTGGAAAGGGAAAGTTATGACCACGGCGCAAAAACTAATTATTACAGTCATGAAATGCTTCTGGAGTGGAACGTTCGCAACGGCTGCGTTAATCGAAACACACACACACACACAAAGGAAAAATGAACGATCGGTCATGTAACGGGTGACCCGTTACATGACCGATCGTTGCAGAAGTGATACGTTTTCTACAGGGCGTTTTTTTATCCTTTACAGAATTTTTATTTAAAAAACTATAGAACAGCACAGGTGTCGTTCTTGCAGTTGAGTTCTACGGCCAGGCGGACATCCTCTCGAAGACAGTACTTAACTTCAAGTAGACTAATTACCTATAATTAATTAATTATAACTCTTTAATTAGTGCATTTCCTGCGAAAGGGAGATAGCAGAACGGGAGAGAGTCCGCGTTAAAAGATTTTTTTTAAATATAGAAACGCGCACGTGCGTTGAAATATCCATAGTCTAATTGTGATATGCAAATGAGCCGAAGCCGCGGCGACCAGGAGCGCAGGGAGCACTGCGATCATTCCACGTCAGAGGGTCACGTGATTCGGAGCGATGGAGATGATTGGAGTATATAGGTACTGATCTGCTGGCCAGATCGACCGCGGCCCAGATAAGCCTCCGTCTGCGAACGTGATGCGCTCCTGAGGCGTGCTGTTTTGGTTTCGGCTCATTTGCAAAATAGCGAAATTTCAGGATAGATATTTCACGGCACGCGCTCGTGACATGATTTTTAAAAGATAGAATTGCTTTCAACGAGGATTGTCTTCCGCTCTGATATCTCGCTTTTGTCAGAGATTCCCTAATTGAAGAACTAATTAATGCATTTCAGGTAATTAATCATGTTGTAATATACTCTCTTCGAGAGGATGTCTGCCTGGCCGTGTAGCTCGACTGCAAAAACGACATCTATGCTGCTATCATACCTTTCGTCTTAAAAAAAAAAATCTGCAAAGGATAAAGAAAAACGCTCCGTATAATCTGTTTGCCAAGGACGTGAGTCATGCTGCTCCTTATCGAGCTGTTTAAGAGTATGCTGCTGACGAATTGAGAGAGGAAGCACCGCGATAGAACTCCGTGCCATTGCGATCACGAACGCCGAATGCGTCACTCATAAGTAGGGTCCGGAAATTTAGGCATTAAAAACGATGGAAATGGACAGGCATTTATAGGTCCTCAAAAATACGAAAACAAGCAATAAAATCCAAAAGTATAGGCACGTTAATCTGGTACGCTCTTTGGCTATGTTGGTGTTTCAGTATATGATCCATCAAGGAAAACTTGCTCGTTTAAAGGATACGGTACAGTGCTGGACAAAAGTTTGCGGAACACGCTCCAGCACATTCTTTCTTCAAAGTGACACGCTAGCAGGGAATAGGACCGTACGGACTTACATACATGTGCCTAGGTAACCCAGTCACCTGTTAGCAAGTCCGTATATAAGGTACTATTTCCTTCTAGCGTGTCACTCTGAGAGAGGAATACGCCGGAGCGTGTTCGGTAAACTTCTGTCCGGCACTGCACATTTCCCGGGTAAATTACTTTTAAAATGTAATTAAATTACATTACTCATTACTCCAGTTAGAATTTAATTAAATTACATTAGTCATTACCGCAACTGAAATGTAATGAAATTACGTTACAATTACTACGAAAAGTAATGACATTACAAAGTAATTACTTTGCCATTATTGGAATACATGTTCGCGAGTTTTGTGGAAGGCACAAGGGACAAAAACACAAAAGTTGACGAAACTTGCCTTCCCTAAAATTCGGGGAAATGTATGCTGGGAATGTAAGAACAGTTGGCTCGTACTCTTCTATTTGTCTCTTCTACATGTCGGGCTAGTGTGCCACGTATGACGTATCGTTCCACAATGTAGAGACGAAGGTGACACAAAGTATCACGACAACAGGAAGATTGTCTGGAGGATGGGGCCCGCAAACAATGATTCTCCAAGGCTACAAACTGTTGACCTGGGGAACGTTTGTTTGTGGGTGCCCTAATTAAGGCAACTGGCTCGTCGAAGGAAACTGGCGTTCCCCGTGCCGATTGAGTGCGTCACCGTTCATAGTGGGCGTTGGAATTCTTTTAACTCGCCGGTCCCCCACTCTCTGCCAAGTGCACGCACAGAACAGACACTCGATTCTTTTGTAAAAAGTAATGAGGAATGTCATTAAAATTACTGCCCAAATGTAATTAAATTACATTACAAATTACATAATGTAAAAAGTAAGTATAAGTACAAGGATATGTAAAGTAAGTAACGTATAAAGTAACCATAATGTAAAAAATGAAATGTAAAAAGTAATGCATTACATTACAAATTACCAGGAAAAGTAATTCATTACAGTAATTTCATTACAGTAATGACATTACTACCCAGGTATGGTACCGTACCATACAAGTTTTGATGTCTGGTATACGAATGCTGAGGTGACCTGGAACCACGCTATATTGCATAACACTTTTAGTTTTCCGTCCTCGAAGGTCTTGGATGGCTCAGAGAGGCCACATATGTTTTGATCAAATATACATGAACCCCTTCTAGCGAACCAAGGTACTGAAGGAAATCAAACGCGAAAAAGGAACAAAAGGCGTAAACAGGTAGAAACGAGAAGCAAAACCCAGCACTAAGCACGAGCCTGAAAGCCACACTCACACTCACAACTTTATAAAAAAAAAAAGAAAAGAAAGGAAAAGAAAAGAAAAGTCGTTATGACATCTAGGAATGCTTAAAAAAGGCTGCAATTCAATAGAATCGATAACAACAACAACAACAACTTTATTTTCGACCTTGGAGAGTGGGGAGTTTCATCGCCACAGGCGATACTCTACCCCACTGCTGGATGGAATTGGGGGAATAAAATAACGAGCCCCTTCACAATAACGATCGAAGTCCGTAGGTGTCCAGAAATGTCAGAAGAGCTTTGAGCGCAGAGCGTTGCTGGGCTGGATTGGGCCAGGGACCAAGCAATTTTGATAGGGAGAAAGGGCGAGAGTCCAGCTGACGAAGAGACTCGGAGAGTGTGGTTCGGGAAGGTTCGTAGTGACGGCAATGAAGAAGAATGTGCTCCAGATCCTCAAGAGCACCACAGCCTAGAATCGATAACAGGGCAGGCAACCCCGAAAATGTCGCATTTAGGCTTTTATAGGCATTTATAGGCAACTGCCTAAAAATTCGGTCCCTACACTCTAAGGGGAAAAAAAAAAAAGGTATGATTTTCTACCCATTTCGGTAGGGCTGCATTGCAACCACATTTCTACTCCAACCAGTTTTACGTTTTGGGTGTAACTACAGAGTAGAAACAAACTACTGAGTAGAATCTGTCGTTCTATACCAGCTTGGGTAGGAAATTGTACCATTTTCTCTTAGAGCAAACGTGTGTGAGAGAGAGAGGAGCAAAGGAAAGGGACGCCGCCGCTTATATACCCGCGGGGGAGAAGTCGCGTGTGGATTGGCACAAAATGGTACAAGTACTATCCTTATGCAACTCTGGGTAGGAAATTCTACATTTTTTTCTTAGAGTGTATAGTCATAACGAATACAGGTTGTGCTGCCATCGTACTCTATTCCCCGTTCAGATCCCGTACCATTCGGACCAATTGCGGTGTAGTCCCGGACGCAGGAACCATTCATCCTTTCACGTTCTTTCCTACATTACGTACTTATTCGTTTTAATAAGAACTGTACACGTAGTTACATGAACTGCGCATGTAGCGTTTCTGCCCGTCCTTTTCACCCCATCTTTTTGACTCCCAATACAAAAAACGGTCGCATAATATATGACGCCATTATCGTGGGGGGCACCGTTAGCTTTACGACTAACGACTGGGAATACCCCTACACCTGTCTTCGAGTAGAACATAGATTTAGCGTACCCCCTTTGCGCGTGTCATGCAACGTTCACACTACAGCAGTGAAGGCCGCGAAAGTTGCGAACAAGGAACATGCCGGTCAACTTGTCACTTTCACACAACAACCCGTATACCCCGCGGGGGCCGCGAATGTGACAAAAGCTGCGACGCGAAAGTTGAGATTGCTTCGGTGGCGGTTGTGGTCATGATGGAAGTGCTTACCGTACACTCTTAAAAAAAAGGGTGTACATTAACTCCTTTCCTTGCCACCGAGGATCTTCGCTAGGTTGAACGGCCGCTTGTCAATGCGTTGCATAGAGAGTTCCATAAGGGCACGCTCGTGGTGGTATTGCCCACAAGCCAGGGTGACGTGGCTGAGGTCGCCGTGCACTCCACAAGTGGGGCAGAGGGAAGACGAGGTGGAGCCGAGACGGTGTTGAAAGGCAGGTGTAAAGGCAACGTTGAGCCTCATGCAGTGGAAGAGAGCAGTTAAAGGGCGCGGTAGTCGCGGAGGGAGGACGAGAGAAAGCGTGGGGTCTACATCAGAGAGAAGGGAGTGAGCTATGTCGTGTTCCCACTGAGCCTGCATCTTGGGACCGGTGAGTGTCGGCCGTGGTCGAACGCTGCTCACCAGACGCAGGGCCTTCGTCTTCTGGCGGAGTACTTGTGCTCCACCGGTCTGGCGACGGCTCTTTGAAAGCCCCATCATCATCCCTTCATCCTCCCCAATGCGAAATAAGGCAGTGTACCGACTCAGCGGCGGTGAATCGCCCACCCCATCATCATCATCCAATGTATGTGTGTGTGTGTGTTTCCTTGCCACATATATAACACCCTTTTGGAGAGTACAAGTACGCTCAAAAGGGTGTCTCCTCACTCCCTCAAGGGAGTAGCATAACACCTTCTCCCTGTCGGGCAATAATATTACTCTCCAGTAGGGAGAAAGGTGTTATGCTACTCCCTTGAGGGAGTGAGGAGACACCCTTTTGAGCGTAATTGTACTCTCCAAAACGGTGTTATATATGTGGCAAAAAAAAAAGGAGTTAAAGTACACCCGTTTTTAAGAGTGTAGTCGGCCACGTTGAGGCGGCCAACATCATGACTATCGCAAGGGTGAAGGGGGGACAGTGCCTCCTAGGCCGACTTCACAAGGAACTGTGCCGGCATTTGTCAAAAAGCGTCTGAGCTTCGACTTTCGCCGGGTAAGCCGGGAATGACGCGAGTCTGGACCAATGAGCGCTCTCCGCGAGCGAGAATCAAGCAGTGGCACGGACGGCAAACATGTCGCATACGAAACCTGTGTATGAAATTCCAATGAAAGCTCTAAGGCAACACTAAATGTTGGAAGGGAGTTGCCTCAGGACAGAAGCCGCCGATATTTCGAACAGAGACTGTTCTTCTTCTGGGCACCGTCCTCATCGTTGGCATGGTATTTAAAGGGTTAGGTGTGACGTGTTTAAAGGTTCATGCGAATTGTGGGTCAACAGCCCGGAGGGAAGAAAGGTTCCGTACGGGCTTTTACGGCCGGAGTGAATGGCTGCTTTGTTAGAGTGTGGAGGGGATTATGTGAACGTAGTGATCTAGGCTACAGACCGGTTACAGAAAAATGGAAGGTTCAAAAACACGTGGACGAAACCGGACAACCTGTTGTCCCGTTTCGTCCACGTGTTCGTGAACCTTCCATTTATATTTTGCACCTGTTATCCTGGTTTATCACAACGACATTATACGTATTTCAAGTGCGGACCTTGAGTACAGATCGAAGAATTAAACGGAACAGAGTCATTCCCGGCATTCGGAGCACAATGTGAACGAAATGGTTGCGACAGCCGTAAAAGCCGTGAATGAATTCCCCCGCGCGGCTTTCGATGGCGCAGTGCGAACATATAGCATCAGAAGTTCAAATCAATTCAATTCAATTTTATTTCATCTTTAGGATGTGGAGATGGGGGGAAAAAGGCTGTGGGCACAGCTTGACAAGTTCCCATCCCCAAAGTTTACGCTTCGAACTAGCACAGTAAGAAATAAGAAACAAGAAACAATGCCCAGTAATTATACACACTAGATATATAAAATACATTATCACAATTCCAGAGGTGACTACAACCCGAGAAAATTAGATGGTTGAACCTCAATGCCATGTTCAAAGAATCTATTTAAGATAAAAGCTAGAATGTACGGGAGTGATTGTTGACCAAAATTTGTACGTAAACGCGGAAGCTTCCATTTTTGTTTTTGCCGAACGTTACAAGGGAAATCATTTGCCTATAGTGTAAATAGTGAAGAAAATTTGGGCATTTTTTGTACATAGATATTAAGCGATGTAGATATGTAGATTTAACACACTTACAAGATTAAACTTTTTAAAATATGCTTTCATGGAGCCACAATAACCAATATTGGCCACGGTACGAATTATCTTATTTTGCATGAGCAGAAGCCTATTTATATTACTTTTAGTTGTCGTACTCCAGCCTAAATGACAATAGTTTAGGTGAGACATAAACAGTGAACGGTATAGTAGTAGCTTAATTTGAAAAGGACAAAGTAAAAAGTTGTGACAAAGAACCAGGGCGCATGAAAACTTATCGCATATTGCTGCTGCGCGCCAGTTTGCGAGAACGATTGCGGGCGATTCCACGAAATCGTTCCGTAAATTTGCTCGCGCTCTCTTACGAACGGCGGTCCTGAGAAAGGCGGAGGACGCGCGCAACGAAACCGAAACTGAGGCGCCGCAAGTTCCGTCCTCCTCCGACGCATGTCGCTACCAACACCGCAAGCGCGCCTCCTTTCCAACAGGCCGCGTCGTCTGCCATCCAGCTGCACGGCAGCATCCAGACTGCGTCTTTGGAGGTTGTGCGAGGCAAATGTTCTGGATCTGACAGCGTAAAAGTGTGTGGTGTTCGAACTCCAGGTACAAATGTGATACTGGTGTTTGTGGCAACGATGCGTTCGAAGACGTCATCCACCTCGTGAACCGTGAACAAAATACTTCGGCCGGCGATGAGCGGCGGACCGCTCGCCGAAAAGTCTCCAAAGCGGCGCTCGAAGAATCGTCGTCCGCTGCATCCTCCAGCATTGCTTAGGGTAAAGACTGAACCTGCGGATGATATAAAGGTGAGTGACCCCGTCCACGAACATCTTCACCAGAGCCACCAAAAAAGGTTGCGTGGAACGAGCTGTCGCTCTGCAATGCATTGACGTGTGTACCAGCCGTTGCGCCACGCCGGATAAACACGTGGGTGCGCATCTGTCCCGAGGCATCGGTATCACTTCTCATTCACCTAAACATTCGCTCCCTTGTTCCATTTCGATTTTACGCTTACTTTACTTTGCGCTTACTTCGTGCATATGCTTAACGAACTGCAGGGACCTGTGCAAGATTTTCCTCACGGGGTGGTGTTCAAATTCTGTGGGGTTGGGGCAGACACACACGAATCCGCGGAATATTGCGCCGAATTTTTACATAAAACATATACGTATCTGATTTTCACCCCGGAGGGTTTTGGCAGAAGCCTTTTTGGCTTTCCGTGTTGAACGGGTGTAGGGGTGTGTACCGCTCAACTTTCGAGCATGCTTTGTGCTTTCTTCTTTTCTGATCCTGTTTTGGGCTTAGAAAGTATGTTTTTCGTGACAACGCGAGAATTCTGAGGGATACTGGAAGTAACTACATGCATCTGGTCACGCAGTTGCTTAACTCGCATAACGATACGTGACGTCTGTTGGATTAAGCGTACAGCCTACTTTTTTTTCACACTGACGTCCAAAGGAACATGCTACATGTTACATTTACATCACATACTAGGTTTACGTGTACTTTTACATCTGGTCCACACTCGAGACACAAATAAACGCAGCGCTTGTGCGCCTCCGCTGGGGAAATTCGACACGCGTGGGCTGTTGTTGGTAGGCATATAAAGTGTTCACGCGTATATTTTACCGCGTACAAAGAAAAAGGAGCGGCGCGGGCTCCTCAAACATCTGTTATGACATCAACTTTGGTGCCGTTCGTTGCGGCTCATCAATCTTTTTGTGTGATTATCCGCACAATGACAGGCAGCGTCGGAAGAGAGGCGATGATGCTTTCGTCCGAGGCAGGTGAGACGGGAAAATGGAATCGTGTCGTCACAATCGATCTTTCGTTTTTCTTCTAAAATGCGGGGCAGTGTTTCTATTTTTCGGTCATGTGTGCAGAATTTTGTGCTTTCCGTCGCTGCTGCACCCCTTGCCGTAGAAACCGCATTTGTGTAAAATTTAGATGGGGCAAGACCTAAATCCAATTAAACCCGTTCGGATGTTATTATTATTGATGTCGTTGAAAAACGTGGCTACTTCGAAGACGTGACGCGCACGGAACATATCCATGTATATACTGCTCGCAGTGTCTAGCATCACGAATTGCACAGTTTTCGTCCAATGAAAAGGACTGGAGCGTTCTCCTTCGGTTACATGTCACCTTCTCGCCTCTTGGCGGTGCTCTGCCCCGTTTTTTAAACTTTTTGAAACAGAACAAGATGGGCCTTTCTGGAAAACCACGTCCTACGACTGTTATTTGTCTCAGTTTCAAATAAGAAAAAATGCCGAAGAGACACGAAAAAAGGGGGTGAACAAACATGACTTGATGATAAGCAATTGTTCTGAGGCTGGAACATACAAAGGGACAAACGTAATACACAAATGGACAAGCAGTTTCAGCAAGTTCAGGAAGTCGTAGTTGAAGCACCCCTTTGCAGTCCGCACCTCGGAGCAGCCTCGTTTGGGACCCTCACGGGCAGTACGCTGTCCTTGCTCTCTTCCTTACCTTGGTTTGTGGTGTCCTGGAAGGCGTAATAAGGCTGGAACCAAAGCTATACCCTCAATCCTTTCCCCGTGTTTTGCTAAGACGCCGCAAGGCACGTATCGCCACACTTCCCCATGAAGTCGTCCCAGGACGCGCCACCATATCAGCATCCAGGCTGTTCGGCAAGAAAACGCCACCAACCTACAATTGGCTCTGTATCACCTGCTTGCTTGTTAAGGTCAGGGTCGGCATATTTCAACTAAATTCGGAGGCAATTATTTCTAATTGATTTGTATATCCCGGACTGTCGCCCGCCGCTGCTACACCATCGTCAGCGGCTTCCGGTTTCTGTTTCGCTGGGCATGGAAGACACCGATTTTAGACAAGGGGGCGGCGGGGACTGGTGTTTTGCGAAGGCGCTATCAGCTTACGCAGCGGCGGCTGCTCGGTGCAACGAGGGGAGCCGAAAAGGGAAGGGGGAAAGTGGAAGGGAAAATGTGACGATTGAGGTGCAGGAGAGGGTGTGCAGTTCCTCTTGCGTCGAATGGTCCCACAGAGTTGCCCACCAGAAAAAAGCATGCGAGCATCTCTCAGTAACCTCCATTGGGATTCCCCAGCACTGTTTCACCAGGATGTTTGACGACGTTACCCGATAACGACGCTCTGCGAAAAAAGTCTACACCAACATCTACATGCAACACAAACATAATCTCAAAATCACTTGCCGGCTGCACATTGTCTCTTTAAAGGAAGAATGCTTGCTTGACACTCTGTGAAAAATTCGGTGACATTGTGTTCGCACTATATCTGACATTGTGCAGTGAGTGTTTCTCGGCGTCGAACGTCTCCCCCTTTCCTTTCCCCCGTTTTCCTTTATGCTTTATCCTGCTGCACCCACTCTACCCCTTTCTTGTTTCCTGTTTTTGGTTGTTTGTTTGTTTGTTCTTCTATTTTTCGTAGCTAACCTTTTTCTTTCTTTCTTTTTTTCACCCACAAACGCGTTTTGGAGTAGCCAGTTCTGACTGGGTCGGGACTAACCTCTCCGTATTTTTCTTTCTTTTTCCAATCCAAAGGAAGAATGAGGCGGTATTTACGGTGTCTCAAAACCCTGTCTCCTCTGTCACACTGTTCATCAGGAATCACCATGCTAAATATTTTCGCTCTACGGTGTCTTATAACGGCGCAATGAAATTTACAAAAAAAATATTCGGAGAAAGAAGCTGCGGACGGCCGACACGATCCACGCGTGACGTCGAAGAGCCCCTGTGCCTTTCTTTATTACGTCACGACGTTCCCTCATTCTCTGATACGCTCTTTCCAAGAGTGGAGGGTGTTTGAAAGATGTGCGGAACAGAGGCTTAGCGCGCGCACTGCCCCTCACTTGCGCCCCTCGTTCTTTCGCAGGAGCTCATTTTATTCGTTGCAGAACACGCCACAGGAAAAAAAGAAACATTTTGGGGGTCACACAGTTTCAGTCAGGCTGGAGTTGACAGAAAAAATCATTAAAAAAAGGGGGAGGGAAGATGAGGGTTAAGAAATATGCGAAGAACAGCAAAAGAAGATGCAAACATTGCGGAAATTTTGAACTGTTGGGAAAACCCGGTGCTTTCATATTTTCTTTCAAAAATAATTTGAAAGAAATTTTCGCTCTCGTACGACCTACGCTCTTAAAAAAAGGGTGTACTTTTAACTCCTTTTTTTGTCACATATATAACACCGTTTTGGATAGTACAATTACGCTCAAAAGGGTGTCTCCTCACTCCCTCAAGGGAGTAGCATAACACATTTCTTCCTACTGGAGAGTAATATTACTCCCCGGCAGGGAGAAGGTGTTATGATGCTCCCTTGAGGGAGTGAGGAGACACCCTTTTGAGCGTAATTGTACTCTCCAAAAGGGTGTTATATATGTGGCAAAAAAAGGAGTTAAAGTACACCTTTTTTTTTAAGAGTGTAGGTAGGGGACATCACAGAATGTATCATAGTGTAGTCTAAACACGCATTTAGTTTGTTTAGCGCACAAATACGTGACATAACAACGTTACATCAATGAACCATTGCGCAAGCCTTTGCTAACTAGAACTAGCAAACGCATAAGGTTCTGTGGAGCCGCAAAATTCGCGGTAATCTTGACTCGCAGATATAGAGAACAACGGTTTCTAATATTCTCTTTTCCCCGAAAACAAAAGAACAAATAAAACTAGAGATAAACACAGTTTTCATTGTTCAGTGGGTAAGATTTAGTACCGGGACGCGCTAAAAACAGAAAAGGAAAAAAGTGGAATAGCTTTTATTTGTTCTAGCTCAAAAATGCACATGTTTTATTACTATTTTGGCCTTGCTTGGGCATTATATTTTCGGATAAGTACATTTTTATTTTAGTCATTGGAAATTTTTGGCAATTTTTTCGACGCCGGCTTATAAATTAAATGTAAGAAACCGGTTCCCCCTCCCCCATTTTTCCTCCTTTTATTCAAGGTCCGCCTATCACTGGTATGCCCCCAATTTGATACTTCTAGAACTCTGCCAGATATTAAATGAGCAACGAAATGACACTAAGTACTGCTGGAAAGTCCGCTTTATTAATCCAGCAGTCTATCAGGGGACACAACGCAAAATATTTTCGTCGAACGGCGTCTGGACGCCCAAATCTATCTTATCTATAAAACTCCCAAAAAAAGCCAGCAATGAGCCGGTCACGTTTGATGACACACCCAAACCTCCTGGAGTGGTGTAATTAGATCAGCGTGACGTAGCATTAGAGTAGAGAGCAGGCAGACACGGTCTCTCATTTTCCACCTAAAATTCATCTGCCGATGACACGGCACGCCATCACTTCAGGCGTACTCTGTACGTCACAGTGTGACGTCAACAACACTCATTCGTGTACGGGCACTCCGAAGGAGTTGAGGATTTCTAGAAGGTGTACACGGGGTGTTTCACCTAAAGCGATAAAAAATTCCAACTGGCGACGTACTCACCGGAGCATTGTGGGTCTTTCGGCAATTACCCGTTCTGGAAACTTTTGCCACCATTCAGGAAGGCTTTGGGCAATTTTTAATTGTGGGAAATTTATATTTTTCAATTGAACTTGGAAAATTGCCAAGCCAAACTTACTTTTTTTTTTTGCAGAAATATGAAGTCCTCTACGGATAACCACAGTCCCAACAAAGACTATGCACAGTATTGCAACAGAAATAGTCGAAACAAATTTGTAGAAATTGCGCTTTAGCCGTGCCTGCTTGAATTTCGCAAAGAAGCGCGCCCGAAATGTGCGTCTAGAGGAGGAAATGAACCCGCCTTGATTTGTTTTGCCTTCTTTGTGATAAGACGCTTGTAACTACCATCAAGGTCAAAGCGGGAGAAAGAAAGGTAAAACTAGAAGCCGGAGCACTTCCTCCTCTCCTCGCACCTTCCGTACGCTCTTCTTTGCGACATCAAGCGGGCGCGGCTAATTTTTTTTCGACAATTTCAGTTGCAATACTGAGCATAATTTTCGTTGGGGCTGTGGTTATCCGTGCAAGACTTCATATTTCCGTAAAAAAAAGAGAAAGAAACTGAAGTTCGCTTGGGAATTTTCGAAGTTGAATTGAAAAAAAAATTCTCAATTAAAAATTGTCCAAAGCCTTCCTGAATGTCGGCAAAAGTTCCCAGATGGTAATTGCCGGAAGTCCCATAATCCTCCGGCGAGTACGTCGCCATTTAGAATTTTTTATCACTTTAGGTGAAACACCCTGTATGTCAAATACCTCGTGCTCGCTCATACCAGCTCTAGGATAATCGTTCTTTCGCGCGATAGCGTGTTATCCGTTGCACAGTCCACCCCAGAAAAAAAAAAAAAAAAAAGAGACAAATTTACGGGCGTGCATATCACTGCTGTTTTAAGTTGTCCAATGACTAACAGTTACTTGCTGCAACCCAACTATTATGTCGTCGTCTCTTATACGGTCTATGTCACAATTTTTTTTCTCGTTTTTCTCATTGTCACATTTTTGGGACCGGCCTTGGTGGAGCACTTAGCATGTGCACCTTTGGCTTCGATCCCCGCCGAGAGCGCCAGCATCTTGGCGGCAGGTTACAAGTTGCTCAGACACGCCTTCTTCAGCGAGAGACGCTGAAAACGCTCTGCTGAGCTTTCAGCACACTTTAAATAACTTTCAAAGGCAGGCAAGATTATTCCGCACACCCACCACTGTGACGTCGCTCATGATCACAATTGTTTCGCGACGTAAAGCCACGAATTGTCATTATTGTTGTCATCATCATTATTTTTCATTTCTGTTCTGATGGAAGAGGTATTCCTGAACACGCAACCACGTTTTACTTCCGGAAAGCGAACGGTTTTCTTGCGCAAGAATAGGAAGTTTTATACCGTGTATTCACACGAGCGACATCCTCACGGAATATTCTAGTGGAAGAAAAAGCGAAAACACTGCTCACAGAGCCGAAGTTCCGTCCCGTGTTATGTTGAGCATTCACGCCGTGCGGAATATGGTGAGTGGCGTACTTCGCATTTAGCAGACGACACTTAGCAGACGACACCGCCAGCGTGTTTTCCTGTCGTCTGCTACGGAATATCTTGTGGCCGTGTAGCAGGATATTCCCCTCGGTTAGCAGTATATGTGAAGACACGACGTTGAGCGCTCGCGCTCACGTCACAGCAGAAAGCTATGACGCAATCCGCTTCTGGGGGAATGTGGCTCGTGTGAATACACGGATAGTGGACCGTGTCACTCAAACGGTTCGCGAAAGGTTTTCCCGTTACCCTATACCAGATCATAAGGTTCTTCCCATTTTTCATCTACAATAACGTCCGCGAAACGTTTTCGCTGAGACGTTTTCGCGAACGGTATCGCAGGTGAACTTCATAATCCCTCGCGATAACTAATAAGTTGCGCTGTCTCGGCGATGATCGTAAGGGTACATTTATGCTGCAGCATCGCTGCTGGCACATGGCACATCGCTGTTTGGCGATGACGAAACAAACACATGTATCTCTGTGGGCGCGTTCATGCTGCAGCATCGCTGCTTGCCAAAGGCACGCCATTATCATCGCCACAACAATGCTGCCAAACATGTTTGAACATGCCCGGGGACTACCTGACTTCTGGCGATGACAGGTCAAACACAGAGCTTTCTGTTGGTGCATTTACCCTGCAGCCTGGCTGCTCGCTCATCCTCGCCGCTGCTTGCCGCTCTGCTCGCTGCACCTAGGAATGTAAACATGTTTGTCTTCCTGGTATCATTGATGACTGGCGTCTTGAAATCCGACCTGCGATTGGTTGTGATGAAGTCGGTTTCCTCCTTCCCACTTTTCCTCGTTTCCATCCTTCCACAGTGAACGCTGCTAGGCGACTGATATAGCGAAAGCGAGCAGCATCTTGAGCAATCTGCAGGGTAAACGCACCCTAGCGGTTATGCGAGCAGCGATGTGCTTGAAGCTGCAGCGAGCAGCGAGCAGCGATGCTGTAGCATAAATGTACCCTAAGACACGATTGGTTGCAGGAATTCGCGCTCGCGTCCCAGATGCCATGGTATTCGACAGTTTCAGCGGATCGTACTTTGTCGCCTTGCGTACGCTACGATAAGACGCTACTTGTTCAGCGTCCGAATGCACAAAGCCACGTTTTAGTGTACCTGGCTGCCCCCGCAATGTCTTCCGGCGAACGCTTTCGACACAAGAGTGACCAAGCTGTTGTCCGCAACCGAGTCCCACGACTTGAACAGCCGAAGTGTAACAACTGACAAGACGCTACTAAACGAGCATACTTTATTTTCGTAATATTTCGTGTCAACTTGTACTTTTAGTATATTTTGCTTTTGGATGTCGAACTCTGAACAGGTCGAGGAATCGCCGGTGCTATAGCCAGGAAAAGCTGCTCCCGCAAAAGCTTCTTGTGTATACATACGCTCTCCTAGAAAACTGTGCACTCTCGGAAACTCTTCTTGCGCAAGGTACTACTGCTCCATGACGAAAACCCGAGACTGGGAAAAAGACGAAAAACAGACGACACAACACAAAGTCTCAAAGCTCGTTTGCTTTTTAACCATTTTATCTGTACTACTGCGCATTCGTAATAATGGGAACGCTATCTAGCGTGCGCAAAGCGATAGCGTATGATTCACTAAAACTGTGACTGACTGGTAGTGACCACAGACATATGTTGCTTCATTGCCGCTGATGCCGACACGTTCGGGGATCAGCTACAATGGGACAGTGTGCGCTGCAACAGCTGCCTTCTTATAAACCTGCAGGATGTTAAAGGACATCAGGTCTCAGGGAGCCGCGTATCCCCAAGTTGGCCACACACTGGAGCGCACTGGGTCTTGAGTCCGTTAAAACGACCCACGATTGAGTAGGGCTGGCTGATATCTTTCGCACTGCAAAGAGAATGGCGTAGAGCTCGGCACACGTAGATGATGTTCTGTGCGAAAGATGGCAACCACAGGAGACTGACTGAGATAAAATAACAAACGCTGAGGACGAGCCATCCCGAATAGATGACTCTTCGTGAAAACCGACGTCGACGTCGACGTCGTCGTCGTTTAATGTTGTTATGGCTGGTCTTCGGGGTTGCGTCTGGAGGAAAGTGGCTATTTCCGTCTATGCTGATGACATTTGTCTCTGGACCAGCGACAAATCTCGACGGAAAAGACAGCCCACGCGTAAATTGGGTATTTCCGCAAATCCGCGGTGCTTGCATACGTAGGGGGAAAAAGCCAACGTACTGGTTGAAAGTGTTACGTGCTTTTGCTTCTGAGTATACAATCTGTTCACAAACGTAGTTCACCAATAATAGCAGTGAACTGCGCAGCAACGCAACAGATGACGCACTGTGGCACGTCATTTCGGATTCACTAAAGAACACCTTATTGCGATTGCACCAGTGGCTTCGCCCATTGGGTGGTTCTGAGGGTCGTGACGAAGACTGGGAGATGGTGGGTTCGAATCCTACCACCAGCTGTGCTGTTTAAGGTTTCCCCTGGGCTTTCCGGCAGGTTTTCCATGCAGAAGTACCCTTGTAGTCGGTTCAAGACGCGTGCTAACCCCCCTGTCGACCAGCTGCATGGCCGAGTGGGCTAAGGCGTCCGCTCGTTGGTGGTAACCAAGGTCGTGCTGTAGACTGGGAGGTGGTGGGTTCGAATCCTACCGCCGGCTGTGCTGTCTGAGGTTTTCCCTGGGTTTTCCGAAGACGTTCCAGACGAATGTCGGCACAGTTCCCCCTGAAGTCGGCCCAGGACGCATACTAACCCCACTGTCCCCCACTCCTTCCTGCTATCCTCTCTCCGTCTGTCCACATCTGTACGTCGCTCATAGCCACTGTTGCTTCGCGGCGCTAACACCCAATCAAAAAAAAAAAAAAAAAAAAATAACCCCCCTGTCCTCCTCTACTTCCTGCTGTCCTGTCTCCATCTGTCCACATCTGTTGTGCGCTGCTCATAGCCACAGTTGCTTCGCGGCGCTAATACGGCACAATAAAAGAAACGATTGATTGATTGATTGATTATTTAAAAGAAAACCAGGGATAAAAAAAGAAACGAATTGCGGCAGTGCATCTAGGAAACATCGACAAAAATGCTATATACGGAGAAGCCACAAGGCGCAGGGTACTTCATGAAGCAGGACGATGGAGAATAGTGCGCGCATCTCGGAGGCTGCGGCCACCGTTTATCAGCTGGTATTTAACGAAAGATACGATTCGATTCCCCACGAATCAAGCAAGACATCGCGCGGATATGCGCGCGGATCCGTGCATGGAACCGCATCCGCACACAGCTCTCGCTACAGCCTACAATCTTGAGCGTGCTACGTGATGACGTCTTCTTTTCGCGAGTGTAACGACAGTGCGTGTGTGATACCCGGATGCACAGCTGGACCGGAACAGAATGAAGCCCCGAGGCAGGAAAACGTGCCCCGTGGGTCGTCAGGTTTCAGTCGCTGTCATTCACGTGTGCCTCGAAAAAGAGGGGACACGAGACCGCTAGATAAACGGTCCAGAAACGGACGCTTCTAAACAGTTTCCCCCGAAAGGCCAGAAATAGCGCTAGGATTACTCAGTTGCTGCTGCGAGGGTTGTCTGTCCGCTATGGGGCCATGGACGAATGTTTACTTCGTTTGCGTAAGGATCACGCTGGTTGGGAGTACTGTCATGGAGTAACATCAGGAGGCCGGTCAAGCTGCCGTCTTGGTTTGAATGCGCCGTACTGCATTGCTCGGTGGGGTCTAGTATGCAATTACTAGGTGGGTAGCATTAACAGCGAGAAAATAAGGAAGAGCAGCGTGTTACGCGAGAGGTAGAAGATAACAACTATCGAGGAAGAAAAGAGAGCTCAAGGTCGCACGCTCGCTCTCCATCGAGGATGATGGCATCGGGTGCATGTGTGCGCGGTGTGTGTGTGGAGGAGAGGGGGGGGGGAGTAAACATTGCTTGCAGTGCCCTGTGCCAGAGATAGACAAACTAAACCTGCACGCGAAATATTGCACGTACATATAAAAAGAAAAGACATATGGCAAAACAGTCTGGATAAATTCGCGACTAACTATTTACCTGTTAATTTTATACACGCCCTTCGGCACCGCTTCCGGTGTGTCACCAAAATGACATCCGGTTTCGCAAGCAAACACTCTCTGCGTCAACCACTGTGCCGATTGATGCAGTTATCCCTTCTGCTTTGAGGAGAGAGAGAGGCCCGTATACGCCTTTTTGTGGCAATTCAGATTGCCACAAAGAGGCGTACGCCTCCCATTTTCAACAAATCAGGAAAGTGAAAGATACTATTCTGCATGGTGGCTGGTTCCGAGCGTCCTTAGTCGCTGAAGGACCGGAAGCCTTCGTGGCACCGGAAGTTGTGACGGGGCCTGTTTATGTTTACCTGATAATGTTACCTGCGTTTTCACCGCCGCGACGTTGATGTCAATATCCTCAGGTTTATGCTCTCCATGAAATCAAACGACCGATTCGATGCAAAAGGAGCTGATTGTGTTTCATAATCTCTGAGAACAATCCTTAGTCATCCTTATCGCGGCCACGCAAACTTGTGACGTCCGCTGATTTGCAGTTGTTGTCGCTTACATCACCGTGAAACTGAACCCGGATGCGAACATGGCGTACTTAGCACCCTGAAATTGAGGGACAACGGAAGAGAGAGAGAGAGAGAGAGAAAAGACTGCAATAACATTCAGCTGTGTTTGAGATTCTTGTTCGTTTGTGTCGTTTTCCTGTTCCCTCAATGTCGTGGTTCTAAGTATGGATATGCAGCAGTACCAGCTGTCCTGCTTTCTCGCCGCCCTCTGCGAACAAGTCGTTCGTTTTTCTTGCCTATCTCAATGAGTACGACACTCTTCTGAACGCAATTTTGCACTTGGCATCCGCACGAGACTTACGTTTGAGTACAATTCTAATCTGAAAAGCTACGGGGGGGAACGAAGAAAAGGCGCAACCAACTGCCTACGAAAGAAGGAAACGAGGATACCTTTGGGACATGAACTATCCTGTGGGTCAGATCCCTTCAGGCTAGAGATGCGAAGTCCCGGAAAAAACCCGGAAATTTAGAAAAAAAAAGTTTTGCCTCGTCTCCGGAAAAATTGCCCAAAATTTCCAGGCGACAAAACTAAAAAATGTAAATTTTCGTGCCTTCGATACGTCCCAACACGCCAACAGTGCCTTAGGTGCCTATAATCCGCCAACAGCCACCAACTTAGACGTCCGTCTGGCTGCTCCAAGCGATCGCCATCGCATTCACATAATGTCGGAGTGGTCGGGTTGTTCCAATTACCCATCGCTGAGTAGACAGCAGTCTCATGGCATGCTCTGCTCTTCATTTATGCCTAGAGAGTGAACACTACTAAAGTTTCTAGCTCATTGTATATGCTGTGGCTTGGCTGGCAATGCTTCGACTCAGCAGTAACCACGTTTGTTTCAATTTTTTTCCAATTTTCGGAAAAAAAAACCGAAAAGGACTTCTTTTTTTTTTTTTGGCGATTCAAAATTTCTGGAAATTTCGCATCTCTACTTCAGGCATACCGTGCTGAGAAACGCGATGGTCGCGAATACCCAGAGCCTCCATTCAACGAGAGGACAACCATCCTAAACATCTACATGCAGCAAAGGTCGACGGCAGAAGTTCTTGTGAACAACTCTCCTTTGCCCATTCATCTTGTAGCACCGAGCGCTCAACATTAAAAAACAAGTAGCCACAGTCGCGCAGGCAAATAATTCGATCAAATCTGAATTGGGTGAAAAAGAAATGTAGGCGCTCCGTTGATATTCCGAGCAAACTTTCCGTACGCAGAATGAATTTTGGTGTCTACCATATACGGCAGCTATCCGGCAGTAAGAAGTGAAAAAGATCGAATGTGAGATCAAAGTATTTTGTAAAAGCACCACGGGGCAAAACACATGACCGTGTGTTTTCTTCCCCGCATAACGAAAGAGGCAACAGGCTGGTACAATGCGATGCCGGAACCAACAATGATGCGGTGACCAAGCGTTGATCTATTGAGAAATCATCTTGTGCATCTTTGTTCATAGATTGCGCGCTGTTCTTCGACGCGGGTTATTTAATAGGTGTTTTCATGTTAGTATTCTGCGCAATATAATATTAATGATAATAATAAGTATAATAATAATAATAACAACACGAACAACTCTGTCGATAACTGTGCGCTGGCGCGTTTGATTTCAGAACCAAACGAATTTACTCAGGTATTATATTTTATCTATTAATCATTTCGATGCTCTTTTATTGTCCGCACGTGGAACAGCAAGTGCTACCTCGCGAGAACACAACAGCAGTTCCGTTAAGAGGCATTCTGCTTTTAAAAAGGCAAGAAACTTTGAGACAAAGTGAAAATTTTAAATTTTGAAAACAAAAATTGAATAAAAACTGAAAATTTGAAAAAATAAAGAAAATAGAGGGTTTTAGTGCATCGTACGCTATCGCTTTTGCGTACGTAAGGGTTATAGCGTTGGTGGTCCTGCGCACGCGCAAAACATAGAGAGAGCTTCGCGCATTGCGCAGAACCACCACGCTATCCCTTACGTCCCCAAAGGCGATAGCGCACGATGCTCTAAAATTCACTATTGACGTGACCCGACAAAATCTGCTCCACACGCACACAGGCATTTTGCGAGCAAGCACTCCTCGACATCGAAACAAAAGACACTATAAAGGCACAGGAAACGTATCATTTATAGTCGTATTATACGCTCCTACACACAGTCCTTGACGAGAAATGCTGGCTTTATAGCTTCCTGACTATAGTGCTCGGCAGCCTTGCGTACGTGCATGCGTGCTGGAGGAGGGGGGGGAGGGGGGAGGGGCGTGTCGTCGGTGGCGGTAATTGCAGCTCCCCTACTGCCGTCCGTTATTTGTCTCTCACAGCCCAGATACCTAGACCTAGTGTCCATCAATGTGGCTGTTTCTGCTCACGTCGGTATTTCGGGCGATGGACTCGATCAAAAAAAGAAAAAATGAAAAATGAAGAAGGCAGGAAAAGATTTGGTCGCAAGGCGAGTTTCTCAGCGGCTTCAGTTTATGTTGTTGATGTTTCTCTCCAGACGTGCTGCAACTAGTCGCGAAAATGTGGATTTTTTTTTTTGAAAAAAGGCAAAATATCGATATTCGTACCGATATATCAATATTGATTTTTTCCTGGATACTCGTGCGCGTAGAACAGCGCCTGCACGATGCAATGCATGGATTGTACATACAGGGTGTTTATTTTTACCCTTTATGGAATTTTTATTTTAAAAAATATGAGAGCTACACAGTTGCTGTTTTGCAGTAGAGTTATACGGCCAGGCGGACATCCTCTCGAAGAAAGTATGCAACTACAAGATGACTAATTACCTAAAATTCATTAATTAGGTGATTTCGGGAAAAGCGAGGGAGCAGAATGAGAGACTATCCTCGTTGAAAGCCATTCCACGTCTAACGCACATGTGTTAAAATATCCGTCTTCGAATTTTGATATGCAAATGAGCCGAAACCGAAACTGCGGCGACCGGCAACGCAAGGAGCACAGCGCTGATTTCACGTCAGAGGGTCACGTGATTTGGAGCGATGGAAATGATTGGAGTAGGCGCCGATCTACTGGCAAGATGAACCGCTTTTCGGGAGGTCATGACTGGGAGGTACCCGGGTTCGAATCCCAGTGCCCGCTGTGCTGTCTGGGGTTTTTCCTGGGTTTTCCTCAGACGCTTTCAGACATATGTCGGCACAGTTCCCTTAGAAGTCGGCCCAGGACGCACATTCCCCCAGGGCGTGAGTCGTGACGTTGCCCACATACGTGAGGCCGACAACGGCAAGCCCTGTCACCACCACCACCACCACCGCTTTTCGCTCCAGATATAAGCCTCCGTCGACGTAGATGATGCGCTCTTGAGGCGCGCTTTTTCAGTTTTGATTCATTTGCATACCAAATTCAGCGATGGATATTTCAGCTCACGCGCTGTGTTTTTCTGGATTTTTAAAAGATCGAATGGCTTTCAACGAGGTTTGTCTGCCGTTTTTCCTCTCTCGCGTTTGTCCAAAAGTTCCTAATTGAAGAATTAATTAATGGATTTGAGGTAATTAGTCATCTTGGCAGTCATATACTCTCTTCCAGGGGATGTTCGCCAGGCCATATAACTCGATTACAAAAACGACATCTGCGCTGCTCACATAGCTTTTTTTTAAATAAAAATTATGTAAAGCATAAAAATAAACAACCTGTATATCGTGCCCATATGTGAGCCCACCAACGCTCTGCCCTCAAAGTTCTTTTGGCCTTTTTTGGACACCATGGGACTTGGATCCTTATTGTGAAGGCGCTCATTATTTTATTCCCCACATAACCACCAGCAATGGGAAACTCCCTATTCATCATCTCGAAATGAAGTTGTTGTCGTATCCTGTAAGATTACATTGCTTAACTAATGAAACAGCCTATGAGAAAATGGCACTTAAAATATTTTCCCTGAACGGTGTCTTATCACCGCCCAAGTGGATTCACAAAGACGGCAAAACAGAAAAAAAGAAAGAAAAATATCATTGTGCGGAGCTGTGTGGCACTTGAGTCACTGACCAATATGCTGCGGTAAGGAATACACTTGATCGGCTATCCCATCGCGTCATTGTCCTCGTGACGTCACGAATGACGTTAACTACACTCATTCTCTTTCGAGCTTTCTGAAGGAGCTTGGCGAGTTTCCAGAACGATGTCCCGCATCAAAGACCTCCTTGTAGCTGTCCATGAAGAACGCTCGTTGTTTCTGGCGTAGTAGCTGGGGGGATGAAACGTAGATGGACGAAGATAACACTTAAGTCGTCGAAAGCCACGAGTGCGTTCGTCTCCGTGAATACGAGCGTGACTTGCAACAGTGTAAAGGCCCGTTCCGACATACAGCGCTTTGCTCCACAGCGCTGCACCACAGCACTGCAAAATAGCGCTGTATCACCACTGTGGGGTTCGCACTTGCAGCGCTTGTCCCAGCGCTGTACTTGGTGATCTCACGTGATCGTACCGTCACGTGAACGCGGCGCCGCGTTCTCATTGGTTCAGGGAGCCTATCGCTGGGAGACAGCGATGGGAAAGTTCACCGAAGCTCAACTTCGCCAAGCGCTGTTTTCCATCGAGTCGCGTTCGGGAGAGGAGGGAAAAACAGCGCCGTTTTCCAGTGCTCTGGAGCAAAGCGCTGTATGTCGGAACGTGCCTTTAGAGTGTAAGTACGTGTCGCTGTGTATACTAGCGCGGTTTGTTGACAAAAGTAACTGGTTCTTCCTGCAACGGAACAACAACAACAATAAATGAGGAAGTGATGATGACATGGGATGTTCCCCGTGGTAGCCACATGACCGTACCCCACTTCACAGTGGTTAACATGAGATGATGAATTATGGTGAGATTGAAGCGACGACAGGTCGGAGTTCTGTTTATAGCTCTTCGAGGAGTCCAGTGGCTTGCATGAAATCAAAAAGGGAGCGAAAAGCCCGGCACTGATGCGCAGGGGAGCTCCATGGACCAAGTACTTTGGACAGGCTGAATGGTCTATGGTCGAGGAGTTCAAGTTGGCGTCGAAGTACCCGGCGTTCACACGTGTACCGCTCACAGTCATAAAATAACCTCTGGGACGTAGGACATCGTCCAGCGTGCAATTCATGCAGTGTCAAAGATATTTTTCCCGCACCACAGCATATGCACAGCAACGGAGCAGGATGCGTTCGATAGTTTCGATTTGCTGACAGTGTCAATACGGTTTGTGTTGTCCAGAGAGTCAATATTGAATAATAGTGATTTAGTGAAAACGCTTCCTGTTCGCAACCTGAAGAGCAGGGTTTGTGTACTGCGGGAAAGACCTTTCAACGGGAGATCAAGTCGATGGTTTTGCAAGATGTCCGGGATCTCATGGTGCTGTGTTAGTATACGATCTCATTGAGAACAAATTTTCTGTGTCTTTCTCCCGGCGCTAGCAATCTGGGGCTAGTGCTGTGGTGCGCAGCAGATGCCAGTTGATGGGGTGGGTGGGGGGTGGGGGAGGGGGTAATGGCAGGATCGGTTCGCCGTTGTTGGCCGCACAGGAGTGGGCGTCGTCACGACTACAGCCAAAAAAAAAAGAAAGAAAGAAGGACGGATGGATGATAGAGGGTGAATGGTGGAGATGCGTAGAGGGTGCATGAGTTTGTCGGGGAGAGCAAAGTGTTAGATGGTTCGTCGAGCAAGACCTGCCCTTTGCAGAAAGAGAATAAGGTTTCTTGCTTCAGCGGAACGTTGGGCAGAAGAACCACCGGGGTAGAGGATGTCAGCTATAGCGTGCTCGAGGTGGAGCGGGGTTTATGAACTTCCCCGCATAGCACGCTCCTATAGGCTATACACTCTTAAAAATGAACTTCACCACATAGCACGCTCCTAGCCAACCATCACCCCGAATGACAACGTTCTCGCCCCTGATTTGTTGAAAACGGGAGGAGGAGCCTATTTTGTGCCATTATGCACGGCACAAAATAGGCTCCTCCTAACGTTTTCAACAAATCTAGGGCGAAAACGTTGTCATTCGGGATGATGGTTGGCTAGGAGAGTGCTATGTGGTGAAGTTCATTTTTAAGAGTGTAGCCAACCATCATCACGAATGACATCGTCCTCGCACTGATTTCCTGAAAACGAGGGGGAACGCCAGTTTTGTGCCACTGATGCAGTACATAATCGGTACAAAAAAAAGGCGTACGCCCCCTTTTTTAAAACAAATCAGATTAGAGAACGATGTCATACGGGATCATGGTTGGCTATGGGATATATGCTATGCGATGAAGTGCCTACAACGGCAAGCCGGTATTCGTCACCACCACAACGACCACAATTTTTAAGAGTGGAGCACTAAAAGGAACCAGTCAGTTTCGGGACAACATGTGCACAGAAATTAAATTGATTTATTAAATCGTTACCTGTTCATTCCGTGGAATCAGTCTTGGATTTTCCCATGGTTTGATGCCCCTGTAGGGGCCTTTGACGAATCCTAAATAAATGAAATAGATAAATATCATTCAATTCCAAACTACACGATCTTTGGGCATGTCACGGCAAATGAGACATGTCTTTTGACATGTTTTAACCCAGAGTGCCTTCGTGCAGATGCGGGCGGCAGTACAACTCGCACTTGTGTTGTGTGTCCGTGTTCTCTGCGCTTACGACATGAATCAATACCAACTACCCCGTTTCCAGACGTTACAGCAGAGAGTGTCTTAGCTTAAGTTCTCTTTAATTAATTTAATTTTCTTTAATAATAATAATAATAATAAATAAATAAATAATAAATAATAATAACTTTTCTTTAATAAATTTAATTTTCTCTTTGCAATGCCCGATAACATTCCTTAATCGTTGTCGTGCACGTCTAAACTGCGTCTGATAAGATGCAGTTTCTTGTTATTGAACAACTGTCGCGCCACTTTTCAACCGAAACCGGGACTGCTCCCAATTACTATGTGTTTTGTAGATTTACAAAAAAGAGCAGACAAAGAGGTTCCGTTCTTCTTTTCCCAAAATAAGGCTTTTTTTTTCTTTTGGTGTGGTTGTTTGCAGTGATAGGCAAACGAGAGCGCTTCAATTAATGTGCTAAATACTTGCAAAAATATATACTTGATCCCGCCGGTGCTAAATACTTCAAGTAAAGCATGAAGTATTCAGAAATGTACTTGAAGCACTGATTAAAGGGACCATGAAAGGATATTTGACAAGCCCACCATCATTTTTAATTTGTTCCCCTGTACTAAAGCATTCACTCTGTGAAGTATGAAGTTGAAAATGGTTCAAATAGCGAAGATATTCTATATTAACCACGGGCGTGAACGGCAGGGTGCTATACGGCCCGCCTCCGAGGCGAACTGGCTGTGACATCATGCACAGAACATGTTGCCGATTCGTGGATGGGCTTTTGCGAGCAACCTGCAAAATTTGCAAACAAGCTTGCATACTTCGCCATGAAATATGTTTTAATTAGACCTGGAGACAAGATTGTATCTAACGTTGACACAGAATCCTACGAGAAATGTAATATAGCCGTTCACTGTCAATATGGTTACCGGAGCACGTTTTCCTCTTTGAACTTCTTCTTCGTCAAAACATACCTCCGTCGGTGACATTTTACGAGCTGCTGAGTACTGCACTATCCATAGACGCTGTGTGTGTCGCATAATCTCTTCCTCCATTGCTGACAATTTACCTTTCGTCATATTTCAAGGGAATTCGACGGCAGATATACGACGTCGTTGTTGTCCAAACCGAAACCATGCACCCACATGGTCCTGCGGGGTGTGTCCTCCTCGTCGTTCACAGTTGGCTGAGAGAATTGGATGGCGATGACGTAAGCCCGCTTCGAAGGCATATATCCAGCGGTCACACCCTGCTATTTTTGTCTGATAACTGCGCCCCCGTTGTACTGAATACGGTTAAAAGTCGATGTGTGTACGATAGTGAGGGATCATGAGAACGGTTTCCGGCAGAGTACTCGGAATTCGCGAAAATAATTTCATGGTCCCTTTCAGAGACGATCAAATACAGCACGTTGTTTTCTTGCCACGTCTTTATGCTCTTCACATAGGGACTAATATGCACATACATACGTCCAAATGGAACTTCTCATACAAACCACACGCAGACGGTGTATGCATCAGGAAGCGATGCGGTGCCAATTTATCAGCTCCATTTGGCTTGCGAACTGGCGCCCTGCTCTGAACACCACCACAAACACTGTGGTGCCGGCTGCCGTAAAACGAGCTATCAAGGCTCGCTGAAGTATACTTGAAGTCAACACCGGCGTCTACTTTGCGCTTCCCGGGGGACAAGTGGAAAATTTACGCCCCCCTCCCGGTATTCGTGCTCCCGGAAAGGTGCTTTGGCCCCCTGCCACCCCCACCCCCCTTGTAGACGCCGACCCAGCTTGAAGTACTTTAAGTAAAGTAGAAAGTATTATTCAGCAGAATTACTTGAAGTAACGTAAAAGTGCCCAAAAGTATTGCAAGTACAACTCAAGTACCGAGTACTTCAAGTGCTGCCCATCACTGGTATAGTCTGGCACAATTATTACCAAACTTGTTCGGCGTGAAAATATGGGGAAATATCTTTTTTAGACGAAATGAAAGTTTAAGTAGCGTGTCTCTGGTGTTCGTCTTCGTCCTTTGTGTTCGCTGGAAGTGAAAGAAACGAAAGTGCCCTGCAGTCACGGATTTGCAGTTAGCAAAAGTAATTAAGTTACAGACACAAGTACTGCGTCCGAAAATAGTATCGAAGTTACTGGAAGTTATTATAGGTTAGCCCTTTCAGGATGCAACCAATTACCATAGTGAGATTTCCGCGGTAGTTATTTTGCGAGGTTGTCGTTCAGTAAGCTCCTAGAGCTCTCCAATCCGGACTAAGTGCGTGGAAAAATATCGGGCTTTCCCACTCGAGTATATCAATTACAGGTACGTTTTACGGCTACTTTCACCAAAAGTGGTGCCTGGATTGCGGTTGCAAGTTCCACTCCAAAAACAGCAATTCGATATTTTAACTACTTACCGAAAAAACTTACTGTTAAATAACCGAAATGTACTATGTTTAATGAACGATTAAATAATTTCAACGCAGCGAAATTAACGAAACGTTAATTCTACGGCCGAAACCTCGCGATCCACTCCAACGTAGAGAGCCCCCCCCCCCCCTCCTCAAAATTTTTTTCTATATCCCCCTCGCTCCAGGACTTGGGACGCACCGCAAAGTCTCACAGCGTGTGACCCACAGCCCAGACAGCCATCATACGGACGATTCCTTCTTTCCGATGCCTCACAGGCCGGTCATTGTGTCGTCTGCCACGAAACACTCAGCAATTACATTGTGGCGGCGAGGTTAATTTTGGCGGCAGTAGGCGGCGATGCGGTTCCCGCTTAGAGCTAAATTACCGATGTCGCGTCATTACTAAAAGGCGTTTGCTTCGTTTGTACAGCCCGAGGACGTACCTGGGACCCACCGTCAGTAGTCCGCGGGAAGGAAAAAAAAACAAAACAAAAAAAGATGGCGCGTTACACAATGGTCGTCGCTAGGGGTGCGGTCGGTGAGTTAATGTGCGGCTTAACGACGCCGTCATTGTTGGGCAGGGCGTCATCCAGCTGTTGGAGAGTGAATCGACGCCCATGCAGTCTGCTTCGCCTTGGGGTTGCCACCTTCATGCACGGTGTGTCTCAGCTCAGTGTTTCATGCGCGGCTTTTCAAACTTGTTTAAGATACTCATAATCCGACTTATAAAGTTGTGGGCGCGTTGGAACTAATCCTTTATCCTTTAAGCTTTATCATAAAGCTTTATCAAGCTTTATTAAACTGGAAACTCTTCTTTTTTAACCTGATTGCACGTTGTGGTCCTGTGGTCCGTTCTAACACGACCATTTTCTTGCTCCTTGTAAAGGGCCGTGGTTCTAATCTACGATATACCATGTTGTTCAACAGGATGTTAGGACGAAGAGAAGCCCTACGCGGTGCATGTCAGTAGAATACGCACACAGACGCTTACGTTTCAATGAAATGTGCATCGCCTTACCTTGGATAGTCGTTCGATGATGAAACTTTATCGTGTAGGATAACTTCGTGCCGTTAGTGTCTTTGTATCGCTCTTTTAAGTAAAGCAATAGGAGCGACCGAACCGTTTTTATGCTTCGCGTTCTGATATAAAAAAAAATATATACGGCATCAGTTCAACTATAACTGCTAACTACTTTTGTAACAGCTGCAGTGTACACTACAGTTTTAACTACGGGCCTTTTCTTAACTTCGTTTGTTTGTTTCTAAGCCTTCCATGTGGCCCCACAGAGCGCCAACGCCAGAGCGCCACAGAGCGCCAACACAGAGCGCCAACGCGTATCAGGAGCAGAGGAGCCACTGCACGGGCCGCATTCTTAGGTCCAGGCCCGGCAGAAGTCCGGCCTTCCTTTGATTTACCTGCCCGGGCTGCATACCTAGCCAGGGCCCGGCACAAGCCCGAAGGATTTTAAGTTTCTTGGCCCAAGTCCGGCTCGAGAAATGTATAAGCTACCCAGTCCGGGCCCAGTGCAGCAGGCTGTAAAATTTGATCGTGGCTAACTAACAGAGTGATAATACAGGCTCGAGTCCGACCAATAGGTCCAACAATGTACGGGCCCGGTCCGTGCCCATTATGGTCGAACCCGGGCCCAGCCAAGGCCCGCAAAAAGAAGGCTTTATCCGGCCCTTCTCGGGCCGGGGTCGAGGTTTCGTGTAAACCCGAGCCCATGCTGTGCTCTAGGAGACAGCATAGTCTCCTCAGATTAAAGTTTTCGAGTAATTTCGTCCTAAGGCAAGGCTGCTAACTTTGTCCTGCACAGCTGCTAATTATATAAAGATAAAGCGAAAGAAACCTCCATAATTTCTTCGTGTTTGGTAGCGGGAGGTGCGCCAGAAATAACGGGCGTTCCTGCACAGAAACAATGGTCGTAGATGATGCGCGCGTGAGAGGGCTTTGCCCAGCACTTGTTGCCCTGCTGCAACTGCCGTTGTAGTTAACTACAGACAAATAAAGTTGAAATACGTAGTTGTAGCTACATTCCTGCAAGCAGTTTATAACTACTTTGTCACCACCATAAGGTTGCCTAACAGCTGGCTGAACCGCATGTCTACTGCTCATCACTAACAGAGAGCCTTTCGAGCTGACTTTCTGCGTACAGCTCCTACACCTTGTTAAACTAGGGCCAAGGGAGTGTGAGAACTTCTCCATAACGGTCCAAATGCGCGTCACCAATCAATTCCGCTCACTCATGCTTCCGCTTCGCGGAGCGCGAGGAAACGTTTCTTCGTCGTTTGTGGAGTCAATTGAAGAAGAAGGAAGTGACGATAATAATAATTGGGAGTAGTTCTATACTGCACCGCTACTGCAGATTAATGGCGAATTCCATTGGAGGAGCAGTTTTTGCCCCGCGCTGGAGGGGGGGGGGGGTTCGTGCATGTTCCCGGCGGGGTCGCACGGGTTTGCTTTGTCAATGGAATGCTAGCATTCAAGGTAAGATGCGCACTCTGTGCATAGCGCGTGACCCGCGCGCTTTCTCGGGTTTGCTTTGGCCACGTGGGGTACAGCAAACTGCTTCGGAATCGCACAGTACAATTACACAGCGGTGCTCACACTGTTCACGAGACGCACGACTACACTCTTAAAAATGAACTTCACCACATAGCACTCTCCTAGCCAACCATCATCCCGAATGACAACGTTCTCGCCCCTGATTTGTTGAAAACGGGAGGAGGAGCCTATTTTGTGCCGTGCATAATGAGAACAAAATAGGCTCCTCCTCCCGTTTTCAGCAAATCAGGGGCGAGAACGTTGTCATTCGGGATGATGGTTGGCTAGGAGCGTGCTATGTGGTGAAGTTCATTTTTAAGAGTGTACCTGCGCGGCACACGAGTAAGAAGAAAAGGAAAAGACAGCTCCAATATCACGGCATCACTTATCGCGCACATGCCGCCTCCTCCCGGTCGTGTTTCGCTGAGGTAATCGCTGGGTCAAAAACTATCGCTCCTTGGGAACAAAATTTTTGCCCCTGCTTCGCCAATGGAACATTCAACGCATACCCCGATTCCGCCAATGCAACGGTTTTTGCCCCTTCCCGGGGCAAATGTTTGCCCCAGCTCTGCCAATGGAATGCGCCAGCAAAGTTATGCCGCGTACCGACATGCGGCAAATTTGCGCGGTCAGGGCGGAAGATCCTCGTAGTGGGGCGGGAGAAGTCGCGTTCCACTTTACCGCGCAATGCAAGATTTTTAGCGGCATGCCGCACATCGTCGACCACTCAGGTGGTCAACGGAGATTGCGTCACGCCCTTGTTTTGTTCCGGCATCCCACGCAGTCTGCAGCACGTTGACAGCGTCGTCAACGTCAAAATGTCCATATCTCGGTTTCCACTTTCCACACATGTGAACCGCATGTGAGTACGCGCACTTGACCGAATTAAATTGACGAGCCCTAACTGTCAATTGAATGCCAGCAAAGCAGCTGCAAGCTGGTAGAATTACGTCACTGCATTTCCGTTTCGGGTGTTTGCACTCCGGTTTTGAGACGGAGTCACAAAGGCTGGGCGCGTCAAGTGCTCCAGTGCGCAGCTCAAGCAGCTTCATTCGCTGGTGCGGTGGCTCATTTAATGCGTAGGGTCACGACTCCCTTAATTCTGGAGGAGTTATACTTAACCCGCCGATTGTGTCAGCAGCCTCGCACAAGTTTGGCAGGGATCATCGTGGCACCGCGTTCGTTTCTGCTCTCCGGCACAGCCTAGACCACCCAGCAATGCATCCAAATGATAATAACAACAACCAAAGGCTGCACAATTACTACACTTCAACAAGAACAAGAACACTTCCCTCAACGACGATAAATCGCTCTCATTTTTTTGTCTTTAAGTACATCGCGTTACCTGGATGCCCCAGTGCGCGTTCTGTAAAACCCCGAGAACCACGAACCGTCGATCGAGACGGACCGATTGCGTGACCACGGGAGGCGCCATCAATGGGGCTCCGGTAATTGTCTTTTGATGGTGGACTCGTCTTTTCTGGATACCCGGGCAAAAAAAGAAGAAAGCGCTCCAATTAAACTACGCCGGCGAATCAGGGACAAAACATTGGAAGGGACGACAAAGAATAATCGGTAAACACGCAATCGTTCCACGGGAGTTGGCGCTTTAATTAATGGAAAACAATTAATTAATGAAGGCGCGTGCGTCTGGACGATTATCGCGCGGATAGAGTCTCTAGTCCAAGGAAACCGTTCGATAACGCTTTCGCTGCATTCACGTTTTTTTACGAAGCTCCTGTATTGACGTCTGGTCTGAAGAGTTCGCCGAAGGTACAAGCTGTCAGAAGGTATACAGGGTGTTTCAGTTAAATCCCCGGGCTAAATAATTCGCGAACCGGCGCACCAATCGAATAACTTTCTTTTTTACAAGTATCTGTCCAATACCGCCTACAAGATGCGCACCGCGTGAATGAGCGGGAGGCGCTCATTATTTAAATAAAAATGCAAATGAGTTTCGTAAAAAAGCGTAACTTCCAAAGCAGGGCGCTGTCGGTATTAAAATGGGTACTACCCCTTTTGGGACCTTCAGTGGACACCTTTCAGAGAAAAATCTGCCACCGAAGCGGGTCATTTGTTGCAGTAATTAATTGGTTTCGGTTTACGTATTTTTGTCGCGGCTGGTCGCGGCGAAGCGCAAAAGGACGTAATTCATTGGTGTAATTCATTGGTGTAAGGACGTAATTCATTGATGGATAAGGGAGTGAAAGAGCGTCTTTTTGCGCTTCGCCGCGACCAGCGACTGAAACACCCTGTATACAGGCCGTTTTTTTTTAGCCTTTATAGAATTTTTGGTAAAAAAAAGCTACGAGAGCGGCATAGATGTCGTTTTTGCATTTGAGTTCTACGGCCAGGAGGACATCCTCTGGTAGAGAGTATGTTACTACGGGATGACTAATTACCTGAAATTCATTAATTAACTCTTTAATTAGGGAAATTCGGCGAAAAGAGAGATAACAGAACGGGAGATAATTCTCGTTCAAATCAATTCTATCTTTTAAAAATCAAGAAAAATTGCGTGTCGTGAAATATCCATAATTGAATTTTGGTATGCAAGTGAGCCGTAGCCGGAAAAGCACGCCTGAGGAGCGCATCACCCTCACCGATGGAGGCGGTTTATTGGGGCAGGAAAGCGGTTTATCTGGCCAGCTGAGCGGCACCTACTCCGAACATCTCCATCGCTCCGAATCACGTGGCCCTCTTACGTGAAATGAGCGTAGTACTCCCTGCGTTCCCGGACGCCGCGGTTTCGGCTCATTTGCATATCAAAATTCGGGGACGGATATTTTAACGCGCGTGCATGTTTCAGGATTTTTTAAACTTGATATAGCTCGCAAGTAGGACAGTCTTTCAACCTGCTATCTGGCTTTTCGATCCGAGATTCCTTAGTTAAAAAGAAAATTAATGAATTTTAGGTAATTAGTCATCTTGTATAGTTACATATACTTTCTTCGTGAGGATGCCCGCCTGACCGTTGAACACGACTGCAAAAACAGCGTCTATGGTGGTTTTTCATAGTTTTATTAATAAAAAAAATGTGTAAATGCTAGAAAAGAAAACGCCATGTATCCGTACTTTTCTTTTAAAAGACTTTCTAATCAAGCTTCCATCCATCTTGCAATCATTTACGTTCCGTTCGACGATCAAACTCGCCGTGAGCTTGAGGTGGCTGTACATCGTGGGCCGCCTTCAACCGCAACCAAGTAAAGTCAAAGGTAATACTAGTCCTCAAGTACCGTATTTTCACGCGTATTAGCCGCGGCTTATGCGCGATTTTTTTTCTCAACTGCGCCCTGCGGCTTATTCACCGGTGCGGCTTATCTGATGACTATTTTTTCCTGGTATTTGCCCCATACGCCGATTTTAACGAAAGGCCGACAGTGTCTCTGGAAGAGCACTGCCCTGCCGATGCACGAACAGTGCGTAACAGGGACGGGTCCACATTCGAGGAGATTGATCTTCCTGGTGCATTCCCCCAAGCAGCTTTAAGGAAAGTGGTGACAGTGATTCACGTCTTCTGGAAGATCACTGACCAATCAGTCCGCGATAAACACCCGACAAGGGCACAATCCGATCTTGGTAGAACTCCAGAACTGACCTCCTCTGTTGTACACTGTGCCGATCCCGGAGTATGGACCACAGGGTTTATGACCTTCTCTATGGTCTCCTTTGTCGCACAAATCAGTCGTCTCGTATTGCCCGCGGCTTATCTGCGGGTGCGGCTTATCTGCCAGAAAATTTTCAAAACGTCCCAAAAAACGCGTCCTGCGGCTTATCTGCGGTGCGGCTTATATGCGTGAAATTACGGTAATTATTCCTGACTCAGCGTGTAGTGGGAAGCAGCGGAATGGTTCAGCATTCAAAGGGTTCTCAGAAATGTGCATTTTCCCCTCAACACAATCACTTCTCGTATACCATATAGTTCATTCTGTCGTCCGCCGCAACTCGTTTGTTCATACAGTGTCTCCATTGAGATAATGTGTATAAAGCGTAACACGAGCAGGTAACATTTACCGCATTTTCTATACAAATACGTTCAATACGCAGTCTCTCTTTCTTGGTATGTGGTTACCGGTCTACCACTCGGCGGTATGCTGCTCGGCGGGACGAGAGGATATCGCGTGTCCTTTGCTGACTTCGCAGGAAGCTGTACCCACATTTGCCATCGGAAGGCATCAAGGGAAAAACACCAGGCTGCACAGCAGGTCAGGTTTTGAACGTCACCACATATAACGGTGAAGTCGAACAATAGACCTTGTATCGCCAACTGTAGGATGGGACAAGCGTTAGCTTGCCCACATCACGCTCCAAAAATAGACCACAAAACAGCAACCGCCTGAGATCCCTCAGAAGCCTTCATTGGGATCGCAAGCGCCACCTGTAGGAGGCAAAGACTCATGGGAACTTAGAGCGTCTCGCAGCATTACGAGTCGTTCAGTGGTGGAGGTAGAAGAAGAACAACAACATTCCCGGTGTGCACAGCAACAGCGTCAGCCGGGGTAAACCATGACCGAAGCAGACGACAGAGCAGCGCCCCTCCAAGTTCCCATGCTGCTATGCGCCTCGCGCTTGGTGGCGCGCGCATCTTTTTCAAATCGTCTATTGCACAGAATGATGCTGTTATCTCTGACGATTTGTGCAAAGCACGGGACGTACGCCTTTTTGTGACACTTTACATAACCGCCAGAACATCACCGTCACAAGGTGGAGGTGGTAAAAGGGCCCGTCATCGGTGGTGCGGGGTGGGGTAACGGCATGATCGGCTCACCGTTGTTGGCCACAGAGAAGTGGGCGACGTCACAACTATGGCAAAAAAAGGAAAAGAGAAAAGAAGACGGATGGAGGATAGAGCATGATGGGTGGAGATGCGTAGAGGATGCATGAGTTCATCGGAGAGAGCAAAGTGTTAGAGGGGTGTTGAACAAGATCCGCCTTCTGCAGAAATGGCTGCACCACCCGTTTTTAGCCAATCAGGGGGCAGAACTATCTCATTCGGGACTGGGGTTGTGGTTGGCCAAGAGCATGCTATGGGCTGATATTCTGTTTTAAGAGTGTGACTTGCTTATTGTAATCCCAGCCGCTTCTGTGTTGTGCCCCAAACACGTACCCCCAAGAAGCCCCGCAATTGGCGACTTTATGGCGTTTACAATGAAACACCGGGTGTGCTGAAGTGTACCCATTATTCGATTCCATATAATTAGAGAAGACGGACGTCTCAACTTTTGGACGGTTGTGTCTGTTGAAAAGAAAGGCGTGGTCATCCCGTAGCAGAACCGAGAAGGGGCGGAGATGCCATTGATTTTCCATCAGGCACCGGCCACGTTCTTCGGACAGGATCGGGGTGCTTCCATAGATACAACTTCCTCTGTGGGACAAATCCTTTCATTCACCGCCGTAATGGCCATGCGGTAGATTGCTGCTTAACCTCCAGCAGCGCCATGAAACGTACCCTTCTCTGCACGTATGTGGCGAGGTCGACATCCCGGATCCAAACCATAGTTAAACAAACGGTGATTTCCTATGGTTAGAGAGTGGACTTTTAGGCACAACCAAGTAGTGGTCTTCGTCGCATAAATCCTTTTAGGCCAACCAACCTTCAGAATCGTATCGTTTTATCTTTCGACTGGAAGGAAAGTTGATACGTGACGTCAATGTCAGTATCTTCCTGTTTCTGCTCAGCGAAGCAATCAAGCTGCGAACTGCAGAGAAGACCCGTCGATTACGTTTCACTTGATCTCTAAACAGTCCTCAATGACCTTTATCTCGGTCGCACACCTTTGTGGCGGCCACCATAAAGTGGAACAGATGATGCTTACGTCACTGTAAAACCGGAACTAGACGTCAACTCAACGTCCATTCGGTTTTCTTGTTTATCCCGAGAGCCAGGAAAGGGGTTGTGAAATCACCTCCAGCAGCATATGTTTAACGCACTATGTCGTGGTTCCGTTCAGCGTACGCAACCAAGCAGGGCGAGACCAGTCCAGACTAACTGTTTATTTCCGAACATCTTGGTGGCAAAAACACTGCATACAGTGAAAAATTAGCTAAGAAGCAAGCGAGCTGGTGAAGATGATGCATAACGTCAAACTTCGAGACTAGGGAACACGAAGGGACAGACACAACACCAAGTTTCGAACACCCGTGTCAGCAACCCATCCGTAATCCTCGGTCTGACCTTGAGCAGACTGCTCGTTCTCCCGAATTGACCTCCTATTTTGTCCTCAACTGGTTGTTTCTCTTCTTTCTGTTGTGTATATATATTTCTCGTATGTGAAGTAAAATTTTCAGCTGTGTTTGAGACTTCGTGTTGTGTCTGTCCTTTCGTGTTCCCTAGTCTTGGCGTTTTACATATTGCATACAGGATCGATGTTGCAGCCAAGCTGCGGAATACACCACTGCTTATTGTCGCTACACAGGCCGGACATTTATACCTTGTCAGGGAAAAATAAGAAGGGAAAAAATCTCTGAGGGCGTTTCCTTTTCCTAACAGTCAGACGCATGTATCTATCACGCTATTTGTAACATTGTAATCCATATATTACAGTAAAACCATACTTCTTCGTGACGTTGCCCACATACGTGAGGCCGACAAC
The DNA here is from genome assembly GCF_037126465.1 of Ornithodoros turicata. Lineage (NCBI taxonomy): Eukaryota > Metazoa > Arthropoda > Arachnida > Ixodida > Argasidae > Ornithodoros > Ornithodoros turicata. Next base: position 14,671,753 of record NC_088207.1, read on the forward strand.
GGCAAGCCCTATCACCACCACCACCACCACCACCACCACCATACTTCTGTCCGGAGCACGTTGCTTTTGTAATAATATTTTCAAACAATGCGCTTCGTAAATAAAATTGTAAAATACACTTTCCAAAGCTTAGCTCTCACACTCTCGTTTTATCAATTTGATTATGTGCAAGCCACGCCTTTTTTTTTTTTTTTTGGTAACCCTGTATGTCGACAAAGTACAGAAATTTTTAATCGACATTCTTGTCGATATTCGCATTCAAATATTCCGAATTTTTTATCCTCGACCCCAAAAGTCAAATTGCTGATTGTTCCTGACGACCTTGCGACGGTTTTACAACCTTGACCGTTTCCGAAAGAAACTAAAACAGCACCGCGTTTCTTCCGATCGCTGTCGGATTGTGCATGTCACAAGGCCAGCCCTCTGAAATGAGTCTTAAAAACTTGCTCAAAGATGTCGTTCAAATATCAGACACCCTACCCCAAGGGTTGTAGAATGGCTTGGTGGTACATGTATTGCTGGAGACTGCATACAACTCTCTAAAAAGGTGTTTGTACCACCTACGAGCCTCCAGATAGAGCAGCGATGGACGCTGCCTATTCGCTTAACACGAACGCCAGGACGTGTGTTTATTAATTTTTGAGCCTAGCAGTGCTGCAACTTGTATTTATGCTACAACTTTATGCCACGTCCAAAAACTTATACGCGACGAATTTTCAGTCGTGGATATCTGGGATCCAGACATTCCTACAAAATCACGTGACAGGTATACGATGACTCTTCGAGATATTATAAAAGTAGATCAGATTCCCTGAACTGGAACACTTTGCTGTATACCAGCAATTCATATCTAATAGAAGACGAATGTCGGCACAGTTCCCCCTGAAGTTGGCCCAGGACGCATACTAACCCCCCCTGTCCCCCACCCCTTCCTGCTGTCCTCTTTCCATCTGTCTACGTCTGTACGCCGCTGATAGCCAAAGTTGCTTCGCGGCGCTAACACAGAATTAAAAAATGTAATAGATTTACACGGGTTCAGCCAACAAACGCGTTCACTTCTTACTTAAGTCGCTGTACTCTTTGGTGCGCATTTCTGAACATCTGGGCGGGTGTAATGGTGGCACGCTTTGTCGCACGCTTCTTCCTGGCGTTATCGGCCGCACGCCGCTTACGTTCCTCATTTTCAGCCAGACTTGGGTACATTACATCTAAAAAGTAACTGAGTTACAGTTATAGTTAGTTTCTTGGTCAAGTAACTACTTACAGTTACAGTGACTGAAAGAAAGTAACTTAATTACATTACAATTACTTTTTATAAAAACGACCATGAGAGGGTGATACAATCGTTAAAAACGTGCATTTATTTACATTTACTTAAGTGCGATAAAAGTATTATTGCACTTAACCAGAAGCTGTATAAGTCAATATGTGGCTCTCCCACAGCGAAAAATACGACATGTGTGCGTACGTAAAAAAAGGATCGACATGTGTTCGAGTAACTAGTTACATTTTGCAGTTACATTCACAGAAATAGTAACTAGTTACAGTTAAAAGCTACTTTACTGGAAATGTAACTAGTTACTGTAACTAGTTAACCCCAAAAGTAACTAGTTACAGTTACAAGTTAAAAGTAACTAGGTTACTACCCAAGACTGTTTTCAGCCACCCCGTATGCGTCTCCCGCAGCAATGGCGGCACAACTGCGAACTCCATACCTGTGCGAATGCTCCGCAGCACACCGCATACGCTGTAACTCCGCGGTGTCCGTGTTTCCAGGCAACGTGGACACATCACGTGAGAGATGCGCTATGCAGACACTGGGCGACCAGTGGCATGGCTTGACGGGCGAAAGCGTCCGTTCGTTGGGGATAGCCAAGGTCGTACGAACGATTAGTAAGTGGTGGGTTCGGATCCTACCAACACCTGTACTGCGTAAGGTAAACTGTGTAACTTTCCTTCCCCCTGAAGTCGTCCCGAGGCGCACACCAACCCCCTGTCCTCTCTCCCTCTGTCCTCTTCTCTACGCCGCTCTTAGCCACAGTTGCTTCGTGGCGCTAACACCGAATCAAAAAGAAACACACATTAGCGAGTATTAGCGATTCTCAACAACAACAACAACAACAACAACAACAACAACTTTACTGCTCTGAAAAACGATACGATCAAGGAAGTTGTCAAATCCATGCTTAGCAGCGTGATGCCACCAGTTTCAAAGAAGCAGAGCGATTGGATTCACTCTAAGAAAAAAAAAGAAGAAGAGTAAAATGGGGAGTAATTGCATCTTCTAGTCCCCTGGAATGCAGTTACTCCCCATTTTGGTCCCGTAACCCAGACATTTACTCCCCAGCACTGCAAATTGTCACTGAACTCCACAAATGGTCTTCCTAATGCAACAGTCTATGTGAATATATGCTCGTGGTCAATTTGATGGCATAAGGCTGCATAACTCAGCCAACTTAGCAATTTTCCACCCCCACAGAGTAAGAAACACTTAGCGCTTCTTTCTTCACAAATTGTGCCCTATGGAAGTCGTAAGATTTTATATCGCTCGACATATCACTGTTGACTGTTTGATTCGAAGTATTTTCAGGCATGCACGCGAATTTTGTTCCTGAGATTCTTAGAACACAGCGTGAAATGCAGTCTCCACTCTGTGACATTCATTTACTCCCGTGCATTTACTCCCGAAAGGGACTATTTTTTGTGGCAATGCATTTACTCTTCTAAAGGAGTAAAATTACTCATTTTTTTTCTTAGAGTGTTGTCGTGTTTTCGGGAACGTTATCGTGAACACCGTCCGATGTACTATAGCACATCGGAGGTGCTCTAGCAAAACTATACGACGAAGGAAGTTGTCGAATCCAAGATCAACATCGTGATATAAGCCAACTTCAAAGGAATCAGGTGTTTGGCTTATCACGTTTTCGGAATCGTTGTCATAGAAAAACGTTCCAATCTGCTAAATCTCTTCTAATCCTTCTAAGGCCGGATTCACACGACCGTTCGTCGTTCATATGCTTCAAAAACACAACGTAATGGCATTCGAGCCCCATAGGTTCCAATGGGCCCGTTTTGCCTCCCTTAGAAACACGGACGCGAAAAACGCCTAAATCTCCCTACTGAATCGCGATAAAGAAACCTTTCCAAACAGTGTGACGCACATGAGAGAACTGATCTTCTGAGGCTGGAACAACATAGAAGGGACAAATACATACAAAGCCTCAATTTGCCTAAGAAATTAACGATGAAAGATGAAAGTCACTGAAAAGGTTAGCCAGCTGTCGGAGTCGAACCCACATCTTCTGGATTGCCGATGGTGATGTAAATGTGATGTGGATGTCTAGATGATGAAGATGTGGGTTCGACTCCTACAGCTGGCTAACCTTTTCAGTGACTTTCGTCTTTCATCGTTAATTTCTTAGGCAAATTGAGGCTTTGTATGTATTTGTTCCTTCTATGTTGTTCCAGCCTCAGAACATCAGTTCTTTCATGTTCAACAGTTGCCGCCTGCGTCGATCCCGTCGTATGAATGTGTGTACTAGTGAGCAAAAATGTAAGAGTGAAAGGAGGATGAGTGAGAGAGAGTGGCTGGTTTGTCCCTTCAGATGACGCACCCTGGAAGTCGCTGAGAAGGCGTGTTAGCTTAGCTCAATTGGTAGCGCCTTGGACCGGCAATCCAGAAGATGTGGGTTCGACCCCTACAGCTGGCTTACCTTTTCAGTGACTTTCATCTTTCATCGTTAATTTCTTAGGCAACTTGAGGCTTTGTATGTATTTGTCCCTTCTATGTTGTTCCAGCCTCAGAACATCAGATCTCTCATGTTCAACAGTTGCCGCTTGCGTCGATCCCTGTCGTATGAATGTGTGCATGAGTGAGCGAAAATGTAAGAGTGAAAGGAGGATGAGTGAGAGAGAGTGACTGGTTTGTCCTTTCAGATGACGCACCCTGGAAGTCGCTGAGAAGGCGTGTTAGCTTAGTTCAATTGGTAGCGCCTTGGACCGGCAATCCAGAAGATGTGGGTTCGACTCCTGCAGCTGGCTAAACTTTACAGTGACTTTCAACTTTCATCTTTCAGTGTGACGCGACGGGGACAGATAACCGAAGCCCTAAAAGTGCGTTCAACAGATGCTATCGCATTCACAAAGACAAACAAGCATGCCGTATTCGAGGCTCAACTTCACACTTGCACGATGTGTCATCTCAGGAGTATTACGCAGCATGACACCAGACACGTGTTCCGCTCGCAGGTGTGTTGTGTTAGACACACCGAGTTTCTGCGTCCGGTCCCTATGAATAAACAGCGGCGAGGAGGCAGCATTGCGCAGCGCTTTTTCTCTGCACCGGTGTTGAAGCAACGGAGGATCTGAGAATATCTCTTCTCCTTATTAGGCGGCGCCGTATCGAATATCCCCCAGCTGGGAGCTCGGGTTACGCGCTCCGAGCAGCCGGATACTTTGGCATCGCGTTTCCTGGCTGGCCTTCTCGACGAAATTAAGAGGGAAACCCGACGACCCCGGCGGAGTGTTCTATTTTGTTCCCGGGAATTGTATGTCCGCTTTCTTTTTTTTCTCCGTGGCAAGGACGGGGTCATTCAACGGTTCCTTGTCGTCACATTTTAAAACAAATGTTGCCAGGGGTTTGTCACGCTGGAAAGCGAAGAAGGACGTGTTCCCCCGGGCAATGGTGCATCGAGGCTTCGGCGGATGTTGGTATCGTGGTGGTACAGTGATACTCCCAAGCCTCTTCTGGCAGTGGGCTGTGTAAATAAACTTCAGTTTTAAGTCCAGCGGTTGTCCTGTCAACTTTTTTTGTGTGTGTTTGTGTTTGTGTGTTCGCGTTCCTTCTCTTGGCTCCAGGGGGCTTAATCGCTTCATCGTCGTTACGGTCGTTACAAGCTAACGAGTGGCGGGAAATTCAAAAAGGTGGGCACGTGACACATTGCGCGTGACGTGTACCACGGCCTTCACGTATCGCGCGAAGAGTGCCGTGCACGTGTTCTATCACGTGCCCACCTTTTTAAATTTCCCGCCCACCTTTTTGAATTTTCCGCCACTCGTTAGCTTGTAACGACCGTAACAACCATGAAGCGATTAAGCCCCCAGGGTTGTTTAAGTAACTTTTAGAAAGTATACGAGAAACAGTTACAGGTATACGGCTTTAAAAGTATCCGAGTTACAGATACCGATACCCCGTGGGAAAAAATTAACTGATGCAGTTACGTATACTTACAAAACAGTATTCAGTACTTTTAGAGTTACTTTTCCCATCAAATTGATTGGTTTGATTTAGCGAGCTCTTGGGGGCTGCATTACGATTACTAAAGCAGATTACATTTCGTCACGTGATGTGATATCGCATAATGTTTTTTTTTTCTTTCTTTTCTTTCTTATTGATTCTATACACTTCCCAGATATGAACCATTAAATATCTTTATTCCAAGAAAATAAACTGGAAAATGACCAGATAGCACGTAATAACAAACCAACAACTTATTTCAGCTTTTCTGCTTTTCTTTTTAATATTTCTCTACACTTGCGTGCCTTCTCTTTGCACGAAGGAGCGCAGTAATTTCAAAATTATTCTCCATCATGCGGGTTCGAACATTTGTGCTGACGAGACCCCCCCCCCTCCCCCCCAAGCTAAATAACTGCTCAACCGCGGCACTGCATAGCAACGAAGAGCTTAAAAAAAAAGAAATAGAGACTTCAGTACCGGGAATGATTGTACAGCACTCAGGTCAGGTTGCCTAGCCGGACTGCGCCACCTGTTCATGACGGTTGTCGCTCATATTTTTTTATGCGAAAAAAAAAAGAAGAAAACACTCCAGAAAAGAGCAAAGGTTACTGAACAGAGCAACTGGGCTACGGATAAAAGTACCTAATTGAAAATGTATCTCATATTTCACAAACGCACAAAGCGTGGTCTGTTGCAAATAGCTCGGCCTGCTATACCTGAGAACACTGTACAGCTCCCCAACTGACCCATCGGGTCTTAAGTTAAATAATTAATATTTACTAATCAATTAAACAGATAGTGAAGCAAAATGCTGGCGACTACGATACACAAATCCTAACAACATCCAGTTGGTTTCATTCGGCGCTCCGTGTTTTTTGAAGACCATGGTGAATATTATTTCGGACACCCTCGTACAAACCATGTGCCTCCTCCTTTACCCTGTGTTTCTAATCGGTAATCAGGGATTTTGACCAGCACGGCTAATGGCATATATAATTAATTTCTACTTTTCGAGAAACTTCTATGCTCATGAAATGCTTCCCTAACGAATATGAATGCTGTTCTGCATAAAAGTACACAAAGTGATGGGGGCTGGAGAAAGTGTACTCGTAACTCATATCCCCATTTTTTTTTCTTTATCATATCACGCTCACCATCGGGTCGCCCTAGTAAAAATGGCGAAAAAGTTGGACGAAAGAAAAGTTGGAAAGAAAAGGATAGAGGATAGGATAGAGAAAAAGATAGAAAAGTTGGACGCCATTCTATGTAGGATGTAGGGAGGTGGTACGATGATGAGGGTAGCCGGATTCTCCACAGTGTGTAATCTAATAGAAGCAGTGGTGCAGTGCTGCCGCAGTTTCGCGGATTTTTAGTACAGCCGCGGAGTGATCACCTCAGGAACTGCACACACGAGCTTATTTGGCGCCCGCCTCTTTCAAATTACTCATCCTCCAAACAAAGTACAATACCGATATCTTTTGGAGTTGATATCCATACATTCTTAAAAACGAATAAGATAAAATTCCTTAAATAAAATCCTAGCAGCATTTCGCTCTCGCTTCCGGCATTGCAAAAAATGTGAACAAAACGAGCATTCATTCAAATTCTCGGGTCAATATCCGCGGTATAATCAATCGGCGCCGGTTGCGAAGCGCCAGGTCCCCCCAAACTCACCTCGGAAAAGCGTGCAACGAAGAAGGCCGCCACTAGATACCCCACTGTTGCCGTTCCGGATCACTTCAGTGCGCTAAGTTTAGCGGAAAAGTGTTTTTGTTGTTTCTGCGAATGAATCTAGCCTTTATATGTCCAAATAAAACGCGTATAACAACTTTCTGTGTCGTGTTTCACTTTTTGGTCACGTTTTTAAACGTGTTGAGCGATCGGAAGGATCTAGTGCACGGCTGCGTGCATCACATAGCGTACCTGTCGTACCAGGCGCCGCCACTGGCGCCGCAGGCGCAGTCGTCCATTTCTCCTTCGGTGACTTGGCCTGGCTTGAACTGTGCTTCAACTGGATCGTTAGCGCGCTACAATCAAACGCAAGCCAACGTCTGGTAACAATGGGGTATCTAAGGGCGGCCTCCGGCATTGCACGCATCGGGATAGGAACAAATACATGGGAAAATGGCGACCTTGGGGGACCTGCGAAGCGCAGCATGCCGAATGGGATAGCGCCATGCTTTTCGTTGCCGTGCAGTTTTAGTAAGCAATGTACGAGACACTCCGGGCTTTCCTCGTTTGAAAATGTCCCAACTGGACACCCCGATCTGTTCCATCTGCAGTCTAGAAGCTAGACACGTTACAGCTTCTCATCAACTGCCAGCGATATGAGTAAGTGACACCGTACCACACAGAAAGTGCCACACTCCGGCATCATGTAGGTCGCCTTACACGGCACAGCGGCGTTAGGGCAGAGCTACCGAACTTCTATATCCTTATACAGGGTGTCTCAGTTAAATCCTCGGGCTAAATAATTCTTGAATGGGTGCACCAATCGAAGAACTTTCTTTTTTACAAGTATCTGTCCAATACCGCCTACAAGATGCGCACCGCGTGAATGAGCGGGAGGCGCTCATTATTTAAATAAAAATGCGAATGAGTTTCGTAAAAAGGCGTAACTTCTAAAGCAGGGCGCTGTCGGTATTAAAATGGGTACTACCCCTTTTGGGACCTTCAGTGGACACCTTTCAGAGAAAAATCTGCCACCGAAGCGGGTCATTTGTTGCAGTAATTAATTGGTTTCGGTTTACGTATTTTTGTCGCGGCTGGTCGCGGCGAAGCGCAAAAAGACGCTCTTTCACTCCCTTGCGCTTCGCCGCGACCAGCCGCGACAAAAATACGTAAACCGAAACCAATTAATTAGCGCAACAAGTGACCCGCTTCGGTGGCAGATTTCTCTCTGAAAGGTGTCCACTGAAGGTCCCAAAAGGGGTAGTACCCATTTTAATACCGACAGCGCCCTGCTTTAGAAGCTACGCTTTTTTACGAAACTCATTTGCATTTTTATTTAAATAATGAGCGCCTCCCGCTCATTCACGCGGTGCGCATCTTGTAGGCGGTATTGGACAGATACTTGTAAAAAAGAAAGTTATTCGATTGGTGCACCGGTTCGCGAATTATTTAGCCCGGGGATTTAACTGAAACACCCTGTATGCTGCGTCTGTCATTTGGAGTCGCCCCGTAGACCTCGCTCGCGGCGCTGTATACTTTGTGCTTTGCCTATACACCCCATAGACGGCGTGCTGTGGAAGTATTCTTTCTTCTTACGGTATAATCTTATAATATTCTTTCTTCGAGATATAGGGGCAGAAAATCTGACTCTAATCCACCGTTTAAAATCCCAGATGTTCAAAATCCCAGATTTCTAAATTAAAGCTTTTTTATTTATTTATTATACGTCAAAGGCCCGTCATAACATGACGGAGTCGTGCGTTGCATAGTAGCAACGTACAAAGCATAAGTTATAGGCAAAGTGCACTTATATGAACAGAAGCAAATAAACAAGCAATGGACATTACACAGTATAACTAAAGAACATTGTGGGCACTAAATGCTCAAGTCACCCATTAAATCAACAATTCTCTTTTTGAATGAAACAGGATTAGTAATGGTTGCAATATCATGGTCAAGATCATTCCAGTGTCGTATTGAACGAGGCAAGAAAGACTCCTGGTAAAAGTCGTGCTTACATAATGGCCTCATTATTTTATTAGGATGGCATTTTATTAGCTTTAATGTGAAGAATGACGGAACGATAGTGTTGAATAGTACATATTACTGACAAACCTCGCCGTATTGCCTGATTTTGACGTCAGTATAGAAATCATTGTCACGAATAAAAAGCAGGTTTTTGGCGACCGTTAGGCTTTAGCATGGCGGTCACATCAAAGCAGCAAAAATTATTATGTTTGGGTTAGGTTAGGTTAGGTTTCAGAGGCTAGGTTAGTTTAGGTGTTTTTTTGACAGTTCACCACGCCGTTGGGGGGCGCTCCCCATAGTTGGACACGCATGCAACGCTTCTCTAGCGCCGTTTGGGATTTTGAGCATATGGGATTCTAAACGGTGGATTCTTAACGGCGGCATTTCGGGATACCTCCGCTGTCCGTTCCTTAAGTGAGCTTTTGTCAGTGTCTTGTTAGTCATTGTCAGTTACTTGTCTTTGGAATCCCATGTTTCTCCACTCATTTCGTACATTCTGTTCGCTTCATTGCCTTTCATTTCCATGGATTCACAACATCTCAGAAGATTGCTGCGCCCAGCTATAAGTGGTACGTTGAGAACGAATTCGTCCATGTCTTTGGAGCCTACATTTCGGTGTTTTTATTTTTCTAATTTCAATTCAATTCCTCAATGGAGCGGAACTTCTGAGGAAACCACGCAACGGTCATAATGGCAATGAGTCGTGAGGGAAGACTGACAACAGTCTGCTGTGATTGCTCGCACGCGAATCGTGTCGCTTGCGTTCATTTTATTTACTTTTTATTTTATTTCCGTGTTAGCGCCGCGAAGCAACTGTTGCTATGAGCGGCGTACAGACGTGGACAGACGGAGAGAGAACAGCAGGAAGGAGTGTGGGACGGGGGGATTAGTGTGCGTCCTGGACCGACTTCAGGGGGGAACTGTGCCGACTTTGGTCTGGAAAGTCTTCGGGAAAACCCAGGGAAAACCTCAGACAGCACAGCCGGAAGTAGGATTCGAACCCACCACCTCCCAGTCTTCAGCACGACCTTGGTTACCACCAACGAGCGGACGCCATAGCCCACTCGGCCATGCCGCTGGTTTACTTACTTTTTTAGAAATCGAAAGCTGACCTTCGTCGGGCTAACCTTTCCTCTTTCTCAGCCTCCGCGTTTCCTGCTTTGCTTATTCGTTCGGATGGGGAGGGAGCGTATACATGGATGGGGACATCCACCCTGCTTTTGACGTGCGCAAGCTTCGTTCGCAGCGTGTTGAAAGAGCAACGAGGTGACATTTAACGTGGCTCGAAACCCTGTCTCATTCGTCATGCTATGTCTTCAGGCGCTACAATGCAAAATATTTTCGCTCTACGGTAAGAATTTTCAAAAACAGCCAGACAAAGCAGCCGCGCCCGACCGACACGGTCCTCGAGTCACGTTCTTTGTTTCTTTCTTCTCTGCTCACGCGCCGCTTGTACTTGCTTGCGCTGTGTCGCTTTGCGTCACGACTAACGTGCACGGGACCAGGTTACGTCACTACGTTCTCTCGTCCTCTGATACGATCTTTCCACGAGTGGATGTTTTTATCGTTTTCTTTTTTTTTTTAACGTGCGTGCGAGAGAGGCCTCTACTCGGCGTTCTTTCGCAGGAGCTCATTTTATTCGTTGCAGAACACGTTGCAGCGCTAAAAACAGTAACAGAAATACATTTGAAGATCACCTCAGTGCCCCTTTAACGTCTGCGTGCCTCACGCACCGCTTCCTTCTCTTCACCGACGCCGCTGCGAAGCAGGCCCACACCTCTGCACCATTGTTATCGGTCCCGCTATCACCCTCGTCATGCCGACTCCACATACGCCGCATGTGCTCCCAGTACACTCGCCTCTTCACTGAGAGCGCCGTCCCAGCCCGCACTTTCCTTCATTCCATCGATCCCAAGATGGAGCTCACCATCCCACTGAGCCTCACTCGAAGGGAGAGCTCACTCCTTCACCGCTTACGACTCAACGTCGCTAAGACCCCATCGCGCCAGTTCCTCATGGGCAACATAGGTTCTCCACTATGCACGAAATGTGGTGTGGTGGCGGACACTACCCACCTCCTCCTGCACTGCCGCCTTTACTCTTCAGCCAGAGCCGCACTTGAGCAACAGCTCACACACCTCGGCCTGCACCTCACGCTGCGGACCTTACTCGGCCTCGTGCAGCGCGCCCGACAGTGCGTAGTCACCAGATTGCTCCTCCGTTACCTCGCTGCAACCGACCTACTGGTCGCCCTGTGAACCGGACTATGCCCGCCTGGGTACTCTCTCTCTGATTCTTTTTCATTCTTTTTTTTATTCTTTTTTTTGGGGGAATAGCAAGCCGACACCCTGTCTGGCTGACCTTTCCCTCGTTCCTCGTTCTTCTTTGTTTGTTTGTTTGTTATCATTAAACATATCCCCCCCTTTCTCTTCTTTTCTTTCTTCTTATTGTGTTCCTTAATATTTGTCGCGACTGAAAAATGTTGTGTACGTTCCATTTAGAGTCGCTATATAAGCTTCGCTTCAGAGTATCGACACTGAGGTCCAAGGGAGAGCAGGAGCGCCATTTTGTTTCCGCGCCACACCGGTACCATTCCTAGTTGAGGATCAAATACGGCTAACATAATGCTCGCTGTCGGATAGAGCAACGTGTATGATCGTTGTGCGATAATCCATGTATTGTCCATCAGAACATCCCGAGGTTGTCAAGGTGAGCTCAAGGCCGTCAACCTTGATGAGCTGCTTGTAAGAGAAAGCAACATTTCACCCGCGCACGATAGATGACGTCGTGCGCTAAAGTGCGCCAGAGCCATTTATAGGGAGAGTTTGGCGATTCTTTGATCTTTTGTGGCCTTATGGGAGGAGCTTATTTTGACGTCAGAGTCGTCGTTGCGCCGCCCAAAAAGCCTGAATCCGAGCGGAATCCCCTTATCAGCCATCTAGTCCGCGCCATATTGATGCTGTCCGCCATCTGGTCGACAGCTTCGTGGTCGCGTTGAATGTAATCTACAGGAATAACCGGCTTATGACCCACTCGCGCCAGTGATAAGGGGGGCTTTGTGTCCGAACTGAGAGAGTTCAAGGACGAAAAGCTTTCCAAGCAAAAGGTACGCACGTGTATTCTCTCTTTGGAATGTAAACAATGATCAGCATCAATATGGCGTCGGCGACCGATTGACGACTGGATAACAATGGAGTACGACGAGGGAGGTCGTTTAGCCGTGACGTCGCATGACGCGCTTTAAGTTAGGCTCCTCCTAATGGCCAAACTCTCTCTATAAACGGCTCTGAAGTGCGCGTGCGCCTTGCTACCGTGGCGCGGAAACAAGATGGCGCATGCTCGCTCTTGGAACTCAGTGTCGATACTCAGAAGCCAAGCTTGTTTAGTGACTCTAGTTCCATTTACTGTCTAGCACTTGCAAACGCTTCCTATAACAAACGTAAATGAGACATTTACTTGGGAAAGCCCGTGCGAAACGGTTAATAGTTTTTTTTTTTTCTTTTCGGATCTCCACTACCTAGCTTTGCATACATGTGTTCAGAAATTCCGCTTCCTGTTTATCTGAGGAGTCACACTAATCCAAGATAAAGTGAACGAACTTATATGGGGAGCAGTCGCAGCGGAAGAATGTCAGGCCCTTCCTTTGTACGTTCTTTTCTCTTCTTCTTCTTCTTCTTTTTTTTTTGTTTGGGGGCATATAGAACCATTCCTACATAAAAAGTAGGGATGTGGCAACCGAATCCGCGAATCGTCGAATCCACGAGTCCTACACTCTTAAAAATGAACTTCACCACATAGCACGCTCCGAGCCAACCATCACCCCGAATGACAACGTTCTCGCCCTAGATTTGTTGAAAACGGGAGGAGGAGCCTATTTTGTATCCATTATGCACGGCACAAAATAGGCTCCTCCTCCCATTTTCAACAAATCTAATGCGAGAACGTTGTCATTCGGGGTGATGGTTGGCTCGGAGCGTGCTATGTGGTGAAGTTCATTTTTAAGAGTGTAGGCAGGGATTCGAGATTCGGGAACCCGAATCCCAGTGCCCAAAACGGCGAATTGAATCTTTCGAATCCACCGACCACGTTTGTTCGTTTCTTTTTCAAATTGGCGCCTCCGGAGTCCGCCGAAAGCCTCGTTGACCGACTGGTGTTCTCTTGTTTGTTTGTTTACATTGCTCTGAACTGAAAGAGTTCAGACAGGAACTGTTACATTACAAGTTTAAAAAGTAGTATGGTTTTGCTTTTGAGGGTTGCTTTAGCTTTATGGAAATAATTCAGACTCGAGAATCTATGTATTTCTTGTAGTCACACAGGTAACATGAAAAACGGTTAGGAGCAACTAATATTTATTCGAACAAGAACTTTCGTGCAAGAGACTGCACTTCTTCAGGTTACACAACTAAGTGCGACACGAGTATATATACCAAGTGAACAGATACAATAAAACAGGTTTCCAGAACTAAGTAAACACAAAACAACCAGACAGTAATACGATGCATCACGTGAGCAACCGTCACATAAGAATCAGGAAAGAGAAGGTGTGCGGGTAAATGAGACATTCGGAGAATTGGGATTCAAATGATTTGGTGGTGTTTACTTAGTTCTGGAAACCTGTTTTATTGTATCTGTTCACTTGGTATATATACTCCTGTCGCACTTAGTTGTGTAACCTGAAGAAGTGCAGTCTCTTGCGCGAAAGTTCTTGTTCGAATAAATATTAGTTGCTCCTAACCGTTTTTCATGTTACGTGTGTGATTCCCTCTTCGCGGGCTCCTTGACAGTGTTTTATTTTTTTCCCCTTTTCGACGTATTTCTTGTAGTCTATGAACAATATGTTAAATGTGGTAAGCTATATGGGTATACTTTCTCCCGAAACTGAACTATTATTATATAGTTTTTTCATTAAACAAATCTATATCGTATTCTGCTTCGAAACACTCTCCAGTAGAAGTTTTTTTTTTCTTCTTGGCTTTGTTACTCTTTTGAAAGAAAGGATTCGAGATTTGTAAATATTTGTGGATTCGCAGAACCTGCCTTGGATTCGGATTCGGATTCTCAAAATTCTGGATTCGTCCCATCTCTAATAAAAAGGAACGAAGCAACGACATCCGTTCCGTCGCCGATAGGTTACACTCTTAAAAATGAACTTCACCACATAGCACGCTCCAAGCCAACCATCATCCCGAGTGACATCGTTCTCTGACATGATTTGTTGGAAACGGGAGGCGTACGCCTTTTTGTGACAATTAACATTTCTGCATAAGTGTCACAAAAAGGCGTACGCCTCCCGTTTTCAACAAATCATGTCAGAGAACGATGTCACTCGGGATGATGGTTGGCTAGGATAGTGCTATGTGGTGAAGTTCATTTTTAAGAGTGTAGGGTAAGCTGCTGGAAGAAAAATATGGAGATGTTGGCGCCAATACAACCTATGGGGCTACGCTAGATCAATAACATGTATATAGGAGTAGTATCCGGGTGTGTATGTAAGAAAAAGGAAAACGCTCCTGTGCTCGGATTCTTCAGAATGACTGTATACGGCAGTGTACACGGTTCGTCAAAACAAGAGTTCCTTCTGGTCACTACAGGTGTAGTGCATTCTACAGCTCGGAGTACGAAGCAAATATTTCATTAGTAATTTCATATAAATATAACTTCCCAAGCAGCACAATGTACTGAAAGTCGGGTGCAACAGGGGTGGACGGTATGCGTCTTATCAGTGCTCTTTAGTTTCACGAGTTTGTTCAAGTCTTTCCACCTACCCGTCCACCCCTATTGCACTCGACTTTCAGTACATTTTGCTGCTAGGGTTAGCTGAACCAAGAGCTGACAAAAAAAAAAAAAAGAAGAGCTATTAATTCTTCCCGCCTTACGATGTTGTTTTCGTAGATAAGATTCCTCGTAGCGATAGCGGAGCACCCATAAATTCGCAGCTGCAGAAATATGCGCCAGATATATTTTCCCCAAGTTTTGTCGTAAAGCTACTGGTGACGTTCATTATGCAGCCGAGTCCTGCCTCGTGTGGCACCCTCGTGAGCGTAGCTTGGTGAAGGCCCTATTCTGTATACACTGCCAGATGGGAACGGCTAGGCCAATTATGATCATGGCGTTACTCGCTGGTTTTGGCAAAAATAGCAGCGTGCACACTAGGCGAACTTTACGGTCAAATTATCGATCCTTCTGCTGCGTATCTGGTACTTCGTTCTTTTAACTCTGATGTTTGCACCTCTTCCAAACGCGATGAGGTGAGCTGAACGTTTTTGGCGCCTCATATATTTATCAGCGCCGCAGCTTCCGCTTGTTTTTCTTTTATTTTGACGTAGCATTTCCGTCCAATCTGTTAAAATTTGGAGCAAATCTGTAAATATTGCGGATCAGAGTTCTTTTTGGAGTGAAAGACGGACATCGTGCATAGACGATTGGGACTGCTGTCTTTGAGCATCCATTTTTAGAGCACTGCAGAACTATTCAAACTCTAGATTTATTTCATAACCTTTTCCATTCTTCTGCGCCTCTAACCTCCTACATTCGCCAAGCTCATTACACGAGCAGCCGTGTCAACCATTCTTACAAGTGAGAAACATTCTTCTGTCACACCAACACATTCCTTCTACCCGCGCGTCATCAAACTTTGGAATTCATTGCCCGAAGGAATCGCATCCATCCATGACCATTCATCCTTCAAACCGGCAGCAGCGCATCACCTTACTCCGCAGCGCACATAATCATCTTCTTATTTGGTATTTTCAATTTGGACGCTTGACTCTCTGGTCTCCCACCCACATTGATTATTCAGTGATTGTTGTAATTGTTGTCATTGTAATAATTTTCTTTTGTATTGCCTTCACCCATGTAATGCCTTCTTGCCTATGGGTTTCTAACAATAAATAAATATTCCTCTCCACTGCTCGAGAGTACACTCTTAAAAATGAACTTCACCGCATAGCACGCTCCTACCCAACCATAATCTCAAATGATATCGTTATCTGCCCTGATTTGTTGAAAACGGTAGGCGTACGCCTTTTTTGTGACAATTATGAACAGCATAAGTGTCACAAAAAAGGCGTACGCCTCCCGTTTTCAACAAATCGGGGCAGGTATAACGATATCATTCGAGATGATGGTTGGCTAGGAGTGTGCTATGCGGTGAAGTTAATTTTTAAGAGTGTAGGCAGTTTGTAGTAGTTCTAGGGAGCTTTGAGAGCTCCCGTTACGTTTGTACCTCCGCTTCTAACCGAATATCTTATAACTACCGTCAGGCCTTGCATGGGTCTCGGTTCCGTTTGGATATCCATCTGTAGGACAAGGAAGCGCAATACTTGCCCACATCACATTTCAAAAACGTGTCAGTTTTGTTTGCGGCCTTCGCCTGTTAACACATTATTTCGCAGTTCCTTTAATATTTGCTATCCCTCTGTCTGCCCTTCATTTCAAAAGCATATTTGCAGTGTGTGACTAAACGGAGGACCTGTGGGAACGCAAATGAAATGCTAAAAGATACGCGATCTGCGCGTGTGCTGGTGTGGGAACGGTATACAGCTCACCTCCCCAGGAACCCATCTCACAGAGTGGTGTCATCTCGTCTTGCACGGCGTCGGGTGTCGGCGCGCAGTTGCTGTTTTCGGGGCTTTAGGTTTCCGACCAGGGCTGCAGATGGTGAGATAGGACGGTGAAAGGAGATACGGGTGTTTAGTTCAAGGTGCGTCTACTCTAGATCATGTTTCGGCGCTGCTTTCTACTCTGTTTTGAATGTCGTCATTCTCTGGCTCTCTAGGATATGCATACGGTGGCTTATCGAGTTGTGCAAGTCGTCGCCGGGGGTAACTACGATTTCTTTGCCGTCAATGTACAAAGCATATGCCAAGAGTTCATCTTCGTTTTTGTCGCATTAATGAGTCGCACAGATGCCGGACGTTCATCTTGAGGGGACTAACTAAGACGCAACGTAAATTGGGGATACTGAGTTAAGACAACACACAACGTTTAAAGGAGGTAAGAACTCCTATCTGCAGGTATTTAGTTACGGCTGTAATAGGTGTAATATTGTTCTTCTACGCTTCATAATTCTATTTACCATTTATTGTTCAATACTTCTGCTTCATAACGTGTGCAGCGTTAATACAAAAATTCACTTTTTTTCGGATACGGGCGAGTAGACGTACCGCCATCCAGATACCTCTATCCAATGTTACGTCATCTGAAGAACTGTAGCACCCAATCAGACGCCAACGCGGAGGTACACATAATGTCCTGCTCCACACTTCTAAAATTGAACCTCACCACATAGCACGCTCCTAGCAAACCATCATCCCGAGTGACAACGTTCTCGTTCCTGATTTGTTGAAAACGGGAGGAGGAGCCTATTTTGTAGCCATAATGCCGTACATATAATGATTACATAATAGTCTCCGCCTCCCGTTATCAACAAATCAGAAGCGAGAACGTTGTCTTTGGGGATGATGGTTGGCTAGCAGCGTGCTATATGTGGTGAGAGGTAGACCTATCAGATTCATGTATACAAAACGTGACACAGCCAACAAGTTAAAATCGCCTTTAGGAGCCGACACAGTCGGAGGGTTAGCTTGGTACGCTGTTAAAACAGAACTTCACCCCATAGCACGCTCCTAGCCAACCATCATTCCGAATGATATCATTCAGTGCAGTGATTTGGCGAAAATGGGAGGAAGCGCCTATCTGGGACAGATTATCTTGTCCCAGATAGGCGCCTCCCCTCAGTTTTGAACAAATCATGACGCTGAATGATATCATTCGATATGCTATGTGGTGAAGTTCTGTTTTAACAGTGTAGAGTTCATAGCCCCTTTAAAGGACCTCTGAAAGCCATCTCAAAAATTTTCCGTTCCGAACGCGTTGTGGAAGCAGGTAACTTAACATGATGATTAACACGAAAATTTTCTCTGTGCGCGATGTTTTTCGTAGAAAAAAAGACACTTGAACATCGCCGCGCGTGTTCCCACTCGACTCGCTCCTCCGGGTCAAACGAGGAGGAGAAAGAGAAAAACGTCATTGGTGACGTAATAAAAGTGGTGCGAAAGCGGCGACTGCGCTTCTATCCGGGTCACTGACTGGTTTTCTTTTCTTTCTTTCCGTTTTCTTTCACCCTGCTTTCTCTTTGTCAAGGGATGAATAAGGGAGGACCTCGATATTCATGGTCGTGAAAGCCCCGTTCTCGAAATTCATGTTCTGGAAACAAGGAAAAGGGGAAATGCTGCTTCGTAAGATGTTATGCCGCGATTAAGAACATAACATCACTATTTAACCACTCAAATTCAGGAATTTTCTATATGTGTTCAAGTCGCCATAGCGAACGAAAGACACATTTAGAAGCCATTTGGCTTAGCAGGGCGGCATGTTGGTTGGTTAGTTGTGTGCTTGCAATATTATGGGTGGGTTAGTCACAGTTTGCCGTTGGCAGTTTTCCGCGCGCAACATGTGCATTTTATAGTCAGCTAAAATTTACGCTAGTCACGTGTTGTTTCAGTGCACGCTGATATGTCGTCGGACGCAAACTTAACCGGCGTTGTCGGTCACTATATGGTGAATAAAACTGATGCACTATATGGTGACAAAACAAATGGCGCCGAGCACGGATGAACTCAAACTTGCGTGTCTGCGTCGTCCACATTTGTAGTCTGCATCGGCCAATTCTCGTTTAGCTCGATGGTTGGTAAGTTGACCATAAATTGTGGTGGTCTTATGACACTGCTTGGCTATGTTGGTGTCTAACTCATGCAATGAATGTTCAACTCCTGATGCCACGATGTGCCGGCGACGGCATATTGCGATAGATTTCACTGTATTGTATCTGGCAACGTATGGGCAAGAACACTCCTCCAGCTGAATAAGGAATTAACTGAATGGCTAACAAAGTTGCTAGTCAAAGTGACAGGCACTAGTGATCATAGCGAATTAGTGATATAGCGTATATTGATATAATGACATAGCGGACGGAATTAGTGGTCATAGCCATGCAGCGATCATTTCGAGGCGTGAAGTGAAGCAGCGCTTAGTGCCGCACTGTGTTTATACGTATTGCCACCAACAACACAACAAGAAACAGTCACCACGATAACGAACAGCATACAAAACACAGACACGGACAGAACAGCGTTCAACTGGCACCTGAAGTTTATTTTCATAATCCACCTACTCCGGAAGGTCGCTTTAGGGAAAGCAAGGTCAAGCGGGGAGAGGTTGACCGATTTTTGGTTGACTTTGCTCGGGGAGTTCAATGAGGAGGCCTCTACAATCTCACGGTCTAACCTTGAACAGTGTCCGTAGACCAGTCTTCGTTTACTGTATCTGATAAACCAAAGAAAAAGCAAAAGAAACGTCTTCCACCGTTGCAGCGGGGTTCCGAGTGAAAAATAGCAGACGACGTTCTTCGAACCAATCAGGGGCTCCACCTTTCTCACGTCAAAATGACGTAAGCGGCTCGACGGCTCGTTCCGGGTATTGCCACCGTTGCGCACGGTCGCAATTTTCAAAATCGAATTCTGGGATATTAATGCACCTGTTGATAGTATTACTTCGCATGGTGCATTTTAATATGCTTATTAACCACTTGGTTAAAAAAATGCTAGTGATTAAAGTGCTTTCCTAGCTCCTTTAAAGGAGCAATGAGGTGACATTTAACGTCGCTCGGAATCCTGCCTTATCTGTAAAGCTGTTCACCAGCAGTCACCATGCAAAATATTTTCGCTCTGCGCTGCGTTAACTGCGTAACTAGGGTTCCGGGTTTTCGGCGTTTATTTCTGGACGTTACCAGAGGATGTTTTTCGGAGTTTATTGTTTTTTCAAAAAGCGGAGTTTTTCGGAGTGTATGGTTTACAGCTCAGTTAATATCCGAAATTCGGAGAACATTTGATGACGCACGCACAGTTGCGCAGCGAAAACGCAGTTCTCAAATTTATTGCTTCAACACTAAAGAGACACAAGCTTAACAATACATTTCGTGTGATGTACACTGAGGTGTTCCGCAATTCCAAATGCACCCTTTCCGTGTGCAGTGCTCACTGTTATGCGACAGTACTTACATATGACAACCTCTGCATCGCGATCGCGGGACGGTGTGAACTCCTCGAAATCAGGGTACTCCTTGACGTAGTCGCAGGGCTGCTTTCGCTTGCGTCCCATCTTGTCGTCAGCACTGCAACTAGTTGCCCTTTAAAGGAGCTAGGAAAGCACTTTAATCACTAGCATTTTTTTTAACCAAGTGGTTAATAAGCATATTAAAATGCACCATGCGAAGTAATACTATCAACAGGTGCATTAATATCCCAGAATTCGATTTTGAAAATCGCGACCGTGCGCAACGGTGGCAATACCCGGAACGAGCCGTCGAGCCGCTTGCGTCATTTTGACGTGAGAAAGGTGGAGCCCCTGATTGGTTTCGAAGAACGTCGTCTGCTATTTTTCACTCGGAACCCCGCTGCAACGGTGGAAGACGTTTCTTTTGCTTTTTCTTTGGTTTATCAGATACAGTAAACGAAGACTGGTCTACAGACACTGTTCAAGGTTAGACCGTGAGATTGTAGAGACCTCCTCATTGAACTCCCCGAGCGAAGTCAACCAAAAATCGGTCAACCTCTCCCCGCTTGACCTTGCTTTCCCTAAAGCGACCTTCCGGAGTAGGTGCATTATGAAAATAAACTTCAGGTGCCAGTTGAACGCTGTTCTGCTGTATTTTGTATGCTGTTCGTTATCGTGGTGACTGTTTCTTGTTGTGTTGTTGGTGGCAATACGTATAAACACAGTGCGGCACTAAGCGCTGCTTCACTTCACGCCTCGAAATGATCGCTGCATGGCTATGACCACTAATTCCGTCCGCTATGTCATTATATCACTAATTCGCTATGATCACTAGTGCCCGTCACTTTGACTAGCAACTTCGTTAGCCATTCAGTTAATTCCTTATTCGGCTGGAGGAGTGTTCTTGCCCATACGTTGCCAGATACAATCCAGTGAAATCTATCGCAATATGCCGTCGCCGGCACATCGCGGCATCAGGAGTTGAACATTCATTGCCTGAGTTACACACCAACATAGCCAAGCAGTGTCATAAGACCACCACAATTTATGGTCAACTTACCAACCATCGAGCTAAACGAGAATTGGCCGATGCAGACTACAAATGTGGACGACGCAGACACGCAAGTTTGAGTTCATACGTGCTCGGCGCCATTTGTTGAATTTGTTGTTGTGGGCGCCACTGAAACAACACGTGACTAGCGTAAATTTTAGCTGACTATAAAATGCACATGTTGCGCGCGGAAAACTGCCAACGGCAAACTGTGACTAACCCACCCATAATATTGCAAGCACACAACTAACCAACCAACATGCCGCCCTGCTAAGCCAAATGGTTTCTAAATGTGTCTTTCGTTCGCTAAGGCGACTTGAACACATATAGAAAATTCCTGAATTTGAGTGGTTAAATAGTGATGTTATGTTCTTAATCGCGGCATAACATCTTACGAAGCAGCATTTCCCCTTTTCCTTGTTTCCAGAACATGAATTTCGAGAACGGGGCTTTCACGACCATGAATATCGAGGTCCTCCCTTATTCATCCCTTGACAAAGAGAAAGCAGGGTGAAAGAAAACGGAAAGAAAGAAAAGAAAACCAGTCAGTGACCCGGATAGAAGCGCAGTCGCCGCTTTCGCACCACTTTTATTACGTCACCAATGACGTTTTTCTCTTTCTCCTCCTCGTTTGACCCGGAGGAGCGAGTCGAGTGGGAACACGCGCGGCGATGTTCAAGTGTCTTTTTTTCTACGAAAAACATCGCGCACAGAGAAAATTTTCGTGTTAATCATCAAGTTAAGTTACCTGCTTCCACAACGCGTTCGGAACGGAAAATTTTTGAGATGGCTCTCAGAGCTCCTTTAATAGACCACACAGTATGACCTTGGTTCGATGTTTATTTTAGTGCTTAAGTCACGTGTCGGACAAAGAAATCGTAAAACAGACTGGAGGAAAACCCGGACGGTAAATCCTCAGGAGGTCGAGATGACCGCCGAAGAAAATGATAGGTCACGGAAACCATTATTATGTTGCCGTGGGGCCGGTATCCGAGGTCAGAAGAAACTCAGGACACAAAAGGAGGCCAATAACAATAACCCGGTTATCAGGGAAAACATCTGCCAAGCGGAGTTTTTCGAATTAATCCGAATTGCTTAAAATTTTACCGGAGTACGTTTTTCGGATTTTTTCGGATACATCCGAAAACCCGGAACCCTAGTTATAACTGCGCAATCAAATTTTCAAAAAAGAAGAAGAGAAAAATAATAAATCGGAGATAATAAATTAAAAAAAATAAGTCTGAGAAAGCAGCCGCAGACGACCGACACGATTCTCGCGTGATGTATTGGAATCTCCGTGCCTTGTTTCTTTGTTTTCTCTTCGCAGCTCACGCGACGTTTATACATGCACGAGCTGTTCCGCTGTGCGTCTCTGGTCACGTGAGGGGAGTAGCATACGTCACGACGTCCTCTCCTTCTGCGACGCGCTCTCTTCACGAGGAGGAGAATTTTTCAAAGGTGTGCGGAGCCGAGCCTTCGTGCTCGCACTGTAGGCCATCGTTCTTTGGCGGGAACTCATTTTATTCGTTGGGGGACACTCTGCACCGAAAAATAAAGAAAAAAGTCTGGGGGTCACCGCGGTGCTCCCTTAAGCGTGTGGTCACGAGAGCGCGATGCCGGTGTAGTGTAACGGTGGCGCACATGACTGGCAATAGACTGCCGTCTTTCAGTTCCAGCCTACACTCTTAAAAATGAACTTCACTGCATAGCACGCTACAAGCCAACCACCATCTCGAATGATATCGTTATCTGCCCCGATTTGTTGAAAACGGGAGGTGTACGCCTTTTTTGTGGCAATTATGAACAGCATAAGTGTCACAAAAAAGGCGTACGCCTTCCGTTTTCAACAAATCAGGGCAGATAATGATATCATTCGAGATGATGGTTGGCTAGGAGCGTGCTATGCGGTGAAGTTCATTTTTAAGAGTGTAGACAGCCGACAGTGACGAAAAAAAAAAAAAAAAATCGTTGCATTTACTCCGCATAACCTGGAACGAGGTGTCACATCCCCCTTTTAATTCGCAGTTGAGGAATGTCATTTTTTTTGTGGGGGATTACAGAGAGAATCGGGAAGATCGATAGACGGTTGACGGCTTGGAATGACAAAAATTGGAGGAATAAGGAACACGGTATGCACACCAAAAAGCGACACCGGAACTACCGCTGTGTGTCGCTAACAGCGTAACCTTCTATCCATGGAGGAAGGAAACACAGGAGCGGCCCTTCCAACCTTTTGCCGTTGGGACGGGCGTGCCAGCCCTCACATTGCATTCTGGGATGCTCCTGTCTACCATGTGACCGCTCACGTGACCCCAAGAGCATGCGCAGGCCAGCTCCCAAAGCAGACGACGGGAGCAGTGATTGTCTTGCAGCTCAGACCGCTCAGACATCTGCATTGTGATGAACGCCGCGCGTCCAGTTTTATTTGTGTGCGTTCGGAGGCTTACTCTTGGTTTACTCTTCTACTAGAAGACCGGTCACAGTCTGCAGGACTAGAAACATCATTCGTGGCAGCGACGTTTGTGTAACGACAGCCGCAACTGCGGTAAGAACACGTTAAGAAAACGTTGTTTCCGCAATGGTGCTCACATGTAAGAGTAAATGACTTTGGAAAAGCATAAAAGCACGTTACGCTGCACGAGCAACAAAGCGTTGCTAAACCGAAACTTTAGAGAGGACCACGTGGTGGACAGGAAGTAATGGCGGTTTTGATAGCAGCGACCGCCAGGGGGGTCCCACGGAAATCTGTTCGAAACGGCCGCTCCTGTGTTTCCTTCCTCCATGCTTCCATCCCTCCGAAACAGTGAACTCACCCGCTTGCGCCAGCCGCCAGGGTGTCGCACCGAAGAAAACGTACAGTGCTCGCGTGTTCCGTAAACCTTCGTCCCAATCTGCACCGTGCTATTGATGATCAGCCGTTCCCGAAGCAGCAGCTATATCCAACATTCCAAACTGTCAATTGTATATCGACCTTTCCTCGTGAAGGCCAGCCTTCAAATGGATCGAGTTAAACAATGTTATTAAACATTTTGCTATCAAGTCCAAGTGTAAACTAGCTTTTGCCACATCCTTCTTGCTTCTTTGGTATACAGATACCGGAAGCTCACATCTGAGGTTTCTTGAAGTAACTCGAGGGTGATAACATTTTGTGACTTTCCGGCGATCACTCAGCAAGTGTTCTCCACGGGTGATTTGGATCGGTTTTATGCTCACCTTCTTTCTACGTTCTCCTCTTAGTTTTTAATGTCTTCATAGTCATTATTAATTTCCTAGGTGTACTGTGCTAGACAGGCACAGATTGCGGCCAGTCAAATCCTCTTTTCTCCCTCGTTCTTTTAACGAAAAAAGGGGTTAAAAGGGGTTCTTTAACTTTGGGGAGTAATAGACTTAGTTATATCTGTTTTAATTACCATAATCCTCGCTTTCACAACACTATGCACATTTAAGTCAATAAACCCACTTAAACATTTATTTTGAATTTTCATTTAACACATTCATCTTATTAACATTTATCGGTACTCGCCCAGTTGATGCCCTTCATTACTACAGGTGAGATTTTAACAATGATTTTTTTTCGCATTTTTATTATCACTCCTTCCTTAGAATTTTAACGGTAATCCAAGTATATATACTTTGAAAGTATAAAAGGATATAATTCTGAATATCTCATCCTATTTTTGACACTGTCAAAAATAGGAGGAGATATTCAGAATTTTATCCTTTTATACTTGTACACTTGTACAATAAAGTAACTTGACTCGATTATAAACTTGATTAAAAAGTATATATAATAAAAATTCTAACTGGTGAAATAGCCCTCCGCGCAATCATTATTAATAAATCATAACGTGCGGGAAACACACATAAGTCCAACATTGACGTATCAAAACTCCTTCTTCGACATAGAAATAGAGTATCTCACGGCCGATACGCACCCGTCCCAAAAGCATTGAAGATCGCGTGTCATAGTTATCAACCCAATTTCGAGAACGCTATCATCAGGCTGGGGGAGATCCTTCCCGACGGCGGGCAGGACATCTTCGAAGCTATACCCTCAATGAGCTGTCCCACAAAAATTTGAGTCAAATGTCAGAGGAGTAGAGTATAGATGTCCCTTTTGATGCAGGGCAAACTTTCTGGTGGAGGCACAGAAGCGACAATGTTACAACAATGTTTGGCAGTTCTCGACTAAGAAAGACTTCCCAAAATATTTTGTCGAACTTTTAAATTTCCCCCCTTTGACTAGACTGGCGCTGCGCTCGCCTGAGCCACTCTGACGATGCTGCTTCATTTTCGGTTCCGATTTCACAGTATCATCCGGGGGCGTGTGGCGTAAGGTCTCTGGTGGATTGCCGCACAGTTGGCATGATGGGGTCGAAGCCGTAAAAGATTTCACTTTCCGTTGTGTTTGTTAACACTAATGGAGAACCCTGTCAACCACCAAGGGTAAAAACACATAGGGTTGAAGCACCTATTTGCTAGGCACGGACAGTCCGTTATCACGTACATGCCAACGGAGCACATGGTGGCAGGTTGCTTCACCAAGCCTCCGAAGAAGTCGCAGAACGCAATGTTCGCAGAAGGCTATCGTGTTAAAACACGCTGTTCATTTGCACATCGAAGAAGTTCCTGCTTGGAAGTGGAGTGCGTTTCCTCTGTCACAAATATACTCTGGAGAGATTCCCGGCTTCGAATTGTTCTTCCTGTAGTTTTTGGAAGAACCCCCCAGGTGGGAAAGATTAATCCACAGACCCGACCACTGTGGTGCGCTGATGATCGCAGTTGTCTCGCGACGTAAAGCCCCGAATTATTATTGTAGCTTTTGGCTCTGTTTCTTCATTCTATTATTTTCCTGGTCTTCAATTTCAACGCTATTGATTTGTTTCTTCAGAGGTGCTTCCGCTTTCCAAGCGAACAGTAACAGGGTTTGGAGTGGGGGGGGGGGGAGTTTCAACTCTCCCGAAACCGTACCTTCGGTAGTGCATTTCGGAGAGGGAGACGAGGGCGAAATCCTCCTCCCCTATGTAAAGTTCCCATAGAACCCATCCCGAAATATTTTACTGTCTATACGCTCCTGCCTGCGGAGGTCGCTTTGGTTAGTCGTTGCCTTGTCTGTGTGTTCGAATAGGGCAGCTGCTATAGTGGACGCTGTTCGTGTATCTAGAGTCACTAAATAGGAAGCAGAGTAGCGACACTGAGCCACGCCGGCGAGCGATACCGCCATCTTGGGTCCGGCGCGACTGCGTCGCCTAGCAATGGGACGCCAACGTCCCCCTTCCCCACCAGAGAACAGCGCGCAGTCGAGCCAGCTCACAACCGAGGAAACCTGTTTTGGATGGAAGGGATTCAACATGGACGGCGCGTTCTTGCAAAGAGAAACCACGTGACACGTCCGGCCCAATCGCGGACACCGAACGGCGGCTCCGGCGCGGAAAAGGAAGGCGATACTCTGTAGCCCTATTTAGTGACTCTACGTGTATCCTGCGAGGACGGGAGCATCCCTTTGAGTGTGAGACCTTCCGGGAGAAGGCCGATATATGGACGAGGAGAAAGGGAAGCATGGGGCGAGAACCGTCGCCGCTCATTGCTCGAACTAGCTTGTGTGTGTGCTGTTACTATTTTCTATGCGTACCGTGTGTGTGTGTATTGTTGATCGTGTTAAAACACGTATATGATACGCGAAAAACGTATTTTGACAACTCCAATCTAACTTATGCCATCTTTTCTGAGTTCGATTGAATTTATTGAATTTTCATCACGCCCGGTGCTTGTACCGTGCTATCGATGATCCATCAGCAGCCGTTCCGGAAGTAGCAGCTATTTCCGAGATCCGAACTGTGAATTGCCTATCGATCTTTCCGCGTGAAGGGCAGCCTTCAAATTAATCAAAGCACTAACATCGAACGTGATAGTGTTTAAAGTGTTTAAACAGTGGTTATGTTCATCCCGTGTTGTTTCATCGTGTTTTGTTAGTGTTTGTTCACCGCGTTAGTGTTTATTGATTGTTATCGTGTTAAGACACGCTGTCCATTTGCACATCGAAGAAACTCCCCGCAAAAATTTCGTAACCTACTTTAGTACTTGTCATGCAATGGTGCGCATAACAAGTGATCATGAAGCTCCGACGGAAGTGCAATGGAACATTCTTGTATAGCGAGTGACAATATAGATACCATAAGGGATTTTACGCAAAATTAAAGTGTACTGTATGTATTGCGTAGCCTTCTTATTGGAATGCACTCTGCATTCGAAGCGTTTCCCGGAGTTACTTTCTTTTTTCGTTTGTGTCATCATCGTTGCATCTGATATGACTCCAGCTTTACCTAACAGTATTTGCCTTATTTGTGTCGTTACTTCCGTAATCCTTTCATATTATATGTATTATCCCATTTTGTCCGCTGTGAAAAAGCCGGCTTCCGCGTACCGTGATAAGCCTCTAATGCTAGGTTTTCCTTTTCAAGGTCGTCTTGTCTCGAGAAGTTGCATGTTCCGCCAGTCTGTTATTAGAGGTCGTTTTCGGTTTAGCTTCCAGACTACCTTTCCTCCGCTACATGACGCCCGAGACAATAGATAGTTTTAGCAGACCGTTGATAACGTTGCTTGCGTCGAACTGTATCCACCGGAATCAATCAGTGGATAAGATTCTGAATCACGCACCACTGCGATTGGTTCCGATAGGCACGATAACCTCATCAACGGTATACTAAAACTCACTAATAAACGCTCCCGGTGTAACTTTTCATCAACTTCTGCAACCCTTAACGTAGGTGGCGACACTAGAGAGTTTTTGTAGACCGTTTTTACATCTCCGATACGATACCCTTGACGGCGTTGTTCTCACGGCGCATGCGCGGCGCTATCGGAGCTCAGCTAGCGTATCGCCGGTACGGATCTCCTCGAGTAATAGCGTAACGTGTTTGAGTAGTATACCGGAGGTGTCACGGTGTCGCGGGTTGGGGGCCCGGCGAAAAGAGGAATAAGAAGACTAGGCCAACTATACGCGAGAAGCAAGATGGCGGTGCGGACTCCCATAGACTCCCCTAGCATTTTTATGCTGCGCAAGGTGATTGCGAATAACCCTTTAGTAGATTTGGACGAAATAGATTGCAATAACAGAACTCCTCAGCAGCGTAATATCGAAAGGCTTCACGGATGATGGTTCGCGATTTGCCTCCCCCCCCCCCCATACGGGTTCCAACGCCCCCCCCCCATACGGGTTCCAACGATGTACTACAACGTCAACAGCGTCAGTCTCGATATATCGAATCGTGCATAGTATCGGGGCGTTAAAAAGCGATAAAAACCGGGCTGGTTGGTGGTACATCCTAGAAGCGATAAAACCCCGGTGCACGGGACACAGAGAGACACTGGTTTACCCGTTGCAACGGGTTTACTGAAACTGACTATACTGTTACCGATGCGGCGGCACAAGCCGGCTGGTGTAACGGCATGCAAAATATGTTGGGAGGGGGGATGATATATTTATTAGACGAAAAGGAAAAAAAAAACGGGGGAAAGGTCATCCAAACGTGACGTCGGCTTGCTATTCCGGAAATAAATAAATAAATAAATAAAATTAAGAAATAAGAAATCAATAAAAAGAAAAGAAACGAATTAAAGAAAGAAGAAGGAATAAGAAATAAATAAAAAGAAAAGGAAAGGAATCAGGAAATAAAGGATAAACTAACAAATGATGAAAGAAGGATGAGGTAGATTAAAGACAAAGATGACCAAAAAAAAGATGACTCACATGAAAGAATGATGAGATGGATGGAGGGGTTCTGTGGGGACTTTACTTGTTTCCCTCTGAGAAATGCTCTACCAAAGGCACGATTTCGCGATGGGGGCTTGATGAACACCCGAAACAACCCCTCCCCCCTGGTTACGCCACTGGTATTGGCTGCACATTCCTTAGGCGTGTTTCCTGTTGCTGGTCATACTCAAGCAATATGTTGCCTACAAATGTGCTTAAAGCTGATATGGTTCCGGAAGGGGTGCGCCGGAAGGAAAGGCAGGGGTTGTCGCCAAAGATTGGAGGTGTAGGGAGGTTTGGATTAACGACTGCCCCCTCCCACCAAGTGGTGTTCGACAAAAGCAGTGATCTTTTGCTAATGCACCACATGATTCAACCAGTAACAAATCACTAGTGAGATGAAAGAAGGAGGTCAGGAGGAAAAAAGGTGAGCCAGCTGTAGGACTCGAGCACACATCTTCTGTATTGCCGAGATGTGGGTTTAAGATGTGGGTTCGAGTCCTACAGCTGGCTAACCTTTTCAGTGGCTTCCTTCTTTCCTCATTAATTTCATGGGCATTTGAGGCTTTCTGTGTATTTGTCCTTACTATGTGTGCCAGCCTCAGAACATCAATTGCCACTAGTGAGATGTTCTTTCCTCTTTCTGGATTCTTCTTTTCCTTTCATTTTTTCGTTTTGTCTATGTTCTCTTCCAATGGAACACCGAATCGACATTGCGTCTCACTGACATCTCCCGTCGTCACCTTCTTTTTTCCTTGAATAAACATATGCCCCCGCCCCTTTAAAAAAATCGGGAAGTGACGAATCGAACCAGTCACACGCTTGCTCGGGTGCTTGATTACTTCGTTCCATACTTTGGTAACGCTGTATTCTCCCGTGGCTCAGTGGTTAGCGTGCTGGCCATGTCACGTCGAGACTGGGAGGTACCCGGGTTCGAATCCCGGTGCCGGCTGTGCTGTCTGGGGTTTTTCCTGGGTTTTCCTCAGACGCTTTCAGACATATGTCGGCACAGTTCCCTTAGAAGTCGGCCCAGGACGCACAGTCCCCCAGGGCGTCAGTCGTGACGTTGCCCACATATGCCCACGTTGCCCACATACGTGAGGCCGACAACGGCAAGCCCTATCGCCATCACCACCACCACCACTGTATTCTCGTTCGCACGTGCGCAATTTGCGTCCGAAAATAGCTCGACGCGTCTGCATGGCACGCCCACATTTCCGCCAGCAACAAAACCAGCAACAATCCTCCCTGCCCAGAGAACTCGAGAGAGGAGCTATAGTAGAGAAGTGGCTTTTGACGTTTCCACACGATGCCGCCTGGAAGGGAGGAGGCGTTCAACTGCTGCGCTGGAGAGGCTGCCGCTGTTCTTGGGAACTATTTATGCGACATTAAAGGGGCACTAAACTGAGAGAAAAAAATTCGGACTGAAAGATACTGTTACCCTGGCAACAATGCAAAAGCAACGCGATTCACCCGTCGCGTCTAATACCCCTGTCACACGGGCATTTTCGATCCTGCTCGACCGAACCTACTTGAACCCAATGCAGATCGGATGGTGCTACACGGCCGCTTCCAAGCAGGATCGAACTTTGATCGTGCTTGACTCAAGACAGTTCCCATAACAGGATTGAGAATTTCAAGACGGCTCGACGGCCGCCATTTGCATCCTCGACCCCGGTGAACTGTCATAACTTAAGACGGACATGCGCGCGAAGCTACAAATGATGCTTACATCGGTATACGATAAATTACCACTAATATCGCTGTTATATAGGAAACGCGAAATTAATGAGTTCCGTTTATTCATTTGCACAGGTCAACCATTCAATGCGCATTGAAAGTGGCCGTGTAGCAGCGTCAAAACTCGAGCGTGCTCGGGAAGTTCGATGCAGATCGGATTCGAGAAGGATCGAAATGCCCGTGTGACAGGGGTATAAAACTTTCGCTTTAAAAGCGCGAAGGGCATACAGTTTCCACTGTCCTCTTTCTCTCCATCTCAAGAGGCGAGAATATGGGGGGCCTCCCATTGGTCTCCGCAAACGATGTTCCGCGGTAATTGGACGCCCTACCGGTGGGACGTGTTGCGCGTCTGGGGAGGGAGAAAAGAGGGGTCATCGTAAACCGCGATTCCGCTTGCGCTTAAAGATAGTTCGCTCCCGAACGACACTAAAAAAAGAAAAAAAGAAAAAAGTAAGAACGTGCTGGACAATGCACAACTCCCCGTCAACCCTCTTCGTTCGAAATCGACGTATTTTCCGAGTTTTCCGTATTTTCCTTCGGACGTCGGCAGCGCGTCCGAGCGCCGGGGGAGGGACGTATTGCGGGAGGAGGCGATCGGCTCGCGTGACATTTCGTGACGTTGCTTCAGGTCTGGCGATAGGAAGCCGCATCTCGATACCGGGAAAAACGTACAGCCCTCTTGTCATCACACTGTTCTCGAATGGACGTCGGAAAGCGTGGTTGGAAAGCCTGCTTGCGTGAATCTCGTTGCTTTCAGATGCCTATACAATAAATCATACTGCTCGAGCAGCAGGAAACTAATGCACGGACCCGATAAAGTTCGAAATACCCTACGGTGTCCAACAGAAATCAACGAATCGATGCTTGGAGAGCGAACTATCACTTTAGATCACGAACGACGCCGCGGATGAATCCAGTTACTCTTGTATTGCTCTCAAGGTTTTTGTGTATAATATCACGGTTTCAAATTGCGGTCTGTATTTCGTATGGTGAATGGTATTGCACCCTGAAACACCCCTTGTCCCAACGCGAATAATGTTCATGATGCTGAACTCTTGAAAAGCTTCGAAATTTCAGAAAGGCGTCATAAATTTTAAACGTTTTTGTAAAAAGATTTTCCCGTTTAAAATGCGCTGTTTTTTTTTTCTATACACGCAATTGAAATTACCTTCAGGCCTCTCCTCCGCGATTCTCCTTCCCCTCAGTGTTCCTCCTCTCGACTACTGCAAAGGAGGTCCCCGGTGCCTCTCCATTGTACAGTTTCAAAACGTCGGTTTTGCACACGCGGCTCGCAGAAAGGAGCGTTAGCCAATCATGGACGTTAGATGCGGTGCGACGTGACGTCGTCAGTGGCGTAATCTGGCACCGCAGGTGAGTGGCATCAAGTTTCTCCTCACCACATTCCTGTCGCTGCTCGCCGCAGCGCGGCGCTAGCTGCTCAAGCTTCGCAGAGCCGTTTATTAGGAAAGTTTGGCCATTGGGAAAAGCCTGTCTCAAAGCGCGTCATTTGACATCACACGACAGGCGGTGCCAAGGCAAGTGGCACCATTTTGGACCAGAGCTACCGCCTTGAAATCTCCCATTCCGCCATTTTGGAGAGGAGATACGGCCTTGAAATCCCCCCTCCCGTACGGCAGCGGCTCTTCTTTCATCCCGTTCAAGTGGGCGGAGCGATGAAGTATCTCACGTCACGGCAACATTATTTATCATCATCATTAGAGACCTTAACAATGGCGCCTGGTTCACGCGACCTTCCTCTCACATACCTCTTACTCCACTCTCCCTTGCTGTCATACTTATGCCTGGTTCATACTGCAACTTCTCTCCGTTGCGATTACGGTACGGAACCAGTACGGAGACGGTTGTCGTACGACACGCTGTTCGGACACTAATTGCGTTCTTGGTGGTGGTGGTGATGGTGAAAGGGCTTGCCGTTGTCGGCCTCACGTATATGGGCAACGTCACGACTGACGCCCTGGGGAAATGTGCGTCCTGGGCCGACCTCTAGGGGAACTGTGCCGACATATGTCTGAAAGCGTCTGAGGAAAACCCAGGAAAAACCCCAGACAGCACAACCGGCACCCGGCACAGAATTGCGTTCTTGATACGGAAAACGCTTGTGATTGACCAATCACGCCTCCACTCTAGCACGCCTCCATTCCACAGAGAGTCATGAATGGGCAACAGTGATGTGGTTGGCGAAACTTGGAGTTATATGGAAGCGTACCTGTGGCATACGGAGTAATCAGAGCTTCTTGTTTCGCCAACGTGCTTTCGACCATGGGGGAAGGAAACACAGGAGCCGCCTTTCCAACTTTTTTCCATTGGGACGGGCGTCTAGCCTTCGCATTGCATTCTGGGATGCTCCAGTCTACCACGTGACCGCTCATGTGAGCCCATGAGCATGCGCATGCCGGCTGCCAAAGCAGACGACGGGAGTCGTGGTGTCTTACAGTTCAGATACCCTCATTGTGATGAACGCGCGCGTGCAGTTTTATTTCTGTGTGTCCGGAGGTTTACATTTGGTTTACTCTTGTATTACAAGACTAGTCACAGTCTGCAGGACAAGCACGGAGGACTAGAAACATCATTCATGACAGTATATGACAGCGACGTTTGTGTGACGATGTGGCCACGTTTTGTGTGTTTCTTGATGAAGTGGTAAAGGATGCCATTAATCAAACTTGTACAACAATGGAGGAAATCAAACGAATCTGCAGCTGTAGCACAGCGCCAGCTCGCAAACGAACGATTCAAGATGACTCTGACACACAGGGGCACGAAACAACCGATCAAGTACGTACTTACGAACGAAACCTTATTCCCGTGACAGAGCTGCTTTCCGTTGAACGACAGCCGCAGCCGTGGTAAGAACACGTTAACATAACGTTGTTTCCGCAATAGTGCTCACATTTCAAGAGAAAATCGCTTTGGAAGAGGATAAAAGCATGGAAAACTGCGCGAGCAACAAAGCGTTGCTAAGCCGAAACTTTAGAGAGGATCACGTGATGGACCGGAAGTAATGGCGGTTTCGACACGAGCGACCGCCAGAGGGGTCCCACGGAAATCTGTTCGAAACGGCCGCTCCTGTGTTTCCTTCATCCATGCTTTCAACGGAGGCAGCCATGTTGGAAAAGGAACGGCGACAGCGGAGCAATGAAGCGCTTGCGCGGTGCACGTTCGCTCATTGGTAAGCTGTATAGCCGGAGGCAACCCGTACCTAGGGTAGAAGCTGTGCTGTGTGGGGTTTTTCCTGGGTTTTCCTCAGACGCTTTCAGACATATGTCGGCACAGTTCCCCTAGAAGTCGGCCCAGGACGCACATTTCCCCAGGGCGTCAGTCGTGACGTTGCCCACATACGTGAGGCCGACAACGGCAAGCCCTTTCACCATCACCACCACCACCTAGGGTTCTTCGTTTTCGGGTTTTATGATTTTTCAAATTCGGGAGGGAAAGATCGAGTGCTATTTACACACGAGAATTCGTGAAGAAATCGGGCGCTATGATCTCTGTTTGATATATCACCGGGGAATGTTCGGGTGAAACGAAAGGCATATGAAACAAGCCACTGCTGTGACACTGGGGCGAGAAACAATAATCTTTATATTTCCGCTCGGAACTGGGATAATGAATGACCGCAGTATTCAAACACTTGCCAAGCTCCACAAAAGCTCGTCTTTGACTCCTGCAGGAGGGATCATAAACCGAGGGCAAATGGGTTGTCACAAATAGCTCTCTTTGCTGATATTATGATTCACTTTTCCGACGGTTTACCGAGAACGACAAGCTGAAGGACCGCAAGGATCTCGGGTAAATATCGGGTTTTACCCGAATTCTTGAAAATTTGTTCGGGGGGGGGGGGGGAACTGTCGTGAAAAATCGGGTTTAACCCGAAAACGAAGAACCCTACCCGTACCGCATGGAGTTCGGTGGAGCTCAACTCTTGCGGTGCGCGTGCTTTTCGGTTCGCCGTGCTTCGTCGCCATGACAACCGCGCCGCGCCGCATCCGTAACGCCTGAAAATGCGACAGTGTGAACCAGGTGTAACGGGCGAAGTGGTGTATTTAACGCGCGCTGCCGGCCTCGGTAGCTCAGTCGGTTTTGTGTCGGCTTGCTGAGCGGGTTCAATCCCGGACGAGAACGGTAGCAATGGGGCGGAGGTAAAGATTGCTTCCAGCACATTGTGTCGGAGAAATCCGACGCACGTCAAAAGAACCCCTCGTGGTCGAAATTATCCGCAGTCCTACACAGCGGCACGTGCAGTATGTAGCCACACAATTGTGGGCGGACTCACCTTACGTTTAAATCTACTCCCGATTATTATTAACGCGCGCTACACAATATCGACAAGTTCAAAATCAGCATCCTGTTTCATGCACACCTTTTAGGAGGTAACAGTTGTGCCTAAAAGGTTGCAAAGTTCTACCTCCTATCTACGAATGATAGGGTTACCGCTTCGGATTCGGTGAGCGAGAGGGGCGTACGCCTTTTTGTAGCAATTTGGATACATGATAATTGCTTTTACCACTCTTTTACACCCTTTATTAGGTGGTAACTACATAAGTCACCACCTTTTCACACCCTTTTTTCAAAGAGTGTGGGCTGTTAATAAAACCCTCTCGAGGTGTGAAATAGCAAACCAATCTCAGGTTTTGATGCCCGGTGACATGGACCGGAAAGTTTAGATGCTTCTGCACATATGGGAATGGTATGCCACGTACGACAAAGCGAGCCGATGTGTGCAATGTGCTGCCACAGTGTTTGGTTGGCTGGTCCTTGTTTCTGCCCAGTTGTCTGCTCGCCGATATGGCAGCATGTTGCTTGGGGGAATCGTGTGTGCTGGGCCTACTTCCCAGGGAACTGTGCCGATATTTGCCTTAAAGGTACCAGGAAAGCCAATAGAAAGCATCCAGAAAGAACAGCCGGGGCTGGGATTCGTGTCTTACCAGTTTCGTTGAAGGCGATTGTCAGCTTGACGGTTCGTCATGAGCATTTTCTGAAGCTCTCACTTGTGGACAGCGTGTGTTTTTCACGAGACAAGTTTATTGTGCAGCTGCACCCGTTTTTTCAAAGAAGTAGCTCATCCCCACTAAGCACTAACAAGCTCTCCAAACGGTCCGAGTAGTGCGACACCGCACCAGGGAGAGAGGTGCCGTTCCGAGAAAGAGGCCTTTGGCCCTAACTTGAAATGTGCGCGAACGGACACTGCGCGGGGGATTTGGACTTCGTCCTATGAAGACGACCGAAGTCGTGGTCAGTCCGTGAATGGACGAAGTGATAACAACGAAACTTCAACGAGCAAGATTTGTAATGTGTAACTCCTCATAATTGATACGTATAAACGAACCTTCACTGCGACCATATGGAGCTGGAGCACTGGAACCGATTGGTTTGCCTCTCCAAGAAAGGTCTTAACCGTTGCCAAGATGTCGTCTCAGTAGCTGCGTCATGGGCAGCTATTTTTGGAATACTTCGAATGATCGCTTTTTTTTTATTGCCTCTTCGGCAAACGACATTTTAATCTTAATCTTTCTTCCCTCCGGTCTGTTGACCCACAATTCGCATGAACCTTTAAACACGTCACACCTAACCCTTTAAATACCATGCCAATGATGAGGACGGTGCCCAGAAGAAGAACAGTCTCTGTTCGAAATATCGGCGGCTTCTGTCCTGAGGCAACTCCCTTCCTACATTCTACCGGTTCGCTGGATTTCTACCCATCAACATTTTAATCCGTTTTCTTAGGATGTTTGTTAATCATCTGTTGAAGCTGATCGCAAAAGACCGCTTTTCTTTTTGTTGGAAAGCGTTTAATTGCCCTGTACACGATTTTCATCACAGGGCCACGATGCTGAACCGAACATAGCGTTTGTTCTGGTTATTTGGCTATAAACCGCAACGTTTATGGAAATAAACGTCGCGATTGGCCTTCGCGGGGGAGCTATAGTGACGAATCGCTGGCAAATGACGCATTTGTCGCGTATGCATGTACGGAAGAACGAAAGTTGAGCATCGGGCCCCTATAGTGTGCTCTGAAAGAGTCCCTCGTCGTTTGTGTGGTGAGAGAGAAGAGAAGTTTCATGCTTCAAGAGGTACTATATGAACATGTAGAGAACCACGTGCGCAGCTTTGTCTCCAATTGGGGGGGGGGGGATATGTTTATTAAGAAAAAGAAAGGAAAGGTCAGCCAGACAAAGGTGGGCTTGCTATTCCAAACAAAAAAAAAGGCAAAAGAAGGGGAAGGGGAAGGAAAGAAAAGGGGACGAAAAGGAAAATAAGAAAAGAAAGGGGAAGAAAGAAGGAGAAAAGGGGAAGAAAAGAAGAAGAAGGAAAAAGAAGAAAAGGAACAGAAGAAAAGAAAGGAAAAGGAAAGGAGAAGAAGAAATGAAAAGAAAAGGAAAAGAAGAAAGAAAAAGAAGAAAAGAAAAAAAGAGTTAAGAACAAATGAGATAAGGTAAGGAAAGGAAGAACACAAAACTAAAACTGAAAAGTCACACACACAGTCACACAATCACAAGGCGTTGACAAGCGTGGAGAAAGGGGAGGAGCGCTGTGGTGACTGCCCACTGGGTGCCGGTGAGAAACACAGGGCTCACAGGGAGCCCAGGAGACCCGTGTTACGCAGAAAGCGGAGCACCGCTTTTGTGACTCTCCACTGGTTAGCTCGCTGCACAGGGCCAACGAGTGTTGCGAGAGAAACGTCTGTCTCCAATGGGCAGTTGCTGGCGGCGGTCTTGAGATGGTAGTCACGTACAAAACACCGAGCAACCTGCCTGCCTCTGGTGCTCGAGGGAGAGAGACGGGGGGGGGGGGGAGATCGCGCTTCCTGGGGTGGCTTCCATGGGGAACAGTACCGGTACTTACCTCAGAGTGTGGAGAAGGGAGAAGCCAGGAAATACGGAGACAGCACAACGAGAATTAGAACCCTGATTCATTACCCAATCTCCGACGAAAGATGTACAGCTCTGGTCAACCTTAATAATAACACTGGGAAAAAATGTGGTCTGGTCACCTAGCACGATTATACAGCAACCCTTGGTGCCACGAGGAAATCTTAATTGAACAAAATTATTCTGTTAGTTTAACGCGAGGATTTTGTTTATTTAACAGCCCCAAGGGTGGCCGTTAGCGCGCTCAGGAACGAGACCGCGTTGTTTTCAGTGTTATCATTAAGGTTGACCGGAGCTGTACTCATCGTAATTCTGCATTAGTATTCGGTTTAACTCTCATAATAATTTGGTGGTGGTGGCGTGCTATTTCGGAGGCCGCCTTCATAGGGAACTTGCCTACATTTGTCTCAAAGCACCCCCCCTCCCCCCGTCTGAGGAAAACGCAGGGAAAACACCCCAAGAGAACAGCCGGCGCCCGAATTCGAACCCGCGCGCGTCACCTCTCACTCTCGGCGCGGAATCCCGTCATTGTAGTCACTAAGCCACGAGAGCTGGTACAGTTGTTTAATTAACGGATATTCGATACCGTCGTGGGCCTGCAGCGTCGGGTGTATCCCGTTTGAAACCATTAAAAATAACCTTTCAAAAATAAACGCGTAAGTACCCACTGTTAAAAATATATCTCCCAGAATATACGCTTAAAAATCAACGCACAAGAATAATCGCCGAAGTATACCCGTTTAAATAAAAACGCTAAGGAATCCACGGTTAAGAATATATCGTTAAAAATAAATCGTTTCAGAATCCCCCCAAATCCACCCTACAGTTGCTATAGAGTCGACTATCCCAAACTAACCTAACCTAACATAACCTGATCTAACACGGCGTAAATTGCAATCAGTCCGCCTCCGTGCTAGATGGTGAGGGTATTTTGAAACAGTTTATTTTTAATGGTGAATTCTTAAACGGTGATCTCAAAGCGGGGATAGTAAGCGGTTTATTTTAGGAGAGATATTTTTAACCGCGTATTTTTTAAGCGGATTATTCTTGAATGTTTTATTCGTATGCGTTTATTCTTAATGGTGGATTTCAGGGACCCCCCGCAGCGTCAACTATCGTTTCACGAACGGCAACAGCGCCAGAGAACTTGGGTAACAACAAAGATCTCCCACATCCGGGTACATGTAAATGTACCCGGCTAAGATAGCAACGTAAGGTCTTTCGGCATCGGTTTCGTATAGTGTTGACCCCGTGTTGACAACGGCATATACATGGATGCAAGGAGACGGGTCCCGTTTGTCCATTAAGCTGAATCGAGAGAGTTGTAATTGAAGCCTCCGGTCTCTTCTTGCGGGGCCCGCGACGGTACGCGTCCGATTTCAACCGCCGTCTTGGTTTTCCACCCTTTGCGTGCATCACCGTGTTGGCTCCGGTTACGGCTCCGGGGATTTGTTGTCATCCAAAGCTCATCTGCTGAAAATGCCGGGTACAAAAAAAAAAAAAAAAGGAATCCAGGCGGGTGTTTACGCGCTGGAAGTGCGGGTGTACGATTCCCGCCGCCATAACGTATGCAGGGTAAATAACGTCTTCTTTCCGCGAAACAGAACTGGACCCGTATACTCTTCCATGGGGTGAGCTCGATTTCACCATTGACAGGATGGGAAGAAAGGAAGTAAAGTATACGTCACTGAAGCAGCAAACAGCCCCACTTCGCAACTTTAGGAAAGTACGGAAGGAAATTAAGCACCATTCTGGCGTGTTGCTGTGTGTGTGTGTGTGGGGGGGGGGGGGGAGAAGGAGGAGGCATCAGTGTCAAAGTCGTTACACGCAGGGCACGTCTCTGCCGTTAGGAAATGAACGCTGGGATTCGAACCTGGGCCTTCTGATTTCGGGTCGGATATGCTACCGCTGCACCACGACATTTCTCCGGAGCTAAAGTTCCTCAAGTCCAAGGTACTTCGTCCTGTTCGTAGCCGGCCTCGGCTAATTTCTCGTTGTTTACGTAAGAAATTAATTTTGACAGTGTCTGTTCAGAAAGAAGCACTGGAAGAAGTAACTGGCTCTCTAAATAAACGTTTGTTTGGTTGTATGTGGCATAGGCGGCGTGCAGCGCCTATAGGAGCGTGGAGGAAGGAAACACAAGGAAGCGGCCCCTCCGACAGTTTTCTATCGGGACGAGCGTAGCCGGCCTCGCATTGCATTCTGGGATGCTCTTGTCTACCACGTGACCGCTCACGTGACCCTCCAGACAGCATGGCTCCAGCAAAGCAGACGACGCGAGCTGTAGTTGTGTCGCAGTTCAGATGGCAATATTACGTTGAACGCGGGCTTGCACTTCATTTCTGTGTGTTCGAATGTTTACTGTTCTATTAGAAGACCAGTCACAGTGTGCAGAACGCAAAAGGAGTACGCGGGACCGGAAACATCACGTGTGGCAACGGTTACTTCCAACGTATATACTTTTCTTGTCTAAGTGGTAAAGAATGCCGTTCCATTAATCAGATTTGTACAACAACAGAAGATATGAAATGAATCTGCGGCAGAGTTTGAGGTCCCAAATGAACAATTCAAGATGACTCGAAAACACAGGGGCGACTAAAGCAAGTTACCGTGTACTTACGAACAAAACGCGTTCCCGTGACAGAGCTGATTTCAGTTCAACGAGAGCCACAGCCGGGACAGGAACACACTACCATACGTCGTTTCTACGACGGTGCTCACATTTTCACAATAAATTACTTTCAAAAACCGAAATCATACGGAGAGCAGCGCGAGAAATAAAGCCTTGCAAAACCGAAACTTTAGAGGGGATCACTTGGTGGACAGGAAGCAATGGCGATTTTGACTCGAGCGACCGCTAGAGGGTGGCTACGCTTGTCTGGAGGCAGAGCCGTATATTAAAAGGGAGTCTGGCCATGCCTATACCTGAAGCTCCACCCACTTTTTCAGCTTTCCGACCAATGGAGTCTTGAAATATGGGGCGCTATCAATCAGCCTGTCCTCACTATTTGCCCCCCTATCCAACATGGGCAGCGCCATTTTGGGTGGCAAGTGGATTGGATGGGATTGAAATGGATACCTCTCGCAATCTGCAAAAGTAGTGGATTGTTGGTGCAAATTTGATAAGCGCCACCTAGGGAGCGTAAGGCACGTCGGGAATTGTCGTCTGCTTCCGTCGTTGTACCGCTGCCGGCAGAACCACCTGCTGGGACACATTCTGTTGTCGGTATGACTTTTAAACAAATCTACATGAATAGTTGGAATATAAGAGGCCTAACACCGGCATATAAGGCCTATAACACACAACATATAACACACAATATAAGGCCTAACACCGGCGACAAAACGTATTATTTTCAGTTAGATATTGATGGATGAGCATAGGTTGAAACTGATTTCCGAGAAACTTCTATTAGGATGTACATTTGCAGCGTAAAATCATGTTAGTCTGTGAAAAGTTTTTGTCACGAAATCCCCGCTTCACTGTGTTTGTTTTCGTCGCCATTTTGGGTGGCAGTATGGTGTCATAACGACCCCATCGGTAAAAAGCAAACCAATCAGAGGAGCGAAACTGTGATTGACAGGTCGAGCCGCTTTTTGTGACTCCTCCCAATGGCCAGACTCCTTTTTAATATACGGCTCTGGTCTGGAGGGAAGAGCCGCTCCTTGTGTTTCCTTCCTCCATGTATAGGAGCGCCGGTGCTCGTCCCTCTGGCGGAGAAACGCAAATGCTTCGGGAGACGTTGGGCGCTAGCAGACGACGCTGCGCCCGTTTGCATTCATGTTTCCTGCAAGCGTTCTCGTAGGATTGCCTCATGTTAGATATAGTGTGCCCAGTTTTCGAGCAGGCGTCTCTTCGTAGGGGTAAAACTTTTGTAATTTTTACCACATAACTCACGTGTCGTCGTTGACATTCAGGCAAACCGCGTCAATAGCTTGACATGCTGCGGGTTACCGCTCGCCCGATGTTTCTCCATTTGTGGAAACTCCTGAACCCGTGAACAACAACAACCCTTTAACGAAAACCTTTTTTAACAACAATCCTCGGCTTTCGCGAATATCCTGATTGCTGGGTTCACTTTAATTATTTCCAGATTTGTGGGTGGTGTTGGCAGAGCCGCGGGATGTCCCCCAGCAGCAGTGTTTCCTTTCAGTTTGAATTTTTGGGTTTCCTAACTTGTCGGCCCCAACACGTAGTTTTATGATGGGATAGCGCTCCAAATTGACGCTGTTTCTCAGAAAGGATATATTGCATTTATGTCTAGTAGGTGTGGTTTAACTCTTGAGAATAGTCACATAAGAATGTGGTTCACAGTCTACGATATATTGTGCTAATGTCACGCGTGATTTGAACTAATGCGATTAACTGAGCCAGAAAAGTATCAAAAAGTCACTCTTTCCTCAACGCGTCTCTTCAGGCAAAGGCCAAGTGCAACGTGCGCTTACTCAAGCGACAATTTTGATTGATTGATTGATTGAAAGAAAGAAAAAAAATGGGGATTGCGACAATTTTAATATGTTAAATTCTCGTAGATGCAATGAAAAATGGCAGTGTTCCTATTGCAATAGTACATTACGACTACAAGGTGATGGACTAAAAAGTGCAATGTTTACTTTGTTATATTTCGAGTTCAACTAGCCAAATTAGATCGATTTACGCGTGCAAAACTTTACATTTCATTGCGACGTTTTTACCGCCTTTCTCTTCATTGCGTATTGTTAGCGTTGCTGTGGGTTAACTCTCTAAAGGTACTCGGTTTGATGACTTTTTTATTGGATAGCTAGTTTAGCAGCGTATCTTTCGATTTTTAATGTGAAATGCTCTGTGTCGGCTTGCTTAAAAATCCGAGTCAAAATTAGATATGTCAATTGCCAAAAGAAGACACACACACAGACACACACACGCACACATAAAGAGACGATGATGAGAGGGCGCCAAAGGAAACTCTCAAACCCTTTACATTTTACCACTTTTGGTATGGCACACACCATTGAAATTTTCCCCAAACTTTCCACCACGATATCGAAATCTCCTTCGTTCACAAGAAAGAAAGTAAAATAAAATAAGAATCACAAACCACAACTGCCATTCATGCTAAGGGCGGTTTTTGTAAGGGAGGCGCAGTCGGGAGGCGTCGGGTGCTCGAACGCCGCTGGTTTCCACGGAAATAATTTCCAGCATGTCATTACG
The DNA here is from genome assembly GCF_037126465.1 of Ornithodoros turicata. NCBI lineage: Eukaryota > Metazoa > Arthropoda > Arachnida > Ixodida > Argasidae > Ornithodoros > Ornithodoros turicata. The sequence goes on from NC_088207.1 coordinate 14,714,368, forward strand.
TTTGGCGAGAAGCATCCAGACTATTTCTTCGTAAAACACGGTGATGAACGAACACGGTAACTGAATCACGCGTTGTGGATTTGCCTATCTGTCAATGCAGCCGCCGCGTACGACTCCCAGCACGTTTGCGGTTGTCTCCCGCATGGCGGCGCGGCTGTCGCTCTTGACACCGCCTACACTCTTAAAAATGAGTTTCACCACACAGCACGCTCCTAGCCAACCATCATTCCGAATGACAACGTTCTCGTCCCTGATTTGTTGAAAACGTGGGGCGGAGCCTATTTTGTGACACTTATGCTGTTCATAATTGTCACAAAAAAGGCGTACGCCTCCCGTTTTCAGCAAACCAGGAAAGATAACGATATCATTCGAGATTATGGTTGGCTAGGATCGTGCTATGCGGTGAAGTTCACTTCTAAGAGTGTATACATGGAGACTTGGAGAGTGACCGCCCGAGCTCCTCTTCGTCGTCTGCACTTCCTGGTACCCAGGACTTGCGATTGCTGGTGGAGTAGCACTTGCGCTTCCGCCACCTTTGCCCTTCTTCGAAGGCGATGCCCCTGAACGAACCACACGTAACCTCAGGGGCGGATCTAGAAGGGGGGGGGGCAGTTGTCCAGAACCCCTCTTCAATTTCTATCTTCACATAGTTTTTTATTGACCCTAGATCGCGTATCTAGCACGCTGTCCATGGCTGGACCCCCTCGTCAGGAAAATCCTGGATCGGCCCCTGCGTGGCCTTAGCTCTAAACCAAGGTGTTTGCCACAAAAGCGAGCTCGCGTCCGTCTCCTTCCTAGTTGTGTGCGTGAACGATCATGAAAGTATCCGTTGGGACTATTGTTTCAAGCAGTGCCCGGCGCGACGATATTCCGCCTCGTAATGACGTATCTCCCAGCGTCATTGTGACGTTTGATCTTCAAGGAAAAGGCTCGCTCAGAAGGGCCTCGCCCACAGCCCGCGGAGTGTGGACGAGGGAGTCATGTGTACTTTGCGAGAGACAGCGCGGTGCTTCCGACTGTGCCTTCACTGACATGCACGAGCACACATAGGAAGCACTTTACGGGAACGACACGATAAAGGAAGCTGCCAAATCAAAGCTCAGCGACGTGATGTACCAGCGGCATGGCTGAGCGGGGTTGGTCTCGTTCGTGGTAGCCAGGTAGGTCGTGCTGAAGACTGAGAGGTGCTGGGTTCGAATCCTACCACCGGCTGTGCTGTCTGAGCTTTTCCCTGGGTTTTCCGAAGACTCTCTAGACGAATGTCGCCACAGTTCCCTACGAAGTCGGCCCAGGACGCATACTAACCCCGCTGTCCCCTACTCCTTCCTGCTGTCCTCTCTCCATCTGTCCACATCTGTATGCCGCTCATAGCCACAGTTGCTTCGCGGCGCTAGCACGCAATAATAAAAAAAAACGCATGTGATGTCAGCAGCTGCAATAAGACGATAGGCTTATCCCCTCTCCCTTTCTCTCCATTGTCGTGAACACATTCCAATTTACTGAAACTCGCCACTATTTCTCAATTTTGAATGCGAACATCAATTTCGTTGATTTCGTAATTTTCTAAACAACGCTGAAACTGCGTCGCCATTTTTTCTTGTTGTTTTTTGTGCATGTCCAGCGGTATTCCTCTAATGCTGCTGACATCATATTCCTGAGATTTTGATTTTTGAAATTCAATTCAAATTCATTTCAAATTCAATTTTGAGCTTGAATCTTTTGAGTGTTGTTCTCGCAGAGTGTTGCCGATCTACTAAATCTCACTTATACTTGAATATTCGCTAACAGCGTGTTTCACGGAAGCACTTGAGTGAGTTGTAACGTTGCGACATCTCTTGCAGTAGTTGCGTTAAAAGGTAAGGTTGATTTACCTCTTCTTACCAATTTCAAGTACCGCAGGCTACCCCACGGTGAAAAGACTGATAAGATAATGTAGCATAAAATGTTTATACTTTTGTATCCGTTATCAGGAAATCACCAAGGCTCCGAAACATCAACACAGGGCAAAGGCCGACTTTACTATCACTATTGGTATAGTAGTTTTGACAGTTGTCGAGAATAAAATCCGATGTACTAATTTGCGTTGTTGCACACGCACGAGAAACCGCAGGATGAACACTAACACAGTACTAACACAGTAACACAGTACTAACCTTGCCGTAAAATTACGCCTTATAGTTAAAGAGCTACTTCGGAACGATCGGTGAAATAATTGCTGGATTGCTGATTAATGGATGAAGGAAATACGGGTCTCCGAAGATGCGCAATGAACAAAATGAAAAAAAAAAAAAAAGTTGTTCCATCACGATTTTTTTTTTTTTTTTTTTTTTGCGGACGGTCTACCGAACGGATTTTTGTTCTGAAAACGGCTACGATATCAGGTCACCGAAAGGAACAGACGTTCTCATTGGGGCAACTTCGTAGCTTTTATAATTAAAAAGTTAATTAACGATTTTTAGGTAATTAGTCATTTGACGGTCGAGCAGCATATGGCCAAGAACGTCCGCCGGCCCAGAGACGATAGAAGTGAAAACAGCATGTCTATAGCCCTTATAGTTTTTTAATGAAAAATTTGTATCGCCTAAAAAAGACACCCTGTAGAATGATTATTAATTGCCAATGAAGGAACAATATAAAAAAAGCACTAGAACCATATATTGAGAGAACTGAAGTGATAATTGACCAAGTCATCTTGCTGCCGGTCGTAATGTCATAATAATGTGTGTTTTTTTATTATTATTAGAAGCACTGGTACTTTTTCAACATTTCATGTCTCTCAACGATCAATTTTCTTCATCAAATAAGCTTTTTGTAAAATGTCAGACTGGGACTGGAGTTGGGAGTTGGACGGACTAAAAATAATGCGGAGAGGTTGAACTGCTGGTGCTGCATCCCGCTGAAAGCGCTAAAACGATGGTGAAAAGAGGAAGACACACATATAGCGCTATCGGTTTTCGTTTTCTTACTATCATTTTAGCGCTTTTAGTACGGTGCATTTTTGATACTTTTTTGTGAATTCTTGTGTGGAGTCCGGGTACTTGAGTACTTGACGGGAAGTACTCGAAAAAGCACGGTACAAAGTACACGATTCGAAATGTACTTAAAATAAAGTAAGAGTACTGATAAATGTACTTCAGGTGCTACTTGAGTACTTCTCCATGACTGGCTAGGAGAAACTTGTGTCGCACGTTCGATTTTGAGTTGCTGCAGATTAAGCTCCACTGCGCGGCCATTTTGTAGCTACTCTGGCGCCATCGTGCGGGTATTTGCTGGGAGACTGCGGGCGCTTCGGTTCAGTCCACTGGCAGAGCTGTGCGTTCGGGATATGGCTCGTTGTTTGGGCTCCCCGTTGGCTTTATAGATGCATAAGTGTACATTTTTCTACATATGAACTGCGTTTCGTAAGCCTTGGGAATAAAATAGAGTAACAACCGAAGTCAGCAAAGGGTGTGCCATCTGGTAAACTGCTGCGACACCGCAGGTGCTACATGCGGTTCCTAGTTTGTTGAACCATACGCCGAACATAATTATGTTCAATAAGTTCAGCGCACCGGCAAGCAACACACGAAACAACATTATACTTGACGTTTCGGGTCCCATACGGGTCCCATCATCAGAAGTGAGCCGTCCTCTCCGCTACTGCCTATTTATGTACCAGTGGGAGCCTAATTATGTTTGTGTATGTTTTTTCTATGTACATGTGTGTGTGTGTGTGTGTGTGGCGCAAGGGACTATAACAATGCGGCTAGTATTCAGTGGACTGTTGACGTCATGTCATGCTTTTGTCTTCATATATTATTTCACCTGTAAAGCTCACTGTTTCTCATTCACCGTTCTCACTTTCAATTACGTATCGCCAGGAGGCCAGTAGTATTTCCAAATCAATAAATAAATCGCAATGCAAAGTGAACACGGCCGGGGAGTGCCCTCCAATCTACCAGAGCGCCATCGCGCGGCCGCGGTGCGCCCTAACGAGTTTTTCGACGGATTTTCCTGCCCAGAGAGAGTATTCAGAAACCGTGCTATTACATTTCTGAAGTGCCCAAGTTGCAAGCTTTCGGGGAAAGTACACAGTTTCTATAGCTTTCACATTCGCTTTACAGTCCCTTTAACAACAATAACTTTACTTTGGGATGGTGAATCACTCTAGCATGCGACCTCACCTAGACCTCACACATCAACTCCATTGTGACTCAAGCAAATAAATCCCTAGGCTTTATTAAGGGTCACCTGCACCTGGCCTCACCTGAAACGAAGTTTCTCGCCTACACAACCTTAGTCCAACTACAGCTGGAATGTGCCCCTACAATCTGGAAGCCATCCCAACATCCCTTAATCGACAAGGTAGAAGCTGTACAGAACAGAGCAGCGCTGTTCATAGTTCGCGATTACCATCCTTTTTCCAGCGTCTCAGCCATTACAGCCAAGCTCTCTCTTACTCATTTCGTTACCAAACGAAACGTGTTAGGCCTAACGTTCTTTCATAAGGTACATTACGGTAACCCTCTTCCTCACCCCATATACTGTCAACCCACTCACAAGTTATTTCCAAGACTTGATCACCCGCACAAAATACTTGCTCCACCTACGCGAACAAAAAAAAAGTCCTCTACTCTCCGCACCAGCTGATGGTGTCCAACTGGAATGACCTTGCTGCCGACATAGCATCAGAACAAAATAGAGTGTGTTTCACTTAAGGTGATAAAAAATTCTAACTGGCTAAGTACTCGCCGGAGGATTGTCGGACTTTCGGGGATTACCTTCTGGAAACTTATGCCACCATTGAGGAAGGCTTTGGACAATTTTTAATTGCGGGAAATTTTTTTTTTCAATTCAACTTTGAAAATTGCCAAGCAAGCCTCACTTTTTTTTTTCTTACAGCAACATGAGGTCCTCTACGGATAACCACAGACCCAACCAAAACTACGCACAGTATCGCAACAGAAATAGTCTAAAAAAATTTGTAAAAATTCGGCTTTAGCCCCGCCTGCTGAGTTGTCGCAAAGAGAAGCGCAAGGTATGTGCGGGGAGAGGAAGAAGTGTTCCTGCCTCTTGTTTTACCTTTCGTTTCCCCGGTTTGACCTTGATGCTGGCGACAACCGACTTATCAAAAAGAAAACAAAACAACCGTGTTATAACAAAAAGAAGCCAAGACAAATGAAGGCAGGGGACACTCTCTCGTCTAGACGCTGATTTATAGCGCGCGCTTCTCTGGAAAAATCAAGCGGGCCGGGCTAAAGCGTAATTTTTACTAATTTTTTCTAGACTATTTCTATTGCGATACTGTGCATACTTTTGGTTGGGTCTGTGGTTATCCGTGGACGACTTCACATTTCTGTAAAAAAAGTGAGGTTCGCTTGGAAATTTTCAAATTTCAATTGAAAAAAAATTCCCGCAATTAAAAATTGTCTAAACCTTTCCTCAATGGTGGCAAAAGTTTCCAGAAGGTAATTGCCGAAAGTCTGACAATCCTCCGGCAAGTACGTTAGCCAGTTAGAATTTTTTATCACCTTAGGTGAAATACCCTGTATATCGTCCTTTATTCTCAATTGATATGGCCATTTTTAGAACGAATGAATTTCTTTGTGTGGAGTGAACGAGTTTTATGTATTTATGTGTACATTGTTTAGTATTTGTCGTCCCTTTGCACTTTCCCTCTGCACTTTACGTGACAAATTACGTCATCTGACTCAATTTTCATTCACGAGTAACCACTTAACCAACAGGTCTTCATAGCCAAAAGTGCATGCTGAAGGTTTGCGGAAGTTAATTTACATTAAATGAATAATCGAAGTACTCTGTACTTTACCCGAAGTACATTTGCGTTGTGATACTTCGCACTTTGGTGTATACAGACGGCGCCAGGTACTTGGTACTTAAGCACAATATTTTGAGGGCACTGGACACCACAAGTGTCTGCCGCCGTCATAAAGGCGATTAAGGGTCGTTTTGAAATCTGATGCACCCCAACAAGCAAGTTTTTCGCAAACCGGTGGTTCGATCGCGCGACAGAAGAAAACTTCGACGGTTATACGCAGTGACGTTATGATAAGGAAAGTGCTGGCTGTCAAAATCAACTATATATGGCGAAGTGGATTAGAAATGTTTCGCACGCTGACTGAGCACCACAGCGAGCCATTTTTAGCGTTTATAGCATTTTTACCGTTTTTTAACTTTCGTTTCTATCCGGAGCGATTAAATAAACACCTTTCGATGGGGAGGATCACCAGTCTGTTGTGTCACGTGGAAACCAAGCAAAGTATTGATTGCTTAGGTAACGCGAATATTTTCACGTTACCCACCAATCTCATATTACAGGCCCGATTATAAACGCCTCCTCCCAAGAATCTTCGACCCAACTTGTCGGCCATATTTTCTGACGAAACATGTTTTTGAAACACCCAATCTTTACATAAGTCATGCGGTTCACTTTTTTATTTTTTATTTTTTTGTTTATCCACCCGTTCCACTTCAAATGAATCCAGCAATTTCTGACATTATCCAGTTTCTCTCTCAATATGTTATTATGTTTTTTTTTTGTTTTTTATTATTCCGTATATACCGCGCGAAAAATTATCTTCCGCCTGCTTGGGTGCAACCTAAGCGCGGCGCGAAATTCAATGCCTTCCCGTCTCTTTCATATTTTTAAACGCGCGCGTATCGCGTGGCAGCCGACGCTGGTAAAAGGCGAAACCATCTTTCTACCTTAATAATAATATTATTCTTCGCGTGCCTTTCTGGGCAGCCAGAAAGTTGTTAATTTGAAATTCTACGCGAGCGACGAGTTTTTGTGCAATACGTCGCGGTTCTTCGTCGCGCACATACGGGGTCGAGTAATTAAAACCGCGTCGGAATGGTGGCGGACTAAACATATTGGTTTTGTGTTCCCAATGTTGGTCGCGTAAGAAGAGCTTTTGATCGGGCCGTCACCCGAGCCCTTCTTTTTGCCCAACTTCCGTGGAAGAAGAGAATTTTCACCGGAGAGACCGGACAGGGTCGAAATACGGTACCTGTGTTTCGGACATGAATGCATGCGCGCAGTCAAATGAGTTTCTTCGATGCTGGTAGAGAGACGATATCATTGCTAAGGAACTGCGCGCGTGAAATAAAAGTACTCACTCGATCTTTGCATTTTTTTTAATTGTGGTGGCGGCTTGCGTGGTTCTCATTGGCACTCTGAATTAAGCTGGCCACTAGCAACTGAGTGCACTCTTAAAAATGAACTTCACCGCGTAGCACACTCCTGGCCAACCATCATGTCAAATGATATCGTTGTCTGTCTTGATTTGTTGAAAACGTGAGGCGTACGCCTTTTTTGTGACAATTATGAACAACATAAGTGTCACAAAAAGGCGTACGCCTCACGTTTTCAACAAATCAAGACAGATAACGATATCATTTGAGATGATGATTGGCTAGGAGTGTGCTATGCGGTGAAGTTCATTTTTAAGAGTGTGGGATCTCGACATAAAGTTTCGCTGAAAAAACAAACAAACAAACAGAAAAACAAAGAAAAACGAGAAATATTCACTGTTCAGAAGGGAGGAACCTTGACTGTGGCAAGCCATGCACGTCTGCTGTTAAACTTTTATAACATATCGCACCACTTTTCGTACGTAGCTTAATTAGTTGGAACTTGCAAGCAACATGTCGTTGAGCCCGGTCACTGTAACTGACTTCTCTTCCACGGAGATGAGATGCCAGCTCTAATAAGATTGTTAAAACAGGACTTCAACACGTAACGCCCCTTCTTTCATTCAAAATGATGTCGTTCTGTCTAAAGAGTACTTCTTTTTTGAGTAGTTCATACAAAATGCAAAGCCTCCGTAAAAAAGGCGTAAGTCCCTCATTTTCGACAGACGAAGAGGGGAGGTGATACCTGAAGATCAATTCCAACAGTGTAGCTGTCACACACACACACACATAAATGGGATGATGATGTGTAGCTGTCAGCTTCAGTAACTATACAGTGCTAAAACAAACACTCAAGGCCATTAAGGTTGATGTAGTTCTGGCAGCCTTTTACGTAACTTAAATACTCTACTTACTCCATATGTTAGATACTTTTAGGAGTAACTGGACACAAATACTTTTTTAATCTCGGTACTTTGTATCTTAAGTATTTTTGGAAGTAACCTGTACCCCTAGTATGCCTTAGTTACTTTATTATTACCTTCACTCTTAGAAATGAACTTCACCGCACGGCGCGCTCCTAGCCGACCATCATCTCGAATGATATCGTTATCTGCCCTGATTTGTTGAAAACGGGAGGCGTACGCCTTTTTTGTGACACTTAGCTGCTCATAGTTGTCACAAAAAAGGCGTACGCCTCAGGTACGGCGCCTCAGGTTCAATGAATACGCTGGACAGCTTTGGCCCCAAGGGCATGCTACTGAATGCTGGTGCTGAATGCTAGTGGAGAGAACCGCTTTCTCGTATAGTGAGAGCGACCGAGGGAGTCTCATGGCGAGCCTGGAAAGAAAGCGGTCCCTGCACGCTACTTTTTTATTCTTTATTTTAACATTTATTTTACGTCCAGGGCCGCCTTCTTGCCGTAAGCCAGAGTAGTAGCTAATTTGCATGAAACTTGTAACTGTCACTAGTTACTTTTTGCAGTAACTATAGTTATTTTTCTATACAAAAGTAACTGAAACCTCGTTACCGCTTTTCGTTAAAGTAACTGTAAAATGTTTCCGTGAATAATTTACTCAGGTATTGCAGTATTTTTCACTCATTAGCTCCCTATAGAGTCGTTTTGTCAAGACTTTAAATACCTTAGAGTTTTCAACAACAACAACAACAACAAAAAAACGAATTTCGTCATCTCATACGCAGTCCTGTACACACACCTTAACCAACTTCCACCGTGCTGTTAGGGACCAAGGGAAATCATCCGTTTAAAACGCGGTGTAACCATGTGCTAAGATAGTACAAATAAGCGGTATAACTTTTTTTCTTTCGAATTACACTTATTCCGCTCTTTTCCAAGAAAGCACCTGCAAAGTAACTAAGTTACTTCGACGTGGTAGCTGTGTAGCTATAACTAGTTACATTTCAAAAAGAGTAACTGTAACTTTAACTCAGCTTCTGCACTCTAACTGTGACTGCGACTTAGTTATTTCTTTTGAAGCTTGCCCATAACTGCTGCAAGCAATCCGTCTCATCAACATTGGCTATCTTACTGGGTCCCGTTCTTCAGCCGACCCAGTGGGCCGTCACCACTATACGCTCCTCCGTTTTCTCCGCGCTACGAAGCTTGTCATCGCCTTGTGATTGTGTGGACAGTGTATGTGATTTGTCAGTATTTTTTCCCCTTCATGTCTCTTTCTTTTTGCCTCCTTCTGTTTCTTTAGTTCTTTTTTTTTTTAATAGCAAGCCGACCTCTGTCTGGCTGACCTTTGCTTTTTGAAAAAATAAATCTTCATATCCCCCCCCCCCCCTTTCCCGTCTCATTCTGTTTTCTTCCTTGTCCCGTAACTTCTCAAGCTCAAAGGAGATGCTATCGTCGTATCTGCGGGAATAATGATAGATCAATAGAATTTTATCATTCATCCAAATGCGACCCCCCCCCCCCGGGAATTTTTTGTTCCAGCTACGCGAGTCCGGTTCCCAGTATCCCGCATAGCATAGGAAACGAGAGGCAAGACCTGAGGAAAAAGCGTTACCTTCATCTTTATTCTAAAATCTTATCCCTTTACTCTTGCTCCCTATACCCTTTGTTTTTCTCTCACATGCTTTGTTACACTAGTCTTTGTTCCTGTGCTCTTGTGTATGGCGTATCCGTATCTTGCAGCCTATAGACCTCTACCTGTTTGTAAACAAATGACGTCATAATGTTCGACAGCGCCACGAGTTTGGTAGAGTTGAACTACGTTCAAAGCTAGTGGCGAACAAGGTCGCGCCCGAAAACCACGGTCTTGAGGGGATTACGATGGTCTCTGAAAATGACGCGACCTTCGGTCCTACTTTTCTTTCAATAGACGATTTCAGAAATTGCGTGGATGGTCCACCAGAGAGCGCCGTGTTGCGAAAGCCCCGCTGCACCTTGGGATTTAGTTTTCATGAGTCAGAGAGAAGAAGAAGAGCGCAAACGGTTTCGGTTTTCTTTCTCCTTCACCTCCCGCAACTTCGAGCAACAGGAAGCGAGCACGAACGTAAACCATTTCCCACGACGCATTGCGCGATGCGCGTGACTTGGGCGACGGAGGGCCCCCGTGCGGAGCACAAGGGCAATATCTGAAAACGTCTATAGGAGGCATCCGAACAATTGCCCATTCGTGGAACCCAGCTCTCCCCTTCCCATCTGTTTTGGTTTCGGTGTGTCTACCAACGTTATGATGAAGTTTCTCGAGTAGAGGTTTATTGAAAGTTCCCTCGCTGGGTAGTACCCTATTTGAGTGGTTCTTCAGCGTGGTAGAGCAGAAAACGAAAAACGAAAACAAGTGGGACAAACTCATAGACATAAACTTCGTGCAACGGATACACTTCCTTCTTAGGTGGTGGTGGTGGTGGTGTTAGGTACACACGTCATCGCTTGCCTTCTAGCCTATCTCTCATTTCCGAACTGGTTCCGATAAAGCGCCCGACTAGCGGGCAACCAGGGAACCAATATTCGACACATCGTGGTGGGAGGGGTGCCGAAACGGAGTTGCGATTCCCACAATGATAATAATAACACACACACACACACACACACACCGAATAGAAACGGAGTGGCATGAACGATGGGGCCTTAACTGCCGCATTCTTCCGGTATCGTTTTGTGGCTCATCTTACATGTTTCTACTGTTACATAGCACGTATCCCGTTTTTCTTACCTTTATCTCGCGTCTGTTTCGGTGTATGCGACAAGCAAAACAGTGGCATCTCCCTTCCATTGTATATTGGTTTCCTTGTGGCCCGCGGATCATGCGCTCATCGGAGCCAGCTCACGGAAATCTGTGTTTTGGAAGTGGCGTACAGGGCAGTGCCCCTTTCACCTTACACTGGCGTAGAATTTGCACTACTAGTTGAAGTTGTCGGTCTTCAGTTTTGTTGGTCTAGGTAGCGTAGTGAGCGGTTTCCACAAACCACGTAGGAAAAACGGCGGCAGAGTCAGGCACGCAAAATTCGTGTAGACGTCCTGGTGTTTCCTTTTTGTCCGCCCTAAGGCAACTCCCCTTTTTATGAAGATTTGTTGCAGATAAAAAGGAAACACACTGTATATTGGCATCGTTGGAACAAGAAGGCGGTGAGAGACTAACGTCTAAACGACGAGAGTCCTTGACAAAACCAAGCGTGCCGCTTTTAACACAACCGAAGGTGAGACTGCTTCAGCTCAGTTCCTGGAAGACTCCCGCGTCGCGGTATTCTACGGCCCGCTATTGCGACATAGCCACCATTTGCCAGGAGGAAGCAATGTCCAGCTGAGGACACTCCTTTTTCTTCCGTGGTCGCTGGCGAAATACCTCAGGTAGATTTGCCCCAAGTAGAACTATATGAAGCCGAGGTTGCACGTTACTGATTCCTGGAAAGCTGAGCTTGAGTCTTTACAGTTCTTGCTTGTACCTATTCAGGAAGTAGTAGCTGTTTGCGTAGAGTATAGCTGTACACGCAACTAAGCTGTTTTTACGCGTACTGCAACTTTTCCATGACTGCATTGCATGACCATTTCCCTATACTTATAGAGCTGGGCATGCGCAATTGCGATGTCCAATTGCACGACCTATAAGGGCGTTTTTTAATCATTTGCAGATTTGTGAGATCATACATGCCGCTTTTGCAGTTCAGTTATACTGCGAGGCGGACGTCCTCTCGAAGAGGGGACCGTGTGGTACTACACGGTGGCTAATTACATAAAATGCATAAGAAAAAATTTTCCTTACGAACGAACGAACTCTTTAAGTAGGGAATCTGAGGTAAAAGTGAAATAGCAGGATGGGAGAAAATCCTCGGTGAGAGGAATCGCACTTAAAAAGAATATGAAACGTGCACGTTCGTGAAATATTCATCGCTGAATTTTGCTATGCAAATGAGCCGAAACCGAAACCGCGCCGATCGGGAGCGCAGGGAACACAGCGCGCATTTCACGTCAGAGGGCCACATGCTTTGGAGCAATGGAGAGGATTCTGATGGAATAAGTGCTGACCCGCTTGGCCAGATCAAACGCTTGCGGTATGGTTGGCTAGAATGACTGGTGTGGTGGTGGTGGTGCTGGTGAAAGGGCTCGCCGTTGTCGGCCTCACAGAGGTGGGCAACGTCACGACTAACGCCCTGGGGGAATGCGCGGCCTGGGCCGACTTCTAAGGGAACTGTGCCGAGATATGTCTGTAAGCGTCTGGGGAAAACCCAGGAAAAACCCCAGACAGCACAGCCGGCACCGGGATTCGAACCCGGGTACCTCCCAGTCCGGACGTGACGTGGCCAGCACGCTAACCACAGAGCCACTGGAGTGATGAGCCGACTGGTGTGATGATCGGGAGTGGTGGTGGTGATAGGGCTTGCCGTTGTCGGCCTCTCGTACGTGGGCAACGTCACGACTGGCGCCCTGGGGGAATGTGCGTCCTGGGCCGACTTCTAAGGGAACTGTGCCGACATACGTCTGAAAACGTCTGAGGAATACCCAGGAAAAACCCCAGACAGCACAGCCGGCACCATTCGGGAGCCATTGAATGTATCCGCCGATGTTCCTGCCAATGGATGGCACCACGCGCATTTCGCTAATACGCGATCGAACCGCCTCTCGTAGCGTGCCTCGGAACTCCGGGTCACGTGAGATCAGCAACCCCTGAGCACAAATCTTTTTTTTCCTGCACAAGTAGTAGGTGTTCCAGAGCGTAGCCCAGAATCACAAATGAACCAGAACCACGTGAATCACAGGTCACAGTCGGGTCTAGCACGTGGAACTCGGAGCACGTGCGGATTAATGATAAAAATAATAACAAAAAGCCGGGCTGCGATTTTTCAGTTCTTGCCGTGTGCCCGTGCATCCTTCCTTACCTGAACTATCAATGACACGTTGATCATAGTTGTCTCGCGACGTTAAGCTACAAATTATCAATTGTCAATGATACTCAGCGTAATGCAATAGCTTTCTATGCACAGACGGTCATTGTATCGCCCACATTAACAGTTACTTGCGGCTCAGATAAGCCTTCGTCGACGAGCTTTTTTTTTGGTTTTGCGCGCGGTTTCTGTTTCGGCGACGGATATTTCACGACACGGGTTCGTTTCAGGATTTTTAAAAGATCGAATGGCTTTCAACAAGGATTGTCTCTCATTGTACTATCTAGCTTTCGCCCGAAATCAAAGGGTTATACAAAACGCATTTTAGGTGATAACTTATCTTACATACTCTCTTTGAGAAGATGTCCGCCTGGCTCTTTTGCGCTGCGATGCCTATGACGACATCTATTCTGCTTTCATGGCTTTGTTAGAAAAAAAAAATATGTAGAGGATAAAAAGACTCTCTGTATAGGTAGAGACCTGGACAAGCGGCAATTGCAAATGGGAGAGCTGGGTGCTGGTTACGCTAGTGCCCGCTAGAGACGACACTTGGCGTTGTTACCGGGAGTAGATGACATATACGTTATCATCATCTTTGCCAATGTCGTTCGTCTGCATGTTCGTCTACAACACCGTCCGCTGCTTGCTACGTACGCGCTACCTTCCTATGGCCCAGCATACTTGCCACGGTTTCGGCGAATCAGGTGATGACGAACAGTGCATTCGCAGCGCCGGGGTAGTAGTTCTGGCGGTCGCCGCAATTGGCTATGTGGTTTGGCACTAGTTGGCACCCGCGTCAAACTCCTCCAAAAAAACTCCTCTAGTCAAACTCCTCTAGAACGAAGGTCAGGGGACCGCGAAAAAAAATTCGTAGTAAATGTCACTTCGTTAAAGAGGATGTCCGCCATGTTGTTTGTTTACATTCCCGTTCCACTCCGTACACCATAACACCAAAAAAGAGAGACCATTCAAATTGTTGGTATGCCCTCACAGAATTCATTTATTTGCGCATGTCCTGTGATCTCACCTCTAAGAGCCATCGGTAAACACACTTGTCCGCTTCTCCGAAGTTAGCCGCGCGTATCCTTTTTCGTGCTGAGGACCCTTCGTTGTTCTCGTGCTCCTTCTGTATCTTTTCTCGGTCCTTGAAAAACGTCGAGAGCGTAGAAGCACTAATTCCAAAGTCTTTGGCAACGTCCAATTTATTTCGTCCGCTGTCAACTGCTTTCAGCACCGCGATCTTCTCCTCGACCGTAAACTGCTTCCTCTTCGAGGATGCTCTTGTGGACATGTCATCGCCGCATCTCGTCGACATGTCTGCCATGGCACAACGTGTCGCAACAACGGATTATTTGCCCTGGTCTGCGCTGCACGCTGTGAATTCAGGTCGGAGAGGAGGGCTATTGGACTTTGAATAGACGAGTTCAGAAAATCCCAGTGCTCTTTGCGCACGCATTGCATCCTGGGCGCTTGCTGAGCGGGGGACGAAGAATAATCTTTCACATTTCGCTTTCGCTGACCTTGACACGTCGTGGACAATGGACCGGTAGGGGAGAAATCGGAACAGTTTGGAGGTCACCCGTTTCTTTCGTATTAGTAAACTCCCACAGTTCAAAGCAACACTAAGCACTCTGGGATTTTCTGAACTCGTCTATTGCATGTTATCGAAAACGGTCGTGGGAGCCTTTGTAACCGAGCCTCTGACGATGTCACCCCTTTCCAAGGTCAAAGCTTGGAAAGGAAGATCATCAAGGAAAGGGTCCCCCGGAGGAAAACTTGGTAATCCTGGTAAGACCCGGCGAAGCTATAGTTACACCCCTGGGGAACTTCGTTGCATCTGTTGGAAAATATGTTGAAGGGGTCGCGTTTTTTTTTCGCTATTAAAGTACATTCGTTGAAAATAAATTCGTACTAAATGTTTAATAAATGCATGGGGATCTTGCGGAACCACGAAACAAAAATTCGTTCTAGTGGTATTTTCATTAAAACGGCGTTCGCTCTAAAGGAGTTTGACTCGTTCGTATTCGGTATCCCGTCGTTTGCCGGAACCACAGCAATATATTTTTGGCCATATAGGCGCGTGTACAGGGTAGGAGGACAGCGCACACACAGCAAGCAGCAGATAATGGGCAAACGCACACGCAGACGAACAGCGGTGGCAATGATTATTATAGTGTACATGTCATTTCCTCTTCCAGGAATGCTAACTCAACTGGCGTTTCTTGCGGCCAGTAACTCTTAACCCAGTCGTCCCACTGCCGATCGCCTCATGACCAGGTCTCTATATATATAGTAGTAGGTCGTGCAACTACCCATACATTTTGTGACCCAGTGCGAGCAATCGAAATGAAATCCCGGCACCAGCTCCCTGTCTGGGTGCTTTTTTTTTTATCGGACACTTGTCAGGCAACTGTCGTCACAGTTCCCTGTAAAGTCAGTCCAGGACGCACCATCCCCTGAGAAACATGCCACCACTACTGCGGGCAGATCGCTGAGTAAACACGCCATCAACCAATCAAGCAGCCAACCAACCACACGTATTGCATGCAGAATGCATTTTGTGAGTCTATATACGTACAAGCTGTTGGCGGTCGTAGACTCAACTATAGTGTTCCTGTCCACGCAGGTCACTTAAATGGTCTTCCCGTAAATTTACTACAGCCCGTGTATCCATTTCTTGCCACTGTACACGCGGCATTTTGGGCGCGAGATTATTCAATTTATTATCACCCGAAAAAGACATGGTAAGGCCCTTGTAAGTTTGGAAAACTATTTTAACGACTGATAAAAATCTTGGAAATAAGCATTTTTGGTGCTAAATAATCGGGATCTGCTAACCATCGGCGGATGTTGCTTTCGAGGCTACGACTTTTCGGTCGGAAAGGAGATTGTCGATCTCCTTTTTCGAAAATGCCCTCTATCTAAAAGGAGAATATCCGTTATCGTGTGTCAATGGGCGCAAATGCCGTTCCGGTGGGTGTACTCCTCTAGAAATGCCCTTAATGTGGTCAGGGGTATAAATTATAATAGAGCTTCACTCGGCAGAACTCTATTCGGATGCACTCCCATCATGCCATAATAGACGACTTCAAAAAATCCCAGAGGGCTATGGGAGATATGGGTTAAAGCCTCCCGGTCAACTTCAACCCTTCCGTGGGTGTTCTAATAGCCAAAAGCCGTTCCCTATTGTCAAACAAGAATGACTCGGACACAAGAGATGTGACTTACATGGTTTAATCTTTGCCGCCAAAGCACACAACTATCTACAACGACCGTCACAGCCCGATTGTCCCACTGTCCCGTTGTTTTCCCCGCGTCCCTTCTCCTCCTGGGGTCCTCCCTTGACCTTGGGGACTAGCGGTCGCCCAAGGCCAATACGGAGTGCTAGCCTCCTACGAGTGTGCCATGGAGGACCCCACAGGGCTTAGCGCCCCTTTGAACTGTGGGAACTTGCTGGTAACACAGTAGAAGAATGTCTCCAAACTGTTCCGGCTCCTCTAGAGTCACTAGATAAGCTACGCTTCAGAGTATCGACACTGAGCTCCAAGGGCGAACGTGCGCCATCTTGTTTCCGCAATGCATGTCGCCCATTTACGACCTGTGACCAAAGCAGTTCTGACTTTCTTGAGCGATTCAGGTCTTATGAACAGCCTGTGAACTCCAGTCGTGCAATCTCATTCTTCTGTGCCCCACTCTCACCCTCACCGCATTAATCTCACGCTTGCCTTTTAAAGTGTCTTCTGTGATCCATCTCATCATTCTTCCACCGTTTCTTAGTCATCTTTTTTTTTTTTTCTTTAACCTACACTCTTAAAACTGAACTTCACCGCATAGCACGCTCGTAGCCAACCATCATCTCGGATGATATCGTTATGTACCCTGATTTGTTGGAAACGAGAGGCGTACGCCTTTTTTGTGACACTTATGCTGTTCATAATTGTCACAAAAAAGGCGTACGCCCCCTGTTTTCAACAAATCAGGGCAGATAACGATATCATTCGAGATAATGGTTGGCTAGGAGCGTGCTATGCGGTGAAGTTCATTTTTAAGAGTGTGCCTTTGAAAGTGTCTTCTGTGATCCATCTCATCATTCTTCCGCCGTTTCTTAGTCATCTTGTTGTTTTTTGTCATCTTTGTCTTTAATCTACCTCATCCTTCCTTCATCCTTTGTTAGTTTATCCTTTATTTCCTAATTCCTTTCCTTTTCTTTTTATTTATTTCTTATTCTTTCTTATTTCTTTATTTCGTTCTTTCTTTAGTTCTTTTCTTTGCTTTTATTTCTTATTTCTTCATTTTATTTATTTATTAATTTATTTCCGGAATAGCAAGCCGACGTCCCGTTTGGCTGGCCTTTCCCCTGTTTTTTTTTTCCTTTTCGACTAATAAATATATTCCCCCCCCCCCCCCATTTACGACACGTGCACCTCATCTTCAGCAATGTTTCGCTGGTTGCTTTTCTATTCACTGTAATTTCCCGTGTTTGTAAACTTTTTTAATGCATGAGGCGGTATCATTTCTCTTTTCTTTTTTTATTGTAGCATCTAACGACGAAGTAGTCTTTTAATCCTCCTGTGTGCTTTGGGTGTGTCCCAACATTTCCCTTCCCTGAAGAGCCCAGATTGGGACGCCCTTCGCTCCCTTTTGCGCAAGAAAGATAGGGCGCTTTAATAAATAAGTAGCTTAAATAATAGATAAAGAGCGTGATCAGCGTTCGGCCGCATCTCCCCACGAATTTTCGGCCTCCTCCCATTTGTGAGCCAACCGCAGATAAGGGTCGTTCGCGTGACAACCTCTTCGGGAATGCCGTATCAGAATCTCCAGATTCTTGGTCGGCATCCGACTGATGCGCTCCAAGTGAGCACCGCTCACTATAGTTTACCAAGTTATGTGGGTTTGGAATTAAAATTTAAGTAACGCATTATTTAAATAATGGACGATGTCGATTTCAATTAACGATTGGAGCCTTATTTGAGCAGCGCGGGGTAACGAAAATAGGTAAAGGATTTTGAAGCTCTCTGTCTCTGTCACAAAAATTAAAATAAGACCGAAAAAAGCTGTGCGGTGTGTGCTGGTGCATTGTTTGGCGGCAACAATATAAATAAAGCCTCGTATTTTAGACTTAAACACGGCAGAACTCGTGCACGTGCATCAGCGCTGCTTCGACTAAAACCCGGAAAACCTCGAGATGAAGTGGAGAACACCAAATACTTCGCCAAACAGTGCTTCCACTCTGGGTCTCGGGTCTAAAAAACGACACGGAGAACGGGAGGAAGCGGCAGTATTGATGCGGCGCGTCACCCCATACGTCGCTTCACCCGGTGCGAACCGCACCCCCCCTAGTGACGCCACTGCTGTGTTGCACAACAACTACTGTGTCTTCATTGAACTTTCATTCAGAGAAGTCAGTAGAATTAGTTGAAATTGAGAAACACTGAGACAGGTTTCGGGTCATAAGCGATTCTGCACGACGGCCGTTGTATAGGCCGCGCGTTCAGAGGCAGAGTATTGTATTTGCATGGCAAACTGTAGAGTGGGACAAGCGCAATGCTTGCCCACACTCTTAAAAATGAACTTCACCTCACAGCATGCTCCTAGCCAACCATTATCTCCAATGATATCGTTATCTGCCCTGATTTGTTGAAAACGGGAGGCGTACGCCTTTTTTGTGACACTTATGCTGTTCATAATTGTCACAAAAAAGCCGTACGCCTACCGTTTTCAACAAATCAGGGCAGATAACGATATCATTGGAGATTATGGTTGGCTAACAGCGTGCTGTGCGGTGAAGTTCATTTTTAAGAGTGCACATCACGAATTCAAAAATAGTACCGCTTTCGCCCTCAAAACGAAGAGCAGGCTCTTACTGCTTCGTATCTCTCCATCTCATCATTGTATCTTTGTGTGTGTGTGTGTGTGTGTGTCCCTCCCCGGAGAACACTAAAGAACGCGTCGAGAAGTGTATTGTCATCAAGCAGGAGAACTACCTATTGGCGTTTGGCAACAGCAGGAAAATTTATTTACAGGATGCAGTGAGGCTACTAACAATATGCCATGGGACCACTTACAAGATATCTATAAGAGGAGGTGAATGGGGGTGACAATGGAGAGAAAGGGTAAAATGCAGAGGTTGCAGTTACGCATGACACAGACTTATGTACAGGGATCCAGTGGTCAAAGCGAATATCACGCACTCGATGTGATGTATGCACACACACACACACATACGCATGTACACACACGCAACTGGAGAACACACACAATTACATAAAAAAATGCACACAGACTGGAGGGCATATGCGCAGATGTCACTGATAAAGACAACGCGGTGTATGTACAAAAACAAAATCGTCTATGCAGAAAATCTGTGATAAGCCCGTGTACGAAAAATACTATCTAATGGGACAGCAAAGTATTTCAGTACCACCTACGCACGCAAAAAAGGCTATGGCGACATTACCGATGTGGGAAAACCACCAGGCCCTTTCGCTCACAGGAAACATCTTCCGCATACCAAGTCTGAAGAAAAGCGTCAGAGGACATGTGGCGCAGCTCAGAAGTAAGGAAAGATCTGAGCGCAGATCGTAGAGACGCGACCGCCGCTAATATCGGCAAAAACCTCCCGCCCCGAAGCAGAGCACGAGTGCGAGCTTTCCAGAGCGTCTCAAAGCCCAAGAAAGTGGCCATGCGGCAAAAAAGAGGCGTATAGGAGAGCGAGGAGACACGCGGAGTACTCCCCACTGCATGGGGCACCTCAAGGAGAAGCAGCGTGATACCCGGACCCAGAAGATACGCGACACGCGACAATCGTAAAGGACGTGTTGGACACTCTCGGGTCGGTCGCAGAAACAACAGGTGGAACTCTGCACCATGCCGAAGCGATGTAACCTATTGAGGGAACCAGGCTTGCCAGACAAAGTCCTGAGAGGAGCCAGGAAGGTCGCTCAGCAACCGGCTGCGGAAGGGGAGACTCAAGCCCTGAAGACGGGCACGGGCCATCTCATCAGCGAACGCGAGGCACTCAGAGATGCGAACAGCCGCCACTTCCAAAATGTCGCGCAGGAGAAGCAAAACACGCTCAGCCCTCATACGATCCCTTAGGAGAGGAATATCGGGCAGAAAGCGGGTCTGCATCGAACAGAAGTAGGCCGCGAGGCGGTTGGCTGCGCAGTTGATGTCCCGCAATACTCCCACCAGGACCTTGAGGGCAAGGCACTTGCAGACTACAGAGAGATCGAGAATGCTCCAGACCCCCAAAGAGTCTGGAAGCTGCAGAGCCGGGCGGTTATAATGACAGGAAGCTTCCCCGACTAGAAGAAGGAGAACAGGGCCAAGTTCAGCCGCGTGACAACGGTGGGAGGCGGCGGTAAAACCTGACTCATGTGCCATAAACGGGAGCAGAGAATTGCAGAGATTTTAGAAAAATGTTTCCAGAACAGCACCGCAAGCGATACTGCCCGTACATCAAAGAAAATATCTTCACAGAACAGCACCGCAAGCGGTAACTGCCCCGACGACCGTTTTATGGGCCGCGCAATTAAAGACACGGCCCACCCGGAGGCGGACAGCGTTATCAAGAGGCCCCTGTCCGGTATATGAAGCAGTATCAATAGCAGTATATGAATCCGATATCGTAGATGTGTATTGTCATCAAGCAGGAGAGCTAGCTATGGAAGGTAGGCTCCTGTATCATTGTATTGTTGATGAGCCACAGAAGATTGTGTACTCATCTTCCTAAACTCCTGTATCATTGTATTGCCAACTGTAGGATGGGACAAGCGTAAGCTTGCCCACATCACGGTTCAAAAATAGTACTGCCCTCGCCCTAAAAACGAAGTATCATATATATGTATTGGCATCATCGTGGAAGACCAGCCATATTGGCTGGCTCCCTTTAACGCAACAAACGCACTAGTCTACAACCATCGCAACGCCAACACCCAAAGACGAGTTCACGGCAGGTCTGGGATTGATGTACGTGCTAGATGCCACCTCGCAACAAACCAAAACTCACGGAGAGTTGCTCGTGGGACAGCAGCACGAAGGATATTAGAAGCGGATGACATACCTACCATTGCTTTCTTCGAAGAGGGTCGCTGATGTTTGCCACCGCCTACCAAACTGGACGGCCCCAAGAACTGCTCTCTCCCTGTATAACACTCTACGGATGCCAGCTCTGACCCTGTTCAGTACCTCAACGGCGGTGCGAGCACGGCCACCGTGCACAGCTATACAGCGTGCTATCCAGACCTGGTAGTTTATTTCTACCGCCAGGAGTACAAACTGGCGTCTATCGCAGACCGGAACTGGGAGCGAGCTCAGTAACTGGACCGTGCTCCACCGAATGAACGGAATGCCGTAAAGCACCTCAGCCTTGTGCCACAAAAAATCGGGGAGTAGACAGTTGCGAAAAGCGTGCTCCGACGTTTCAAAGGAAGGGCAGAAAGGGCAAAAAGGCCTGGTCAAACCAAAGCGGGACAAACCTGCCCCTGAGAGGTAAAACGTCGTGCGCAAGACGCCACTGCAAGCAAGCTTGCACTGCGCGCATCCAACCAGCCGGCCGTAATATGAAGCCACGCGATCGGGCGAGGCACAGCCGAGCTCGCCGTCGGAAGGAGCTCCAGAAGAGCGGCATAAAACTGCTTGACGGGCCAGACAAAGAAATCCTCCGACGGGAATGATGCGCGTATAGGCGACGGACGTTGCAAACGTGGATGCATAGGGTTAGACCTAACGCTGGTGAGACAAGAGCGTAAGTCTCAATGTACGTAGTGTATTACATGGAGGTTGAACTACACATGTGACGGTGTGGTAAATAATCCCAGTCAGTAACGTGGTTGCATCCAGCATACATCGGGTACTACATCGGGTGACAGGGGGTTTACGAGTATATGTTAATCTTCTTCCTCAACATCTTCAACATGGGCGGCGCTTGTACTTTGACCCCAGAGCAGACGAAATCTTTCTCGCAGTCGCAATTCGAGGTCGCATTTCGTTGGTCCCACAGTGTATAGACTGGTTGCTGCGAGTCCCTGTGCAGGATGTAGCGGGGTGTATACGGTGAGTGAACATAGTGAGTATATACAGGGTGTTTCAGTTAAATCCCCGGGCTAAATAATTCGCGAACCGGTGCACCAATCGAATAACTTTCTTTTTTACAAGTATCTGTCCAATACCGCCTACAAGATGCGCACCGCGTGAATGAGCGGGAGGCGCTCATTATTTAAATAAAAATGCAAATGAGTTTCGTAAAAAAGCGTAACTTCTAAAGCAGGTCGCCGTCGGCGTTAAATTGGGTACTGCCCCTTTTGGGACCTTCAGTGGACACCTTTTAGAGAAAAATCTGCCACCGAAGCGGGTCATTTGTTGCAGTAATTAATTGGTTTCGGTTTACGTATTTTTGTCGCGGCTGGTCGCGGCGAAGCGCAAAAGGACGTAATTCATTGGTGTAATTCATTGGTGTAAGGACGTAATTCATTGATGGATAAGGGAGTGAAAGAGCGTCTTTTTGCGCTTCGCCGCAACCAGCCGCGACAAAAATACGTAAACCGAAACCAATTAATTACTGCAACAAATGACCCGCTTCGGTGGCAGATTTTTCTCTGAAAGGTGTCCACTGTAGGTCCCAAAAGGGGTAGTACCCATTTTAATACCGACAGCGCCCTGCTTTAGAAGTTACGCTTTTTTACGAAACTCATTTGCATTTTTATTCAAATAATGAGCGCCTCCCACTCATTCACACGGTGCGCACCTTGTAGGCAGTATCGGACAGACACTTGTAAAAAAGAAAACTATTGGATTGGTGCACCAGTTCGCGAATTATTTAGCCCGGGGATTTAACTGAACCCCCCTGTATAGTATGGTACCCGATAGCGTTGCACCTGAAATGTAGATCTGTCACACGCAGTGTTGCTGTGAACCGCTGCTGTGTCGGCAACAACAACAACAAAAGTACGTTTGTGTTGTTTGAGAATCGTAGGGATGTGCTTGTTTTTAACTAGCGTTTTCGGTTTTTATTTTCTCTTTTCTCGTTTTCAATTCAAGTCATGTATTTTTTTTTTTTCGTTTCTTGATGTACAGTCTCTTTTGTTTTTTTTATTGTTTTTTTTATGTGTGTGACGCGCGTGTCTTGTTGATTTATTTATTGATTCTTTAAAAGAAAACCAGGGAGAAATTAAACTTGTCTCCTGTCTGAACGTGGTGTTGTTGTCGCATATTGTATTATTGTATTTGTATGTATATTGTGTCTATTCGTAGTACATTGTATTGTATTTGTGTGCGCCAACATTAGGGTCATCACGACCGTTCTTGGGCACCAATAAAACATTATTATTATTATTATTATTGGGCGGATTTGGCGTACGTTTTTCGGTGTTTATTGATTTTCACGAAATCGGCGTTTTGCGATGTCTTTCCTGGCGTGTACATGTTTTACCCGACAGTTATCGGCGAATAGAAATCACAATGTAATTTCCGCACGACGAACATGGCGTTGTTCGCTGCGGTGGCATTTTACGGCTAAAAGTAAACGGATATTTTTCACAACCCTCGTATTTCTATATGGTTTTCTGATCTGCATCAACAACTTGCTGGGCATTTGCTGCAATTTATCTCTGTCATGTCCCGGAATGGCCCTTTCGGTGTTTTTCGATTAAAACCCAAAACGCGGAACCCTACCTTTAACCCAGGGCAATTTGCTCAAAATTCACTTTCCTGAACCGGTTCGAACGGATATTTTGCTCTCCTGCGGAGCTGAGCCCTAACCGAACCAATATGCCTGAACCGAATCGAAAAAGATAACGGTTCCGATCCCTGCTTAAAACATAACTTCACCCCCCCCCCCCCACCCCACCCCCCAGCACGCTGAAGGCCAATCACTGCACAGAGTGATGCCTTTGTCACTCTCGATTAGTGAAAAGCGCGGGATGTACGCCGTTTTGTGACAATTAACGTCACTGCATGATTGTCACAAAATGACGTGCGCTTCTCGTCAGGGAAAGGTAACGGAATCTTTTTCGTTTCCGTTACCACCGTTGTTGCTTTCGTTTCCGTTTCGGTTTTCGGTACCGCACCACCTCCAGCTTTTTGTTTTCCTTTCCTTCTTTTCTTTCTTTTTTTAAATAAAAAAAAGACCGTTGAGACCGTGACAAAACTTAATCTCTCTACGTTCTGAAGTCTACTTTGGGCACTCCGGGGATATGCATACAAGAGACAACGTTTCTTCAAAATGCATATATAGGTACGTGATATCTGTGAACAGCTAATATGAACATGGTTTCCAGGATGGTGGTGGTGATGTTGAAAGGGCTTGCCGTTGTCGGCCTCACGTATGTGGGCAACGTCACGACTGACGCCCTGGCGAAATGTGCGTCCTGGGCGGACTTCAAGGGGAACTGTGCCGACATATGTCTGAAAGCGTCTGAGGAAACCCAGAAAACCCAGGAAAAACCCCAGACAGCACAGCCGGCACCGGGATTCGAACCCGGGTACCTCCCAGTCTCGACGTGACATAGCTAGCACGCTAACCACTGAGCCACGGGAGCTGGTGGTCTCCAGGAACGTTACTCACGCTTGCAACTTCCAGGTCACCATAAGCGTATAAGAACTTTGCTTCTTCTATTTACTGTATACTACTTACTTATATGCTCCAGTTTGATAGTACATTTTAGTTTTAGTTCTTCAGTTAATTTTAGTTTGCTTCATTGAGGTTCATTTCATAACTTTATCTACATGATATGATAAAGAATTGCAATAATTCGGGTCCTGCGGTACCCGAAATATTACCGTAAATTATTGTCGTTTCCGTTTCTGTTTCAGGTATTCTAACTGTGCCATATCCTTTTCTGTTTCTGTGACGGTTACCTGCTATATTTCCGGTATAATACAGTTTCCGTTTCTGTTACCGTTTCTGTTACCTTTCTCGGCTTCTGGTTTTCAACAAATCAGGGGAGAGAACGATGTGGTTGGCTAGCTGCGAGCTATGTGGTGAGGGTCTCTTCTACGGCATGCGGCTCCATTGTCATCACCACCATCATCTCTCTTTTAAAACTGCAGACTGCGCTACGGACATGTGCATACACAACGTCACGTTAGATGCTGCACTTCCGTGCCTGGAGTACAATCTCTCGAACATCATCTACTTTCCTGCGAACGACATGTATGGCTGCGTTGTTAATACGGAACTTCACCACAGAACATGTCGTTCTTCCTTTCTTGGCATGTTACAAACGGACATGAACCGCTTGTTTACACTTTGTATTCCGCGTTAGTTGTAAAAAAAAAAAAAAAGGCGTACACCTCCTGTTTTCGAGGGCTCATGAGGCAGAACGACACCTTTCTGACTCTCGGTTGGCGGTGTTGTGTGGTGTTCTACTTTGTACTTTATAGTGGCGCGTGTACCACAAACCATGACAATGACTCATGATTTTTTCCTTCTCTGGTATAAGCTTTTTGCAGTATCTAAATCATGCATGCCCGACACCTCAACACGTTACTCACATGTCGTACGCCTTGAGAACAATGACCGGGTGGGGACCACCGAGTCGTCTCTCTCCCTCCCTACTCTTCGTTTTTATTGACTTCCTTTCCCGAACTTGAGTGGCCGCCGCCTGGTGTCCCTTTAACGTCGCCTTTTCGGGGCGACGGGGCGTGTTGCGAGGCCTAACGTGGCCGCCGTCTTCTGCTTGGAGTCACGGCGCGGGCGGGGACGTCCCGTCCTCGAGCCTCGGTGGATCAAAAAAAAAAGAAAGGAAAGAAACAGCGATGAATCCGCCCTTTGGCCGTCGGTCGCGACTCCTCCCATGCTAGGGACAAATTATAGGCTTGGGGGCCTGAAGCGGTGACGAAGACCCAGTCTAGAATTAAGGGCGTTCTTCCATCGACTGCCTCCACTCACTGTAATCTTAGAGACGATGTCTTCTTACGTGGGGGAGTTTCTTTCTTATAAATATACACGGCAAGTTTTTTGATGGAAGAAGTCTCGCCGCCCGCTGGAGCGCCTTTGTTTGCTTCTCTCGTGACAGATCATTTTCTTTGTTGCGTTGCGTCGGCTTTTGTTGTGTACTCTCGCATCCGGGACCTCCTAGATGATCAGCTTCATTACAGGGTTGCCGCGGAGCTCCCTAAAGTGTTCGATGTTGTTGCTCAGCATGATGACGACTACATGGGTTACAGAACTGTGAGTGGCAGATTTTGACGTTGGCCGGAATTGTTGAACGCTCGATGCGTAATTAAAAATCGACGAGCATTCTTGCTGCCATCGCGCCATACTATATACACTATACATTTGTATTACAGATAATACAGGGTTCGCCAAGATAAACTTCGGGGTTTGTAACGGAGATAAAACAAATAAGAACAGTGTCGGAAATCTAAAGTAGGTGTTAGAGGATGTATTATGCCCCAAAATTTTATGTCGATACTGCCATTTGGTCCGTTCCTCTGCGGATATTTTGTGAAAATTAAAAAATCGCCGCTGCCTAAACGGTAATACCTGTGTTTCAGCTCCTTTCCGTCAGATGGCGAAACGGTCGAACGCGGCGTTGCAGACGACATCGAAATCTGCACAAGTGGAACTGAATGCAGAATCGTACTCTGCAACGCCGCGTTCGACCGTTTCGCCACCTGACGGAAAGAAGCTGAAACGCAGGTATAGCCGTTTAGGCAGCGGCGATTTTTTTTTTAATTTTCACGATTTATCCACAGAGAAACGGACCAAGCGGCATTGTCGACGTAAAATTTTGGGGCATAATACGTCTTCTAACCTCTACTTTGGCTTTCCGACACTGTTCTAATTTGTTTTATCTTCGTTACAAACCCCGAAGCTTACCTTGGCGTACCCTGTACTATACGTATAATGATTATAATGATATTTGTACCCGCGGCGTGGCTGAGCGGGTAGGTCGAATGTCGGCACAGTTTCCCCTGAAGTCGGCCCATGACGCATGCTAACCCCCTGTCCCCCACTCCTTCGTGCTGTCCTCTCTCCATCTGTCCACATGTGAACGCCGCTCAGTAGTCACACTTGCTTCGCGGCACTAGCGCAGAATAAAAAATATTAATATTTGTTCTTTCGCCACAAATTTTTAGGAAAAAATCTTCCCGGGAACAGCACCGCAAGCGTCCAATTAGCAATTCATAGGACGGGGTGCCCCGAAAGTGGAGAAACAGCCATATACAATTAAAAGAGTGTTTCTTTTTTCATTTTTTCTTTTAAAAATCAATAAATGAATCAGTGTTTTTTTAAATTCCGTGTTAGCGCCGCGAAGCAACTGTAGCTATGAGCGGCGTACAGACGTGGACAGATGGAGAGAGGACAGCAGGAAGGAGTGGGGGACGGTTAGTATGCGTCCTGGGCCGACTTCAAGGGGAACTGTGCCGACATTCGCCTGGAAAGTCTTCGGAAAACCCAGGGAAAACCTGAGACAGCACAGCCGGTGACAGGATTCGAACCCGTGCCACCTCCCAGTCTCGGCGCGGAAAGCGATCATCCTAATCACTATGCCACGGGAACTGGTAATTGAAAGAGTGTGGCAGATGGCAATTGAATTTTATGTGCAAGCTGCGGGCAAAAGGAGAAATCGGTTTAGACATTGTCTCGAATATGGCGGCCATCTTGAATGTGTCCATCTTGTGACATCTAAAAGCTGGGAGATAATTTAAACAGATGAACGTTGTCTTCAAGTTTCTTAAAGGTGTTCCACAGCCGCAGAACATCAAGTGCCATCATGTTCAACGTTTTCTTTTCCGGTCAGAATGCAAGGTGGATGGTAGCGTAACGCTCCAAACTCCAGCAAAGGTTCATAGTGAAAAGGTGATAGTGTGTCAGGGATACGCCTTAAATGACTTTTCTCTATGAGTTCTCAGAAGACATGTATTAGCCATTAGAGACACGGCCTATTTTGGTTCGAACAAAACTAATTGAATTGAAACAAGCAGCAGGATTATTTTGTTATGTTCTAGGTGACTCACGTAATTTTTCTGAATGATATGCTTTAAACAAGTTTTAATCAGTTTGCGTTAATTTGACGCTTGACTGCGTCATTTGTGAAAATTCCTATTAACGTTATATGTAAAGCTACCTTACTTGTTTGTTTTTCTCAGTTCTTCTCCGTGACTCACGTGGTTCACTGTCGACAAATACCGTAGGGATACGTGCAATATACAGGGTGTCCCAGAAAACGTGTCACTGAATTATAATAGAAAAACTATGCCACCTAGAATCATGCGGTCAACGGCATTTGTTCTTATTAGGTTTTTGCCACCTTCTAAAGTTAATGTCATGCACCCCAAGTTTAATTATGTAACTATTTGCGAACTGAACTCGGAAATTTGCCAAGTAAAGGTCACTTTTTTACCCCACCAATATGAAGAGCGTGCCAAATTCACTAAAATTCATGATAATTGACAGTGATATTCACGAGCTATCCCATCGGAACAAATAGCGGAATATCATGCTTTTCGGAGCACCGGACCATAACGCGCGATGACTATTTGAGCGCAATCGCTCTCAGTCCGACGAAAGGAGGTTCCGAAGCCAGCCCACAGAGTGATAGTAGGAAAAGTAACAGTTCCTAAAATTGGGAGAGGGAAAGCATTATCCCAGCGAAAGTCGGACGTGATAAGCCATGCATGTGTTATCTCTTTCTGCGATGTCGGGGTGGGCTGGGTTTCCAACCTCCTTTCGTCGGACTGACAAAGATTGCGCTGAAAAAAATTCATCGTGCGCTATTCTGTGCGACCTCCGTAGAGCATTATGTTCGGCTATTTTTTCCGATGGGATAGCTCCTTAATATCCCTGTCAATTACCATTAATTTGAGTAAATTAGACACGCTCTTCACATTGGTGGGGTAAAAAAGTGACCTTTACTAGGCAAATTTCCGACTTAAGCTCGCAAAAATGTACAAAATTAAACTTACGTTACACGACATTCACATCAGGAGGTGGCAAAAACCAAGCAAGAACAAATGCCATTGACCGGATGACTCTAGGTGATGTAGTTTTTTAAATTATAATTCAATGACACGTTTCCTGGGACAAGAGAGAACTGATGTTCTGATGAGATGTGGGTTCGCGTCCTACACTCTTAGAAATGAACTTCACCACATAGCACACTGCTAGTCAACCATAATCCCGAATGACAACGTTCTTGCTCTAGATTTGTTGAAAACGGGAGGCGGAGCCTATTTTGTGCCCATTATGCACGGCACAGAATAGACTCCGCCTCCCGTTTTCAACAAATCAGGGGCGAGAACGTTGTCATTCGGGGTGGTGGTTGGCTAGGAGCACGGAGTAAGAAGACTAGGAGATGAAACTTCACTCTCTCCCGCGACCAGAGAATGTACGAGGAGCGCGCGCTCCGCGGCCCGGCCCGCAGTGCCATCTGTTGCACGAGGACGCATAATTTTCGAAACATGCGGTCACGTGATACTGTCCCTTGTCTGGCGGCGTGACTAAAACACGTGAAAGCACGTGAATTAAACGCTAGAAAAGAAGAAGAAGATGAAACGCTTACTCGACCATCGTGCTCCTGTCGTCTGCTCAACAGAACCGAGAGGCAAGAGAATGAAATTGTTTTCCGTTGTTTTCGCTAAACAGGAAGCGCTATGTAGTTGACAAGTGCGACCTTTATTGCCAAGACAAACATCGTTCACGTTCATCAGTTTGTCTTCGTTCGTAGAGGCTGCCGTATGACTCGCGAAAAGCATCGTTTCCCCATAGCCTTCCATGTATAAGCGCAAAATGGAAGACAGTGCCACCGTGCCATCTGTCGCGTAAAGTCAGCAACTGCCTTTTTTTCTCTTCCCCAACGTGACACTCTCTGGTCGCGCGCCGGCGCTTCCTTCTATGGGCAGTGTCATCTCCTAGTCTTCTTACTCCGTGGCTAGGAGCCTGCTATGTGGTGAAGTTCATTTCTAAGAGTTTACAGCTGGCTAACCTTTTCAGTAACTTTCTTCTTTCATCGTTTTCTGGGACACCCTGTATACGGTCCATACCAGTGATCGCATCAGAAAGCGATCTCTGGGGGAGGGGTGTGGTGCCGAGCTTCCGGCATCAGGGTGTGTGTGTGTTTATGGGCACATGCTTATGATTATGTATTGGTAGCCGAGCTCTATGGGCAATCACGAAACTTCGGTGGAGGGGGCTTGAAGGAACCACGGCGAGCGTTGGAAAGTTCCTTACCCGTACCAACATTACTTCGCTACAAAATTAGTCGGTGTGGAGAACCGTGCGACCGGATTGATTTTTCGGATTACCCGTATCATACCAGTCTATCTACACCCTTAGAAATGAACTTCACCGCATAGCACGCTCCTAGTCAACCATGATCTCGAATGATATCGTTATCTGATTTGTTGAAAACTGGGGGCGTACGCTTTTTTTTGTGACAATTATGAAGAGCATAAGTGTCACAAAAAAGGCGTACGCCTCCCGTTTTTAACAAATCTGGGGGCTTAATCACTTGCACGCATTAGCAGCTAACGATAAGCGGGGCACTCGTCGAGAAGTGCACGTCATAAAACACGTGCACGGCGCTCTTCGCGCGATACGTGGAGGGCGTGGGATACGTCACGAGCAATGTGTCACGTGCCCATCTTTTTGAATTTCCTGCCGCTCGTTAGCTCATAACGAGCGCAACGACGATGAAGCGATTAAGCCCCCAGGGCAGATAACGATATCATTCGAGATCGTGGTTGGCTAGGAGCGTGCTATGCGGTGAAGGTCATTTTTAAGAGTGTAGACTGAAAAAGCACATGGCGTAAACAATCTATGGACAATGCGAAATGCATCAAGGCCACATGCCTTCGGCAAAACCTGTTTTATTACAGCTCAAATCTTCCCATCTGCTTCCGCCACGCATCACAAATTTACACCGCTTCGATTATCCACCTAGGATTAAGGGTCCTCGCTCACTATGATTTTCTGAATCATTCCCCCCCCCCCCCTACTGTACTTGCGTGGAATAATCTCTCTGAGGCTCTGATATCCGCACACGTCAAAGTAAAATTCAAAATGCTGTTTTACATATGTTGTCATCTCCCGTTGCATCAGTACCCTGGTCTCGTTTTATTGCGTTGCATGTTACTTCGTTCTACACTACGTGCCCTAAAAGTACAACGAACAAATGGTCCCGGAAGGACCCTTGAAGTATGCAAAAATAAAATAAAATAAATGACGCACCAAAAAATACGAAATGCCATAGTGATGCGCTCTCCCAGGTGTGGATATTACGTTGTCGTTTCTGCGTCTCTAATATACGTCAGAACATAGGGACTCAAAATAAAGCTGAAAACAAACCTATCAGTCACGAAAGAACCCTTCATTTGTTCTTATGTCTCAAAGTGGGTAACACTACGTAAGAAGACGGTGACAATGATGGTGATAAACGAGGCGAGATGTGCGTAGGAAGATATGTTTAACGGAAGGCTTCGCAACGATCGTAACAATAATCGTTATACAACGCGTTTGGTGCAAAATAGTCCTCCAATACCCGCCATAAACTTTGTTTTCTTCTTGCTTCTTCTTGATTCTGCTCAAATATCAAACTGACGGAAACGAAACTGAGCATAGGAGAGGTAATAATTGATCATTCGTGGCTTTTCCGTCACGAGACAACAATGATAATGAGCGATGCTACAGTGATCGGTCTGTGGATTACTCTGGCGCACCTGAGGGTTCATGAACGTGCACCGAAATCTCGGCAGTGGAGAGGAGGACGCAAGAATTTCCCTTTCCTCCTTCTTCGAATGAAACGGCGTGGGTGACGTCGCGACGCATGCCAAAAGGGTACGTGGCGGTCGCGTCGCATCACATCTCTTCCGGTGAAACGATACATATGCGTTTGAATACTATTTCTATTTTTCGTAGCTAACCTTTTCCTTTCTTTTGTTTTTCACTCACAAACGCGTTTTGGAGTAGCCAGTTCTGACTGGGTCGGGACTAACCTCTCCATATTTTTCTTTCTTTTTCCAATCCAATCCAATCCACTACAGTGTGATTCATGTGTCTGATTTTCACACACACACACCTTTGGCGTGTTGACTGACAAACTCGAGCACGACCCAGTCTCGCGAACGTTGCACCCTCTGCCCATCAGCCAACTCTACGGAACTCCTCGTTTGGAAAGAACCGCCGCCAACTGCTTCCCTCAGAGCCTGATCTACGATCTACATATTTTCGTATTTATCTGGACTGTGTTCAGTACCACAGCAAGAAATATAAGGGCTGAGCATGCACACCCGATTGGATTGTCTTTGGGCGCACGCGCGACGTTACGTCGGCTGCGGAGCATCGGGTAACAGCATAGGAACTGCTTTACGCGCTTAAACTTTTCGTAATTCAATTAAACTTTTCATCATTCGCATATCCCTAGCTCATGCATATGACGTGCCTCGTGAAACTGATGTCGAAGATCCTAATTGCGAAATGATCAGAAGAAATTCGGCTATGGGTTGATTTCTCGCCTCTTTAACGGTGTTGCCTCGCACTGGCGACGTCGTCTTTCGTCTCTCGGGAAAGAGGCATAAGGGGCAACCGCGACGTAAAAATTGATTTGTTGCAACCCTCTTTGATGCGACAACTCGACCCATCCCTCTTTAAGCTCATTCATCCATAATTAACACCAGAACTATAAGATGTAGAACAAACAGAAGGCCGGCGGCATGTGAAAGAATGCACGATGACCTGCAGCCGCGCAGTGCAGCTCCCAAATCGCTTTGTTCAACACAGGTCGCTCAGAGCCAGCGCCTTCATAAATTTCAAAAAAATCGTTTCTATGGGCTGTGATTCCTATTTCGTTTTTAACTGAGATATTTGATAACGGTGTTCACGCCAATGATTGTGGAAATAACGCAAGCTTGAAATCGATTTCGTTGCGAAGTGATGGTGGTGGTGATGGTGATGTGATAAAGAAATCCCTAACGGCTCCCTCGGTAAATGGAAGGAATCACTCTAAGAATGTATTGGGGGTGTGTTGAATCTGTCTGCTACGTACACTTATGTGATGATCCAAGTCTCCCTTCTTGTAATTGTGCAGGATTATGCAGAAACTACAATGAACGAACTCCTGGGCTGGTACGGATACGACAAGGTGGACAGTCACGACACTCAGGGTTTAAACTTCAACCACTTGGCCGCTTCCAGCTCCGAAGGCGGGAGTGGGGCCGAGGACGGATTCCTTCCCGACGCTCGACTGCGGGTCGCCAGTCCAGAGAACGACCCCAAGAGTCCGAAGGCTGAGATTGGTACGTCCATTTCCCTTACTGTGCCCTTTTGTGCTGAGTACCCAGATTGTCCTCGGTGACGGCAAATACTTCATATTGAAAAACAACACCTCGGTTCCGACAGAACGAGACGAAACGAATCGTCGCCCAAGCACCTCACGAACTTCTCACACCGCCGTCCATCCCTTGCCCTACAGCTTTCATTTTTCTCCGACGTTGACTACATGATGAGTGCCCAAATTCCGTATATAGTTTCCACTTATTGTACATTGGGAAATGGGGGGGGAGGATATGTTTATTAGACGAAAATGAGAAAAAAACGGGGGAGAGGTCAGCCAAACGAGACGTCGGCTTGCTATTCCAGAAATAAGAAATAATAATAACTAAATACAGTGAACCCTCGTTAATATGACCCCCGATAATCTGACATACGCGCTTTACGACCATACTGCTTGGGAACAATTTAGTGAAACCTCTGCAAATCCCCCCCCCCCGTTAATATGACAATTCCGCATTATGACCAAAATTTTCGGGAACGACCATGGTCATAATAACGAGAGTTCACTGTAAACAGAAAAGATAAGAATTAAAGAAAGAAAGAAATAGGAAGGAATAATAAATAAATAAATAAAGAGAATTAAGAAATAAGAAATAAATAAAAAGAAAAAGAATTCGGAAATAGCGAAAAAACCAACAAACGATGAAAGAAGGACGAGGTGGATCAAAGACAAAGATGACAGAAGAAAAAAAGATGACTAACAAACGGTGAAAGAATGATGAGATGGATCACAGAAGATGACTTTAAAAGGAAAGCACGAGGTTAATGCGTTGAGGGTGAGAGTGGGGCACAGAAGAATGAGATTGCATGACTGAGTTCAGAGGGAACTGGGGCTCCGTATACGGTACTCCCAAGGAGTGTCCGACTTTTCCCTGTTCGCGAATGGGTCGCCACATGTGTCAACTCCCTCATTCTCGGTACTGAAATTTAACTTTCATTTACAATGCGACATACATATGCGTTCCCAAGGTGGAACGCCTGCTTCAACCGCCAAAGTCGACATTCCTTCCCCGCGTGATTTACCACGAGGCTTACAAACGAAAGGTAACACATTATGTTAAAGCAGTAAACGCGCAATGTCAGAAAATGTATCTGTTCGATAGCCTAAGACTGTTCCGTCACAATTTTCGTCACAACTGCGCTTTCGTTTTCTTTAGAAAATTACAATTTAATATTACGGGCAGCATTGCGTCGAAGGGGTCACCAACTGCGCCTTGCTCGTCAACTACGGCGGCAAAACTACATTGCATGCGCATAACACTGGGTCTAAAACGAACGAAGTTGGCGTCGGTATCGGCTACGTAGCCACCAGGACCAAGCAATCAGTCGTGAACATAGATTACTGTTGCTTGTCGAATTGGTGGTTGCTTCCACAGGGGTGAAACCAGTGGCGTCGGAACTATTTTTTCACTGGGGGATCCAAAAAAAAGCTATCATTAACATCATCATCATTATCTTCTTTGTTTGTTTGCCTTGAGGGACCATGTAGGCGATGCAGGGGTGGTACAGAATTTCAAAACTTGCTCCAGACATATTACGACCTGTGCATACTTGTACAGCAGACCTAAACGAACATTGCAGAAGTAATGTGTATGAATATGTCAGTAGGAAGATAACGGTAATATAATTATAAACATAATTTACACATCTTTTACACATACTTCACAAACAAAAAAGATAAACGAGCGCTACTAGCCGCGAGAGCCCGGTTTCTTTTTCTTTTTTTGCAGTCAAGGATATATTTTTTTTTTAGCTTGTTGCCAGCGCAGCAGCTCCAATAATGGAAGACGCAACAGAAGGAACATGATATGCATGTCTGAGTGGGAGCCGCGGTACGGAACGAAGATTTCATTGCCAGTTATCTTTAACTCTTCTCAAACTTAACTCGTAAAAAAAAGTGGTTTAAACGAAAATTTGCGCAAGAACTTGTCGCCCTGTGGCAGTGGCCTTTGACTGGGGGAGCCGTGCTACCTCATTTGTAAATGAAGGGGAGCAGCCGCTCCCCCTGCTCCCCCTGTTCCGACGCCCATGGTGAAACAAACCCGCCATTGTTGTAACTACCTCAAGCGGGTGCTTTTGGCAAAACTGCCATCTAGTCCTGGTCGCACGTCATAGAAAACGTCATTTTGAGGTCACGTGACTTTGTTTACATGTCGTTTTGCCGCTTACCGACAAATTTCCGTCGTCATAACGCCAAGGGAGGAACGTATTTTGCCAGCGTAAACTATGCGGTGCTTCTTCCGCAACATCGTAGCCCATTTCTCCTTAGTTTAAGTACATCGCATCGGCTCAGTGAGTCTTAACGCTTGTTCGTCATCACATCTTTGGAAGTCGTCAACAGTACGAGGCCTTATGTGTAAAAATTCGCGTTTTACTGCGAGATTATCGGATAAAAATAATTACCGTGATCGAAGGACATCCAAAACGTTGCGCAGAAACAACAACCGCATTGTTTACAAACGGTTTGGCTGCCAATCACGGGCGCCGCCATCTTTAAGGTCACGTGTGCCTCGACGTTTGCTGTGACGTGCGACCAGGACCTGTCCAGGATGCATTGCGTTTGCCCAGCACGCTTTCGTCTACGGAGCAATACATTGGATGCCACCCCTGTGGTTGTTTCCCACGAGACGTCGCCACAAGCCGTTTTACCGCAATTTTGTTGGCAAATTAAGAATATTAAGTTTTCTCTGTCACGTGTGGAACTTGTTGGGCTGAGCTTACAAGCAGCATACCGTTAAACAGCGCTGTCAACATAAAGTTCCTGTCTGCCGCTTTACAGGATACCTATAAACATCGAGAAAAATATGCAGTAAATAGCACCCAATACACCATTATTTGTGTATTAAGCGGGCGCTATTTACCTAATACAATACACAATATACAAAAATTTGTTCTCCTCTTTTTTTACAAACAAACAAACATTTGTCGTACCGTGACAACGTACACTGTAAAAACAGAGCTCGTATGGTGCCACTGCCACCATTATTCCGAACGATTATCTCCCTCGATTTGATAAGAGCAAAGGGCGCGGGGACACTCGCGCTTATGGGAATGGTCACAAGAATGACTCTCTCTCCTCAAATCAGATGACGTGATAAGGCTATCATTATGTGCAGTGGGTGGCCTGTTCTGAGACTGTTTAATCGACATCTGATGATGTCCAAAATCCTTAAAATCCCCAGTGCAGGGGAAGACAATAAACGGCAAACACGAGACAATAGTGAGTTTTACTGCAATGTACGCTATCTCCTTTGCGTACGTAAGGGATAGCGTGGTGGTTCTGCGCACTGCGCGAAGCTCTCTTTTATGTTATAGGCGTGCGCAGAACCATCAACGCTATCCCTTCCGTACGCAAAGGCGATAGCGTACGGTACACTAAAACCCTCTAATACTGACTGCCAACCAAATTTTTTTTAATTTGTGGAAACAATGAACGCTTATGAACATTCAACCCTCTCACGGTCCCCCTCCTCATGTCCAACAATCTGGGACTTTCAAAGTTTTCCTCGCCGGGTTATCTGCGATTAAGCTATTGCGATGCTATGCGATCAAGCTAATCCAGCAAGAAAGTTCCAGGTTGTTCGAGAGGAGGAAGGGGGTGAAAGGGGTAAGTGTTTGTAATCGCGCATTGTTTCCGCAACTAAAATTTTTGGTTGTCAGTCAGTGCGTGTGTTGTCTCGCGTTTGTCCTTTATCGTCTTCCCCTGCACTGGGGTTTTTAACCAATCTAGAATGTATCACCAACCAGCCCCGATTTTAACCTTGTACCTGATGATGCACTCTCAGAGAGAGTTGCCACAAACCGGTGCCGCTCCTTTTTCTTCTTATATGTGGACATAAGAGACCTACTCATAAAACCTACTTCACGCAATGTGACGCAAAGTACTTGCTCGCCTCCTTACGTAATCGCCTCTCTAAAACCATGTGGACAGGCGACGTCGCGAATCACTCGTTGCTCGCGTGAATCGACCCCAACTTCACCTACTGCCTTCCATCGAGGATGCCAAGGCCGTTAGAGTCCGGCATCCATCGCTTGCGACTTAACGTCCCGTTCGCAACAGCATTCCTTCGTTGGATCGCCGAACTGTTCAACTTGCGGAACTGCGGAGAACACGGAGCACGTGCTGGTCTCCTGCCGACGCTTCGACTCTAGTCGGCGAACACTTAAGGACGCCCTTGCGAAACTTGTCAACCGACCTTTTAGTGTTGAGAAGGTACTGGGGAGCTGGTCAAAGCAGCACCAGCAACCTGCGTTCTGTGCACTGACGACCTACCTCAAGGACATACGTACTGATATAATCCTTTAAATCATTTAGTGCTTTCACACGTCAAGCGTCCTGGAACAGCTGGTCCCACCAGTGCGACCTACGTTTCTATTTCCATTCTACTCCATTCCTTATAGATATGTGGAAAGCGTACGCCTCTTTGTGACACTTAACATAACTGCGCAGCTGTCACAAAAAGTTGTATGCCTCCTGTTTTGAACAAATCGCGGGAGAGAACAGTGTCATTCGGGATGACGGTTGGCTATATAAGAGCGTGCTATGCGGGGAAGTTCTGTCGTTTCTTGTTCGGGTTTTCGGAACCCCGCCATTCTCGCGTGACGAGCGGGAAGAAAACGGTCTCTGGGTATCTTTCATTTAAAGATCCGTTTCATAGAGCCGAATACTCTCGGAATGTGCCGGCACCCGCGATGTCCACTATGGATGGCTAGGCTGTGGCAGACGAAATTGCAGATGTCAGTCGTGCCCGACAGTGTATAAGTTTGGTGCGTTTCATTTCTTTGTCAGGATGAGCCACTTCATATATATTGTCGTAGAATTCATACCTCTTTCCGATCGTTTGCGATATATCCTATATACTAAGTACACGAAGTTGCAGTTACGTTACAGACCTCCGAGTTGCGTCCATTCCCATTGGCAGCCGTAAGCACGTGACTTCTCGTGCGCTGCCTCACTGGCGGCATTAAGGTCTGTGACGTCAGAGCCGCAGGAGTTTCGGTATCTGCGGTGCCCATTTTCTCCGTTTCTATCACCGTCTTTGCTGTGAAACCTGCAATGCAGGCTCACATCGGTGCGAAGCACCACTTTTACGTTTATCGAGGATAACCTGGGATTACCTTCGGTGGAATAGGCCACCATGTCGCACAGCAAAATCTACGCTGACAAAACGCGTTTACAGCTTTGTTTCGTGTTAACAGGAATATCGGCAAGCGCTAAAGCGACATACGAACAAGGTCAGATGACCTAACAATGACGTTGCCTATGACGTGCGACCTGGACAAGATGGTGATTTTGCAATGAGCGACAGCTGGGGTGTAGTTACAAAAATAGGGTGTGAAGGTCGCCCCTTTGGGGAGAGCGGAGATAGGGAAGCCGCGCCCACTGTTGCTATGAGACTGACGTAAGAGATCTCCATGACGTAATCTACGCTTGCAGAATCCGAAACTATAGCAAGTTTTGCGTGTTCTTTGGAGAATTCGTGGAAGCGCCTAATGTTCACTGCGGTATTTATATTTTGCGGACTGAGTCTTTCAGCGAAGTACGTTCATAATTAGGATTTCTCGGTTTCCAGCGATTATATTTTCCGATGTATTATTGAGCAGGACGAAGATAGGTGGAAAAGAGAATATATCCTGTTGTCATATACGATGTAATGAGCAAATTGAAGCTCGCATTACTGTAATTTGGTTTTGCGCTCGTTTTTTTTTTCGCGTTTTGGGAGGTTTCAGAAATATAGTCTCCGAAAACGATAGGCCCTAATTATGCTTTTTTATGCTCGGTAGTGGCATACGAGAGAGCACAATAACCCAACGAGTCAGAACAATAAGTACGCTGTTTCCCAGATGTCTTGCAGAAAGAGTACCAGGCCATCCAGAGAACGCCGACGATTCAGTGAGAGCCTTGCGCAAAAAAGAAAAAAAAAGAAAAAAACATATAAATGAAAGGGATGTTAATATCACATAGAGATTCCGCAGTATGATCGATAGCTCTAGAGACCCATGCCGCCATGTGGCGGACCAAGCGGAAGCGGGTGGGAAGTAACAGTAATATTTTGGGTTGTATCGTGTGGCTCATTGTACATGATTTGACCGTTACACTTATTATAACGTCCTTCAACCTGTCGTGCTATTCACTATCTTACACAGTCCAGCTGTTACAGAATTGAGCGCTCCGCGGTTAAAAGTAGTCTGTCCTACATCCCTTACTTCCGTGGGACCTAAGCACCTAGCCATCTGGGCTTTGGCGGTATGACAGCAGAGCCTAGTACAGGTTAATCTTTTAGTCACATTGGCTCTGGGCTCCGTGGAGTAAAGGCAGTGTGTCCGTATAGTGAAGGCAACCATCTGCCTGAACGGAGCTCAGAAAACGCGTTGTGAAGGCAGGTACAGATCCCGGCAAAAGTTTACGGAACACCAGAGCGACGTATTTCTTGATCTGAGCGACGCCCTAGCGGCGAACGGGAGTGGACACACTTACTGAGAGGTGCGTCGCGTACCCGGTCACCTGTTTGTAAGCCTATCTGCTCCTGTTTGCAGCAACCGTGTCGCTCAGGTGACTATATACACCACTCCAGTGTTCCGTAAACTTTTGTCGGGACCTGTACCTTCACTTGATGATTAGTACACAAATTTTCTCTGCACTTTTACAAATATTTTACATTTGTGCTGTCAGGCGCGACGCAACACACAGAAGAGGAGACAGAAGATATCGCAACTTTCAACCTCTGTTTACTGAATGACAACAAATGAATCGAAATACATCAAGATAACCGAAAAACGAGCCTACACCCCGCGAGGTTTCCCCCTCTCCCCTTTCATCCAAACGGCGTGCCTTTACCTATCAGAGCTTCCTGTTTTTTTTTTTTTTTTTGCTAATATTTCGGTTACCTTGATGTATTTCAATTCATTTGTTGTCATTCAGTTGGGACATCGTCTGTCTCGTCTTTTGTGTGTCGCGTCGCGTCTCGCAGCATTGTGTACCAAGCTGCACGGTCTTTGTTACAATGTTTCATTTCATTCGTATATATTTTTCACAGAAAAAAAAAATCACTGGCGATTTAGCGCTAAATGTGAGAGAAATGCCTCAGCATGAAGTGCCTTTTCCGGTCTATACTTGACTTCCGGGGGTCCACCTCCGGTTGTCCACGTTCGGTCTAAACCCGACTTCCGGTTCTCCACTTCCGGTCTAACTTGACTTCCGGTTGTCCTCCTCCGGCCTATACCTGACTTCCGGTTCGACACTTTCAATTACTATATGTGAGCCAATTTGATCAACCTTTAAGCTCAACTTTCTTGCTTTAATCACATTTAATTACCCGTGATTACCTTTAATTATTCTTACCTCTTACTCTTAATTACCTTCAACTACTCCAATTTCATATCATTTACCTTCGTTTACATTTACCTTCTTATATAGCCTTTACATTTCCACTTGTATCTGCCACGCTGAGGCTCCACCATCACACACACACACATACAAACTTTTCCATTTTGTCACTTCTAATGCTAACGCATTAAAAACTTACTCGAACATCGCCCAGCGCATGTTCCCGCTCGACCCGCTCCCTGGGGTCAAACGAGGAGGAGGAGGAGGAGAAGAAAACGTCATCAGTGACGTCATTACGGTTCAAAGGAGCTACCGCGCTTCTATTGAGGTCAGCGCTGCTCGGTTTTCTTTTTTCTTTTCTGTTGCTTTCTCCCTGTCGAGAGGTGAATAATGGACGACTTGGAAGTGCCCGCTGAATATCGACACGCGTTGCCACTCTCAGAGTGGAGAATTGGGACTGTGCAGAGATGCAGAATGATGAACTGTACGCCGTGCGGTGATACACCTTAAACGACGGCGGGCGCGGCCTTGGCCGTTGTCGTCGGTCACCATGTGATAACCAAACGAAAGCGCCGCGACAGCTCGGATGGTTCCTAAGCTGACCATAAGTTGCGGTGGTTTATGACATTGCTTGGCTGTGTTGGTCTTTGCCAGAGGTGAACATACTGCATATGCCGGTCAACGGATACACGGCGCGGGGACATCTGCTGCCGCCGCGTGCTGGCCACGGCATTACGACGAATTTCACTGGATTGTATCTGACACCGTTACGGCAAGAATACACCCATAGCAGAAGAAGACAGTAACTATGACTAACAAAGTTGTTAACCGAAGCGATGGGCGAGATAGTAATGATAGCGATGTGGCGATCATTTTGTAGCGTGAACTGAAGCAACGCTTAGGTCGAACGTAAACGTGCACGCGCTAAGCAAAGGGCTGGCCGTAGGGAGGCTCGAAGGGGATTCGGCCCGATTCCTCGTAGAACGAGGCAAAAGCGCATGCGCCGGACCGCGCGTCCTTTCCGCTTCCGGCGGCTGTCGTCTGCTACTTTGGTATCTCTTGTTCCGCTTGCGTTTGGCTTCCGAACTTCGTGTCAATATTGTGCTCCCATGTTGTT
This sequence comes from Ornithodoros turicata, assembly GCF_037126465.1. Lineage (NCBI taxonomy): Eukaryota > Metazoa > Arthropoda > Arachnida > Ixodida > Argasidae > Ornithodoros > Ornithodoros turicata. The sequence continues at coordinate 14,756,074 of NC_088207.1, forward strand.
AAACTGTCGGGTACAGTGGATATGATTTGTACCCATCTCATCATCGTCTCCCTATGTGTGTACGTGTTGTACTAAAACGGCCAGATTGTAACAATCACTGGGTGGGTGGACAAGGGAAGCCAGGATTGTCCGTGCTCCTCCCGATGTTCAGTATAGTCTGTAGTGTTCATGCACACATAACTTCGACAAGCAGTGTCTTTCTTTGAATTCACACGTCGTACAGCTCAAGGTGGTGATCCCAGTCCCGAATTCGTCGCGCCGTCACTACGGGAATAACAACGTGAGGGTAACGCTTGAACCGCGCGACGCGATCCACAGATGCACATGTCCTCCATATTTGCTTCGAGGCGAGCGTCCCTCAGGGAGCGTACAGGACGCACATTCCCCCAGGGCGTCAGTCGTGACGTTGCCCACCTCTGCGAGGCCGACAACGACGAGCCTTTGAAAAGAGGTAATGCCACAGACAGAAATTTACAACAGAGCCATTAAACCACGCTCAAAAGTAACTGCCCCTGAATGCAAGTTACGGGCAAAATCTAATTAAATTGCAGTTACGCGCACTTTTGACAGCATTTAGGTATAGTGATTACTGATTAATTACTCCCGACAGTTAATTGCGGTATCTTAATTACTTCACACCTGTGCTAACAACCGTTTTTGGCTCACTGGCGCCGCCACAACTGGCTATGCCAACGATGCTGTTAGGTGCGGTGATTTATCAGGGCCCCCTCCCCACACCCCTTACGCACTCCCCTAAATATTTTGTGACATTCCATGGTTTTGTTTGTGGCGCACCCCCAACAGGGGGGCATTGTTATTTCAGCTTTAGACACATATGTCACCCATGATACGCAAAGCTGGTCTGGCGTAATTGTAACGTAGCTGTAACATTGTTAATGGCCCCTCACCCTATTCTCTCTCTCTCGCGCGCTTTTTTTTTTTTCAGGGAATTCTTATGCGGTTGCGGTTCTGGATCGACTGGCACTGCTGCTACTTTGCTACTGTGCTACTTTCACTTGAGTAGCGGTGAGCGCTACTCCATAACTTAACTTTCGGTATAGTAACCGGTTCCTCTTATCTAGGAGTAGTTGCTTGAGCTACGATCCAATATCTGCATGTTTTACTTTCTGCGCCTAGCTTAGTCTAATTCGGGTAGCGGGCAACGGGCACACAATCGTGCAAAACTAACTAACCAGCGAAGTTCGCTCTCAATGTTTCAATGACGCGAGAGAGGGCGCCACACACTCATAATCATTCCGCCACCTATCTTGAACACTGTGAACTATTGAAAGCTTCCCACGTACTCGCAAGACTTTCGTTGGGAAAGTACTTTTTTGTCAGTCTCTGATCGACCCGTGAAGAGAAACGAGGATAATTTCGGGGCAGGAAGTCTCGTACGAGTGAATGGCGTGACTGAAACGGGCGTGGATTTGTCCGCGCAATCAATCAATGGTACTCGTTGGGACACGAAGCCCAGCAGCTCTATCATAGGTGGAGTCACAATCGCCATAATCATCAGCGAAGTTGAAATGCATGTTTTCCCTTTCTTTCGAGTGTTTCGACGGACAGCAAATTACACGAATTCGTTTGCCACCTGAGCGGGAAAAAACGTGGCTCGTCGGTATAGCCCGTTCATAGTTCATAACAAGGGCTGGGCTTCTGGTTTTCGAGGAACACCCGCCGAACGTCTTTTTGCATATTCGACATTTTTTTGAAAATATCCTAATGTAACCCCTAGCAGTAGGATCGCGCTGTATTCCGAGTATAACGTTAGCGGTGGGAAGCGCCGCGGAGTCGTTCTTTTTTTAGCGGTTCGCCTTATTCAAACAGCCATTCCGCTGCTTGCATAGAACAGCCAGCACATGAATATTTTGTCGGAATACAATGTACTCAATCGAATAAAAAAAATTCCGATTTTTATGTAGCAATATAGACGGCGATACACACACGCTGAGTTTCCGTAAAACTAAATAAGCGGAAGCCTATGGTAGTTTGGTAGTTTTCGTAGCATACACTGGATGATATACGAGTCGCATGAAAAAAAAAAAAAAAAAAAGAAAGAAAAAGAAAACGAATCCTACCACTTCGATTTTTCTTCGTCTTCTTTGTTCTGTACTTCCCCTGCCGCCTCAGCCGACTCTCTTTGGGTTCGCTTGCTATCTGTTCTCAAATAATCGGAAGTTGCATGTCACGTCACAATGTCATCGAACTCGCAGACATGTCATCCAAGCGTTCAGTGAGCTTAGCGTGCAAGGGCTCGAGGAGGTCTTCGCACTTAAGAGGACAGTCCAGACCCGAACCTGTCACGAACGAATCCCCAGTGGATGCTTTCGGTTAACTTCGCAGAAAGTAGATTGAGTCCTCGGTACTCAACGACACGCTTATTATACACGGCGATCAATAGAAACACGTGTACATCGCACAGCCAAGACGCTCGACTTGAGTTCTCCGTCCGCTGCAGAATTCACCTCCAAGCTACCCCATTTTTTTCACCCAACTCCCCAATCATAGCTTTGTTTTTTCAGTCGCAAATGATACCTTCCCCTCATAAGGCTCACGTTGCAAACACCACAAACGTTGGTTCGACCTCTCGAAATTTATCGCTTCCCGTCGTTCGCTATACAGATGCATGGGAAGCACTACTCACGGTAACCCGATCTCTCGTATTTTGCCGCCAGAGTACGTGAGTCACTTCCAGGCCCCGGACGTGCCACGAACAAAGGTGAATTGTTTCCGAATCTTCAAAGTGGCTACCCGTGCTTTGTGATGGCGCGGGAACAGGGGTGCCGGAAGGTGGGGGGAAATGGGGGCGACGGCGATCCCTTGAGTTCGGGCTGTGGGGATCATGCCTGCCCCCTTTCATCATGGAGACGGGACGGGGTGCCTGGTATTATCTTATACGGCATATTTTTACAGAATTTGCACGTTCATCAGCATGAATGTTGACTACTCCAGGTGATGTTTTCTCAGTGAGAGGAATCTGTAACTTGGCACGAATCTATTTACTAGTATTTAGTAGTATTTACTAGTATTTTTTTTCTAATTCACTCCGTGTGAATGAGATACAGTGAACCCTCGTTAATATGACCCCCGATAATCTGACATACGCGCTTTACGACCATACTCCTGTGGAACAACGCAGTGAAACCTCTGCAAATCCCCCCCCCCGTTAATATGACAATTCCGCGTTATGACCAAAATTTTCGGCAACGACCATGGTCATAATAACGAGGGTTCACTGTATAAAGAAAGTCTGGCCATTGCCTAAGTAACTAATGATAATTAATGGCTTTATGTCGTAAGACAATTATCATCATGTGCGACGTCACAGTGGTCGGTCTGTGTGGATTAATTTTGCCAATCTGATGATTTTTTAGCGTGCGCCGATATCTCTCGACGCGGCGTGTCTAAGCAACACCCCGCTTAACTAAGTCAATACAGTAAGGTGAAGCTGCTTTTTATAGCAGCATATTGTAAATAATACTGCTCCACGAGGTTACTTTAGTTCGTTTTATTTGTTTTTTTTACTTTTTATGTCATTAACATTTGTATATATTTCATATGAGGAAGGTTCTTGATGTGCCGATCCTTTGAACTTCAGCTCGGGGTTGGTGGATGGGGGATATGTTTATTCAGAAAAAAAAAGAAAGGAAAGGTCGGCTTGCTATTCCAAAATGAAGAAAAGAGAAGAAAAGAAAAAGAGAAAGGAAAAAGAAAAGAAAATGGAAATAAAAAGAAGAAAAGGAAAAGAAGAAGAAAGGAAAGGAAAGAAAAAGGAAGAAGACAAAACTGAGCTCCTTCCCTGTGGCAAGGGAGTTCTGACGCCTCCGCGCCGGAACCACTTCGAAAAGAAACTCCGAATAAAAATAAAAATGGAACGTGTCATTTCCGATAGGAGCGTCACGAGTGCAGCGAATAGTAACGTAATGAGGCAAAAAATGGCGTACGCCCCCCCGTTTTCAGCAAATCGGGGGGGGGGGGGGACGGTGTCACTCGGGATGACGGTTGGCTAGGTGAAGTGCTGTCTGAAAAGTGCAGGCCTGCCGTCTGCCTCGGTTTGTTCGCCTGTGCGCGAACGTGGGTGTGCATGGACGAAAAAGTAGGAGAGAACGGGGCCAGAGTGAATGAGTGTGTCTTCATGAACGAGACCTTGGTACGTTCACGAAGAACGTGATGTCGGCGTAGCTTAACTGGGTTTGACTCCCACCACCGCCTACTCGTTGAGTTATCGTCAACTGGTGTCTTTGAGTTGCCATTTCCGTCCCATAAGTAGCAAGTAAAGTAGCAAGTTGCTACTTTATGTTCACCGTGCAAAATATACGTGCTGAATTAAGTACGCAGCCACTTCCGGTTTAACATGAGAGAACTGATGTTCTGAGGCTTTTCAGTGACTTTCATCTTTCATCACTTCCGGTTTCCCGGGTGTGACCTAACTGTCAGGAACTTCCGGTTTCTGTTCTGGCCAGACGTCAAACCACCTATTCTAGACAAAACTACCTCTTTACGCTTTGCTGTATCATAGAACGGCACTCTATCACCTTTATCCCCGTCACGCCCTTGTTACCTATCCATCTATGGGCGTGACGAAACTACATAATCGGTTATTGCTCCCAACTAAAGAGTAAATAATGTTACCATGTGTATTTAGCGGGACTACGTTTTCTTTTTATTTGCGGGGTCGTGGGCTTCACCCATCAAAAAGGAAGAAAAAGATAAACGAGCGCCTGTGTGACATAAATGTAGAAACCATGAACGAGTGCTGCATACGAAAGATACATACTTTACAAAAATGCTTTGGGACTAAAGATATGGAGGAGTTGTCAACGTGCGAGGAAAGATCTCTTTCGGGAGTGAAGCTACGTCAAGTTGTCAGCCTTCCAGAAACTGGCCTCTGCGGCGAGATTTGATCGCACGAAATAATCTGTCTATTACTCATTACATCACTCATTCAATTGGCCATGGAATACGTACCGCTCAGACTCATGGTTGCCAACAGCTTCATTTTATCATTCTCTCTGTCTCTGTGTGTGTGTGTATATACAGCACCCGGTGGGTGCTGTTCTAATGTGCCCCTACACCACCATCCGTTTGTGGAAATAAGATAATGCAACAATAAATTGGCAATCACCCTCGTGTGCGGGCAGAGTACCGCCATTAGTGTGCCGCAGTCAACTAAAGGATTACAGCTGATACGCGCGCACTATCGAGGTATTCAAAATTGCAAAGGTTTACAAAAACTTGGGTTGTCCCAGCGAGTACAAACGACAGTGACTAAAAAACAACAGCAACAGTGACACATAAAAAAAACACAGAAGAATTACGCGTCACTTCTAAATTGGACACATACACACACACACGCGCGCGCGCGATGGGGACTATTTGCGAATTCGGACGTGGACGGCGTCACAAGGTGCAGCGTGCGGCGACATCTAGCTTTGGAAAAAGCGTGAATCGGAGAGGCGGCTCGACTTGTAAGCCATCTCGATCGGACCCAGGAAAAAATGACCGCGAAGAAAATGCCCCCGGGAATAATGCCCCCTGAAGAAATGTCCCGGAAAAAAAAGTCCCCTGAAAAAAGAAGAAAATAAAAAGAAACTGGGGAACCTAGCATCCCTAAGGCTTTTAAAGGTCTTCCAAAATGACAATGATTGTTGTTTCATTGCCCTCGGGTGTCATTGTGGCTGATTTGGGTGCATTTATTCCGTTGTTTCTTAGAATAAAGCGGCCTGCATGATCAGGAACTCCTGGGGCGCAACGCTCGGTGATAGCTGTCTCCCCCGCATTGCACATGCAAGAGGACCCAATTTTTACCGCTGGACACATTTGACTACAGTGTTTTCAGGCCACTTTTGGTGCTTTTTTCCCTGCGATTTATTTTCCTTGTTACCTCTCACACTGCATACCTGGGTAGTTATGCCATTACTGTAATGAAATTACAGTAATGAATTACTTTTTCCGGTAATTTGTAATGTAATGCATTACTTTTCACATTACGTAATTTGTAATGTAATTTAATTACATTTGGGCAGCAATTTTAATGACATTACTCATTACTTTTTACAAAAGAATCGAGTGTGTGTTCTGTGTCGGCACTTGGCAGAAAGAGAGTTGCCGACTGGCGAGTTAAAAGAATTCCAACGCCCACTATGAACGGTGACACGCGCAATCGGCACAGAATAAAATATGTTTCGTTTTTACAACGTAGTGTTGTCTGACAGTGAATTTCCACATCCTCAATATCGTTACGATTAAACTCGCAGTAATGACCTTGTAATGTCATTACTTTTTCGTAGTAATTGTAATGTAATTTCATGACATTTCAGTTCCAATAATGAGCAATGTAATTTGATTAAATTCTAACTGGAGTAATGAGTAATATAATTTAATTACGTTTTAGAAGTAATTTTACCCAGGTATGTCACACTGTACATCGCGCTTGCGAGCCATCACTCCGAACGGCTCTCCTGATTTCTTGAACAGTCGCGTACACCTTTTCGTGGCACTTTACGTTTGTGTTGGTTGTCACGAAAACGTACGTCCGGCTGTCTGCTCAAATCAGAAAGTATAACTGTATTATCCAGCGTAAAGTCCACACTCGCAAAATTACTGCATTTTGATTGCACGCCAGTCAGTCCGAGGTCACGTAGGATATATTTCTTAGTATTATATATATATATATATATATATATATATAAACTTAATATTAAAACGGTTAGGCGCAACTCAGGTTTATTCGAACGAGAACTTTCGTGCAAGAGGCTGCACTTTTTCAGGTGAACAAGTGCAACCTGTAGAAGTACAATCTCTTGCACGAAAGTTGTCGTTTGAATGGACCTTATAGTTCCTCGTAACCGTTTTAATATTATATTTTTTACTCCGTCATCGCGGGCTCCTAGACAGTGTTTTTTTTTTTGTTTTGTTTCCCATTTCGACGTATTATAAGAAAGAAGGGAAATAAGAATTCCACAGTCACGTGTACATCTTGTACCAACTAACATGAGAACTGATTACAGGTTGTTGTTTGGACTTAAGATGTGCGGCACGTGACGAACGTTGTCTTCAGTGAGAATCTGTCTACATACTTGTTAATATACAGGGTGTTTATTTTCTCCTTTGCAGAATGTTCATAAAAAAGCTACGAGATCAGCACAGTTGTCCGTTTTGCAGTTGAGTTATACGGTGAGGGGGACATCCTCTGGAAGACCGTATCTAACTACAAGATGACTAATTACTTCAAATTCATTATTTAACTCTTTAATTTGGGAATTTTGGACAAAAGCGAGATAGTAGAACGGGAGAGATCCTCGTTGAAAGTCATTCCATCTTTTAAAAATCCGGAAAAGAGTGTGTGCAGTGAAATATCCATCGCTGAATTTCGGTATGCAAATGAGCTCAAACCGAAAAAGCGCGCCTCAAGAGCGCATCATCAATAATGGCCAGATAAGCCGACGGAGGCTTATCTGGGTCGGAAAGCGGTTTATCTGGCCATCAGATCGTCACCTATACTCCAATCATCTCCGTCGCTCCCAATCACGTGGCCCTGTGACGTGATATGAGCGCTGTGCTCCCTGCGTTACCGCTCGTGGGTTTCGGCTCATTTGCATAACAAAATTCGGGGATGGATATTTTAACGCACGTGCGTGTTTCAGGATTTACTAGACGTGCTGGAATGACTTTCAACGAGGACAGTATCTCATCCTGCGATCTCGCTTTTGCACCAAATCCCCTAATTAACGAGTTAATTAACGAACTTTAGGTAATTAGTCATCTTGTAGTTACATACTTTCCTCGACAGGACGTCAGCCGGGTCCTATAACTCAATTGCTCTCAAAGATTTTTTTATAAAAATAAACATCCTGTAAGGACTTAATTAAGCGGTTAGGTAATTTATTTATTTTTAGTGGGAGGACTTTTGCGTGCGTAGATTTCGCAACCAGTTTACGCGCACCGAAAGTGTACGGACCGTAAGTGTTCTCCGGTAGACTTTCCAGACGGAACGGATGTCGGCAACAGTTGCGCCGGAAATCTCTGACACACGGTGATGGAAGCAATGTTTGCCTTCCCTCACATCGCTACCGTCCTCGGCCGGGATTCAACCCGCGATCTTGAGCTCAGCAAGCAAACACGTTACCGACTGAGCTACCGAGGCCGGCTTCTCGCCACATGTGAACGTCTCAGCACTGCTCGTTGCAACAGTCACATCGCGGCACTGACACCGAGCAAAAAAAAAGAAAGATAATATCACTTTTAATCATGAAATGATTACAAGCTCCGCTGTTGGCGCGGATGGATACGGACGTTTCGGTACGGGATTTTCGAGATTACAAACACCTCGGTATATGGCCGTTTCGGTACACGCAGTCATTTCGTTACAGCCCACCTGCTTGATGCAGCGTGCATGTACTTCACTCCTGAAGATCTTTCGCGGGGTTAAAACCAGGTTTGGTTACCGGAAACGGTAACAGAAACGGAAAACGTTAGCTCTCGAATTCCGCAGTCAAACGAAGTTAGAAACAGAAACAGAATTATTTTCGTTTTCATTCCTACAAACCGAGACGGAAACCAAGTAGAAGTGTGGCACCACGTAACGGAAACAGAATTCATCTTTCGTAATGCTTCTTGTCCATCTTTTTTAACATTTTGTTTAATTAGATTAGTGTATTAGGTCCCCGACGTTTTCAGTCGTCTTTAAAGTCCTCTAAAGTCCTTTAAAGTGTTTAAAAGAAATTTTGCTGCGGTAACGAAAAGCAACACCGAAAATTCTCTGGAAACGGACGGGGAAACAGAAACAAAAAATCGTCATCATCAACAACAACTTTATTTTGTCACGGTGGGGTGTTTCATCACACAAAAAGTCAAGTTATTGGACACGGAATCGGAAACACTGCTTCAGTGACGGTTTGAAGGCAGCGCTCCGTGCGCTTTCTCTACAACCAAATAATTAAATAATTTGGGGTTTAGGTCGCGAGACAACTGAGATCATGAGCGACGCCACAGCGGTCGGTCAGTGGATTGCTTTTGCCCACCTGAGGGTTCTTTAACGTGCGACGAAAACTCACCACACGGCACCCCGTATTTAACGTCCCTCGCGGAAGACGGCGTGTCTAAGCAACTTGTACCCTGCCACCAAGTCCAAATAAACAAACGAAGGAAAGTTTGTTAAATGGTGTCATTCAAAGCCGGATTCGTCACGGTACGCAGACGGAGAACCGGAGTTGAAAATATTTCCCCCACCCGATAATTCTTATACCGAGATATCCGTGTTCCAAGATATCCGTGTATCGAAACGTCAGTGTACCGAGACATCAGAACCCAGAATGTCCCGAACCGAAATGTCTTCTACCGAAACGTGCTAGACCCGGAGAACAAGGAGCAGTCAAAAACAGGGACAACGACACAAGAAGACACACAAACAGAGGCTCCACTATCAACAAGTTTTTACTGAGCTACACAAGCACATTTATAACCAATGGTGTAGAGGGGAAAAAAAGGGGGCAAAAACGGAACACACGTGGGGGCCATAAAAACACGAGGAACAACCGGATCTAACTACTCAACTCCAGCTTTTAGTCTGCATTCCAAGAACCCAAACTCTTCCCTTGTTAGCGATATCGACGGCTCACTAACACATTTATCAGACCCATACTTCATTATCAAAAAGGCCTCGAAAATTTCCCTTTCATTCTTCGATTTGAATCGTCCTCTATTCTTTGTTCTCGGAAACTCTGGAACGCAGCCGCAGACCCTAACGTGTTCATGCATGCGTGCTAGACCCTTGAAAATGACAGGAGTAGGCAAGCTAGATGATGTTGACTTGATGACGTTAACATTGCCTCGAGTTTGAGGTAAAACAGGACGCGACAAACGCGCGACAGACTGTGAGTCTGTCGTGTGTTCGTCGCGTCCTGTGTTTTACACCACACTCGAGGCAATGTTTACGTCACCAAGTCCTATAGACCCGTTGGCGGATGTTGCTGTGGCCCACACTTTGGCCGAACATTCATTAACCTATGCGGCGGCGGCCGTCTTCATTTTTGTGCGTTGCTGCGGGGGGGCGGGGGCGCGTTAGATGACCTTTGGAGTCGCTTCAAATGCCCTGTCTGAGAGGGAGAAGAAGAAAAAAAAAAACAAAAAACAAAATGAAAGCCCTGGCAACATAACCCGCATGTGAAGAACACTTCTCCTCCCACCGGAGTATCGAATGATCCGCACTCATTAGGCAGCTCATAAAAAATGACTGCCGACCAGCATCGACGCACTCGAAGTCGTGAGCAGCGGGCTGTTCCTCTCGACGGCCGACCGTCCACGCCTCTTTCGACCACACCCCCTGTGCGCTCTCTCTTTATATGCTGATTCCCCTTCGCGTTCTTCTTTTTTTTTCTTTTTTTTTCTCGCTCGCTTTTGTTGTTTTCGTTTTTTCGTATATGTACTTTTTTTTTTTTTTTTTTCGAGCGCAACCGTCGAGTTAGGTCATCAAATCCTTTGCGAGAGCCCGAAGTGCTCACGTGAAAGATTCACTTAATTTTCGGCAGGACTCGCTTTGCTATAAGACATGAAGGATATCGCCGGTCATGGGTAAGTTATTTCAGCAAAGTAACTATGTTATAGTCACAGGTTCTGAAAGTATAGATACTGAAATAGAGTCACTTTTTCGAGCTCAGCTAGATACGGCTATATCGGGTTAGAGAGACTTAGCTACTTTAAATGTAATTTTTAAGAAATGTAATCCGAGTAAACGCAACTTTAAAAAAAATAATTTGAGCATTCGTGCTGTTCAGGCGCAATTACATCACGTGCTTTTTGCACATAAGCCGTAGTTGTTTTTAAGAAGTTTCCATTACTTCACACTCCTAACATAGCATAACGCGCACTGCAACGACCATTGCGCCAAATCACTCAGTTATCGCTTCTGATTCGAGGAGGGACATCAGCGCACGCGGTTTCCTGGCAATTGACGAATATATCCGACTTTTCAGACGAATGTCGGCACAGATCCCCCTGAAGTCGGCCCAGGACGCATACTAACCCCCTGTCCCCCGCTATACTTCCTGCTGTCCTCTCTCCATCTATCCACATCTGTACGCCTCATAGCCACATTTGCTTCGGGGCGTTAACACGGAATGAAAAAGAAGAAAATCCAATGCTTAGTCGTGACCAGCGCTGTATAAGTTACTCAAAACGTGCAATTATGCTACAGCTGCATGACATTAAAAGTAACTACGTTGCAGGAAAAGTTACTTAGAGTGAAATGTACCTCAGTTACAGTTACTCGTGAAATGTCATTCAGTTACTTCTCAATTACTTCCCGTTACTCATGTTCGAGGTGACCGTATGTAAAACATTGGAACAGAGTGTAGTACTTGTCGAAAAGAAACTTCTGAAACAACCCACATATACTCACTCGCTTGGTAGTCAAGCTGATGACGCTGATAAATTTGTTCTTAACGGCAGGACATCTTTTAAGTTCTGATTAGAAACACTCTGTAACGTTCCACCCCAGGACCTAACACTGGTACGGAAATTCGATGGTAGAAGTAACTTTCCTCAGAATACAATTAAGTTACTCGAAAATATAATTAAATTACACTCCAGATGCACGTTTTACAAAGTAGTTGGTTTCCAGGAATCTGTTACACAAAAGGTAATTTCTTACGGTAGCTCAATTACTGGTAGTTAGCTAATTTACAGCTCTGGTGATGACGCTCCTTCTGTTCCCGGCGATATCTCTCGCGAGTATCCGTGTTCGTATATACAGGCACGCACCATCATATCGGTGGATGTCGTAAGGTCGTTCTCGGCCCATTCGTAGTGATAGGCGACAGAATTTCACGCCGAAACACATTGAAATGATACTTGTTTTCTACTCTCTTCATGCTTTCAATAAGAGACGCGTGCACAATGCTTGTAGTTCAATTCCAAAATAAGGATTGCCATGCGATCAGAGCGGTTTTCTGGACGCCAGAATCTCCATACTATTTTTCTTCCTATTTCTCTCTCTCTCACTGGCTGTGTGGAAACTTTGCAGTGCAACCGGAGGACGACTTCAGCAGTTATAATGCGAGCATATTGTTTCTGAGCAGCAATTGTCATATAAGTGAACGCGATAGAGTGGTATATGTTACCGTAAAGCAACCAAGGCTGATGACGGCGTCGCTCGTAGTGCTGGTGGTGCAATATTGATCGTGCCTATTCCGAGAAAATTCGTGCCCTTTTGGGTCTCTTTTAGCGGCTTTTTAGACGCCTAAATCGTGTCTTTTTAGTGCGTTAAATGCGCATAATCCGGAGTTAATCCAAAATGCGGAATTAAAATCCGCTCACGACTCAGCTGCTGCCCGAGACTGTATATGGCGTTGCGTTTTGCTGCGAAATCCATTTTCTTTTCCTTCTTCTTCCTGCGTGCACGGTGAAGTTCTGCGGGAGGAAATTGTTAAACTGCGAATTCCGTAAAATTCCCGAAAAAGAACGGCTAGTCTAAGAGCCGTAAGGAGAAAGGGGGGAGGGAGCCGTCGTGTAACACGAGGGCGTGGCGCTCCGTTCACGCCCCCAACGGCGTTGAGTTACAGGGGGAGAGCGCTTTGTTGTTTCAAAGGGGCGTCCGCCAGCTGCGGCTTGGGTTGTGGAGCCTTCTTTGCTTCGTATTTTTCATCGGCGTCCGCGTTTTTTTTCTATATTTTTTTTTCATTTTTACTCGTCGGATCCTAGAGACGCCTAATACGTGAGCACGTTTTGCGAGGGACGAGCAAAAAAAGAGCGAGAGAATCCCAAATATAATTAACGAGATAAAATAAGTTACGTGAAGCCCGAATAATCGATTGCCCCTTTCGCGAACCGGACGTATAGGTACGCGTGACAAATGATGCCGACTTCAACGACTTTGAAGTCCACGAATGTGGCAATACTGTGCCCGTACAGCGAAATGTGGCGTCCGCGTTGCACCACCCCATCACATATAGCACTCTTAGAAACGAACTTCTCTGCATGAACACCGTAAGGGTCACAAAAAAGGCGTACGCCCCCTGCTTTCAACAAACCAGGTCAGATAACGATGTCATTCGAGATTATGGTTGGCTAGGAGCGTGCTATGCGGTGAAGTTCATTTTTGAGAGTGTAGCACTCGCCCGTCACTCACTTGTATGCAGAGTTGTACGTAACGCGTTACTAGTAATTGCGTTACTAGTAATCCATTACTTTTTTCAGTAATTTTTTAACGTAATCAATTAATTTTGTGAGCAAGTAATTTTCCAAGTAATCTGATTACAATTTTCGGTAATCAATTACTGAGTAATCGATTACTTTTTTAACCTTCTGTCAACAATGGCAACCCTTTCAGCAAACCAATCTGTTCTTCTGTTCCGCCACGAGTTGGACTGAAGCAATGACGTAGAGGTCACTGTGACGGCCGTCTCTAGTCCACGCGTGTTCCATGCACACCACAGTAATATGATAATCCCTTACAACCGCGACCTACTGGAGCAACAGTAAAATAGGTGACTGTATTTATAATTTGTGCGGGCTCAACATAACAATTGTAACAAAACGAAGCGGATGTTTCGATGTTGTCTTAAAGGTACTATAAAGCAGTCGAGGTGGAACCTCATGTTTCGTGTGCCCTGAATTGTGTACGTCCTCAGGAGTAAAATGCCGCAAAAATTTCTCACATAGACCTTATAGCTCCCGAAAAAATGCAAATTTAAACCTACTGGCAACGCTGTGGCGAAGCAGACCGACGAAACGCCAACTCCGCCAAGTACGGCGGCGAAAATGTCTCAAGTACAGAACTATGGGCCGAACAGAGCGACGTACGATGCTGAAACAAGGCCCAGGTATAGACGTTTAGCTACTGAGTGCAAGATTGGGCTTGTGTTTATGTTCTTTCACACAAATTACATTTTATCAAAAGCTAGTATTTGCAAATCCCAACAGGAAAGCCATCTGTTTATCGGTCTCCTTGTTTACAGGGTTGCTTGACAAATTGAGGACGTCTTCCCACCAGGCGTCGCCCCGACATTCTTGACTGCGTTTTTATTTACCAATTAAAAATACTTAGAGCAAACTCGTGCGCATATTACTTGTTGTGCTGAACCTTTGAATCTAGCGCTCTCACGTCATGCTGATTGCATCGGTCCGACCTCGACTGCTTTATAGTACCTTTAAATGTGTATATATATCTGTAATAAACGCGTGTATGTATCTTGTATGTTGCTTTCAAATGTATTTGTGAATTTCACTTATCGTGTGTGTTGATGTCTCATATTAGAATTTGCAACAAGAGCTGCATGGTTGCATTCACTGCAGGCTTGTTGGCTTTGGTATGGCCCACATTTTCAAAGTAACGGGAAAAGTAACGCGTTACATTTTTAATCGGTAACTATTACATTTTTGATGAAGTAATTTGTAACGGTAAATAATTACTTTTTGCGCAGTAGTAACAGTAATTGTAATCAATTACTTTTTTCGAGTAACGTGTACAACTCTGCTTGTATGTCGCTCTGCTTCGAATACCGCCAGGTGGCGATGTGCAAGCACCGCGTCTAGGGTGAAGAGTAGCCGAGCTAGTAGGTCAGGTAACCGAACCGCGTCTGGAGTGTCTTGACTTGATCCACGCGGTTTGGTGGTGGTGGTGGTTGTGGTGGTGATGGTGAAAGTGCTCGCCGTTGTCCACCCGACAGATGTGGGCAACGTCACGACTGACGCCCTGGGGAATGTGCTTCCTGGGCCGACTTCTAAGGCAACTGTGCCGACAAATATCTGAAAAAGTTTGAGGAAAACCCAGGAAAACCTCATACAGCACAGCCGGCACCGTGATTCGAATCCGGGTACCTTCCAGTCTCGACATCAACGCAGTATCAGCTCGTATGCGCACCGAAATTCGGCGACGCATTTAGCAACGTATACGTGCTCGTTTTCGAGCATAAAAAAAAAAAAAAATTCGAGAATGTATTTCAGTGATGATTGTCTCACATCCTGCTATCTCACTTTTGCCAGATAGTTGCTAATTAAAGCGTAGGTGTAACAATTTTAGCTAAACATTCGTCCGGCATAGTTACATAGCCGCTTCGAGAGGATGGCCGCCTGGCCGTTGCAAATCTCAGCTGCAAAAGCGGCATCGATGGTGTTCTCACAACATAAAAAAAAATGTACAGGGTTCGCCAAGATAAACTTCGGGGTTTGTAACGAAGATAAAACAAATAAGAACAGTGTCGGAAAGCTAAAGTAGATGTTAGAGGACATATTATGCCCCAAAATTTTATGTCGATAATGCCGCTCGGTCTGTTTCTCTGCGGATAAATTGTGAAAACTAAAAATCGCCGCTGCCTAAACGGCTAGATCTGTGTTTAAGCTTCTTTCCGTCAGATGGCGAAACGGTCGAACGCGGCGTTGCAGAGTACGACCCTGCATTCAGTTCCACTTCTTCACTTTGTTTCGATGTCGTCTGCAACGCCGCGTTCGGCCGTTTCGCCATCTGACGGAAAGGAGCTGAAACGCAGGTATAGCCTATTAGGCAGCGGCGGCTTTCAAATTTTCACAATTTATCCGCAGAGAAACGGACGCAATGGCAGTATCGGCATAAAATTTTGGGGCATAATACGTCCTCTAACATCTACTTTAGCTTTCCCACAGTGTTCTTATTTGTTTTATATTCGTTACAAACCCCGAAGTTTATCTTGGCGAACCCTGCATACAGGGTATCTTTTTTTTTTAAGTGCCAGATTTTTTATTAAAAATCTATGAGAGTCCCAGATATGCGGTTTGAGCGTCTAACATTCCTGGCCTGGCGAACATCTTTCCTAGTGTTCGATGACTAACCATAATCCGATAACTTATTAATTAACGAGTTTTAGGAAAAACTGAGATGGCAGGATTACAAGACCGTCGTAGTCGAAAGCTATTTCAGCTCTCAGCGATTTCAAAATTTTTGTGTGTCCTTTAAGATACGAGCAGTTTTTGTTTGCTACGGAAATGAGCCGAAACCGAAAGAATGCGTCTCAAGAGCGCATCATCAACGCCGACGGAAGCTTATCTGGGCCGGAAAGCGGATTATCTGGCCAGCAGATCGGCACCTACTCCAATCACCTCCATAGCTCCAAATCACGTGGCCCTGTGACGTGCAATGAGCGCTCCGTTTCGGCTGATGTGCATAACAAGATGCGAGGATGGATATTTTAACGCGCGGGCGTGTTTCAGGATTGGTTAGATGTGGAATGGCTTTCAACGAGGACTGTCTCTGATTCTGCTATCTCGCTTTTGCCCGAAATACCCGGAGTTCATTAACGAATTTTAAGTAATTAGTATAACCATAATTAGTATAACTCCTGGCCGTATAACTCTACCGCAAAAACTGTTCTGCTCTCAAATATTTTTAAATAAAAAATCTGTGGCACCTAAAAAACAGACGCCTTGTATATTGTTGCGGACGAAAAAAGAAAAGTTATTAACTTAATTAACTAATTAGTTAGTTAATTAACTAATTAATTACCAGGGCGAAGTTCGAAACGCGATATTTTATTTGGAGCACACTATGTCCGAGTAACATATCACTTTGCGTAATCACACTCGTGTTTGAATGGTGATCGCGATACAATCAATTCCTCCGATACATTGATTATTCATACATGATACATTGATCGATTGATTGATTTTTCCGATAAATCTAAGCAAGCTCACTCGTCGAAACCGTGACCCAACTAAGCGACGTGCGTGCATCGTAACTGACGTCGTCCTCATGGCTGCAGAGCGCGTTCAATTTATCCCGTGCACTGTTCGTGACGTGTCGGTTGGGAAGGGGCGTTCCTTCAAAGTTGCAAGGCTGAGGGGTGCTCCTCACAAGGTCGAACACATTGTCCGCCCTTCCCTCCGAGCAATGGATCCACGTTGTGGACCTGTCATGATGCTGGCATTTGCTCGGGCCAGCAACACATGGAGGGTCCGGCCGCTTTGTCGGTGATCCGTCGCCAGCAGCCATCGCTGGCGTCTGCTCGATGTGAGGTGGCACACTGCAGAGAAGAGGAGTCTCGCTTTAATAAAAGAGCACACCACGAGAGAGAAGCGGATAAAGCACGGCTATACCCCCACCAGAGAAAGTCTGCGCACAGGGAGCACAAATATACAACAATATATATACAGGGTGTTTCAGTTAAATCCCCGGGCTAAATAATTCGCGAACGGGTGCACCAATCCACGAACTTTCTTTTCTACAAGTACTATCTGTCCGATACCACCTACAAGCTGCACACCGTGTGAATGAGTGGGAGGCGCTCATTATTAAAATAAAAATGCAAATTAGTTTCGTCAAAAAGCGTATCTTCTAAAGCAGGGCGCTGTCGGCATTAAAACGGGTACTACCCCTTTTGGGACCATCAGTGGACACCTTTTAGAGAAAAATCTGCCACCGAAGCGGGTCATTTGTTGCAGTAATTAATTGGTTTCGGTTTACGTATTTTTGTCGCGGCTGGTCGCGGCGCAGCGCAAAAAGACGCTCATTCACTCCCTTATCCATCAATGAATTACGTCCTTACACCAATGAATTACACCAATGAATTACGTCCTTTTGCGCTTCGCCGCGACCAGCCGCGACAAAAATACGTAAACCGAAACCAATTAATTACTGCAACAAATGACCCGCTTCGGTGGCAGATTTTTCTCTGAAAGGTGTCCACTGAAGGTCCCAAAAAGGTCCCAAAAGGGCCAACATATTGCGCGATAATGCAGCGCTTGCTCAATACGCTGTGCAAGTGCGTCTCTGCGCATGAGAGGAGGCAGTGAGAGGGAAGAGGGAGGACGACGCCTTAGCCAATGGGGCTTCCCGAGTGGAGTAACCGGGAGAGGAGATATGCGCAGAACGCTCGGTTACTTGCAGAGCGTATACATTCTCACTCTCCTTCGCCAGGTGCAGATAAGTACAGATGTCGTCTGCTGCAGCTTCTTTTTTTTTTTTTAATTCCGTGGTAGCGCCGCGAAGCAACTGTGGCCATAAGCGGCGTACAGAAGTGGACAGATGGAAAGAGGACAGCAGCAAGGAGTGGGGGCAGCGGGGTCACGTCCTGTGCCGACTTCGAGGGGAACTGCGCCGACATTAGTTTGGAAAGTATGCCGGAAAACCCAGGGAAAATCCCAGACAGTACAGCCGAACCCGCGCCACCTCCCAATCTCGGCGTGGAAAGTGATAATCCTACACTCTTAAAAATGAACTTCACCGCATAGCACATTCGTAGCCAACCATCATCTCGAATGATATCGTTATCTGCCCTGATTTGTTGAAAACGGGAGGCGTACGCCTTTTTAGTGACACTTATGCTGTTCATAATTGTCACAGAAAAGGCGTACGCCTCCCGTTTTGAACAAATCAGGGCAGATAACGATATCATTCGAGATGATGGTTGGCTACGAGTGTGCTATGCGATGAAGTTCATTTTTAAAACTGTAACCACTATGTCACGGAAGCTGGTCTTTGCTGCACCTAATCGCCCCAGTCCATTTCAAATGTATACACTCTTCGAAATGAACGTCACCGCGTAGCACGCTCTTAGTCAACCTTCATGTCGGATGATATCGTTATCGGCCCTGATTTGTTGAAAACTGGGTACGTACGTCTTTCTTGTGAAAATTATGAAGAGCATAAGTGTCACAAAAAAGGCGTACCCCCTCCTGTTTCCGACAAATCAGGGCACGTAACGATAACATTCGAGATGATGGTTGGCTAAGAGCGTGCTATGCGGTGAAGTTCATTTTTAAAGATTATAGGGTTGCAGTGGCTATCAGCGCGACTGCGCCCACGTGGCTGGTGGCGACGCGTCACCACTGAAGGCACGGTCGTGATCTTGGTGGCGCTGCACTCTTAAAAATGAACTTCACCACATAGCACGCTCCTAGCCAACCATCATCCCGAATGACAACGTTCTTGCCCCTGATTTGTTGAAAATGGGAGGAGGAGCCTATTTTGTGCCGTGCATAATGCACAAAATAGGCGGCTCCTCCCGTTTTCAACAAATCAGGGGCGAGAACGTTGTCATTCGGGATGATGGTTGGCTAGGAGCGTGCTATGTGGTGAAGTTCATTTTTAAGAGTGTGCGGATGTGTCGTTGCTTTGGCGGACAACTCCTCAAAGCTGACATTACCCGAGGTAGTTGGTTCGAGTTGGCACTGCGAAGAGTGTCTACAAGCGGTGTACAGACGTAAATAGATGGAGAGGTGACAACAGGAAAGAGTGGAAGACAGCGGGTTAGCAGTGAAAGACAGATGTTGAAGCAAACAGAACAGAAAACAGACATGTACACGTTAGACAAATAGTCACCCCTCTCGGCACCGTGTCACCCGATACACGACCGTGTCACCCGATACTTAGTGTGGTTGTAGCATGGCGGTGGCTAAACCACGGATGGGGGAGGTGGCCGGGTGATTGACCTAAGGGGAGCTCCAAAGAACACCAGACGGGAGCTCTCATAACTGTGTCCGGAAAGGCAGTCTGGACTCGAATTTCTTTCGAACGTTCGGCACGTTATTAGGGAGTTTTAGTTGGCCACTTCTGCTCCTCCGATAACTTTCCGACTCAGCTTTCCGCAAAGCGCGCATGCGTAAACTGAGTCGGAGATCTCTATCGTCTACGAAAAATATCGGAATCCCACTCATTCCGAATTTATCGGACTTCTTTCGTGCGAGCTTTCGTGCTCCCACTCAGCTGGAGCATGCGCAGAGCGTTCACTTACATACAAGATGGCTGACAACAACAGAAACAATATCGTTCGCTCGCGGCGTGCACTGCGAACGATTTGGGTCTGCAACTTCCCGAATTCATGGCTCGGCGACAACCACGGGTACAGTAGCGGTTCTTCTGAAGAAAGGACAGCGGACTGCTGACGAGGCGTAGTGTGCGTACTTCACACTAGAGCCCTGCGCGGATGAGATTTTTGGCATCCGCATCCCACCCGCATCCGCGCAACCGTTATCCGCATCCGATCCGCATCCGCAGCACACACAACAGTTTACATCCGCATCCGATCCGCTGACCAAAACGCACCATCCGCATCCGATCCGCAAAATCCGCACGTTTCGAAGGACGCGTAAAGACCGCCGGAAGCATATATTGGTATAATTTCAGATGCCTCCATGCTGTCACGGAACGACTCACGACGACAAGCAAAGGGAAACATTTCAACAAACGCGTTATGGAGAGACTTCTGGAACGCGTGGAACGCTACCTCGTCGGTGCTCGCGCGGTTCGAGACGCCAGAATGCCTTCTCTCCCGTCTTGGCCGTGCAAGGTCAAAGGTGAACCCGAGCATGGGCTCGCTGTCGTAGCGCAATACAAATAAATTGCTGGTGGAAAAATTACAGCACGCGGTATATCCGCATCCGATCCGCTACCGATCCGCTGCCTTCGTATCCGCATCCGATCCGCACCCGACCTCACGCCATCCGCATCCGATCCGCACACCGCAGAAAGTTCTGAATTTTCATCCGAATCCGCATGTATCTTGCGGATATCCGCTTCCATCCGCGGATGGTGCAGGGCTCTACTTCACACCTTGTGTGACTTCCTCCGTCTGGACGCCTAAGCCTACGTGAAGATGTGCATTGTTTCGCAGACAATTTTTTGACCGAAAACTGTTGCCGCCGCACAAATGCGCAGCGAAACATTCTGGAACCTAACTTATGATACGAGTAAACGAAGTTTAAGATTTGTGCGGACAGATGGCGTCCCGCTTGATTTTCCGTATCGATGGGGTAGTTCTCGGTGAGTCTTCGTCTGCAAACTAAAACTGCGGACAAGCGCTATACGAATCATTCCCACCGACTCGTGAGTCGTATGTGTTTTTCGGAGATCGTATCGATCGGCGTGTTATCGTAGTGGGAACTAAAACTCCCCATTGTTCCACACTCTTAAAAATGAACTTCACCGCAAAGCACGCTCCTAGCCAACCATAATCTCTAATGATACCGTTATCTGCCGTGATTTGCTGAAAACGGGAGGCGTACGCCTTTTTTGTGACAATTATGAACAGCATAAGTGTCACAGAAAAGGCGCACGCCTCCCGTTTTCAACAAATCAATGCAGATAACGATATCATTCGAGATTATGGTTGGCTAGGAGCGTGCTATGCGGTGAAGTTCATTTTTAAGAGTGCAGTTTTACACGACAATTGCAGCCATTCGTTAATTGGTCATAAGTAGAGGGCGCACTTTCATGGAAATGCGTGTTTTATCTCGATATGGTTTCGCGTCTGTGAGATGAAAAGAAGAAAAAAAAAGAACACTTTTGCTCTTGGCACCGATTGGAACTGATTAGAGGTCTTCTGTGATGCGTATAAATGCGTGTTTCGACGTACTTTCAGGTGGCCGGGTGCCAGAGCCTCCGTTATTTTTGTTTATTTTTTTTTTCGTGGTAGGTTTTGCTGGTTTCGGCAAGGTTTGGGCCCGTTTCATGAAAATTTCGGTCAGCATATAATATGTTCGATATTTAGAAGGGGGTGGGGGGTCTTCAGCCACGTCCCTGGTTGCTCCACTGCGCGAGATACGAAGACAAAGCATCAAAGCAGTGCCAAGCACACAATACTCAGAGAACGAAGCTTAATAGAGAGAACGAGGCTTCCGTTGGATAATTTCTATGTGCGAGCCTAAGTTCGTCCAGTGCAGAGATAGTTTTTTACAGCACATTTCGAAGATTCTTGGTGCCTATAGTACCGTGCGTATTTAACGAGTTTTTACTGCATATTTATCCGCGCTCTAGTCTTAATTATGTTATAGTTGTGTGGTTTGCGACGTCTAGGTTGCGTGCGAATTATTCGTCAGCGACATTTTATGCGATCACAATCCGGAACAACGACAGAGTCGACTTGAGAATTTACTGTGCTGTCTGGATAGTTTGCCGGAAGACATGGGGAACCTTAGAGCATAGCCACACTCTTAAAAATGAACTTCACCGCATAGCACGCTCCTAGCCAACCATCATCTCGAATGATATCGTTATCTGCCCTGATTTGTTGAAAACGGGAGGCGTATGCGTTTTTTGTGACACTTATGCTGTTCATAATTGTCACAAAAAAGGCGTACGCCTCGCGTTTTCAACAAATCAGGGCAGATAACGATATCATTCGAGATGATGGTTGGCTAGGAGCGTGCTATGCGGTGAAGTTCATTTTTAAGAGTGCAGGTGCTAAGATTCGAACCCACCACCTGACCTCCGAGAGGGTCCACCAAGGTGTGAATGCCGTATCCACACTCTCTTAGAAATGAACTTCACCGCATAGCACGCTCCTAGCCAACCATAATCTCGAATGATATCGTTATCTGCCCTGATTTGTTGAAAACGGGAGGCGTACGCCTTTTTTGTGACAATTACGAACAGCATAATTGTCACGAAAAAGGCGTACGCCTCCCGTTTCCAACAAATAAGGACAGACAACGATATCATTTGAGATGATGGTTGGCTAGGAGCGTACTATGCAGTGAAGTTCATTTTTGAGTGTGCAGGTATACATAGCTGGTGGAGGAGGCGTTATTACCGAACACTACTTTAGTGTCTGTCTTAATTTACTGAATCTTGTATACTTACGTCCGAATGTCTCCTAAACGAACGTTGCTACCGTCTGAATATTGGAATTTTGGAAAGGAATATCTCACATTTGATCGGGCGTTTCTGCAATTGGCGTTGGTACGGAGTGACGACACAACAGCAGGCGAGCGACGATGGTTCTGACGGTCAGGTTTGCGCAGCTAGGGAGAAGATAGAGGCCTGCGGACAGCACGGAGACCAAGGCTACATAGCCGAACGTCCTACGGCCCATGGTGAGCACAAGTACGACGCTGATGGCGAGGAAGGCCAGCGTAATCGCAACGTGTACCACTATCTGTCGGTGAACCAACAAGGGCATCCGAACGTGGAACGGGTGGATGCTTCTTCCGATACTTCTTCTTCTTCTTCCTCTTCCAAGTAGATACTTCCGATGCTTCTTCCGATACTGTTCCCTCGTGACACTTCTTCGTTTCGTCTGCAGGTAATAAACCTCTACCCGAGAAACGTCATCATGACGTTGGTAGACACACCGAAACCAAAACAGGTCGGAAGGGGAGAGCTGGGCTCCACGAATGGGCAATGGACGATTTTAAAAAGATGCGCGCGCCATCAAGCGCGTGGCGCAAGGCAGCATGGGAACTTTGAGGGACACTGCTCCGTCGTCTGCTTCGGATATGCTTCATATCGGCTGACGCTGTGGCTGCGCACACCGGGAATGTTGTTGTTCTTCTTCTGCCTCCGCCTCTGGCCGTATCGTAATGCTTGAAGGCGCTCTAAGTTCCCATGAACCCTTGCGTACCACAGGTGGCGCTTGCTTTTCTAAAATGGTCTAAGGACCGAAGGTCGGTCCTTTTCAGAGACAATCGTAATCGCCTCAAGACCGTGGCTTTCGGTCGCGACCTTGTTCGCCACTAGATTTGAACGTAGTTCAACTCTACCAAACTCGTGGCGCTGTCGGACATTATGACGTCATTTGTTTACAAACAGGTAGAGGTCTATTAACCAGAAGGCTGTTCTGTAATATACCTTAAACTTGCATTTAATAAATACCGCAGACAGTTTTCGTGGGAAAAATGTCTCCTTTTATTCGCCACCAACTATTATGCAGCTGACTGAATAAAATTCAGTGTAACCGAAAACATACACAGGGTGCGTCGCGTAACGTCTCGTTTGACCCTTGTAAAAAAAAACGGTTCAACAGAAAAATATGGGGTAAGGCCGGCCAATAATTTTGCCATCTACTAAAATTACTTTCACCGACTTTTAATTGAGATAAATTGAATTTTTTGAATTAAACTCGGAAATTTGCCTAGTCAATGTAACGTTTTTCTTGCTACATCAGATAGACCGTGGTTGAATTAGCCAAACCCACCGCAAAATACATTACGAAGTACGGCGGTTATATTCAGAAAAGTCGTCCGAAAATCAGGGTGTTTATTTGCGCATTTGTCAGCGACGCACTAAGTCAGTCGCAAAACAGCGGCTGAAGAGGTCATATCACAAGCCACCCGACAGAGCAGCGGCAGAAAAGGAGGATAGGGAAGAAGAGACGCCGCGTATGTGCAGATAAGCGGGTTTCTGATTGCTGGATGCAAAGGCTACCTTTCCCTTATTTTTCAGCTGCTTTGTCAATCAGGTGCAGAGCCGTTTATAGGGAGAGTTTGGCCATTAGGAGGAGCCTAACTTGAGGCGCGTCATGCGACGTCACGGCCAAGCCACCTCCCTCGCCGTACTCTATTGTTGTCCCGTTGTCAGCAGGTCGCCGACGCCATATTGATGCTGATCGTTGTTTACGATGGAAGGCTGGAAGACACGTGCGTACATTGTCCTTCGAAAGCCCTTCGTCCTTGAACGCCTTCAGTTTGGCAACAAAGCCCCCCTTATCACAGGCGGCTGTGGGTTATAAGCCGGTTACTCCTGTAGATTGCATTCATTGCGACAACAAAGCTGGCGGACAGCATCAATATGGCGCGCACCAGATGGCTGATAAGTGGATTCTGCTTGGATACAGGCTTTTTGGGCGGCGCAACGACGACTCTGACGTCAAAATAGGCTCCACCCACGAGGCGGCAAAAGATCAGAGAATGGCCAAACTCTCCCTACAAATGGCTCTGATCAGGTGGAGAGTGGTACACCCTCTCACGGCGCTGTTTTGCGGCCAACTTAGTGCGTTGCTGAAATATGCCCCAACCAGCCCAATGTACTGAAAGTCGAG
The DNA here is from genome assembly GCF_037126465.1 of Ornithodoros turicata. Classification (NCBI taxonomy): domain Eukaryota; kingdom Metazoa; phylum Arthropoda; class Arachnida; order Ixodida; family Argasidae; genus Ornithodoros; species Ornithodoros turicata. The sequence continues at coordinate 14,780,799 of NC_088207.1, forward strand.
TGCAATAGGGGTGGACTGGTAGGTGGAAGGCCTTGAACAGACTCTTGAAGCAAAGGAACATTGATAATACACATACCGTCCACCCCTATTGCACTCGACTTTCAGTACATTGTGCTGCTTGGGGCGCAACCAAACCTCAATTTTCGGACAACTTTTCTGGACATAACCACAGTACTACGAATCGTATCTTATCGAATCGAATCGTAATTTGCCTAGTCAATGTAACGTGGAATCAGATAGGTCGGTCTATCTGATATAACGTTACATTTACTAGGCAAATTTCCAAGTTCAATTTAAAAAAATCAACTTATCTAAATTAAAAGTCGGTGAAAGTAATTTTAGTAGGTGGCAAAAATGGCCGGAAGGTAGTCGCTTACCCCGTATTTTCTGTTGAGCTGTTTTTTTTACAAGGGTCAAATGACACGTTACGTGACGCACCCTGCATGATAGGCATGATAATATTTTGCCATCCCACAATGTATACACGTGTTTTGTTCCAGCTTGCTGTGCTCGTGAGATAGAATCAATCATCCGGATACTTTTTCATTTCATTTCATTTCATTTCATTTATTGAGCCTGAAATGCCGGAAAGGCGCTACATCAGTTTTTTTTTTTTTTTTGTACGAGAACTCAAACTGCTTAACGAAGTTATCATAAGAAAGGGTGTGTACAACATTTGATGGTAAAGCCCATTCGCAGATGAGACACTGTAATGGTGAGTAGAAAAACTATCCTGTTGAACCGAACACTCGTTGTAATTGAAATTAATGGTCTACACGACCAGTGTGTTTAACAAGGCCTCTATTTTCAAAAAGCGGTATACCGCTGCGCAATTTTGAGGAGGTGATGCTGATATGAAAGTCCCACGCGTAAAAAAAGCAAAGCGGACTGATTTATACTTGAATACTCCAGCCTTTCAATTAAGTATTTTTGCTGAGGACTCCATGTATGAGAGGAATATTCTTATTGTGGACGTATGAGAGTTCCATACGCAAGTTGCTTAGCTACCGGAGTAGCCTAGTGAACTTTTTTTTTTAGGAAGCCAAGTTTTCGCATTACTTTTTGACACAAATTCTCCGTGTATGTTTCCAGTTGATATCGTCGGAGAAATAAATCCCTAAATATTTGTAATTGCTTATGCGTTCAATGGGGTCATTTAATAGAAAATATTGGTTTATCATACGCTGTTTTTTGATATTGTCATAATTTTAACTTTAACCGTGTTTATACCTCCATCTGCCATACCCGACACCAAGATGTAATGCTATCTAAGTGTGACTGCAGTATGACACTGTCATTATTATTGCTTATTTCTCTATATAGCACAAGATCATCCGCACTTAAAGCGAGTATGGCATCGCACCTCACAGCTGGCGACACCGGTGCGACCTACGTTTCCATTTTTTTTTTTTTTCTATTTCGAATCTGTAGACAATTTCACTCACGATTGTCTAGATCGAAACCGCACGTCTGGTCTGGAGCATCTTTATTGTCCGACTGGTTCTCCTCTTACGAGGATGTATATGGTATGCGTTTACATAAACATCAGTCAGGTGTTGGGGGGCCTCTGGCCTCGTCTGAATCAAGTGGCGGATTGGCGCCGTGCTTTTGTTTTATCTTCGGGTCGAAGTGCTCGAGTTCGCACGTTTACAAATCTAATCTGTCTATCGCATCCGTCGCGGTCCATACCGAAACTACAGTGCCATTTTACTCCTCGTTCATCACCGACAATAACACCAAAAATCCGACTCGAATTAGTAGAGTTGTTTCTACGCAATTTGATGCAATGCATGGCAAGAGCAGACGAGGGGTGTTGAGAGCATTCCGGAATCCCCTCTCTGTAAACGTCACTTGGACAAGGCCAATCAGTGAGCGCCCTTTGGCGCAGATAAGACCAATCAGGGAGCGGTAGAGAGACCTTGGCGTCCGACCGCCGGGCGGGAGGGATGGCTTCTGTAGGTCGCGGAGAAATTTGAATCGTCTCGTCAAATGGCTATTTCTGGTTTGCTACGTGCGTGTTTGTACAGTAAGGAGCGTAACACCACGTGTTCCACGGAACATGGTCACGTCAGCACTCACACTGGTAAGCGAAAGTCGTCGTATTTACCGAGGTCTTTTCACTATATACGCTGTGCAAGTGCGTCTCTGCGCATGAGAGGAGGCAGTGAGAGGGAAGAGGGAGGGCGCCGCCGTAGCCAATGGGGCTTCCCGAGTGGAGTAACCGGGAGAGGAGATATGCGCAGAACGCTCGGTTATTTGCAGAGCGTATTGCGGTGCGAACGCGTAGCAGACGACCTCGGAGACAACCACTTGCGCTGCGCTCCCACTCGTGTGCCCGGCTTACGTCGTTCTGGCTCAGCTGCAGAGGGAGTGGGAATCTTGAAAACTAGTAAGCTGTAAGTAAGCTGTTCTCGGAAGCGAAACTTCGCTCGAGGATTGTGCAGTGACGTCACGTTTGGTCACGTGACTCGGGAAAACATATCGCCCCACCGGAGTTACTGTAGGAGGGCATGCCGTGAGTTGTTGCAGTGTGCATGCAACTAGGAGCGCATATCGTAAAAACACACACTGTTGGCCCATTCGGCCCGCAGTATCACGCCTGTGACGCATGCCCGTGTTTTCCCGAGTCACGTGGCTCAAAGGCGCTCGAAGGACGTCATCTGCACGAGCCTCATTGACTGTGACGCGGTGACGAACATTACCGTATCGGTCTCATACACACCTTTTCGGATACACACCTTTTGCATGGACGTACCGAGAAGGGGGCAAAGTGGGGGGGGGGGGCGTGGCCCCCCTGGAAGTGGAGCTGAAAATAGTGCGCTCTTTAGTCATAGGCCGTAATGATTATTCTCAGGTGTTATGATAGCAACCTCTGAACACCCACGCTCTTAGAAATGAACTTCACCACATAGCACTCTCCTAGCCAACCATCATCCCGAATGACAACGTTCTCGCCCTTGATTTGTTGGAAACGAGAGGCGGAGCCTATTGTGTGCCCATTACGCACGGCACAAAATAGGCTCCTCCTCCCGTTTTCAACAAATCAGGGGCGAGAACGATGTCATTCGGGATGATGGATGGCTAGGAGAGTGCTATGTGGTGAAGTTCATTTTTAAGAGTGCACACAGTGCGCAACGTGCGCCTCCAGAAAAAAAAAAAAAAAAATGTGGTAGGGCTTTTGTGGTAGGGGTGCATGCTGTTCGTTATGCATCGGGTTTGCACTCTTGGCCCCCACCTGGAAGCGCTTTGCCCCCCTTGGAAAAAATCCTGGGAACGCCCATGGTTCCTTTGTATAAGAAGGCTAAAGACAGAAACTAAGGCTGTGGGACATGATAAGATATCAGTTTCATTTGTGAAAAATATCGTTCATTTCATATCTGCACCTCTCTCATGTATCTTTAACGAGTGAAGGACGTTTTTCTGACGAACTAAAAGTCGGCAAGGTCTGTCCCATTTACACATAAGGTAGCAGGCTGCAACCGGAGAAGTATAGGCCAATATGCATTTTGCCCACGGTCAACAAAATCATAGACCGACTTCTACTTACTAGACTTGAGGATTTTTTTTTCAAAAGTATCGAGTATCAGTTTGGATCCCGTAAAAACAAATCTAATGAGACGGCTATCTTTTCTATTAGTGGACTCATTAAACTTATTATAGAATGAAAATTCTTCACTATGGACGTTTTTGTGGATCTCTGGAAGGCATTTGACACTATCGATCAGTCATTGTTATGTGTGAAGTTGGGGCGTTACGGAGTTCGCTTTGTCAATCTTTGTTTACTGTACGTAGTTACCTGCAAGATCGAAGGCAATTTGTACAACTCGAGGAGACGACTTCATTTCTTGGCGGCGTCATTTCATCCGGTGTCCAGCAGGGATCAATTCTGGGTTCGTTTTTATTCCTCATTGATATAAATGATCTGGTTTCGTACTCAGATACACAAGTAATTTTGTATGCAGATGGCGCAGATCCATTTTTGTACAGAGTCATAATATCGTGGACTCGTATAGAAAAACCAACAGCGTTCTTTCAATGTTAATAACATGGTTAATGCGCAATCAATTTGTCGTCAGTCCAGCCAAATCTTCCCATGTCATACTTAAGTCAGCGCAAACCCGCATTTTTTCACATAGCACTGCTCTACTCCTTGGCACAAACATCGTAAAACGTTCATCGCAGTAGTTCATCCAGAAATGCGAACATGGGGGTGTAGCAAAAAAAAAAAAAAAAAAAGGTGCAGGGGGAGGTAATCATTACAGCCTGAGCCATGGGCAAGAACACGTAAACAAACACAAACACGTTGTTTACGTGTTCTTGCCCATCGCTCAGGCTTGCCTATCATGGAATTTATCCACCAGCTAGCCTGCATTTACGTCATTCTGTCAATAATCATTACAGCTACGCCGTAAACAAAAGAGTGGGGATATGGGGGGGGGGGCGGTCTGGATAAATCACTGGCTCATCGGTAAAACTACTAGGCCTAGTGTTTGATGAACATCTTCTATTGCATGATACTTTAGTATATGCAGGTATATACACGATTGTCAAACTTTATCACTTCTTAGAACGGTATACTATATGACACAAACCCAAAGTTATGAACCCTATATGGCATCGAGGTACATGCACTGATACACCGGTCCACGATACACCCAGTGTATCTAGCCCAGAATAATGCGCTTCGCGCTATGTCATCGCTGTCACCATGAGAAAGTGTCACATTCACATATCGCCTTTTTAATGTAGCATGAGCTCATGTATTGTTTATGTGTAGATCGTATACAATTTTATATAGGTTGAGACACAGCCTTGTCTCTATACCCTATGTAAACTTTATTAAGGAACCTACACTCTTAAAAATGAACTTCACCGCATAGCACGCTCCTAGCCAACCATCATCTCAAATGATATCGTTATCTGCCCTGATTTGTTGAAAACGGGAGGCGTACGCCTTTGCTGTGACACTTATGCTGTTCATAATTGTCACAGAAAAGGCATACGCCTCCCGTTTTCAGCAAATCAGGGCAGATAACGATATCATTTGAGATGATGGTTGGCTAGGAGCGTGCTATGCGGTGAAGTTCATTTTTAAGAGTGTAGGAGCCTTTGATCTACACTTTGCCCAGTATATAGGAACCAGCTACGGTTCTTTCTCTTTGCAATATTTTGCTGCCAAAGTCTGGAACTCACTCGCACCCCATATTCATACTTGCAAATCGTTCAGTTTTTCAAGAAATTCATGAATGCTGTATGTGTGAAAGTACATTGTATTTCTTCATTTTGACTCAAGTGTTTGATGTTGGCCCCCTTCCTTTTGATAATGGTATTTTTTCTCACTGTGATCGTTCCTAAGTCCGCCTTCTCTATGAGGCGTTTGAAATGCTAGCCATTATCTGTTCGTTATGCTTTTCTAATGATGACTGTCGTTCATTAGCTTGAGTTGTGTGCATAATATTGGATCAATCTCACGCCTGTATTGCGTTTGATCATTTCAACTCGTGCCGTTTAATATAAAGGATTACTCTGTGCCAAATCTGTATGGCATTAATATTGTGCGAGCAGAGAGAGAGAAAAAACACGAACTATTAGTGCAGATGGCGTCTCCGTTTGCAAGCCAGGTACCGTTACTGTTGAGCAGCTTTCTCGCGACTCAATTAAAATTTGCTCATAACTATACACTCTTAGAAAATTACTTCACCGCATAGCACGCTCCTAGCCAACCATCATCTCGAATGATATCGTTATCTGCCCCGATTTGTTGAAAACGGGAGGCGTACGCATTTTTGTGACACTTATGCTGTTCATAATTGTCACAAAAAAGGCGTACGCCTTTTCAAACAAATCGGGGCAGATAACGATATCGTTCGAAATTATGGTTGGCAAGGAGCGTGCTATGCGGTGAAGTTCGTTTTTAAGAGTGTAGGGTTCCGCGTTTTTGGAATTGGCCGATAAATGCGGAAAACCTCCCGCCGAGTATTTTTCTAGATGTTCCGCATTTTTTGAAAAACTTCCGAATATGCTCTTGCATATGGTGTTACATGCTGGAAATGCCGGTATAGTCGATTGCATTTTTTCCCTCCGGGGTATCACATTTTCTGACGCAATGACAGGAGCTGTTCGAGCAGTAAACACCACACCAACAAACCACCATTGCGGGTCCAGGCTACCATGAATCACTTTTCGTCGCCATCTTGCCCAAAACACGTGAAAATATGTTTCACAGAATTAACAAAAAAAGAAAAAGGAGAAGCAGAAGAAGAAGGCTTTCACAGTATTTGCATAATCGCCATACCGGTTACAATAACCCTGCAGTTGTCTCAAGGAGTCCGTCAAGCAACTCTTCCAGGCGCCCGCATTGTACAAAGCGAAGGCGTGCAGGTCAGTCGGTAGAATGACAAATGGTTCAGAACAAGAAAATAAATGCGTAGAGATTGGGAAGCCCTCATTCAGTAACGGGACTCTTGCTTTCACGCAAAATGAGTATACTTACTCAAATTAGTGCCTTACTCAAAAAGTGGACCGAAACACACATCGTCGCTCGCGTTCGCTCGAGATGCCCTCTATCGGCAGTAATCCGAGGGAAAACGGGGGAGGGCGGTCATCGCGGTAGAGTAACAACGTGCTCTTTAGAAGCAGTCATAACTCGGGGCATTTCTGTTGCAATGAGGAGGAACGCTGTAATACCAGCCACCCAGGAGCCTTGCTTCCTTCCGAAAGCTCGTGTGCAGTATATGACCCGCATTTAACGACGCCGTGACTGCCCTGTAATTATGTCCTTGCTGGTCCGTTTGCCACTGCGGTGTGACGGGTGTGACTTATGGTCGCCGCTACCCAGAACTTCGTTGTACTGCGTGGCATACGCAAGCCCGTCTAGATGCAATATGTAGACGTTAAAAAGGAGTTCCTTCTACAGAGCAGGCGCAGTTGAACGTCAAAATATGTGCCTTTAGCGGTGATATTGATTGACATTCTCTTCTTACTTTCATGGTGAAAGGGAAGGGAATGGTATAACCTGAGTTTTAGGGCTGCCAAGTAGTTGGTACACGCTACCCCGGGGGTAATATTTCCCAGCGATGCTTCCAGAGCTGGCGGGAACGTCAATGGATATCTGAGACGTGCCACAGATAAGGACACTGGTCATTCTAGCCACCGCTATTTTCGTGAACCGGACAAATGCACCGGGAAATACGATAACGATGACGGGGAAAATGTTGCTAATGGGATGTCGAGGACGGAAGCTGTGTTTGGCGAATTCGCATAGCGAACCCACGGACTGACGACATCTGCGGTAGTTGCTAAATAGTTAAGCTAAAAATTAATGTAGTGCACGAAAAGAGGGAAAATATTTCATACCTTCGAGCTGGATATAAGTTTCTAAGCTTAAAGCGACTGTCAGGACCAAAATCAAAGCTTGAAAAAAAGAACGCTGCTACATGCTTCCTTATGATTCGTACAGCGAATTATTTGTAGTTGAATTTCATATAGAGCGCCAGAGCCGTAGTGATTGGGGGGGGGGGGGGGGTGCGAGAGGGGCAGCCGCCCCGGACGCCCTCGCCAAAGAAATCGAAATCGCGCGTCCTATACGACTCACCGATTCGTATAGCGCATGCGTGGCGCTCGAGTCGGTCGTTTCGTTCGGAGGAAGTGTCCTAATTAGGGAATTTTAGGAGAACATAGAAGTTTCACGATAACGTTTCCGAAAACATGATAAGCCAATCGCCTGATTCTTTTGGAGTGGCTGACATCGCTTGCTCATACCTGACTGACTGACAGCGATACGGAGTCGAAATGGGAGGGCGTTTACGATTTTCTGAAACTAACTAATCTCTCTATTCGGGAGTTTGAGTTGCCCCTTCTGTTAGTACCGATACGTCTCCAACTGAGTGCCGCCGCTACTGCGCATGCTCCGGCTTTCGTGTGCGAAAGGTTATTGCGCTCCCACTCATTCGGGATCTATCGGAAGCCTTCAGTGGTGATCCAAGGGGGGGGGGGGGGAATCGTCCCCCAAAACGTCAGTTTATACATTGGACTTCACTCTCTCCCCTCCCCCACTACGCGCTCCGACAAAGAAACCGCCCCCCCCCCCCTAAACCGATGGTCTGGACCCGCCCCTGGTAGCCTTTCGCGTGTGTCTGCGTCACCCGAAAAGTTTGAAAGCAAGATAGCCAATACCAACATTCACCCTAGGCGCATGAAACAGGAAAAATGTATTTAATGTCACCGAAGCGTATTTTAATGCCGAAACGGTAGTACATATTGTGTAAAAGATTCACGAGAAATAGCGCTCTAGGCCACGCTGGTCTGAGTCGTGTGCGCTTTACCGGTGAATTTTCGCGCCGTCAGATCAACCACGCAGATGAGTAGTCACCGAAATGTTTCCCGAATCATGACTCATTTCCCTTTTTCGGGGCTGTTATGGGCGGGAACATGATTCGTTGGGTTCCCTATTACTCGGAACTTGGATTCGATAAAGCTGTCGAAAGGTTGGCAATGTGATGTGAGTCACTCCAAAGGGTAATAACGTTTTCGGAACCGTTATCGTAAACACGCTGCAATCTAATCACACTCGTAACTACTATTATGGCGCTGTTAAGCAGCGCCTGTATGTATTTGTTTTGAAAAACGGCGAGTTTTAGTGTATCGTACGGGGCTATCGCCTTTAGTACGTAAGGGATAGCGTCTTGTCCCTGCGCACTGCTCGAAGCTCTCTTTATGCTTTGCGCGTGCGCAGAACCACCGACGCTATCCCTTACGTACGCGTAGCGGTAGCGTACGGTGCACTAAAAATCACTAATGCATAGCATGTTCTGCTCACGACCTACTAGATTATAACGACCATGCCATAATCAGCAACCACTATGAGGAGTCCGTCCGCACGATCCGCTAGGGGCGCTACTCATCGACACGCGAGATCTGCACCACGATTGGACGACGGAAATTTGAATTCTGAACGCGCAGAAACGTATGTACGACTACCGTAGCAGACGACAGCAATACCTCCTAGGAAAACGCGTAGAATGATGATGATTAACAGCCTCAGAATGAAACATCTGTGGAATATCCACCGCTTGTACAGGAATACTAAGGTAAGCTGAAGTACAAAGTATTGTAGGACTTGGGGAAGCAATAACTGGGACGATGAGTAGCGCCACCGCTGCCTTCCAAAAATGCGGCGCTGGGAAGGGGTGCCTACGATATGGTCGTTATAATCTAGTAGGTCGTGGTTCTGCTGTAAGTACGCCATGTAACACGTGGGAAGTGACATAGAAGTGGCTTAATGACTGTTTCCTTATCGTTCTACCTATCTTACTTCTGTGCAGCAGCCTGAGTCCTACGATTAGAATAAACGCCGGCCATTATAACCTCACCCTGTCCGTTTGCCTGCCGAGGCACGCGAGTACGAAGCGAACCCATGCATAATATTTATAGCTGGTTATTTGCACTGTCTTCTTTACAACGAATGTCCGTCCGGCAATGTGCACTATATACTTTCATATACTTTCCTATCCACTGTATCTTTCCTATTGCAACATCCACTGTATACTTTCCTATTGCAACCGTCCTACCCGCTTAACGAGGTGTATCCAAAGTGCCTTCCAACCTATACGTTAGCGAAACACATTCAACGTCCAAAACCTCCACCAATATGTATAGTGTCACAAATCACGTGACTTCTATCCCGCATCGGCCTCTAATGGGCCGCAAGTGGGCGTGTAGGGCTTAATTTTCAGAAAGGAGGCTGCCTCCCTCAACGTCCACCTAGCGGCAAGTAGTTCAACTGCTCCTGGCGCCACTTTCAAAGAGGATCGTCGTGACCTCCTTTTTTTTTCGTTTAACTCGGTACCTCTTTTTAAAACCCACCCTCACTCTCGTTTTTAGCTTGCGTGTCATTAAAGGGAATTTATTCGGAGTTTCTTTCGGATATCACCGTCGCCTGTAAGCAATCGAAATGGAAGGAGCGGTCGACCTCTCGGTTTCCCGGTAATAGACACCTATGCCCTCTCTTTCCCACTCCCTTTGATGCTGTCATTATGTTATGTTGTTGTTTTCGGTTTCCACATCGGAAATTATACTGTGTCATTGCTCGAGAACGATTTATTTTCGGTCCAGTATAAATACACCTCGGTGGGCGTGTTTCGACTGCGCTGCGAGGGAAAGGGCGGTTTCTCCCTTTCTTAACCGTGCCCAAACAAGGCGCCGGAAATGTTGTCACGTTCTCGGGCTGGGTACGATTATTCCGACGTGGTCCAAAGCGACGACCCGTATGAGGGCGTTGTTGTCATGTTTTGATGGATGTTGCATGATTGACGGGCTTGATCACGAACATGTCAGAGGGGCATGGGTCGTGACAAATAAGAGATGAATTACTTCTGCGTGGAGTATTAGATAAAGTATCGGAACCTACACTCTAAGAAAAAAAGGAGTAAAACGGGGAGTAATTGCAATTTCTACTCCCCTAGTCTGCAATTACTCCCCATTTTAGTCCTCTAACCCAACATTTAGTCCCGACATTTACTCCCCAGGACTGCAAATTGTCACTAAACTTCGCGAATGGTCTCCCGAATGCAACAGTCTACGTAAATATGTGCCCTTGGTCAATTTGAACGACCTAAGGCTGTGTAACTCAGACAACGTAGCAATTATCCAGCCACACAGAGGACGAAACAGTTAGCGCATCTTTCTTCGCAAATTGTGCCCTAGTATGGCGCAAGATTTTATATCGCTCGATATATCACGGTTGACGGTTTGCTTCAAAGTATTTTCATGCATGCGCACCAATTATGTAACTGGGACTCTTTCAACAGCGCGTGAAATGCGGTCTTCACTCTGTGACATTCATTTACTCCCGTGCATTTACTCCCGAAAGGGACTATTTTTTGTGGCAATCCAATTACTCCCCAAAAGGAGTAAAAGTACTCCTTTTTTTCTTAGAGTGTAGGGGGTGCCGAATGCGAAGGTTTTTTTACTGTAACAAACGTTTATCTTACGCTAAATAACAATAGTAGAACAATCACTATGGACCCTCTCCGAGATGTATTGGACGACGTTTCAGGACGAGGTTTTGCTAACTGTGGTATTCTGTGTGTTGAAGACGATTCATACGAGGCGTGTTAACGTACTAACCCGAAGTTTTGAAATCTTGTGGCACAGGCCGGGCATATCTTCCTCCTCCCTTCACCCCTTTGACCACTACGCTATTCGCTCCGAGATCGAACGGTGTCGGCGCGCTGCGGAGAACAGAGAACTATCGCAGTGTGGACGCGTCGTCTGCTTTTACACGTTTATTCCGCGTTCAGTGCCGTAGGGGGAACCGAATAGTGTCGTACCATCGCGGCACAAGTGATCTTCCGGCGAATATACACAAGAATTACGAAAAAAGAACCATCAAATCCGAACATCGGCCCACGTGTTATCCACACTAGAATGGTGACAGTGTCGCCCCCTATAGGTCGATCTCGTAGCGAATATCGTTTTGTAAAATACCAGGTCGCGAAGACCGACATCACCTCTCGGCGAAGTGTTGCTCGGAAAGCGACACATGCATTGCTTCTGTCCGTGTAGTTTTGAGGCTGGCGCTCTGTGTGTGATACACTGAATGGAAGGAGGAGCGGATGCATTAACACGTGAAGGATGTGTTAACACAATTAGGGCATACTTCGTGCACCTCTAGGTCGGCCCCAAGTTTGCGAGCTATTATAAGTAAGCGGGTCCATCCCTGGACAAAAAGAGCAAGGTAAAGGCCATTACTCAGCAAGTCTGCAATGCGACGTTCGAGCACTTCCCGGTGGCTAGATACAGACGGTATACATATCGGAGTCAAACTGTTAGGGTCCCCCTGTAAATCTACCTGCATAATAGCGTGTAACAGATTCATGCATTACGAAATATTCGTAACATAAATCGACCCCAGCCAGCATACGGGTCGTCGATGTGCATGAAGTGGCCAACAGGGCGTATATTCCTAGGTTTTCCATATCAACGTTTTAATACTTAGCACACAATTATTTTTACAGTATTATATTTACTTTAGCTCAGTATGCAGCTTTCAAGCATATGGCAGCCGTCCATGTTTTGGTTTTCCATTTGCTTACCGTAAAACCGGCTCAAATCTCTTCTTATTAGAGTACTATTATTGACACTGTAGTATTATTAATTGGCGCACACCGCAGCTAAGAGCGGGCAACTTTTCCCAATTAGCGTTCATGGCGGAACCAATGTACGTGCGCTGTTACGTCACACTAGAGTGCTACGATGCATAAACCGGGTTTCCCAAATTATTTTATTTCTGTCACTTTGGAAAAGCACCCCTTTGTACGCTGGACGTCCAAAATTCTGTCAATCATGCATGGAGTACTAAATATTATGTTAAACTTTTGATCCTGCATATTTGTTTCGTAAAATACAGGAATGCTAAAAATCCCATTACTCTATATTGTGTCGATGTTCTAGATCGCTTTTTTTCTTTTGCTATAAGCGGTACACTGTCGCTGTGAAATTAGCATAGAAGGCATATTCCAGAAGGCATATTAGCTAAAAGGTGGAACTGTAAAGCTGGTTGTTACACATAGAAATTGTAACAAAAAAAGAAAAAAAATCAGCGAAATAAATATTGCAGCAAAGTTAAGGTCGCAACAAAGCGAACCAATCACGCATATACCAGGATTGCCCAGCGGTAGAGGTAGCTGGAAATGCTACGAGGACATGTGCGACTTGGAAGCGTCGGTTACGTCCTGAAACGTATGGTATAACCCGTATCACGCGCATATTTTACTCATTTGATTGATTGATTAATTGATTATTTAAAAGAAAACCAGGGAGAAGTTAATTTACTCATTTGAGTTTCACCACAAATGCGATACCTTATATCTGGCCAGGCGCTTCATATACTGTAGTACGATAAATGTATGCGGGATAAGGATGCTTGCTTCCCAAGCTTGCTTCTCTACAGTGTCGCCTGCAGTCGATCACGGCCGCACCACTCACATTGGCAACCATTCTCGGCCCTGGGTCTAACCAGACTGACCATCGTCAAGTTCTTGAGTATTTCAAGATGTTTCTCCGGGACACTGGTCTCCTTTCTACCCTATAATCTGCCTGCGTACCTGTGTGCTGTGTGTGTATTTTTGTGTGCTGTGGTTTTGCCTACCGTTGTGATGTCATACTTACTCCACTGACTATCCCTATTTAGCATCGTTCATCACCTCATCATCAGGACACATCACATCCTGCCCCATTGTGCCTTGGGGTAGTGGGCCGCACCTTAAGTGGCGAATTTCCCCATTCATTATCATTAACTTATTTGTTGTTGTTGTTGTTGCTTCCCAATTGAAATGTGCGCGAGCAACGATGTCGACATTACTTCTCTCGCACTGCACTGCTTCGAAGCGGCTGCTGTCGCCGTTGTCGAAATCCGACGCAACAGCCCAATATGGGGATGATCCCCCGCACCTATATGTCAGATGTCTGTCACGCGCGACGCCCACCACGAGAAACGCATTGAACAGTCGAATGCGAACTGAAAAGGGCCGTTCAACGAAACCAGCGCGTTAAACGTCGTTCCATTATGTCATTAGACGTATTTTGTTCCAAGTGGCCGACTGCACCCTAACAATCGTACACCAACTTAACTGCCAGTACACCCGGATTCACTCATTACACTCGGCGAAGCAATAACACCAACGAGCAGTGATATTTCGCTAACGATCCGCCTATAGTTCTCGCACAGTCCGAATGACCAGTTGGGAATGAGTTATGTTCCGGCCGCTTCATCTGCGTTCCCAGCCGTACATATACGCGGAGCCCTAATAATACGGCACCTCTTCGTTTGTATCATTGCGAGGGGGCAAGGACGACTCGTTAGGGCTTATTACGGGTGGCGCCCCCTACCCCCGTCGGTTTGGGAGTGCTACAGCCAAGCCTGAGGGGCGACGCCGCCGCTTGGTCTCTGTTTCTACAATTGCAGACTGCTAAAAAATGTGTGGGGAGAAGGAAAGGCATATGGAAGAGCGGTATTCTTTTTTTTTCTTTTTTTTTTTTCTACTTAAGCCTCGTCTTTCCGACTGAAGCGCACGCCTCCTTTTAAACGGTGGGAGTAGCCCGATCGGTATATTCGTGTGACCACTCACTGTCCGATTGCCGGCGCATGTGGAACTGCCGACTCTGGGTCTGGTGTTCGTGAGCGCGTGCTCTTCCTGACGACTCCGGACTTCGCATCGATGCCGTCATGCCGGTTCTACCGGACGCCCCTGGATCTTTGTGGAGGCCGCACTTCCGTTGGGAACATTCTGCGAATTACGGTAAAGCTTCCATCACAGCGTACTTTTCGCACTTTTTCTACGGGTGTTCGGGCGATACTTTCGCGTGCTTGGTAACCGCAGATATCATATTATCGCCGTTTGTCCGAATCAGACCCCGCAGTTCTGTCATTTGGTATTTGTCATCAAGGTATATGTATATTTCAGACCTCGAACCATATATTCACCATATATATCACCTTATATATCAAAGGTGCATGGAACTATAATATACGCGCAACATGCGCGTATCCCGGTAATAACATGTGTACTGATAAGTCGAGAGCTGCGCTCCTTGTGAGCTGCGGCATGGAACTCATATTTTAGGATTTTGTGCGAGTGCCTCTATCAGTGTGTATCTTTGTAGTGTGTATTTGTAGTGTGTATCTTTGCATTAGTGTGTATCTGTTTCTCTGCATGTTCTAGTGATATTTATTCACTTGCACCTAGTGTACTAACACACTAATTGTTGGGGATGGGGAATGTACTTTGTTTGGTTTTGGTTGTTTGTAGGTTGTTGTTTTGTTTTGGGAGTAGCAGAACTAGTCAGGAGACAAGTTCAATTTCTCCCTGGTTTTCTTTTAAATAATAAATCAATCAATCAATCATAAGTCGAGAGTAAAAAAAAATATGGAGAAAAGCTCGTGTTATAACCGTATTGTGTGCAATGGGAGGGGGTGAATGCGACCTTTAATCTACGTGTCTGGGTATATAACACAATGCGCGGTATATAGGCAATATATTTTACATTTTTAAATATTGTTTTTCATACTATAAGTACCTCACTCTAGATGTAGGACGAAATTCTGTAATCGAGAGCTGTATCGCAAAGGAAATTTCAAAGACGTAGAACGTACTCCGCACTCTGGATCGCTGTCAGCCAATCAGATATCAGCTACGTGATGTCAGCCATTTCAAAGGAATCAAGCGATTAGCTTATAATGTTTTCGGAAACGTTATCGAGAAACTTCAGCGTTCTCCTAAAACTCGAAGCGTGAGCGTGGCCGACGAGAAGATGAGTGACACAGTAACAGCTGAGCTAGCAATAGAACGCAGACACATTGTTAGGTTAGGTTAGGTGAGGCTTAGAAAGAGAAAAATATGGACATATTGGCTCGCGCATGAAAGGAACCGGCTCCTCGAAATAACCCATGTATATAACATAGAAATATTACAGTGTATATTCCACTTTGGAACACATTGCAATGATATGGGGACGTTAACACAGTCTTATCGTTAACACAGTCGTATTTTCTGTAGCGACGGTACGTAGATAAACCTTATTTTGGACCATTAGAAAAACTAGGTGAATGTGCAGAAAATTCAGTCAACTTCCGCCATTATTGAGTTTCGTAATTTTGTGGTACGTGTCTTGCGTGAAGAAAAGAGACGGACGATAGGAAATATTTACCTATTATATGTTTTTCTTTTTTTTTCGACAGCGTCACGTACTGAGTTTTGTTTCTGTGTTTGTTTCTGTGTTTTATTTTCCAAATGTTTCGTCGTTTTTCTTTCTTGCGCCCACCATTTGGTACCTCAGCACATACAGGGCAATGACGCTGAATGTTAAGGTGCACTTCAAGCAGGCTGTCAAAATAACCAACTGCTTGCTTTCCCAGATCAGTTGACCTATACATTTTTTTTTTTTTTTTACATTTGCAAAGTTTTCGTTCCAGAAATAATATGCATTCGTAGTTAGCCTCATTCTGAACTCCTGGGCATTCTCTGATGCGCAACGATTAGTGAAGGAGCTGTTACTTCTGTATTTTTTTATAATTTTCTGTACCCCAGCTGTTTTCTTCTGTTTGCTTGAAAGCATTAGGGAATAGCAAGCCCACACCGTGGCTAACCTTTCCCTTTCCTTCTTACTTTGCATTAAACATATCCCCCCCCCCCCCTCATTCTGATGTCAGTTGCTCGAATTTTTGCGAATGTGATAATTGACAAATTCGTATGATGTCTGTCTCTGATATTTTGCGTACTTAATTAGGAAGCCGCCGATGCACAAGACGAGCGTTGTGCGTTCCGCATGAACACATGTACGCTACATTTTGCAAACATCCAATTTTATTCCCACTTATCCCTACCGTAACATATGTATTTGCTGATAATCGCCAGTTGTAGGAATTTTTATCTTTCTGAAGCTGTAGAAAGCTTTGAAGTCATTAATTTCACGTAAAGGTTATTATTGTTATGTTTAATTATAGATACTTACTTTTGAAAGCGAACAACTGTGACATAATAAAGATTGGCCCGTAACTTGTAACGATTTAGGGGAAGAAGCAATTAAACAGAGAAGGTCAAACACACCATAATCCTCACTACGGCCAGTCGCGTACTTGAATTGAATGATGGCAGTTGAAGAAAAGGCACAAGCAGTGGGATTCGAACTCGTGCACACCCTCTGACTGCCAATCAGAGATGCTACCAATTACACCAAGCTAGCTACCACACGCTACAAAACACGAGGACATACACTTGTCCTCGTGTTCTGTAGCGTGACCTGGTATGTTGAAGTTATGGTAGTTAGCCTTTTGGTAACTGGTAGCATCTCGGTCCGGCAATCAGAGGATGTGAGTTCGAAACCCACGGCAGGTGCCTTTTCTACAACCGCGATAATCAAATTCCGTAACTTGTACTCGAGTACCAGTGGCCAACGAGTTCGTTGTAATTTTCTCTCTGCAGTATTAATTTCTTAGGCAACTTGAGGCCTTGTATGTGATTGTCCCTTCTACGTTGTTCCAGCCTAAGAACATCAGTTCCCTCATGTTCAGCGTTCTCTTCTTTTCCAAAAGCCGAGGATTTTCTACCACGTTCAGGTTCCCATATTTTATATAGCTACGGGGGGATATATATTTATTGAAAGGAAAGGCTACGCTATAGCTACGGGTCTCGCGCAGGGTTCTGCATCTATGCAACATAAACAGGGTTCCAAACGTGAGATGACGAATGTCGGCACAGTTCCGCATGAAGTCGGCCCAGGACGCATACTAACCCCCTCTGTCTCCCGCTCCTTCCTGCTGTCCTTTCTTCGTCTGTCCACGTCTGTACGCCGCTCATAGCCACAGTTGCCTCGCGGCGTTAACACGCAATAAAATAAAAAAGAAACGTGAGACAAACGGCAGAAAATGGAGGAATAGCATCCCTTGTCCCACATTCACGTTGTCAAAGCGTTCGATTGAATCCAACATTGCTGAAAACCACAGCAGCAAAGGTGCTGTTTCCTTCCACATGCTTGCATTACAAATGTTTCTTCGCACTTTTCTTTTTCTTTTTTTCATTTTCACCTGGTGTAAAAATATACGGGTGTTTACGTTTTATATAAATGCATCCTGTAACACATAAACAAAAACAATATTCGAGGGGAAAAAAGACAAACATCAACCCAACCTCACTTAATACCTTGTAGGGCAGCAATAAAATCAAGCAGCAATAAAATCGTACCAGCCATAAAATCGAGGAGGCGCCATTGAACACTCTTAGTTAGGTTGTGTGTGCCGTCGGTACCGATGGACTCCCACGCATCCTCTATTACTGCTTTTAGCTCTTGGTAGTGGTGATGGCGGTGTTATAGTGGCGTGCTATTTCCGAGCGATCTGCCTGTCGGTGTGTCTGCGACCTAAGCTCAAGTGTCATCTGTAGGGTTACGCAAAACGCAATGTGGATCAAAATCCGTAGGTTGCGAAGGATTGTTCGCTTTACAGTGAGCATGCTATAACTCTGTGCGTACCAGGAAACGATAAGGCAAATATGAAAAGTATACGAATCACTTTTAATTTGCAAATCAAGTTGCGGCTAGTCTAGCCTAAAACGTTTGTTTTGTTCGTTTCCAGTCTAGTAATTAAAGTACAAAAACTACAGGGAGTGAAGCATCTCAAAGCACGTTTAATCTGTGGCGATCTCTCGAAACAGAATCCGCACTTATCAGGTTACAATAAAGCTTTTTTTTAAATAACGGCCTCATATTCTCCCTCTTGTTTGCTGTGCACTTCGTTGTGTCTCACGTGACGAAGTGCAGACTCCGCACTAAACGTCATCAATTATAAAAAAAAAATTGGGATGCTTCATTATTATTATTTTTTGTCATTTTGATGCCTCTCCTAGTGCTGGATTCAGCTGTATTCCTGCTTTCAATTCGGGGATGCCTTATAAGGAGCATGTATAAGAATAGGAAAAATTCAAGGTTCAAGGTTTTTATTGATTGAATTGCAAAGCCATACATATCATTTCATGCAGAGGTCCCGTAGTTCAAACTACGTAGTTAAAATTGCTTACCGATCTGTTCACAGAGGCTGTGTTGAACGTAGAAGCCACAAAATTCTCTGGTTTTTGACATTCTGTCGACGCCAGCCATGTTTCTTTTCATTCTACGCTACAACGGAAAGGCGGAGGACAGCGTATGCCAAGTTATTTGCCTTTCTGGGGAGGGACTAATTTTATAAACACGTATTTTCTATCTTCTTATAGGCTACAACAGGTATGACTGCCCGACTTGTATGATTGATCTGGAATGATTATTGTAACGACGAAATAAACAAATGCGCCGACGTATTTCTTTATTCCGTCATGACTTCTCCCTGTTTATGGAACATTATTGCGTTATTATCGTATTTTATTTTTTCGAACGTTACCCTTGTATGTCCGCGAGTATCGATACCTTATCAATGCACATCATCGTATTTCATCAGTATCTATCCGTATGTATAGATATATATATATAATGTGCAGCACGAGGAGTCTGGCAAAAGTTTCTTAAATTCGTGGTTTATTTTTCACTTCGAGAACTGCGCTGCATATTTGCAGCATGACCTACTTTGACGTAATATTGTGTTAACAACCAGCGCCAGCATTAATGAGCTTTCATAATTAATTTCGTTCATTTGTAAACATCGGTCGGTCGTATTAATTAGAAAGTTGTAGAGTAGAGCGCTGAGGGCCGAAATCTTTTTCTTCTTTCTCTGGCTGTGTCCCACTTTCAAACCTTTGCTCCAGGAAGGTGCAAAAATTGTTTCATCGGCAGAACCAGAGTAGGCGCGAATGTTCCCCTCCGAGTTGGGGGAACCGAGGACAAAACCATCGCTCCAAGGAGCAGCAAGGTGCTTTTGACTCACCAGTTAACGTGACGCAAAACGGCGTTCATGCTGCTTCGTGGCTTTTTTCGAAAAATGTGTGGCGTATAAAGAATACCCTGTATGAATATTTGGATATTTCCTAATTAATCTCAATTACCTAATTAACTGGAGCACTACAAAATACCGCAATTTACGCGAGACTATACTGCTGCAAATAATATACAGAAAGTATACTTCGCATATGGTGTGCTAGTGTTTTTTTTTAATGGCTCACTTTACGTGGTACACTCTGTGTGTGTGTATGTGTGTGGTAGGGAGGGAGTGGTGGTCAACCTTATACTTGTAGTGTGCAACTGGTTCGGTAAAGGTGCAGCAGAAGACTAACCCAGTGTTCCCCTGGAGAACGTGCCCGAAAAGTGTTTAATCTAGGAAGCCTGAATACTGGTTCCCCGTTTTATTCCACCCTTTTCCACCTTTTGTTTGTTTGTTTGTTAGCTTTTTGGAATAACAAGCCTACATCATGGCTAACCTTTCCCTTGTCTTTTTGTTCTTTGCATTAATATCCCCCCCCCCCTTCTTCTCCTTCTTCTTCAACCTCTACGATACTCACTGGAAGATCTTATTTTACACACGTACGTAGAGCAGAAGAAAAAACAAACACAGTAATAAATAATAATAATTCCAATCTGATTCCGCCCACATTTGCGTGGCTACATGCTACACGTGCATACACGTGCGGCAGGGGCAGGACTGCGGAAAATTCCGACCACCTGTTGTTCTTTTGACGTGCATATCAATCGCATGAGCCGAAACCAAAACGAGCCCGTCTCGAGCGCAGGGGGAAAAAAAAAAAAAAAAAAAAACGCGCACTAGACATCGGTCGGAGGGCCACGTGATATGGAGCGATGCTGCTGATTGGATTAGGCGCAGCACTGCTGGCCAGACGAGCTCGGTGCCGGTTGTGCTGTCTGGGGGTTTTCTGTATTTTGCTCAGACGCTGTCCAACATATGTCGCCGCACTTCCCGGGACGCACATTCCTCCACAGCGTTAGTCGTGACGTGGCCCACCTCTGTGAGGCCGACAACGGCGAGCTCCTTGATCACCCCAGCACCAGATTGCGTGCAGTTTCATCACCACCTCCTGATAGGCCACGATCCCCCACGCGATAACCGCGACGTTGCCCGCCGGCCTGAGCGTGCCCGACGACGTCCAGCAGCTCCATCTTCGCCACCACCACCAGATGAACCGCCGATGGCGAAAGTGGTGTCCGTGCCGTGCCAGCTCATTTATACATGCCAAAATTGGGCGATGGAAACATCAAAGCGCGTGTTTTCAGGATATCGAGAAAATACTGTGGCTGCAAGTATTGACTGCGTCCAGTTCTCATATCTGGCATCTCCTGGAAAACCTTCGACGAAAAAGTGAACTAATGGATTTTGGGTAATTTGTCATATAGTAGTTACATAGTACATATTTATTCTCCCCAGCAGAATTTCCCTTGCCGCATGATGGGTCTGCAACAACAAAAACATAGATGAATGGATGATGATGATGACGTGGGATGTTTCCCTGCGTTGAGTGCAGGACCCTACCCCATTCCAAAAAAATTCACATGAAAGGATGAAGAGGGAAAGAAAACAAAAGAAACCCCTGCAAAAACGACAGCCTTGCGACTATTTTACAAGAGAGCTGTGTAGGACTTTAAAAAAAAAGATACGCATTACGTTTGAAACGGTGTGTGGTTGTTATTCTGTCTGTGTGTATCTGTAGACACCGGTCTGTGTGTGCCGTTCGCATCACTTGTGAGATCCGACCTAAAGTAAGTGTTCGGGACACGACGTCTGATCTTGCGTATGTATCACAAAATGGAACGCAGTTCCGCTATTATGGGCATCACATGTCCGTAAAACAGTCCTAAAAACAGGCATTCACATGATAAGCGTGTAATCAACGGCAACACGGTACATACCGTGACATTAACATGGTAATCACACGTGATGCCACAATGATGCCATGTTTTGATTTGCCAGGACTGTCTGAAATTAAGGGATTGTGCCCGGAAATCATAACAGCGTACTCTTACCAAATGAAAGATATCGGTAAAGCAAGAAATAGTACAAGGTATATTTAAACTGGTACCGAAAAAAAGGGATAACGCGTGTGAACAGATGAATACAATGCATCCCCTGTTGCTGGCCCCACGAAAAAAAAAAACATGTCGTTACGGCGCGACCTGCCATGATGGCGTGAGCGCTAGTCGAAATCAGCTGTGCACCAACGATGTCATAGTTCTTTTTCTTTTTTTCACAATGGACCCATTATGGCCACTCATTGAAGAAATGCAAACGTCTAATCACTACGAGTACGCACAGCTCTAGGTGAGAAATGGACGTTAAGTGAGCCTTCCTAATTTCTGTATGATCATCACGATGCCCTTCTGTTTGGAGTTGTCGAAATCTGCGATAACTGTATGTATTTCGAATTGATATTTGTCGTTAAACCTGCTATGATTTATTTTTCTCTGTTCTCGTCTGGTATTGTTGCCCTGGGTGATTAGTATGGTTCGGTCAGGGAAAGGGAATACAACGCAGACGAATTGAGCGAAGGTAAACGTTGCCATGGCTAATTATGCACTGCGTATTATTCGTACTGATGACGTCATCTCTGACGTCATTTATTTACAGTCGTAGTACTCCGCGCAACGGATGGATGGCGCTGACGGTCTCTATCATGGCGTCATTCTGAAGACGCAGGGGCCTATGGGGGTTACGCTACCTGTTTAGATATACCTTGAATAGTATACACTACTGTGTCAGTAATCTTCTTTTCAGCGATTTTAAAATCTCATTTCAGTTCTGATGACCTGCATATTGAGGAATATTTGAGAGAACCAGTGCAGCTAACGATCATGATATCGTTCATGGATAGAAGGGGAAGGTGGACGTCCATATGGTAACATACTCTTAAGTCGTGCTCTTTTTCTGTTTCAGATACGTCTAACCTGCCTCCGAACTGCATCTTGTGCGCATGGTGCCAAAAGGTTGGAATGAAGCTGTTCACACTTAGGACTGCCACTGGAAGTAAAGCTTTTTGTTCTGAACTGTGTTTCACGCAATGTCGAAGAGCATCCTTCAAGAAGAACAAGGTGTGTGACTGGTGCAAGCACGTCCGCCATACTGTCAACTACGTCGACTTTCAGGATGGCGAACAACAACTTCAGTTCTGCAGCGACAAGTGCCTCAACCAGTACAAGATGAACATCTTCTGTCGAGAAACTCAAGCTCATCTTCAGATGCACCCCCATCTACAAGAAGCCAAAGCGTCTGGAATTAACCTGATCACTCCAGAGCTGTGGCTTCGAGACTGCAAGGCGGCCACATCTCCTATCGAAGCCAACGGCAACGCGACTCCCGAGAGAGAAGATACGGATGATGAAATGCCGCTTCAGAAAAAATCTCCTTCTCCGGTTCCTGTGGAGCCAGTGCATGCGGACCCCGTCAACCTCACGAAGCGCTCAAAACCACCTCGACAACGCACAGAGAGAAGACGGTTCTCTCGATCACTGCGCAGCTCTAAAGCAGACGTCACTCCAGCACAACAAGAAAACAGCCACACGCTGGGCTCTGGGTCGCTCTCAGTGCCCCAGCACCAAACCAGCCTGCTCCGCTCACCAACGAGTACGAGCAGTACGCCGTTAAGCAGCAGTTCGGGTTCGACGGGATCACATAGTCAAGCGATACTGAACGGACATAGGGGTAGCCCCCCTGCCCAGCAGCCACCGATGCCTCCCCTGACACGGGTCATGCCGAGCTCGGTTCCCCCGCACAGTGGTCCGCTTGGTGGACCGGACAGTAACTTACGGCCACCTTTCCTACCTCCTCACCCTATGCTGCAAGTTCCAACTCCTCAGCACCTGGAATCCCTTCTGCGGATGCAGCACCAGAACGCTGTTCGTTCGGGCGTCCCTCCGCCGCCATTTCCCTACCCGCCCCCGTGCATTCCACATCCCCCATTCCCACCGCAGAGACCACACCTTCCGTTACCACCTCACAACTCTCTCCTGCCTCCAGCTACGGTTATGGTACCTTACCCAATATTCCTCCCTATACCCGTTCCGATCCCAATACCGATTCCTATACCAGTTCGGAAGGAAAGCTCGCTGTCACCGCAGTCGTCCGCCGCGCATGGACGGTCTACGTCCTGTCCAGCCGAAACGGGCGATAATGCTTCGAAGGCGGAAGCGGACGCCACCGAGGGGAAAGGGATCGAAGTCTACAGGCGCCGTCGTCGAAGAGCACTCGTGGAGGACGACGACATGCGCGATTCTGTGGACACCGAGGATGAAGACTGCGCGACCGAACGCTCTCTCGTTGGCATCAAAGCTAGTCGAAGCGTCACCAGTTTGGGCTCTCTGCAAGTCAGGATCAGCAAGACTGTTCGAATTCCTGGTCATCTGGGTCAAGACTCGTGCTCTGCGGAGTCCAGGGAAAAAAAGCGGACGGACGTTACTGCTTCGGACATCAGACGTGACGCAAAACGGAAGTGCTCGCGCCATTAACAATCGTGCTCAGTATAGATATATATATATATATATATAATAGATGTTATCAGTAAACGATACGTTGTTAGGGTGTAGTATGTGAATACGTTTGTAAGAAAAGCGTCAACAGCAGTGGAATGATTGCGATAGAATTCGGGCCCATGCAAGAAGGCATGCTTGAGCGTTTTTTTGAGCAGTTATTGCCTCCAGCTCGGACTGTTGATAACTGATAGATATACTCAGGCGCGGTTTGCGCTGTGCAGCTCATAGATGCTGGTGTATTATAAGATCTCACATTGTCCTATGTGTGTATTAGTACTGTACAGAAAAGTGACATTACATTGAAACGAGGAAGGTACGTTCATGTGAGAGACACAAACAACGTTTAAATACCCCGTCGTCGAAGCAACGACGAAACAATAAAGGTAGTTGACGAAAAAAAAAAAACGCAGTCATTGTATTGAATTCGTTGACATGTTAAGAGGTCCCCTCTAGAACTGTGTGAATATTCCGATTTCCGACTGCCGAAGTGAATAATTGTGTATTCCACTCGAATGCTCAGGCATTCTGAAGTACCGTATTCGAATTTGGAATCAAAGCAATGTCTTGTTCAAGTCAGATATTTCGAAGGGATCTGAAGCTGCACGCGTAATCCCGAAGGCGCCACAAAAGCAGGTATAAGGAAATGTGTGCGCTGTTTCATATGAATACCTGTTGTGCGTATCACGCGTGCATGGCTGTATGCGATTCGGTTATATCTAACCATTCGCTTCGGGTTTGACTATTCGCACAGCTGTATAGTCCCCTCCTTGCCTTTTGGAGTGATCGGATTCCCGGATTACGGAGGGTTATTTGCAGAGGGGCGCTGGTGCGCACTCACTTTTTTCGTCAACTTCCTGTCTTTTTTACCGAAAGTAAACAACAGACGTGCATTATCTGCTTCAAAATGCCGCTGGCTCGAAATATGTGCTCTTTTTTTGTGTTGAATCTAGATAGAGGTGTTACCGAAAGACAGTATACAGGAGTTAACAGTGGCGTAGCTAAGAAGGAGTTTCGGGTATTCAGACCCTCCGAAATCATACATTCGTTACAGTGCATTTGGATGAGGGAAAACGATGGTGAAATAAAGTTCACGTAGGTGCCCTCCCGAAATATTTTTCTGGCTACGTTACTGGGCGTTAATGACGTCATTCGTTTCTGAGATCGATTGAGCCCAAGTTCCCCAAACTTGGGCTCAACGGGTGCCACAACCTATGATTTGGATTGCTATGGAATGCGGAATAAAACGAGACGTTTCATGCTGACCCGAGTTATTGTTCTGTTGGAATATGTCAGTCGTCGAAACGGCACCAGGCACCTTGAGGCTTATGTTTGCCCCTTTGTATGTTCCAGCCTCAGAACAATTACTTTCCATTATGTATTGTTCTGCACAGATAATTTTACGTTTTGGGTTCCTTGCCGATGAATTCTCAGCCAGTTCAAATTTGCTGTCGGACCGACCTGAAGTGCATTCCTGGCGAGACAGCATCAGAGTAGAAAATAAAGAGTTCCCAGAATAAGGGGTGCAGTAGTTGGCCCATGGTGTTGCCCGCAATGCGGTGGACGAAGCAAAGGAGAATATTCACAAGATAATTGAACAAAATCTGCACGTCACCATAGTAGGCATCACAACGCTGTGCAGCCGGTACTAAAAGCGGCACGAACCCAAGCAGCACGCCAATATTGGAACATATAGGGGCTGCCAGGATTATCAATATTGGTCCAATATGGGATGTCAATATGTGACCAATATGGGGCGTGCAACCAGGCTCCATATTGGACCAGATAATTTTACTGATCCACGTTGCGTATCGTTACAAAAACAACACTGCATCGCCTTAAAAAGGAAGAACAGGTGCTACGCCCGTATTGCTGAAGGACCCACGGAACTGCCAATGCCAAACATCTGTATTGGCATCAGAGCGGAAGACCAGCTACACAGACTGGCTCCCTCTAACGTTTCACACTGACTAGACTAGGACTACGTAGATGCCAAATCTAGAGCAATATGATCTCTCTAGAAGCCTCCCTCAGAAGCCTTCATCGGGATCGCAATAGTATATGAACCGAAATTTCCAACCCGCTGCTTGAGTACAAAGGAGCGAAACACTTTCGTGACGGTGACGGACATACGCCCCAGCAACTTACACTGCCTGCAGTAACTTGAAAGCACCTATCCTATCAAACTTTTTTTTTCTACTTGACCTGCCGCAATTCTGTTGTCAATAGAGGAACCAGAGACATTTTAGCCCGAATGAAACGTCCGATCCGAATGTCGCGCATGCGCATTAGTTGTAAGACGCGTGATTTCGCTCAAACGACCACGCTCTCAGTCGGTTTTACCGATTGGCATTGGCATCGCGAAGCAAGATGGTGGCTCTTTGCAGCAAGTGGAAAGTTGAGTTGCTGAGTTGCAGTATATGTTACAGCGGGAATGCCACGTATGTTGACTGTTTGGAACAATGTGTGTCATCTGCGGGAAGTTGTTGGATGTAACGACGTATTGAATTGGGCATTTCTCACGCCGTCCAATCGTCCAACGTCCAATCATGCAGTGCTGCTTGGACACTTGGTACAACACAGGTACGTACCATTTTCTGCATTTTCAGTCAATATGTGGTGTACAGAACCAATATTGGGGAAATCCTGACAAAACGGGTCCCATATTAGACGCGGACAAAGAAGGAAGACAGGACGACTGCTAACTCTCAACTGGCAGTTTTTACTAAACAAAACATGTTTATATACACAAAAGAAAGGGGGGAGCCTGCACCTAGTCACATGACACCACCGGGTTACACTGCAACGTGTTCCCGAGATAACTTATCTCCGCGGGGGAGAGGCTCAGTGACGGAGCGCTTACGCATTGATCATCGTCGTGTTTTGTAATGAAAAATGCCTCTACTATTTCCCTCGTTAGCTGCTCATTGTGTACTGATAGTACATCTGCTCGCGCGAGGTCTTGTTTGCACCCACAGTCACGACAGTGCAAAGCGAGGTGCCGGGATGGTGTTTTCTTAATGGATGCCCCATGTTCCCTTTCTTTTGTGTATATAAACATGTTTTGTTTAGTAAAAACTGCCAGTTGAGAGTTAGCAGTCGTCCTGTCTTCCTTCTTTGTCCGCGTCTTTGTGCTGCTTAATCACGATGAATGTACACCAACTACCCCGCGTCCACACACTCCTTCCCATATTAGACCCGTATCGCCAATGACCAGCCAATATGAGTCCAATATTGTGTGCTGCTTGGGAACGGTTGCCTTTTATGTTTGCTGAGACATCGCCCATGACCTCTGCAGAGTAGAAAAGTGCGAAATCGAGCTATCGGATGGCGACCAGCTTTGCGTAGCGTAGTGGTAAGGGTGATCGCAATCCGCGCCGACTATAGGAGATGACACGCGTTCGAATCCCGGAACCGGCTGTGCTGCGGCAGTCTTTCCAGAGGAATGTTGGCACACTTCAACCTGATGTCGACCTAGAATGCACACTCACCCCGGGTGATTACCTTTACCCGGGCCGGAGGATTACCTTTATGTGCCCCACGCTTCTTTAAATACAATGGCAAAGATGAGGACGGTGCCTAATACCCTAGTTAGACGGCATTTCAAATGTCAATTGCGAGAAATGGCCTTCGGCCTCTCAAATGACCTTTGTTCGGAGGCGCCTGCCCGACAGGCAGAAAAGGAGTGCTCCTCAACTGACTGCCCTCACCGGCTCCCTTTTTCGGTTTCGTTTTCCCTGTCTGCTGTGGAAATTTGAAGTTGGTCTGTGCGCCACAAGTCAAGATGCAGAAGCCATATGCACTTCTCTAAATAGGATCTAAATACGTTTACACAGTTTCACTCCATTATCCGCATTTTATAGGTTTTCCTACATTCAGCTGCGAAGGTAGCGAGGGTACAATGGCATAACACTGTTGTCGAGATTGCTCCTTTCTGCTCCTCAAATGTCGTTGGGGGCCTCCTTTCGTGTTGATGGTCATTTCTTAGAAAGGTCATTTGAGCTGCCGTCTGACACGGCTGTCAGAGGTCATTTTTTGCAAATGAAAATTCCCTGAAGTCCTTCGAGCATGCCGTCTGACAGGGGTATAACAGTGTCTCCGCGAAATGAGGCCGGTGCCCAGTGGAACAGTACCTCTGCGAAATTTACGGCAGTTACACCAACCAGAGGCTTCAATTTCTGTGGCGTAGGTTACTTCAGTGCTTCCTCAGAAATGAAAGTGAACATATTCGACACAAGTGTGTCTGGTTGGGTGAGAACTATGATAGTAACGAAAATCTCCAGCCAAGGTACAGGACGGGGATACCCGACGTTTCGGAGTCAGTTCGGCTCCTTCCTCGGGGGTGACTGTAGTGGCCGTTGGCAGCAGCGTTCTTGCCGTGGTTCGAATTTCGTGATTCGTCGGATTGTTTTTCAGTCACGTGACGGAGGCCGCTGACGTATACGCTGGGTAACGGTCCAACAGATCGGTTAAGGTTTTCAGGTGTGGATTGTATATGCCAGGACTCTACAAACATTCTTTTGGTCTGACTACCCTCAAGGTCGATGATGCAGGCGTTTTGAAAGTCGATAGGATGGTCTCGAACTTGACAG
The DNA here is from genome assembly GCF_037126465.1 of Ornithodoros turicata. Lineage (NCBI taxonomy): Eukaryota > Metazoa > Arthropoda > Arachnida > Ixodida > Argasidae > Ornithodoros > Ornithodoros turicata. The sequence continues at coordinate 14,809,340 of NC_088207.1, forward strand.
TGTTCAGCGAGAGCGCTTCGTTCGATGTCTGACTTCCGCACATCATTCTAATGTTGCCGTAGCCTTTCGTAGAAGTTCTTTGTCTCGCCGATATATGATGCGCTGCATTTGGTGCATGGAATTTTATAGACTACACCGGACTACCGGTATAGACTACCGGTGGAGTCACGGGAACGACGCGACTGGCGCTAAATTGTGAATGTCAGGGGTTGTGAAGTACAGGTTTCCCGCTCATTTTAATCCATTTACCAATTTTAAATCTACCTGCCGAATGTTTAATCCAGGTGCAATACAGTTTAAGCCGAATGCAAAATTTTTAATCGGGGCCCCAAAACAAATAATCCGCGTGCAAAAATTTTAATCCACGTGCCATTTATTTTAATCCACCAATGAATGAAATTGTTGGCCAGAGTATTTGATGATGCGGTAGCTCAAAATGACTTTGTTTCGAGGAAATTTGTTTAATATTTTCGATTTCCTGACAGGAGCGTCTCCTAAGAACACAACTTCCTTCCAGACAACATCCTTGTAACGAAGGCAACTGATTATAAATTATAAATACAGGTTACATAATTTGGTAAACAGGTACGTTAATCTGAAACAACAAAGAAGGGGAAAATGGTGACGGGATTATCGCTGTCTGTGCCTCTGAATATGAACACAAACCATCGGACGACGTTTCTGGCCTGGTTGTGTTTGATTTATTTTGAGCCGGGTATACAGGGTGTTTGTTTTTATTCGTTACATAATTTTTATTAAAAAATTGGCAGGGCAAAAAAGAAAAAAGACGATGCCATTTTTGCAGTTGAGTTCTACGGTCAGGCTGACATCCCCTCGAACAAAGTATGAAACTAAACGATGACTTAGCTCTTTAATAAGGGGATTTCGGGCAAACCCGGAAGATCAGAATGAGAGACCATACTACACTCTTAAAAATGAACTTCACCGTATAGCACGCTCCTAGCCAATCATCATCTCGAATGATATCGTTATCTGCTCTGATTTGTTGAAAACCGGAGGCGTACGCCTTTTTTGTGACAATTATGAACAGCATAAGTGTCACAAAAAAGGCGTACGCCTCCCGTTTTCAACAAATCAGAGCAGATAACGATATCATTCGAGATGATGGTTGGCTGGGAGCGTGCTATGCAGTGAAGTTCATTTTTAAGAGTGTAGTTTAAAGCCATTCCACGTTTAACAAAATCCTAAAACACGCACCTGCGTTAAGGTACTCCAAATTTTGATATGCAAATGAGCCGAAACTGAAAAAGCGCCCCTGAGAAACGCATCACCTTCCCCGACGGAGGATTATCTGGGTGGGAAAGCTGTCTATCCGGCCCGCAGGTCGGCGCCTGCTCCAATCATCTCCATCGCTCCCAATCACGTGGCTGTGTGACGTGAAATGAGGGCTGTACCCCCTGCGTTCCAGGTCGCCGCGGTTTCGGTTTCCGCTCACTTGCATATCAAAATTCGGGGGTTATATCTTGAAAGATGGAAGTCACTGAAAAGGCTAGCCAGCTGTAGGACTCCAACCCACATCTTCTGAAATCTTAGGCACTTGAGGCTTTGCATGTATTTGTCCTTTCTATGTGTTCCAGCCTCAGAACATCCATCGTCTCGTGGATACCTTCACAAGCGCGTGTACCAGCTCCCGTGGGATAGTGGTTAGGATGATCGCTTTCCACGCCGAGACTGGGAGGTGACACGGGTTCGAATCCTGTCACCGGCTGTGCTGTCTGAGGTATTCTTTGGGTTTTCCCGAAGACTTTCCAGAAAAATGACGGTACAGTTCCTCCTGAAGTCGGCCCAGGACGCATACTAACCCCCTACTGCTGTCGTTTCTCCACGGCTGTATGCCGCTCATAGCCACAGTTGCTTCGCGGCGCAACATGGAATTAAAAAAAACAAGCGCGTGCGTGTTTCAGGGAAGGCACGAACACACTACTCAAGTCAAGTTTTTTGAGTCGTGTGTTCGTGTCGTCCCTCTGTGTGCCCAGGCCCAGGCTTTTACACTATGGAATTCATCCACCTGCTGGCTTGCATATACGCCATCTTATCAACAGGTGCAGTGCCCGTCTCGCCCAAGGTTATAGGTAGTCCCAGAAAACTACTCGTACGAAACATCCCGCAGAAGCCCTCATTGGGATCTCAGTATAAGCAGAAAACTTACAACCCGCTCCTATACAGTACAAAGATGCGAAACACTTTCGTGACGGTAACGGACATACATCTCAGCATGTCCCACTGCATCTGCAGTAACCTCAAGGCACCTAGCGTTACAGAACGCATATCCCTTTCGACGAGACATTGCGTTTTTTACCGTGACCTGCAGCTTCCATTGTCATTAGAGACTATAGCCACAGACATTTTCGCTCGAATGAAACCACCTGTCCGAGTGTCGCGCATGCGCATTACGAGACATAAGACGCACTATTTCGCTGACACGACCACACGTGTGGTCGTTTTGTCGTTTTCTTTTATTACCGATTGGCAGCGCGAAGCACGACGACGGCTGCTTGCTTAATTGAGGGTTTTCGGTAAAGAGCGGGAGTTCAGAATCAGATACCATCCTGGTTGAAAGCCATTCCACGTTTAAAAATCCCTCTGTGTGCCCAGCGGATATTGGTCCAATGGGGAGCCTGGTTGCACTTTTCATGTGGGTCCAATATTGGCAGCCCACATTGGGTTAATATTTGTGTGCTGGCTGAGGAATGATCCACTTTCAAATGCAGCATTGGTACAACACTGTCAGGCGCGGCTAAAGTAATGTGGGCTGCGGCTGACGGGCGATTCAAGACAACCGTGTCGCGAGCACTGCCTCGATTGGGACTATATTGACTTCCCATTTACACCCGATATGGGACCAATGTGAGGCCAATATTGAGCTGCAGCCTGGGCAATATGGGGTGTACATTGGCAATACTGGAGCTAAATATCGGCTGCCAATATTAGGCCTTGCTTGCCAGGATTGCAGTTGGGTCCAACATTGCGAATCTAAGATAGCCTATATTTGTCCAGCCTGGGACCAACATTGGGGTGCTACCTGGGGCGATGCGTTTCCTTTACCAATGCAGTCACGCTCAAAGTACACAAGGTAGAACACGCCCTAGCCGCTGCTGACCTATGTGTCGTTGAGAAGGGGGAATTATGTTTGAGAGAGGTGCGGTCAGGCTGTTCGTGAGTGGCAGCTCGGTGCAGCCAGGACAGGGAGCAGAAGGAAGAGCGAAAAAAAAAAGGAAATGTGGTGGTGGTACATGAGAGGGAGGGGTGTGCAGTACCTTCTGATCTCGGAATAGGGAAGTCTCGAACTACCCACCGCAGGAAACACACGAGCATCCCTCAGTAGCCTTCATTGGGACGCTCTCTGTACCACGGTAAGAGGCAGCGTGATTGGCGAAATTACCCCGCCTCCGCAGCCTATAGTGTGCCATATTCGCAGCCCAGTGTGAACATCCATGGACGCCTCCTGGACGCGTTAGTTGGGATGCTTCAATGGGTATACAGCAGCAGACATCCCACATACGTCACCCTTTGGACTCTGTGCGCACCTTATTCGCACTGCGTGCGCAGGGGGACGCTTGAGCCCCCCTTTTCGCCGTGGACCTGTCGTGCACTAAGTCGTTGCCACGAATCCGTCGTTCCCTGGTTGTGCTGTGCCTCGACAGTCACGGTTTTTCGCAGTGGGTAGCACGGAACCTGTCTGCGGATAACGGAAGAGACGAAAGAACAAGCCCTGAACTTCTACAAGGGAAGGCATCTGGATAACATTTCAGTGGTACCAGACTCTCACGAATCAAACAATCTTTCATCGACAGCTAGCTCAAGCGACAGTACGCAAGACGTGTCTAGAGGAACGTCCGGAAACGGACCCTGTGTTGTTGAAGGGCGAAGAATTGTGGTGTCCAACAGATTTCAAACGCTGGGAATCCATAGTCTGTTCAACTGCACACTTGCAGCCATGGAGATAGCGTCAAAGACCAGAAATAGATTGCGAAGCAATATTACGCTGCAATGCAAAATGTGCTTGCTGAGTACGTTGTCGATACTGAGGGCCCACCTGATAGCATGTCAAATCGTATGGACGTGAACACAGCAGCTCTGTTCAGTGGCGTAGCCAGACCTCCAAGGAAGGGGGGCTCTATACGAACCCCCCCCCCCGCTGATCCTGGGTGCGACAACACACAATACTTGTGCACACCGCAGCATGCGGCTGAAAAAAAACAAACAAAAAAAAACACGAAAATAATTGATTTGGACATTCACAATACGATTATACTGTGATGTCCAATGAGGTGGTGTCACGAGATTGGAAGGATTTTGAAAAGCTCATACTTTGGAAACCGTTCAAGTGTGCCGCTTAGATAGACGCCATGAACTGTAAGAACTTTCCCGATCGTCACACTGGTCCCCCCCCCCCCATATATTATTTTCTCCTCGGATTTGCACGATTTGCGTGAGTCGGTCAGTGGCAGGTAGGGGGGGGGGGGGGGGCTCGGGCCCCCTAGCCCCCCCCCGTGGCTACGCCACTGGCTCTGTTTCAGGGCAGCAGCAAGGGGTTATCCATCGGGGCTAGGTATGGCGTCCTTACTTACCTTTATGCAGCTCTTAGCATGCCGTACATGGCGAACGGAATGTTCGCCAACTATCAAGACCAGCTGGCAAATGGCACTGAACAGGCAGCGTGGATGATGATGGAATAGACTGCGAAGGAAGAAGCAGTGATTGCACGGCAGCAAGGCGGCGTTGACGAGGACGGGTACCCACTTATCCCTGTAGTCGCGGAATGGGCATGGGCCAAGCGATCGCATAAGACAAAATACGATTTGCTTTCGGGCGTGGTAAGTTCTTTTGTGTGCTTCTGTTTCGTTTATATAGCGGTTCGTCCGTTGTCTCCTGTAGGGTACCATTGTGGGCTTCCGGACGAAGAAGGTTCTGTACCTCGCTGTCAAGAACAAGTTGTGCGCCATCTCCACTCGGGCAGAAAATGTTGGTAAGCCGCCAAGCAAGCGCGTGTGATACACTGTAAACTTTTTCACACCTTTAAAGGTGTGCGCTATGAACATTCAACCCGGTTGCGTAGCATTGCATCTCCAGGATGATATTTTACAAAATTTGGAAAGGATTACTAAAGATCAAGTGTCAGTGCAAATCTTGCTTTCATTATGTCTTGGATATCGTAGGTACGAGCTAATGCATATATGCATCGCTATCGATAATCGAGCACGCGCAAGTGTCTACAATACTGTTGAACAATGTTGAGATGTTGCAAGACTGAATTTTTGTAGGACAGACAACATTCGAGTAGAGAAAATTTGTGCGAAACCGCGCTCCATTATGATGTTACCAAAATTACACCTAAAAAGGCGTGCGCCATGCACGTTGTTACACCTTTAAAGGTGTGAAAGGATTTAGAGTGTACAAGAACGGATAGCTCTTGCAGCATGGAAAGCGCAGCTGCTGTGGAAGGCTTCCGCCGCAGCGTTCCGATGTATGGCGTCAAGTACAGCTGTGTGATTGCTGATGGAAACTCCAGCATGCACAGCGCCCTGCTGTCCTCTCTATATCCTGGGATGTATATCGAAAAGATTGAGTGCAGAAACCACATATTACGGAAGTATATAGCCAACCTCAGGAAGCTCCACGTATGCAAATGCTTGTTACTGTGCCTTCAGCAATGCGAAGCATACTGGATAGAAAGTTGATGCTCCTTCCTAAGGCGGCTACCGCAGGCGGCCACCTAAAGTGATCTTGAATTTCCTTTAATTCCGTTGTTTACTTGCTTTCATTACTCTCAATTCCCCTTTAATTGACGTTAATTGCCTTTAATCACATTTAATTACATTTGGTAATTTTTAATTTCATCTAATCTTTATCTTAATTGCATCGTATCTTACATTCATTACCTTTACATCAATTTTCTTGCTTTAAGTGCCTTTCATTACGTCTAATTACTTTCAATTACGCTTACCTTGTACTGTTAATTACCTTCGACTACTTCACAAATAATTTACCTCCATTTGCATTTACCCTCTTGTATCCCCTTTACATGTCCACTTATACCTCTTCCTTGGTGAGGCTTCACCATCTCACACACGGACACACATACATGCAGCTTTTTCCATTTTGGCACTAATGCTAATGCATTAAAAGTAGAATGCGAAATTTGCCCGAATAGGTACTATCCACCCGGTTACGCTATATGGTACTGTATGTGTGGACCTACTGCGCAAACAGTATAGCGACACGCCATTCAGTGGCATTGCTCAGACAATAGAGGAAAACGCAGATTTAGCTCCAGCAAAGGACGTCTGCTTGTTTTTGATCAACGCAGGGAAATATTCGATGCTAGAAAGGGAAACTCTTATCATGTGGCAAGAGCCTTTAACCAGTTCTCTGATGTGCTTGATGACACGTGTAGCATATCTGCTGTCCCAAGCGGCGCAATGTACTGAAAGTCGAGTGCAATGGAGGTGGACGGGTAGGTGGAAGACCTTGTGCAGACCCGTGAAACTGAAGAGCACTGATAAGACACATACCGTCCAGCCCCAATGCAGTTGACTTTCGGTACATTGTGCTTCTTGGGGTCTTTGCCTGGGCGATGGCCAGAACACTCGGCAGAGCCTTTTAGTGCAACAATAATGACACCTATTACGCTCTTGACGAGAACAAAAATAAAATATAAAGGAACACGCGACGGTTCGCTTACTTCTATTTGTCTTATCGCACTTAATGAAACAATAAAACAATATTTTAGTTTGTGCTGCTCAAACGGCAATTTACTTTTCGCTTCAACGTAATCTCGAACGCGAGGTGGCCTTTCCATTACACCCCCTACAGCCATCAGATTGCACCGGACGAGGCGTTTCTAATCAGCACATTAATGGCTCCTCTAGGACAGGTGAGGCCCCCCCCCCCCCCTGCTGTGACATGACTTCCGACGTCCGTGCCAGGACCGAACCGTGCCAGGAACCGTGCCAGGACCGACCGTGCCAGGAAGCGAACATGGTACCTCTGTCCGTACCATGGTAGCTCAGCCGGGTCGCTGTTGTGTGAACTACTGCCGTTTAAATAAGGTGTTGGCGGTGAATATGGAAACTGCACGAGTTTTTATATTCTTGATGCCAGTGTTAAGCACGTCTATTGCCCACTTTGCTGTAAAATTTGTACTGGTGCAAAAAAAAATCACTGGCGATTTAGCTGTAAATGCGAGAGAAATGTGGTGGCATTAACCACCTTTTCTGGTCCATACTTGACTTCCGGGTATCCACTTCCGGTTTAAATACAACTTCCGGTTGTCCATTTCCAGTCTAAACCCGATTTCCGATTGTCCACATCCCGTCTATACTTGACTTCCAGTTTTTCCGGCATGATTTCCGGTTCTCCACTTTCGGTCTAACCTGATTTCCGGTTGTCCACCTCCAGCCAATGCTTGATTTCCGGTTTGACACTTTCAATTACTATACGTAAGTCCATTTACGTAGTTCAATCTGGGTAGAAATGCTGCGAACATCCTAACATATCTTGCATTACGTCAAACAGTTAACAGCATCGGATAGCACCAAATATTAGCGACAATACTTCATTTTACGATGTTCATAGACACAGCGAAGCCTTCCTCCTTCTTCGGGTACAAGTTGCACAGACGCGCCGTCTTCCGCGAGGGACGCTAAACGTAATGTGTTAAAGAACCTCAGGTGGCCAAAATTAATCCACAGACCCCACCACTCTGGTGTCGCTTACGATCACCGTTGTCTCGCGACGTAAAGCCCCGAATTATAAATTAATTCCGCCTTCTTCACTTACGTTCCGACGCCCAAACAAAGTACTAATTCACGCGAGTGCTTTGTGTCATTCAACAGGTACTTTGTGGCGTCATAGGTAACTGTATCACGTGTACGGAGAGCTCAGTAGGTGAGTGCTTTCAATATTGCACTTTGGATTGCTTTTGCTAAATTGCTTTGCTTCTGTCGACAGCATTGGCGATAGCGTACTAAACAGAGTGCATCCTGCATTCCGACTCGTTCGATCTAAGCAAGTTGAAACACCGTTTGGCTGACCTTTTCGCTTTTCCCCATTTCTTTTTCTCTTCTAATAAATATATAGCCCCCTCGTCCGAAAAACACAGAGGATCACCTACAACTTTGTATTTTTCGTTTTGGAAGTACACTTGACTTTTTTCGAACTCCCGTCATACTTCGTAGAAACCACTGAGTCACGTGCACAGATTTCACACAAATAATCTTCTAATACGGTCATAGAATAACGTAAGTTACATATGTGCTACTATACACACTATGAGAACTTTGTGCCCAACGATGTATTCCCCGTCACGCCCCCACAAACGCTGTGGCGATCCATCCCAGTTTCATCGAAGGCGAAAGAAGTATCACGTGCAAAGAGATCGTAAACAAAAAAGTACTCGGAGGTCGGCCTTTTCCAGGCCTGGCGATTGATGCTGAGCCCTGGGCGGGGCCGCTCGAGCCCTGAACAGCGAAAAGGAGGTTCTAGGGCTTGCTACCCTTACGGCGTGCCAGTGACGTGGTCTCGTTGTGTGGTCGTTTCAGACGACACGTCCATATTGTCCCAGTCGTCCTTCACCGAAAACTCTGCCGTTCCACTCGTTACTTTCCAGATTTGTTCAAAACTTTTTACACTGGCCTTTACTCGGAGGCAGCGAGGAGGAAGGAGGCTGCGAAATGTTGGCACTCAGCGGGGGGTGCTTCAATCCAAATCCCCGTCAAAAATATTAGAACCTCAAAATATCCAGGAATGAGCTTAAATCTGTTTGTGTGTGTTTTGTGGTGGTGCACGGGTGCTCCACCTCAAAACATTTCAACGAGAAATCTAATGATGCTATATGGAACCTTTCGCAAGGTTCGAATGGTCTCTTGTGTGACATTAGATAGAGCAAATATGCTATTCATCTTGATTTCTTATTGGGGCCCATAGCAGAACTATGCAAGATGTTTTTTAGGTGCACCAGATTAAAAACAAAACAAAAAACATATGAACTTTTTTAGCATTTGCCTTATGCGGCCAAGGGCACATAGCCTGAAAGGTTCAATAGCTCTCGAACGCAGTCTGTAACTAATAGATGACTAATTACGTAAAGTTCATTAATTAGCTCTGTAATTTGGGGTTTTCGTGGGCAAAAGTGAGACAGTAGAATGGGAGATAATCTTCGAACACCGTCCTATATATATATATATATATATATATATATATATATCCGTATATATATATATATATATATATATATATACAGTCAACCCTCGATTTATGAACACTCTTCGTTCCTCGAAAAATCGTTCATAAATCGAGGTAAAAGGTGCACGGAAGAGAAATGGGCTGAAACACGACAGGAAATGCACTAGATTAAGTTTATCTTTGAAAATCCTCTGTAACTGTGCTCAACACCATACATTTGACCGTATTTATCCTGTTCAGAAGAGACGATAGAAGTCCGGCACTTGACTAGTGTGCCTGGTCTTCGAAGTACGGTATCGCACTGTGCATGTGATTTCACGCTGAGCGAGCTGTCACAGCTTCGGAACAGTACTGCTAGTTATCTTTACTATTGCCACGTATCATCTTTGAAGCGACCACACGGAACAGCGGCAGCGGGCGGGGAGACGTCGAGCGACGGGCTGAGATCCACGACACACCGCGCTGATTAGCGAGCGATGCTTCCAGAAGCATCTGTTCCTTCGCTCGCATCAATCTCATGCACGGATCGACGACCTTGGAGAAGCTTCTCTACTTCCTCTTCTTCACCAAAGCGCGCTTTCTACAATGTTTGCCGCTGTATATAAAAGCTTGTGAGCTCCCAGTCGGAACATTCTTTACCTTTAGTTCTGTCTAAGAGCTGCCGCTCTTGTGTTAGCCAGCTAAGCAGTTAGAATAAAGCGTTCGCCGTCTCGCTCGTCCGTGACACTATCACTATGATCACACTCGGCATCATCATTTGACAACTGCACTAAAGCACCATCATCAAGCGACTCACATATGAGTTCACCGTCAGCACAGGAAATGTACACCTCTGTTCTCACTCTCTAATTCTTGTGGCTGTGGGACACTGCACGGCTGCTTGACGTTCATTCTTTATTCATCTTTATTGACTCGATCCGAGTACTTCCCCGTGCGTCGACCCCCTTTCATAAACACAGGTCAGAACACATGCGTTTTTTGTGGTTCGTTCCCTGAAAATCCGTTCACAGTTCCGATATCGAGGGTTCATAAAACGAGGGATTACTATATATACATGGGTTTTGTTCAGTAAACGTTTTGCTCTGGCTCCGATCGTCTGGCTCTTCCTCTACACAAATTTGTATATATATATATACATTTTTTTTTTCAAATCCTGAAACGGGGACGGGGGACGTACGTTTAAATATCCATACCCGAATTTGCTACGCAAATGAGCCGAAACCCGAAATTGCGCGCGTCTGGAGCGCATGACCTTCGCTGTCGGAGGCTCATCTGGCCAGAAAGCCGTTGTAGAGGAGGTAGTATTCCCCTACATGAGTCCTGACCGTCCATGATGGAATGTCCCAGTGGGCAGATGTGCGTGGGACCACGCTAGGACGGTGGCGTTAGAAGTGAGGAGCCAGCGCAGTAGCGCGACGCAGCAGGGACACATCTTCGTCATCATCGGTAGGCCACCACAGTACCCCCCCCCCCCCCCCTCAGACGCGGAGCGGGTAGAGAAACGCGGCGACAAGAGGCATGGCGCAGGTGGACCAAGAGCACCGAAGCGTCGAGGAGGGTGGCGAAGGCAGGCGGGGCGTGTGCGGTGAGGGCGACGTGAGTCGTAGCTACGACCGTGTTCAGGCGTTGCCGAGCTGACGCGTCGTCAGGGCGTGTGCCCAGCGACTTGGCGATGCGGTAAGGGAGTGCGTTGCTCGACCAGGTGTCGCTGGTGGATCCGGGAAATATCATCACGATGTACGTGGAGGCCTGGCGAAGTGTGAGGGACAACGGTGTACCGCAAACCGGTACGGGGCGTCGCAGCCGAAGGGTTCCGGGTCAGGGCGAGAAGATGGTGTCCTCCTATTACGAGCCCCCGGTGGAACGACGTGCTCGGGGACTCATGAGTTGTGCCGTAGTGCCATTGACTGCTGTCTGCGCCAGGTTTGATGGTGGTGATGAGGTACGTGGAGCGAATTGAAGCCTCATGGTGGTAGTCGCCGTCGAGATTTGGGAAGAAATGTAGAGGAGGCGGTGTCCGTCAACATGCGGCGATGATGGAATGTCCCAGCGGGAAGATATGCGTGGCCTCACGCTAGGACAGTGCCGGTAGAAATCAGTGTCGTGTATGCCAAAGGGAGTCTGGCCATTAATGGGACCTGCCTATACCTGAGGCTCCACCCACTTTTTAAGGTATCTAGCCAATCACAGGTCGAAATACTGTTGTCTATTATTACATCCATCCAGTACTTGTACCTCACCCTTGTTTACTGGGTGCCACCATTTTGGAGAAACTCGATTGATTCGGATTGGAACGGATATCACTGGTGACAGAACAAAACAACGGATTTTGCGCCCACTTTTATCAACGCCATCTGCACGGAGAGAGGCATGTTGGGAAGGCTCAGAATTGCAGAAATGATTGCTGGCAGAATAAGTGATTGGCCAGGAGAGCGGTACAACCGCTTCTTCCTAGCAGACGACTGCCGCTATGAAGTTTTAAACCACGTAATGTAAGTAGATCGAATAAAAAATGAGCAATGATGTATATATAAATAGAATGAAATTATATAATGCAAAATCCTACGTATAAGGGTCGTCCTTCTTGCTATTTTCTTGGTATCACGATCTTAACTAGGCCTAACGTTAGCGACGAAACATCCCATTTTCGCGTAAATAATGATGGCGGAGCGAAAGTTGAAGCTGATTTTGCAGACGCGTAAATGAGGATATATACTCACAGTATGAAATTAAAGTAGTCTGTGAATTTTTTTTTGTCACGAAATCTCCGCTTCGCCGTTCCAAGAACCTTCCTCTATTTTGGAGAAAATTTGGTGTCATGGCAGCTCCCATGGAAAACGGTCACCAATGAAATGCGCCTAAGTTTGATTGACAGGTTGAGCCTCTTTTTTAGGCTCCTCCTAATGGCCATACTCCCTTCGGCATACACGGCACTGGGGGGGAGGGGGGAATATAGGTTTATTGCAAAACAAAACAGAAAAAAAAACACGAAAGAGGGGAAAGGCACGGCACTGGTAGAAATGAACACCCAGCGCAGAAGCGTGCGGCAGCAGGGGCACATCGTCCTCATCATCCGTGGTCACCACACTGTTGATCTGGCCAACACACACTAAAAACAGAACGTCACCGCACACTGTTAAAACAGAACTTCACCACATAGCACGCTCCTAACCAACCATCATACCAAATGATATCATTCTGTGTCATGATTTGTTCAAAACAGGGGGGAGGCGCCTATCTGGGACAAGATAATCTGCCCCAGATAGGCGCCTCCTCTCATTTTCAACAAATCAATGCACAGAATGATATCATTCGGAATGATGGTTGGCTAGGAGCGTGCTATGTGGTGCAGTTCTGTTTTAACAGTGCATAGCATGCTGAAGGCCAACCATCTCACAAAATGATGTCTTTATAACTATTGATTTGTTGAAAACGGAAGGCGTATTGCAGACACTTATGTACTTATGTTAAGTGTCTCGAAAAGGCGGACGCCCGGCGCTTTCCACAAATCGAAAGTGATAAAGGTATCATTCTGTGAAATGGTTGTCCTAAAGAATGCTATGCGGTGAAGTTCTGTCTTTAGAGTGAAGGGTTATCGCTTCTGATTCTCCACTCTTCAAACAGAACTTCACCGCATAGCACGTTGAAGGCCAACCATTGCACAAAATGATGTCTTTGTCACTATTGATTTGTTGGAAAGCGCGGGGTCAATTCTATGTGGTGAAGTTCCCGCTTTATAGTGAAGGGTTATCGCTTCTGATTCTACACTCTTAAAACAGGGCTCACCGCATAGCACGCTGAAGGCCAACCGTTGCATAAAATGCACTAGTAGTTAGATAGAACCGTTTCTGCAGGCCAGGTGGCGCGAGCGAACCGCAACATCAGCGCCTCACAATATGCAAATCGCGGTAGTGAAGCAGACGACGCGGCAATTTTAAATACATGATCTTGAGTTGTCCGCACTTGGCAAGATGCACCGGTTTTTCTGTGCGCTTCCTACAGGTTTTATAGCTTTCCTTGGCGCCATACCGCTTGAAACACCATTGCAGAACCCGCTGATGAAACTACCTACTGTTGGATCCGTGGTCGCTTGGGCCCGAAATGGGCGCTGTGCAAACTTCGCTGCAACAGCCATGTACTCCCTTCGAGAGGAAGTCCGCCTCGCTCTGGAATCCAACTGCAAAAACGGCATCTATGCTGCTATCCTAGCTTTTCTGAAAATCTGGTACACCTGAAAAAAACTCACACCATATTTGAACGACATTGTTGCAGAATCGATGGAAAAAGGCTTTTGTGTAGAATCAATTTGACGAGCTGAGTCACGACACAATCCAACATGCACCTGAATAGAGACACTATATAGGAGCACCATATGTTAACCGCATAACATCGCAGTCGCTGTGCCCATAAATGACGGTCGCATACAGAGCCATCGGGAAATCTGTAATTCTGTACACTCTTAAAAATGAACTTCACCACATAGCACGCTCCTAGCCAACCACTATCGCGAATGACAACGTTCTCGCCCCTGATTTGTTGAAAACGGGAGGAGGAGCCTATTTTGTGCCGTGCATAATAGGCACAAAATAGGCTCCTCCTCCCGTTTTCAACAAATCTAGGGCGAGAACGTTGTCATTCGGGGTGATGGTTGGCTAGGAGCGTGCTATGCGGTGAAGTTCATTCTTAAGAGTGTACGGCTGTCAAGACTTCTCTCGCTCTCTGTTTAGAAGAACGCACGTAGCGCATTGGTAGTGCATACACACCCTTAAAAATGAACTTCACCGCATAGCACGCTCCTATCCAACCTCCATCTCGAATGATATCGTTATCTGCCCTGATTTGTTGAAAACGGGAGGCGTACGCCTTTTTTGTGACAATTATGAACAGCATAAGTGTCACAAAAAAAGGCGTACGCCTCCCGTTTTCAACAAGTCAGGGCAGATAACAATATCATTCCAGGTGGTGGTTGGATAGGAGCGTGCTATGCAGTGAAGTTCATTTTTAAGAGTGCATGTGCAGCCCTCAGGAAGAGTCGAAGTTGCCAAAGCAGTTATATCCTGCATTTTTCTTTTAAAAAACGTTCCGTTTTATGAATGCAACATCCTTGAGTTCCAGATATTACTATGCATTTTGTATATGATATGCAAGCAGATTTACACGCTCGTGGTCACCTATATACAGTTCGGAGAGAGCTATGTTCCAGTGCCAACTGTCTCGCATGAACAGCAGGCCGTAAAACCTTGCCGCAGTCTAGGGCCCTTGCTCTAACCCTACGACAGCGCCGTCAGTGCCTGCTCTTATCTCATAACTTCTGACCTCTACCGGCCTGATTGATCTCATTTAACCTCATCGCACTACATCACATGTGACAAACACTACGAACTACTAACATCGACAGTTACGGCGCTCCCTTATATGTATGGTTCCTCGTTTGGTATGTGTTCTGTTATATATGTGTGTGCGTGTGTGTATGTCTCAGCTTTTTTGTCGCCATCCCATTCATATATTAACATTAACCCACGTGCAGTGAGGTATGGTATCGCAATTGCTGCGGTGAAACACCTCATCCCATCTCATCCCATCGTAGTTGTTACAAGCTGCGCTTCATATAACACACTTGTTAGTCCCAACCAGAGCTGAGGGAGTGCCCGCGCTTCCGTTTACCATGACCACGGCGTGAACAAATCTGGTAAACTATAGCCGGGGTAAAGCTCCAGAGGGCCGACAGTCGCAGAACACTAGAAGCAAGTCTGGCTCGTCTGGACGCCCGGCCATTTGACTTTGTAAAACTCTTGCAACCAGAGCCATTCAATCACCAAGCGGATGCATTGAAAGCCCTCCTCCTATTCCTTGCAGAAACGCACCTGATCGGCATTTCGTGACACTTCCTCGTCCCTCGTATGCGACAAGTGTTCCCACTGGTTCGGGGTGTTTGTCCCCCCCCACCCCCCACCCCCAACTACTGGGTTTTCTCCCTCTTGCCTTTTTTTTTCTTTTCAACTAACTGTGGCTATTCCGTGTGATTTACTGTTAACTGTACGACCTCCGTCCCAAATGTTTCCTTCCTCTATCACATCACATCACAAAGTTCCAGAGGAGGGGCTCTAAACTACTCTTGACAATTTACATTACCGCTTGTCCTTCGTGTGAGACGCCGCTAACGACCTGGATACGTTATCGTATGACGGCCTCCAAAAAACACTACTCGTCGTTGTCCTCCAACAGACGTGAACCTCCGAAATCAGGAGAGAACACGATGTCCTTCTAAATGCATGGTTGGGTAAGAGCGTCTTTGGTGGTGTAGCTCTTTCTTTTTTTTTTTTTTTAGTGCACGCGATTGACATAGTAAGGCGACTGCAAATTCTTCTTAACCTCCTTGTAGTGTATCGTTTTCCCATCGTAAGATGTAGAAGTAATATGGACAAACAGTAGGGAACAAATGCCTTTTTGAAAAAATTTCGACTCTGTGAATAGATTGGATCCCGTTTAATCCATTCATATCCCAGTGACACAAACAGAACGCAGATCACAGCGGTTGATCACGACTTCGGAAAACGAAGCAAGACGTAAAGACGTTATCTCAAACATGATGCATTGCTTTGACAAAATCACCTGCATTACGCATGAACGGCGCCTTCTACTGTTTTTACTTCGACAACGCCTATAACGTCACCTCAATCATAACAGACCACACTCACTCTGAGAAATACCATGCATGATAGCTTGACACATGAAAAGAATATATTGTGTAATGTGTGTTGTTAAACAACGAAGAAGGGTATGGAAGTGCTTGCAAAGTATGGAGTGAATATTTCTTTATATTTACAGTACCTCAGTATGAACAAAGTGCAATAATAGACTAGTATAAAAAAAACAGCGAAACATGACGTTAAACTTGCAGTACCATATCATACCTCCTCTCTCATTATCTCAACGCTTCAGTATTTGCTATCAGTGTTTGTTATCAGTTTCAGTGTTTGTTCAGTGTTGGTCGTTATTTGTCTTCCCTGAATTTCGTGACCTACACGGACTAGTTACAACTAGTTAGGACGATACACCTCGGAGAGATCACACGTACTTTGCAAGTACTTTTCTAGACTGCTCCGAAAGTTGTACAGAAGTGGCAACAGCGGACCTACTTATCACTTGGTATCATGCGCGTTGGAAGTGACAGCCAGGAAAAAAGTTTGCCCCAATTTGGCGAGGCTGATGAGACAGAGTTTTCTTGCCCTTATAGCTATCCCTTCCAGGGAAAGAACTATCCCTAAAATATGCCGCAATCAAAAGACTATCTAGCTGCTTTCGAATACATTTTTATTTGCAATGCCCATTTCATGCTCGTTCTGATATGAATCGCTGAAGATGATACAAAAACGTGTTCGAAAGTAGCTCACACCACTGCTGATTAGCACTCTCCATACTTTTGCTTACGATCAAAAACGTTCGTAATGTGGTACCGTATCCCTCTTATATATACAGGGTTGTTCAAAGATAAAGTTTATAGTTGTTGTTCGCCTCTTGCAATGTCCACATATCCTTCAACAACAAAGCAGTAGTTTTTGGCCTTAACTGGAATTGTAAAAAGATACCTCTCGTTATTTATCAAAGCAGTTAGAGCAGGTTCCATTTCTGACCTAGACGTATTTCTGGGGACAGTGCCACTCGAAAAACAAAAGTCATGCTGTCACATTTATTTGTGTTTGATCAGATTCAGGTAGGTTTTAGTACTCTTTAGGTTTCCAGCTTGTAATTGATTGCAGTGCTACCCGCTTTTTAGGGCTGTATTCCGCACGAAAGTACATCTAGCTCGAAAGTTACGTTATTTTATCGCATAACGATGCTCCACCAGGTTCTTACTACTCAAATTAGAACAGAAAGAACGAGAGATTGTGGCCAGTTTGACGGTTGATTGAAAGGAAAGTAGACATTCCAGCATGCGAAGAAACAGCTGCAAATTTTATCTTCCACGCACATTTTGTCCCCATTGAATGTTTTGAAGCATGTCTGTGAGGTTGCAGTTCATCTGGCCTTCGTAGTGACAGCGAGACGTTCTTCCAAATGCGCCATGTCGTTCGGTTACTCCACATTTTGTAGTATGGTCGCCCTGAAAGGCAAAAAGAGAAAGAATCTTGATGAGGCTATGTATAGCAAACAAAAATGGCAGGCAATACTCGTGCCATTCCTGGCAATCTTGTCATACGCACAACACGTTTTAGAACCGGTAAGCGACAGAGTCAGGGTATCCAGTTAACATCATTTTATTTGTTAGGTGCGATAGCTAACGGGATTTATAATAGGTCTGTGGTAATTTTAGGTGTCCGTACGAACTTGCGATGTCCGTATGCGCTTCTCTTCAAGTCATTTTGCTGCGGGAGACCGGACACGGGATGTTCGATCCGGACACTTGTCTGGGTAAATATATGAAAGAGGGTTTCCTTTCTGGCCAATGTTTCTAGCAAAATTTTATCAGCTTTAAGTTTGAAGGAACATAAATGGTACACAAGTTCCATCGTACATAGATGTTTCCTTTGTGTTAAGGGAAGTGCCTAAGGAGGGGGGGGGGGCACTTCCCTCAACGTTTCTTTATCGGTTCGCTGGATTTTCCGCACTTCTACAGAGCTGCTTCTTATGCATCGTTCCGCTACAGGGCCAAGCGCTGAACCATAAACTAAGCCAGGCGTAAGCACGTTCAGCTATCTTTGTTTCGATGGGAATTTAGCATTCGGGAATTCAAAGAATCCTACCTCAAGCTGTTTGTCAGCTGAAACCAGCTCCGTACACTCTTAAAAATGAACTTCACCGCATAGCACGCTCCTATCCAACCGCCATCTCGAATGATATCGTTATATGCCCTGATTTGTTGAAAACGGGAGGCGTACGCCTTTTTTGTGACAATTATGAACAGCATAAGTGTCACAAAAAAGGCGTACGCCTCCCGTTTTCAACAAGTCAGGGCAGACAACGATATCATTCCAGGTGGTGGTTGGATAGGAGCGTGCTATGCAGTGAAGTTCATTTTTAAGAGTGTAGTGCTAAAGTTGTTTCAACCCCCCACGACACTCAATTCGGCTGACTTTTCCCCTCTCATTTTCCCCCTTTTCTTTTTTTTTCTTCTAATAAACCCCCCACCCCCCACCACGAGAGAGTCGTAATGCAGGTAAACGCAATTAAATGTTGTCGATGTTGATGTTGGCGAAAAAAAAAATCATAGTGAGAGATTGAATTCGCCACACGACAAATTCGGCTACTTCCATAAACGCCCACCCCACACCAAAGAAAAACAAATAGATACCCGCCGCTTTCGCGATAAATATGGGCCACAGGGTATTAAATGTCGCGTTTCTCCTTGTGTCATACAAGTTTACTAAACCTGATGTTCGAAGATAAGCACACTGGCCAAAGAAACGGCAGTTATGAATAACTAGAACGAGCCCTGAACTGTCATTAAGTAGAATATAAAGGACTGGATTCCACATGCGTTGACATTTGACGGTAGAGAATCGCATCTGGCGATGAAACACCCCAATCATCGCGATCGAACTAAAATTGTTGTTGTTGCATGAGGAAGCGAGATTTGTAAAAAACAAAAAAGAAACGAATAACCAAATACATTGCTGTTTATAATAACGTTTTTTTTTTAAATAGAGGGCGTTGCGTCAGTGGAAGTACTCACCCTGATCTGTGAGCCCTGTATTTCTTGAAGGCGAAGTAGCAACCTACAACGATTGCTATAGCGAGGATCGGGAGAATCACAGCAAGAATGATCGTCGAAGTGGCCACGGACGCTGTGAAATAGAATTTCGGGAAATATTCAAGTTTCACAAGGTTTTGCAGCACACATAAAGACAAACGTACAGTATATCATCTCGTTCGTTCCGGCCTTCATATACCCAAGATGAGGCGGTGATTGATACTGTGTTACCACTTGCATTGTTCCCGCTCAATATGGGAACAAAAATTCAAGAATTTTACTCGAGGACGTAAAACACGGTTTATGGCCGAGACATCAATATTTCGCAAAAAACATTTATAAGCGCACATGTATCACACGACTGCGCAATAGCCCGTTTATTTCTTGCACTTCTGGCATCCGCCACTGATGCGTATTGCAATTAGTGCTAGCTGCTGTGGTTTCGAAACTGTTCTGATTCTGGATAAGCGGAATTCGCACTGCAACTTTGTGCGAATAAGGGAAAAATTGCAAAATCGGAGGTTTTCAAGGGCTGTGGAAAATTGCAGGATTTTCCGGACCATGAAAACAGCATTCTCGAATACAGGTGTATTCGAGGGTTTCAGGAACCAGTGAGAGCCATGACTTGTGTTTGCGTTGCCCTCTTAGATTAGCGTAGACTAGATCAGTCTATTAGCGGGAAGATGAGATGAGGCAAAAACCTTGTATGTTTTTTTTTTAGTTCCGTGCTAGCGGCGCTAAGCAACTGTGATTATAAGCGGCGTACAGACGTGGACAGATGGAGAGAGGACAGAAGGAAGAACATTCGTCCGGATGGTCTTCCGAAAACCAAGGGAAAACCTCAGCCGTTCCGGGGATTTCAACCCGCGTCACCTCCAGGTCTCGACGTGGAAGCCGGTCATTCTAACCATTATGCGACGGGACCTGTAAATTTTGGATGGTAGTGCAAAGAGATGCAGAGCGTCTTCATTGAGTATCATGATGAGTGTATGAAAAAGAAAATACGGGAGGACAAGCAACACGATTATTATTTTTCTTTTCTAAACGTCAAAACTTCTGTAAGTTCGGTCCAGGTCAAAATTTACGATGCAACGAAATTATGCCGAATTTCATTACCCAACGTTACCCCCCTCCGGTAACACGGTGAGTAATAAATCGATAGCAACCAACCGGCTAAATGCGGGTAGCTTACACGTGTAAGATTCTAGCTAACAAGGCCATTGTGGCTGCTGACGCAATCTCTGGGTGTGGCGGGCGCGTGGCAAGAGAGCCGGAAATATAGGGGTACGCGTACCTTGCGTGCAGTCTATCTCGCGAACGCCTCAAGCAAGGACGCCGATCGAAGTGTCGTTGGAAAGCGCATGAGAGGTTCTACCTCGACCTTAAGCGATATCGGCTTCAGCAGTAATAACGAAAATTTTATAAATTTACGAAGGTGAAATGTTAAAATTTTGCGAGAATGTCGGCATATATGAAACTAAAATATGATCAGAATCGAAGGAAACAACAATCAGAAGAAATGGCGGCTCGAGAGGAACCCAAAAAGTCCCCAAAGTCCAGCACCCAGTGACCAAGAGGGCTATGGAAGCGCCCTAGAAGTTTAGCGTCGCAGGCAAATTCCACGTCCGGCGCGCATAGCGACGCCCTCTACCCCCTCTACCAGCAGGGCAACTTCGACTTGTGAGAGTGTGAAAGCACCCCGCAAAGAGGAGGTGTGTGTGTGTGTGTGTGGGAGGGGGGGGGCTCAGCACCGTGGCGGAGCTAGAGTCCACCAGAGAACCCCAGCCGCAGTTGCGATAGGATGTGGCTATAGGGCACGGCCTTCGTGTCGTTCGAGGCGAACGAGTTTGGAGCAAAAGAGTCAGAGGTCGTGACGTTTTCATGTTAAATACGGCTCGTTCGGACACGGCTGAGCCCGCCCCAATGTCTTGATCTGTTAGCATTATAGTCCTCGCTACGCAAGAATCGCGGCGTGGTCTGTCTGTAGCCACGGCGCGGCGCGCATGCGCGGGGAGTGGAGAGGAAAAGAGAGGGTGCGCGGAGAGTGCGACATGCGACGCGGCCACGGCACAGGCGCGTCGGCACTCGGCACGGCAGTGCAGCTGTGGTGGTCGACAGGTTTAGACGTGTCTGCGTGATCGCGCCGTTGGTTATGCAAGGAGCGGTGTCCAAAGAAGACTGCGAGACAACGCCGCCAAGCTGAATAGGAGTAAGCCAGAAAGGCTCCTTTGGCTGCGCATGCTGTCTTGCGTTAGCGTTGTGTAGGGTCCTGCAAAGGGTTCTGTAGCGCTTGTGAAGGGTTGTGTAGCGTTGTGAAGGGGAGCTCCCAAAGGGTTTTCAAGTTTTAATGCTAACGCACTTCCATCGGATCCACCGATGAATCGACCATTTTTCTTTTTTTTTCTTGGGGGGGGGGGGTCGAATTTATGTTTTGGGAGTAGCAGAACACGTCCAGAGAATAGTTCAATTTCTCCTCTTCTTTCCTTCTTACAAACAAACAAACGATTATTGAAGACAAGTGCTCTGATAGTAATGCTAAGGTATTGTGGTTTTCTACTAAGATGAGCTTGGCATGGAATTCGCGTAGCGTCCCATTTGCTTTCCTCATAGCGTCTATAGTCGCCTTTACATGAACTTGATAGAAGCGGGTGGAGTTGGGTTGTCGGCTTCGTCTCACTCATGTAAACGCTGTCGGGCCGTGTTGACCCCGTGTCGAGTCGTGTCGAGTCAACCCGACAGCAGGGGAAGGTGATTGGACTTGCCACGCTCGGGCTAGGCTAGATGTTCGACTCGCTCGGCACTGCTGGGGTCGCCTCCGGTTGGAGCGAGTTCATGCAACTTCACTTCATCAATGAGATGCCAGCCAATATCCGTGATCCGTGCTTTCACTTCTGCCAGAGTTTATGCCACGTAATCTTTAGTCTGCTTTCGTCGCTTAATTTTTTCCTTCTTTTTTTACAGGTACACCCGTACAACAGCGGTCTCGCGCCACGAGAATAGCAATTCTGCTTGAGTGTTCTGAAAGGGACCATAAAAAGATATTTGACAAGATCATTTTCAATTTGTTCCTCTGTACTAAATAATTCATTCTGTGAAATATGAAGTTGAAAATCGTTCAAATAGCAAAAATATTCTATATTAACCACGGCCGTGAACGGCGGCTGCTACGACCCGCCTACGAGGCGAACTACCCTTGACGTCAATCACAGTCGATGTTGCCGATTCGCGGACGGTCTTTTGCGAGCAAATTGCAAAAATTTGCAAGCAAGTTGCCGAACTTCACCACGAAATATGTTTTAATTTGACCTGGAGCTAAGATCGTATCTAATCGTTGACAGAGAATCCTACCTGAAGTGTAATGTAGCCGCATGTCAGCATGATTACTGGAGCACTACGGTAGGAGCACGTTATCCTCACTGACCTTATTCTTCGCCAGAAAATATCTCTGTGGCCTTATGGGAGCTGCTGCGTACGGAACGATTCCTAGACGCTTAATCTCGTTCTCCATCGCTGACAATTTACGTTTCGCCATATTTCTACTGATTTCGTCGGCAGACATAAATGTCGCTGTTGTCCAAACCGAAACCATGCACCCACGTGGCCCTGCGGGGTGTGTGCTTCCGGCCGTCCACAATTGGCTGAGAGGACTGATAGTTGATGACGTAAGCCCACTTGAAAGAGATGTGTCCGGCGGTTACGGCTTACTACTTTTGCGTGGTAACTGAGGCCCTGGTACACTGACTATGGTTAAAAGTCGAAGTGTGTATGATAGCGAGGGCGCCATGAGAACCGTTTCCGGCAGAGTACCGTAATTTCACGCGTATTAGCCGCGGCTTATGCGCAATTTTTTTTCCAACGGGCGCTCTGCGGCTTACACACCGGTGCGGCTTATCTGATGACTATTTTTTTGTGGTATCTTCCCGGTTTTAACGAAAGGGCCGACAGTGTCTCTGGGACAGCACCGCTCTACCGATGCACGAACATTACGTAAGAGGGGTGCGTCCCCATTCGAGTAGATTGACCTTCCTAGCGTCTTCTGGAAGACCACTGACCCAGCGATCCATGAAAAACACGGAACAAGGGAATCCGATCTGGGTAGACCATAGAACTGAACCCCCTCTTGTACACCATGCCGACTCCGGAGTATGGACCACAGGGTTTACGGCCTTCTCTATGGTCTCCCTTGTCGCACAAATCAGTCGCGTCGTATTGTCCGCGGCTTATCTGCGAATGCGGCTTATCTACCAGAAAATTTTCAAAACGTTCCTAAAAATGGGTCCTGCGGCTTATCTGTGGTGCGGCTTATACGCGTGAAGTTACGGTACTCGAAATTAGGGAAAATCATTCCATTGTCCCTGGTATAATGTTAATGTTCATTACTAGCAACCACACTCATTAATTTTATATGAGTACTCCAACGTTTATGAAAAAAAAAAAAAAAAACGACAGTTATTTCGGATTCGATCACTGTTCGCTCACCTAGTGTGACTCTGGACAGAGTAGCTGCGGGTCCACGTTTTTGCTCAGTGTAGCCTATGTTGAACGACAGGACTTCGATTGTGCAGTTAGTTGATGCAGGGAGACCCGTGATCTTGTATCCCTCTTCCTTAGTAATTGCAGATGCGTGTCCAGACCCATTGTTCCACTGGACAATATAGCCATCTATAGGCCCGTTAAGAACACTCGGTTGCGCCCAGGACAGCGTTATCGAATCCTTGGTCACTTCTGTCGACGCTAAATCCCGAGGAACAGAAGGAGCTGCAGAAACGGAAGAAAGTAAAAGCAGAGTCAGTAAAACACACGAGCCATGAACATGAAATAAACATTGTAAGATGAATGGGAAGTAGCAGAGTCGGTAAAACACAGAGCCATGAACGTGAAATAAATATTGAAAGATGATTGGAACATTTGAACTCCTTCCATTGACCTTAGAAGGGATATGCGGATACCTGCGGTTGGAGTTTTAATGCCTAATTTATTCCAATGATATAGGGACCTTGGCGACCGCGCGGCCTGTCGTGGCCTTCCACTTTCACGTCAATCTCCCCCTTGCGGTCGCTATCCTACTGGCACTAAGCCACCATTATAGCCGCGGTTACGTTCAATACGACACAAGCGTATCGAATCCAATTTGTCGAATCGAATCCGTCCGTGTAAGCGGGTCGCTTCGCTAGGAGAGCGAATCGTATCCAATCCATCTCGGACCGTAAACCAATATTTTAAAGGTTAGCTAATTAGTCTCATCTAATTTATTAATCTGCTACAATGTATAAAAAATCTTGCGGCTACAGTACACGAGTTCAAACAAGATTCAGTTAGTTTCATTTGTCTAGAGTGCCCCACGTGTTTTTTTTTTTTAATGATACAGGTCGGTTTGGACACCCTGTGTATTATACCGGGCGGACTAAATCCTCGTTGAAACTATTTTTATGAATATTTAGGCCTAAGGAGGGTAAATGATCATGTATCGTTTCCACATACGGAAACTAATGTTTGTCTCTGCACTCGGCGTGTGGCATTTTGATACATTGATTGCACCATGAACCCACCGTATTGCATGCAATAGCGTATGGACAGAAAAATATTTCGGAACGGGTTCTTCGGGAACCTGACATGGGGGAGAGGATTTCCCTCTCGCGAAGGCATTAGTGAAGATACGATTCTGGGGCAAGGGGTCTGAACTCCTAAAATCTCCTCTTTGGATACGACACGGATTGCATGCCAAAGTACGGAGAAAAAAAAAAGATTCTTTTTCGGCCTGTAGTGTTTGACCGAGATAGAAACCCTCAAAAACACATCCGCGTCCAGCTGTGACGTCAGAGCAGCAAATGTCCCTGCTATGCCTATTGCTCCTCGTAAGCATGTGATCTCTCCCCTGCCGCCTCACTATAGGGGACCTGTTCGAGGTGAGGTGACCTGAACATCGGATGAATTTCGGTGTTCGCGGTGCCAGTGTTTTACACGTCTATTCCCCCCTTTGCTGTAAAGCTTGGTATGCAGGCTCACGCCAATGTAAATGACAGTCCGTGATAATTGGGCGCAAAGTTACATGACCGGGTCCCGCCCAGAACAAAGAGTAACGTGTCATCTCACACGCTTACAGAAAGTTGCGTATTCGTATTTTGTTTCATGTAGGTTACAGTTTCATGTAGGTGTTGTAGGTTACAGTTTCGATACACGTATTTATCTAGTGTTGATTAATTTTAGAGGCACGCCGTTTTCAAAAGGTCCAGTTGTACACCATTGAAACAGAGCTGGCGGTGACGAAACCGGCTTCAAACAAGGGCTTCACCACATAAGCGAGGCTCACACAAGGCATTGCATACAATGATACTACCGTTACAGGGCGAGAGGGGCAGCCGCCCCTTGACGCCCTCGCTGAGGGGGCGCCGATGGGCAGGCTCTGCCAGGCCGGTTGGACAGGATAAAGCGGGAACGAAGGAAATTTGAATTTACGATATCGCTAGTGCAAATATGCGGTTTCATTTCTTTGTTTACAGGGCTTCTGAGGGCAGTGGGAAAAGGGGAGAGGGGGCGCTCCTGATTCACCTTGCCCTAAGCGCAAACTTGCCTCGCTATACGGCTCTGCTTCGGCGTACAACTTTTTTCGACAATTAACGCAACTGCATACGTTATCACAAAAACCCTCCCGTTTTCAGCTCAGAACGATGTCGTTTGGGATGATGGTTGGCTAGAAGCATGTCATGTGGCGAAGTGCCGTTTTAAAGGAGTATTTATCGCAACGGCTACCCTCGGGCTTTATTTGTCCTTCATTAGCATAGTTCGCCACTGACAAGCGTGCGTCAACGCAAAGGCAGGCGCTGGTGGTGGTGGCGGCGTGCTATTTCCGAGCGAGCTGTCTGCCGGTGTGGTGGCATGTTGCTAGGAGGATCGCGCGTCCTGGGCCGACTTCACATGAAACTGTGCCGACGTTTGTCTTAAAGGGAAGGTCGCATCCGTTCCAGTCGATTTGGAAATATAGTGTCGTGTTATTGCTTCTGGACCACTGCCCACGGTATCGAAAATCACACGCGAAATAGAACCGTAGTTTGAATGTTATTCGACGGAATACATGACAGAAGCGGGCGCCGGATGTTGAGAGTGTGCCGGAATTCGCTCTCTAGAAAAACGAGACAACGTCGCTCTCTAAGAACCGGTGAGGGTACGACCTTAAGAAAAGGAATGTCGCCACCTTACGGGCGTCTGGACGGCGTGCTCTCACTCTTCGCTTAGGGAATCACGCCATGCTGCTGGAGCTTCTGCGGCCGCCGAAGCAGCACTGGTTAGAGCATTGCACGGAGATGAATTTACCGGCCCGTACCAGACGGCACGGACTCTTACTGACCATAGCCCGACTCGTTTGCCGAAGACTCAGCCCGGCCTGGTCCGTATGCTACGGCACGGAGACATACCGACCCTATAGCACGACCCGGCTGCCGAAAACTCAGCCCCTCCGGTGCCCGAGCCGCATATGCATAGGAAGGTTTGCGATATGATCCGTCCAGGTTCAGTTCGCACGGAAGATGTTGTGTATATGGGATGCAACCTACTTTACTGGGATTGGCTAAGGAGTACATATGGAATATAACACGGGAGCGACATTTCCTTAGGGGAGTCGGTGCTCGACTGACTTCGCGCGATGAGCGCACGTGACACGCTATTGCGTAATGCCCACGGTTGCCCGAGGTGATATCAATGTTCAACTGAGATCGGCAGAACACTACAGAAGAGACCCATAATGCTGTAAACGCGGCAGCACAGCCTTTGATTCGATTTGCGCGTATAGCAACACGTCGGCGTCGAGTCTCGCGCGCCTATCTGCGGTGCACGTCGCTGGGAGGACGTGATCCTCAACATGGCAAAATCGGGAATAACGCTAGTACTACGTTGTAGCGTTTTAGCAGAAACACGGAGGAAGGGCCCCGACGCTTTGATGCCTTATTTTCCATACCAATGCGTGCCCGGCTCGGGTTTTCGGGCCAGCCCGACCCTTCGCAGTGCTCTAGATGTGTTCCCGTATCCGACCGTTTCTTTAAAGCGTATGAGGAAAATCCAGTGAATGCACCCGGATAAGCATAGCCGAACGCAACGCACGGATTCGAACCTGGGTCACCTCCTAGCCTCGGCGTAGAACTGAACTGCCATCACCGTAGCCAATACGCCATGGGAGCTGCAAGCGCTGCTGATGAGCAAGGGAACAGTGAACAGTTATTACTGCTATTATTGTCGTTATTTGTATCACCCTCACTATATGTAAGCGTTTCCAGAGATCGTTTCGTGCAAATTGCTGGCAAGCGCTGACGCGTTTGCACGGCGAGGAAATTTATCGAGCTCTTCGGACAACAGTGGTGCGCTGCCATCTGTTGTTGGTGAGAGCAACTGTCGCACGAAATTCATGGCGGGACCCCATCGGTAGAGGTGTGTCTCGTGGGCTCGCCTCTACGTGTCGCAGCGGTGCCGTAATGTACATGAAGACATCAAGCACAATCAGGCAACAAAACTTAACAATGATGGTTCGTGGTGCGTCTGATATTAGTATTGTTGTCTGTAGTTGATAAATATAGCAATGCGCTCTGTATGTGACGTAAGTTTCGCCTTTGAACACTTCTCCAGGGGCGTCGGAAGGTGGAGGAAGGGGGCGGGCGCGCCCCTCCCTCCGAATATTCGCAGGGGGGGGGGGGGTCTTGCCTCCTCCCTTAACTTTTGCTCTGGGTGTCCCGATACCCCATCTTTCATTCGAAAGTCTCGATTCGCTATCCCCCAATTATCTAACGTGATAATGTACGTGCGGACCACCTCATGGGCGAGTAGCAGCGACACGCCATTCAAGTTGCCTTGGTTAGACAGTAAACGAAAACGCATTTTTCCTCTCCAGCAAATGACTTTTTTTGATCAACGCAAGGAAGTATTCCTGGATAGAAAGGGAAGCCCTTATCCCGTGGAGCCTTTAAAGGAGTACAGAGGGCCATCCAAATAAATTTCAGATTAAGACATCTGATGAAAGTGTGTGTGTGTCATTATACCGAATAGCGCGAAAGGTTTTGATGTGTGCAATTTGTTTCCCAGAAAAAAGCTCACATAAACATAGCTCGGCGCCTTCACCCTTAACTCGCCACTCCAGCTATAACGAGGATGAGGAGGTATGATGGCACGTCACCGATGACGGCATAAGGAGAATCGTTCTGGTTTGCCGGTCAGTGGGGGTCAGCGCCTTGTCCCTTTGCCGCCGTAAACCTGTTTTGCCAGTTCTCCCGGAGAATTGGGGATAGAAGGAGCGGCCGAAGCGTTACCGAGCAAGGAGAAAGGCTTTATCAGAACCCCGAGCAGCCGAGTAGCAGACGACAGCGGAGTAGCAGACAACATTTCTCTAGGCCGATCAGCGAGCGTTCTCCTTATAGCGTCAGCGCGAGGTTCCAGGCAGATCACAGGCTGGTACTGCTCTTCACCAACGTGGCGCACGGTCGCTTTTTGCGGCGTATTTTAAATTCAGTTTCTGCGATAATTATGACTCTGTGGTGTAAATTACTTCGTACGATGCACCTTACTGGCAAACTTAACAGTTTTATGGGAAGAAAACTGTGTGTTAAAAATGACTTCTGTGCTACTTTAAGCAGTTCGCTGGTGCGTTAGATGACTGGTGTGGCGTGCATTGCTGTTTTTGCCTGAGCCATGGCCTCGACACAACCTTTTTAGAGCAGCAATAATTACACCATTCGCAGACGAAATCATTACACTTTCGAAAAGAAAAAGAACAAAAACTACACGCAACCGCTCGCTTTAATGAAATCATCAAAAAGTATTTCAGTTTGTGCTTCTCTAATGCCAATTTCGTTTTCGCCTCGAGGTAATCAAGAACGGGAGATGGTCTTCCCTATCTCCGTTACACCCTCCACCGTCACCCGATTGCTTGGACGGGTCATTTCTAATACGCGCAACAATGGCTCAGCCTCATCAATATTACAGCCGTGCTAGATTAGCGCGTTCACTACATTGCAAGTAACCAAGAGTCCATTATCGTGAGCCACATTCTAGCCCACTATAATTTCACGCTGCTGCAGACTCATCCATATTGGTCCTGTTATATTCTCAAGCGATCTGTGGACAATTTTCGCGCCAGAAGAGAGGATGTACCCATATTACGCACAGTGGCGTAGCCACGGGGGGGCTGGGGGGGGG
Organism: Ornithodoros turicata; assembly: GCF_037126465.1. NCBI lineage: Eukaryota > Metazoa > Arthropoda > Arachnida > Ixodida > Argasidae > Ornithodoros > Ornithodoros turicata. The sequence continues at coordinate 14,838,414 of NC_088207.1, forward strand.
GCTCGAGCCCCCCCTACCTGCAACGGACTGGCCCACAGAAATCGTGCAAATCCGAGGAGAAAATAATATATATATGGGGGGGGGGGGGGGTGACAGTGTGACGATCGCGAAAGTTCTTACAGTTCATGGCGTCTAAGCAGCACTCTTGAATGGTTTTCAAAGTATGAGCTTTTCAAAATCCTTCCAATCTCGTGACACCACTCATTGGACATGACAGCCTATACATGTAATCGTATATTGTGCACGTCCAAATCAATTATTTTCGTTCTGTTTTTTTTAACCGCATTTTGCGGCGTGCACGAGTATGTGTATGTTGTCGCGAACAGGATCAGCGGCGGGGGGGGGGGGGGAAGAAGGGCAAGTTTTCGTATCGAGCCCCCCTACCTTGGAGGTCTGGCTACGCCACTGATTACGCACTGCGTTTGCGCACCATTTTAGGTGAGGCAAAACAAGTTAAGGACGGCATACTTACCGCTTACATCTGTTGTAAATTTAGCAGCCTTGAAGACTGGCCCACACGTAGTATCATTAGTGCAGGATGCGACGGCGGCCGTGTAGTTTGACCAAGGGTGAAGGTGATCCACTGTGACATTCGTTGCGTGTACGGTAGCGTTGAATACCTCGTGACCCGCGTGATCGGAGACATTCACTTTGTAAGATACGATTTTGTGCGTCTTATCCTGTGGCACCTCCCACTGAATAAGAGCACTGTCGCTCTTCAGTTCCGTTGGATCAGGGTATGGAGGCATTGGTCCTGCATTATTCCACGAGGATAAACACAGAATGCAGCGTAAAGAGGGGCGATCTTCATAACGAACCCTGAGACTGGGAAAAACACACTAAACAGGAGTCTGAAATACAGCTGAAAGTTTACACCATGCCACACAGGTATATACATGCAGGGGGAAAGGGAGGGGGAAAGGGGAAAGAAACATTTTCAACTGCTCCGTGTAGGAAACACAAGGACTGGTAATAACATTCCCAGACGTACATATCTCTAAGGTTTCCCTAGAACACGTTTCATTGTGTCCGCCTCTTTGACCACAACCCTGGCCTCCTTCCAGCTGGAAGCCAGGAGGAGGAGCCTATTTTGTGCCGTGCATAATGGCCTAACAAAATAGGCTCCTCCTCCCGTTTTCAACAAATCGGGGGCGCAGAGGCGGAGAGTTTTCATTTTCCCAGGGGGGGCAAGGGCGCACCGCGAAATAAGTACTGTGGCGGGGGGGGGGGGGTATGTTTATTAAGAAAAAAAAAGAAAGGTAAGCCAGATGGATGTCGGTGTGTTATTCCAAAAAAAGAGTGAAATGGGGTAGACAAAAAAGGCAAAGAAAAAAGAAAGCAAAAGGAAACAAAAAGAAAAATGAAGAACACAAAACTAAAGCTGAAGAATTACACACTCTGGCGGGATCTTATGATGTATGCAGAACTGGTATAGAAATAAGAGGAAGGAAGAACAGAAAAAAAAAGAAAAAACAGAGAGAACGTAAACAGTGAACATGTGCACAACTGAAGGCATTGCGCCTTTGAAAACTGATTGCAAAAGGAACAAAACGCATTGAATCCTCGGTGTTTGACCCGAAATGCGCGCAATATTATGAATATGGTCAATGAAATGGAGCAGCGGGAGTTGAACCCGCTCCCAACGGATATGCGTTCCGAAGGTTCTACTGTTACACCTCACTGGCAGCTGCTGGTACCTTTTCGACTGCTTCGTTTCATTGATCTGATTGCTTTGGGCGAAATTCAGGCTATGTGTTGTGTTTTTCTTTCTTGTCTTACTTTCTACTGTGATGAGTATGGTGGGCGGATACATATTTTACAAATTGCAAGATGCATTTTTGGGGTTGGTGCCTCTTCGCTCTTTTGACCCGGGCGCGCCGAGCCCTAAAGGTTGGTGTCAGTCTCTTAGCGGGACTTCCCGGGGGAGGCGGCGCCCCCCCTAGTTCATGTTCCGGGGGGGGCAAGGGCCCCCGCGCCCCCCCGCAGTCGGCGCCTATGCGGGGGCGAGAACGTTGTCATTTGGGATGATGGTTGGCTAGTTGCGTGCTATGTGGTGAAGTTCATTTCTAAGAGTGTATCTGTGTGGGACGGAATAAACTTTCAGCTGTGTTTCAGACTCCTGGTTAGGGTGTTTTCCCCAGTCTCAGGGTGCGTTATGAAGACAGAATGCAGGCACAATTATTACTATGAGTGCCGAGAACCTCATTCATGCAAGCAATACCTTTTCCTTGTGTAGTGATGTTGAGCACAGCTGCAGGACCGTAGAGAACGCCACCGTGATGCCTGTCTAGGTTGAAAGCAACTAGTAGAGCCTGATACTTTGTATACTGATCAGTCACATTGGCGGTGAGGCTGGTGTGCTGTCCATCAACCTTGTAACTGATTTTCTGCACGCGTTCCAAGTTCGATACGTTAAGTAGATATCCGTTAATAGGACCGTTAGGGTGTTTGGGGAGCTTCCAACTGAAGGTAAGATCGACGTACTTCTGCAAGACGAATTTGAAGTCTTGCACTTCCGATGGATCTGAAAAGATTGAGGAAAAGTCGCTTGTTGAGACACGGCGGTTCCATTGGTGCGAATTTTGATGGTAAGTGATTTTTTTAAAATGTTATTTCCATGACAGCAACAGATACAGTATCTTGAACATTACGTGAGATGGGAATGAAATGGATGAACCATACGGATCGAACGATAGCGATATTTATATCGTGAGACAGAATCAGCATCTTCGTCACCTCGATCTTCGTAATCAGCTACTGGGAACAAGCATTACACTCTACGAAAGAAAAAAAAAAGAGTAAAATGGGGAGTAATTGCAGCTTCTACTCCCCTAGACTGCAATTACTCTGCATTTTAGTACTCTATCCCCGACATTTACTCCCCAGGACTACAAATTGTCACGGAATTTCACAAATAGTCTTCCGAATGCAACAGTCTATGCAAATATGTGCTTTTGGGCATAAGACTGCATAACTCAGCCAACGCAGCAATTTTCCAACCACACACAGTAAGAAACAGTTAGCGTTTTTTTTCTTCGAGTTTCTTCGTGTTTGAGTTTGAGTTTGATTGTAGAAAATTTTTTCTTCGAAAATTGTGCCCTGAGTGTATGGAGCGAGGTTTTATATCACTCGATATATCACTTCTGACGGGGTTCACTTAAAAGTATTTTCATGCATGCACGCGAATTATGTACCTGGGGCCCTTACAACAGAGCGTGAAAGGCAGCCTCCACTCTGTGACATTCATTTACTCCCGAAAGAGACCATTTCTTGTGGCAATGCATTTAGCCCCCAAAAGGAGTAAAGTTACTCATTTTTTCTCTTAGAGTGTGGAGCCCTTAAGAACCTGATACCGTTATCTCTCCTGAAAACTTGAGGTGCACGCCTTTTTTTTACACTTCTGCTGTTCGTAATTGTCACAAAAAAGGCGTTCGCCTTTTTTGTGTAATCAGGACAGGTAATCAGGACAGGTAACGATATCATTCGAGATGATATTTGGCTAGGAGCGTGCGGTGCGGTGAAGTGCGGTGGTTCATTTCTAAGAGTGCACGTACCAGCAGCATCCGTTCTTGCGTGAAGTCTTCCTTTCTTCCCGCAGTAATCCTTGCCGCAGTTCTGCACCGTGATGTTGTAGGCTGTCCAGGGGTCCAGGTGGTCGTTTACGTAAGTGTGAGTGCCATTGGCGCTGGAGGAGTTGCTCACGTAGCTCTCATTCCACCCAGCCGCAGTGAAGTTGACTAAGTAATTTGTCGCAAGAGGGTCGACATCCCATTTCAAGGCCACTGCCGTTGCGTTGATCAAAGTTATATTTAGATGCGTGGGGGCATCTGCAAATCGAGTGGATTTTGGTTTAGCTGCGAAGTGGACTTTAAGAAAGAAACATTGGACACATATCTCACTCCCTGGAAATTCTCTGAAACGATGAAATAGAAAAATAAGGATGACAGCGCAGACAAAATGGACGACACGTTGATTGTGATCGGACTGTCGGCAGGGCAAGGGTACACTGGTGTCTAATCGGTGATGGTGGCAGCTATTACAAGCAGGGTGACTTTTGGGACCAGAGGGTGCTCCCTTACTGCTCGTGGACAGCTAAGACCGTTAAGAGACTGCTCCATTTGAATTGTTTTGGTACGATCCGCCAGTAACGGCACGCGAAGCATTCACACCCTCGTGGCCACCATTGACCTCGTCTCGTCGTAGCATTTCATCCCCTGTATGGCACAACAAAACCAGATTTTATCATCTTCGTTTTCAACGTGGCGAAGAGGATTTCTGAAATTGCTGCGTAAGAACAGAGACGGAAGGCACTGAGCACATCTCCCTTTGCTGTGCTCGATATGATACCCATGGATGTGATATTCGTGTAGCAACTAACCCCGGTTATATTCTCGACGACAGGACTTAGCGGAGACTCTACGGGAGTGTTAAATTTCAGCTGCAGACCCCGTGGCGGATCCCCCAAAACGTCAATGTATACATTGCACTTTTCCCTCCCCCACTACGCGCTCCGACAAGGAAACCGCCCCCAAAGCCGACGATCTGCATCCACCCCTGTGTAGAGCGCCGTGCCTTCGGCCTGCTATCTTTCCCCTTACTGCTTGTTACACACATAAATCATCAATACGTACTCATTTGCTTTCGTAAGTAAGCCGGTATCGAGCGGCCGATACGTCCGTAAGTACTGCTCTTGCTGTTCCTAACGTAACCTAGTATAGGGGAAGCATACGAAAGGCAAAGGAACACTATATGAGTGGCCCTTTTGGTCTGAATAGAGGCATAGAGTTAGATATATCAGTGTGCTTCTCTTTCTTCATTTAGGATCTCCCGTCTCTAATTTCCGTTCTTCTTCCTTTTTACCCTTCTTTATGCGTATCGCTTATTTGTGATTAAGGTTGGATTAAGATTCGAGGCATTAAGGGATTCAAGACTTGGTTATATCAGTTGCCATTTCGATACAGTCCGGACGTGCTAGTTGCGAGCAAGAATTACACTATTAATTATGCTTACAGATTCCCGTTGTGTTGACACTCAAAGGCACTGGAATTCCGTGCAGTTCCTTCTCTGAGAGAAGGTTGTAAGCCGTAACGTTGCACTGAAATTCAGTTTGTTGCTCCTCGAGATCAAGACTTAGGCTGTTAACGTGAGCGGCGACTGTGCCCTCCACACGATGGGGAATTTCATCGTGAAGGCTTTCACAGACGACCGTGTACCCGTCGAGTGGACCCCTAAGAACAGAAGGCTTCTCCCATGCGAAATTCGCTACAGTTCGGTTGACTAGGTGAACGTGTGCGTCCCGTACAGGGCCGGGATCTGAAAATGAAATAAGATAAGGCATCAAGCACGTTTAACTCACATAATGTACAAGAAGGTTTCCATGCAATCCGCACTTTCCGCTATAACTGTCGGTCTCTGTCACGTACAGTCCGGGCCACCGAGAGAAATTACGGGCCCCCGGAATGCCCACACTGTAAACTGAAAAACACCCTTATGGGTGTAAGTGGTTTGTCCTATAACTGACACCACTTTTTACACCGTATGGTCTAGAACACCCCTTTTAGAGGGTGTATTCTGTGTAAAACACCCTTTGAAAGGGTGCTTTTCCTTGAAAATGCCTTCTTTTGCACCCTTTAAACACCCTTTTATGGGGGTGTAAGATTGTTAAACACCCTCCTAAAAGGGTGTATAAAGGGTGCAAAACACGGCATTTTCAAGGAAAAGCACTCTTTCAAAGGGTGTTTTACACAGAATACACCCTCTAAAGAGGGTGTTCCAAGACCATACGGTGTAAAATGTGGTGTCAGTTATAGGACAAGCCATTTACACCCATAAGGGTGTTCTTCAGTTTACAGTGCAGGACTCCTCCTCTTGGTCCCGATAACATAGGCTATAGGTATTTCTTCTTGATATAATGACGACAAATGACGGGCGCAATTCCCGGCGGCCATGTCGACAGTTGGCCCGTCGTTTAAGCTGTGTGGTGCACGGGTGCGGGCACCATCAGCTTTGAATGTAATTGCTCGAGTTTATTTCATCTGTCCACGAAAAAGACAAAGGGTGTGCTTAGGAGAATTCACAGCGTGCCAACTTTTAATTCGCTTCCTAAAACATAACTGGACTCTGTTTGCATATTTGAAGGCTTCAGTGTTCTCCGATACGCCAAAGTACCCTGCGCATTTGATACTCTGTGAGCTGCCTTAAAGGTACTATAAAGCAGTCGAGGTCGAACCTATGCAATCGGCATGACGTGAGAGTGCTAGACTCAAAGGTTCAGCACAACAAGTAATATGCGCAGGAGTTTACTCTAAGTATTTTTAATCGGTAAATAAAAACGCAGTCAAGAATGTCGGGGGGACGCCTGGTGGGAAGAAGTCCTCTATTTTGTAAAGCAACCCTGTAAACATGGAGACCGATAAACAGATGGCTTTCCTGTTGGGATTTGCAAATACTACCTTTTGAGAAAATGTAATTTGTGTGAAATAAAATAAACGAAAGCCGAATCTTGCACTCAGTAGCTAAACGTCTATACCTGGGCCCTGTTTCAGCACCGTGGTGCTGCTATCGTACGTCGCTCTGTTTGGCTCAGAGTCATGCGCATGAGACATTTTCGCCGCCGTGCTTGGCTGAGTTGGCGTTTCGTCGGTCTGCTTCGCCACAGTGTTGCCAGTAGACTTAAATTTGCATTTTTCCGGGAGCTATAACATCTATATGAGAAAATTTTGCGGCATTTTACTCCCGAGGACGTACACAATTCAGGGCACACAAAACATGAAGTTGCACCTCGACTGCTTTATAGTACCCTTTAAAGGTACGCACTTTTGTCTTGAGGCCTAACTGTGACTGCCCTGTAGTGACAGCCTCGCAAAATTCATCGAGAGAATCGTCTCAGGTATTCGTTGAAAGTCGCATTCTGTCGAATGATCTGAACACTTGTTCACTTTGCTGTTCACTTCCGATGCCCCTTTAATTTCTCACTGCACTGGTGCACATTGTGAACGGCAGCTTCTGCTCAGAGAGACCTATTTTGCATATTTTTATTACATTTTATATTATTTATTTTATTTATATTATATATATATTTTTTTATATTTTACCATGTTAGCATACTGAATTCTAAGTCTTTAGATTCGTTTTATTATCAATAGACGATTTTAAAAAGATGCGCGATCCGCCAAGCGTGTGGCGCAAAGCAGCATGGGAACTTTGAAGGACACTGCTGTGTCGTCTGCTTCGGTGACAGTTTACCCCGGCTGACGCTGCTGCTGCTGCGTTCACCGGGAATGCTGTTGTTCTTCTTCTACCTCCCCATCTGGTCATCTCGTAATACTCTAAGACGCTATAAGTTCCATGGAGCCCTTGCGCGCCACAGGTGGCGCTCGCTTTTCTAAAATGGTCTATCTAGTTTTCGCAGTGACTGTTTTTTCCCAATGAAGGCTTCTGAGGGATGTTTGGCATTGGCAGTTCCGTGGGACTGCCTGCCTAGCATTAGTTCATCCCGCCCTTCGTTTTAAAGGCGAGGGCAGTACTATTTTTGAAGTGTGATGTGGACAAGCTTTCGCTTGTCCCGTCCTACAGTTGGCAATACGACTGTTTTCTCCTCTTCTTTTTGCGGCAGTAGAATACACACTGATGCATTATCAGCGACGGAGAAATGGATGATAGACTATTTTGAGAAGGCCATAGTCTACGAGAGCCCTACAAACCAGTCGATTATCCAGATCGGCAAGCTCGGAGGGTGTTGCAAAAAAACTGGGGACGCAGTTACGCTGTGACAGAACAGTGGTACACAGGAAATAAATTGCTGCTGCAAACTATATATATATCAATGAAGTGTTGCGAATGGTTGCATTGGATCCCTTTCAGTGGCGTAGCCAGACCTCCAAGCCCCCTCCAAGACCTCCAAGACCTCCAAGAAAACTCGCCCCCCCCCCCCGCTGATCCTGTGTCGACAACACACACATACTTGTGCACACTGCAAACTGAGGATTAAACAAAGGAACGAAAATAGTTGATTTAGACGTTCACAGTACGATTACATGTATAGGCTGTCATGACCAGTGAGGTGGTGTCATGAGATTGGAAGTATTTTGAAAAGCTCATACTTTGAAAACCATTCAAGAGTGCTTCTTAGATAGACGCCATGAACTGCAAGAACTTTCGCGATCGTCACACTGGTCCCCCCCCCCCCCCACACACACATATATTATGTTCTCGGATTTGCACGATTTGTGTGGGTCGGTCCGTGGCAGGTAGGGGGGGCTCGAGCCCCCCCTAGCCCCCCCGTGGCTACGCCACTGATCCCTTTGTACTGGTCTTCAACTTTCTGATGTCCCATGTTATGTGATAAATGTATAAGCAATAATAATTGGCAGTAGATTTGCACGTAAAGTGAGTCAGCCTATATTTTTTAGGCGACACGCTGCACGTGCAGCGGGGTAGAACTGCGGACTATTCGCATCCCTGATCTCTTTTGCGTTCGCGAGAAATCTCGAATGTCATGAACGTATCATTTGCTTCGGTTCCAGCGGGGCTTCCCAATGCTACAAGTATACTTGCAGTGCTTGTTGAGAATAGCTGGCTGCAAGATTTAAATGCACACTTCGCCGGTATTTTGAGGTACGGCCTGCGTCAAAGTTAACTTGAACACCACTCCAGGCTGCGAAAAGGGAAGAGAGACACCCTAGCAGCGACTAACAGAGAACAACGCCTTCATAACGAGTTTCACCCCCTGTATCTGTAAATAGGTGACCAAAACAACCTTCGCCGTGTTTTCCATACCAAGAACCCCGAGGGTTAGCAGGCCGGAGTGGCATACAAATTAACCCTGATGTGAGCTATACACCTTTGCGTCCTCGCCCAGCTAGAGCCACAAGAGGCTGAAGATAAATCAGTTAATTTTTTGTGCCCCGTGACGCTTGCATGCTCTACCTTCAACTGTAGACATGTCACCTGATGTCCCCCAAAGCGAGATTGTGATCTTAGACATTGTCCGCCCCGTTATATCACAAGAGAAAGAGGGAGCGTAAACGACTTCACCGCATCTCACGCTCAAGACCAAACAGCATTCGTAATTATGTCGCTCCCTCTTCCGATTGGCTGAGGGCGAGGTGTGTACGGCCCTTTCGTGAAACTTCGCGAATATATCAAGTGTAACAAAACAGGCGCACTGTTTTCGACAATGACAAGGCAGGACGGCATCATTTTGTATACTGATTGACATCGAGCCATGAATGCGGTGAAGTTCTGTTTTCAGAGTCCGGCGCCTCACAGACGGTTACGGGCAAACTTGTACAAAATACTGCGCAAAAGTATTTAAAATAAGATACTAAATACTCTACGGAAAAAGTATTTAAAATAGAGTACAAAATACTCAAAACTGAAAGTAATTTGAGTAGAGTACTCAATACTCTAAGAAGTATTTAAGATACTATTTAAAGTACTTTAGTATTAGCAGTAAGTGAAACGCGTATTCTGAACGTGGCCTTACAAATGAAAGGAATAAACTTCATCAGCCATGCATATCTTTCATTTGCAACGTCTTGGTGTCAAGTAATGTTTGGTGAACTTTGGTGAACCCAAGTAAAGTTTGTTGATATGTTCTGACCCAAAACTTGGTAATCCCTCCTGTATGTCGGTTCGGGTCTTTCAACCTCTGGCATGTGTTTATTGCTTTGATGACCAAGTAAATAAATGCCGGGATTATCTTGTACCTAATCCCCTGGTGATTCACATGGCAATATGAATAGGAACGGTTTTCTGACGAAGCTGGCTATTGAGAAGCAAGGCCAGGCTTGGGACCAGCCTATTGTACAAGAGGATAAATGACAGATTCGCGAAGTCCCGAAAAAAGAAAAACAAAGAAAAGGGGGTTAAATTCCAGTGAGCTGAAAATCTCGGCACGGCGGGAACCGTGCTGGATATGGCTTGACGAGGAAGGAAAGTATTTTGAGTACTGAGTAGCAAATACCGAAAAACCTATTTTAAATACATTAAAAATACTTGTCGCAAAAAAGTATTGAGTAGAGTACCAAAATACCGGAAAAAGTATTTAAAATACTGTATTTTGAGTACGTACTCAAGATACGTACAAGTCTGGTTACGGGACGCCACTTCGACGGCAAAGTAGACGTGCGCTAGCTGCCAAAAAACGCACGTCAAATGTATCTATAGTGCCTGAAAGAACGAAATTACTGTGTCCTCTTCGTAGGCCCTCGCATTCTACAAGTCGCAGAAGTATGCATACCCCGCTCTGAGAACAGGCATCTCGCTTACCTCCAGGATTGGTCTGAACCGTCGTCACGCACCCTGTCCCGTTGTACCACTTGTTTTCATAGAAGTAGTACCCGTACAAGCGGACGGTGTAGTTAGTCCAGGCATCCAGGTCATTGAAGGACCAGCGGTAATTGTCCTCCGGGGTGGGTGTGAATATAGCTTCTTCACATAGACGTGTTACCGTATTGCAGACTGTCAGGTTGTATCCCGTGACGTGCTCGTCGTGGGGTCCATCCCACCTAACCTCGATGCCACTTAATCCTTCCTGCTTTGTCACATTGAAGTTGTCCACCCAGGGTGCTGCATAAAAGAGTTAAATTGTAGAAATATGTGACTAAAAAAATGTAATGGTTGTCCGTGTCTGCTTGAACGATTCCCTATAGCATGGGGATGAGAGAGTGACTTTAACGTCGGGTTCTGGTGGGTAACGCGGAGAACTATAATGAGGGTGGTGTCCTGCCTCTGGCATTTGGTGGCTTCTTCTGAACTACCTTCTTCTTCTGACTATCGCACAGTCATTTGTGTCATGCTACTATGGTTTTGTGCTGTATTCGCGGTCGTTTTTGTCCAACTAGCTTGTTCAATTACATTACCTTCTCATGCACCCCACAAGTAGTAAAAACATTCATGTCGTTTGGAAAGGTCATACGTGCGGTTTACTCATTACACATGCATTTAGTATACGAATCCTGCGACGTGGACAAGCGATGGAATCCACGCGCAACATTTCCTGGTTCCGCCCGCGTGTGCTACGAATTGGGGAAACACAAATTTTTATAGAGAATTGTTCTGACAGTCGCACTGTAACGCATGCCACATAAGTATTCCGCACAATGCGCTGCTATCCATTTGGAATGGCTAAAATTCTGAATGAAATCGTCGTTCCTCTGATTGATTTGCCAAGCTCTGATAGAGCTTTTTGTCTCTGGCTCCGCCACGTTTGTGGAAATAAATACTATTATTATTATTTTCCCTCACGCGGCTTTTCCTGCACTCTAACAACTGAACTTCACCACATAGCACGCTCTGCGCCAACGATTGCCACGAATGATAGGGTTATCGCTTCTTATTCGAGGAGAGAGGGAGGCGTACGCCTCTTTGTGTCAATTATCATATATCCAAATTGACACAAAAAGGCGTACGCCTCACTCTCTCCTCCAACGAGAAGCGATAATCGCATCATTCCTGGCAATGATTGGCGCAGAGCGTGCTATGCGGTGAAGTTCAGTTTTTAGAGTGTGACCCACCGGAGTCATGTTAATGGTAGCAGGAGGACGTGCGCCTCGCTCTCCCGTAATACCAGAAACAATGTTATCGTTTTGTTCAGTGACTGAACGTGAGCCTGCTAGGAGGCAACTTTCTATTTTTAGAGTGTCTCGCACACCTGCGATGTGTATACGCTCTCGCAACTTGTCAACACAGCACGTCGCTTGCCACCTATCACTCCGAACGGTATCGGTGCGGTATCCTTGGGCTAATATTTCTCCTCAAACCAGGGGCTCACTCTTGAACTCCAATTGAACTCCAATTGAACTCCAATTGAACTCCAATTGAACTATACGTTACTCGGACATAAGGAGTGTTATCGCTATTATATTTCCTCGCCTCCTGATCCCGAGATCGCGGGTTCGAACCCGGCCGAGGACGCCAGCAACTTGGTGGCAGGGTACAAGTTGCTTAGACACGCCGTCTTCCGCGAGGAACGTTAAATACGGGGTGCCGTGTGATGAGGTTTCATCGCACGTTAAAGATCCCTCATGAGGGCAAAAGCAATCCACAGACCGACCGCTGCGGCGTCGCTCATGATCTCAGTTGTCTCGCGACGTGAACACCCAATTATTAAAAATATTATTATTATTATATTTCTTAAAGGGTAGCCACTCTCCAAACGGAACGCGCGGTGTCTGCACTATGGTGTGACTGGGATGGAAACGTTGCGATTGGTCTTCGGCCGGGAATGTGTGACGAGCAACGGGGCAAGTGACGACTTTTATCGCACCTTAAGGAACTGCGAAAAGTTGGGGATTGAGCAAGAGGGGTTGCAAACGGTGTCATTCAGTGCAGAATACATTTAAAGAGGCAGCACAGTTGTACAGTGCAAAAACCTCTTCTCGAGGAGTGAATGATCGACGCGTTACTTTGACGCTGCACAAAAGAAACGGCTTCCTCCATGGTAAGCGTGCACTATCCTCCTCGCTGGCTTGTGCTGGTTGCAAAAGCGCTGGGTGTGAGACCCGTTGAAAAAAGGTGTATGGGTCTGTTCCACTCGCTGAGGGCCCTCCGAATCGTATTCTTCAGCACCAATTGCGGTCGTGTAGCTGGAGAGGTCGTCTAGCGTGCACACGGGTGGGAGGTATCCACAATAACAACCGAACACAGCCGACCCAGTAAGTTTTAATGCAGCTCAAAGAGGGCGCGGGTGAAAACCGAAAAGAAACATCGTCGTCGTCCTCGACGCTACAGTTGCCGCCCGCGCCCTGAACCAATGGGCACGTGTAAATAGGACGGGGGCCCTATGGATGCGCTTGCGATGCCGCCGGGGTCTAGGCCAAAGAACGTCGAGGGTCGGAGCAGGAACAAGGACGAAAGCCGAGGAGCAGGATGACGGGACGTTCTCCAAATAAGCGGGCTTGAGTCGGTCAACGTCATGCGTACGTCAGGCAACGTCAGGCATACACGGGATGACGGCGTGGCCCCGCTGGTCGCTCATGGCCGGTGATGAAAACGGTGGCCCGGATGACGTACCCGTTTGTCAGATGACATGTTGAAATCAATGATTGAATCAGCGGGCGACCTTAAGAAAGGCAAGACAGAGTTTCACTAGAGCGCTTTTGGGTGGTAAACGGCCGAATTAAGAGTTCATGGAAGATGTTTAGTCGCCGACGATGCCCGATGAACTCCAGGACTTGCTCCGTTCCGTTTTAACAATAGCTGTCATAATATTGATGATGGGTCTGCGGAGTTGATGGTGATGCATGACACTGTCGCTCACACGATAAAGTTCAAAATATCGGTCACAAACGTAGTCTTCGTTGTAGAATTCTTTACGTCGTTGGGTCCTGGGTGTCTGCTGAAGGATCAGCTGAACATTCGAACTGAGTTAAAAAAGCCACAAGTTCTTCCTCGGTGGTGGATTTCGTGTTTTCAGACATTGATATATATCGAGATATCTCAAAAGGTGGGATGCAGTGTTGAAATTCAATGCACTAACCGAACAATCACGAACCTTGCCTACACTAACATGACACGTTGCGTTAACAGGACGTGCCATGATCACATGAGTGGGACGGATCCATAAAGGGAATCCAAGTCCAGAATTCGGAATAGTACGCTGACAAGGCATGCTACGCCAACTTGGGAGCAAGGAACAATTATTTACTGTAATGACAAAAAGTGAAGGTCTTGGGTCTTGCTAAAGCAGGTAAAATGAAATTCTGGGGGAAAGAAGCAACGAAACTCAGACAAAAGATTTCACCGTATCTGTCCCTGTACGTTCCATGTCAAACGAGAGAATGTTAGGCTAACAGGCAGTTAGGTCTACACGCAAGAAAAAGAATATCGAACGCTGAACGTTGAAACACTCCTTTCAGCCACCAAAAAAGTGCTCTGCAGAGACATCAAAATAGACTACTGTCTCAAGTGAGACTGGTTGAAACTACTCAAGATGGCTCCTAGCCTCGGAAAAGAGCATAGGTGCACTGACACAAATGAACATGTTCGCTGACCTTCACAAGGTTGCAGCTTCATAAAAGACAAAATAGAGCGTTGGCACTGCCCCAAGAAAGTGACTGAAGAAACATGGGCAAAATGTGGACCGAACAAAATGGAACGATTTTGCTTTTAAACCCGATGATGATCCTGACAACTGCTCCATGTGGGGTATGGAAAGGACGACGACGTGGCCCCGCTGGTCGCTGATGGCCGGTGATGGTGAAAACGGTGACCCAGACGATGTACCCGTTTAGCCAGATGAGATGTTGCAATAAAGGATCGAATCAGCATGAGGCGCCCTCTCCATCATAGTTCTACCCATATATGCCACGATGTTTATGGTGATGGGTCTGCGGAGGTGTTGGTGATGACACTGTCGCGCACACAGTATCTTCCTTCCAATTCCTGCTGACGGTGAAGCGCTTGGCCAACCTGTTGACGACGGAGTGAACGTCGCTGTAGCGGGGTTGCAGGGACTTACGAAGGGCGTCGGTGCGGATGAAAACGTGCGAACCACCCTGGAGATCCTTGGGGGTAAAAAAAAAAAAAAAAGTCGTGTTGAAGGCGTCCCAGGCGCGATAAGGTGCAGAGATGACGTGACGCGGGCCAGTCGCGCGGCGTTGTCGTCTTGGGGGAGCTGAAACATTGTGGTCTGCAGGCGGTGCAAAAACGTGGGGCGCCGTACACAAGATTCGCAGAATAGGTGAAGTCTCCCTTGAGAGCAGAGCGGATGCCGAGCAACACCAATGGTAGAGCGTCAGTCCACGAAGAAGGACTGGGAGAAGCCATGAGCGCGGTTTTGAGGTGGCGATGGAAACGCTCGACGATGCCATTGGCAGCACGATGATGAGCTGTCGTGCGTAGCTCGAAATGCACCAAGCAGCTTCGTCATGAGCGAAAAAAGGCGTGCCTCGAACTTTGGTCCATGGTCGGTGACAACTTCAGACGGTGCGCCAAATCTTACGACCCATGTGGACATATATGTTGAGGCAATATTCTCGCAGGTGACGTCCGTCACGGGAATCGCTTCAGGCCATCGTGTATACCTTTCTACGCAAGGAAACAAGTAGAGGCATCTGTTGGATGGAGGAAGAGGACCGACGATGTCGATCATAACTTTTTGAAAGCGATGATTGAGTGGTAAACGTTGACAAAGGGGCGGTAGTGTGGCCAGCCACCTTGGCGCGTTGGCAAGTAAGGCACGTTAGTGTCCAGTGGCGTAAATCCGTGTTAGAGGGAGGCCGTGCACAACGGGTACAGATAAGCTTCTGGTATGAGCGCACTCCGGGATGGGATAATGAGTTCAAGGGGTTGAGAACTGCTTTTCGTAACGCCACAGGGACTACTGGCCCAGGAGAACCACGGGACGTATCGCAGAGAACAGTTGACGAAGCGTTGGGAACAGTGACATCAGCAAGCGTGAGAGACCAAGCGGGCGTTCGCAACCAGAGGATGGTGTGGTCGTCAGCTTGCAGGCGCACAAGATTGTCAAAGTTGAGGCTGTTGTCGGAGGCGATGGAAAGCGCACGGCTGAGAGTGCCGACAGGGATGTTGTCTTTTCCTTTGACGAGCCAAATGTTGTCGCGAATTCTGCCATGTAAGACAGGTGGCGCATTTCGCGGGCCGAGTATACGCTCGCTGTTAGAGGTAAAGGCCGAAGTGAAGGGTCTGTGGTCCGTATAAACGGCGAAGGAACGTCCTTCCGAGACATAGCGGAAGCGAAGCACGGACATATAGGCAGCAAGCAGCTCCTTCCCGAATGCGCTGTACTCCGTCTGGGAATGAGTTAGCTCCTTCGACTAAACAACCAAGGGTCCCAGAACAGGCTCGACGCACCGGTGAAAGGCTTTTCTGGCGGCATTGTTAGGCGCGTCAACCATCAGAGAGATGGGTGCGTCTGGGCAGGGGTGTGGGAGCAGCGCTGCCGCAGCTATGGACAGCTTAACTTGAAGAAATAAATGGCTCCATCTGTATAAAAACCAAACCCTACACCGCCATGAAGATAATGAAACAAGGAGGTGTCCTCAAGGCTCTGAAGTACCGGGGGCGACGAGGTACCACTTTGAGGGCTGCCACGTTGTCCCTTACCATTTCCGGAGGAATTGACTCTAAGCCGGGGAGTACGTAGCGAAGTAGAGAACTATGGTTATAGGTCAGGGGGCAGAAGAAGTGCTATAATGCAGTTCAGCAGCGCGGGTGAAAACCGCAAAGAACTTCGCCGTCGTTGCCCTACTCAGGCATGTATCGCCCACAATGCGGCTCTGAACACTTGTGGTGCAATGGTTTCCGCAAAAGAGGCGATGTTCTTGGTAGAGCTCTGCACGGGCCCAGGCCAAGCATCTTCTGTGCTCTGTGCCGGGCCCAGGACGACAAAATACCCCTGCACTCGAAACGGAGCCAGGCAGACAATCATGTCGCCGTGAGCCCGGCCGGGCCACGCAGCTAATTTCGTACAAAGCAGGACTATTAGTTCATATGATCACGTGTTTCCATCATTCCTGTGCGAATATTTGTAAAAAGATTCAAATGACACTTATGGTTTGACCATCTAGAACCTTCTCAATTCCAATTCGCGTTTCTCATGACTCCTCACATCTTTCACAATAAGGCTCGGAAAGCTTTGTCAGAGGGGTAGTGATTGGAAGCAGGAGTCCTCAAACATCCTCTACTTCCACTCCACCAAAGCTTGTAGAGTAACGACAAGGCGTCCGCTCCGAACTTTGGTCTGGCCCTCTTGAGCTTGTTAAATCGCAAGTCCTAGTATATTTTCTTATAAATTTATAAATTTGGATAGCGCTGGAAAGAGAGGCAAGTCACAGCTGGCGATGCTAGGCCCTGTACTCTTCGCTGAGTCACCTGGCTGGGCCGGGCTCTACTCACTGTGCCACCGGACCAGGCCGGGCTGAGCTACATAAAAACAGGAAGGCTCGGGCCCCCGCCGGACCGGACCATTTTTCGATGCGCTCGGGCCGGGTCGGGCCAGGCCTGACTTTACTCACTATGCCACCGAGCCAGGCCGAGCAGGGCCGCATAAAAACGGGAAGGCTCGTGCTGGACATCTGGTCGGACCATTTTTCCGGTGCGCTCGGGCTGGGACGGGCCCCGAAAAGTCGGCCCGTGCAAAGGTCTAGTTCCCGGTACAGCGGGAGGGCAGGGAACACGCCAGACACGACTATCTAGTAAAGGCGCTCTGCACATGAGGGGGGAGTTGATGCGGTGGTCGCCGTGCGAAACTTTAAGGCAACAGGCCCATACAAGAAAAAAAAAAAAAGCTAGCGTGCAAGCGGCATTGTTCTGCAACGTTCGTATTATATCGGTATCGCGCTACGGGGTGGTGGCCATTGTGCGTGCTATCTGGCCCTACTCTTCTTTGACCATTACAGGGTGTGTTGATAACGATAACTCTTCGCTCCATAGTACGAGACATCCCGTGCCAATCACCGTTACTGGAGCGCTGCTCTCCCTTTTACTCCAGGCGCGGGGTGCGTGTATAATATTTACTTTTGCGAATGATTCTGGTTGTTACCGCGATGCATCCCAATGAAGGCTGCCGAGGAATGCTCACATATGTTTTCTGCGATGGGTAGTTCTGTGAGACTACCCGGATCTCAGACCAAGCGGGATCTGACTATCTCACCCCCGCATGCCACCTTTGCAAAGGTTTGAGCACCTAACAAAATATAACAAAACAAATGAAAGAAAAGTAATGCCTTGTAATACTGCTGCACAATAAAACCAATTAAAACTAGCCTGGTGTGGCAATTACTATATGTACAGGTCATTCATATTTTTCATTGGCTCACCACGCAACATTGGAACAATATTGGCAGTTCCATTGGCACAATGTCGAACCGAGTTGCACGGCCAATATTAGACCACGTATAACTTAAATTGGCTGCCAATCTTGGACTGATATTGGACCAATGATGGTGTGCTGCTTGTGACATGTTTCGCATTCCTCGTGGGACCAGCGAAACAGAGGTCACGTTCCGTTCCCTATGTTTGCGTTCATCCAAATCAGTGTCTTACCTACAGGCCCCGTAAACACGTCCGTGCTGACGCTGGGGCTCTCTATCGTGGCACCGTAGTCTCCAAAGAGTGCGTAAGCACGTACATTGTACTTCTGCCAATAGGGTTCGTCTTTCAAAGTGAAAGTAGTAACATCTCCTCCGGCTTTGAACACCCTGCACTCGCTGCCGACCTCTTCGCACGCCAATATTCTGTATCCGGTGAGGTTGCGGTGAACATGCTGTGGAACTGACCACGTGAACGAGACGTCGGTCCTTCTCTCATGGCGATTAACACTGGCATGGAAGTCATCGGGCGGCAGAAAATCTGGAAAATAAAAAGAAACACGCAAAATCACTCTCATGAGATGCACGAAGGGATAACAGTTCTTCTTAAGAGGATAGCTGCAACCATGACGAAGTGGCCTTGACTTAGACAGGTCTCTTTTATTCTTGTATGTCGTGTTTATTTGAAATAAATACCACTGCCACGCCGTCTTTGGTGTAACAGTTGCTGTACAAAAGGATCAGACATGCCATGGGACTAGTACATTAGTACAAATCAACTATGTTGTCATGTTGTCTACTACTCGTCTACTCTGATGTCAAAAGTACAATTTTATCGCGGTCTTCAGAAGCCGTTTGAGAAATACGGGCTTGTTAACAACACGGTGCCTCTTATGAAGACGTGTTGCAAGAAAACAAGGATCCAGTAAACTACAAACGTCTGTTAGACGTACTAGAAATATCCAAACATCTAAGACCGAAGGGAACGTCTAATCAATATCTGTTATAGGTACAGTTAGTACACGAAAGAACTAATGTTCTGAGGCTGGAACAGCATACAAGGGACAAATACATACAACGCCTCAACTTGCCTAAGAAATTAACGATGAAAGATGAAAGTCACTGAAAAGGTTAGCCAACTGTAGGACTCGAACCCACGTCTTCTGGATTGCCGGTCCAGGGCTCTACCAATTGAGCTAAGCTAACACGCCCTCTCAGCGACTTCCAGGGTGCGTCATCTGAAGGGACAAGCCAGCCACTCTCTCTCACTCATCCTCCTTTCACTCTTACATTTTTGCTCACTCACACACACATTCATACGACGGGATCGACGCAGGCGGCAACTGATGAACATGAAAGAACTGAGAGTGGCTGGTTTGTCCCTTCAGTTGACGCACCCTGGAAGCCGCTGAGGAGGCGTGTTAGCTTAGCTCAGTTGGTAGAGCCCTGGACTGGCAATCCAGAAGACGTGGGTTCGAGTCCTACCGCTGGCTAACCTTTTCAGTGACTTTCATCTTTCATCGTTAATTTCTTAGGCAAATTGAGGTTTTGTATGTATTTGTCCCCTGAATATAGTCCAATTGCCGGGAGTAGACATCTTTGCTAGTTTGAACCGCACCGGCTTTCAACAAACATAACAAAATACAGTTAACGTTTCGGGTCCCATTCGGGTCCCATCATCAGAATGACGCTGTCCTGGTCGTCACCGAGTATTTACGTAGAAGAGGAGCGTAGCATTCTGGGAGGGGGCCTGGTTGTCGACTTGTCGTATTTGTCCCCTGTATGTTGTTCCAGCCTCAGAACATCAGTTGCCGCCTCCCGTCGTATGAATGTGTGTGTGAGTGAGCAAAAATGAAAGAGTGAAAGGAGGATGAGTGAGATAGAGTGGCTGGTTTGTCCCTTCAGATGACGCACCCTGGAAGTCGCTGAGAAGGCGTGTTAGCTTAGCTCAATTGGTAGACCCCAGGACCGGCAATCCAGAAGACGTGGGTACGAGTCCTACAGCTGCCTAACCTTTTCAGTGATCTTTCACAGTTAGTACGTTGTAAACGGTGGAGGTCTATGGGACGTTCATTGTACCCATGTTCTAGACGTCCTCTGTGCATCCATTTAGAAGGTGCAATGAACGTATAACGGATGCTACGAACTTGTGAGACGTTTACAAAACATTGCTTCGACTGCCAATTTAATAGTAATTTTTGCATAATGCTAGAAGAAAGATAATCTATCTTTTGAGAACGTGAGAAATTGGAGAACAAGTAAACGCAAGTTTTTCCATTGTTTGCGTCCTGCTGTCTCCAAAGTATTTATGTAGCACTCTTCCGCCAGCACAGGAAACCTACCAGTTTGACAGCTCCACTCAGTAGGTAACCACATCATACACCATAGCCTGAATTAAAAACACAATGGGCCGTGCTCTGGGATGTGGGCGCCAGCTGCTTCTAGTTGGTACCAGAAAAATCTCTTCTGCCTCTTTATACGGTGGGCGAGTCGAAAATGCTCGGCGTCATCCATAGCGAACAGAGGGACACCCTCAATGCTTCGCGACGAACACTAGCTCATCTGGACATCTGGTCAACACTCACCGCATGAAGCACATATTATCTTACGCAAATTTTTTCTTCTCTTTTTTTTTTTTTTTTTGCTAGGCTGCTTATGGAAGCGATCGTTTCAACAACCAAGATATGACTGTCGATGACATGACTTATATGAAGGTGACGTACCACTGGTTTGTGTGGTGAATTGCACCGTCGCGGGGTCGCTTGTGTACTCTTCGCCCTCGTTTGTGCTGATGACAGCCGCAACTTTTGCATTGTATGACGTGCCCGCTGTCAAGTTATACGACGTCACAGAGTAGGTCTCGTTGTCCCGGTACGGCACCGTGTATTTTTGGGTACAAGTGTCGTTCAGCGTGCACAGATCGACTTTGTAGAAATTAGGTGCTCTTCTTGAACCCTTTGTAGGATCAGCCCACGCGACAGTAACAATGGTGGGAGCCACAGATTTCGCTTCAAGGTATCCTGGAGCCGGCGGTTCTGAAAAAAAGAAAAAGGGAGGAAAAGGATGGTGTCTTCAGTCTTAGTACTGTATGTGCCATTTACCATGTATTTACCATTTATAGTTACTCAACCAACACACTTTACACCTTCTCGTACTTCTACTTATCACGTATTAAGGCGGACTCACGCGATCTAGTTAATGTTCGCTCCGGCTGCGCTGTCGCAAAGTTGTTTACTTCGCTTTGCTTTCCTCGCGCGCTTTAAGGAAGTAACATAATCGACGCGAGCGTGCAGAACATGCTAGCAAACGACAAAGACACTATTTTCGTTCCCAGGGATCTGGAAAACTGCACTAAGCTTGTCGAAGTTGTTAATTGCATTCAACTCCTGGACTGTTACTGTAGGGTATGAAATCATTTTGGGCAAAAAATCGCGGGCTGCGTGCCGACAGAAACGATTTTGTCGGATCTCCCATAGACTCTCACGTATTAAAAATTTGACAAACTTTAATTCACCAAAAATCAGTGGATCGCGTCAGGCCCTCAAAAATATGTCATTCCCTAGATAAAATAGAGGGGAACACAGCTGTGCTTGTTCCGTGTAGAAATTTAGTGATGTTTACAAGAAGCCTGCGAACAAAAATTCCCCACAGACTTTCTTAAGAAGTGAGTCCGCCTTAACCCGACCCTTTAGTTCACCGTGTAGCCCTAAAGGGCTAAATGCGCCGGGAAGAGGCAAGCATGCGGGGGTGCCATCCGCGGATACGTCGTTTGGAGACGGACTACACGCTCACACACGTCCTCACAGGTTGACTTCTTTATTGCAACTACAACTAAATAGACAGAGAGAAAGATGGAGACCACATAAGGGAGGTAAACGGACATTCTCCGTGGAAACGATACGAGGATGGGAAGCCAGAGGAACTTTATGTAAGTGGATGCTCGTCCCCAAGTGATTCACAGACCGAACCCCAGACACTGGAAGCCCATATGAAACGTTCTGTCTTTGCGTTAGCGGGGAAGACCGCCACATAAACATAAACATACGTTCGTTTCCCCAACACACCGCTTTCGAAACTTCAGGAGACCCCCGTTCTTGAGCTGTTGTTTCCGGCAAAGATCGCTGAGAACCATGCTGCTCCTCGGGACATAGTAGACTGTACACTGCAGCTATATTTTCTAAATTCAAAGCATATGTTTTCGGGAGAGTGCAGGACACGAATTCAGGGGAAATAAGCGTGCTGCGGAAAACTGCATTTCGAAGCGAAAACGATGCGCATTGCGCGTTATTCACTTCGTGTGTGTTGATACTGTCACACAGATTGTTCAAAGCGATATGGTGGAACAATGTTGGTAATACAACCCAAGCAGCACAATGTACTGAAAGTCGAGTGCAATAGGGGTGGACGGTATGTGTCTTATCAATGTTCTTTAGTTTCACGAGTGTGTTCAAGGCCTTCCACCTACCCGTCCACCCCTATTGCACTCGACTTTCAGTACATTGTGCTGGCTGGGAATAAACAGCAACATTCTATCTTTAAATGTGGTCATGAAGTGTGAAAAGGAAAAGTATACACTTATCGTGTAAGTCGTCATTACTTGTTCTTCGCACAATCCCAAGCAGCACAATGTACCGAAAGTCAAGTGCAATAGGGGTGGACGGTATGTGTCTTGTCAATGTTCTTTAGTTTCACCAGTTCGTTCAAGGTCTTCCACCTACCCGTCCACCCCTATTGCACTCGTACATTGTGCTGCTTAGGATGTAAGGCGCAGCCGGAAGTTGCTATATTTACTGCATTACGCATTGAAATCCTAACAAACAGTTTCTAACAAACTGACATCGTCGGATTGAACTGCAAAGTGTTTCCGAGATAACCTCTCCCCCTTTCCCCCGTGGAGATAGGTTATCTCGGGGACACGTTGCAGTTCAATCCGACGATGTCAGTTAGTTGGGAACAGGCTCCCCCGTTTTTTTCTTCGTGTATACAGGGTGTCCCAAAAACGTATAATTGAATTATAATAAAAAACTACGCCACCTAGAATCATCTGGTCAACGGCATTTGTTCTTAGTAGGTTATTGCCACCTCCTCATGTGCATGCCGTTAGTTATATACATTTTTGCGAACTCAACTCGAAAATTTTCCGAGTAAAAGTCACTTTTTTACCCCACCAATACGAAGAGCGTACTGAATTCCCTCGAATTCATGATAATTGAAAGTGATTTTCACGAGCTATCCCATCGGTAAAGCACCGAGCACCGCAGATTGCGAGAGGGAAAGCATTATCCTGGCGAAAGTCTCACACGAT
This sequence comes from Ornithodoros turicata, assembly GCF_037126465.1. Classification (NCBI taxonomy): domain Eukaryota; kingdom Metazoa; phylum Arthropoda; class Arachnida; order Ixodida; family Argasidae; genus Ornithodoros; species Ornithodoros turicata. Next base: position 14,861,496 of record NC_088207.1, read on the forward strand.
AAGCCATGCCTGTGTTATCTCTTCCTGCGATGCCGGTGTGCTCGGTTTCCATTTTCCAACTTCCTTTCGTCGGACTCACAAAGATTGCGCTGAAAAATTCGTCGCGCTATGCTCCAGGTGCTCCGTAAAACATGATGTTCGGCTATTTTTTTCAATGGGATAGCTCCTCAATATCCCTGTGAGTTATCATGAATTCGAGTAAATCCGCCAAGCTCTTCACATTGGTAGGGTAAAAAAGTGACTGTTACTTGGCAACTTTCCGAGTTTAGTTCGCAAAAAAATACATAATTAAACTTCCGTTACATAAGATTCGCATAAGGAGGTGGCAAAAACCTAGTAAGAACAAATGCCGTTGACCGCATGGTTCTATGTGGTGTAGTTTTTACTTTTTTTTTTTTAAATTACAGCTCCATGGCACGTTTTCTTGGGCACCCTGTATGTATATTGTAAGAATTGTACTTTTTAGAAACCTCGCGAATATTCTGCATTTCCAACTCAGTGGAATAGCCACCCGACACAGACTCGGGGAAGGCACTTTGGAGGGGGGACACTTGACACCTCAGGGGGGTCTTCGCGACCAGACGCTCGCTGGCAATAAGTCAGTAGAGTGGGCCAAGGAAGATGCGCTGTCGAGAGTTGCGTGGTGCACGGGTTGACAGCTTGGTCCGTTACCCATAAATACCGAGTAGTGGGCGGACAATTAGGAGGTGCCTGGTTCGGTCTAAATTTAAACTAGGTCAACCATGAGTTGGCGACGTTTGAAACGGGCTTCTTGGATTTGTGTTTGCTGGCGGGGGTTGTGTCTCAAATGTCACCCTTTTAAGCGGAGGACACACGAAAATCCGTGTGTGGAAGCCGCAACGATTTTATGAAGACGAGGCGAAAGCCCCGTGACTTCAGTCGCTATAGTTTTGTCTTGTATATAGTTATGTAAATAATTATGTAAATGAAGCCCAGTTCTTGTTCGAAAATACCACCCTGTCGGACGTCTCTTGGGAATATCTCCGATCTGTGAGCTACATCAAACGGACCATCTTCCAGCAACAACGGAAGAAACTTTACTTATATCGTTAGCATGGTTGAAGTACTTACTTCCTGCTCCAGTATCGCAGTTCACACTTGGCCCTTCTCTGCACAATATACCGTTCTGTGTAGTGTAGCAAGCATAGCCAACGACTGTTGTGCTGTTGAAATATGGCTTGTCCCCGAGCGTCAACTTCATGGCGCCGACAACTTCATAAGATGTGCACACGCTGCCGGAACTACACGCCTTGAATCTGTAGCAGCAGGGCGTTTCTCCTCCTTCGGGTGCATCCCAGGTGAGTTGCAAGTCCACACTGCTGCTTTTCTTGGTCAAAGCGCACTGCAGGTTTTCCAGGGATTCATATTCTGTAAAAAATTGTTTCGCTTATTAAAATGAATACATGCTCCAACAATGGTTACTGTGACAATGCATGGTAACGTTTCAATGGCGAGTTCCAACATATTGGACGCATATTGTACAATACATTCTACGTTATAGCAAAGACAGCGGTCCTTCCATCGATATCTAGAGCGAGTTCATTGCTTATTTGCGATGTTTTGAGAGCGAGACTTCAGGGATAGGAGTTTATTCCTGGCGAATTAGCACGTCCTAATAGAATATAAGCTCTACGAAACGGAGAGGCGGCGACTCCGTGATCGGCTGAGTGGTGCTAGCCGACTGACGTTCAACCTGGCTGCAATTCTTGGCCCATGTCAGGGCCATGTGAAACACCATCGAGGTCTTCTGATGTTCTTGGAGTTCCTCTTGTCTGCCGGTTTGCTCCAGACGCTGTAGGGTCATTCCCTGCATCTCGAGGACCATTGGCGCTTCTTTCATGTGTTTCTTTCTTCACCTTTCTTTTGTGCCACTTAGCGCTGCGCAGCCAGTGGAGGAGAGTTCAAGTGTTGTACTTGCACATAACTTCATTTGCATATTTCACATCTAATGTTTCGCGTGTAATGGGGTAGTGTACTGCTCTTCAGCGGTGAATCACCCCAGACCATAATGATGACCTATTTGTTGTTGTTGTTGTTAGGTAAAGTAAAAGAGAAAGAGCTTCATGGCTGGAGCTACCGTGTAAAGCGGTAAATTTTCGCGATTACGCATTCGTGTAGTAGACACGTAGAAAGCAATACTGCAATCTGAAATTTCTTTTTCACAGTTTTCAGGCATTTCAACTACTTTATACAGCGCAATGACGCCAGCAGAGGGCGCGTACTCATCTCCCACTGTCCCACTGTCATCTCCCACTTTGTCCACGCTTGTACGCCGCTCAGAGTACAATTGCTTCGCTGTTCTAACACGGAATGTGAAAACGCAGTGCAAGGATGGGAAATGCCACTTTTATCAAACGCGGTAGAGGGTGCCTCAAGCTAAGGATTCTAGCATCCGCGGTTCGTGAAATTTATAGGCCGCGAACAGATCATGCCTTGAGCGGGATTTTTGAAACATTGCGGGACCGAAATTAAAGGGCCTTACAGGTACAGGCAAATGGTACCAATAACACAGTTATGGTGATGATGATGATGATTAGGGCCCGAATTTTCAGGCACTAATAGGTAGCGCTCTTCGTTGGATTAATCATTCTAGGCCAACCACCTTTCAGAACCGTATTGTTTAATCTTCCGACTGGAAGGAATGTTGATACACAAAATGGTGCGCACTCCCTTTCTCAGCTTATCGGTAGACAGAGCGATATCATCCTCGATGAAGATTGGCATACTGTGTGCTATGCGGTCAAGAGCGCCCCGTGTTAGTGCCAAAAAATCCGTGCCGCAATGATGATGCATCACTCTAAAAAATGAACTACCTCGCATAGCAGCATAGCAATAGTTGGCACAGAGCGTGCTACGCTGTGAAGTTCATTTTTGTAACCTCAATTAACCTCAGTCTCTTTCTGCAGAAGGCAGATGCCTTGCTGGACGACCCATCCAACACTTTGCTCTCCCCGATGAACTCGCGCACCTCACCGCATCCCCATCCTTCAACCTGCTCTATCCTCCATCCGCCCATCCCTTCGTCGTGTTTTGTTTGTGTTTTGTGTGTTTATTTTTCTTCTTTTTTTGCTATAATCGTGACGACGCCCACGTCTGTGTGGCCATCAACGGCGAGCCTATCCTGCCATTCCCCCCTCCTCCTCTCAATTTTTAGAGCGCGGTAGGATGGAAGAAAATGGAGGTGCGACTAATCCCGGTCACGGCGGGACTAATACAGTGTCCTTCACAATATAAATATGTTGCATGATGCTGCGCTGTTCACATGACAGTCGCTGCCAGGAGACAAGGGTTCGTTGGCTGAATTTCGTCCTCCTGTGATCAGTCCGTTGTCGTCTGTTGCTTTTTTGGTACCAGAGCCCAAAGTTTGGGCAGTAGGTGTAACATTACTCTTTTCCGCTGCCTGGGGAACGACGGACAAAGAAGGTGACACACCACAGAAACAGCCATCTTCCTCCTCCTCCTCCAACCCTCCCGCATGACATCTCACAAATAAGCTCATAATGTTCTGTTCATGATTGACTGCTACATGCTTCAGAGCATTAGCGTCCTCGTTAGTATAGTGGCAAGTGTCGCCGCCTGTAAGTGCATATTGAAAATGTTCGTCTGCAGAATTTTGTAAGTCTTACATCTTTTTAGATTCATTATATGGTCTTCTTTCACTTCTATGGAATGTTTACCTTGCAAACGCTCTCGCTAATTTTTAAGAACGTAAGCTGTTTCCGTTGTGTGTCGCCTTCTTTGTCTGATCTTTTTTTTTCTGCATTAAACGTGCCCCGACCCCTCCCCCCAAAAAAAAATTTTCTCGCGGCATGCGAACGTTCATGTGACGACACATGAAATTGAAAAAAAAAAAGAGCTATAGAAATGACTAAGAAGGAATCGAGCTGGTGAAGATGATGCATAATGTAAAACCCTGAGACTATAGTGAAGAAGATGATCTGTCTCTTCGTGTTCCCTACTCTCGGGGTTTTACATTATGCAACATGAAATTGGTTAACAACCGAAAATATCGTTTAACATGCCCAATCGTTTGCCATCGCCCATGACATCGCCCAATCGATTAACATGCATGAAGTTGAACCTGCAACTGAAATTGAACCTCTGTACGCAATAAGGGGATAAGTCGAAAAATCCCAAACTGAGAAAAGGGGCCTGATCTGATTGTCTGTCCCATTGACACACATGCATTTCCCGTTCCTTACCTTCCTGTAGCGGGCCAACAGATTGCAATAAGGTCCTAAATTTTCATTGGCAGGTGCATACTGGTATGTAGATGTCATTGCAACAAAAATGGTAAAAAGAGGGCAGGTCGACTTATCCCCTTATTGCATACAGAGGTTCTATTGTACCTAAACCAAGGTACTGCCGTCTCTTCAACCCCGACATTTTCAGAAACCGCACTCACTGTTTCCGTACGTTGTAAAGCTTGTTGTCCTCGGCTTGCTGGTGAAGGTGTGAATGCCGTTAGATATCACGGCGTACAGTTTCACGCTGTACAGCGTTGCTCCCGTAAGATTGGTTTGTAGCACCTGGTATTCGTCGCTTCCTGATCGTTTCGTGGTGACGTTGGAGCAAGTGGTGGCCTTGCAAAACTCGGTTATGTACTTATTTGGCGCCCTCCGGTGTCCAGTTGGATCGAACCACGTTAGCAACACCGTGGTGGAGTTAGTGGGAGTAGCCGAGAAGTACACAGGAGGCCTCGGAGCTATCAAGGAACACAGTACAGGTTAGTAGATATATATATATCACTCGTAAAAGATATTTCAAGCTGGCACGCTCGGCCATGCACACATACATGAGAAGTTCGGCCTTAATGCAATCTAATACCAAATTCCACTCCATTTCGGTATTACTTGACCCGGTGCGCCACTCACGACAGTGGTGCGTCACTCGAGCTTGTCTCGACTTCCTCCAGACGACAGGCCACTCGAACCAGTTAGGATTTCACCACCAGCCTTTCATGTCATCTGCGCTCTTAAAAATGAACTTCATCACATAGCACGCTCCTAGCCAACCATCACCCCGAATGACAAAGTTCTCGCCTTAGATTTGTTGAAAACGGGAGGAGGAGCCTATATTGTGCCGTGCATAATGAACACAAAATAGGCTCCTCCTCCGTTTTCAACAAATCGGGGGTAGAACGTTGTCATTCGGAATGATGGTTGGCTAGGAGCGTGCTATGTGGTGAAGTTCATTTCTAAGACAACGCCGACAACGGCAAGCCCTTCCACCACCCACCACCACTCATTTCTAAGAGTGTACACTTCACTCAGCCCTGGTTATCTAATATTTGCTCTTGCTTCACCTTTGTATTATAAATTTTTAGGAATAGCAAGCCGACCTTTGGTCAGGCTGCCCTTTCCAAAATTAACGCCCCATTGAGAGAGCTGGGTCAGAGTTTTGAAGTGCTGCTCTTTCGCCCTGTGCATTGTACGTCGGCGGTGGAGCGAGTGCATAGGCAGAACGCAGACAGTGAAGAGTAAGGCAGGGACAAGCACTCCAGTACTTGTCCCCGCAGTGCGCAGTGTTTGTCTCTGTCTTAAGCTTCACGGTTTGTGCTCGGCCTATGCACTCGCACCTTTTGCGATGTCAGAGTTGAGCTCCGTTTTATGCGTGGAATGTTCCATTGGAGGTGACATACGAAATACTGTGCCTTGGTCTGTACTGGGCAAAACGAGTCGAACGAAAATTAGTGCCTCACTAAGAAACGACCGTCTATGGAATGCCGTGCCTCCGCGGAATCCTGTCGTCACCACGTCGCTTATACGGCCAATCTGACTTGGGAAGGAGACACGGATTGCAGCGGCGCGCACTGTGGAAGGTAGGTTTGCTCCATAGATGACAGATAGGGTCGTCAACCCATATGTCATCGCTGGGAGTAAGCGGTTGACCTAACGCCCAAAGTTGGACAAAATTTTCGTTCTCAGGGAAATTCAGCACAGTTAAAACGGCGGCTACATTTGCCCTGCATACTATAGCAAGTACTCAGCACGTTTCGTCTCGAATCGACGACTTCCAGGCTTCTCAGTGTGTAAGAGGGAACCTGCCGAGAAGCAGCTTGACGCACGCCCGTGAGACACGAAAAGCGCTCTAAAAGCTTCACAGCATGACACGCTAACCACTGCGCCGATTGATACATATATCGCTTCTGGTTTGAGGAGATGCGCGGCGCACCCCTATTTGTGTCAATTAACGTAACTGCATCAGTGCCACAGAAAGGCGTACGGCTCTCGTTTTCAAATGTAAGCACGATGTTATCCGCGATGATGGCTTGGGTAAGAGTCTGCGATGCGGTGAAGTTCTGTTTTTAGTGTGCGGTAGCGAAACCACTGCCCTTAAAATTAATTTCGAAAAGAATTGGTCGCGGATTATGCTGAAAGATTCTGCATACTTAGTCGCAGTATCATATGAAACCACGTGGAAGCCTTTTCCTACACTCTAAAAACATAACTCCACCGCAGAGCACGGTAAAGGCCAACCATTGTACAAAATAATACATTTATCGCTGTTGATTCGTTGAAAACGGGAGACGTACGCCTTTTAGAGGTACTTATGTAATTATGTTAAGTGTCCCGAAAAAGCGTACGCTCTGCGCGTTTCACAAATCAAGAGTGATAAAGGTACTATTCTGTTAAACGGCTGGCCTTCAGCGTGCTATGTGGTGAAGTTCTGCTTTTGAGAGTGTGGATGTGGTTGGTGTTAGTGTTGCAAAACAAAAAGAAAAGTGGAGGTCTAAATAAATTACTGTAATATATGTATCATAATAAATATATACCTAAATAATAATAATAAATATATAATGAATGGCTGTATTAGCTGGTATCTAAATCTTAACCGTGTCAGCTGTAAGTTAGATCTTCACGGGCCAACTCTATAGGTGCACTCTTAGAAATGAACTTCACCGCATAGCACGCTCCTAGCCAACCATAATCCCGAATGATGTCGTTATCTGCCCTGATTTGATGAAAACGGGAGGCGTACGCCTTTTTGTGACAAGTATGAACAGCATAAGTGCCACAAAAAAGGCGTACGCCTCCCGTCCTGAACAAATCAGGGCGGATAACGATATCATTCGAGATTATGGTTGGCTAAGATCGTGCTATATGGTGAAGTTCATTTTTTAGAGTGTTTCTCCGTGAACACATAAAGTAACATTGACTTCTGCGAAGGTCACAAGACCCCAGTTATTTTTACGGTTATTTCTCAAATGTTAGTAAAACTTGATATACTTACGCCCATTATTGGTAGTCACGTTTAGGGTTTCAGGGATGCTTCGAAGTGTTACATTTTTGGATTCATCGTTGTAGAAGACGTACCCCGCAACGTTGTATACTTCCCAGAAGTCCAAGTCATCGAGCATCAATTCCGTTTCGCTGGGCCGGACATAATGGACGTCGCACGGTTTGACTTTGTCACGGCATACCGTGAAGCTGTAAAAGAAGAGGGGTAGAGCGCTACTTGGAGGCTTCCACCACGTGAGCCGTGCGTTCACGGAGCCATCTCCAGGTTCTGTTCCATTCTTCAATTGGTACTTGAAATTGCTGATCCCAGGATAATCTGTAGTAAACGCAATGCATAGTAAAACACCATACATCGCAAAACATAGAACGACCCATACCTCGGCGGAACTCACTCATGCTCACTCATGCTCAATCTGGCGATTGGCCTCAGCATGAGTGAAGTAACGGAGAGCTGGGGCTCTATTCTCGACTAAGTAATCGACCTCGATTACTTTGTGACTCGCCTGTCATAGGTCGTTACGTGAAGAAGGCGTGAAGAACAAAGGTGAATGTCACGCGCCCTCAACCAATAAGCAAGCACTTCATCCTGCACTTTTCATGTTTCATCTACACGTGAGGCGTACGCCTTTTTTGTGACAATTGTGAACAGCATAAGTGTCACAAAAAAGGCGTACGCCTCACGTTTTCAACAAATCAAGACAGATAACGATATCATTTGAGATGATGATTGGCTAGGAGTGTGCTATGCGGTGAAGTTCATTTTTAAGAGTGTACTGTATCACGAAGATTGCGGGATCAAGAGCCCGACTATCGGTTGAGGGCGCGTGACATTCATTTATGTTCTTCCCGTAACGACCAATGACAGGCGAGACACAAAGTAACCGTAAGTAAGTAAGTAAGTAAGCAAGTAATCGTAAGTAAGTAATCGACCATGGTCGATTCCTTTGACGAGAATGAGCCCCCGTATAGTGAACGACAACGAAAGTCTCCGTATTAACGCGGCGACTACGTAGATGAGCAGGACAAGTACCACTAAGTGGGTCTCTCCAAACTATCCTCCTAATCATCATGACAGGCCGTTAAATCATTCTCGATATTCTGGTCAGTTACAATGCCGGAAGAAGAACATGGGCGGAAAGCGGACTCATGGCGAAAGCGCTTGGGGCTCCTATACACAGTGGAACGTGGCATACCTGACAAAATTCACGCTCATGAGCGCGCAAACTCATGTTCAATGTGCTGTATAAGTTTAGCATGAGTGAGCAAACGGAGTCCAGGGCCCGTTTGCAAGAAAACTCTGTACGAGACTCATCCGACTCATTCTCAATAGTGCATTGAGCACGCATTCGCTGTTGAGCAAGTATTGAGCAGTGCATCGAGCCCGCGTTCGCTGCCCGTGCGGGAAGCGCCGCCGGAGCAGTTGAGATTGAGTCTGAGGCTCGAGCTCAACTTTTATGCAGACGGACCCTGAGCGGAAAGTGTGTGAGCGTGAGTAGGCAAACCAGGAGCTGAGCTGAGGATGAGTGAGCATGAGTGGACAAACAAGGAGCAGAGCTGGATATGGGTGAGCAGTGCCGTGCTCTGCATGTCGCAACATGAAAAAAGTTTAGCGGGAACAGAGGAAAATAGACATTGCTAGGGACTCGTAAGTACTCGGCCATAGATATTAAATGGTTTTAATTGAATGGATGATGGAACGGTCTGAAAACTGGACATCACCGCATAGCACGATCTGCGCCAACAATGGCCACGAACGATGGGGTTATCACTTCTGGTTCGAAGAGAGAGGAGGGCGTACGCCTTTTTGTGTGAATTATCATACGTCCAAATTGACACAAAAGGGCGTACGCCCACTCTTTGTTCGAGTCAGAAGCGACAACCCTATCGATCGCGGCAGTGGTTAGGGCAGAGCATGCTGTACGGTGAAGTTTGGTTTTTAGAGGAAAATACATAAGAATGCTTTAATTGCAACAGTTCTTGACCTGACGTTCTTCAAGTTTGACTCCTCTTGGATGTAGATAGCTGCTGTTCATGCCTCATACGTTCTTAAAGAACGGTCTCGTAGATTGGGACACATTCAAAATGGTTTCGTTTCTATTCTTTGTTGTGCAGAATGAAGCCCCAATGCGAATTCTCTTTTTTCTATCCATACAGCTATACATTCTTAAAAATGAACTTCACCACATTTCACGCTACTAGCCAACCATCATCTTGAATGATATCGTCATCTGCCCTGATTTGTTGAAAACGGGAGGCGTACGCCTTTTTTGTGACACTTAGGCTGTTCATAGTTGTCACAAAAAGGGCGTACGCCTCCGTTTTCAACAAATCAGGGCAGATAACGATATCATTCGAGATTATGGTTGGCTAGTAGCGTGCTATGCGGTGAAGTTCATTTTTAAGAGTGTAGTTGTTGAAGTAAATCAGCAGGAGCTGCATGTGACTTCCCGCGAGCTGTCCTGCCAATCACAGCATCCGTCTCAATGAATAATCGTGTGGGAGTCGACAAAAGAAACAAAGAAACGAACAAACAACTAAGTTCGAAATTTTCTTGGACTGCCTGAAGCAGGCTATCTTTTTTGAAGCAGGGAGGCATTAAAACTTTGGCGTCCTCACTTGACGGACAAAAGGGAAAAAGAAACTGTTCGGCTGAACTTCAGAAATCTTGGACCGCGACTAGCAGAGACAAACTGCATGTGACCCCGACAGCAAACACGCAAGCCTTTTCGCCTGTCCACTCCCCAGTTGGCCTGCTCAATTGTAGAGTCACTAAATAAGCTACGCTTCAGAGTATCGACACTGAGTTCCAAGAGCGAGCATGCGCCATCTTGTTTCCGCGCCACGCGCTACCCACGCGCACGCGCACTGCGCACGTTAGCGCACGGTGCCATCTATCGTGCGCGGGTGAGATGTTCCTTTCGTTTGCAAGCAGCAGTTGACGGCCTTGAGCTCACCTTGACGTCCGCCCTGGTTGACAATACATGGATTATCGCACAACAATCATACATGCTTCTCGATCTCACAGGGAGGATTATGTTACCCGTCTTTGATCCTCAACTGGGGATGATGCCGGTGTGGTGTGGAAAGAAGATGGCGCTCCTGCTCTCCCTTGGACCTCAGTGTCGATACTCTGAAGCGAAGCTTATTTAGTGACTCTACTCAATTGGACTCAACGCGGCGTTTTTCTATGAATCAACGAGCCTTAAAGGAGTACAGAGGGCCATCCAAAAAAAATTCAGATTAAGACATCTGATGAAAGTATGTGTGTCATTATACCGAATAGCGCGAAAGGTTTTGATGTGTGCAATTTGTTTCCCAGAAAAAAACTCACATAAACATAGCTCCGCGCGTTCACCCTTAACTCGCCACTCCAGCTATAACGAGGATGAGGAGGTATGATGCCACGTGACCGATGACGGTGTAAGGGACTCGTTCTGGTTCGCCAGTCAGTGGGGGTCAGCGCCTTGTCCCCCCGCCGTAAACCTGTTTTGCCAGTTCTCCCGGAGAATTGGGGATAGAAGGAGCGGCCGAAGCATTACCGAGCAAGGAGAAAGGCTTTATCAGGACCCCGAACAGCCTAGTAGCAGACGACAGCGGAGTAGCAGACAACATTTCTCTAGGCCAATCAGCGAGCGTTCTCCTTATAGCGTCAGCGCGAGGTTCCAGGCAGATCACAGGCTGGTACTGCTCTTCACCACCGTTGCGCACGGTCGCTTTTTGCGGCGTATTTTAAATTCAATTCCTGCGATAATTATGACTCTGTGGTGTAAATTACTTCGCATGGTGCATCTTACTGGCCTACTTAACAGTTTTATGGGAAGAAAACTGGGTGTTAAAAATGACTTCTGTGCTACTTTAAGACGGAGAATAATAACAGGAAGTTACAACTAAGATGCATTATTACACATAATACGGATAAAATTTAGTTATCATAAAACCGACGTTTCGGCGGAAACTTCTTCGCCTTCTTCAGGAATGGAGGGGACGCGTCTTTCCATTTTAATGCTACGGGACTGCTGGTGAAGTAGTAGCGCTTGAGGCTGAGGCAGTGGTACTAAGTCGTGGAAACTTCCAGCAGGTGTGTCCCAAGGTCTCGGCTTTCAGTGACTGTAGGGTTGGAGTGCGTCATCGTCTGTAGACCGGGTGTTTTAGTTAAATCTCCGGGCTAAATAATTCCTGAACGGGTGCACCAATCGACGAATTTGCCTTTTTACAAGTATCCGTCCGATACCGCCTACAAGCTGCGCACAGTGGGAGTGAGTGGGAGGTGCTCATTATTTAAATAAAATTCAAATGAGTTCGGTAAACACAGGAAACTTCTAAAGCAGGGCGCTGCCGGCATTAAAATGGGGACTACCCCTTTTGGGACGTACAGAGGACACCTTTTACAGAAAAATCTGCCCCCGAAGCGGGTCATTTGTTGCACTAATTAATTGGTTTCGGATTACATATTTTTGTCACGGCTGGTCGCAGTGAAGAGCCAAAGGACGCTCTTCCACTCCCTTATCCACCAATGAATTATGTCCTTACACCAATGAATTACACCAATGAATTACGTCCTTTTGCACTTCACCGCGAGCAGCGCGACAAAATTATGTAAACCGAAACCAATTAAATATTCCAGCAAGTGACCCGCTTAGGTGGCAGATCTTTCTCTAAGAGGTGTCCGCTGAAGGTCCCAAAAGGGGTACACTCTTAAAAATGAACTTCACCACATAGCACGGTCCTAGCCTACCATCATCCCGAATGACAACGTTCTCGCCCCGGATTTGTTGACAACGGGAGGAGGAGCCTATTTTGTGCCGTGCATAATGGCACAAAATAGGCTCCTCCTCCCGTTTTCAGCAAATCAGGGGCGAGAACGTTGTCATTCGGGATGATGGTTGGCTAGGAGCGTGCTATGTGGTGAAGTTCATTTCTAAGAGTGTAGTACCCACTTTAATGCCGACAGCGCCCTGCAGTTATGTTTCTTTGCGAAACTCATTTGAATTTTTATATAAATAATGAGCGCCTCCCACTTATTCACATGGTACGCAGCTTGTAGGTGGTATCAGGCATATACTTACAAAAAAGATAGTTCTCTGGATCGGTGCACCCGTTCGTGAATTATTTAGCCCGGGCATTTAACTGAAACAACCGGCATATACAGGGCTTTATTTTTATTCGTTACAGAATTTTTACTAAACACTAGCAGAGCAAGATAGGTGCCGTTGACGCAGTTGAGTTCTACGGCCAGGCTGACATCCCCTCGAACAACCGCAGGATGATTAATTACCTAAAATTCATTAATTAACTCTTTAATTAGGGGATTTCGGGTAAAAGCGGGAGGTCAGAATGAGAGACCATCAGTTGAAAGCCATTCCACGTTTAAAAATTCCGGAAACACGCACGTGCGTGAACATATCCACCCCTGAATTTTGAAATGCAAATGAGCCGAAGCCAAAACCGCGGCCACCAAGAACTCGGGGAGTAGAGCCCTCATTTCACGTCAGAGGGTCACGTGATTTGAAGCGATGGAGATGATTGGAGTAGCTGCCGACTTGCGGGCCAGATAAACTGACAAACTGCTTTCCCGCCCAGATAAGCCTCCGTCGGCGAAGGTGACAGGCTTCTCAGGCGCGCTTTTTCAGTTTGCGCTCATTTGCGAACTTTAAACTTGCGAATTTTAAACGTTGAATGGCTTTCAAATAGGATAGTCCCTCATTCTGATCTCCCGCTTTTGCACGAAATCCCTTAATTAAAAGGTTCATTAATTAATTTTAGATAACTAATCATCTTCTAGTTGCATACTTTCTTCGAGGGGATGTCAGCCGGGCCGCAGAACTCAACTGCAAGAACGACACCTATTTTGCTCTGCTGGCTTTTTAATAAGAATTCTGTAAAGAATAAAAATCAACAGCCTGTATATTCTTTCAGGGTGAGATGCTCACAGCTCTGAATATCCGGCATCTCCTATAACAGCATATTTCTGCAGATCCTCCAATCTGTGCGAGACCGTCTCTTTAAGGCTCCAGCCGTTCGGTCTCATTGTTTTTTTTTTTTTTTTCAAATGTCGTAAATTTCAAATGTGTTTTATGCCGAACAAGGCGGCTAAACTAACGTGACTACGATAAAATATGAAGGGCACATTCGGATTTCTGCGTTAAATTATTCTCCATCTCAGTAACGTATATGCACGAACTATGTCTCATGGGTGCATGAAACTAAGCTGCTAAATAGTAAAGTACTGTTTTATGTACTTACCGCTAGGCGTGCGTCCAAGCCTTATCTGGAAAAGAATGACAAATTGAAGCAGTTAATTTCAAGCACATGAATGCTGGTGTAAAGTCAATGCTCGAAATGTATCATCATTCAAACACTGGAGCTCATAGTATTGTCAAATAAATAAATAAATAAATAAACGGACATGTTTCGCTTTTATGCGTTTCTCGAATCAAGATAGCTACATATAATAATGATGCCATGATGTTACACGTGAGGTGCACACTCTTAAAAATGAACTTCACCGTATAGCACGCTCCAAGCCAACCATAATCTCGAACTATATCGTTATCTGCCCTGATTTGTTGAAAACGGGAGGCGTACGCCTTTTTTGCGACACTTATGCTGTTCATAATTGTCACAAAAAAGGCGTACGCCTACCGTTTTCAACAAATCAGGGCACATAACGATATCGTTCGAGATTATGGTTGGCTAGGAGCGTGCTATGTGGTGAAGTTCATTTTTAAGAGTGTACACTGTTAAAACAGAACTTCACCTCATAGCACGCTGCTAGCCAACCATCATTCCGAATAATATCATTCTGTGTACTGATTTGTTCAAAACAGAGGGGAGGCGCCTACCTGGGACAAGCTAATCTGTCCCAGATAGGCTCCTCCTCCCATTTTCAAGAAATCAATACACAGAATGATATCATTCGGAATGATGATTGGCTATGAGCGTGCTATGTGGTGAAGCTCTGTTTTAAGAGTGATAGCGTATCGCTACAGAAGGACGACACGACTCGTGCGGCAGAGGAACGAAAACTGAATGATTTAATTCACGCGCCACCGCGCACTAGCGGTTGTACACTCTTAAAAATGAACTTCACCACATAGCACGCTCCTAGCCAACCATCACCCCGAATGACAACGTTCTCGCCTTAGATTTGTTGAAAACGGGAGGAGGAGCCTATTTTGTGCCGTGCATAGTGGCACAAAATAGGCTCCTCCTCCCATTTTCAACAAATCAGCTGCGAGAACGTTGTCATTCGGGATGATGGTTGGCTAGGAGCGTGCTATGTGGTGAAGTTCATTTTTAAGAGTGTACACTGTTAAAACAGAACTTCACCACATAGCATGCTCCTAGCCTACCATCATTCCGAATAATATCATTCTGTGTCCTGATTTGTTCAAAACAGGGGGGAGGCGCCAATCTGGGACAAGATAATCTGTCCCAGATAGGCACCTCCTCCCATTTTCAACAAATCAATATGCAGAATGATATCATTCGGGATGATGGTTGGCTAGGAGCGTGCTATGTGGTGAAGTTCTGTTTTAACAGTGTACTCTCTATGCCCTTGTCTGCATTCTCCATTGCGCCATCGTGTCATTGACGTCTTGTGCTTTATGCCTCACTTGTCCTGCAGAATATTATATGCGTGCAGATATTTTTTTCAGTTTTTGCAATGTCAGCCTTCGAGCTGAAGGATGACACTAAGTTAAAGAACTGCCTAGACAGTTTACTTATAAGGGAAGGCAAACAAATAGCTGTGATCTGAAACCTAGCTGTCTGAATGTTTCGAAACTCTTCTACTGACTTTTCTCAAAACAAGTTCACAGCGGCTAGCGAATGGTAGTTGCAGGAACCGCTTTTTTTAACGTCTTTCTATTTAGCCTTTATTGCGTAATGTCTAGTGACACTTTTCCGTACATACACCGTGGCCAGATTAGTACAGGGGTTCAATATAATTTATATAGACCACCTACCGTGTTTCTTTATGCTATTTCTTTCTTTTCTCACCTTTTCTTTATGCACTACTTATTGACAAAAGAGTTTCTATAGATCGTCAATAATTTGTTTCATAAGGTGCAAAATCTGAAGTCGGCCCAGGACGCATACTAACCCCCCTGTTCCCCAAATCCTTCCTGCTGTCCTCTCTCCATCTGTCCACGTCTGTAAACCGCTCATATAGCAACAGTTGCTTCGCGGCGCTAACTAGGCATTAAAAAAAACATAAGGGGGCAAAACAACTAGCTGTTTTGGAATATGTTTAATACGAACCCATATGTATATCCCCAAAGTATAAAGTGTAAAGTGTATAAACCCAAAGTACACCGCATGATCCATTTTCATTTTTCTGATGATGTACCACATTGCTGATTCATCATGAGTAAATTTCGTTGTATATGTTACATCATTATCTCACATTATCATGGCTTTGTATTTTCTTTTTTCTTTTTCTGTACTAAAAGTTATATACATATACTCGCGACGGTGTAACGCATTATTATTGGCTGACCTTTCTCCTTTCTTTTTTCTTCTTATTTTTTTCTGCCCACTTACGTGAGGCCGACAACGGCAAGCCCTTTCACCATCACCACCACCACCACCACCTTATTTTTTTCTGCCAATAAATCTGCCAATAAATCTCCCCCCTCCATTATTATTGCAACCTACTCCGTGATGTAATGTCCCTCAAGGGACCTTTGGAGGTCGACTGAAATAAATGAATAAACCCTACCAGCTTCCGTGGCATAGTGGTTAGGATGGTCGCCCTCCAAGTCGCGACTGAGAGGTGACGCGCGTTCAAATCATCGCACCCATCAGAATTTCAGTTCGAATGTTGGCAGTGTTCCCCTGAAGTCAGTCTAGGACGCATACTAACCCCCCCTGTCACCCGTTCCTTCCCGCTGTCGTCCGTCCACGTTCGTAAGCCTGTAATAGCTACTGTTGCTTCGCGGCGCTAGCACTGACTTAAAAAAAATAGGAACCTTAAGAATATTTTCAATACGAACTCAGTACAAATGTCGTAAGAATTTTGTAATACACACTCAATAGTAATTATTATTTTATATAGTTTCTTACACTGTAAACTTTTTCACACCTTTAAAGGTGTGCGCTATGAACATTTAACCTGGTTGCGTAACATTGCATCTCCAGGGTGATATTTTAGAAAATTTGGAAAGCATTACTAAAGATCAAGTGTCAGTGCAAATCTTGCTTTCATTATGTCTTGGATATCGTAGGTACGAGCTAATGCATATATGCATCGCTATCGATAATCGAGCACGCGCAAGTGTCTACAATACTGTTGAACAATGTTGAGATGTTGCAAGACTGAATTTTTGGAGGACAGACAACTCGAGTGAAGAAAATTTGTGCGAAACCGCGCTCCACTATGGTGTTACGGAAATTACACCTAAAAAGGCGTGCGCCATGCACGCTCTTACACCTTTAAAGGTGTGAAAAGATTTAGAGTGTATAGTTTAGTAGTAGTAGTAGCAATACAAAATGAAAAAAATAGCCGGAGCTCTTTGGCTGCACGTATAGCATATGTTTGTAACTCAAACGTCGCCATGCCAGTACTGGACAGCTGTTTCGGCCTTGTTGGGCCTCATCAACAGTACGCAGGCAGGCACTCAAACGTTGCCTGCCTGCGTACTGTTGATGAGGCCCAACAAGGCCGAAACAGCTGTCCAGTACTGGCATGGCGACGTTTGAGTTACAAACATAGTAGCAATACAGTTTTCCATAAGAGGGTTCAAGTTGTAATATAACGCTATCACGTGCCACAATTATGTGTTCTTCTAGTTAACCGAAGTTGACTCAAGCAACAGGCGGATCTTTAAAGGAGTCAGGAATCCAAGCCACTAAAGCTGTCACTAACGCCTAATTCTAGTGTACGTACCTACAGTGTGTATATGATACCATGGCGCTGCCAAATACAACTCGGTCGCACGGTTGTAATGCCCTTAAAGGGACGGTCTCGTACAGCCGTGCGATTCCGAAACTTATCCAAAACGAGTACTGCACAAATACAACCGTCAAAATTTCGTTCAGAGTAACCAAGTCGTTTACGAGAAATTTGTCGAAACGTGCCGTAATAGCAGACGAATAAATTTGCGCTTAACTCTCACGCAACGTCACGCATGACGTCGGCCTGCGGCTACGTCGCCGTTGCCATGGCAGTTAGAACCTGCAGAAGGACCTTGGGTTGAGTAATCCCCTTTGCTCTCGAAATGGGAACACTCAGACATATGCCTCCGCGAGCGGAGAATGTAGCCCGTGCATTCACTATGGGGTCTTGGGGGGTGGGGGATATATTTATTAGAGCAAAGGGAAAAAAAGGGCACACGGCCAGTCAATCGGGACTGAAAAATTACAGAAAAAGACAATTTAAAAATAAAATTAAAAACACGAGGCTAATGCGTTGAGGGTGAGAGTGGGGCACAGAAGAATGAGACCGCACGACTTGAGTTCACAGGCTGTTCATGAGAACTGTATTCCTCAAGAAAGCTATATCTGCTTTGGTCACAGACCAATGTGTGGGATGTCGTACTGGGCCGAGCAGACTGGCCAGAGAAAAGTCTGTGCACCGCAGCTCGAGTAGGCGTCGTCTGAGCGTGACTCGAGGGGTGTCGAATCTGTGACAGTCGAGGAGAAGATGTTGAATATGAGCTTCAACAGCGCAAGTGAGGCATTTGGGCGAGTGGAGAAGACCCATCTTACAAAGAAGCAGAGGTGTTCCGGCGACATCAAGTCGTAGTCGTTGTAGAATGGACGCTTCATCACGCGAGCAATTCTGTGTCGCAACGAAATCCATCGACGGGTCGATAGACCGGAGATGATCGTTCAGTCGGACAGCGTCTTCTTCAAACGGCCGAGTGCCGCTGTGGCCGAGTCGCTGTTTCTGTAACCGACATGCTGAGGCTGAAAATGGTAGGAAACAGTTATCGAAGGTGACGCCCCATATGCCCGATGTGCTAAGGCGTCTGTGCGGGTGTTTCCGTGCAGGCCGGTGTGACCGGGTACCCATTAGAAACACAGGTTATATGACCCGAGGATAGAAGTCGGTTGTATGTTGCGACTGTCATGGTGTGTAGGCCGCCTATTGTTCTGGTACAATAATTTGTCAGAACTTCTCGCTCCTCCTCACTGTCCGTGAACACAGTCCAAGCGCCAGGCGATGACCCCACAATGTGGTTCAACGCGGTCAGTATGTCGAAGAGCTCGGACTCGGTAGATGACGCTTCGTGGGAGAGTTTGTGCGTCATTTCAAAGTTTTCATGTGGGATATAAAGGGCTGCTGTTGATCCACCTTGAGACACTGATCCATCGGTGTACACAGGGAGTCGTTGAGAGTCTGCCGGGAAGTGTATACGAACGGCCTTTTGGGACTAGCGGGGAGTCATCAATGTGGGTCGACTGGAGCAAGGGGTCACGACTAATGCCAAGTACTCCACGTTGATAAAGAGTGCATGCCGTAAAAAACGCAATTCGCAAGAAAAGGCCTACAATGTTGTCCGTAAGGGTCATCCTTCATGAGAATGCTCAGCCTCACAAAGCGAATTTGACGGTAGCAACCCCAGCCGAAATGTGCGGGGAGGTTTTGTCCAATACCCCTTACAGCCCAGAATCAGCACCAAGTGATCAGCATTTGTTTGAGTCCCTTGAAGAGCACCTTGGAGGAAAGACGTTCCACACGGACGAAGACCTCCAGAAACATGTCCCGCAGTGGCTACAATAGCATGACCACTTCTTTCTGCGCCAACGGCATCAAAGAGCTACCACAGCGATGACGGCGGTGTCCACCGACATACGGTGAATATACTTTGCGTAACTGACGTTGTCTGGTGCTTCCCGAATTGCACCGTCTGGATTTTGTTCGTCATTATTATTGGCATAGCATGGCATAGCCATGCCAATGGTGAGGAACGTGCCCAGAAGAAGAACAGCCTCCGTTCGAAATATCGGGGGCTCTCATTCTGAGGCACTTCCCTTAACATCAGTGCCAAACAGTTATTCGTGGCATCAACCAATTTGTTAGTACACGTCAGATGCCTGTCTATAACTCTTACGATTTGTTAAACAACTACATTAGTCATCAGTTGTCGAGGGTGGTTATTGCAGATCGAAGACGAGAAAAAAATACGAGTCATGTCTTATTACAACATTCCATTAATTGCGGCCTGAGTACGACAAATATATTTCATGGAACGTTTGCACAACCTTCAAAATTTGGGGTTACGTGTGAAAGTACACCATATTAACGGGTGGCTGGGCGTCCCGCTCGAATATGACCTTTCAGGCATCATCATTACACGAACGACAAATTTCTCATCAGTCGTATGTTCTTTTATTCCTCATAATTACGTCTCAGCACTTGTTCCTTTCAACATGTGCATACACCCAACATTCAGTGGCCGGGAGGGGGGGGGGGGGGGGCAGATTTCATGAAGAAAATAACACCAGAATCTTTTTTGCCGCTTTTTTACTTGCTTCTTCACAGAGCTTCTGGTGGGTGGGCAGAAGCTCGCCTTGGGATGGTTCTGCCGCCATTCGTTCTTTTAATGCGTTCGTTCGCGGTAATTGCGACGGTCTCCACGTAGACCAACATTATGCTGTATACATTTACTGGTTTTTGAATAATGACTTTCATCCTTCTGTTGTCCTCGTCGTTCTTGTTACTATTCTCATACTTGTGTTCTCTCCTGTCAGCAATGATATTATGGAAGGGGTAACTGACTTTTTTTTTTAACCTGAAGAGTGCTCTCATATACGACTGCGTGTAATTAAACTGTACAGCTATTGTATCGGTTCGAATGATTCATCCTGCTTCACTTTCCTGAATATATCATCGGTCTGTGCGATTATGATGGACTCGGAGGGTGTAAAGGTTACACTGTTCGTGCACGCGGTCTCCTCAACTGGAGGGCTGTACCGATAAGCTGTTTGCTCGGGCTGCGCACTGAGCTATTCACGTGCCGGTTTGTCATCGCGATAACGAATTTATGGAATACATGCAATACAACGAATTCTTAGTTGCTGCCTTTTATGAGTTAACACTGTCGGCTGGTGCTGAGCGAACAACAGTTATGAGACACCTATGAAAGTTCGTGAGAGCAGTTTAGAAATCACGACAAGCTAACAACCCGATATATATATATTTTTTTTGTGGGGGTGGTGGTGGTGGTGTGGGGGGGGGGGGGGGTTAGGGGCACGTTGTTCAAATCATTTATCGTCCACTAATAGGTATGCCAAAAACTGTCTGGTATATTATTTTTGTTTTTATTTTTATTTGATCATACGTTCAGGGCCCAATTGGGTTAATACATAACGAAGGCGGGCACTGACATATTAGGCAAGCACAGCAGTACAACAACAATCATAATTCGGGGCTTTACGTCGCGATACAACTATGATCATGAGCGACGCCACAGTGGTCGGGTCTGTGGATTAATGGTCATATTCGCGTCGCCCCTGGCGACGGAATGTCGAACGTCGTGTCTTTGATCATGAACATCACAACATGAACTTTGAACATCGTGTGTTATTTGATAAAGAGATCAAGATTTAAAAAAAAATGCTGCACTGTCATGCTTCCAGGTTTCCTTGACTCAGATCCTGGAAAGTGATTGTGATAATTTGCTCAGTGATACTGTTTATCATGATCCTGACATTCTCGCACGTGATTTCAACACTTGGTTTTCATTCTGTAGTTACAGGTGATGGTGGACGGTGACATGCATTTTGCATTTCCGACAACAGCGATGCTATTAACAATTTAGGACACTCAGAAGCTGGTCATTTGTCAATACAATGGTCTTACAATGAGTGAGTGCACTTACTTAAAGTAGTTTTAATTATAGTTATATATAAATAAATATAATGTTTTCTGGGAAATGCGAGATAGCAGAATTGGAGCCAGTCATCATTTAAATCCGCCGTACTTATTAAACACCCTGTCCTTACTTTGCATTCACGCAAATTATACCCGCCATTGTGTGCCTCAGAAAAGAAAGAAAGGAACAAAAACAGAGGTTCAACAGCGTAACAGCTGAAATAACACGAACAACAAAAACGTGCAGGACAGCTAGATCTGTATGTCTACTGTATTTATCGCCCGGGAAGACGCTGACCCGATTGTGGAAGAACATTAATTGCGTGGAACTTCCCCACGACTCACTAAAACCTCCAAAGCTTCAGGTACCACCACACTGGTGTAGGAAGAGATTATAGAGAGAGAGACCCTGAAATTGCAGAACGTCAACACAATGACCTCGACTTGCTATTGTATAACGGCCTAACAAAGGCTGACATAATGAGGGGCTTGACTTGGGGGGGGGGAGGGGCAGAGCCTCTGAAAGATAGGTTAATCTCTGCAGGAAATGTTATCAATTACTGAGCAATCGATCACTCAGAAAAGTGTAATTGATTACTCGAAAAATTACACAAAAAAGTAATTGATTACAAGTAACGCAATTACTAGTAACAAGTTTCACGCAAGTCCGATGTTGACCTACCGCAAATCCCGTCTTAGCAATATATTTTGAGTTTTTCTATATATAAAGAAAATTGATTACATTAACCTGATGATATGTACAGCGTAAGGAGTGAATTACAGTGGTATATACAGTGACAGCGGTTAATAACATACAATGAATAACAGTGGTATATACAGAGAACCCAGTTGATAACATACAATGAATAACAGTGGTAGATAAAATGCGACAGCGAAGAACAGTACATACAATGAACCAGTGAAACTATGAGGGCTGTGCAACTCACAAAGAGAGAGAGAGAGAGAGAGAGAAATACATGATGACGATGATATGACTCACAAAGAAGAAAACCTGTACAGTACTAAAATCGTGAAGAGAGAACTAAGAACCTTCTGTCTCGTTTTTCCCACAGTCGAATCTCAGTGCAGTTCACGTGAAGTTCAGCAACGTTCCGAGTCGGTGGCTTGGGTTTATGTGTGTTGTGCTGTGGTCATATATTTCGATGGCGTGTATAGGAGGAGGACAGTGCAAAGACAAATATGAGCAAAAGTTTTGCAACTCTGGCAATTTTTAATTGAGGATCAAAATAGAATTGACCCGAGCTGTTTATGCACGCTGAAGTCCATTATACCTGACATATTGCATCGGGGGTTTGGTCCCCTTTTGCAGAACACTAATAAATGAAACAAATGAAACAAAACATGTCGCACAAAAAAAAAAACTCTATAGTTTGGGACCGTCCGCTGGCGAGGGAATAAAATGTCAAAGTTGCTCCGTCAGAACGCTCTGCCACCGAGTCAATTTCTTTCGGATTTTATTCTTTTTTTTCTTTCTGGCAGACAACACACAGAGCCAAAATATTTATTGCTCCCGTATGTATGCGTGTTGGGGGCGGTACAACATTTATCTTTTCAAAAGAAATCGGTGATGTTGTCCGGGCCACCCTGCCTGAGTTGAGAAGGAATCAACCCAGTGTTCTTCACATTTGTATCGAAAAACACCACTGTTGTCCTTTGGTTCCTTCCAAGCTAGACTCGAAAATGTAAAGTACCTGCAGTTCGTCTATTTTCTTTTTTTGAAAATAGAGAGCGCTCCAGACACGCAATTTCATTAAAGATGAAATGCTGCGTTATACGGGATGCCAAACCTCCCGAGACTCATGGTACGAAAGTTGGAACCCCAGCTTGCCAAACGACGTTTCATGGATCGTAAAAGAAAAAAAAAAGGAAGAAAAAGAAAGTGTTTCACTTGCTAAAGCGTATCCCCGCTAAACTGTAACGTCTTTCCTGTAACCCAATTGTCGGAAACGAGAAATTGTACGGAAGCATAAGTACGTCGATGCCAGCAACGCATTTAACGCCTTTCGGCACGCCATGGCTTTTAGACATTTAGTTACGTGTCCTGTAGCTCACGCATAACGCTCTCAGCTATAATATTTTCTGTAACATCCGGCCTTCCACGATACCGCTGCTTCTACATGACTCTGAGCACATCCTGTTTGCGATCTTTACCCTCATTTTATTCTTTAACTACGTTGCAAGTACAGGCGGTAATGCCCTGTATAGAAGTGCTACGGGAAGGAAGTTTTCGTTCGACGCCACAACGGCCTCAAAATTGTCGCAAAAGCGAAAACATGAGCAACATGAGGGCATCAGGTATCAACGGCACTTTCCGCTAACATAGTGAAGTGCACATAACATACTCGTAAAACGCACTGGGCAATAACTGTATAGTACAGGCAATATTTTTATTACGAATAAATGTAGAGATCACTGACTATTGTCGGACGAAAGCATGAAGAGGTTGCAAGCCATTCGGACACGGACTGTTACATTGGAAAAGTGCAAAAACGCTGGGTTGTGTGCGCTTGAAGGTAAACATCTCAAGTAGCTGCAAATATGAAACGATAGGCATCGCACCTATGTTGGTACGGCTGGCTGTTATTTCGCCATTATACCTACACTCCATTATTTACGATCGCTAGTGACCGGTAAATTATGGTAATAAAGAAATAATGAAATATGGCGAGCGAATGCTTTGATGCTTTTGTTGTCTAGACTCGCGGCAGAGCCACGTCACGTGGCGGGGGGAGGTGAATTGAAGTCATGGGGCTGCACACGGTATCTCGAAGGAAGATGAAACACGAAAATAATTAGTGAAGCGATCAATAAAAAAGAAAATAATTCCTGCCGGGTGGTGTCGCAGTAGAAGAAGAGGGAGTTTGAGCTTGAATGTTACAGAAAAAAGTGGGACGACCCGACCGGTTTGGGCTTTGTGTTGAGATTAGTACACCTCTGAACCGATTATTTGCAAAAAAAGGAAAAAGAGAAAAAAAAAAACATATTATATGTGTATCATTGCGTTGCAAGAGAGTATACTTCTTATCTCTTTCAGATGGTTGGTGCCTGTTGCTTTTACATTCCTATAGTTTCGTTTTCGTGACTTTTCTGGCGCCTAGAATTCTGGTCAACACGGCGTGCATGTTTTGCTTCCTGCGCAGTTATGACGGAAGCGCGGCTACAGCCCTAGCAACATATTTCCAACTGTGTCGCTTTCTCCGCAGTTTTTGGGCTCGCTGCCGCCGAAGCAGCACGACGAACAAATGACGTCAACTTGGCGCTGTAACGCACGCATAGAACGATGAAGCGTAAAAGGAACGTTACCTGCCCTTGTTGACAGTTGCAAGCCGCTAACACCAACGTCAGCAACGCCGCCCGCAGCATGCTGCTTTCTTCACTCTTTGCGGCAGCGAGATGAACACCGTCTGAGAGCAACGTGTTCGGGAACGCGACACTCCGTAACCGGATCGGCCGCAATCTATTCCGAGGGAGGTACGATAGCACGTGGTTCGTTTTGACTCATCGACGGCGCTGCTTCCTCCAGGGAGGGAAACCTGATAGAGAACGATAAAGAACAATGGCTATGCAGAAGAGAAACATCAACCGTGCGAGAGTGCAGGGACATATATGCGAGTGCTCTATAGCTGTCGATCACGGATCTTCCCAGGATATTCTCCATGTGGGGGGCGTTTCGCTGAGTGGGTGCGACACGCGTATCTACAGCTTTAGGGCTTTTCTGACCCTCTGATATATATATATATATATATATATATATATATATATATATATATATATATCTGAGTGTCCTTTTGTCCTGACGAAGACAGTGCCACTGTCGAAACGTCGACCATTCTTTTTTTATTCTATGTGTTAAATTGCCCATTAAATAAATTAGTTTTATTTTGACGTTCCTGTAATCTGTAGTCCACGTGTTACTATTTCATTTATATATATATATATATATATATATATATATATACAAAGGGTAAATAGCCGAAGCTCTGTAGCTGCACGTTGAGCATATGTTTACAGTTTGACCGTGCACTCCGAGCCGAGTACAGCTGTTTCGTCCTACTTGGGACTCGTTAGCTCGGCGTAGGGAACTGACACGGTCTTGGGTCGGCACTAACAGTGCGTCTCGGCGGGACGTCAATGTTCCACGGTGACGGCGCCACCTGTGGAGGCCGCAGTGCAAGCTAGCAAGTACATATACAAAGCGTAAATAGCCGAAGCTCTGTAGCTGCACGTTGAGCATATGTTTACAGTTTGACCGTGCACTCCGAGCCGAGTACAGCTGTTTCGTCCTACTTGGGACTCGTTAGCTCGGCGTAGGGAACTGACACGGTCTTGGGTCGGCACTAACAGTGCGTCTCGGCGGGACGTCAATGTTCCACGGTGACGGCGCCACCTGTGGAGGCCGCAGTGCAAGCTAGCAAGTACATATACAAAGCGTAAATAGCCGAAGCTCTGTAGCTGCACGTTGAGCATATGTTTACAGTTTGACCGGGCACTCCGAGCCGAGTACAGCTGTTTCGTCCTACTTGGGACTCGTTAGCTCGGCGTAGGGAACTGACACGGTCTTGGGTCGGCACTAACAGTGCGTCTCGGCGGGACGTCAATGTTCCACGGTGACGGCGCCACCTGTGGAGGCCGCAGTGCAAGCTAGCAAGTACATATACAAAGCGTAAATAGCCGAAGCTCTGTAGCTGCACGTTGAGCATATGTTTACAGTTTGACCGGGCACTCCGAGCCGAGTACAGCTGTTTCGTCCTACTTGGGACTCGTTAGCTCGGCGTAGGGAACTGACACGGTCTTGGGTCGGCACTAACAGTGCGTCTCGGCGGGACGTCAATGTTCCACGGTGACGGCGCCACCTGTGGAGGCCGCAGTGCAAGCTAGCAAGTACATATACAAAGCGTAAATAGCCGAAGCTCTGTAGCTGCACGTTGAGCATATGTTTACAGTTTGACCGGGCACTCCGAGCCGAGTACAGCTGTTTCGTCCTACTTGGGACTCGTTAGCTCGGCGTAGGGAACTGACACGGTCTTGGGTCGGCACTAACAGTGCGTCTCGGCGGGACGTCAATGTTCCACGGTGACGGCGCCACCTGTGGAGGCCGCAGTGCAAGCTAGCAAGTACATATACAAAGCGTAAATAGCCGAAGCTCTGTAGCTGCACGTTGAGCATATGTTTACAGTTTGACCGGGCACTCCGAGCCGAGTACAGCTGTTTCGTCCTACTTGGGACTCGTTAGCTCGGCGTAGGGAACTGACACGGTCTTGGGTCGGCACTAACAGTGCGTCTCGGCGGGACGTCAATGTTCCACGGTGACGGCGCCACCTGTGGAGGCCGCAGTGCAAGCTAGCAAGTACATATACAAAGCGTAAATAGCCGAAGCTCTGTAGCTGCACGTTGAGCATATGTTTACAGTTTGACCGGGCACTCCGAGCCGAGTACAGCTGTTTCGTCCTACTTGGGACTCGTTAGCTCGGCGTAGGGAACTGACACGGTCTTGGGTCGGCACTAACAGTGCGTCTCGGCGGGACGTCAATGTTCCACGGTGACGGCGCCACCTGTGGAGGCCGCAGTGCAAGCTAGCAAGTACATATACAAAGCGTAAATAGCCGAAGCTCTGTAGCTGCACGTTGAGCATATGTTTACAGTTTGACCGTGCACTCCGAGCCGAGTACAGCTGTTTCGTCCTACTTGGGACTCGTTAGCTCGGCGTAGGGAACTGACACGGTCTTGGGTCGGCACTAACAGTGCGTCTCGGCGGGACGTCAATGTTCCACGGTGACGGCGCCACCTGTGGAGGCCGCAGTGCAAGCTAGCAAGTACATATACAAAGCGTAAATAGCCGAAGCTCTGTAGCTGCACGTTGAGCATATGTTTACAGTTTGACCGGGCACTCCCAGCCGAGTACAGCTGTTTCGTCCTACTTGGGACTCGTCAGCCCGGCGTAGGGAAGCGACACGGTCTTGGGTCGGCACTAACAGTGCGTCTCGGCGGGACGTCAATGTTCCACGGTGACGGCGCCACCTGTGGAGGCCGCAGTGCAAGCTAGCAAGTACATATACAAAGCGTAAATAGCCGAAGCTCTGTAGCTGCACGTTGAGCATATGTTTACAGTTTGACCGGGCACTCCCAGCCGAGTACAGCTGTTTCGTCCTACTTGGGACTCGTCAGCCCGGCGTAGGGAAGCGACACGGTCTTGGGTCGGCACTAACAGTGCGTCTCGGCGGGACGTCAATGTTCCACGGTGACGGCGCCACCTGTGGAGGCCGCAGTGCAAGCTAGCAAGTACATATACAAAGCGTAAATAGCCGAAGCTCTGTAGCTGCACGTTGAGCATATGTTTACAGTTTGACCGTGCACTCCGAGCCGAGTACAGCTGTTTCGTCCTACTTGGGACTCGTTAGCTCGGCGTAGGGAACTGACACGGTCTTGGGTCGGCACTAACAGTGCGTCTCGGCGGGACGTCAATGTTCCACGGTGACGGCGCCACCTGTGGAGGCCGCAGTGCAAGCTAGCAAGTACATATACAAAGCGTAAATAGCCGAAGCTCTGTAGCTGCACGTTGAGCATATGTTTACAGTTTGACCGGGCACTCCCAGCCGAGTACAGCTGTTTCGTCCTACTTGGGACTCGTCAGCCCGGCGTAGGGAAGCGACACGGTCTTGGGTCGGCACTAACAGTGCGTCTCGGCGAGACGTCAATGTTCCACGGTGACGGCGCCACCTGTGGAGGCCGCAGTGCAAGCTAGCAAGTACATATACAAAGGGTAAATAGCCGAAGCTCTGTAGCTGCACGTTGAGCATATGTTTACAGTTTGACCAAGACCGTGTCACTTCCCTACGCCGGGCTGACGAGTCCCAAGTAGGACGAAACAGCTGTACTCGGCTGGGAGTGCACGGTCAAACTGTAAACATATACCGGGTGTTTCAGTTAAATCCCCGGGCTAAATAATTCGCGAACCGGTGCACCAATCGAATAACTTTCTTTTTTACAAGTATCTGTCCAATACCGCCTACAAGATGCGCACCGCGTGAATGAGCGGGAGGCGCTCATTATTTAAATAAAAATTCAAATGAGTTTCGCGAAAAAATATAACTTCTAAAGCAGGGCGCCCTCGGCATTAAAATGGGTACTACCCCTTCTGGGACCTTCAGTAGATACCTTTTAGAGAAAAATCTGCAACCGAAGCGGGTCATTTGTTGCAGTAATTAATTGGTTTCGGTTTACATATTTTTGTCGCGGCTGGTCGCGGTGAAGCGCAAAAGGACGCTCTTTCACTCCCATGTCCACCAATGAATTACGTCCTTACACCAATGAATTACACCAATGAATTACGTCCTTTTGCGCTTCGCCGCGACCAGCCACGACAAAAATACGTAAACCGAAACCAATTAATTACTGCAACAAATGACCCGCTTCGATGGCAGATTTTTCTCTAAAAGGTGTCCACTGAAGGTCCCAAAAGGGGTAGTACCCATTTTAATGCCTACGGCGCCCTGCTTTAGAAGTTAGCTTTTTTCACGAAACTCATTTGAATTTTTATTTAAATACTGAGCGCCTCCCGCTCATTCGCGCGGTGCGCATCTTGTAGGCGGTATTGGACAGATACTTGTAAAAAAGAAAGTTATTCGATTGGTGCACCGGTTCGCGAATTATTTAGCCCGGGGATTTAACTGAAACACCCGGTATATATATATATATATATATCAGAGTGTCCTTTTGTCCTGACGAAGACAGTGCCACTGTCGAAACGTCGACCATTCTTTTTTTAATCTATGTGTTAAATTGCCCATTAAATAAATTAGTTTTATTTTGACGTTCCTGTAATCTGTAGTCCACGTCTTATTATTTCACTTTTATATATATATATATACAAAGGGTAAATAGCCGAAGCTCTGTAGCTGCACGTTGAGCATATGTTTACAGTTTGACCAAGACCGCCAACGCCAACAGTACTTCACCGCATTCTACAGATACCATGTCCCACTCCACCCAGCCCTTCTACTGGGTGACACTCCTCTTGTGCCGTTTGATAATGTCATCCAATTTTTGACCATGTGTGGGCTACTAAAGGTGTGAAGCATTGCTCCGCTTTTATCCAATATCACCGAACTCCTCATGTAAATATCTCATCCTGGATCACCTCATCGTTCACACTTTTAGATAGCTTTTAACTGCCATACTCACTTGTTATCGTCATTCTCCTCTCTCTCCTATCCTGGTCCATCTCATCGCTCATACCTGTACACTCTTAGAAATGAAATTCACCACATAGCACGCTCCTAGCCAACCATCACCCCGAATGACAACGTTCTCGCCCCAGATTTGTTGAAAACGGGAGGAGGAGCCTATTTTGTGCCGTGCATAATGAACACAAAATAGGCTCCTCCTCCCGTTTTCAACAAATCAGGGGCGAGAACATCGCCATTCGGGGTGATGGTTGGCTAGGAGCGTGCTATGTGGTGAAGTTCATTTCTAAGAGCTCGACACCCAATATGCTCTACGACAGCTGAGCTTCTGGCAATATTACATGCAGCAGCTGCGGTACAGG
This sequence comes from Ornithodoros turicata, assembly GCF_037126465.1. Lineage (NCBI taxonomy): Eukaryota > Metazoa > Arthropoda > Arachnida > Ixodida > Argasidae > Ornithodoros > Ornithodoros turicata. Next base: position 14,891,146 of record NC_088207.1, read on the forward strand.
TCAGGGGAATCACCAAGGCTGTCATCCTCACGGACTCGCGTAGCGCTCTCCAAATGGTGATGAACCCCACATGCAATAGCATTCTAGCCCGGTGTATCAGGACGTCATGTGCCCAACACAGGACAATCGGTGGAGACATCTCCCTGCAATGGATCCCCTCCCACGTCGGCATTAGTGGCAACGAAAAAGCGGACCAACTTGCTTCCGCTGCACACCACAGCACTTGCCCTAGTTTGCCTACCCCGGGAGACAGCGACGGAAAATTGGTCATAAATGAGATCGTCCTTATGCAGCACCCTGGGATCCGGGACATCCTGGAAAATCGTCGACTTGATCTCCCGTTGAAAGGTCTTTCCCGCAGTGCACAGACCTTGCTCTTCAGGTTGCGAACAAGAAGCGCTTTCACTAAATCACAATTACTCAAGATTGGCTCTCTAGACAACGCAAACTGCATACATTGTCAGCAAATTGAAACTATCGAACTATCCTACTGCATTGCGGTGCATATGCTGCGGTGCGGGAAAAATACCTTGGTCATTGCAGGAATTGTACGGTGGATGATACCCTACATCCCAGAGGCGCTTTCACGGAAAGATACTCCAAAATTCGCAGCCTCGTCTGCTTTCTCCAGGAATCGGGCCTCGCTCAAAGGCTATGAGCACTGCTCGGACCTCTCATCAACTCTGGCAGTGTCATAAGGCAGTGTCTGCCTTAGATCGTAACTTCCGGCCGTCTTCATTCCTTCATCTGTTATCAAATCATCTCATCTCATCCTGGCTACAGTCGTGACGCAGCCCACATCCGTGAGGCCAACAACGGCAAGCCGGTTTACCACCACCACCGCCACCGCCACCATCATTTCTAAGAGTGTAGATAGCTTTTAACTACCACACACACTCTCTCTCACATCATCTCTCCCATAATCATCTCACACCACCACACACTCACCACAGTTTTGGCGCTCTATGGCCTCTGCTGCCCTTTGTGCTATTAAACCCATAATCTCTCTCTCTCATATACAGGGTGTTTAAAAAAACGTGTCATTCGGACTTTATAAAAAAACGGGGCGACGGAGAAATACGGGGTAAACGGCACTTGCGTGGCAACTGAATTTGCCACCTTGCAAAAATATTTTGATTTGATTTTAATTAAAATAGATTGAATTTCTTTAGTTGAACTTCAAAATTTCCCAAGTCAACGTAACGTTTTTTTTTGTTTTGTTTTTTTACAGAATTAGAGAGCCCTTAGCGAACTTAGTCAGATCCACCAAGAAATCCGCTCGATATTGCAAATGGAACTGCCAAAAAAAAATCCCGAAATTGAGGCTTCAGAGTTTCGGGTATTAAACGGCGCACAAAATCAGTCGCAAAGACGCGCGGAGAGCAGGACATGCTCCTGCCCCCACGAAGCTAGTACAATTTATCGCCGAACCGGCGTGCAGCACAAGACGTGCCGATAACAAGGCGGTTGACATTCCACCATACGTTGATAAGCGGCAAACAAAAATGATTCCGCCTCTTTTTTCCCGCCCTCTTTTTTTCGACCTTCTATCTTTCATGTGGGCAGGAGCATGTGCTGCTCTCTGCGCATCTTTGCGACTGATTTGGTGCGCCGTCGAATACCCGAAACTTTGAAGCCTCAATTTCGGGACTTATTTTGGGCAGTTCCGTTTGCAATATCGAGCGGATTTCTTGGTGGATCTGACTAAGTTCGCTCCGGGCTTCCAAATTCCGTAAAAAAAAACAAAAAAAAAACGTTACGTTGACTTGGGAAATTTTGAAGTTCAATTAAAGAAATTCAATTTATTTTAATTAGAATTAAATGAAAATATTTTTACAAGGTGGCAAATCCACTTGCCACACAAATGCCGTTTACCCTGTATTTTTCCGTCGCCCCGTTTTTTTATGAAGTCCGAATGACACGTTTTTTGAAACACCCTGTATATATATATATACATGCATATATTGTGAGCGTGTGGTGCTAGAAGGGGTACAGTGTGGGGCGGTGCCGAAAAAAGCAATAAATGAATCAGGGTAGTTTGTTCCAGATTTCAGAATTCAAGTTATATCACACCACAATAAAGACGCAGTGCTGCAATAGCCCTGGCGAGAAGATCGATAAAATTGACTTCTAAAAAGTACTGTCGTTCCATGATGATTAATTATACATGCATTAATGTGTGAAGGGAGGAAATAAGTTATCAGTGGCGAGAGAAATGCACGTCATTAATTCGTCACCCTTTCAGTTTCTGGCCTGGAGTCTGCGCGCACATTGAGACATTGTGTTTTAAAGGGCAAGGAGTTTGTTTCATCAGGAAACGGATCGGGAGCAGTCACACAAAAGTTTTGACGTGTACATTTTCCTAGCTATATTGGAATATATTTGCAGGCCAACCGAAATTACCGCAGTTTTTTTACAGTGCCTCTCCAAAATGTTGGACGCTACCGAGCGGCACACTCTTAAAAATGAATTTCACCGCATAGCACGCTCCTAGCCAACCATCATCTCGAATGATATTGTTATCTGCCCTGATTTGTTGAAAACGGGAGGCGTACGCTATTTTTGTGACAATTATGAACTGCATAAGTGTCACAAAATAGGCTCCGCCTCCCGTTTTCAACAAATCAGGGCAGATAACAATATCATTCGAGATGATGGTTGGCTAGGAGCGTGCTATGCGGTGAAATTCATTTTTAAGAGTGCAGAATCCAATGAATGATATACAGCGCGGCGTGTATGTGTCTTCCGTGTGGTGGCGCACGCGGCATAGTCTGTCACGCATCCATCTCAGTTCATGATCGATGGAGCTTGAAGAATAACAAAAGTATTCCAGCCGACTGCACTGTTCAGTGCTCCAGTGCAGTTGCGTAGACAGCAAAATATTTCAGGAGGGGTACTATGGAGACTTGGGGGGATGGAGAGGAATGGGGGGGGGGAGGATTTCACCCTCGTTTCCCCTCTCGCAAGTGCGCTTCCAAAGGTACGATTTCGGGAGGTACACTCTTAGAAATGAACTTCACCACACAGCACGCTCCTCGCCAACCATCACCCTGAATGACAACGTTCTCGCCCCTGATTTGTTGAAAACGGGAGGAGGAGCCTATTTTGTGCCGGCATAATGAGCACAAAATAGGCTCCTCCTCCCGTTTTCAGCAAATCAGGGGCGAGAACGTTGTCATTCGGGATGATGGTTGGCTACGAGCGTGCCATGTGGTGAAGTTCATTTTTAAGAGTGTAGGGGGTTGAACCACCGAACCCCCCTCCCTCTTGCTACGCCACTGCCCCGGTGCACTTGTACAGCTTCTGTCAACCTTAATATTAACACTGAAAAAAAAAAAAAAAGATGGTATCGTTTCCGAGCGCGATTACAGCGACCCTTGAGGCCATAAGGAAATCTTAATTGAACAAAATCATTGTGCTAGTATAACGCAAGGATTTTGTTCACTTAATATCCCCCCAGTGCCCCAAGGTGGCTGCTATCGCGCTCGGAAATGAGACTGATTTTTTTTTTTCGAGAGTTATTGTTAAGGTTGACGGGAGCTGTACAACGTGCGAGTACGTGTATATTGACTTCCATACGTTTCAGGCAAAAACGAAATTTCCTTTCGCGGCGGCGCGCTGTCGTAAACAAATGAAAGGAATGGGTGTGACCTTTGAAGCTCGGCAAGGCTATATTGCAGTACTTAGGCACTTCGCAAGAGAAACACTACTTCCTGCTTTTAGGTGAAATAAGTACCGTGTTATCCGGCTCATAACGTGCGCGTATACATCGTAAAGTTCTCCAGAACAGACAGTGCCCATTGTCTACCGACGCGCGATGTATACAAGGTTCGCCAAGATGCAGGCTCTGCAAGGGATCTACAATGAATGAAACGTGGATTTGGAAGGCCAGTTATACATTGAAGGATGTATTATGTGCTAACATTTTATACGAGTATTGCAACTTGGTCCGGTTCCCTGTGCAAAAAAAATGAAAATTAACCTATTTTCTCTTAACATTTCCAATGTCATATACCACCTGCCAAGCGTCGCGTCTATGTAGCGTCTATGCAATTTTGTGGCTGCCTACCAGCTCGCGTGGCGCAGTGGTTTAGCGTGCTGGCCATGTCATATCGAGCCTGGGAGGTACCCGGGTTCGAATCCCAGAGCCAGCTCTGCTCTTGGCTTTTTCCTGGGTTGTCCTCAGTCGGATTCAGACATATAATGGCGCACTTCCCTCATAAGTAAATAGCTTATTAATAATAATAATAAACGTACCTAATAAATAAAAAAAACTAATAAAATTGAGAATGCTCAGCTAAGCTGCTTTAGTGAGTACAAATATCTTGGTGGTATTGTTCAGAATGGACCGCCACTATAACTAAAATTTAATTAACGATTTTTAGGTAATTAGTCATTCGGCGGTTGAGCAACAGATGATCAAGAACCTCCGCCGGCCCAGAGATGATAGTAACGAAATCAGGATGCCTATAGCTCTTTCTAGTTTTTTTTTAATGAAAAATCTGTACCGAAAAAAAGAAAACGAAAAAGATACTCAGTCTAGTACACTGTTAAAAATGAACTTCACCGCATAGCACGCTCCTATCTAACCATTAACTCGAATGATACGTTCGCCTTTTTTGTGACACTTATGCTGTTTATAATTGTCGCAAAAATGGCGTACGCCTCCCGTTTTCAGCAGATCAGGGCAGATAACGATATCATTCGAGATGATGGTTGGCTAGGAGCGTGCTATGCGGTGAAGTTCATTTCTAAGAGTGTACCATCATGTACTTCTTCGTGCAGAACAGGAAGCTGCAATTTCTGCTCCCCATTTCCCAACCGAATATTTCTCCCCGTGTCGTCATTAGGACAGTCCGCCACGTGTAATGGCGCAACTATACCCAAGCAGCAAAATGTACTGAAAGTCGGGTGCAATAGGGGTGGACGGGTAGGTGGAAGGCCTTGAACAGACTCGTGAAGCCAAAGAACATTGATAAGACACATACCGTCCACCCCTATTGCACTCGACGTTCAGTACATTGTGCTGCTTGGGTATTGATGATGGCCTCGTAGGCCCGCTGACGAAAACAAAGGCCTGGACGAGACAGAATAGGATGTTTTGTGCTGATATCGGCAGCGTTATCCTGGCTTCAACGGACGTGTAGTACACAGGCAAGCAAGTGTATGTTATTTACGCATGAACGCTCAGGTATCAGATATACAGAGCATCTGTATTTTGTTACAGATTTCTGGTGCTTTCATTACATTTCTGTGAAGCACAGCGGAAAGAAAACGGCTGAGAGCTTCTAAAATTTAATGAGCCGTAACTTTCGTGCACAAGGATGCGCTTCTTCAGCGCTCACATCAAGTTACGTTATGACGCCGAAATAAATCATTGAAGAATAAATCATGTAAAAATCCGCTTTTCAAAATAAACTTTCAAGAATAAACCCTGTCAATATCCACGGTGGGAAAATCAACTCGCATAAGCACACTTCACGAAATCAACCCTTCAATATAAATATGTGTAGAAAATTCTCGCTCGGAAGCATCTTTATTTGCTGACTGCTTCTTCTCTTTCGAGAATGTACATGGTATCGGCTTACAAGGTGTTGGGGGCCTCTTCTGAATCGCGAGGCAGATTGGCGCCGTGCTTTTCTTTCTTCTTTTTGTTTTTTTCGTGCCAAAGTGCGCGAGTTTACGTATAAGCTTTGTATTTAGTGATTTTAATTCGATTTTAATTCAATTCATAAACTCAAACATATGTTAAAAAATATCCTCTCTGATTGGTGGACGGCCGACGCTCCCTACGTCCGCCTCGAAAAATAGTACGGCTGTAGTGGGGTTGGCCTCGATATTCCCGATCTGGAAATTCTCTTTCTCGAAATTCACGGTCTGTTGACAGAGAAATCGCTCCGATTGCTTCGCAAGATAATATCATTTTCATGATTGATATTGGCTCTTCATCAACATCATCGTATCCCGTGTTTACAAATTCGATATCATTACTTCACTGCTCGTCTTCACGCGTTTTCGATGTCCGCGAAAGTCGTTTTAGGCGATTAGGCCCGTTCGGCTCGAGTTTGGAGGAGGGACGCTAGCGCCGCCATCTCCCCCAGCGGCCTATTCTTGCAACTGTCCAAAGTACCCCATGCATGCGTTTGCATGTGTGCACACCAGTCCCACGGCTTAACTGCTGGCGTTCGTAATATAATAACGCTGGGTTGATTTGAAGTGTTCCATCAACTGCTTCTCATTAACGGCTTCTGTCTTTTTATCTGGAATGACGTCTTCTTGTATATTACACTAAGCCCCAGAATACAGTGCACTTGGTAGATGCCTTGGTAGTCAGCTGCACGATAGCGTTACACTAGCACAGCTAATTGATGCGCGCTTGAAGTAATTTGCACTTTGTATACGCTAAGTACGTTTGAGCATGATACTTCCTACTGTACTTAAAGTGCCACTCCGGACTCGAAAACCGCGTTTACTTTATTTAGTCCGTAAAAAGAAGGTGCCTCAAGTATTCTGTACGCGAAATTTCAATTCTGTTTACGAACGCTGCGCAATTAATTCAAGTTTTGAAGATTTTCTGAGCCTCCACAGGTTTCGATGACGCAAGGAGCGGGTTACGTAATCATAAGCCCACAAATTGCAATGCTGTCATGTTCTGGAGAGGGCACTCGTCTCCTAGCAACGACGCCGGTGTCTGGGGGTGTCACATGGAGAAGAAGTCACGTGACGAAGATCGAAAGAGGGGAAAGTGGGAGAGATGACTTCTCCTTGTGTTCTCTCGAAGGTCGGAGCGGTCGGTTGGGTATGTCACGTGGGGCGCCGCTAACGAATCATGACATATATATCATGACAGCATATCATGACATCACAGTTCTCAAAAATAAAAATTCGTTTACGCTACCTGCCGCACTACGTAGAGCCAAAATATTTTGCAGGAATGTAAAGTGAGACAAGAAGGTTTCAGTAGCATAACTTTGGTAGGATTCTGAAGACACGAGATTTAGTCCGTAGTGGCACTTTAAGGCAGCTGAACCAATTTTGATGTGACGGGTTTGCTCGTCACTGCGTCGTGCGTTGATCAAATCGTATACACACACATCACGAAAGGTGGAGTTGTGTTTGTGTGTAACGTGTGTGGCTCTTGCTCAAAATCTTGCAAGTGCTGTCAATTTTTACTGAAGCGGGCTTCAACACAGCCGATGCTGCTCACTCGTTGCGATAACCTGTAACCAAGTGTGAGTAGCCTGACATGCCCCAAACACCTATGAGCGCTCTCTGCTTTCTTCCCTTTACCACTGCAATGGACCAACTGAATGAGTCCGTCGCAATATTATCACAACAGCAGCTTTCTGGCCAAGAAAGAAATCTGCTGTCGAACAAGACTCATGTGGGAAAATTCCGTGTCTTATTCAGATCCTTATATTCATTCCAGACCGATAAAACTACCAGTGATTACGTGGAGACCCTTTAAATTTCATTAAAGATAAGATGAGAGACATAGGAAAAATGTTACTATGTCAACCCGGGGGCACTGCATAGACAACAAGAAGTCACCGTGTTGTCTAATGTCGTCGAAGTCGCGTCGTAAACCTCACTTTATTTCATTTCTAGGACAAGCGCTTTGCGTCATTTGGTCCCGACTCACTTTCTTCCGCTAGCTGGAAGAACACGCTTGATCAGATTTCCTTTATGGACATTCGCGGGAGTGATATCACTTTCCACATCTTGAACTTTATTGATGGCGTAAAACAACCGCAGTAATATTTGGCGGGGAAGGCCTGCAGGGCACGTCGTGTTCAACAGCAGCGCATGCTCCTTACACTTGGGCGAGTTGACGAACGAAAGTCGCCGCGCGCGGCTCGGTACGCTGTGGACTGGCACGCCCCCTGGCCGAGCAGTACAAGCCTACGGCCGTTAGGCTTAGCAGGGCGGACACGTCGGAACTTCATCGTCGGTTCATCCGCTAAAACGATTGCCTCAGATATCGCAAAGTTGCGAAGCTGAACGGTTAATTAGTGATATCGGATCCGCGCATATCATCTTGCGAAGCAATCCAGCGTATTGTTTTTCTTTTTCCGAGAACGTGGAATCTGAGGTCGAGCCCTTGTAATCCCCGTTGTCGTCTTCTGCACTTCTAAGCTGGATATTTCCAGCTTTTAGTAGAAGACACATAATTAATGACTGTAGAGATGTTCATAAAAAAAAAAACATATCCCCTCCTTAAGCCCAGCTATGATTTATTTTGGCAGTGATTGTTTTGAGGGCGTGGATTTTTCAGCAATAATGAGAAGGTGCCTTTTCACGAGTGTATTTTTAGGCGTGGATTTTTTAATGACTCATTTTTAATGACTTATTCCAGCGTACACCCTATAAGACATTTGTATAGTAGAAAGCAATGGTTGATACGAGCATGAAAATAAAAATATATAATAGAAAGGGGTTTTGGGTCCACAAGTTCGAAACAGGCAAGGATTCCATGCCACTGGCAACTGCAAGGAAAACAATCGCCCCCCATCTCAATCGATTTCAGGAACAAAACATCCACCGGGAAAAAGATCCACCAGGTGGATCTTCTTTCCCTATGGATGTTTTTCCGTACGGATCTTCTTTCTCGTTTGGATCTTTTCCCTCCGCCACTGCCCCCTTTGTTCAGACCTGAGACACCCGTCCCAGCGTTTTCACAGGAATGCGCTTCTTGCATAACTTTTCCCCCCGTCCCACTCCTAGAGTGGAAAACCTCCCTACTTCATCATCAGAATACGCCTGTTGTTGTTGTTGTCCCCCCCAATTCCTTCCTCTTCTTTTTACATTCAAAATCAAACTGAATGGTTTGCATTTGCTCGTGCTTACTTCATAGATTCTTAACAATAAATATTTTTGAATAAGGAAATAATGATAGTAAGTAATAATATTCTTAATACATATAAACTGTACTGAAGATTTTATAAGGGCCGCCTGTCGCAGTTACCGCCAATACGCCATTTGCTGGTTCACGTCTAGCGTTGGGAATCCCGGGCAATTCTTGCAGACCCAGGATTTAGGGATTTTTCCTGGCGAATACCAGGATGGGATTCCGGCATTGATATAAAACCGAGACAACGCCCATACGCAGCCTTTCTCACAGGCGTATTGAAGCCCGCTCACCGACATCACACAAGGAAGGAAATATGCGCACGGTATTGGGATGTTTGGAGGTGCTAAGGACAAGGAATTATCATTCAAAACGAGTGCTTGAAATTAAACAACTGGTTGTTGTTCCACAGTTCTACGTCGCGACTGCATCAACAGTAGGTTTGTAGTATTTTCCTAAGTCCTGAAATAACATAATTTTTTTCGAGAAAGCCACGGGATTTCAGGACGTGAAAGATAGGCCAGATGCCCGTGCTATTCACGTCCGAACAACAATCCGTTACGTCATTCGAAGCGATCGCTATCTATCACCAGCAGCACGGGACACAACAACACCAGAGAAGTTGAATGTTGACTAGAGTTTAAACCAACAGATAGCGTATTTGTGTCTATGTGTGAAAACGTTTTCTTGTACTTTTTATGCATTGAGTTTTTGCTATTTTTGCTATTAGGCTATCCTACAGTTGGCAATACGAGTTTTTGCTATTAGGTGGTTACGCTTGTCCCATCCTACCGTTGGCAATACGAGGTGGTTCGTTGAGAGCCCTGGGTTTCGGCCTAGGTCCGAAGTCCTGCCTCATCAATACAGTGCGTGTGTTGATGTTGTACGGCGTTTGCGACTCCAGCTTCCGGACGCTGACATCCAGTTATGGGCTGTCAGCGATATTTATACAACTATCCGGGAGTTGGAGTCTGGTCCCCCAGTTCCTTCGGTGCCGACGAAGCTGTCTTGGCGTCGAATCACTGCGGGCTGGCTAGATGCCCGCCGCGCCAGTCTTCAGTGGAAGTTGGCCCACGACGTTCTTCCTCTTCGTGAGCGACTACACCGTTTTCACATCTCTCGCTCTGACGGTTGCCCGTCTTGCGGGATGTGTGAAACCGCAGAACACTGTTTCAGGCGTTGTCGTGTTCCCCTTTTGCTGTGGCGCAGAGTAACCCAGATAGCTCAGCTGTCGACTGTCGCCTGGGCCACCGTACAGTTCCTGGAACCGTTGCCTGTTCCGCACGTTCAGCGTAAACAATTTGCTTTATTAATTACCGAGATCAACTTTCAAATTTGGATCCGTCGTTGCCGGCTGGCTTTCGGTGGCCCAGCTTTCGTAGACGCGGCTATATTTCAGGCTGTCAGGGCAGGGCTTCGTAGCCACATTGTCCGTGAGCAAGCATTGTATGATCTTGTGGAGTGCTCTCGGCGCTGGCTGACGTCTACTCGTCTTTTCCGCCACGTTCAGGGTGAGTGGCAAATCATGGTCTAGCCAGCTCGCTAAGACCGTACTGCACTCCGCAGCGGCTCTCCCGTGTTTGGATTGTTCGTTTGGTGTGGTCAGTACGAAAAGCAAACTCTCCTAGAGAGTGTTGTTATCTAGCTTGTATAGGACTGTAACGTAAAGTTAGTGTCTGTCCAAAAGGGGACTACCTCCATAAGTAGCCCTCCTGCATTATGACAATACACACACTTTTGGCTATTGGTAATTGGTTGTCATCTGGTATGTAAGGAAGAGTTTGTGAAAAAAGGGGCTACCTCCATATGTAGTTCTCTTGCTTAATGACAATACACACGTTATTGGCATTGGTCTAGTCCGTGTGAAACGTTAGAAGGAACCAGTCGTGTGGCTTGTCTTCCGCTTCGACGCCAATACACACAGACAGTCAAGATGTGGGTGATCTTGGACCAATTATTAGGGAAGAGGAGATCAAGCCAACAAAGGAGCAGTGATAACAAAGCATTTTTTTTTCACTTGAATTGCGTATTTAATGGGTGAAAAGAAATGGAATAATGGAAGGCACAGCCTCATTTTACGGACAATATATGTCGTGAACTGACGCTATTTCAACGCAATAATCCTCACCTGAGGCATCATCGGTACTGCCTACACAGATACATTGCTCAACGCACTCCTGCCTAGTCGTGTAGGTTGGGCGCAATTTGCTACACATTTTTAATATTTCACTATTTAAAAAAAAAGAGAAAATACAGAAACAAAAAGAACGGTAGACAATTCGTTTTTCCTCTTTGCCGTCGTTTGCGGGCATTTTTGCGACTCTTGTTTATGCACGTGTATTAGCCGAGGTAGAAATTTTGGTGGCCGACGATACGATAGTCTTTTCGGACAGGTTACACGAGCGCGCAGTTCCTCGTTTGGATCTTCTTTCCCTATGGATCTTTTTGCCGCTTGAATGTTCTTTCTCGTTTGGGTCTTCCGTCCCTTTGGATCTTTTTCCCTTCTGTCACGTGACCCCGTTGGATGTTCTTTCCTGATGGATCTTTTTTTCTCGTTGGATCTTTCTTCCACAAGCGATCTCAATCCTGCCTTTATTTTCTATAAAATGAGAGAAAAATTAATAAATACACGCGTACATATCTTCTTTTCAAGAAGCATGATGCCATTGCTAAATCACAGAATGGGTTTCAACCTAGCCTCTCCACCTAAGATGCACTTCTCAACGCGAAGGATAACATATTAGATGACATAGAAAACCAACATCTAACACTTGGTGTCTTTCTGGATTTTCGCAAGACATTTGACAACAATAAAATGTGCTTCCACACAAATTGTTCTGTTACGGAATTAGAGGACTTCCGCTAGAATTAATAGCAAGCTATCTGACAAACAGACAGCAGTCTGTAAAATTGGGCGATCACTCATCTGATAATAGCACATTATTGAACGGAGTTCCTCAGGGCTCGATACTCGGTTCACTATTATTTACAGTTAACGACACAGTTTACACATTAACGACATAGTTAACATATCCCAGACACTCAAAGTAATTATGTATGCTGACGATACTAACATCTTTTTTATTGGCAAGGACATATCCACACTTCACTATGCTGCCAATAACTACTCAGCCGTTCTAAATAAGTGGCTGAATGTGAACAAAATACCGTTAAATGTGAGAAAAACTAAATAATAATCTTTCGATCAAGCAACGCGTTGCTAAAAAGTAATATGCAATTGCTTATTAATGGTGTAGTAGTAGAAAATGTTAGAGATCACGAATGGGAGTGTGGTTCGATGAACATCTGTAATGGTCTGTACAATAAGTACAAGAAAGACGAATCTCTCACGAACAATAGGAATGATATGCAGGAGCAGGAATCTTTTACCAAAATGGTTCTCTGCTCGAAATATCGGCGGCGCTCGTCCTCAGGGAATTCCCTTCATACTTCCTTACCGGTTGGCTGGATTTCTACCCGCCTACGTCTTTATTACAGTTTAACATACCCTATAGATTGAAGACAGACCAAAAGCCAGGGGACATCATGAGGAAAACTTACACACACTGGCTTAACGCAACAATGAAACAAAATGAAAACAAGAATGAAACTTTCATTCTGATGATGATGCCCGAACAGGCATCGAAACGTCATATTACATTTTGTTTCATTGTTGCGTTAAGCAAGTGTGTGTAAGTTTTCCTCATACCCTAGCTTGACGTACTGCAATTTAATATGGGGTACCGCTCCTAAATCCCACCTGAATAAATTACCTTTGGTCCAGCAACGAGGCGTCAGGCTCACTGAAAATTATACTACACGCACGTCCACCACTCCCATCTCGCACAAATACAAAATCTTGTCAATATATAATATTGTTGCAGTAGTTGGAGCCCCCATACGGCCAACCTAATTGACGTCCTCGAAAGCGTCCAAAACTGTGTCGCACGTTTTATCACTAATATTTACCATTAGTATTGACCTATTGACCTTCCCGACCTTGACCTTCCCTACTATTGACCTTCCCGATATTGACCTCCGCAGAAGATACGTTCGCCTTTGCTTGTTTCATAAGTTCCTGGTTGGTGTCCATATTCTACCTCATTTTCTTTCGCCTGATTCATATGTGTCCCCACGATTGGATCATTCATTGAAACTAGAACCCATTAATGGACGTACGTCTCAGTATTTATGCTCATTTTTCCCACGCGCGGTCGTTGAATGGAATGGCCTTCCCAAGTCCTTGGTCACAATCACAGATCATGCCACATTCAAACGCTCACTGTCCATATACATTGGTGTCTAATATGCATATACCATAGCCGCGTATTCATGTTTAACTGTTTACACTGTAACACAATATTTTCCGTATGTCCTGTTTCATGTTCTTGGTTATTGGGTCAATATGTCAACATATGCTGTCATGTTATCGTTTTTGCTCCCGCTCATGTAACGCCCTTGTAGAGCCCTTGAGGTATGTACATAAATAAATAAATAAACAAATAAATATATTGCTTTAAATTAAGGAATTATATGTATAAAAAGGCATTCATAGTATTGACCATGAAACTAGTAAAAAAAAAAAAACTGTTCATTGCGAAATCTCGTAAGATGTCAAGTACAACGCACTAAAACATGCAGTGGCAGTGAGAAGATTATACATCGTGCTGTCAAACTGCTAAACCAATCTATATTAGATTCGAGTCTTGACGAACGGACAATTTACGCTTTCAAACGAAAATACGAAAATAAATTGTTGCAATGCGACTTTATTGACGAATAACTCTTATTATGTATGTTGCGTTTCTACATATTGTGGATGTTTCCACATAATGTGTGCTTCCACATATTGTGTGTTACACTACATTGTATGAACTGGTGTGTCTGATTGTTATTTGAATTTTGAGTTATAACTTCTTTCGAGTGACTGTTCGGATAGTGTGGGCTCCGGAGCCTCGTCAGGCGCGCGGCCTTTAGTCCTGGAGCCCATACTGGTATTCGGGAAAAACAATAAATTGAATTACATCCAACGTGCCGCTACATCCATCGCACAGTTACAGTGTCAGTTAAATCTACTCAGTTCCATAGTCCATCTTGCCGATACATGCACACGTCGTGTCGTTACATGCAACGAACCATTACACCGGCACCGTGCCGTCACGTCCAACGACCCATTACGTACAAAGTGCTGTTGCATTTATCGGTGTAAGTAATGACTCGTTGGATGCAGCGGCCCGTTACCACAGGCGAGGGACGAGTTGACAAGACACGGTACCATAACACATGAATGACCACGTTCGCGAGGTCAATACTTGGCACAAAGGGCATTCGCTGGCGACATTCAGGGGATCAGGGATCAAAAGTGTGGAAATGAGGACACACAAGTGACACAACCCACCTGGCGTTTCACGAATCTGTTGACCACGGGGGATTGGGGAACCGGACATTTCGGTGCAGGACATTTCGGTGCGGATGTTTCGGTCCACGGACACGGCGGTGCGCCGACATTTCAGTGCACACAGAGCTCGGTGCGAATCTTTTCAGCGGCGCAAAGCGAAGATAAAAATAACAGCAGAGACAATTTTTGCCGTTCCTTATTCGCGATACATTCAGAATTTAGCAAGCTTTCGCTGGTGCATTTCACTGCCGCGTGCCTTTGTGGCAGCCTGTGTACGACGACGACGACGCGCCTCTGCTGCCACGCGCTACTGCGCCGCGCAGCCAGCTCTGCCGGCACCGTCCTAGCGTGACGCCACGCACATCTGCCCGCTGCGACATTCCATCTTCGCCGGTCAGGACTCGTGTAGAGGAACACCACCTCGTCCACATTTCGTGACCCGAACAACGAACACCATGTTCGGCGTAATTCGGCCATTCGCCATCCTAAATTTTTCGGCGGCAAACCAGCAGCGAACCACCTTCTGGCAGGCAGGTCGCACTGGACCCGCAGGGAGATCACATGAAGTTTACTTTCCGGCCTCCACCTGCTTCATGATGGTCCTCCCCAGCACTTCTCTGGCGACAACCAGCATTCACACTCTCGTACCGGTCGCGGTACAGTCGCCCACTCAGCAACGCACTCACTCACCAATAATCAACGCTCGGCAGCAATCACTTAACAAGCACTTAGCGCAACACAATCAGCAACCACTCAACATAATCAGCAACCACTCAAACTTCCAAGCAGTCACGCACTCAGCATTCACATCTCCCCCCCTCAGGAACCCGCCCGGATCGCACCGCTCTTGTTCCCGCCATCCCGCTGCTGCTGCATCAACAGCCACAAACGCAAGCCACCACCAGTCGTCCACCATCCACGAGTCGTCCTCATTCTCCTCTTCATGGTATCGACGCGGACCTCAACCGCATGCACCGCTCCGTGTCGGAGGGGGCGAGTGATCTGGCGGCCCGTGGACGACGACGACGACGCGCCTCCGATATTGTCGGCGTATATCATGATGGATGTATGAGCAGAGGGCAACGTGGTAAGGGTCACGAGGTCACTTGGTATTTGGTGGTGTCACCATCAACGGTGCGCACGAAGAGATAGCGGCCTGATAAAAAGTCTTGTATCCACCGCAGAGGGCAGCTGCCAACTTGAACCGCAGCAAGAACGTCAAGGATGGCAGCATGGTAAACGCTGTCGTAGGCTTTCTTTACATCGAGGAACACAGCGGCAGTCAATGATGCCTCTGCTTTGGATTGTTGTACCTGGCTGACTAGGGTGACGACACAGTCCAGCGCTGAGCGGACCGGGCGGAAACCCGCCATCACTTCCGGGAAATACTCAGCTGTCTCAAGGAACCAGCTTAGACGTGTAAAAAAATCATGCGTTCAATTGTCTTCTCTATGCAGCTGGTAAGGGAATGGGAGGGAAAGAGTCCGGCGATTTGCCCGGTTTGAGGATAGGAACCACCATTGCCATCTTCGTATCCTCAGGAAGTTGTCCGGTGCACCAACTCTCATTGAGAAGTCGCAGGAGGTGCAAGCGACCCGACAGGAGAAGGTGCCAAAGGGCCTTAAAGTAGCTTGATCTGCCCCAGGTGAGGTGTGCAGAGGAGCGGCTGCAAGTGCAGTTTCGAGTTCAGGGAGGGTGAAGGGCGTGTCCAGGACCGGATGACTTGACGCGTGGATTGGGACTGCAGGCGTCGCTGAGTTGGGGGTGCTGGTGGTAAGTCTTGCGCAAAAATCTTCCGCAATTTGTAGTTCGGTATGTGATACACAGAGGGACAGGGAGCGGAACGGACTCCGCTGAGATACAGGGGAAGAGAGGCCTCGTGGTACTCCCTATATTCGGGAGAGTGACGTACGAGGGGATAAAGAGGACGTGAACCTGCGACAATGGTCCCGCGCAAAGTGACGCAGATGTCGATCAATACCTTTCTGAACCCGCCGAGCTGAACCCGCCAAGGCGGTGAGGACCTTGACCAGCACGTCGGGCACGGCGTTCCTCGCGACGAAGAAGTGCACGAAGCCGTTCGTACTTAGCTTCGACTGCAGATAAGCACACCGGGACACGGAAGCAGCTAGTAGCAGCTTGCGCAGCACGAGGAAAATCCTGCTGTTTTCCCAGTGCATTGTTTGATGAAGCCGACTCCAGTGTGGTCTGATAAAGCTGCCAGTTGGTTCGCTTGATAGAACGTGATGTAGCAGGCTGACGCTATCCTCGGGTGCCGATTAGGACGGGTAAACGATCGCTTCCAAGTGAGTCGGCATCTACACCCTACGTGAAGAGACGAGCCACTGATGTTGACACAGCGGTAAGATCAAGACATGGGGAGAGGTACTTGGCTTGAAGAAAGGTAGGGGAACTGCCGTTTAAGATTGTTAACTGAAGTTTAACTGAAGTTTAAGATGCAGAGTCCTGTATGCGAAGAGGTCCGCAAGGTGCTGTCCTCTTGTATCGGTGCGTGTGTTACCCCAGACGGCATTATGCGCGTTGAAATGACCACAAAGCACAAGTGGCGACGGGAGGATGGCAATCCGCGTGCCCGATTCACCAATTTCGTAGGGAACACCGGGGGGCAAATAAAGGGAGACAACCGCGAGATCAAGGGAGCCCAGGCGAACGGAGCAGGTCACATAGTCATAGTCATAGTTTGCAATAGTATACTGCGACAGCTAGTATAATATGGGACGTTGGGAAGGTTATCAGTATATTCTGTCCGATGGGGGTCTCCGTACCGTTATGCTAGGAGGAATGGAAATTCCCTGGGTAGGTGAAGATAGGAAAGGTCCTTTTGTACCACATATCTCAAAGTGCGTCCTGCTTTGTGTACACTGGAGTAGAAAGGGGATTTAAGCGCACCCAAATCATACCTTTGGTAGTGCATTTGGGAGAGGGAAACGACGGGGGAATCCTCCTCTCCCACGTAAAGTCCCCATAGCCACATGCTGAGCATGCCAGATCCATTTTGCATCAACGTAGTTTCTGTAATTTTTCTTTTCGCTTTGCCCGCCGAAAAGAACGCGCACCGAAGTGTCCGTTCTCCGGAATGTCCCTCCTACGGAACGTTCGTTCTACGAAATGTCCTGCACCGATATGTCCCAGACACGGGGGATTGGTACGGAGCATTTGTTTATTACTTCAGTGGTTATATAAAACTTCGGTAGTAAAAATGGAAAACCAATAAAAGTAGATTGGTGAGGCAGCTGCCAAATGAAAGCAATTTTTGATATTTTGATAACTTGCTGCTACATCTGAAGAAGTGGAGCACTCTGCGCGAAAGTCTCGTGTCATTGAATTTTAGGTGCTTGCAGCGGTCTTGAATCGGGCCGAGTATAAGAAAAGAAACGTATTCATTCCACACAGGAACATAAGGGCTACATGGCATAACGGTACAGGCATCCGCTGCCATGACTACCGTAAAATAGAATGAGCTCGTCCCACACATGCTACGCGCTTTAGTGGTTGTGGGTAAAGTCGCCCAATAGAGAGAGAAAGAGAGAGGGAGCTTCCCGGTGAAGCGGTCCGTCCCCATGTATTTTCTACGGAGCGCGATTTGTGCTTTTTCTCGAAAACTAATTTACAGATAACTGTAACGGTCTGGTTTATTGTTGATGAAATCGGTTTGAGGAACGTTCTTGAATTTTCTATCATCAAAGGGTCAGCGCGCCCTGTTACTTTCCAACGGTCGCAAAAGGCCGTGTTCCCCACAGTTGAAAGCCATAAAACTCTATTTGGCGCGCACACAGTGCTCTTAGTGGGAAGGGTGACATCTGCTTCCCCTTCGACAGTGTTGTTTTCCAGTAGAGGCAGCCTTTTCTAGAAAGGAGCATAACTGAGCGTTCTTAAAATGCAGTGCCGTACGCACATGTGTTCTCAGTGACTGGCCCGTGCTTGAGATGGTGCAGGAAGGTTCTATAAACCATGGATGACGTCGAGAAGGAAGAGAAAGAGAGGCAGTCGCCAAATCAGTTAGTCGTGGTTTGCGTCGGGAGTCGGAACCTGGAAGAGTCATCGATATCTGATCGAGAGCGGGAGTGCGGACGGATGCCCGGAGGGAGAAGGACGACGGCGTCGCCATGATGCCTGAAACCCACCTTCGACCTGAGGGTTTGTCCCTGAAGTATCCTTCCACCAGCGCTGGCATCCGGGCAACCGAAGTTACGACCTAGACGCGCAGCTGGCGGCGACTGAGCGGAATGAGGTGAACGAGGTGTACGTGACGACGACGTGATGAGCGGACGGATCGACGAGGGCGGTAGCCGAGCTCCTGGGACCGAGCCTCCAAGTGGGACAGTAGGCCTGCCGCCAAGTCGCCGTCTTCACTATTGTTTGACCCGGCCGTGGATCAAGAATGGAGACCAGAGTGGATGAAGATCGACGGAAGCAGCAACCGAAAGGCCACAGCATGGAAAACCACGTAGGTCACTGCCGAGGTCGTCTTCTGAGCTCGTCTGCCACGCCATCGTCCATGGCCTGGTAAAGATGTGGTGTCGTCGGGGTGCGTAAAATCAGGGCCAGTCACTCTTGCCACCTTGCTGTCTCCCAGTTTCTCCCAGTTCTCGAGTTTTGTTTGTGCACGATTTCCGTAACCGTTCGTTTAAAGCATATCATGTCATACACTTAAGTTGTGTTCGCTTTATACCATGTGTGTTGTTGCTACGGTTTGTGTTGTCCATCATGCGAACTGAGTAATGGCGTAGCGATTAGATTTGTTCATTAAATCATGTTTTGTTGTTGTTAACGAAGTGCGTGGTGTCATTCATTCTCGCCTGTGCGGGTGCCCAAGTTGAGTGTACTTCCTTTTCTTGGTGAATTTTGTGCTCCGTCCGGCACGAGGCTACGAGGGATTTCATAATATTTACACTGGCGGTCTCATCGGAAGCAGGAAGCCGAGATGGGTCGGTTCTGAAGTCTAAAACTTCGATCTTTGCTTGATTTTTTCAATTATGGTCTATTTTCACGGCCTCTCTTTCAAGACGTATTTTCCGTTTCTACACTCCCACGAAAGATACGGATCAATTTACGCTTACATCAAGTCTTACTCATATTAACAGTAAATTTCGACGAAACGGCTGACGCTCTATCCGTCAAGCTCTGTTGTAGTCATGGTACCCGTCAACTTGTCCGCCGTAAGCGTAAAGGGCGGAGTTTTATGCGTAAATGGCGCGGGGAACACGATTGATCCTTATATTCTTACGCATAAGATTTCGAGTTGACGGGTAAACTGAGGCTTTGCGTCGCAATATCAGCCCTTTACGGCTATATTGGCGCATATTGTTCTTCATTTGTTATACGGGCCCTGCTTTCTGAGAGCGCGTGCATGTATGTGGTGTCGTGTGCAAACTCCCAAGCCTTTCTTGTGGTAACCGATACTCTCTTGGCTTCTGGCGTTTCATGGTCTGAATCATGTATCGTCCAACTCCAATGTAAGTCGCCATGTTTTGGACTCGGTGTCTTCAGTTTAGTAAACTTATCGACTTGTTTCATGTCAAGCGCATGGCGGGAAGAAACGGCATCGAACGAGACAACTTCCCACTATTTAGTCGCCCAAGCATGCCGACGCAGCCCCAAAGAGTTGTGGTTGTCGCGGCTATCTCTACGCCGCAAGTCCATATGCGTACCCCCATTGTTCACCGGGCTCGTAGCTTATGTGTAGCCATCTACAAGCAGATCATTTTGGTACAGCCTCTCTTTTTTTTTTTTTTCCGGAATACGTTTTCTGCCGTTGAAGCGTCTGTATTAATGATTCAGTTTTAGAGTCTTGTTTTGTAATTGTAGTTCAAATTATTATTGCAGATTATAGCGCAGCACAATGTGTGCACAATGTGAAGCAAATACGTACAGGAGACGCTCCTCGTAGCCATGGTCCACTGCACAATATCTCGCATGCACACTCAGCTGCCTTAGATCTTGCCCCTGAACAGCATGTACATTGTGCAATGTACTATACAGTACATTGCAGAAGAAAGTTCACAGGGCCCCGCTCTGTCACGCATATACGGCCAGTATACAGCCCACCAGTTGAAGTGACTTGTAAGTTGTGATAGCTTTTATCAATAAAGTTCTGTAACTACATCCTGTTTTATTTTCCCAATTGGCAATGAACCTGTAGTGGGGCCTTCCTGAGAATGATACCATCAAGCCACATGCCGGCATGATATTTTTAAGGAGTTTCATGGCACAGAAACGTACTGAGTCATGTGTCGCCCGTGCCTTCAGGTCAAAGAACTCTCGCAAGATGGATTACACTTGCCAGCATCTACACCGATGTCTACCATGCTATATTCATCAGCATAAAAGCTTCAAGTCAAGGGCGGTCAAGCAATGCGCACTTACACTTGTAAGTAATCCATAACGGCATTTGTTCTTGTATTACATGCGAAAACGTTTGGTTTTCTAATGAGATTCAGATGGTGAGTTTCAAATGAGATTAAGAAGCCTCCTGGACCAAAGATATTCCTTGGTAAAACGTGGGAAGGTGCTGATTTGGCTCAACACAGGTGTGAAGGAAGAACGAGGCGCCCGCTCCGCTTCAGAGAGGAAAATGTTTAATAAACTAAAAAACTGAAACGCAAAATGGCGAATATGGGCTTGTGACCACGAGACCCACATCAACATCCTTTAATCAGCAACATCAGCGCCTGTCGCGAGTGACGAGACGTCTGCTTCCGAGATCTGCCTTTAGCTTCGGCCCTTTCATGAGGAGGTTATTCAACGATCGCTGACCTGGCAGGTGGGACGCCGCATCGACTACAACGTGGAGTTTTGGGGTGACAGCCTCTTGTCCCACAACCGCGTGCTGGGGCATGTAATAAACGTCTTCTTGGTGGCTGATGACCCCCATTACCTTCTCAGCATGGCTTTCGTCAAAATCCTCACGTATGACCTGAGTGACCGCTGGGCTCCCTGAACGACCCATCCGAAAATGGTCTCCACCGCAACAAGATCGCCAGAGAGACGTTCCACTCGGCCGGTGACCAGCTTCCAATAATAATCGGAACCCGCCAGCAGAGCGAGCAGCACCTGTTCCCGAGTCTCCACCAGCATGCACCTGAAGAAATGACAGCAGCGCATGAATATCCTGAGCGGACTTGTCTATCCTTGTGTTTTCATTGATGCCTTGGGGGTTGAGGTACTACGGCTGTATCTCTTCTCCGTTGATGCAAAAGAACACAGAGGTTTTCGAGCAGGCTCCCTGTGGTGACGCGGTACAAGAGGACTGCATATTTGTTCTTCGTTACGCTCAAAGAATCCAAAGCTGCCATTCGAATGGTCACATCGTCATGAAGACGTCGGAGCTGGGGAATTTTTTGGGACTTCGAGATGGGACGAAGAGCAAGCAAATGGTCGATGTGCTCCGCCGTAAGGAGTTCCGGTCTACCGTACCTCTGTCTGAGCAGAGTGACCCCAGAGTCGTAGTTGTCGCCGCTGATGCTGATGCTTTCGATGGATCGCTTCGCGTCGTCACTGAGGTAGGAGACCAAGTACTTAAACTTTTCGACCGGAGTCAGTGCTTGGTTGGAGTGGATGGTGGCATCGAAATGCTGCCAGAATTGTTGCCATTCCTGTAATTTTCCCGGAAACTTTCTGAAACTTAAGGAGAGCAACGGATTTTTGCCAAGCAGGACGGTGTTGATCCAAAGGTGCAACATTCTGCTGCTGGCGAAGCCTACGACGTGCCCTTGTAATAATCCTCTCGAGACCTTCCTCGTACTGCAGCGCACTGTCAAGTTCAGCTCCCAGCTGATCTTCGGGGGTTTCCTGGGCGATGCTGCTATCGAGGTTGTAGAGCGATTGCCGTTTTGTCACCAAATACTCCAATGCAGCTTCAGTCTCTTCGACGGACGAGTCCTGCTGCCCCAGCAGGTCGGAGAGCCGTGTCATGGTGCACGTCCAGCGTGCACGTAGTCCACCTCTTGTATGCTTCAAGCGTTCCGTGGCAAGTCACGACGGTATGAGCTTCGAATGGAAAGCGAAGGAACAGGAGGCCTACGACCAGGTCCCCCAAGGTCGCCATTTTCCCATGTATTTGTTCCTATCCCGATGCGTGCAATGCAGGAGGCCGCCCTTAGATACCCCATTGTTACCAGACGTTGGCTTGCGTGGATTGTAGCGCGCTAAAGATCCAGTTGAAGCACACTCCAAGCCAGGCCAAGTCACCGAAGAAGAAATGGACGACTGCAGCGCCTGCGGCGCCTGGTACGACAGGTACGCTATGTGATGCACGCAGCCGTGCACTAGATCCTTCCGATCGCTCAACACGTTTAAAAACGGGACCAAAAAGTGAAACACGACAGAGAAAGTTGTTATACGCGTTTTATTTGGACATATAAAGACTAGATTCATTCGCAGAAACAACAAAAACGTTTTACCGCTAAACTTAGCCCGCTGAAGTGATCCGGAACGGCAACAGTGGGGTATCTAGTGGCGGCCTTCTTCGTTGCACGCTTTTCCGCGGTGAGTTTGGGGGACCTGCCTACGACCCCGGGTTTCGGCACCAGAACTGTGTGAAGGAAGAACGAGGCGCCCGCTCCGTTTCCAAGAGGAAAAGGTTTAATGAACTAAAAAACCGAAACGCAAAATGGCGAATATGGGCCTGTGACCACGAGACCCACATCGACCTCCTTTAATCCGCAACAACAGGAACTTCAGTAACTGACAGTGGAACAGCTGGTAAACCAGGGTGACGCCTCAATTTTGTTACTTGGCGTATATTGTGTGAGGCGCCTTATTTATCGGCATATGGATAAAGGGCTGCTTCATGTGTTCCGCGTAAAAGGCTATCAATCCCAAAATTCGCGGTCACCCCCCCGCCGGCGCACTCCGTCACTATACTCAGCCGCTATGCGGGAAGCTGCCTTACAGGATGTTAATTCAATGGGAGACAGCGTTTATGCCAATTAACAGCAAAACAGAATAAATTTTTTAAGATGTCATCGCCTAGTAGAGAAGAACACCATGTAAGGAATCCCTGGAGACATGAAAGGCACCAGCAGAATGTAAGCCTAGTGCACCCTGGTCAAATGAATTTTAATGCATTGCGCCTATGGGGATTCCGTCGATTTTTGCACATCGCCCATGTTTAGACTACGATTTTTCGACAAAGGCAGTCAAATTCTGCAAATGTCATCGCCTATTTTCGTTCAGTACGTCCTCCAGGCCACATACCAACCACGGCACGATGTGTGAGTGTTAATCCTGATGCACCCAGGGCCTTCAAAGTTGCGACTCAGACAAGTCCCAGTATTATCGTAATACGCATGCGCTGAGACTGCACGGCCGGTCTGAAGGAGTTCGAAACCAGAACGGTCATTTTTTCCAGAACTCGAAGTGGCTGACAGAACAGACAACTTTATTTTCAGTGAGTAATATACAAATGATACCGTTTTGTATTTTATATCGTTTTTTTATTAAACTATACAACTTGATAAAACTGTCCATTTCGAGTGCCGTTTTGGAAGTGATTTTGTCAAACGCGACCTTTCAGGGTGCAACAGGAGAACAAGGTACGGGGTTCAAACCCCGTGATCGTACTTTC
This sequence comes from Ornithodoros turicata, assembly GCF_037126465.1. Taxonomy (NCBI): domain Eukaryota; kingdom Metazoa; phylum Arthropoda; class Arachnida; order Ixodida; family Argasidae; genus Ornithodoros; species Ornithodoros turicata. The sequence continues at coordinate 14,914,981 of NC_088207.1, forward strand.
ACATATACATACACATATACATTACATTACATAATCAGCTTAGGATATCTTTATTATCATCGTTATATCAAATGATATTAAGCCCCGAACTTGATGAAATTCGCCATTTGGCCGTTTTGGAAGCGATTTTGTCAAACGCGAGCTCTCAGGGAGCAACAGGGGAAGATACGGGGTTCTAACCCCGTGATCTTACTTTCACGTATACATATTATAATATCAGCTTAGGACATCTTTAATATTAATTTTATATCAAATGATATTAGGCCCCGAAGTTGACGAAATTGGCCACTTGGCCATTTCGAGTGCCGCTTTGGAAACGATTTTGTCAAAGGCGACCTCTCAGGGTACAACAGGGGAACAAGATACGGGGTTCAAACCCCGTGATCTTACTTTCACATATACATATTACGAAACTAGCTTAGGACATCTTTAATATTATTTTTATATCAAATGATATTAAGTCCCAAAGTTGACGAAATTGGCCACTTGGCCATTTCGAGTGCCGTTTAGGAAGCCATTTTGTCAAACCCGACCTCTCAGGGTGCAACAGGGGAACAAGATACGGGGTTCAAACCCCGTGGTCTTACTTTCACATATACATATTACGAAATTAGCTTAGGACATCTTTAATATTATTTTTATATCAAATGATATTAAGCCCCGAAGTTGACGAAATTGGCCATTTGGCCGTTTCGAGTGCCGGTTTGGAAGCCATTTTGTGAAACCCGACCTCTCAGGGTGCAACAGGGGAACAAGATACGGGGTTCAAACCCCGTGATCTTACTGTAACATATACATACTACAAAATTAGTTTAGGACATCTTTAATATTATTTTTATATCAAATGATATAAAGCCCCGAAGTTGACGCAATTTGCCACTTGGTCATTTCGAGTGCCGGATTGGAAGCCATTTTGTCAAACCCGACCTCTCAGGGTGCAACACGGGAACAAGATACGGGGTTCAAACCCCGTGGTCTTACTTTCACATATACATATTACGAAATTAGCTTAGGACATCTTTAATATTATTTTTATATCAAATGATATTAAGCCCCGAAGTTGACGAAATTCGCCACTTGGCCATTTCGAGTGCCGTTTTGGAAGCGATTTTGTCAAACCCGACCTCTCAGGGTGCAACAGGGGAACAAGATACGGGGTTCAAACCCCATGATCTTACTTTCACATATACATATTACGAAATTAGCTTAGGACATCTTTAATATTATTTTTATATCAAATGATATTAAGCCCCGAAGTTGACGAAATTCGCCACTTGGCCATTTCGAGTGCCGTTTTGGAAGCGATTTTGTCAAACCCGACCTCTCAGGGTGCAACAGGGGAACAAGATACGGGGTTCAAACCCCGTGATCTTACGTTCACATATACATATTACAAAATCAGCTTAGGACATCTTTAATATTATTTTTATATCAAATGATATTAGGCCCAGAAGTTGACGAAATTGGCCACTTGGCCATTTCGAGTGCCGCTTTGGAAACGATTTTGTCAAAGGCGACCTCTCAGGGTACAACAGGGGAACAAGATACGGGGTTCAAACCCCGTGATCTTACTTTCACATATACATATTACGAAATTAGCTTAGGACATCTTTAATATTATTTTTATATCAAATGATATTAAGTCCCAAAGTTGACGAAATTGGCCACTTGGCCATTTCGAGTGCCGTTAGGAAGCCATTTTGTCAAACCCGACCTCTCAGGGTGCAACAGGGGAACAAGATACGGGGTTCAAACCCCGTGGTCTTACTTTCACATATACATATTACGAAATTAGCTTAGGACATCTTTAATATTATTTTTATATCAAATGATATTAAGCCCCGAAGTTGACGAAATTCGCCACTTGGCCATTTCGAGTGCCGTTTTGGAAGCGATTTTGTCAAACCCGACCTCTCAGGGTGCAACAGGGGAACAAGATACGGGTTTCAAACCCCGTGATCTTATTTTCACATATACATATTACGAAATTAGCTTAGGACATCTTTAATATTATTTTTATATCAAATGATATTAAGCCCCGAAGTTGACGAAATTGGCCATTTGGCCGTTTCGAGTGCCGGTTTGGAAGCCATTTTGTGAAACCCGACCTCTCAGGGTGCAACAGGGGAACAAGATACGCGGTTCAAACCCCGTGATCTTACTGTAACATATACATACTACAAAATTAGTTTAGGACATCTTTAATATTATTTTTTATCAAATGATATAAAGCCCCGAAGTTGACGCAATTTGCCACTTGGTCATTTCGAGTGCCGTTTTGGAAGCGATTTTGTCAAACCCGACCTCTCAGGGTGCAACAGGGGAACAAGATACGGGGTTCAAACCCCATGATCTTACTTTCACATATACATATTACGAAATTAGCTTAGGACATCTTTAATATTATTTTTATATCAAATGATATTAAGCCCCGAAGTTGACGAAATTCGCCACTTGGCCATTTCGAGTGCCGTTTTGGAAGCGATTTTGTCAAACCCGACCTCTCAGGGTGCAACAGGGGAACAAGATACGGGGTTCAAACCCCGTGATCTTACGTTCACATATACATATTACAAAATCAGCTTAGGACATCTTTAATATTATTTTTATATCAAATAATATTAAGCCTCGAAGTTGACGAAATTTGCCACTTGGCCATTTCGAGTGCCGTTTTGGAAGCGATTTTGTCAAAGGCGACCTCTGAGGGTGCAACAGGGGAACAAGGTACGGGGTTCAAACCCCGTGATCTTTCTTTGACATATACATATTACAAAATTAGCTAAGGACGCTTTTTGCTTTGGGAGTGTCGTTTCAGAAGTCCAGATACTGTCGTCAGCGTATATCATGATGGGTGTATGAGCAGGGAGCAACGGGGTAAGGGGGGGGGGAGGCCATGATAAGATTAAAGAGGAGGGGCTAAGGACACTGCCCTGCAGGATCCCACGGGTCACGTGGTGCTTGGTGGTGTCAGCATCAGCGGTGCGCACGATGAGATAGCGGCCTGATAAAAACTCTTGTATTCACTGCAGAGGGCAGCCGCCAACTTGAACCGCAGTAAGAAAGTCAAGGATGGCAGCATGGTAAGCGCTTTCGTAGGCTTTATTTACATCGAGGAACACAGCGGCAGTCAATAATCGCCCTGCTTTGGCTTGTTGTACCTGGCTGGCTAGGGTGACTACACAGTCCAGCGCTGAGCGGCCCGAGCGGAAACCCGCCATCACTTTCGGGAAATACTCAGCTGTCTCAAGGAACCGGCTTAGGCGTGTAAAAAAAATCTTGCGTTCAACTGTCTTCTCCATGCAGCTGGTAAGGGAATGGGAGGGAAAGAGTCACTGTGGTGCGGCGATTTGCCCGGTTTGAGGATAGGAACCACCATTACCATGTTCCTATCCTCAGGAAGTTGTCCGGTGCACCAACTCTCATTGAGAAGTCGCAGGAGGTGCAAGCGACCCGGCAGGAGGAGGTGCCAAAGGGCCTTATAAGTAACTTGATCTGCCCCAGGTGAGGTGTGCGGAGGAGCGGCTTCAAGTGCAGCTTCGAGTTCAGGGAGGGTGAAGGGCATGTCCAGGACCGGATGACTTGACCCGTGGATTGGGACTGCAGGCGTCGCTGCGTTGGAGGTGCTGGTGGTAAGTCTTGCGCAAAAATATTCTGGGATTTGTAGTTCGGTATGTGATACACAGAGGGACAGGGAGCGGAACGGACTCCGCTGAGATACATGGGAGGAGAGGCCTCGTGGTACTCCCCATATTCGGGAGAGTGACGTACGAAGAGATAAAGAGGACGTAAGCCTGCGACAATGGTCCCGCGCAAAGTGACGCAGATGTCGATAAATATACCTTTCTGAGCCCGCCGAGCTGAACCCGCCAACGCGATGAGGACCTTGACCAGGACGTCGGGCACGGCGTTCTTCGCGACGAAGAAGTGCACGAAGCCGTTCGTACTTAGCTTCGACTGCAGATAAGCACACCGGGACACGGAAGCAGCTAGTAGCAGCTTGCGCAGCACGAGGAAAATCCTGCTGTTTTCCCAGTGCATTGTTTGATGAAGCCGACTCCAGTGTGGTCTGATAAAGCTGCCAGTTGGTTCGCTTGATAGAACGTGATGTAGCAGGCTGACGCTATCCTCGGGTGCCGATTAGGACGGGTAAACGATCGCTTCCAAGTGAGTCGGCATCTACACCCTACGTGAAGAGACGAGCCACTGATGTTGACACAGCGGTAAGATCAAGACATGGGGAGAGGTACTTGGCTTGAAGAAAGGTAGGGGAACTGCCGTTTAAGATTGTTAACTGAAGTTTAACTGAAGTTTAAGATGCAGAGTCCTGTATGCGAAGAGGTCCGCAAGGTGCTGTCCTCTTGTATCGGTGCGTGTGTTACCCCAGACGGCATCATGCGCGTTGAAATGACCACAAAGCACAAGTGGCGACGGGAGGATGGCAATCCGCGTGCCCGATTCACCAATTTCGTAGGGAACACCAGGGGGCAAATAAAGGGAGACAACCGCGAGATCATGGGAGCCCAGGCGAACGGAGCAGGTCACACAGTCATAGTCATAGTTTGCAATAGTATACTGCGACAGCTAGTACAATATGGGATGTTGCGAAGGTTATCAGTATATTCTGTCCGATGTCTCCGTACCGTTATGCTAGGAGGAATGGAAATTCCCTGGGTAGGTGAAGATAGGAAAGGTCCTTTTGTACCGCATATCTCAAAGTGCGTCCTGCTTTGTGTACAGTGCAGTTTGGCGTTTCATGGCCTGAATCGTGTATCGTCCAACTCCGATGTAAGTCGCCATGTTTTGGACTCGGTGTCTTGAGTTAACTAAACTTACCGACGCGCAAAAAACAGCGATCACGGTTATTGGAAGGTAGACACTTGCAAAGCGGCGCTAGCGCTATAATTTAGCGGACGTTGGGTGATCGTTTCCGGTTTCTCACATCATGGCACTTTCGGTGTTCGACAGCATGTGGACGAACAAGTTCGATCAATTGACTGAACGAAAAATTACCGGATATTTTGGATGGCAGACTCGCCGGTTCCAATGCGGTCGCCGTGCCGTGAAATGCGGAAGCAAAACAGTTCCACGACATCTGCGACGTCATCGCTGAAGGAGCTCCTCATTGGTCAACACGAATATAGTGCTAATATTAGCGCTGAAAAAGTTGACACGAGCTCAACTCAGGCAAGCGCTAATTTTTAGAGGTTTGGAGCACTGCGAGGAGGAAATTATCGCGCTATTTTCTGGCGTTATATAGCAGATCGCTTTATGTCGGAACAGGCCTTAAGAAGAGAAGTTCTGTGAAGCGTTACAGAGCGCTCCATCGGATACGCATTCGGTATGATTCTTTCTGTGTGATACCGCTTCAATTTTATTGCATCTTACCGATAGTAAGCATATTGTTTATTATATATGCTGACCTCATCACGACATGGTGTTGAAGAAGAAGTGACGTGTCTAAACCTCAAACCTAAACCTCCTAGCTAGCTAAACTTCTTGTTGGAGAGGTAAAAATGACGCTTTATTTGCGTAGACTTCGAGATGGAATGAGTGATTAGAGGCTCATGATTGCAATAACCAAGCGAAATGAATGTATAGAGAGAGAGGAGAAAGGAAGGCGCACTTAAGTCCATGTCTCACATTTCGAAATCAAGGAGACCGAAGACCGAGTGCGGGGGCTTTGTCGGCGATGACTATGATGGACGAAAACGTTAGACAAAATAAAACTCGCTGTTTGGCGAAATAATAAAACCGCTAAGGTACAATTGACACAAAAATAAAAGCCATGGGCATAACATTGAATTGTGTTGTCTTGTGTTTCTTCCGTTTCAGATTGTGAAGGTTTTTCGGTTGGGATTTTCTCCTTCACTTGATTGGCGAGGTAATCGGCTTTAATAGATATTTCAACTTGTACGTTTGTGTATGACTCTCATATGCATGTACTTGCATGTTGTAAGCGCCCACAGGCAGCCCTTCACCCACGCGTCGCCCACCGGTAAGCATACGGGCAGCACTTCGCCCCACACGCCACCCACAGCGCGCTGGAAAAAAATCGCGACTGTGGCACCGCCTGGCGGCGAAGGGGGGCAACTGACCAAGGCCCTATACTACTCCTGTTCAAAACTAGAAAAAAAAGAAGAGGGGGATGGAAGTATTGAAAAGCACTGGCCACAGTGCCCCACATGCTAACCTCCTGGTGTGTATATGTCTTTAAGGAAGAATAGTTGCTTAAAATGTGTCCAGTCGTCGCAGTCTGCATCCACTTGCTCTATATCTCCCGACCCAGCGCCGCTACTCTTCTTTTCCAATATAGCTTTCAGTTGTTTCGCGAATGCATCTCGCAAGCTCTTACATCTGTTTTGAACTTCATGGGGAGCAACGTGATCAGAAAGGGGAGCAATGTGATTAGTCGAACCTCGTTCAATTTTCAGATTCGCACTTATCACTGCGTTTTACAGTGAAAGCAGATTAGAATTACATTACCGTTCCAGTTGAGCGTTTCGGCAACTTGAATCCACAAGAGGTGTTTTTTCTTCGTGTCCTTGTATTCATGACAGCTCATGTCCCATAGAGGCCTCCGCGTGTGCACCTCAGCATCTAGCGTTTCATTTAAAAGCGCTTTTAACATTCGTGGTGAAACACGACACACACACACACACACTCACGAAGCAGAAACGACAACAATCAGACGACAGGAACTTCGAACCAGCAATAATTTTCTTTATTTGACATGGAGGAGCCAGGTTGAGGAGAGGAGATTGCAAAAAGAATATACATAAGTCGACAACAAAAGCTTTTACTTTTGTCACAGCTCAACAACAATTCGAGAACAGTGATATATCTAACGAACATCAGGCTTTTTCAGGGTACAGGGAGTGTGTCACGCCTGAGGCTTCCGTCCAGATTGGCTGTCGATTGCGTGGGAGCCTTGCGCTCCCCAACCTCGGGGAACGCAAGGACGGATTGGATGCTCCAGGAAGATGGCTTCAGTTGCTTGTTGAGTGCGACAAAATCAAAACACGTATTCTCCGAGCGACTCTCTCGTCTCCTTCGGAAACAACCATCGCAACAATCTGTCTTGCAGCTGGGACGACTTGCCATTGTTCGTTGCACTATAGGAATGTTCCTGCGTCCTCAATTTCAGTTCATACGCTATCTCTCTTGTCTGTTTAATTTTGCACCCACGAAATAATAAATGGAACCCCAGGTGCACACAGCTGTACTCCGTACGCCATCATAGACAGCTGTGCAAGCGGCAGCTTCCGGTGGTCAGGAATGGCGCGTCACTTCCGGGGACAACCGTCGAATCTGCTCACCGCAGAAGTCGGCGAAACTGGTCTGCGCCTATTGTTTTCGGAGCCCAGCGGAAAGCCGTCAAGCCGTCAACGCGTTTTCGTCGAGAAAACGTCGTATGCGGGTCGACCTTAAGGATGCCATCCATCCAAGTCAGCGCCGCCCCACCGACCGAGACCCCGTTGCCGAAATCTGAATACAACGCTGAACAGCAAACACCCCTTCCAACCCACCGCAAGCAAGGTCACGCATACGACAAGAACCATCACGTTACCAGTAATCTCAGATTATCACGACACACGAGGACAGGTTCGCTGAAACAAGTGCATCATATTCATCAGAACCATCAAACAACGGCGATATGAACTTGAAAACCTCATCACAGGGACTTCAAACTCAACATCACATCATTACCCATCATCCAACATCAAACTCAACATGACATCATATCATTGCCCATCACTCAACATCAAACTCAACATTACATCACATCAACACCCATCATTTAACATGAAACTCAACATTACATCACATCATTGCCCATCATGTGTCGGTGACGCCGGTGATGGCCATCGTGAGTGAATTCGCCGATCTATGCAGCCGGATAGCTGATCCAAAGAGCGCATTAATGCACTGGTCCACGCAAGAAACATGTAAACAGAAACCGATTAATTAGTCAAAAAAAAATCACTAAGTGACGATGCTTTTCTTTTTCTTGGAATATTTTTCGCTGAAGGTACCGATACGTAAAACAGTGGTTCCGTAAGCGTGCGAAGTAAAATTTAAAAGTTAGGATGTCTCTTTAATTAGTGAGCATATGCAAATGATCCGCTCACTACTCACATCATGGCCAAGGGTCTCTACCAAAAAGAAAGTTCTTCGACAACGCCACTTGTTTACGAATTATTAAGCCAAGGGACCTTCGTGAAACACCCGGTGTTCCCGTCTCTGTTGCAGGTCTGGCACACTCAGAGATCGCGTCAGCCGCCGCAATGACCTGGTATACCTAGCTAGAGCCTATACACGTATGTTAAACCCTTTCACTATTTGTAAACAGTGAAAGGGTTTAACTGCAATGAGTGACAGGACTTGGCGCCACATGTAGCCGCTGACGCTGGGGACCGTAGACAGCTTCCGGTTGTGCCTTCTGTTTGTAAACAGTGGAAGGGTGAAAAGGGTGAAAGCTATCTGGATTTAGCCCGTTGATTGCTATCGGCTCACCCAGTTATCGCATATAATCGTCGTCATGTGTATCTCTCTCTCTCTCTCTCTCTCTCTGTCTCTATCACGTCACGAAATTGGGCATAGTTTCGTCGCATCGTAAATTTTGACCTGGCTACCACGCTGAATTTACAGACGTGTTTAAGTCAAAGAAACGCGCCCTTTCCCCCTTAGGAGGTCCAAAATGTCATAATTCTCTTTCTCCCTCTTCTGCTTTCGCACGTCTCTTACACTAGGGGTTCATTCACATGAACATGCGTTACGCTTCTTGCGTCCGTTTTTCACGCACGCTTTTTCATGAAGAAGAAAAAAACAACAACATTATTTTATGATAATGATTGGGGAGTTTTATGGTCAGGGGACTGTCACTATCCCTTTCGAACAAAACCCACGTACACTGTTCGACACTTGTGGGACCGCGTGTCATCACCCACTTGCCCCTGCTGCGCTGTAGAAGACGATATCTCTCATCAGCTCCTCCACTGTCAGCGTCACCACCATCATCGGGCCGTGCTCTGGCAACATCTCTCCGAGCTTCGGTGCACGAACAGACGTACAGACGTTTCTCTCGCAATACTCCTTGGCGCTGTGCAGCGAGCTAACCAGTGGAGAGTCACAAAAGCGGTGCTCCGCTTTCTGCGTGACACGGATCTCCTGGGTTCCCTGTGTTTCTCTCTCGACCCAGTGGGCAGTCACCACAGCGCTTCTCCGCTTTCTCCACGCTTGTCAACGCCTTGTGATTGTGTGACTGTGTGTGTGACTTTTCAGTTTTAGTTTTGTGTTCTTCCTTTCCTTTCCTTATCTCCTTTGTTTTTAACTTTTATTTTTCTTTTTCTTTTCTTTTCTTCTTTTTCTTTTCTTTCCCCTTCTTTTCCTTTCCTTTTCTTCTTTTCCTTTTCTTTTCATCTTTTCCTTTTCTTCCATTTTCTTTACTCCCCTTTTCTCCTTTTTCTTCCCTTTTCTTTTCTTGGTTTTCTTCCCCTTTTCTCCTTTTCACTTTTCTTCTTTTCCTTTTCTTTTCATCTTTTCCTTTTCTTCCATTTTCTTTACTCCCCTCTACTCCTTTTTCTTCCCTTTTCTTTTCTTAGTTTTCTTTTCTTCCCCTTTTCACTTTTCTTCTTTTCCTTTTCTTTTCGTCCCCTTTTCTTTCCTTCTTCCCTTCTTTTGCTTTTTTTTGTGTTTGGAATAGCAATCCGACCTTCGTCTGGCTGACCTTTCCTTACTTTTTCTTAATAAACATATCCCCCCCCCCCCTTGTGGGGACAAACTGGCGACTTTTAGTGCCTCGGAAGATGTTCACGATAAAACGCGTTGCGCCATTCGCGTTGGTCCCTTGGTACGGATCACATCACATCCGCAAGCATGAACTTTCCAGCATCCTGTATCGAATCACGCATTGGCTAACGCGGAGCCGGCGCTGGTTTAAGAAAGCGAGGATGATGGACACTGCCAAATCCCAGTTCAACAAAGTGATGTCAGTCGCTTGAGAGAAACGGTGCGATTTTCGTATCGTGTTTTCAGGTACTTTATCGTGAACGTGTCCCGATGTATTAAAACTCGTTGCTGATGAGCTCGCTGTTAACATTTCCTCAACTGTTCGCTGCATTTGCTACCATTCTACGAAAAAAAAAAAAAAAACAACAACTCATATTGTTTGTTCCTGCAACCCAAGTTCGCACAATGCTCTGGAACTTACGAGTGCATAGGGGTAAAAGGGTGAATCAGGGCTGTTTCCTTCGTGGAAAACGAACCATCGCAGCGATAAGGCACCTGCGAGCTGCCCCAACGCGTTTGAACTTTCACCGGAGGGCGTCTCGCAGTCGTTTCCAGGATATTGGCAAGGGGCAAAATACACAGGCTTCTGTGCTGTTGCTTTGTCGAGAAACACGAAACAGTGGGATGTAGAGTGGCCGCGATCTTATCGCTCTTCCATACAAGTGAGCTTTGGCATATCGGAAGCACTCTACTGAAAGGCTACGATAAGCGAAGCCGTCCATTCAACTGTCATAAATGCGTGCGCGATGCCAGCCACTTCAAAAGGATCAGACGTAACATGTTCTTGGAACCGTTATCGCTAACACCTTCCAGTGTTCTGAAGCTCGCTATGTTCGAGCTCATGCAATTTGTTCGTTGCATCCCAAGCTGCGCGATGTATTGAAAGTCTAGAGCAATAGGGGTGAACGGTATTTGTCTTATCAATGTTCTTTAGTTTCAAGAGTCTGCTCAAGGCCTCCCACCTACCCGTCCACCCCTTATTGCACTCGACTTTCAGTACCTGAAACACGGCCTGGGTGACACGCGAGTCTCAGAACCAACGCCATCTACAGAGAAGGCTTCTTAAAGGGACAGTCGCATCGACCACAGATCGATTCCGAAACCACAGTGAAATGAGATTCCCCGTCCTTCACTGACCATGACTCCGAAAGTCCCGTTCCGATCGACGGAATACTTTTTGCATAATTCGTGTGTAAGCGGCGCTACAGCAGACGACGGAAGCGGGCGTCAAGTGGAACTCCCTGCTGAGAATCTTTAGCAACGTCACATGGAATCTCACCAATAAGAACGCGGCGAGCCAGAGGAGTCCCCGCGGCGCCCACGGCTTGCAGCTTGCATGAGCAAGGTCAGGGAGACGAAGGCGAAGGCACATACGGAGATGGCGGACTCGGAACGCGGAAGTGGCGAATCGTGCTGTTCAAATGCCTTTAGTAATAGCTCCCGTGACGAATATACATGTTTGATGACGGCCCATATTCGACGGATCCGCTTCTTCTGCAAGTCGCTGGTGATGTACGTGCCGCAGCTGCGTTAGCGCAACAGAACGAGCCTCAGGACCACTGCTTTAGGTACGTTCATGATCGGAGTGCTCAATACTTAATCCCGTGACATGCACACTACGACGCAGGAAACAATCCAAGTGTTTGTGCGGCGTCTGTGTTCCTCAGGAACTGGATGAGTACCTATATGCTGCAGTGCTGGTGAAGTGGTAGAGTTGTGCAATGACGGCACGCACCACACGCACGCATCACACTTTGTTCCCAGCTCCCTGTCATCGGCCAGAACTTCTAGTGGTGTATCTACCGCAGTATTGCAGCGACGATCACAGTCTTCGCCTACTGTGCCCACGATAGATGGGCACGTCGAGCAATCCTTATTTTCGTAGTTGTCGTCGTTGTTTGCACACACGACGAATGCCCCATGAAAGTTACGAAGGCTCTAACCAACTGTGCAACTCAAGGGCCGGGTTAGAATTAGAATGATTGTCAGGAAATTACTATGCTACGTGTTTAGGAAAGTGTCCTTTCTTTTTACGGCTACGTCAGGTTCACTGCTTATTGTGTGTTTACAAGCTGAGTTTGGAGATTCCTTGGACCGAAAAAAGAGACGACAGATACCTGGGTGTGTCGTCCGCATGATTCGCCAACGTTTTTCCATCCTGGTCCTATCAGGACTATCATCTTTAGTGTGCCTCATTTCCTGTTCACACCTACACCATAATAGACTTGCGTAGTTTCCAATTGAGAAGTGTGAAACAGAATCTGTGTTACCACAGTAATCCCGAGAAGTGCAAAGGAATAGGCAGGAGCAATAAACTACCTGGCCATAAGTGACAGTTATACTTTTAATGATAGTGTAATGCTTCTTATCGTTGGCAGTATTATAGCATGTGAGGGATATAACACGTCAAATAATTTCAGGTAACGTTTCATAACTCACTAATGGTACAGTTACACCTCATTATCAGAGTAAGTGATACATCTGTCTCGGAATGTCCACAATTTGTCATTCCCACGGAAGATTGTTCTGCCTTGATACAGCAAAACAAATTTTGATACCTGCCATTGATCCAATTTTTTGGCACCACTGTCTTGAAAACAGCTTTCAAGACTGTAACTTCAGAGATCCTTAGCAGAGCATTACCTCTTGTCTATGTATTATAATAATTATTATAATGACAGGCAATAAGTTACGCAAATGTGAATAAATCTTTGTGTTGACTGAGTGTTGTCCATTCAAGAGCCATTGCACAAGTCCACATCCAACTCTTCACGCACAGATATTTATTATTTGCTATGCACAGACAGTTATCAGCGTGCACCACACTGGCAATGTCCCTTGGGATCTGAAGCGGGGACTCACAAAAATAAAAAATAAACAGTTTTGTAAGTACTTCAATTGCAATGAAAACGGGACGATTGGACAGTAAATTGGACGGTTTCATTATAACAGTGGTACACAGGAAAAAAAACTCGGGGTGTTGGGGGGGATCTGGATCGATCTCTGGGCATAACCAAGTGTAAAATTTTAGAAGGGTTAGTACATCCTGAAATGGCCCTCATGCCTCAGACCCCACTACTCGATTAATGCACCTCCCTTTTACAGTAAGAGGCCTCTTACTATCTACGGCATATGCTATCAAAGCTCACAGGACAGCAAATTTGGCCAATGCTTATGTGACAGTGCCTCGTAGAACATGCAGGTTTTCTGTTGAATTGACACTACATCTCTGGTAGCCCCTTTGATGTCTGGAGGTAGGTGCATCATTTTACATTTAACCAGCAGTAATGTATAGCATTGCAAAAAAGGAAACAAGGGCTTAATCTCAACGCTGCATCAGCATCATTCATCATCTCACAATAGCGTTGTTGTTGTCAGCCTCTGCACAAAGATTTGGGTGGACCTGAAATGGACCTTTTTTTTTTCTTTTCATTTCCTGCTGTCAAGTTATTTTGTCTTGGCAGTAGCTGTGAGATGTCAGTAGAAGCCATGAAGTCATTCTCTTTACTTCTTGAACATGGATGAAGAAAGCACTGTTCTGGAAGATCCTAATTTGTCAGAGGCGTCGTAAAGGCATTAGTGTAAAAACCAGGTCTCTCAGCAAAATTGCCGTGCACACACGTACATTGTTTGATGCCGTTTCATGGATGGATGGGACTTGATCAGCAGCACCTGGTCCTTCTATAACACAGAACGTCAAAAGTGCACCTCAAGTTGGCTACGACAACCGCAAAAACCGCCGACAGGACACAAACAGTTCACAAACAGAGAGATAAAAGGTAACTGGGAAGTGGGTTATGGCGCTTATGTTACGGACAGAGGTACTGTTTGTATAGTGCCTGTTTCTGACACCAGCACACAAACAGCGTCAGTTCTTCCTTTTAGTGATCGGAGTTCATAGTTTGCGAATTGTTCTGTGTCCAAAAATTGTAAACACATTATATGTATTTAAGTAATATACGTACCACTTGCGCTTGACCCTGTCGAGCTGCCTGCAGCTGTAATACACATGAAAACCAATCATGTCTACCACATTCCACAAAAGTCACAGGTTCAGTAACAGTGAAAGTTTCATGATAACGCGTCCGACAACGAGAAAAGTCAATCACGTTCATATGAATGACATCACTTGAACTTGTTTATTGTATTTTATTTATCTAGTTATTAATCATAGGTTAGGGGATACCTTACGTTGTACCGATTTCGTCTTTTGCTGCTAAGTTATTCACGCGCAAGAGTGACAGACCCGATTGGGAAACTACATAGACATTGTGACTTACTGTCGAAGTTGCTGGCTCGCTTTGTTCGTGGAACACTGTCGGAACGGCGTCAAGTTTCAATTCGTTCGTTTTTTGTGTCAATCCAAGTTGCACTTCCATGATGTTCTCATCCAGGTACACATTATCGGTGAAATGCGAGGAGCATACACGGACAGCATGAACACTCCTTGCTTTATCTGGATACCCGCTAGTGATGTAGCTGCTTCCAACTTTCGCTTCGTCTGGGGTCTGGCTGTAGCTGTATCCTTGGCGTGCGAAATCAAACATCGAGGTTTTCGAAGGAAGTTTTCCTGGAGTCGGGAACGCTGCGTCGGTTTCCAAACGACATCCCACGCGAAGGATGCAAGCGTAGCAATAGTATCCGAGTCACTAGAAAGTGTCACATGTGAATACGGGAGACATGCCGAAAAAAAAAAAAAACAAAGCAGCCCCAGACTTGGCGGCAGACGACAGCGTCCTTCACAGCGGATTAGCCAGATTCGACCTTGCGTCACGCGATGTTGTTGGCGCTGGCGCTTTCGAGGATCAAAACGAAACCGGATCTTTTAAATTCGATTCCTCATCACCCGGTCCGTTTTGGAAGGAGAAAATTTGGCAAATAGCTCGGTGGTAGTGTACCGAACACATTGGTATTGGATTCGTAACCACGGTTCCGGATGCGACAGTACCTTTAATGCCTCATCTCAGTCATTTGCGCGGTGGTGGTGGTGGTAGTGGTGGTGATAGTGATGGTGATGGTGAAAGGGCTCGGCGTTGTCGGCCTCACAGATGTGGGCAATGTCACGACTGACGCCCTGTGGTATGTGCGTCCTGGGCCGACTTCTAAGGGAATTTTGCCGACATATCTCATTTGAGCGAATATGTATAAAGTCAGGATGTCACCCAATCGCAGCAGACGATTTCAAACACTGGCTATCTGTGACTACCATTGGCTCGCCATCCAGCTCATGACGGCTCGTACACATAGCTACGGTAGCAAAAACACGGTCATGATTGGCATACTTTTAATTGTTACGTCACATCGTTTAAGCAATTAGGACTTGTTTCTATGTGCTGTTGCCAGAACCAAGTGGGACGCGAAAGAATTCTCATTAATTGGCTCCCACGCGGGGCCCGATCTGGAGTGCCAGGTGCGCCCAGGAGAGCCACCACAGGTTTTGTTCTCAGTTCTTGCTTACACTTTTTGGCATGCGCGCTTTGATCGCAAACGCGACTAACTGTTCGCTTCACACGCCTTCCGTACGAGGTGATCCATGAGACCTTTGTTTGCCTGGTAGCGGTAGAAGCGGCAGATCCTGCAGTTGTTGGTCACCATAATCTAAATGTTGTTGTTGTTCGCACAGTTGTTGCAGGGAAACACGCAGCAGCGTAGCAATACAAATATTTATTTATTTATTTATTTACCCTCAGGGTTCTCCATTACAGAGGGGAGTGGGTAATACGTTGAAAATAGGCATACACATACCTTATACAAAAAAGAAGAAATGCAGTTGATTCAAATGCAGGTTTCGTGGACAAATAAGCGTATGGTATGGAAAAAAGCACATGTATCGAAGCAGGTATAATCAAAAACAATATTCACTAAGTGCATTGTTGAAATGTGTGATAGAGCTGATGTTGCAAACAGAAGAAGGAAGGTGGCTCCACCTACGTGCTGTGCGTGGAATAAACGAATCTGCCAGTGTGTTAGTTTGCAACTATGGGAACAAACACTTTGTGAGAATGACCTACTCGCAAAGATATATAATGTGCAGAAGAAAGAAGTTCGTTTTTTAGCGACGTGTTGTGATAATAAATTTTATGAAACAGAGAAATGCTAGAAAAGTCGCCACGGGACTGTAATGATCGTAATGATAAAAGATTATTCATTAGTGTCACGCTGAATGTTCGATGGTAGTTGCAGAGAATGAATCGCGCGGCTCGGTTCTGCACTTGCTCTAATGCGTTAATCAGGGTACGATTACTAGGGCTCCATACAGCTGAAGCATACTCAAGATGGGGTCTAATCAGCGACTTGTACAAGTTTAGTTTAAGGTTACTAGGGACACGAGAGAAGTTACGTTTAAGGTATCCGAGCGTACGATTGACCTTATTTATAATGTAGCAAACATGTGGTTTCCATGAGAGGTTTGTAGACAGGATTACACCTAAATACTTATAAGAAGATACCTGCTCAAGTGGCACGTTATCAATGCAGTATGGCTCTGCTGGCGACAGTTTACGGGTTATTCTCATGTGTTTACATTTTGCGATGTTTAATTTCATTGACCATTTCTGACACCATAGTGAGATCGCTGTTAAGTCGGACTGAAGCTGTTCAACGTCATCGGTTGTTTTGATTTCGCGATACACAACGCAGTCGTCGGCGTACAATCTCAGGGACGATTTGACAAAGCCAGGTAGATCGTAAATATAGATTAGGAATAACAGAGGACCAAGTACAGAACCCTGCGACACGCCAGAGGTAACCGGAAGGCAAGGATGAATCATGATTATTGACAGATACAAATTGAACGCGGCAGGAAAGAAACTGTTCAATCCATACTAAGCTTTTCTTATCAATGCTAAGTTTGCTTAGTTTGTACAGGAGCAGAGAATGAGAAACCTTATCAAACGCTTTAGCGAAATCTAAAAACACGCAGTCTACCTGGGAGCTGTGGTCAAGGGTAAGGGCAAGTTCATGAGTCAGTGAAACTAGTTCCGTAGCACATGAAAAAAATTAACGAAATCCATGCTGGTGAGAACAAGAAAAATTAGTGAAATTCCAAGTGATTGACTAAGTGTGAAAATATTACATGTTCGAAAATTTTACATGGCACACTGGTCAACGATATATGCCTGTAACTCAGGGGTAAACTTCTATCTCCGGATTTGTACAGCAGAATCACAATCCCAACCTTCCAATCGGATGGAACACAACCTTCTACAAGTGACTGTTGAAAAAGTGTCGAAAGTGCAGCGGCTGATGAAAGTGAAGTTGCTTTAAGAAATTTGCTATTGCTTCCATCAACGCCTGCAGAAGATGACAGTTTTATCGAGTCAATCACCTTCATAATTCCAACGATGTCAAACACTAGGGGATCCTTTGGAAGAAGGTTAACTGATATCCTATATGACATATCTACAGACGCAATGTGAGAAAACGACTTAGAAAATTGATCATTTAACACGGAAGCGCACTGATCAGGCGGAATATCATCACCACTTGGTTGTTGCAGCTTAACATCAAGTTCGCCCCTATCTCTTAAGACACTCCAAAACTTACATAAAATATTAATATATATTGAATATATGTATTGGGAGGAGTTCTGCGGGAACTTTACGAGGATTTCCTATTCTAGTCTCTCCCTCAAATGCAAGCAAAGCTACAATTTTGGGGGCTTGAACCCCTGAAACCGTCCTCTGTCTACGCATAGTCTCGCATTTTGCCTCTCTACGCATAGGGAAGGCTACGGTCTACGCCACTGAGCTAGGGGCCCCGTATGTTTTTGTCGACGTTTCTGTGAGTGAGGGGTGAATGGTACAATGGTACAGCACAATGCACTGAAAGTTCAAGTACGTGCGGCTGCGTGGCAGGTGTCTTATGGGTGTAGCAGACTTGTACAAAATACTGCGCAAAAGTATTTAAAATAAGATACTAAATACCCGACGGAAAAAGTATTTAAAATAGAGTACAAAATACTCAAAACTGAAAGTAATTTGAGTAGAGTACTAAATACTCTAAGAAGTATTTAAGATACTCTTTAAAGTACTTTAGTATTAGCAGTAAGTGAAACGCGTATTCTGAACGTGGCCTTACAAATGAAGGGAATAAACTTCATCAGGCCATGCATATCTTTCATTTGCAACGTCTTGGTGTCAAGTAATGTTGGTGAACCCAAGTAAACTTTGTTGATATGTTCTGACCCAAAACTTCGTAATCCCTCCTGTATGTCGGTTCGTGTCTTTCAACCTCTGGCACATGTTTATTGCTTTGATGAGCAAGGAAATAAATGCCGGGATTATCTTGTACCTAATCCCCTGGTGATTTACCTGGCAATACGAATAGGAACGGTTTTCTGACGAAGTTGGCTATTGACAAGCAAGGCCAGGCTTGGGACCAGCTTATTGTACAAGAGGATAAATGACAGATTCGCGAATTCCCGAAAAAGGAAAAAGAAGAAAAAGGGGGTTAAATTCCAGTAAGCTGAAAATCTCGGCACGGCGGGAAGCGTGCTGGATATGGCTTGACGAGGAAGGAAAGTATTTTGAGTACTGAGTAGCAAATACCGAAAAAAGTATTTTAAATACATTAAAAATACTTGTCGCAAAAAGGTATTGAGTAGAGTACCAAAATACCGGAAAAAGTATTTAAAATACTGTATTTTGAGTACGTACTCAAGATACGTACAAGTCTGGTGTAGTGCTTAATTTCAGACATCTGCCCAACAACCTTGATCTACCTGTGCACCCTTGTGCGTCCGCAGTTTCAGTACACTTGCCAATTTGAGGACCTGCCAACGATTGTGAGAGCAATGAGCCTCGTGCCATGGTTATCACTGCGGAATGTATCATTCTGAGAATATCCTCTTTGTTGTCGTGTCAATTCAAGCTCGATTACTCGTCTATTCTGGTCTGTAGCGATATCCACACATGGTGGACGGCGTTAAAGGGAGATTTCGCAACCAATTGGATTTCAAGCTTGCGGTATTCCCACAGTCATTTACACGAACTGAACACAGTTGCGAGCTATCTCACTTGAAAACGAAGGTGGAGTCATAAGAACCACTTTTGAAATTTGAAAAAGTATGGTTCCCACCAAGGTGTCGATGGAAGTACTTCTTTCTTTCGTTTGTCTGGTCGGCCAACGTCACCGTGCATTAGTCATGTCATTGCAGCTCCCGTGGCTCAGTGGTTAGCGTGCTGGCCATGTCACGTCGAGACTGGGAGGTACCCGGGTTCGAATCCCAGTGCCGGCTGTGCTGTGTGGGGTTTTTCCTGGGTTTTCCTCAGACGCTTTCAGACATATGTCGGCACAGTTCCCTTAGAAGTCGGCCCAGGACGCACTTTCCCCCAGGGCGTCAGTCGTGACGTTGCCCACCACGGCCGACAAAGGCAAGCCCTTTCACCACCCACCACCACCATCATTGCAGCTCTGTTTCCCGACTCTCAGGAAAGCGGATGACCGCTGTTTCTTTCCATGTGTGCCTGAGTAATATGATCCCGAATCCATTGTTTTGCTTCGGGAATGTCACACAGCGGCTACGACACACTATTTGCTTGGGTTGCTCCATTCAGCGTGACGTAAAGCGTTGGCCTTCAGAGGGGATAATTTCTGCGACTCCTATCCACGTGCTGGTTTAGGTTTGATTGCTCGCATATTTGAGGCATAATTTGTCACATGAAAACAGAAACAAAGTTAAAGTTTAACAAACTTAACTTTAAAACAAACAAAGTTAACTTTAACAAAGTTAAAGTTAACAAAGTAAATACCGTGAACGTTACGCACCAACTACGATGTCCAGCAATTTTTTCACCGGTCGTTCCGAAGTATCCCTTTAAGGAATCCTTTCGCGAATGTCTGATGATTGTGGCTTGGCGTGTTCTGGCAAAGCAGAAAATAAAATGAAGAATCTGACCCTCATCACGAGGGTCGGCTACTACAAGTCCCGTAACTAGGAGAGCGCAGAAAATAAATGAGATAAGTAGTAAAGCGAGGACCCCTGCGATCATGTACATACTCATAGTAAGTTCACCAAGTTCACGCCTGAGCGAAACGACACCCGCAGGACTTGGAGATGTTCTATCGCAGGCCACGGACTCCTGACTTTCGTCACGTCAAAGTCTCCGGTTAAGTGGTATTAAAGCTTCCAGGATATGTTCTGGATCCTGTGCAGACATACATACTACACAGGATAGGGGGGCACGCCTTGCTAGGTGTCGCCACATTAGCCGCTGCTCTAAAGCATGGATGGTTATTGTGTCCTGTCAGGTCCTTTTCTCTGGCCACTCTGCTCGGCCCAGTACGAGATCACACACAGCGGTCTGTGACCAAAGCAGTTCTGACTTTCTTGAGAGACTCAGGTCTGATGAACAGCCTGTGAACTCAGTCGTGAAATCTCATTCTTCTTCTGTGATTCATCTCATCATTCCTTCACCGTTTGTTAGTCATCTTTTTTTTTGTCATCTTTGTCATTAATCTACCTCATCCTTGTTTGATCATCTCTTAGTTTTTCGTTATTTCCAAATTCTTTTTCTTTATTTCTTATTTCTTAATTTCCTTCCTTTATTTCTTTCTTATTCCTTCCTATTTCTTTCTTTCTTTAATTCTTATCCTTTCTTTTCATTTATTTATTATTATTTCTTATTTCTGGAATAGCAAGCCGACGTCCCGTTTGGCTGACCTTTCCCCGTTTTTTTTTCCTTTTCGTCTAATAAATATACCCCCCCCCCCCCCCCCTGTCAGGTGTAGTGTCTTGTGTGTCGCTGAGTGTAAAAGGCGGCTGGGTCCTTGTAAAGCTGCTTCGTAACGTTGATCCATAGTAAGTATATGGACTACTTTAAAGGGAGACTCCGCACTAAAAACGTGTTGAGGTAACAGTGCGACATCAATCCGTGCCGTATGATATTTTAGTGGGATTAGGCGCTCTCCCACGAAAAAGCAGTCCAGCAACACTGGGCTTCACCTCACCGGTATTCCTCGTGTATGACCTTCTGTAGGTTTTGGGTTTACCGCTGGCGAATATTCTAAAGCGAAATCGAGAAAGCAGTTGACTGGTGATCCTTGCTGCACGAAGAAGTTGCAAAGCGCGTGCTTGAAAAACAGCTGGTGGCCCATACGAAAGTACCGGTGACGTCACGCATGGTACAGGAGGTAGGAGAGGGAACCTTCTGAACTTTCCGTCTGTACTTTCCGTACTGTCTTAGCGGATGTGCAAACGTGCTTTTCCTTTTATAGATCCAAGAAGGTTGACATTGTGCGCCAAGCGGTGTTTCAAGGATGCAGGTACCCGATACGCTTCGCAAAACAAACGAAAAAAAACAAAAAAAACAATGAAATAAAAAACTGTTTTTAACACTTGTATGGAAAGAATACATGAAGGCATTTTGCAGAGCAGGGAAGTCATCGTCGTCCTGGAGCACACCGAATCCTTTAGGGGAATTCTCCTTGTATTGTTGACGTCGGACGTATGTGCAGAAATATATTGCCAGATTGTCTCACGCATTTTTTTTAGTATGGTGTAAAAATAAAGTATTGTTCGTGATGAAGGATCGCATGATGTTCCCCAAAGATACTCACAGGAATTCGCTTTACGATGAAAGTTGTCACGCCCGCCTCCAGGGGGAGACTCTTTTTTTATCACTATGCGAACTTTGCGTGTGGGTAGGCCTGGGAATTTGCACGATTTTTCCGGCACCCATGTGCACTGTACTACCTACCGCTCGTGGCGCTCGCCAAAATGTGCAATTCATTGTGCGGACGCCTTCTGCATGACATACTTACCTTTATATGCTTCGGCACTGTGGTAGTTAAAAATCAATGGAAGGGAGGCGATGATGTAGTAGTCCTGCCTGAGGGTCATGAACGCCAGTAGACCCAAACAGCTTGTGCCATGTGTCGAAATACATTCCGCCAGCAAGGAGTACAGAATATTTCCGTCCACTCGTGCACGCTTCATCCATCGGTTTGTGGTGGCGGTGTGCCATTTACATGCGGTCTGCCGTGCGTCCTGGGCCGGCTTCACAGCGAACTGTGCCGACATCTCGTCATTTTCTAAGAAAACTTCAGAAGCTTCCTCTAATGGCCACAAAATGCGGTACCCCGGGGAACGGCATGCCGTGACTTGGATGTCGCTGTCCATCTAGGAAAGAAAGCAAATTTTAGTTTATTTGTTTTATTTATTTATTTATTTATTTTTCGTCCCAGAACGACAGGGACCAATGACAAAAAAGCCACACTCCGTGGCTTGACGAGGTCACTGGCCCCAGTACAGTAGCAGCATCTTGACTACATAAATTACAATCACACATATTACTACCAAAAAAAAATAGAGTGAATGTATCGTAGCAACGGAAAATATATTCTATCTACTAAAATATTTTACGATAGCACTTTTGGAGGATCTGAGCAGTTCCATATCAATTCAGTTCAAAAGTTGGGGAAGTGTCTGCTGCATCATTTGTGCACCATCTGATGTTCTGCACCTCCTGACAGTCCATTCGTGTTTATGACGGGACGGATAACACTAAACTATTGACAACGGATTTGCAATTTCAAGAAATGCCGTATTGTTACACACAACTGCTTCGCTACAAGCCAAGCTAGCTTATAATAGTACATGCAATGTGCAGGAGCTAAGCTTATATAAATATAAGGTGGCTTATTTGACAAATTTGTCAAATAAGTCACTGTGCAGTAGAATGTCAAGCCCTCCAGGATACTAAGAAATACTTTTTGAATTTAGAAAATTTCATTTAAAGCACCGTTGCCTGCAGTACCGCACACGAGAAAACACTACTCTGTATGAGAGTGCAAAAGTGTGTAATAGAGCATTAGCAATAACTTGATCGGAACTAAATGCCTGTGCCTATAAATCATCCCTACTGCACAGCATACCTTGGAGCACGCAAAATCAATGTGGTTTTGCAAACTCATTCATTTGGAAAATAGGACACCTAAGGTCCGAACAAATTCAACGAGGTCAACTCGTTCATCTCCCCACAAAACCTGAGAGTGTAAAGTTAAATTTTTGTGCTTCGGTTGAAAGAATATAGCTTTTGCCTTGCGTACATTAATTTCTAACATATTGCATTTAGACCAGAAAAACAATTCTTCTAAATGTACGTAGATGAACGTAGATGGGTAGAAATCCAGCGAACCGGTAGAGATGTAGGGAGGGAGTTGTCTCAGCACAGAAGCCGCCGATATATCGAACAGAGACTGTTCTTCTGGGCACCGTCCTCATCATTGGCATGGTATTGAAAGGGTTAGGTGTGACGTGTTTAAAGGTACTGTAAAGCAGCACCGATCAAATGTCATTTAGTGTGGCTATTCGATAGTCCAAGCCACCACGACAAAAACTTGCAAGTTTCATTCCAATCGACGGTGCAGTTAATTAGAAAATTACAATTAAAGATTACGGGCAACACTGTACTAGGTATTCGAAATGAATCCGTACTAGTGACACATACGGCGACAACCACATTGCATGCGTATAACACTGGGTTCGACATAACAATCCACCACAATCCACCATAAAATCCGCCCCTGGAATCCACACAACGATCCACATCCGAGGATAAACGGATAAGCGAACTGAAATGAAATGCTGAGCTGTTGAAAAAAATGTGTCAGACGTTCAAGAAGCCAGACAGCGTCGGGACTTGTTTGTTCACAGCGGTTGACAGAGAGAGTTTGTTCGTTCGAAAGAGGCCGCGAACAAAAGGAGCGTGCAGGCGCAGCAGAGAAGTAGGGAGAGCCCCCATCGAACAGCGGCCAGCATTGTGTGAGTTCGCAAAAACAGGGGTTAACAGGTTAAACTGTTAACAGGGGTTTCAGAATACATAGGTAAACAGGAAAACTAATAATATGGTTACTAAAATGACGAAGTTCCAATGTCATAGTGTGTAATACCAATTTTCAGTGTTGCCCGCTGTACAGGGGGTTGTTTGACACCAGGCGTCGCACCGCTCCACTACGCCGCACCTTTCATGGCAAATTAAAAATATTTATAGCGCGTTGTCGGTCGTATGGTTCCGCATGTGGTATTTAGAAGCAACAAAGTCTCTAGTCACATCACCGGCATATAATGCTTGTCTACTGCTTTACAGTACCTTTAAAGGTTCATGCGAATTGTTGGTCAACAGCCCGGAGGGAAGAAAGGGTCCGTACGGGCTTCTACGACCAGAGTGAATAGCCTCTTTGCTAGAGTGTGGAGGGGATTATGTAAACGTAGTGATCTAGGCTCCAGACCAGAGAAAAATGAGAGGTTCACGAACACGTGGACGAAACGGGACAACTGGCAAGGATTGGCAAGCATAGCGAAAGATAAGGAGGTCAGTGGTTAAGCGAAAGATCAGGAGGTTAGTGGTTAATTAGTGGTTGCTTCTTGCCTGTTGTCCCGTTTCGTCCACGTGTTCGTGAACCTCCCATTTTTCTGTAACCGGTCTGGAGCCTAGATCACTACGTTCACATAATCCCCTCCACACTCTAACAAAGCGGCCATTCACTCCGGCAGTAGAAGCCCGTACGGACCCTTTCTTCCCTCCGGGCTGTTGACCCACAATTCGCATGAACCTTTAAACACGTCACACCTAACCCTTTAAATACCATGCCAATGATGAGGACGGTGCCCAGAAGAAGAACAGTCTCTGTTCGAAATATCGGAGGCTTCTGTCCTGAGGCAACTCCCTTCCTAATTCTTCTAAAACGTTATTGGCTTTTTCAACAATTTCTTGAATGCTGTCTCCAGCAATAAACGCGCTAGTGTCGTCAGCATGGATAACAAAATTATAGTCCAGACATATGTTTACGATATAATTTTTATAAATAGTAAACAGTATATGTCCCAATATGCTTCCCTGGGGTACACCATTAGTAATGGGCTTAATGGAGGAACAAGTGTCGTTTATTGCAAGCTTCACAAGTATCGTTTATTGAAAAAGCTTATTCCTTTTTTGCTTTAAGAGTGCAATTTCCGTAGACCTTTTTTAACGAAAGCCGTATTGAGAGTTTGTGATAAGCGAATGTTTACCCAGAAATGACGAGAGCCAGGGATTCTGAAAACACTGGAAGCACAGCTATCGGTCGATAGTTAGATAACTGGCTCACGTCCCCCCCCCCCCCCCTTTTTTATGTAGTACTGTCAGTTTTGCCACGGCCCCTCGATCGCTGCCTCCGCTTCGCTTGGTAAGGCATGCCGAATGCTCCCGCGCGCCAGTGACTGGAGAAGTTCGTGTTCCTTCCGTATTCTCTTTGAGGGCGCTGACCAACGGGGGATGTCGGCGTTTGCTCGCACGCTTGTTTACCCATGTGATGTCCGGATAGAGATGCACTTACGCTTGGTATTTATCAAAATTATCCTTCTGTATGTGCGGCGTGAAGGCAAGAGATATAAATTACCGAAGCTGATCAAATATTTCCGGTGATTTCTGATCACGATTTCTCGCGAATGTAGCCGAAAGGTGGCGGCATTGCAGGGGTCTTGGAAAAGTCTTGGAGTCTTGCAGGAGCTTTGGTACCTGTGCCATAGCAACAGCCACTCTGAGACAGTGCCAAACCAGAAAAAAAAATAGCTTCGACTTTTAGTAGTTTTTTTCGGTTTCGGTTTCGATTTACAAATTTCTTGCGCGGAGCAGTGCAGGAGTGCTCTCTTTCGTTCAACTATCCTGGGCTCAAATTCGTGTCCATCCGCTTGCATTGGTGGCGGGTGGAGCCGCAAAATAAGGAACAGCCGCGAGCGAGGGTTTGATGTGGCTTCTCGTGTTCTACGAAACTCGTAAACAGGATTGTGGTCGTGTCATTGGATGTGCCGGACAGTGCGCCTTTATCGCCATATTGACAAGCACTTGCCAATGGCGATAAAGCTATTGATGATTGGAGTAGGTGCCGCTGAGGTGCCTAGTTAGACTGCTTTCCGACACAGATAAGCCTCCGTCGGAGAGTGTGATGCGCTCCTGAGGCGCTCTCTTTCGGTTTCGGCTCATTGCATACCGAAATTCAGGGATGGATACGCACTGGGAAGGCACGCGCTTTTTCTAGATTTTTGAAAGATGGAGTGGATTTCAACGAGGATTGTCTCCCGTTCTGTTATCTCGTTCTTGCAAGAAATTCCCTTATAGACGGTATGCAAAACCTAGCGCCATCTCGTAGCACTCCCGGGAACCTGCCGGCATTCCGCCATGTCTGAGGCGTCCTCCCCGGCACGAGCAATGCAAACGGCTGTCATACAACTGTTCTTTCACGTGTCCTGCTTCTCACATATGCTGGCTCACTATCTTATTTGTGTGATGAGACGCGGGTTTCAAAGGGGAATGTAAACCAGGTAAGAGAGCCTCAAATGTCTGTATTCCTTATTGCACTGCAAGCATTGAGCGCTGTGACATAGGTTGGGCAAGAAAATTACGTTAACCTAGTGCAACGATGCTTTGTTATGCCATCCCAAGAGAAATTTATACAGTTTAGTAGAGCTCATTTGAGAGGTTGGTAGTGCACTTTATACAGCAGAAGGATTTGGTACAAAATAAAAGCTTATACGATTGTAGTTGTTGCTATGAAGCCCACTATGATGCTCACCGTTACGCACTGGTATAAAATGGGGTCTTTCTCAGCTCGGTGAATCTGAGTTTTCGTTATTTGAGCATCTCCACATAATTGTCACGTTTGGTTGCACTGCATTTCACGTGACTGTTTACCAGACAGATAGTCCTCATTAGATGGGCCCCTCAGACGGTGCACTCTGACTGTTTCAATCATTTAGTGCGAGGACACTTCATTCTCGCCTTACAGTCACTTTCAACAGCTTCCCTGAGACAGATATGACTGCTAGCCATAAAGAGAAAAGATGAAGTTCAATTCTGGCACAGCAAATGTGTGTTCACGGCAGTTCAAAGAGACTGATTTTGACGCAAACGTGCCAAATGGAAGACAATCACCACTCATGAATCTATGAATTTGCTGTGCCATCAGTCTTCACATTCAAGAAGAAGAAGCTAGAGAGAAAACTACCAAAGGAACGCGTAGTGATGCAAAACTATCGATCAGTCACCGATAGTATCCAGAAACATAGATAGTTTTAGGATAATTGACCATCGATACTCCACAACCGTACTAAGCTTTTATTTTGTGCCAAATGTTTATGCCGTATACAGTGCAGTAAATAGTTCTATAATGGGCTGTACTGAACTGTCTAAATATGTCATAGGATGGCATTAAAGAGCCAGAAGGTTAACGTAAGCCTCTCACACAAAATCGAAATGACAGCGCTCCAATGCAACAAACAATCCAGAAGTACTCTTACCTTGCTTGCATTCTCTTTTTTGAACCCCTCGTCTCACCATATGAATAACATAGTGAAACAGCACATGTGTGAGTCAAGACGCGCGATAAAACAGCTGCACGTGAGTCGTGTGTAATGACTCGGGTCGGGGAGAGAGCCTCAGACATGGCGGAATTCCGAAGGTTTCCGTGTGTGCTACGAGAGGGCGCTGCCTTTTGCATATCGTCTATTAGACAGTTAATTAATGTATTTCGGGTAAGTCGATCTTGTAGTTGCATGCCCTCTTCCAGAGGACTTCCGCTTGGTCGTAGAACATATCACGAAGCGAGTGCGACAGAGCTGGAAATAAGTATAGAGACACAATGTCCTGAATGAGAAAAGGCAGATAGAAAGGTTTGTTTGTTTGTTTTCTTTTCGGTGCCGAAAACATTGCTCAAAATTTCCAATCCCAATCCTAATCCGGGCGCCGACGGTGCTGCCCCTGTCTTAGTGTTTTCCCTGGGTTTTCACTGATGTCGGCCCAGCACGTACGCTACCCCCCTGCAACATACCGCCACGACGACAGGCAGATCGCTCGGAAAAAAGCACGCCACCACAACAAACGAAAACAGTAACAAACGTTTTGGCAAAACATATAATGCATGTAGAACGCCAAAATGTACACAAAACATATGCCTGTTTGAGTTATACCAGATAAAAGCTATTCCACATTTTATTTGTATGACGAAAAACTCACTGAACGATGGAAAGTTAGTTGAACTATTTTTTTTTAAATTTATCCTGAAAAGAATATTCCAGAAAGATGTTCGTTTTAATGTTTTTATTATTCTATGTTCATCTATTTACATACAATGCACACCAAACCAATTTCTCAAGCAGGAGAGGCTGTGCATTAATGAGTCAGGACAGTACGAGCGAATACGACCGCAACCACATGATAAAATGAAAGAAAATTAAATTAGAAGAGAAAATTAAATTAGAAAAGAAAATTACACGAAAGAAGACAGGTAAGGGTATACCTCGGAAACAATTAAGACGAAAAGACGTTCGAGACACCGTTCATAGCATATTATTAGGCTACGAGTTCCTCTCTGATGTTCTCTGATGAATCTAAGTCGTACAAAAGTAAAACCTTCGGATATTTTACATCCCTATGCGCAAGTCGCTTAATTAGGCACGTAATGTTACAGAACCAAACCCCGTATGAGCAACGAAGAAATCATACGGGGAACTCCCGCTCCGTCGCGCCCCTACCGTGGAAATGTGGAAATGCCCCTGTCACGCTTTTTCTATTGTTGTGTCCGCACATCGGCAGGCCGTACTTGAGTCACTAAATAGGGGTACAGAGTATCGCCTTCTTTTTCCGCGCCGGAGCCGCCGTTCGGTGTCCGCGATTGGGCCGATCGTGTCACGTGGTTTCTCCTTCGAAGAACTCGCCGTCCATGTTGAGCCCCTTCATGCAGAACGGGTTTCGTCGGTTGCGAGCTGTTCTCCGGCGAAGAAGTGGGAGATTGGCGTCTCGTTGCTAGGCGACGCAGCCGCGCCGGACCCAATATGGCGGTCTCGCTCGCGGGTGTGGCTCAGTGTCGCTACTCTGCCCCCGATTTAGTGGCCCTAGGCCGTACCAGAGGAGCGATCGAGGGGCCGTGCTTTGGCGATCTGCAATTTCTCTGGAAAAGTACCAACAGTGAGACACCGTAGTATGTGTTAAACCGTGCGCGATGTCGTACAACACATGTTTTATCGGTGCGACCTGAATACCGTAGTAGTCACAAGACTTTAAGAATTATTTAATGTAAAGAATGCAGATATTACGTCAGTGCCATCAACAGAGGTGAGAAATGAAGACTGGCTGCAATTATGCAGCAGATATTCACTGATACTAGATGAAACTAAGTAAGTATTAAAACCTTCAGCGAAGTCAGCTCCTCATAAAACGTTTCCGTTTAGATGGATTTTGTCAGGCAAGGATGGCCCAGTGTTTATATTAAGGAACTTATTAAAGTTCCTCCAAACAACATTCGAATTACCGCACATAAGGTTAATGTAATAGTTTATCTTTGCATCCGATAACTTTTTCGTGGGCCGATTCCTAAAGTGTTTGTATTCTTGTAAGACTAAGATCCTTTGTTTTTATCAATGTTGGGTACAACCTATTTTATGTCGGATACTATATTTAACAGTTCGGCCGTCATCCATGGTTTCCGAAAATTTTCATTTAAACGCTTCATAACAAATCACCGCATCATCCGCATTTCACGGATACTTCGCGCATTCTTAAGTGAAATGATTGCTGCAGAGCTGATTTGGGTAAAGTGATCCACCTCTCCTTGCCGTGCCGGCTGGTAACCCACGATGCGAAGCAATCTCGACACAAAAGGAAATGAACTTCCGTCATCCAGTCATCAAGGCGTGACTCTTCTTGCTAAATTCTTCATTACTAGGACCCTGAAAAGCGGACCATTCCGTAAAGCTGTACAACTGAAGAGAACAGAGAAAAGTGCCCCGCGGCTATAGTATATATCAGCAAGAATTACAGACCAATGCGATTCGGTGTAGTTACGCAGACTCTCTGGTATAGACGGAACTCTTTTGAAGCTTCAGTGATGATTTTTTGGCCAGTCTTATAAGATTTAATTGTCCAAACGGTGTAACAATAAGTCCTAATCACTCAGTCGCGTATGGAAAAAGTGAAAGACTGCGATGGAAGGCACGCCGTCGTTCGTGAGAGGATCGAAGTATGATACGTATACCGTTCTTTATTGTGCAGGTGACCTTCACCTTGTCGTCACCATCAAGTTGCCGAATGCATCTAGCGATTGCGTGATATTTAAAGTCCTCCGACTAGTCAGCATGCAGCACAAAATGCACCATAATTAGCAGCGAAAATAATCGATGTCGTTTCCGACGCTAACATTGAACAGATTTAGAACAGGGTATAACCCATGCTCTCTGGGGCCAGAAAGAAATTATGGGGTCGCCACTACGAAGACCCACAACTTAAAGGGACCGAAAAGGGAATATAAACCTATCAAAACTTTATGTTCGGCCAAAAGCTTGAACCTTCAAAAGTTCAAATGTCAAAGAACTCTGCTGAAATCGCTGTAGTTTTTCTGTAATCGAATTTTTCATGATTGCATGTCCAGGGACCTAGTAGGAAACCGAGCAGTCTGTCAACAATTGCATGACCCCGCGCCATCTGTCGAGGACGCATGTAATACGCGCACTTCCGGGCGCTAATCCAGCGAAAACGAAAATGGCAGTGGGCATTTGTGACCACTTTCTACGTCGAGAATGTCGAGCTTCTTGAACATGAGTGCGCTGGAATTCCGCATTCGAGAGCTATCGCTCACACATAACTGTTGTTCGTGCGTTAGCGTGGTGGAAAGTGTGTTCTTCGCAGCAGAAGATTCCTCGTCTAGAGATTAGTCGGGGTCACATTCGTCCTCAGCAGTAGCTCACCGTGCCGTGAACATGGACTGCTTTGTGAAATTTCCATGTATCAGGGAGAAACACTTGTGTAAGCCGAAACAAGCGCTGTTTTTTCGTCGTGCAGGTGTTCATGTGTGAAATGCAAACCGACGGATACTACGGATGGATACTACGGTTTTTGCTGCCGAGAGGTAGAGAATGCGTGTGGAAGGCAGACAGACAATTGCATCAGAACTAACGAATATTTCGAAACACTGTGCCTTGACACCGAAGTACTGCAAGTGTCTTTTACATACATCCGAGAAACTGAAGAGCATGGCAACATACACGGCAGCGCCGTGTGGTCTTTACGCGCTACTTGAACGGCAAACTGGACGGAAAACCCTTATTTCTGCAGGAAATTCCGTTATACCACCTGTCTTCCATTCACAAGAAGCATATGGGGTGCTCCGAGAAAATACAATAGGAAGTACTCCACTGGACCTCGATCTGCGTCATGCATGCAATTAGGGATGATTTCCCATCAGTGCGCAGACTTGTAGAAATGTTGATGTCAGCATATTATAATTACTAGTTTGTTCCTGGAGGATTAAGTAACCTGTGGGCATAGATGAATCTAACTTGCATTCAATTTAAATTATATTAAATTGTCGGGTCTTGTCGTGTGCATATCATCGGATTAATGAATTTTTATGTTCAACACCAGAAAACCAAGAGTGCCCATATTTTGCGTGTATCTAGATGAATGAATAAAGAAATAGAACCGGCCTCGGTGCCTCAGTCGGTAGCGTGTTCGCTTTCTGGTCCCGAGATCGCGGGTTCGAACCCGGCCGAGGACGCCAGCAACTTGGTGGCAGGGTACAAGTTGCTTACACACGCCGTCTTCCGCGAGGGACGTTAAATACGGGGTGCCGTGTGATGAGCTTTCATCGCACGTTAAAGAACCCTCAGGTGCGCAAAAGCAATCCACAGACCTACCGCTGTGGCGTCGCTCATGATATCAGTTGTCTCGCGACGTAAACCCCCAACAGAAAAAGAAAGAAATAGAATGTGGACTTACATTGACAAAACGCTGCTGCAGAGATGACGAGGAAAAGGTCTGTAGAAAATCGCGCCTTTTTGTCGAGTCTCTACATTCCAGGCATTCTTTCAGATTTCTATCCGATTTTCTCTTCAACCCATACACCAGTCCGGACAATTCTTTTGTGCAATAAAG
Source organism: Ornithodoros turicata (assembly GCF_037126465.1). Taxonomy (NCBI): domain Eukaryota; kingdom Metazoa; phylum Arthropoda; class Arachnida; order Ixodida; family Argasidae; genus Ornithodoros; species Ornithodoros turicata. The sequence goes on from NC_088207.1 coordinate 14,946,675, forward strand.
CGGACATGCAGAGCCACCTATGAGTAACGTTTCGAGCGCGTGGAGCAACGCACCTCTGAGACAGGTGGCGTGAAGCAAAAAATGTCGCGTCTTGCCCCGCGTCTCATCTTGCTCCACCTTACCCTAAACGAGTTTTCAAGATTTCCACTCCCCCCGCAGCTAAGGAAGCCACAGCGATAGTAACATCACGATGACGTAAATCAGGCACACGAATGGGAGCGCAGCGCAGGCGAATGTCTCCGAGCTTCGCATTCGCACAGCAATATAATAAATGACATCCCATAAGCCGATCACAGACTCTCCCCGACCTGTAGGCGCTCTGCCGTTAGCTCTCAGGTCGCTGAAGCCCCCCCCCCCCCAAACTTGATTGGACTCGTCCGCGCCAAAGGCCGCTCACTGATTGGCCTTGTCCGAGTGACGTTTTCTCCGATTTCTAGAAAGGGAGTTCCGGAATATTCTTGACACCCGGTGGAATAGCACCTCTATAGCCTATAGGACATCGACATCGCTCCAAACTTCGCAGCCACGTCAACGAGGGGCGTGCGAGTCGTCAACCCGTTCGCGATAGAGCTTCCCGAGAAGTTCGACTTCCACCATCCAGATGGGTGGAAAACGTACAAGAGAGAGAGAGAGAGGTACATGATGACGATGATATGGGGATGACTCCCGCTCACTGAGCAGAATGCTACCCCATTGCTAAACCGCCCCCAGCGGATCGTGCGGACGGGCTCCTCATAGGGGTTCCTGATTATGACATGGTCGTTATAATCTAGTAGGTCGTGGTCTAAGAGCGCCTGAGGAAAGCCTGCAGTTTCGCACCTGCATGTGCGCGCAGTGGAGCGATTCACATCCCCCATGCATTCAGCTGAAGAAGAGATCTTTCCCAAAAGAAGAAGAAGACAAAGGGGCAAACGAAATGTCAGTGCCTCCGTCGAAGCGGGACCATGCATCCATTGGGAATACGACGGTGGTTGGAGCCTCATCAATATATCGTCCATCTGTAAAGCATGATGAAGACCGACAGCCAGTGCAGGAGTCACATAAGCGTGAACGGCAAGAACCGGTACAACAACAAGGACGTGAAGGTCAACCTACAGATCCCGGTGAATCGTACAATGCGTACGAACGTTTCTGGTTCCAGTTCGGCGATACGCGTCATCGCAGCGCCAGTACTGCTAACAGAGCGGACAGCGGCATCTGGCAGGGTGAAAAGCGATTTTGCGGGATGAAGATGGTGTTCTTGGTGGCCGCCGTCGCTGCGACCTTCGTCTTAATGATGTTTGTGTACAAGTACTGGATCCGTATCTCAGAACAGCGAATGATAGACAGAGGACAGAAGAACCGAACTGTGTAAATGGCAGCTCGGCCCAGATATCTCGAAATAGTCGATTTTGCTTCCATAACAAGAGTGGCGATATTTAGAAGAGCGTTTGTATATTGTAGCCTTCAGTCTGTCGATGCAAGGCTTATAGAACGATTTCGGCGTAGAGCGATGATGCTTGGATGATGAACTGTAAACCGCGCGCTCGTAGAAGATACATCGACGTAGTGTACCTTGAACTTGTTGTATTGTTGTATGAAATTTGTATTTTGTTCAATTAAGTATGCAACTGGCCATGTTGTGTTTGTCCTTTCTATGTTTAATCGCCTCATCCAGTGCACCGTTATCTTGAAAACCTGATAACCTCGCCTGTGTTCGAATCCTCGCTGTGCTGTCTGAGAAACCCGCTGTGCTGTCTGAGGTATTTCCTGGGTTTTCCGGCAGACTTTCAAGACGAATATCGGCACAGTTCCCTCTGAGGTCGGCCCAGGATGCAGTCTGTCCTTCCTGCTGTCCTCTCTCCATCTGTCCACGTCCGTACTCTGCTCATAGCCACATTTGCTTCGCGGCGTCAACACGGAGTTAAAAAAAATTGAAAAAGAACCTAAGTCGCATTTGCATTATTAGCTCGCACAGACAACTGCTTTTCAAAAAAAAAAAAAAAAAAGAGAGAAAAGCCGCGAACTTCGAAGAGCACCTCATTCGAAGGGAGTGCCGTAAAAAGGTAGAACCACGAAAGAACTTTGTGTCATGTGGCAGCAATGGGAAAATGAGAAACGTTATGAAACATTATCATGTTTGTAATTAATTTTTGTAAGTTTGTAAAAAATTACTAGCCGATAGCCTGCCCTGGATTATTTCAACGCATTATCCTTCAATACTGAATCGGCGCTCTACAGAGGCCAACGAATGCTCTATACGCTGCAGTGGTTTCCAGCTTATGTTATTCGAGGGAACCTGTGATAGTGCCAACACTACTTCAAGGAACCTACTGCGCTCGGCAACTGTGTTGAAGTGGTTGAGGCGAACCAGATGTCGTACATGTAGCAATGTTCTGTTCTGTATGATTATTTAATTGTTTCGTTGTAATTTTTTATGGTTTGTTACTTCGTCGCAAGATGTCGCCTGATGTTTGCCGCATATTAAAAATTCAGTCTGGCCATTAGAAGGAGCCTAAAAAAGATGCTCGATCTGTCAGTCAAACTTGAGCGTTTTTCATTGGCTGTTGTTTTATAAGGGGGAGGCCATAACACAAAAATTTCCGCGAAAATAGCGGAATAGCTTTGAACATAGTGAAGCGAGAACTTCATGACAAGATTTCTTTCATAAATTACTTTTCGTTTATTCTGTAAATATATATTGTCTCGCAATTATCTGGGAAATCACCTTTAAATTACGCTGCAGTATCGATGTTTACGTGAAAATGATATGTTTCGTCGTCCTTCTAAGGCCTGCACTTATGGTGGGCTAGAAATACGCGTGTGTCAATCGGCAAGTTTTTCAGGTACCCAAAAATGAAGGATGCTCCAGGGACGCTGAAGTCCGCGATAGGGCCGCGCCCTTGCGGAGTTTCCTAAGTCACGTGATGTTCCACTACAGTTTGCCCAAGAGCGCTGGTGGGCGAATGTCAGTGCTTGAGATGCGATACGGACAAACAAGGACACGAGTCACTCGTTATCAGTTGTTTTGTTGCAGGTATCACCGCGGCTGGCCTTCACTGCTTTTTTATTTGTTTGCTTTTGAACTGAGGCAGCCCCACGAAACAAAGAAACTCTATACAGCAATCTATTCTATCAAGTATTAACACAGTACCATATGACGACAGTGGCATGTCTTGCGACTTATGACTGACGGCACGACGGACAGGTTTCATACGAAACGCTGCAAAACTGTGACAAAGATTCTCGGCAGGTGAAGATAGGCGAATCGACGATACTTTCGAGTCGCTCGTATAGTATCACAAACTGACGAACAAAATCTGTTGTGGCCCTTAGTACATTTTGAAACCACAACAGGAACCATTCTGCTGTCTACTGATCTCACTCTATGTTAGAAGTGTTAGAAATACTTTCACCAGTGGAATATTATTTCACGAGAGCCCCTTCATTTTACGTCTGTCGAAGCAAGAAGTAGACGAGATAGCGTTTCCCCCCACCTTATTTAGTTTCTTGTTCACCGAACTTGGGAATCAAAGCATGTAGACGCCCACGCGCTTTACTGATAAGGTGACGAACGAACATCCACAGCACGGCATGTGTTATCACATCGAGACGTTCAGGTGTGTGCCATTAGGCACACCCGTCTGCCGTTGTCACGTGACGACTTCGACGTACTGTCCCCTAATTGACAACCATAAATGCAAGCAGAAGGAACAGTTGCCGCTGAAGAAAGCTTCGACATCAAAAATGTTTTATTGCTTACACGGAGACACAGGCGGAGACTTAGTTTTCCTTTGTAAAAACGACGATAAAACCAGAGACACGGAACAGAAAAAAGACAACACGACACGTTCTCAACGTTGACAACACGTTGACAACACGTTGAGAACGTGTCGTGTTGTCTTTTTTCTGTTCCGTGTCTCTGGTTTTATCGTCGTTTTTTCGTTTTATCGTCGTTTTACAATGTACCAGGTCGCCTACACCCTTGCACTTCTACCATTGATTTCCTTTGTAGTTCGTGGCGAATCCGCATGGTTCGCTGCGAGCGACGACTCGATCTATCCTTCATTTGAGGGACCCCCCCCCCCATTCCCCCTTATTTCTAGCCTACCATACGTGCTCCCTTAAAGATGAACTTCACCACATAGCACACTGAAGGCCAACCATTGTACAGAGTGGTATCTTTATCACTCTTGGTTTGTGGAAAGCGCGGGGCGTACGCCATTTTGTGACAGTTAACGTATCTGCATGTGTGTCACAAAAAGGCCTACGCCTCCAGTTTTCAACAAATCAGGGAGTAGAAAGATGTCGCTCCGGATGATGGTTGCCTAGGAGCGTGCTATGCGGTGAAGTTCATTTTTAAGTTCATCCGGAAACTACCGAACACATCTTGACAGAATGCCGCGCATATCATACTATGCGGGAAACTCACCTGTCTGTCACACTCCAGGTCTGGCATACTGACGGACGTCCTCTTCCCCGGAGGTTCTTATGCAGAACGACTTACAAAAACTCGCGTCCTCGTGCGCTCCCTTTAAGAAACGGGCCTCGCGGAAAGACCACACTAGTGCACCTCTCATCTACAGTGCACCTCCCGTCCCATAAGTATCGTTCATCCTGCCTATGCCTCAATTTGAAGTCGTCAGCTCTCTTCTCCCCCCCTCCCCCTCTCTCTTTTTTTTTTTTTTTTTTTTGCTATAGTCGTGACGATGCCCGCTTGAGTGCGGCCAACAACGGCAAGCTACTTCGACAATGCCAGTTGACCCAGGTCCCCCAAACTCACCTCGGAAAAGCGTGCAACGAAGAAGGCCGCCACTAGATACCCCACTGTTGCCGTTCCGGATCACTTCAGCGCGCTAAGTTTAGCGGCAAAATGTTTTTGTTGTTTCTGCGAATGAATCTAGTCTTTATATGTCCAAATAAAACGCGTATAACAACTTTCTCTGTCGTGTTTCACTTTTTGGTCCCGTTTTTAAACGTGTTGAGCGATCGGAAGGATCTAGTGCACGGCTGCGTGCATCACATAGCGTACTTGTCGTACCAGGCGCCGCAGGCGCTGCAGTCGTCCATTTCTTCTTCGGTGACTTGGCCTGGCTTGGAGTGTGCTTCAACTGGATCTTTAGCGCGCTACAATCCACGCAAGCCAACGTCTGGTAACAATGGGGTATCTAAGGGCGGCCTCCTGCATTGCACGCATCGGGATAGGAACAAATACATGGGAAAATGGCGACCTTGGGGGACCTGAGTTGACCACCACCATCAACACCAGTATCCTGTTCGCGGGAACCTCAGGACAAGGCTCGCGGAACCCGTGGGTACCGCGGAACCCCGGTTGAGAAACACTGCTCTACAGAAACGACAAAATTTACGGCAGTTGTTCTGCTTATCTTTCCTTGAACCCCGTAAAGAGTTATTAATATTTTACGTGCCCTTTCTCGCTCCGGCTTTCGGCACGGATCTTTTATCCTATCTCATAGGGGTCTCGATGGCTTACTTGCATACCTTTCAGGATAACGGACTCCTGTACGCTCTCATACCCGAGGCACTGCACGGTACCCCTTCCCAGGTACCGAATACCTCAGACGCTAAAACATATCTACATCACAATGCGCATTGACGAGACAAGAGATTCTTTCGCTCGACCTCCTTGTCACGCAGAGAGAAGTATCTAAAAAGTAACTTGGAAAATGAGTAGAAGTTATTGAACAAAAATATCATAGACGGTTACGGTTGTGTAACAAGAATTGTGGGTGACGAGCACTGCCTTGTAATCCATGAAGTGAAGTGATATTCTTGATGAGGTCTCGGTTTTGGGGGACCAAACCAATGCAGGGCTTTCCCGAGGCCGTTAATGCCCCTGTCCTGGTGACCAGTTCAAAGCATAACTCTTCTTGTAGACTTGTCATGAAGTTGGTGGTCTTACGTCAAGGCTAAAGGAGCATGGAAATGATCGGAATAAAATACGACGGGAGAAGTGGAAATTACGATTCCGAGCCCTGTGATACATATTCGCGCAAAAAGTTAGAGGGAAGCGCGCAATCCTGGCGCGCGAGGGAGCTTTGAATCTGGCGGCAGAAATGCCCCCTCTCTGGGCCGCCAGCCGCTGACGTCATGTGGCCGCGCCATCTTTTTCTTTCTTTTTTGCGATTTGTCCGACGTCGGCAAGCCAACCGAGCAGGAAGCGTTGTTGTTCGTCGAACGTCGTGGAAAGGACAGGTGATGAAGTGGACACTCTACAGGCGACACGTCTGCTCTTCTTGACGAAACTTTTTATGGAGTTGGAGCCTATAAGCTCCGCCAGCGTCGATTTCGCCACACGAATGTCCCGGAGACTGGGAAGCGATATTGCTAAGTGTGAACAAATATTCGGATTGAAATATAGTGCTTCTTCTTGGTTACAAATGCATAGTCATGAACACGTGGCACAGTGACCAGTGCTTTCATTTGAAGAGGTCGTGGACCATCATGACTACACTCTTAAAAATGAACTTCACCGCATAGCACGCTCCTATCCAACCGCCATCTCGAATGATATCGTTATCTGCCCTGATTTGTTGAAAACGGGAGGCGTACGCCTTTTTTGTGACAATTATGAACAGCATAAGTGTCACAAAAAAGGCGTACGCCTCCCGTTTTCAACAAGTCTGGGCAGACAACGATATCATTCCAGGTGGTGGTTGGATAGGAGCGTGCTATGCAGTGAAGTTCATTTTTAAGAGTGTACTTCGTGTTGTGGCTCTGAACCGCATGCACACTGGCATCTCCGAGGCGAAAGTGCGGACCGATGAATGCATAGCTGTGTAACATTGCACTTACCATATCTTTCTGATACTAGGAGCGCAACATCTCCACAAGCACAACAATATGGATACCAAAGTAAAGTCAGTAGAGTTCATCTGCTCGCTATCTGTGGGAAACCGCAAAACACATTGCCAAATAAGCGTTTTTTTAATGGTCATATGCAGCATACAACATTGGCACATGGAATAAATCTTCAACTATCAGGAATGTATTTAGTAGTATCATATATATGCTGGACACACGGGCACAATACTGTTCCCTAAGTAACGACACCTCAGCACAATCGGAACAGAAACCACAACCGCGTACGATCCACCTCAACCGGGGCCGTCTCGACAACACAGAGGCCTAGCCAGACATTTTACACTGCCCGCAGTCTTGTTTTATACAAAACGTACGAGACCAATCATGTAAGTACGCGAGTGAATGTCAGACACAAATAAATAGCAATAGCGCCTCAGTCGGTAAGTCGCCACGATTCCGGAGCTAGCAGACGATTCTGGCGGGGAGTGGACGCTTCCGGCAGCCAATGAAGTGGTCGGCCACCTGCCGTCACCACACGCGAGACTTGGCTTTGGGGAGACTGTCGCCACGGAGCGCATTCTTGCAAACAAATTTTCCCAGGAAATTGGCGCTTTTCAAAGGAAATATTTTGTGTGACAGTTTATGAACGTACTACGTTCATATCAAGCGGTGAAAAATATATGTTCCAAATTATTTCCATGCTCCTTTAAGTCCCCCAGTCGCAGTATCGGCGATATCATGTGGACTATTACGGCGTAGGTGAGGTATGATATAATTCGCGGAACTGTTGCGGTGGGGGGCAAAGGAGGCAGCCACGACGATGAGTCAACTCCCAAATTGCATCGCACCTCACCCACCGCTCCGCAGTCACCCAAGAGGTCCAGGCGTGAAGCGCTGAGTCAGCCTTGCCTCTGTTTCAACAACAACTTTGTTGAGAGATGATAGAAGGGGAGTTTCAGCGCAAGGGGCGATACTCTACCCCATTGCTGGTGGAGATGCGGGGAATCAAATGATGAGCCCCTTCACAATAAGGATGGAAGTCCTATGGTATCCAGGTATCCAGTCCTATGGTATGCTGGCCAGGGACCAAGCAATTTTGTGAGAGAGAAGGGACGAGAGTCTAGCTCGTTAAGGGATCCGCAGAGTACGGTTTGGGAAGGTTGGTAGTGTAGGCAATGGAGAAGAATGTGCCCTAGATCTTCTACAGCACCGCAGTGACTGCATTGGGGAGAGTCAACTTGTCTCGAGCGGTAACGCCACTGCGCGGCAAAAACCACATCGAGGCGCATTCGATGAACTAATGCGGCATCTTGACGAGAGGTGTGTCGAGGCATGCCTGAAAGCGAGCGCTGGATCAACTCTGCTCAGCATGGCTAGGGGGAGAATGTCAGCGGTCCACTGGCGGGTAGCCAGGGGAGTCACGAGGCGTCGAAGTACGGAACGACGATCTCCTCCGTCTCCGAGACGAGAGAGTTACTTCTGCCCAGTTCATCCCCTTAGACACCTCAATGGGCTGGAACCCATTGGAGAACCAGCCTGTGCCTCTGTTTCTATACGGCACGAACTGCGGCGGTCTTCGCGACTATGTTGTTTTGCCTTAGGTTCGGCGGCACGCACGTTGGAATCCTCGCGTCGCATTCTCTTGTTTGCGGCCTCGGCTGCACGACAAGCTGGGTCCTCGCGAGTTCTTCACTTCCGTTCGCGTTGTCGTGCCCGCCGCAAATCCTGTGCGTGAGCAGGACTCGGTATCTCTATACATGGCGTCTGAAGCAGAGTCACCAAAGGTCTTTTTACTCAATCGCCACTTTCTTCCACTCCCCTCGGCGCGCCTTTTGTCATCCTTTCCACTTTCCTCCGCTCACTCCTTCCTTCTGCGGACGACGCCGACGCCGCGATCGCGAGAAACAAGGCATTAACAGCTGTCGCTGTAAAAGTATTTAGGTGAGATTACTAAATACTGACCTTTGAAAGTATTTGGAAGATACAAAGCTACTCGCAAAAACATTTAAGATACGCACCTTAAATACTCTATTCAAGTTACTGTACTAATCTGTTCAAGGATAGGGGGAAGCAACAGTCGCGAGAATTTGTGCGCTTTGTGACTGGGACAACTTGGTTCCACAATCGGAAAGCTCCTGCGTGTCCTCCTAAGCCGGCGCCAGCACACTGCTGTTCCGGCGACAGTTTCCGACCCGCAGCAACAGACCGATGCAGCGCGTCACTTCCGCCGTTCGCCTCAAAGATCTGTTCTCCCCTTGAAGTCAGCGAAATAGGTCGGAGCCTATTGTTTTCGGAGCCGAGCGGAAACCGTTGAGTCCTCGACGTTTTCCGTCGCGAAATCGTCGTGTGCGGGTCGGCCTTTAGGCTGTTTGAGCACACGGGATCACATTCGAGTCCGCCATGCTTTCAATATCTTTCGGGAGCAGCCGAAGGAGATCTATTGAAAACAACCCGATCGTCACGCCGAAGCGGTCAGTAGCATTCTCGCGCAGCAAGGATAATTCTAGGTAGAAAGCCATACGAGAGGAGATAATATCAGTCACTCGCTTACTTCACAACGCTACGGGGATTCGCTAATTCTTTTCCGGAATTCTCTATGAGCTATGTACTGTAGCCGGCACGACGCCCAAACGCCACATGATTCTTAAGTCAGTGGTCCCACCGTCACAGTCCCGATGCGTATGTCACTATACACCGCTGGTTTTAAGTGAAAAGGCAGCAGAAAAGAAACTCGTCTCCAAAAAAAACATAAGGACAAACGAAGAGAAAGTTTATTCCACATCCAACCAGCAGACATGATACAAAGCTTGTTCTCAAGTAAAAAAAGCACAAAAAACAACAACGACAAACAAACAAAAACACAGTGGTAAACAACTACAACAGCGTACTAGCGCTAGTACGTCGATATGGCAGGTGGACAACAGTACTCAGATAAGTACATATCGCGCTCGCATGTTGTCACTCTAGCCGTCACTGGAAAGCTGCACTGGGTCTTCATCCAACAGAGAGAAGCGCAGTTAAAACTGTTCCCTGGGACGAAACGGAACATTGAGCAACTATTACGGAAGAGCTGCTTTCATCCCTTGCCATCCTTGCCCTTACCATCGAGCCAGATCTCCTCCAATGACGTCCAGCATCCACCCACTGGTAGGGATTTGAGAAGGTTGTTGGATAAGTCGAGAAATCGCAGCCGAGGCATGCCGTGGAAAGTTCCTTCCTCGACTAGTAGAATGTTGTTGTAGCTGCATTAAAAGTGTGGTACTCTGTTAAAACTTCCATCACGGAAACGCCCCAGAGATGTATGCATGGTAACTAATGTACCGCAAGCTACTTTCACTAGGTCATGGACAAGACTAGATTAGACGAAAGAGAAAAAAACATGGAATTCCGACTGGTTCAGGATTGGCTACCAATATGTACGCGTGGTCCGGGGAAATAGACACGCACAAAAATACACAATGAACAGTAAACCTCGCGGAAATCCAGTGAGACAAAAACCTAGTTAAAGCTAATCAAATGGAGAGATGACATGCTCTGGAAAAGCGAAGACCGCAGACACACACAGTCATGAGTTAAAGAGGCAACAAGTGGAATGATTTCTCTTCACGGTATGAAAAATGTCGTGACTTTGACGCCAACATGAAAGGAACGAGGTTCATCCGTTGCGTCGTTTGTGAATCGTGATTTATGAGCGAAACATAGACATCATAAAGAGAGAGGCTAGAAGAAAAGCTAGGAGAGAGAGAGTAATGGAAGAGAGCAAAGGGGGGGGGGGGAGTACGGATGCGAGACCTCTTTCTAGCGTACAAGCACGGGAAGCTCCGAGATCGATGGTGTGGATTCGGCCACGACCTGTCCCATACCTTTCCACACGTGAAGACCATGACACATGAAGACCGTTGCAAGCCAGCCCTAGCTTGGCTAGCCTCAAGAGAAACAGAAAAGAGAAAGAAAAGAAAGAAGGCCGTGAAGACCAGGCGCATCCGGCGCCTTGGTATCCAATCCAATCGAAGTCGTGATTGCTTCCCGCTGGATCCGTGTGCCACGCCGTGTGCGAAGTGTGTTTGTCTTGTCTGCTCTCATCGTGTGCGCTTCGATTGAGTCATGTCCCATAAGGAACGATGTATCGTACGGGATCGTACGTTTAAACCTTGTGCTACAACATCCGACAACGGCGCACGGAACTCGTAGGAGACACCGTCCGCAACACGCTAGGTCTACCGTATCTATAATGGTGGCTTCCTTGTTGAGATGGACTTCTTCGCTGGCTTGGTTTCTAGTTATTATGAGAGTTCTATGGAGCGAAAGCAACACTAAATACACGATTCCCTTTCCCCTCTTCTGCTCAAGAAGCTTGCAATGCGAAGGGGCCTTGGGTTGGTCTCCTTGAACGATATTTCGCGATGATTGGACAAATTGGACAAAAACAACGTAGTTGACGGGCAGTAGTTTTGCGAGGGGCAGGGGGACTAGTTTTGACACAGTGTGCAGACAGGTCACTCGGCAATAATTAACGCGCCACCAACCACGGCCGCGTCTATAGAGGAAGGGGGGGGGGTGTATACATCTGCCAGCCCTGAGCCCGCCTAAGGAGCGCAAAAGACACTTTTCGGGAAGCAAGAATAAGGTGGGCGCAACTTTCCTTGTGCACCCGGAAGCGAATAGTAGACGCCGGTACTAGCACACCGCCACCAACCAACCAGTCAAGCAGTTTTGACACGGCCAAAGCACCGAGAGGACAAAGGAGGCCTCCCGAAGGAATGCGAAGAAGACCATAACCGAGACCATTGTCTTGGGTACCGCCCTCTTCGCAGTCACGCACTACCTAGTCATCACCATTCTACTCGTGTAAATCATGAAGGGACGTGACATCGTAGGGGTATAGGGGTAGTTTAATGGTGACGGGCGAGTTTTCTTTCCCCTTTCTCCTTTTGCTTTAATTTGTGGCAGGCCGATGCCCTTCTTGAAATGCGACGTCACGAGCAATTTGCCGTCAGCGCCATGTATAGGCTTGCGCTGAGCAACGGTTGGTTGGTACAGTGTTGTTATACCTATTACCTGGGTTTTTTCTTGTGTTTTCCTCAAACGGCTGTCAGACATTTGCCGGAAAAGATCCCTTAGAAGTCTGCCCGGGACGCACATTCCCCCACAGCGTTAGTCGTGACGTTGCCCACGCCCGTGAGGCCAACAATGGTAAGCACTTTCATGAGCACCACCACCAACTGGTAAGCGTCACCGTCCACACGGCAAGCAGTTCCATCATCGTCATCACCACCATCACTGACTTGCCAGCCGTGTGGCGGTATATTTCTCAGAGGTGTACGTCTTCACCAGTAACTGCCTTTTGCCTCACAGCGTCTGGGGTAAACGCGGGAAGAACGCCTAGATAACCAGGGATTTCCCTATACCCCCCCCCACCAGAGGGGTGTACACCCCCTGCATTTTTGCAACCCCCCACCTGAAATTTCTAAGGTGACCCCACCCAGCTCGGCCACCAACACGTTCTGGTAGAGAGTCCGGCGCAGCGAATTACGCCCTGTACTGTCAAACATGGGCTGTAGGACCACAGTCATGCAGATGATCGTACCATGGATTTGCCCAATCTGTGTGCTAGGTATTCATTGAGCTTCGTGAGACAAGGTGCTAGTCTTTTTTCTTTGTCGGTCGTCTGATTATGCATCTTAATGTTGAAATGCCGTTCATAAGTCAGTCTGGCACCGTTTTAAGATTATACTTGTAATCGGTTGTGTAATCTGTGTAGCTGGCCTCTGCCAGATTTCATCCACAAGAATGTCGTAGCTCGAGAGAAATCAGGAAAGAAGACAAACGAACGGTATGTTCACGTCCGGTAGCGGTCTTCGTGTGACGTGAGCCTGGATTGCCGCACATTTGCGGACGTCGTGAACGCGTGAGACCGAGATCGAGGTGATCGATCGCATCGTTGAGATACCAGAAAACGTAACAACGAATTTTTATTTCGAATCGGTGGCTTGCGCTGCTCCGCAAAACAGAAATGGGATGCTACTGACCCTGGGACCACGACAGCGACAATAAATAATTGGATACGAATTTAGTTGAAACATTTTACGCAGCGCAGGCCATCGTAACACAGCATCGTTTTCTTAACTTTAGTTTGGATCCGCACTGCAGCTTTAACAGCACTACCACACGTTCGATAACCTCCATTTTCAGTGCGCTTTATCGGATTAACAATTTACGAAACGCGTCTGCGTATCTGCGTCTGGGTGTCTATAACATTTAGTACAAGAGATGCAGTGCCACTTTTGCCAGGGCACGTGTGCAAACGTTGGTCAAGAGACGAGTGCTCAACCCCTAAGGGGGAGGCGGGGGGGGGGCTGTGTAGCAAACAAACAAACAAAAGAAAAAGAAAAGAAGAAGATAAAGACAAGAAAGAAACGGGCTCAGAGGTATTCGAACTCTAGTGTTTTACATCAAAACATCACAATCTCATCTTTCTTTGCTCGCTTCTGGCTCCTCCGCGACGCTGAGGTGCCTCCCTTTCTGTGCACTCAATTGCACTCAATGTCTTTGTAGGTCACGTTCGCGCTCGCACATGTCGAACTTGGAGTCACTAAATAGGGAGCAGAGTAGCGACACTGAGCCACGCCGGCGAGCGAGACAGCCATCTTGGGTCCGGCGCGGCTGCGTCACCTAGCAACGGTACGGCAACCGCCCCCTTCTCCACCGGTGAACAGCGCGCAGGCGAGCCAGCTCGCAACAGTGGAAACCTTTTTTCGATGGAGGGGACCCAACATGACGACGCGTTCATGGAAGGAGAAACCACGTGACACGATCGGGCCCAATCGCGGACACCGAACGGCGGCTTCCGCGCGGAAAAGGAATGCGATACTCTGTCCACTATTTAGTGACTCTAGTCGAACTTGCCCCACTGGTAGAGAGTAAGGGCGCCGGCCACAGGGGTGGCATCCATTGTATTTCTCCGTATACGAAGGCGTGCTTTGCGAATGCAATGCATCCTGGACAGGTCCTGGTCGCACGTCACAGCAGACGTCAAGGCACACGCGACCTCAAAAGTTGGCGGCGCCCGTGATCGGCGGCCAAACCGTTTGTAAACAATGTGATTGCTGTCTCTGCACGACGTTTCGGATGTCTTTCGACCACGGTAATTATTTTTATCCGATAATCTCGCAGTAGGACGCGCAGTTTTGCACAAAAGGCATTATACTGTTGACGCCTTTCAAAGATGTGATGACAACCGCGCGTTACGATTCACTGAGCCGATGCAATGTAATGAGAAATGGGCTACCATGTTGCGGAACAAACACCGCATAGTTTAGGCTTCCAAAATACGTTCACCTCTTGGCTTTATGACGGAAAGATGTCGGTATGCGGCAGAACGACATGTAAACAAAGTCACATGACCTCAACATGACGTTTTCTATGACGTGCGACCAGGACAAGATGGCAGTTTTGCCAAAAGCACCCGCTTGAGGGTAGTTACAACAATGGCGGGTTTGTGTCACCCCTGTGGCGCCGGCAGTCGAATTTGCCTCCACCGCTAATCATCGTCGGTTGCTTCCGTATAGCGTCTCTCGATCGCTCGGTGCTCGACTTTGGGGTCTTTTTGGTTTCCTCTCGAGTCGCCCTTTCTTCTGATTGCCGTTTCCTTCGATTCTAATCATATTTTAGTTTCATATATATGCCGACCTTCTCGCGAAATTTTCATATTTCAACTTTGCGAATTTCTAAAATTTTGGTTGTTGTTGAGGCGAATATCGCTTGACGGACAGGTAGAACCTCCCAAGTGCTTTCTACGCGTCCGCGAGATGGACGACCCGCAAGGTGCTACCCGTAACCCTACATTTGTGTCTCTCTCGCAGGCGCCCGTCGCACCCACAGATTGCGTCAGCCGCCACAATGACCTTGTTACCTAGAATCTTACACGTGTAAGCTATATGTATTTGGCCACTTCGTTGCTATAGGTTTATTACTCACCGCGTTACCCAGTCATAAAATTCGGCATAACTTCCCCAAGCAGCACAGCCGGCCCGGGGAATCTCGCAATGGGACCGTTGGCTCACAGCTTGCGGATATCGCCAACATTTTCCCGACTGCTTCCCGATAGCTTGAGGGAGGAAAAAAAGAAGAGAGTGAAGATAAATAAAATTCGTTCCCGACCTACTTGCGTCCGCGAAGTAGTACTAGTATCCTCAAACGCTGTACTGTTCGCGGTTTGCCATTACGTGGCAGTTCTGTGCCATGCGGTGAGGTTCTGGCACAGGAAGGCATGCTGCGAGCTTGAGAACATAGAAGTGTGACAGAGTGTACCTGCAGTTTCAACTAATTCATTCATGTTGTTTCGCAGTATCTACATGCGAGCTCATTGACACCTACTGCCTGTCATTACACTGCGAAATACACTCCTTGATATCACAATAAACAATGACGCACGTGCTAACTTGACAATGCGTGAGCGATCTGAAATAAAAAGTACAACGTGTACTGCGTTCTGGAGAACAATTGTGTAGCTTGCCCCACCCCACCCCCCACCCCCGGGACCTCCATCCAGAGACGTGAACGGAGGCAAGATTTAGGTCTCAGTTAAAGCGCTCTTGGTGCGCCTCCTCTGTAGAATGATAGTCAGTCATGGATACACTCCGCTTTACGCTAAAACGGATCCTTTCGATTTCGTGAAGGCAGAGCCACGGGAACTGCATGCGGGAAGGACATCGAGAATTCGCCGCCATAGGACTTGTCACTCAACTGTTAGTCTCTCACGATGGAAATTGATGTTCTGAGGCTGGAACACAGAGGAAAGGACATACACGCAGAGCCTCAAGGGCCTAAGAACAATGAGCGAGGAAGGAAGGAAGACACTTATGGGGTTACCCATCTGCAGGACTTGAACGCGCGCATCCTGTAGAGTACCGATTAAGGGCCTTACCGATTAAGCTACACGCCTCCCCATTGACTTCCTGGGTTGCGTCCTCTGAAGGGACAAACCACAGCCACTCACTCACTCATTGCACTTTCACTCTTACATGTTTTCTCACTCTCACACACACATTCATACGACGGGGCGACGAGAGCGGCATCCGTTGAGGTTAGAGGTTAGCCAGCTGCAGGACTTGAACCCACATCTTCTGGATTACTAGTCCGGGGTTCTACCAAGGCTTTGTGTGTTCGTCCTTTCTTCTGTGTTCCAGCCTCAGAACGTCAGTTTGGGTCGTATGAATGTATGTGAGAGTGAGAGTGGACTGAGTGAGTGAGTGAGTGGCTGTGGTTTGTCCCTTTAGATGACGCGACCTATAGGATGTCATTGGGGAGGCGTGTTAGCTTAGCTCGATTGATAGAGCACTGGACCGGTAATCGGGAAGATGTGGCTTCAAGTCCTGCAGCTGTCTAACCTTTTCCTCGTTCGTCGTTAGTTTATATTGTTATCCCGTCCTGGTTAATAACACTTACCCTTCCACAACATTGTCCTTAGGGCAGTACAGGACTCACATTCCACCTCAGAAATTATTGTTTCATGTTCCCACGTTTTTCGTATCCTTTTCGTGCGAGCAGCCATTGCTATGAGAATGATGTAGGTCGCTTCATCTTCTTCTTCTTCTATGACTGGAGGCAAAAATGTCTTTCGGCGCTCTGATTGGTTGCTATTGGCGTCCGTGAAATGACTGCTGCCAGTGCTGCGCTTTCAGACATATGTCGGCACAGTTCCCCTAGAAGTCGGCCCAGGACGCACATTTCCCCAGGGCGTCAGTCGTGACGTTGCCCACATACGTGAGGCCGACAACGGCAAGCCCTTTCACCATCACCACCACCACCACCAGTGCTGCGTGAAATACCAAGGTGGTGGTGGAAGCGGTGAAAGGGCTCGCCGCTGTCGGCCTCACATAGGTGGGCAACGTCACGACTCACACCCTGGGGGAATGTGCGTCCTGGGCCGACTTCTAAGGGAACTGCGCCGACATATGTCTGAAAGCGTCTGAGGAAAACCCAGGAAAAACCCCAGACAGCACAGCCGACTCAGGGATTCGAACCCTGGTACCCCTCAGTCTCGTGAAATACCAAGCCAGCTCTGACGTACTGAACTACGCGCTACGAGCAGCTGTGATGTACGAAATTTTGCGCTGCGCGTAAAAACGTAGCTCATGCATGAAGTACGCACCATGCCGGCCGGCCTCAACGTTTGCTGCCAAATCGTGTACGACTTAGTAGATGGTAGCGTCGTGGTTCGTATCAAGCAGAACAGTGCGAAGGAAGAGAGAAGCGTCAACCCTCAACCCACGAGAGTCAAGAATGCAAGTCAAACCTCGACGGTGCCTCATTGAGGACCCTCATAAGGAATTCGAAATTCTCAGTGGATATAGGATTCCGCGATTCCTAGATTTCGCGGATGCACACCCTCCGTTTCCTGTTAGTGATGTAGCCGCCTTCTTAGTCTTTCTTAGCAGCTCGAGCTGTTGACCTGTATGGGCGCGTTAACGCATTAAGCCTGGCGGAATTGCCATGGCTATGGTGTACGTATAGGCCATGCGAAGCGCCAAATCGCTATTTTCATGAAATGCTCGAAAGTGAGAAATACGTAACCATGACAGCGAAGAGAGACTTGAAAAGCGCAAAGAGCCAATTGGTCTCTCAGCAACACTCTTTAAAAAAAAAGGTGTACTTTAAATCCTTTTTTTTTGCCACATATATAACACCATTTTGGAGAGTACAATTACGCTCAAAAGGGTGTCTCCTCACTCCCTCAAGGGAGTAGCATAACACCTTCTCCCTGCCGGGGAGTAATATTACTCTCCAGTAGGGAGAAAGGGGTTATGCTACTCTCTTGAGGGAGTGAGGAGACACCCTTTTGAGTGTAATTGTACTCTCCAAAAGGGTGTCATATATGTGGCAAAAAAAGGAGTTAAAGTACACCCTTTTTTTAAGAGTGAAAAGGATGTGTCCTGTTTTCTCCCTCACATTTACTTGTTTTGTATGTCCCTACTGTCGCCATCCCTGCGGCAACGCGAATCCATACACTGTTAAAACAGATCTTCACCACATAGCACGCTCCTAGCCAACCATCATTCCGAATAATATCATTCTGCACTCTTAGAAATGAACTTCACCGCATAGCACGCTCCTAGCCAACCATCATTGCGAATGATATCGTTATCTGCCCTGATTTGCTGAAAATGGGAGGCGTACGCCTTTTATGTGACAATTATGAACAGCATAAGTGTCACAAAAAAGGCGTACGCCTCCCGTTTTCAGCAAATCAGGCCAGATAACGATATCACTCGAGATCATGGTTGGCTAGGACCGTGCTATGCGGTGAAGTTCATTTTTAAGAGTGTGTGTCCTGATTTGTTCAAAACACGGGGGAGGTGCCTATCTGGGACAAGATAAGCTGTCCCAGATAGGCGCCTCCTCCCATTTTCAACAAATCAATATACAGAATGATATCATTCGGAATGATGGTTGGCTAGGAGCGTGCTATGTGGTGAAGTTCTGTTTTAACAGTGTAGCATCTGCTCTCCTACACTCTTAAAAATGAACTTCACCACATAGCACGCTCCTAGCCAACCACCATCACGAATGACAACGTTCTCGCCCCTGATTTGTTGAAAACAGGAGGAGGAGCCTATTTTGTGCCGTGCCCATTATGCACGGCACAAAATAGGCTCCTCCTCCTGTTTTCAACAAATCTAGGGCGAGAACATTGTCATTCGGGGTGATGGTTGGCTAGGAACGTGCTATGTGGTGAAGTTCATTTTTAAGAGTGTATATGAACAGCATGGTGTGTATATGAACATTTCCGTGGTTGCAGGCATCGTGTCATACCTGAGGTCTACGAACTCCAGTTCCTCAGCAGTGATGGGAAAGAGGTTTCGAGAAATAGCTGATAGCACGTTCTTCCTGATGCACATTCGGCGCAGGTGAACGAGCATCTTGAATGCCGCAGCCCCGTACCAAAACACCTTTCCGTTATCGATGAGCAGCTCGCGAAGCTCAGGTGCGAATATGTCGAACAGGCTTTCGCCGATTCTGTACAGGGAACTGTCCCTGACGGCGATGCTGTACAAATTTGTGAAGGTGCCTAAAAGATGCCATTTCCACTGGAACAGTAGATTGCAGTTTACTATCTGAAAAACAGAAAGGGAAAGGAGCACAGTGGTATGAATATTTGCCAGACTGCTGTAGATAAATTGAGGAGGGCTGTAGTTTATACGCGCATAATGCTGTAAGGAAATTGCATCATCAAAAGTGAAGGAAACACAACAGGTCCATGTGTCGCTGCCCTGCTAGAAATGGCCTCGAAAATCTCATTGAATTCAATTGGATATCATGCAGACAAATACCATTGAAAATCGACAGAAACACATAAATTCTAATTCCCCATTGATGATTTCGAACAAAGATTATATTGAAAACAACTGGTATTTTAATACGTCTCAATGACAAAGATTAACATAATAACACAAATACATAGTAAAACCCAAAGAAACCCGCTTGAAATCTTGAAAGAAATCTTGTTTTGCCCTGAGCCAATGTGCTGCTGCAAGGAATTTCCCCTTCAAGTCGCCCTGAAATTCCGTGCTTTGTGCCAACGGCATGTTACGTGTTTTGATGCCAACCTCACACTGACATGCTGTTGTAGCAGCGTTTTTTGGGACCGTATTTCTTGCAGGGAAGCTCGTATAGGAGGCGGCAGGCAAGAGAGACAAAAGGCATTTCTCACGATGTGGTGAAGACACATTCTGGCCGAAGTTTGATGGCGTTATTGTTACGCAACACACACACACACATAAATGGGATGATGATGTGGTGGGTCATTCTCCGCTGTTATGGCGCAAGAAAGGCAAATTGGACGGGAAATCGCGAGTCACCAGGTGTACGAAACACAAAAGCATATGATCCCCGAGGAGCTGGGTGGTTCAGGAAATTTTGTCGTCGTCGCAGTTCGTTGTTCGGACTTTGCAAATACGTGCCCCATGCGTTTACTCGTTGTGGATTACGGCAATGTGTGTTGATGATGGAAAGTACGCTTTGAAAGCCATCGAAGCGCTGAATCAAGTTTTTATTGCGACTATTCACACTTCCGCAAGGCACCTGAAATAACTTTCAGCTTCGATATATGCGATATTTTCACATCTACTGTATTGTCATATGTAACAATAGATTTTCACGCAGAAACCGCACCGAGTGTAATTCCTTTTTGCACCCAAGACATCCTTTCTGCTCATCAGTACGGCTTCGAATGTCACTACACCCTAAAAAAAAATTGACAGTTGGTAACGGTTTCACTGCATTTCATGTTGGTATCTTCCCATCAGCGTTCATAATGCCTGCGAGATCAGAGGTAAAAGCGTAAAAAGAACGGGAATGGCTGACACATCGACAACTTAACTTAAAAAAAAACGCTAAGATCCTGAAGACAAAGTGCAAATTGCTTGAGGTGCGCGGCCGACGACCTCACACACCGACGTTTCATAATAGACTGATAACTCCGCTGGCGACTGGCGGAAACGCTTCCACTTATACGTGCTGTGCAATGTTGCACGGATTGCAAAAACAATAGCTTCAAGTAGAAATGGCAATACGAAGTTAAAACGGCATCTGTACATTTGTTGAACTATTCACGAACATTTGAAATGACGCGAACTATTTTACAACGCGGACAAGGGAACACGTCTTTCGGCGTGCTAGAGATAGTCAAACAAATCGCTCCCCTTGGCGACATCGGCATATTCCGGGCAGGCAAAAACTGCCTATCTTCAACAGTAAGGGGAAACATGTTAATTGGTATTCTCTTTGTTTGGTTTCAGTAAATTGTTTTATGAGTGATCTACAAGTTCCCTTCCGTTGTGGTCAGGAATTTTTGTTGGACTAGTCAGTGCCAGCAGACCAGTCATGGAAAAGTCAGGATAAATTTGAAGGTTACACTTTTGTAGACACCCTGATATGTAGTTGCTTGTTGATTTTTTTTTGTTACTTACTTGGTGCGTTTTTTGAACAAATTTTCATTTTATATAATCCACTACGCTCCAGTGTCAATATTTCAACTTTTTTCAAAATACGAACTTTACATACAATGCGTATTCTGGATTCTCATTTGTTCCAATTGCACCAATTCCTTCATTCAATCGGTTCCTCATTTTCTGCAGGGACGTGCAGCGGTCCTTCCAGACAATCATCGTGTCTTCCAGAATCATCGTGTCTCATTGGCTCCCATCATGCAAATTCCTATTCTCATTCTCATTGATTCATTCTCATGCAATTCTCATTGATACCGATTATGCCAATTCCTTCAGTTGGCTTCTCATTCCTTGTATTGGTGCAGTCTGTATCACACAACATGTTGGATCTTTTTAAATAGATTGGAAATTAGCGTTCCTCGTTGATAACCGTTAAAAAAATCATTGAATTGGTTTCTTAGTCCCTGGTTGCGGTCTTCGCAAACACAACATGGCGGAGCACGATGTCGCGAAGGCAGCTGGTCTGAAAAACTCCCAATTGCCTCAATACTGGGCTTGTACACATTCAAGGAATAGACCTCTCCCTGTTTGTAAACAAATGACGTCATAGTGTTCGGCAGCGCCACGAGCTTGGTAGAGTTGAACTACGCTCGGAGCTAGAGGCGAACAAGGTCGCGCCGAAAGCCACGGTTTTGAGCACAGGGGTGACACAACCCCGCCATTGTTGTAACTACCCTCAAGCGGGTGCTTTTGGCAAAACTGCCATCTTGTCCTGGTCGCACGTCATAGAAAACGTCATTTTGAGGTCATGTGACTTTGTTTACATGTCGTTTTGCCGCTTACCGACATATTTTCGCCGTCATAACACCAAGGGATAAACGTATTTTGCCAGCGTAAACTATGCGGTGCTTCTTCCGCAACATGGTAGCCCGTTTCAGCTTAGTTTAAGTACATCGCATCGGTTCGGTAAGTCTTAACGCGCGGTCGTCATCATATCTTTGGAAGTTGTCAACAATACGAGGCTTTATGTGTAAAACTGCCCGTTTTATTGCGAGATTATCGGATAAAAATAATCACCGTGATCGAAAAACATCCAAAACGTCGTCCAGAAACAACAACCGCATTGTTTACAAACGGTTTGGCCACCGATCACGGGCGCCGCCATCTTTAAGGTCACGTGCGCCTTGACGTTTGCTGTGACGTGCGACCAGGACCTGTCCAGGATGCATTGCGTTCGCCCAGCACGCTTTCGTCTACGGAGCAATACATTGGATGCCACCCCTGTGGTTTTGAGGGGATTATGAAGGTCGCTGAAAATGACGCGGCTTTCGGTCCTCCTTTTCTTTAAATATAGGAAGCAATGAACAAGTGCCCATTCGTGGAACCCAGCCCTCCCATTCTGATTTGTTTCGGTTTCAGTCTGTCTACCAACGCCATGATGACGTTTCTCGGGCAGAGGTTTATTGACCGTCTGATGTCTCATTAGTGTACGCTGCGTACGTAAGGGATAGCGTGGTTGTTCTGGACACTGCGCTTTATGTTTTGCGCATGCGCAGAACCACCGACGCAATCCCTTACGTACGCAAAGGCGATATAGCGCATACGATGCACTAAAACTCTCTATTGAATCTCATTCCACTCTAAAAACAGAACTTCACTGCGTAGCACGCTCTGCGTCAACGATTGCTAGGAATGATGGGGTTATCGGAGAGTCATGGAGGCGTACGCCCCACACTCTCTTTCGAATCAGAGGCGATAACCTTATCATTCGGGTCAACGGATGCATGGTGCAGAGCGTGCTATGCGGTGAAGTTCTCTATTTAGAGTGTGGAATGGCCTAAAGAATTCAATGAGACCATGCCTTCTATTTCCAGCAGGGAAGTAGTAAATATACCACGATGGTATACGCACAACTGCATGGCCGCCGACCCAGTGCATGGAAATGAACTCCCTGTACAGGTCAACAGGTGACAAGGCATTTTCTTCAGGAATTGAATTTTCACCATCTTTTGCTGCCAGGGATAAGAAGGTACAGGAGCCGCACGCGGCTCATATCTCCCCCCCCCCCCAATACAGTTTTTTGTCCCCTTCGCAATCCCATTCAGAACGATTTGTCTGCATCAGTTACCATTATTCTCGAGGCGAACAATGTTCAACCAGTGATGACAGATGCCACGGACGAGTACAGCTACCCACCACAAGCTAATTTCATTTCGTCTTTATTTTCTACGTAGCACCCTTTTGCTGCGTGTACAGCTTGGGACAAAAGTTTACGGAACACGTCACTGGCGTATTCCTTCATCCGAGCGGCCCCCTCTTAGCTGTAAGGAAGACGTCGAATAAGAAACGGGTGACCGGCTGTGTTATCCACCTCCCAGTATGTGTGTCCGCTCGTGTTTGCTGCCAGGGCGTCTCTCCAATGGAAAAATATGACACCCTAGTGTTCCGTAAACTTTTGTCCCAAGCTGTACCGATGGGTTCAGCATTCGTAACGCGAGCCGCCGAACCAGAACCGAAGACGTGAAGTTTGTGTTTGTTGGCTCGCTTCGCTGAACAGATACAAACTGTCATGAACGCGTTTTGAAATGAAAACGCAGTTAATATCCCGCAACAAATATTCGTTACCACTTCAGTTCAGCGACATGGAGTTCAGCCATGAGGACAATCCTGGTACCATGTTCCCTGACGTACCGTACACGAACCGTACGTTCGCGTTGTAGCTCGGTAGGACACATGGGCGTGCAGGCTGCCACACAGTTGTTATGAACACTCGTCGGTTGTCCGTCCATAGGTACGGCAATATTTACCTATCCAACAAAAATCGTAGGGGCACGACACTGAATCAGTTGCACTGCCTTCACTTGCGATTGGAATAGTTACCGTAAGTTCTTTCAACGAAACATTCAACGAGCGGAACGAAACTCCTTCAGCACCATCAGGAGCAGCCAAGGCAGAAACGTCAACCTTCTTCAGGACGACCTCCTGTGCTTGCGAGATCTCTTGAAAGACTTCGTTGGGAAGCATAATTGCCGTGAAGCGGTGCAGTTCGAATGTCGTCACGAGTTGTCCTATTGCTGTCCTTTTGGCACTCTGTAAAGTTGAACGCGTAATAAGGATCACGTTGGGATTACGAGATAGCTGAATTTTGATACCAAGGAACCTCAGCAGCCATTCAACGGAAATCCTTTTGTTAAATAAAGTGCACCTTGGATGCGTACATTTGTAGGCTCGTACTATGTGCATTTGCCTGTGTCTGTTTTCTCTCTCTCTCTCTCTCTCTCACTTGTTTGCCACGCTTATCCTTAGCCTTTTCGGGGGGAAGATAGTTCCGAGAGGAAATAATAGCGTGAAAGATTTTGCACATGAACTACTTTTACCAGTACCACCTTGAAATGTAGCGGTACCGGCACTCCATTACTGAGAAATAGTAGCGAACGTGCATGCTGGCAGCGATACTGGTAGGCACGCTACGTGCAAGACAGCACTAAGCAAGCAAAGAGCGATTGTTTTGCTGAAGCCGCATGCGCGCAGTCTTACAAGGAATATTGTACGCGTTAATGAAGCATTCGCGTTATGGAGCTGAAGTTTCACTCAATGAGTAAAAAAAAACAGAACGCACATTGATGAGGTCATTTGAAGTTTGGAAGCCCCTGCATATCATTCTTATGCCCTCGAAGTCGGGTGTGGTGAAGCAGCCTTGGGGAGCTAGGTCAACACACGGTCGCTGGCAGGATGCGCTGGTGGGCGTAAGGAGCGACACGCACAGCCACAGCATGAAAAGACAACCTGCGGTATACATGGAGACAATCTATTGTCAGACGTACTGGGAGAGAGAGGTATTAATTGTTGACAGATATGTTGCAGTTCAGAATATGTGAAATGTGTCTATGACACCACACAAGTACAATAATGCGGTGTAGGTGTAAGACCGGGTCGCATAGCTGCAATTTTAGCTGCAGCGCCAGAGCACCAGCGGCGCAGCGGCAGCTACAGGAGCGGTCTCATAGCTTTTGGCAGCAGCGCCGGAGCGCCGAAGCGGCCGAGATTCACCAGGCGTTCCCGGATCCAAGAATTCGGTTGCTCTGGCGTTCGTCTTTCCAGCCAATCAGACATGGAGGAAGGAAACACAGGAGCGGCCCTTCCATGTGTTTGCCATGGGGACGAGCGTGCCAGCTTCGCATTGCATTCTGGGATGCTCCTGTCTACCATGTGATCGCTCACCTGACCCCAAGAGCATGCGCAGGCCGGCTGCCTAAGCAGACGACGGGAGCCATGAATGCAGCTCAGATATCTGCACTGTGATGGACGCCGCGCGTCCAGTTTTATTTGTGTATGATCGGAGGTTTGCTCTTGGTTTACCCTTCTGGTACAAGACCGGTCAGGGTCTGCAGGACAAGCATGCAGGACTACAAACCTCATTCGTGGCAGCGACGTTTGGGTGACGGCGTGGCCACGTTTTGTGTTTGTTGCTGAAGTGGTAAAGCATGCCAGTAATCAAATTTGTACAACAATGAAGGAAATCAGATGAATCTGCAACTGTAGCACAGCACCAGCTTGCAAACAAACGATTCAAGATGACTCTGTCACAGACAGGAGTACGAAACAACCGATCAAGTACGTACTTACGAATGAAACGTTATTCCCGTGACAGAGCTGCTTTCGGTTGAACGACAGCCGTAACCGCGGTAAGCACACGTTACCAAAACGTTGTTTCCGCAATGGTGCTCACATTTTAAGAGTAAATGACCTTAGAAAAGCACGGAAAGCAGCTCGAGCATCATAGCGTTGCTAAACCGAAACGTTACAGAGGATCACGTGGTGGACAGGAAGTAATGGCGGTTTTGAAAGGAGCGACCGCCAGAGGGGTCCCACGGAAATCTGTTCGAAACGGCCGCTCCTGTGTTTCCTTCCTCCATGCAATCAGATGTAGGCGTATTGGGCTCGTCGAGCTTAGCGTTGGTGACATCGGTGGAAATGGATTTGTCTTGTCGTTGCACTGCGAATAACGCATGGCTTCAAGAGGGGGAGCCGTTTGACGACAGGCAACCGATCTTCTCATGAGATCTGCACTTCTGGTCATACTTGTAAAGAACCTCGTAGTCCTTGCTTTGCCTCGAGTGCATATCATAAACCACCATGAAATCCCCTGTTGTGATCTCAGCCCCTTGCAAGTTGTATAGTCTTTGGCCTAAGGTGAACAAGCGACAAAAAAGACAGGTGTGTAACACCAAACACAAAAACAGGTGGGTTGATTGCCGACAGTGTGTGGTTTATAGTATTCCGTTATCCCGTGGAAGAGTGTACATCGGCCAGACGGGCAGGTGTATCAATACTAGGTTACGTGAGCACGCGACGTTGTTGAAAGGGATGCCACCGTTGGGTCACTTGGCATTCCATTGTGATAGATGCGGACGCTCGCCTGCCTTTGATAAAACTTCAATAGAAATTAATCTCCGATCGCAGCAGGATCGAGAGATATATGAAGCATTTATGATAGAGGAAAAAGGGGAAAAATGTGTCAGCGCTCACTCTATCGCCCTCATACAGGAGGAATTGTGGTACCTAAAAAATAGGTAGGATACATAGGGGAACGTGTACCTACTCTGGTATTTAAGAGTGTATGTGTATTCAACAGTAAAGTAGTCGTGAGTTGCAGTTCGTCCTGTTTTGTGTCTGCCTTTTGTCTCTGTTTGTGGCTGAGGCGGTGTGAATTCACCATGAAATCCTTTCTCGAGGTCGTAGAGCACCGCCCTTTCAATTCGGGAGCTGTAAGCTTCTGTCTATCGGTGGATTAGCGCTTTGCCAGTCCCTTGACTTGGGCATATGTCGTAACTACCTAGTCGCGTTTGTAGCCGTCGCTTGTAACCACATTTATTTCATCAATGCGTACATGAATTGCTTATGATCGAGGATTGCAGGGCAGTCAGTCATATCAAACGCATGTGACAAGGTGATGTTCACATTACAGCCCTGCATCGGCTTGGGCCCCCGACCCGACCCGCGGGCCGGGCTGGGCTTGTTATTGGCTTTGTGCTCTAAGATACACGAATTATGACGAAATACGCCAACTCCGCTGGCCAGGCCGGGCCCGGGCCGACAAACGTCTTTCCGAGAATGAGGCTTGGCCGGGTCACGCAGCTAATTCCACACAATGGAGGACTATTTGTTCATATCATCACACGCGTGCGACATTCTTGTGCATATATTTGCAAAGACTAACAAAGAGCACTGCATTATAGCGTACGATTCGATCCTCTAGAGCAGCGTTTCTCAACTGGGGTTTCGCGAGCCTTGTCCTGATGTTCCGCGAACAGCGCGACTGAATCCGACAATATCTCCGTGCCACGCTTTTGCTTTTCTCTTATGTTTCGGAAGCCTTACAAGCACTAAGAAAGTCGGAGCTATTCGGGAGAAACATCGGAGCTTCTGTTTTGCCTGTATGGATTTAGGCTTTACAAGCATCAGTGGCCACCCACAACGAATTATCTGCGTGGAAGTATTGTGAAACAGTTGAATATGTTCGATAAACATCAAGCGACATCTTGCGATAAAAAACGATAAAAAATTAAATGAAGTACAACTACGCAGTTAAATTATCAGCTATACAGAACAAACATTTGCTAGCCGTACGACGTCTATAGTTCACCTCACCCACCTCCCCAAGCAGCACACAATATTGGGCCCATATTGGCTGGTCATTGGTGATACAGGTCCAATATGGGACCCGCTTTGCCAAGATTTTCCCCATATTGGCTGAAAATGGGCAATATGGGCCCCATATTGCCCAGTTTGAGCCAATATTGTGAAAATCCTGGCGATATGGGCCCCATATTGCCCGCGTACACCCCACATTGACTGAAAATACAGAAAATGGTACGATCTACACAGTTACCGCAGTGCCATGGGTTCCTCGTCGTGACACGATCACGTGTTCCCTCGAATAACATAAGTTAAGAACCACTGCTCTATGACATTCTCAAAGCCACTTCACATTTCTCCTGACTCCACGACCATCACCACCACGTTCCTGACTCCAGACGTATTTCACAATCACGTTCGGAAAGCTTGGTGAGAGGGGTAGGGATTGGGAGAAGGAGTTTATCGATAGCATCCTCTACGTCCGCAAAAACTTGCTGTGCAAAAAAAGCTGTGTAACGACAGCCCCCTTGCAGGCTTGCGTTCTGGATTTAATTTTGTGTCGTGCTGATGCGATGCTAAACCGCCAGCACTTGTATGTCTGCGGCCTTGTTTTCTCTTCTTATAAATTTACTGATTTACTGATGAATTTGTTTGATAAGCCCTAGAAACGCGTACGTCACGGCAGGGAATACTGGGCCGAGATCTACTCGCTGAGCCACCGGGAGAGGCCGGGCTCTATTCGTTAACTACTCACTTGTCTCACTGTCACTTGACTCACTTGTCACTTGTCACGATCTCGCCGGCCCTGCGTGTAATTCCATTCGCTAAATCATGTTTTAAAACAACAATGTGAAGCGGTCATTGCTTGTATTTGAAAAGATATCTGACATGTTCATTTGTTCTGAAACGTGCATATATCTTAAATTTGTACTTCCACGTCTACCCAACGTTACCCCCCCCCCAACACACACAAACACACGTCAGTTGTGAAAATACAGATGGAGTACAAAAAATATATATATATATCTATACAGTGATAACACGAACTACGCCTGTACCTTCCTTTGTGTCGGATGGCACAATTTGAACGCAAGGCAATCCTGCTCATCGTACAATTGTGAGCTCCTGAGTCAAGCACTCCCACAGCGATCGTCTTACAGCCGAACCTGCTCATGGAGCTGTTACGCTCGGCTATGCCTACATCTCCATGAAGCCATAGTGTCGTCACCATTATCACGTCACGTGGTTGTTCCTGGCAGGACGTCCAGGGATTCGTTTTCGGTGCATCATCGAAAGCAGTTCTGGAGTCGTAGCTCCATGGAAGAGCCTCCTCGTCTCTCCGTTTTATCTACTCAACTTGGCTCTCCGGGCGTATATGAAAGCCCCGTCCAGAAGCTGAGGGATTGGAAGCTCCAAGTGATATCTGCGAAGGCTGTATAATAACGAACAGCCCACGTTCCAGCCACACCGAGATGGTGGCCGCGTGAGACACCTGGTGGTCACAGGGAGTGGTACAGCTTGGGACAAAAGTTTACGGAACACTGGGCTGTCGCATTTCTTCAATGGAGCGACAACCTATCAGCAAACAAGAGTGGACACGCATGCTGAGAGATGGATGGAATTGCGGACCACCCGTTTCTTATTCGATCTCTTCCTGATATCTGGCAGGGGGCAGTTCCGATGAAGAAATACACAGGTGCCGTGTTCCGTAAACTTTTGTCCCAAGCTGTACGTGCAGCTGGGCTCAACCTTTTCTGCTGTTGGAAGCCTACGAACGTGATCTTCGCTGTGTTCATAACCGTGCTGCTTAATTAGTGAAAGTTAGTGTGCAAGGCCGCGACAGCGGTGTCCAGAGGCTGGTATGGCCGTGCTGTGCGACCGGCGAAGTAAATTGCTTTGAGGGCGGTGTTCACTGTCGTAACCGTAAAGGTGTAACGTTCGATGTCCATGTTGATGCCGATGTTCGGGTTCCATCGCAGAACCATTGTTGAGCCTAGTGGTGAGCTCATTTGCTCCATAAACCATTTGCAATAGTTCCTTCAGGTATGAAACAACAATTGTGTAGGGGGGTATAAATCCACCGTATGCTGACAACAAATAAACAAAACACTCGTTTACAGGGCCGGTACGCATTTGGCGCGCCACATAGGGACGTTGCTGTTACAAACCAAATTTTGATTCGACAACAGTGATGTTCCTATGGGAAGTTATCCCACGGCAGGCCGTTCAATTCACCAACATAACAAACGTAGATGAGCAATGCGCTGGATGCCCAACGGCAGCAGTGACTGATCAGCAGGTTCCGTTGCCCAACTGTCGTATGTGGTACGGGCAACCTGCTTTTATGTGCGGGCGTGGACAGGGATGCTGTTTATCGAATGTTTTTTTAGAGTTTCATTCAAACCAAAGCTGATGATGATGATGATGATGATTGGGAGTTTAATGGCGCATTGACAACAAAGTCAAACCAAAGCGTCTTTTGTTGTTCCGTCAGTCAGTCAGTGTAATAAAAGGTTGACAGCTGCGACAGGTCCTGTGAATTCGTATGTTTGTTGTCGTCCAGTTATGTTTTTGCTTGAGCCGTGACATTTCTAGTGGCTGATAATGTCTGCATATATACTGCGTGCGACACAGTTGTCTGAGATCAGCAGACCGTGCTTTGTCCCATCTCAAACCTCCAGGTGTTGTGATATTATTTATTTCGAGCAACAAACACGTGCACCATGTGGTCCACCTTTAAGTACAATATTGGCACAGCATTTTCGAAGGCAACCAAGCAAACACGGGTTGCATAACTACTTTTTTCTATAATCAAACTCAAACTCAACTACTGACAGGCTATTTCAGATAATCGTGTTGCGAGCACCACACTGCATTCCACCGCCTTGGTGCGCGTAAAGCATAGGACATTGGAAATTCCGTTAATTTTCGGTATTGCGCGTCAGCAGCACGGGACAGCACGTTACTTATAATCAAGGGACCTTTTTCTTTCTTCTATGCAACTCTTCAATGACACGCCTTCTACATATTTCTTCAGTTTCCTTTCTCGACAGTTACACGTAAGAAGACAAAGAAAAGAGATCCTATTCCAATTTAAAAGATCCGTAAAGAGGGCTACTCACATATGAATGACATGTTGTAGAGCGTGCATACGTGCGTCGAATAAAGGGGAAAGTGGACAAGGGCACAAGTATGATATATGGCAGACACGGTATTGAGCACGTTGCTAAGATACGCAGAATACTGATATCACGGGCTGGAATTGTAGCGTCTGGCGTGGCGACGTTGCGGAAACCTAGATAGAATAGAAACATCCACAATCAGTTTCTTATCCAATTTCTCAGTTTTGCAATAGTGTCCAGTGACAGCCACGCTACAGAGGGGGAGGTACAAATACAAATTAATAAACAGCAAGAACAACAACTGCGGTTTGGTGACGATGATTGAGGTGTTTCATCGCAAGAGGCGATACTGTACCCCTTCGCCCGCGGTAATATGGTTTATGTGGCTCGCAGTGGGGACGCAAGCACTACGTTTTCCAAAAAAGGTTTGTGCTGTTTTTAGGGCAGAGCGTAGGTGGGCTGGATTTGACCAATAATTTTGTCATAGTCAGTTTATATATGTAACATAGCCATCCCCAAAACATAATCATCCCCACCCCATAGCTGTGTCACACGAAGGGCGACCCCTCAGTTCAACGAAATGGGGGAGAGGGCTCCGTCAAAGAACAATTTGGGATCGACGCTTCGACTGTTCCCAGCAGTCCGAACTCAGTCATCGTCTCATCCAGTTTGTACGCATTGTAAATAGTATGTAAATACACCCGTAGCGCCTTCATCATACAGTCTCCCAATGCACCATCTCACGCCATCCTCAAGCCACCGCCACGCGAGAGTTACACGAGTCGACAGGATTATCCTCAATCAGTGCCGCAATGCCGTGAAAGAAGTATCTCAACATCGCAAAGTTCTCTGGGTCACCAGACGATGTCCCAATCGAAAAGTGACCTCGTCTGTTTCAGAAGAAGACAGCAGAGCTCGTGTGGTCACAACAAGACAGGGTGAGCTACTTTCATAAGTACCTTGAGGGGGAAGCTTTCAAGTGCTACTTGTTCGACGTCTTTGACACTGACATACATGAGGGATCGTTTCGGAGCTGTAGTGACCGATCCTTTTGGTGAATTTATTCACCCGAAACTCAGGAAGGACCAGAGTATCAAAGGGTACTATGATGCAAAATGTAAATTGAGCAATGTTGCAGAGCTAAAGAACAATCATATTTACTCTGGCTTCGTTGATGGACTCTCTCCGCATATCGAGATCACTTTTGCGAGTATTTGCATCCAAACGCCGTTGGAGTGGCTCACCGTTGCTCAAGGTATCGAGGCATCTCAGAGGAGGTTTGGAATAGCGTCTCGTGCCCAAAACACGACAAAACGTGGCATCCAGGGGAGCGCCTTCGACGAGGGACAGATCCCGTAACGTGCCCACAAGCGAGTGCGGTATCTGTGCCAGGAGGGGGACCCACAGAAGGATGCATTGGCACAGCGAATGCCCCAACAAAGTGCAGGTTGCCAACGCCCAGACAGACTCGGGAAACGAGGAAGGCGACCCAAGGCATCACTAATTCACTCCGTGCGCTGTGTTTGACACAGGAGCCACCATCTCCTGTATAAACGAATCTGGTTTTCGACGACTCAAGCAACAATCCATCAACAACTCGAAGATCAGAGCAGGACAAGTGAATTCAACAACCACCACCTTGGGTCGCACCACCACCGAGTTAACCATTGGAAACACAACCAAGACTGTGACCGCCCATGTTCTTCAAGTTATGCAACACGAACTTTTGCTTGAACTGGACCAGTGCGGTGCTCTTCAATCTTTGATTGATTGATTGATTGATTATGTGTTTAATGGCACAAAGGCAACAAAGGCCATAGAGCGCCAAAACCATGGTGAGTGTGTCGGATATGATTATGGGAAAGATGATGTGAGAGAGTGTGTGGTAGTTAAAACCTATCTACAGGTATGAGGTATGAGCGATGAGCGATGAGATTGACCAGGATAAGAGAGAGAGGGGGATGACGATAACAAGCGAGCATGACAGTTAAAAGCTATCTACAAGTGTGACAATGAGATATTTACATGAGGAGTTCGGTGATATTGGATAAAAGCGGAGCAATGCTTAACATCTACATCTGACTTAGTAGCCCACACATGGTCAAAAATTAGATGACATTATCAAACGGCACAAGAGGAGTGTCACCCAGTAGAAGGGCTGGGTGGAGTGGGACATGGTATCTGTAGAATGCGGTGAAATACTGTTGGCGTTGGTGTTCGAAGTGAGGGCAGGATGCCAGTCTTCAATCTTTCTCTGGGCTTATCAACGCCCACGCTGACCTCACGACCGTAGAAGTTATGCGAGCAGATCACCACTGTCACCACACCAAACCAAGATCAACCCACCTGTGAGTTCAAGTCACCACTGCAACCACACAGCGACCCACATATCACACAAATTCTCGATAAGCATCCGTCACTATTATTAAAACCTCAAACTTATATCGGATCAATATCTCTCAAGAAACATTCCGTCAACCTGACGAACAACACCCCAATTTGTTATGTGCCTTACCGAACATCATTGGCCGACAAAGAGATAAGCATACAGGTGGAATCGCTTGTAACGGAAAACTTAATTTGACCATCCCAATCGCCCCCCGCCTCCCCAGCGGTACTTGCGAAAAAGAAAGACGAATGGAAAACTAGACTGTGTGTGGACTAGCGCAAACTATAACTCACGCAATCCGATCACCAACCAATTCTCAGACTTGACGACTTGTTCGACGCCTTGGGCAATTCCAGGATATTCACCACACTAGACGTGAGGGCAGGATACGGGCATATGCATACGACAAAACAGGACATTAAAAAAAAAACAGCTTTCGTGACTCATAACTGTGACTATGAATGGCATGTTATGCCTTTTGGCTTACGGAATACTCAAGCTACATTGCAACGTGTAATTTGGACTCTCATTGAGAAACACCGTCTCAAAAATGTACTGAACTATTTCAACGACATCATCGTCCACTCTGAGACAAAAGAACAACATCTCGAGCATCTTGCGGCATTCCTAAAGGCCCTGGAGTCCTAGAACGTTAAGCTCAAAAGAAAGAAATGCAAATTTGCCACTACACGCATCGACTTCCTCAGGCATAACATCAGCGCAGGGAAGCTGCAAGCACGAACTGAAATCGTTACCGCAATCACACGGTACCCGACACCAACGAACATAAAAGACGTTCAGCGATTCCTAGGAGCTGTAAACGTCTACCGGACGTACATCGATGGTACATCGATAATTTTACAGAAACAGCCTTACCATTAACGAAGCTTTTGAAGAAAGCTGCTAAATGGAATTGGACGTCAGACTATGCTGCTTCATTCCAGCGCTTCAAATATGCTTTGGTGAAACGACTGATCTTGACAATTCACGACCTAGCCAAGCCCTGTACAATATACGCGACGCCTGCAACGGAGGTATTGGAGCAGTACTAATACAGATAGGCGACGACTACCTTGAACACCCTGTTGCCTCTCACTTCCGTAAGCTTCACGACCACGAAAGGAACTATGCCATAACAGAACTGGCATTGGCAGCTTGGCATTAGTCGACGCTATTGACAAATGACATTCCTACCTCCATGGACACCGTTTCCGTGTAGTGACAGACCGCGCAGCACTCAAGCGGCTGAAGACCATAAAAAAAAAGAAAAAGGAAGACTTTTCCGCTGGTCACTCAAGCTTTCTGTCTACGATATGGATATTGAACATGAGAAAGATAGCGAAAACAACGAAACGTGCACGTTATCCAGAACACCTGTTATCAACCTTCTTCATATTGAAGACATTCGGCAAGCGCAGTCCGAACTAGAAAACAGAGAGATAAATGGAACCCCTGAGCAAGGAATCACTGTCGCGCGCAAGGAGGGATTACGTAAAACCCTTGTACCACCATCGTTGCGCAAAGAAGCAATAAGGAATGCGCACGAAAATTACGGCCATGTCGGAGTCAAAAAGTCCGCCTGCCGTTATCAACAAATCAGTGGCGATGACGTTGTCATTCGGGATGAAGGGATGATGGTTGGCAACGAGCGTGCTATACACAAAAACGCGATTCAAGGAATGGGCGCCGCCATTAGTGTTGCCACCCCGTGGTAGTCACGGGAACTGTGCACGTGTGGACTGCCGTTTGCCGAGTTAGTTCCTTCATTCTGCCGTGTGTGTTTTCGTTCTTTGTCGTGTCCGTTCGTGTTCATTTCGTGCCGGTTTATTTTCTCCCGTTCGGGAACGGGTGTAGAAAAGATATCGCATCGGCCAGCGCTCCTCACGACACAATTGTGCATATCGCACGCGGAAACAAGCAATCGTCTTTTTGCTTGGTCTTTCGAACGTTGATACGCTACTCAGATGTTTACTGGATGACTAGTTATATGGAATGTTGCGTTATCGTCCGTCATAATCATTAAAGACGGCGGCAACGAGTATTTATCCCAATGGGAAGGGATATTTTGGCAGTCCACCCTTGTTATGTCGTCGCTGGGAACGAGCCAGTGAAGTATATAAGGGAAAAAAATAGCCTGGTGACAAAGCAAAACCAAAACCTATGGAACAACCAACAGCCAGATGGACCAGGTGGAGGGTTTCGAGGCAGCGCTACCTATACGTGGTGATGTGAACGTGAAGCAGGCAGAGGAAAACATGGCGGTTTGGGGGCGGTATAGACGATAGCAAATGCATGGGGTGAGAATTTGCTTTGCTGCTTTTTTTTTCTGCGAAGTGATACCATTTGGAAAAAAATATGGATAAAACTTCATGCAAATGACTATCAGTCTGCAAAGTCTGAAGCGCCAGAAAAGCATTTTCTATTTTTTCGACGCAATCAAAATGCGTAACCTTTGCGAAATTCATTGTGTGTATATATATATATATACCTATAAGTTGAAGCGACATATTAGAACGCGACAACAATTGAGTAGTAATTTGGTACCAACGAAATAACCCTCCCCACTGTTTCTTTGTTCTCGTAAATATATCCCCCTCCACGAACGTAGAATCGAACACATTATTTGATATAATTTAGATTCCATCAACCAAGGAAAGCATACCATGATACGGGTTATTCGTTTCTCTCTTTCTCTCTCTCTCTCTTTGTGACGAATCTATAATTAGTTCCCCATGTCATACACTTGTATTTATAATATTAAGCGGTGCAAAATATGTGAGGTGTCTATTTCATCTTGACGTGTTGCGCCGTCAATAAAAGTCGAGTCAATAAAACTTCCCCAGGTGAGGCTCGAACTCACAACCCCGGCATTACTCACAAGTACTGTCATATAAGTACCGTGCGCTAACCAATTGCGCCACTGGGGAACACAACGTTGAACGCGTTAAAATGTCATCGAATCCACCACAAAAGGCATAAAATTCTGTGCGTACTGCTTTTGATATTGAATTAGGCTTAAAAGAGCCATCTTCTCAGTCTAATACACAGCCTTAAAAAGAAACGGTTCTTTCGGGTTGTTTCGTTGGCGTCGGAAAATTGCCAAAAATTTCTAATCCCGAACGCAAAATATATGTTGGGGTGACGTTTTCTGGTTAAATGCTTTTCTCAGATTCGGAGGGGGGGGGGGGGGGGGGGGGGGGGTAAAAATCGGTTCCTGACATAAATGTTTTTAGATCAGTAATTCGGGGAGAAATCGGGGATAATTGTGCCTTCGGGTGTTATCGCGTGTTTTTGTTTCTCCTCTTGTCTATTACGTCCTTTCCTAATCTCTCTCTCTTTCTCTTTCTTTTTTTTTTTTTGCGGGGTCGTAACCTTCCAGCGGTAATCCCCGAAGGCATAGGCAGTGTTGACACACATGGGTGAATTGCTGGGAGCGTAAGTGGCCCATTCTTACATGTGTTACACGTGGCGACCTTTGTTCTTCTTCAGTGGAGACGTCACTTGCGGACTTCGTAGTGACTGGAATTCGGGGAGAAATCGGGTTTACCCCGAATTGGTCGGAGGTCAGTTCGGGGGGGGGGGGGGGAATAACTGGGCGGAATCGGGTTTAACGCGAAAAGGTCAATCCCTAAATATATGACGTTCTGGCAAATATATTCTGGCATAAACGAGGCTACCATTTCCCGTTTAGTGCTGTGCTTGAGAAATTTTGTGTTTGTGTTGTGTTGTTTCTCCTTGTCCCGGGTGTCGTCCTCTTCCCCGTTTAGTCGTACCAGAAATCTATTGCACGTATTCTTTTAACATGAGTTTCTATGTTGCACACTACATTTCGTATTTTTGACTTGGACAAGAAAATACACGGTGTCCCAACTAAATGCGAACATATTTTTAAATATATATACGAGGGGCGTTCAAGTCAAACCGGGACTTTCTGTCTCCTGAGTGTACAAATGGCTCTCGCTACTTCTTTTTCATCATTTTCACACGCGACAGGCCTGCGCGTTCACCGCGTAGTGGTCCAAAGTTCGTGCAAAACAGAAGACACGTGCAAGACAAGATGGTCGACGGACAACGAGATGAGCGCGCACATCGAACAGCGAATTGTCATGAAGTTTCTCGTGAATGAAGGCGTAAAGTCATTTGAAATTCACAGAAGACTTCAGGCTCAGTATGGCCACGATACACTTAGCCGCAGCAAAGCGTTTGAGTGGTGCAAACGGTTCCGACACGGCCGTACATCAGTGCAGAACGATCCCGGCCGGGGCGGCTCAGAGCCCTGTGTCAGAGTTCCTGAGAACATCCAACTTGTGGAGCGCCTGATCCTCAAGGACCGACCGATAACATGTCTCGAACTGGCTCGAAAGACGGACCTTTCTGTGGGAACGTTGAACACTATCATTCATGAACACATCCAGTTTCGGAAAGCTGGGCCTCATCACCAAAGAAGTCCTCCTCCTACAGGACAATGCACGCCCGCATACCGCGCATCTCAAGACACGCACCTTACAGGAACTTGGCTGGGAGTTGCTGCCACAGCCCCCTTACAGTCCAGACCTCGCCCACAGCGATTTCCATCTCTTCGGGCCACTGAAGGCGTTCCTTGGGGGTCGACACTTCAGTTGCGACGACGAGGTCAAGAATGCGGTCCGATCATGGCTGCTACGCGTCGGTAAGGATTTCTACGTTGCTGGCATCCAAGCCCTGGTGAAACGCTGGGACAAGTGCATTAGTGCAGCTGGAGATTACGTTGAAAAATAAAACTAATTTCTCGTCTGTAAGGTCATTTTACTTTTGCGAAAAATGAAAAGTCCCGACTTGACTTGAACGCCCTCGTATATGTACATATATATCACTTCTTGCGAGATGAAATCAATTGTAATATAGCATACGCTGAATTAGGAGGGCATTAGCAAACTCCTAAGGCAATGTCTTAATTAACTTTCAATAACTAACATTTTCATTATAAAAGCTACGAAGTTGTCCCAATGACAACATCCGGTCCCTTCGGTCATCTGATACCGGAGCCGTTTTCAGAAGAAAAATCCGTTCGATTGATCGTCCACAAAAAAAATCGTGAAGAAACACCATTTTTTCACCATTTTCACAATTTTTTTCACCATGCTGAAGGGCACTCCTTAGGAGGGCATTAGCAAAGTCCTAAGGCAATGTCTTAATTAACTTTCATTAATTAACTTTTTAGTTATAGAAGGTACGAAGTTGGCCCAATGAGAACATCAGTTGCTTTCGGTCACCTGATATCGTAGCCGTTTCCAGAACAAAAATCCGTTCGATAGATCGCCCGCAAAAAGTTCGTGAAGGAACACCACGTTTTCTTTATTTTGTTCATTGCGCATCTTCGAAGATGCGTCCTTCCTTCACCCCCAATGTGAGAGGGTGAAAGAGCACACTATTGCCTCTTGCGTCTTGAAAAAAGATGAAAAGAAAACAAAATGAACCCAAGATAAGGGCAGTTCCGATAGAGTCAGCCGACACATGTTTTTTTTTTTTTTTTTTGACGCATGAGGCGGCAGTGTGCGCCTTCACCCTGTCACACTGGGGGTGAAGGAAAGCCGCGTCTCCGAAGATGCGCAATGAACAACATAAAGAAAAAATAGTGTTCCTTCACGAATTTTTTGTGGACGATCTATAGAACGGATTTTTGTTCTGAAAACGGCTTTGGTAACAGGTGACCGGAGGGACCAGATGTTCTCATTGGGATAACTTCGTAACTTTTAAACTTAAAAAACTAATTATTGAAAGTTTATTAAGACACTGCCTTCGGAGTTTGCTAATGCCTTCCTAAGGAGTGCTCTTCAGCATATGCTATATTGCAATTGATTTCATCTCGGAAAAAGTGATATATATATATATATTTTTTTTAAATATGTTCGCATTTAGCTGGGACACCCTGTATATGCTACTTTTGTTATACATACTGATGCAGGGTACTCCACAAAACGGGGAAAAGTAATTGTATTGAAAACCGACTTGTCTGAACACTATGGGGTCAACGCTATTGATCTGGGGAGATTTTGCCATGACTCGAGAAAACTTATATCAAATTTGATTCCCGATAAATTGATTTTCCCAAATTAGTCTCCGAAATGTTAAAGTAAACCTCACGCCTTTATGAGAGAAACCGCATATCGGATTCACGCAATTTCACTATGAAATACATACCCTACTGCCCTGATAATAGCTAAAAAAAGCTA
This sequence comes from Ornithodoros turicata, assembly GCF_037126465.1. Lineage (NCBI taxonomy): Eukaryota > Metazoa > Arthropoda > Arachnida > Ixodida > Argasidae > Ornithodoros > Ornithodoros turicata. The sequence goes on from NC_088207.1 coordinate 14,985,790, forward strand.
GAAACGTCGTTTCGATGCGCGCTAGTTGTCGGCCGAGGTCAGTTCTCTCTCAAAGTAATGCGATATGTGCTGAAGAAAAATGGTTACCCGCCCCTTCCTCTTTCTCGCTCTCCTTTCAGATAACTTTGCATTACAACCATGCTTTCGTTATCAGCAAAAACTGAAAAAAAAAAAAACTGCTGGTACATGTCCTCCTCGCATCTTTCCTTTCGGAGAAATTTTCGCCGCAGCCGGTAATTCGTGCGCTTCGAAACGACGGTTTTCGCAATTTTTTCCGACTATCACCATCGCTGTAGTTACGAATTTTTCAGCAGAATGGGGCCAATCCGGCACGTGCTTTCTGTTACCGTAAAAAAATCGTGAGGATGACTTGTCAAATTTCGGAGTTCAATTGGGAAAATTGAAATTTCTCGCGAATTAAATTTGATAAAAGTGCTTATTAGTCATGTCAAAACCTCTCCCGAGATAAATAGCGTTGACCCCATAGTGTGCAGTCAAGTAGATTCTTTAACACTAGCTACGTATCCGAGACCGCGTTTTGCCTTCTTTTCAATCACAAAATTAACGAACTCGTCCACGGTACCCGGGTCATATTTCTAAATTCTCGCGACCAAATACTGTCAGACCGGGCTATTTCTACCTCCTTATTAAGGTTCATCAAAACAATCCCGGGAGACCCATTACTTCAGGTATTAGCACTCCTGCGGAAAAGCTATCCTCCGGTTTGTAGACTACGACATTAAGAACATACGACCCCTCTTTCCTCCCTATATTAACGATACTGCTTCTATAAAGTCGTGCAAGAGCCGACTTTCACAGACATCGTCAGAAAACGACTTTCGCAGACATCGAAAACTCCTAAACCCGATCGGTTAATTCGTGATATCGGTATCTTTTAAACACGGCATATCATCTTGCGAAGCATTCGGCCATTTTTTTTTTTTATTTCGAGACAGTGATTTTGTTATATCGGGCCCTCGTTATTCCTCTATTCATACACGCGTCGTCGTCTGCACGTTTAAGCTTAATATTTCAACGTGGTATGGTTTGTATTGGTGCCCTCTCAGCTTAGTGCTAGTATGTTGGGTTTTTCCTGGATTTTCCTCAGACGCTTTCAGACATATGTCCGCACAGTTCCCTTAGAAGTCGGCCCAGGACGCACATTCCCCCAGGGCGTCAGTCGTGACGTTGCCCACCTTTGTGAGGCCGACAACGGCGAGACCTTTCATCATTATCGCCACCACCACCGTTGGAATGAACACACGGTACTGTTTGCCAAGTTTATTGCAATCTATAACAGCATTGCATGCAGTAGTACAGCTTGGGACAAAAGTTTACGGAACACAGCATTGGCATATTTCTTCATCGGAGTGGCTCCCTGCTGGCTACCAGGAACACATCGAATAAGAAACAGGTGACCGGCAGTTCTATCCACCTTTCAGTATGTGTGTCCGCTCCTGTTTGCTGTTAGGGTGTCGCTCCAATGGAGAAATGTGACACCTCGGTGTTCCGTGAACTTTTATCCCAAGCTGTACACACACACCATCATTAAAGCGTCTAGCCTTATGCAATAGAAGATAAAATTTCTGCAAAATGGTACTTATGCGTATATCTTCAGGGTTTCATGGGTAACAGAAAACAAGAAAAAAGAACATTATCTCAAGACTGCTTTCTGACTTGTGGAAGAAACGCAAGCCTACACAATTTCCTAATGGACGAAGTAGCAGAAGAAAGAAAAACAACAGCAGTGAATTTGGAATCGAAACTGATCTGCACGCGTCCCTCGCTAATCTCATGAAGCACCATCGTTCCATTGGCAGCAACGACAAGGCCGCCAGCAAGGCGGTCGCAGCGGCGTTGCCACGTCTACAGATTTGTATTGAGATCAACAGATTTTCGGCAGCATCTACAGATCTACAGACTATTTCTGAAATCTACAGTTGTTTTGACTCCACGCTGAAGCAAGCCTGAGCATGGGCTTAGACGGGTAGAAATCCAGCGAACCGGTAGGCAAGTATGAAGGGAACTGCCTCAGGACGAGAGCCGCCGATATATCGCGCAGTTCGAGACTGTTCACTCAGAGAAAAATCTATACCTTTAGAGGTATAGATCGCCTGCTCAATAACTTAGCCCTTCTTAGGTATTATTTTATACCCCGCTTACAGGTATAAAAAATAGTCCTAAACAAAGGACTATATGCCATACCTTTAGGGGTACAGCTCTATACCCATGTAAGCGTCTGCACGAGTACCATCATGGTATTAAATCACACCTATAGGCATAGACATTTTTAGAGTAGGGAACTAGAAAAACCACCTGTGGAGGGAAGAAAAGTTTTTGACATACACACACGTACTACAAACATACGCAAACGGTTGTGAAGTAGAAACCAAAGCTCGTGCACATTACTCCCCATGTAAAAAAGAAAAGAAAATATGGAGTTAAAAACGAAAGAAAATTTTCAAGGAGCAAGATCGCTCTGCACAGTCATCAAGTCACGATATATCACGATCTTTAGAAAAAATCTTCCCGGAAACAACACCGCAAGCGATGCTGCCCCGACGACCGTTTTACGGGCAGCGCATTCCAAGACACGGCCCACCCGGGGGCGGACCGCGTTATCAAGGGGCCCTTCTCGAAATATGAAGGACCGGCTCCCTTTCGCCGCCCTCCACCGCGAAAGATCGAAAGATCAATACGCGGATTTGAAGGGAGACCAGAGCATATCACGATGATAGACATTTACAGAACAACAAATACTGATCTACCCGTACAGCGATTTGACAACCTGTGGAGAAGCTTTCGTCTGGTACGCAACTCTAAGGGAGAGGACATCTAGATTCAACATTACAGCAATACAGATATCATACAGCCATAAACTAACCATGTGGATTCAGATAGTACTGCACTGATGACTGTGTTCCTTATTTAAATATCCGTTTAACTCAGCTGACACTGTCTCAAGAAAAAATAATAATGATGTGATACAGCACGTTGCGGAAGCAAAGGTATAAAAAAACGTAAAGGTATAAAGAAACAGCAGGTATAGCAGCCTCATCTATACCGTGAAGGGCATAGCCCGGTGATCTATTCCTGGTACCGGATATAAACGTGTGGTGATGAGGTATAAATATGGTACGTTGCCCCCCTTTGTACCTCTTTCATACCCTTGAGAAGGGTTGGAGGTATAAATAGGAAATTTGTACCTCTTGTATACCCTCCAAAGGTATATGTCTGAAGCAGAAGGTATAAAAGGGGTATAAGAGCACATTGTCATACCTTATTTATACTTTTTTTTCTAACAGTGAATTCTTCTGAGCACCGTCCCCATCATTGGCATGGCATTTAAAGGGTTAGGTATGTCGTGTTAAAGGTTCATGCGAATTGTGGGTAAACAGCCCGAGGGGAAGAAAAGGTCCGTTCACGCTTTACGGCCGAAGTGAATGGCACTTTGTTATAGAGTGTGGAGGATATTAATGAATGAAGCCATCTTTGCTCCAGACCGGTTACAGATATGTGAGGTTTACGAACAACGGGACGAAACGGGACAACAGGCAGAAATGGGCAAGCATTCCGAAAGATAAGCAGGTGAGTGGTGACGTGGAGAAATTTTCAGAGCAAGCGAAGTGTTTTTTTAAACATATATATTTGTAATACAGAGTTCTGTCATGCAATAAAGAAAGTAAAAAGTAGTGGCCATGCAGAATATAAGAGTGTCGACAGATGATAAAGGGGATAGAATAGGAGGAAAAAGGTCTGGGCACATTTTATTTGTGAAGTGTTTCTAGTGTGCCTTGTGATTTGTTGATACCGAATGGGTGAAGGGCGTTGAACTTGTATATATGCGTTAAGACTCCCTCTCACGTCTGTCACGTGTGGACCTGAACCCGGTTTCTAGAATATATAGTTTATAGTTGTCAAAATTGTTACCAGGAACGTGAAAGTGTTCGGCGACTGCCTTGGAATCTTAAATTTAAAACTCCCTTTAGGGTGTAACCCGGGTGTAAACTGATTTTTACTCCCAAATTACACAAGCTCGAAGAAACACCCTCGGATGAGGGGTGTTCAATGGGTTTAATAATAACTTAACACCTTATTTACAACATCCACTGAGCTTGGGTGTAAAAGAGGCGTAAAATGGGTGTAGCGGGCATAGAGCTTTGTACATGAACTGTATTTCTTTTGAAAGTACAATGATATGCTTCATGTTCCTTACAGATGCATACAATGGGGCACCTCGCTGGAAATTTTGAGTCTACACTCTAAATCCTGTGACGAACATGTGCCGGTTAAAGAAGTTCCCTCAGGAAGTACAGCCGGTACACAGCCGTAACGTCTGGAAAGAGCCGTAATGGTTATCAAATAGCAAGCACAGCGATCCCCATCGCCAAATATGTGTGTCCGACTGAATAATGTGTGTGCCTCCTGAGCCGTGTACTCGTGTGCGTGTTGAATAATGCGTGTGCAGGATAAGTATGTGTGCCTTCGCTGGAGCGTACTGCCAGTGGCGTAGCCACGGGGGGGCTAGGGGGGGGGGCTTTAGCCCCCCCCCCCACCTGCCACAGGCTGATCCACGCAAATCGTGCAAATCCGAGGAGAAAAAGTAATATATATATATATACAGGGTGTCCCAGAAAACGTGTCATTGAATTATAAAAAAAAAACTACGCCACCTAGAATCATGCGGTCAAGAGCATTTGTTCTTATTAGGTTTTTGCCACCTCCTAATGTAAATTTCATGTACTCCAAGTTTAATTATGTAAATATTTGCGAACTCAACTCGGAAATTTGCCAAGTAAAGGTCACTTTTTTACCCCACCAATATGAAGAGCGTGCCGAATTCACTCCAATTCATGATAATTCACAATGATATTCACGAGCTATCCCATCCGAAAAAATAGCCGAATATCATACTTTTCGGAGCACCGGACCATAGCGCGCGTTGACTTTTTGAGCGCAATCGCTCTCAGTGCGACGAAAGGAGGTTCGGAAGCCAGCCCACAGAGTGATAGTAGAAAAAGTAACAGTTCCTAAAATTGGGAGAGGGAAAGCATTATCCCAGCGAAAGTCGGACGTCATAAGCCGTGCCTGTTTTATCTCTTTCTGCGATGTCGGGGAGGGCTGGGTTTCCAACCTCCTTTCGTCGGACTGACGAAGACTGCGCTGAAAAATTCATCGTGCGCTATTTTGTGCCACCTCCGTAGATCATGATGTTCGGCTATTTTTTTCGATGGGATAGCTCCTGAATATCCCTGTCAATTATCATTAATTTGACTAAATTAGACACGCTCTTCACATTGGTGGGGTAAAAAAGTGACACTTACTAGGCAAATTTCCGACTTAAGGTCGCAAAAATTTACATAATTAATCTTACGTTACACGACATTCACATGAGGAGGTGGCAAAAACCCAGTAAGAACAAATGCCATTGACCGCATGACTCTAGGTGGTGTAGCTTTTTTTATTATAATTCAATGACACGTTTTCTGGGACACCCTGTACATATATACAGGGTGTCCACGCTAAGTGTGAACAGATTTTTAAAAATATATCAATCACTTTTTCGGAGATGAAATCAATTGCAATATAGCATATGCTGAAGGGCACTCCCTAGGGGGGCATTAACAGTCTCCTAAGGCAATGTCTTAATTAACTTTCAATAATTAACTTTCTAATTATAAAAGCTACGAAGTTGCTCCAATGAGAACATCTGATCTCTTCGGTCACCAGATACCAAAGCCGTTTTCAGAACAAAAATCCGTTTCGATAAATCGTCCGCAAAAAATTCGTGAAGGAACGCCATTTTTTCTTTATTTTATTCATTGCGCATCTCTAGAGACGCGTCTTTCCTTCGCCCCCAATACGAGAGGATAAAAAAGCACACTATCGCCTCCTGCGTCCTGGAAAAAGATTAAAAGAAAACAGAAAATGCAGCCCAAGATAAGGGCAGTCGCGATAGAGTCACCCGATAGATTTGTGTTTTTGGTTTGTTTCCGCAAGTTAAAGCTAATCTTCGACGCATGAGGCGGCACTGTGCTCTTTCACTCTCTCAAACGGGCACTGTTAACAATAGAAAATCCAATTACTCGGACTCTATGCGTAGGCCACTCTTTTTACTTCGAAGAACACATGAGCTTTGTGACACACATAATGAATTATGGTCTCACAAGGTGGCAGCCGTCTTGTACAGCCGTAAAAAGTGAACTTTCAATCTGCTACAAAGGCAACTTTGAACTTTCACTTTGGAAACTTTTCGCTGGAGTAGGTCTGCAATTAATTTTATGTGTCAGTAGAGGCTTGCGGAATCAGCAATTTACTTTACGTTGATCCATCACAGACGCATTCGAGAAATATATGTAGGCGAGACACTTTGAAGAGGGCTGCCAGCTACGGAGACGGCCGAGATAGCAAAAGCAAGGACATATCTGCTCAGGAAATATGTATCAAACATGCTGAACGACCTATATAACCTATATAAACCTATATAACCTATATAAAAAGAAATTGTAAGAAATGTAATGTTTCGTGCACGTTACGTCTATAGACATCTTATATTTAGTGCATTAGTAGTGCATTCACAGTGATACAGGATGACATATCAGGTAGGTTCCTGTAGTACAGTGCTGAACGAAAGTTTACGGAACACACTCCGGCGCATTCCTCAGAGTAACACGCTAGCAGCGACTGGTACCGTACGGACTTGCAACAGGTGAATGGTTTACCTATTGGCACATGCATGTAAGACCGGGCATTGCCATTTGCTGCTAGCGCGTCACTCTGATGAAGGAATGCGCTGGAGCGTGCTCCGTAAACATTTGTCCAGCATTCTATAGGGGATCCCCTATGATATATGGTCCTGCGATAAGGGATCCCATATGATATAGGATCTTGTACGATACGGGATCCTGCTTATATATAAGATCCCGTACATACAATATGCGGTACCATAATCCTATATGTCAGGTGACTACAGACGACTTATTCCAGTTGTACTGTGTCTAGCATAGATGCATTCGCCAACGGCAGCAAGTGTGGCCGCGACCGCCCCAACAGCCAAGACGGCAAAGAGACCAGAAACGTCTTCCATTGCGAGGGCCCGGACGGGCTCATCAGCCACCCAGTGACTCCCCAGTCCCTTCAGAAGAACATGCTCGGTGTAGAAGTATCCGAAGCCCCCTTCGAGGATCCACCGTAGCCTGCCAAAGAGAATAAACGCCGTCTCAGATAGAATAAGGAGAAATGTGGCGAAAGCGATGTTTCGTAACGTCCACATCAGTCTTCATCATTGTCCAAAGTAGCGGTTGCGGTGTGGAAGGAAGGTGTTTGTAGCCGACAACAGGCGCAATATCGCTCAGTACGTGCTGTGCAACTGCACGTTTTGTCCCGCGTCCCGTATAGCTTTTCTCCAAAACTTTTTTGTATCCGCTTTTTTGACCGCTACTCGAGCAACGTCAGAGGTTAAATACAGTAAACAGCATACCAACCTGATGTGAATGCTCCTCTTGATATGTTCCGGAAGACCCTTGTTCACATATACACCACAAAAGATCCCCGTTATCCTGACTTTTCCGAAGTAGAACTCTCCTTGTGGAGGCTCGTCCTGATACAGCCTCTGAATCCAATAGACGAACATGATCTGGGTGGAAAAAATGGCTTTCTTGCCGTCCAGTACGTCCTCCATGACCTTCCGTACGAACGTATCCGTTGGATCAAGCATGCCTCCGAACTTCACTATTCTGTTCCACACCGTCTGGTATTCGGGTCTCTTGTTATTCTGAATATGTGCGAAAGAGCATAAATGATTTTTCAGGATTGATCGTAGAACCGCGTGGCTGGACGAGAAAGAAAATCTGGAATTTGTCGTTTCCGAAAATTCAATGCCGGCGGGGTAATTTATTCTGCCATCGTTGTCTCCAGTAGTACGGCACACAGAGGCGAAATATTTGCCGTGCCATTCCCACTTGGTGTTCGGCTAGAACATATCCTTTTTTTCTTCAGAAGTTCCGACTACCTTGCTAGAGTGGACACATGCGGACACACCGGGACACGCACCAATGGGACACACTGCGCGAACACATTTGTCGTTTCTACAAAGATGTCAGATCTACATATATCTCTTGACTGCGTTGTGCATTCTATCTACCGTACCGCATATCTATTGCACCCTAGTAATTGCTTAGTAATTCACCTGAAGACCGTTATTCTGGTTTATTACTGGCCGCCCTATCAAACGTAGCGTGTGCACAAAATTATACACGGTGTTTGCTCTAACGTGTCCAGAAATTTTATTTAAAGCGAGCGATAAAAGAGAAACGAGCGCTACTTTTCAGGACTAAGAAACAGGTGCTACTAGTGAAGCAGTACCTGTTTCGTACTCAAGTAGCAGAAAAGTACCACCTGCTTTTTTTTTATCGCTCGCTTTAAATATAATTTCGGGACGCGTTAGAGCAAACACCCTGTATAAGGATTGGAGGGGATTTAATCGCATGTAGCACGAACTACATCGTATTTTTTTTAAATCTTTCCTCGCAACACGAAGTTTTAGGGAAGCATATCCACCTTGATGAGAAGGCCATGTGCGAATCCTTTGCTGACGACGGGCAGGATGTTAGGGTTTCTCGCCAAGTCCTCTATACTCTCCATCTTAGCAGTTTCCATCTTCACTGTCATGCTGGTCTTCATAAAGCTCGTGAAAGCCAAGCCCAAAAACATGACTGCCATCCACCAAGTTCCCAGCAGGACCCTGTTACTCCTACGGCGTGCAGAAGACACTGTGTCTGCTGAAAATGCAGTGTTACTTTTAGGCTCTTACACACGCTCCTGAAGAAAAAAGAAACTGTACTCTTAACGGAACAGTGAAGGACCCTCCGTACATTTTTTTTTGTTCTTGTTTTAACTGCAGCGAGTTTGTACAGACTCATAGGTCGGCGCAATCATGATCGCAATGCCTTATCAAAGCCTGATGATCGCGATCATGAGTGCCACCACGAAGCACTGGCAAGGCTGCCGCGATCATGATCGCGCCGAACTATGGTACGACTACCTCTGGAACTAAAGGTGATCCGCATGAAGCAACAACTTGCGCGATTTTCGCGTCACGCGACGCGACTCTTGTCGCACGAAGGGCCACCGACGCCGGTGTGTTTCTTTCCTCCGCAACGTCGCAAGCGACCGCCTCTGCCAGATTTGGGTCGTTTCTCGTCCGGCGCGACACTGGGAACAAGAGCGCAAAGCACCAGCCGGGACGCGGCGGCAGTCTCGCCTCCAAAGCGGTTCTTTTGAAAAGTGGAGTGGTCCCAATCTGTCTGTGAAATAGGGCTGTGGACAGACATTAGTAATTCAACTATTCAGTAATTGGACGCATGCGCACCGCTTTGGAACGTACGCGGTAAAGACGCGAAAAGTACTCCCGCAAAGCAACGGCTCCGGAATGAGATCCCCGAAGGGATTGCGGTTCCGGGAGTAAATTGGACCGATAAGCGCTCCCTGTACAAATTATAAACACTCTAACCACGCCGAATATCTCTCGCACTTTAGCAGGAACAAGGAAGATGGGAAACCTTCGCGCGAAACTATGACGCGCACGTGTGGGTACTGTGTGCGCTACTGGGTACCTTTGCCCCCTCGGCCATGCCCATGGTCAATATATTCTACGTGGTCACTTTTAATAGATTGATTAAGCAGGGGTTTGGGTAATTAGAAATGTTATTTCATGCTGTTCCTTCAAGGACTTCTTTTTATTGTATGTCTTTCTGGTTACCGGCCTTTATCGACATTCCATTGCTCACCTTCCCAGAAGAACATAGCGCTTAGATAGAATAGGTAATCCACGTAATTTTTTACGGGATCTTCTTTCTTCTTACTGAGTAGAGTGAACATTGCGCTGGTCAATAAGATGCTCACGACGACTCCAACCCATATCTGGAAGTGGGACGGCACACCGTAAGCGCATAATGCCACTCAGTTTAAGAATACATTATGGTATCACCAGCTTACTCTATCGGCTAGCACTCTTGCCTGCTTCTCATCCGGGCTGGCTCGGGACTTCACAAATTCCCTGATGTAAACACCAAGGGTCGTACAAAGATGGGTAGCTCGGTCCCGTTTTGAGAAGTGTACAAGAAATTTTGTGCGTCGTCAAGTTATTTGAACGAACACTCAAACAACAGTGCTCTCTGAGAAAAAAAGGAGGAAAACGGGGAGTAATCGTAGCTTCTACTCCCCTAGATTGCAATTACTCCCCATTTTAGTCCCCAACCCCGACATTTACTCCCGACATTTACTCCCCAGGACTGAACTTGTCACTGAACTGTCTCCTGAATGCAACAGTCTGCGGAAATATCTGCCCTTGGTCAATTTGATGACATAAGGCTGTATAACTCACCAAACGTAGCAATTTTCCAGCCACACAGAGTAAGAAACAGCGCTGCTTTCTTCGCAAACTGTGCCTTATTTGTTTCTCTCTGTTTAAATTGTGCCTCGATCATGATCGCGCCGAGCTATGCCTGGGACTCATACAGCAGCGCGTGAAATGCAGTCTCCACTCTGTGACATTCATTTACTCCCGTGCATTTGCTCCCGAAAGGGACTATTTTGTGCGGCAATGCATTTAGTCCCCAAAAGGAGTAAAATTACTCTTTTTTTTTCCTTACAGTGTGCTTCTACCAGCAAATCAGAAAAAACAAGTCATTCAACCGTTATTTGTTGTTCACCTGCCAATCGAAGCATTGGAGATATCCGAATATATCTGAATCATACAGTCTCCTTCTGCCTGCGAAATGGCCAGCGTCGCCGTAGTAATAACTCGGCATCATGTGCATTGCATTCCACCGATCCATAGTCATTGACATCGGTCCCATTGTTAGATCGCACTCCTGTAACAGTGGCCTTGTGTGTAATTATACAACAGAACTGGGCTACAAGAGAAGTCTTACATACATTGCGTACAATCATACCGACTTGGCCTCTCCATGTTCCATCAGGCTGGATTGTACCCCACTCGTTCTCTTTGTCAATGTGTATCTCATATCTGCGTGATTCGCCACAATACGACATTGGTTGGTTATTTCCAATCGGAGGAAACACATTCAGCTGCCGAAGCCAACTTTGCAAGCATATGTCTACTATAGGTTCTTAAATTGGCACTACAATGCAAAAGCAACTTCCTCTCAAATGAAAGCGCGTATTTGAATTAATTAGTATAATGCAAGCAAAATCAGTTCGCATAGCGCTATCGTTTCGAAGAAAACGCAATGAAAACACAGCCGTCTTTGGCGACAACGAATGGTATCCCCAGGAGGCAAAGATTGCCGGCATTCAATGAGGCAGCAGGAGAAGCGTGCGAACACCTATCAGTTGCATGTGGATTTGGAACGGGATCGATCGTAGTGTTCCGTATATGCGCGACATGATGCTTACTGCTGCATTTTGGAATACCGATTCACTGTTTGTAGCCCACAACAGTTCTCGCCGAATGTTCCCCTGACAACATACACGGTGTCCCACCGAAAAAGGGCCAGGGGCTAAAGAAAAAACGGAGTGCTCTACACAAATGGAACCGACTGTACGTGCTTGGCAGTTGTGTGGTCTATCCGAAAATATTTTTTTCATCGCCCCTTGTCAATTAATTAGAGGTAATTCATTTTCTAACTTTTTAATGATCGGTTTTAGCTCTCAGATGTCAATGAGGAAGTTGTATTACATCTCGAAAAAGACACAACTGAAGTGGTTCGAGGCCGCTATGGCTTGTGGTTTCGTTTTTTCCTGGGTTTAAAAGTTGGTTTCAGATGCCGGGCGGGCCGCTGATTGCTGCCCACAATACGGCACCCGCGCGGCACCTTGAGATTAGCGCTTGGAGACCATCCTTGGGCCACGTCACACACGAGGAAGATATTTCGCCTGTTTCACAGCACACCTATCAGGGTGCACTGCAATCGTCGCGCGCGGGCGCCGAATTATGGGCAGCGCTCTGTGGTGCGCGTGGCTTCTGAAACCAATTTTTAAACTCGGGAAAAAACGAAACCACAAGCCATAACAACCTCGAACCACTTCAGTTGTGTCTTTTTCGACATGTACTACAACCTCCTCATTGACATCTGAGAGCTAAAACCGATAGTTAAAAACTTAGAAAATTAATTTCCGCTAATAAATTGACATGGGGCGACGAAAAATATATTTTTGGATAGACCACACAACTGCCAAGCACGTACAGTTGGTTCCATTTGTGTAGAGCACTCCGTTTTTACTTTAGCCCCTGGCTCTTTTTCGGTGGGACACCCTGTATATCTTCACGTGCTTCGGAAAGCGACGCCAGTCCGCTTCCCAACGCGCACTATGTTTTTCACTGGGACTGCTCCATAGCGTGGTAGGCGCGTGCACGCGCAGCATAGACTACACGGACGCACGAGCTGAAACGAGGTTCACTGCTTAGCGCCTAAGCAAGAAAGAGTCCGGTATAATTTTGATTGTAGCTCCGTAACGGAATCAAAGTCGAATTACGACAACAACTACGAAATTAAGATGGCGTATAATGTAATTTGAAGTGAACTTGTTTTTGCATTCATTTTAGTGCCCCTTTAACTACGCTTTCACTCAAAGAATTGGCGTGAAGACTTACTTGAAACCAAGACCACTTTGAAGCAAAGCCAACATGTAACCAGCAAAACCTTTCAGAACAACAGTTCCGTTTGCATCAACGACAGGCATTGACACCGGTGGAACCTTTTCGAAGAAACACAATATCAGGGGTCCAGAATTCTCCAAGGAATTAACCCTCAAAGTGGGCTATCATGGACTTACGTATGTTGCAGCGATTCGTAGTGTAACGTTGTCCAGTCTCGCGTACCTGGCCATTGACTCTGTAATGTGAGTGTACGACAAGACCAGTCTATACGCAGTTGTGTTCAATGCCTTTGTCTGGCAGCGTCTCCTGTGTTCCACAACAGACGCACTCCGACTGAAAAGCTACGCCACAGGCAAGCGACACCAGATAGGCGTTTGTTTGTTCAAGTAACATCATTCTGCTTTATCCATTAGAAGAAAGATGAACGCGATTAATGTGGTAAAAACAATCGTCTCCCGTGATTTATTAGCTACGAATACGGGCGGAGGTTCAGCATTGTCAAGTGTGAACGTTGCCTTCGAAACATGTCATTACCGACTGAAGCCATTTATTTAAATTCCTGAAAGCAATAGCGAGATAGCGACAAAAGCCGTACATCAGGGTGCTTTATAGCCGTCACTGTGTACATGTTGCAGAAAAATTCACCGATACATTGTCGATGACTAAGGACGCACTCGGTTAGTTTATGAAAGCTAATGAAATCTAATGAAATCAAACCATGTCCCATGGTTGAAGACCCATGATTTTTATTCATTTATTTTTGAATTTCGTGCTAGCGCCTCGAAACAGCTGTGCCTATCAGCGGCGTACAGACATATAGACAGAAGGATAGAAGGCAACAGAAAGGAGCGGGGGACAGGGAGGGGGGGGGTAGTATCCGTCCTGGGCCGACTTCAGGGGGATCTGTGCCGACGTTCATCCGGAAGGTCTGCCGGAAAACCCAGGGAAAGCGTCAGATACCACAGTCGCTGAGAAGGTATACGAACGCGCGTCACCTCCTAGTATCCAAAGCAATCACCGTAACGCAACCACTGTATGCTACGGGACCTGGTGCCCAACGAGAGAGTTTGAAGTAATGTAATATTAATTGGGGGTTTACGTGGCGAGACAACTGAGATCGTTTTGAAGTCATGTGTTGGATTGTAATGCTGATGTCGGTTTATCGAGTTCTTATGTACAAATCGTGAATGATCGTCATTCGAGTGTCCTTGGACTGTGTTGGAAAACCGGTGCGGCGGTCATTGTTGCCCGCAGTCAGCTCAGCGAATTTAGCAACTGCGACGAATTCCTGCCGTTCAGCGGGGACGATCATTGACATCGATCGACCGAATTAGGAGTACATCGGACATCCTTACGAGGCTGACCCTTTGCCATAACGACGTGTTCTACAAGTGGAAGTCGTAGACGATTTTCAACCGATTGACTTTCGGTACGACCATACGGTAAATGTGCACGATCGATAAAACGGTACATGTAATACGGTAAATGTGCACGATACTGAGTCGTTGCGTGACAGCCCAAGCAGCACGCCAGTATTAGTCCAATATTGGACCCACATGGGCTACCAAGATTGCCAATACTGGACCAACATGGGGAGTGCAACCATGTGGATTACTGGCCACTGCATCGGTGCGTCGGCCTAACGTGGCAACGTCCGCCGTCGTGTAAGCGCGCGATGCCGACGCACGGTCGGAAGTTGTCAGTAAGGTCACCGTCGTCCGCTGGGTAGGCGAGCCTCGCCGCCGCGTGGAGCAATGACGCTACTCTCGATGGCAGACGCAAGTCTGTCAAGCAAAAAGCCTAAATTTGACGACATTAACTTACTTCGTATTTACCTCTAAAAAATATAAACTTTGTCACAGCGTGGAAAGAAACCTTCTCGCACATAGCTTCGCTAAACCAGCACGTAACACATGAATCAGCCAATGCGAATGCAGTGCGGTATCGTCTGCTGCCGTCGCCGGCTCGAAGGGAATCCTTCGGCCGCCCTCGGAGCTGTTTCTTTTTCGTTTCACTCTACACACGTGTTGAGGACTAACTCCGTATTTTATTTTAACATCACATTCGTAGAAGACGAGGACGGTGGTCTGTGCACTTTACGCCGTTTGGAAGATTGCTATACTGACGAGGATAATGTAATTTGGTGGACTTACGGTGAGCTTGCTGAGAGTTTCGAGTGGTCTCCTCCTTCTTTTTAGCTGTACAACTAAAGTAGGCAGTGATTCGGGTACTAGCTCAGGACGACACACAGCCTGCTGAGGCTTCCAGAGAGTTCCCGGCTACAAGAAGCAGCCAAGCTCAGAATGTGCAGAGCGGAGGCAGATATCGACGGAGGATGCGGGCATACCTGGGTAAATTACTTCTGAAATGTAATTAAATTATATTACTCATTACTCCAGTTTGAATTTAATTAAATTACATTACTCATTCCTGCAATTGGAATGTAATGAAATTACATTACAATTACTACGAAAAAGTAATGAGATTGCAAACTCATTACTACGAATTTAATCGTAACGATGTTGAGGATGCGGAAATTCATTGTCAGACAACACTATATTGCAAAAACGAGACATATTTTATTCTGTGCCAATTGAGTGCGTCACCGTTAATAGTGGGCGTTGAATTCCTTAACTGGTGAGTCGACAACCCTCTTTCTGCCAAGTACCAGAACGGAACACACACTCGATTCTTTTTTTTAAAGTAATGCCATTAAAATTACTGCCCAAATGCAATTAAATTACATTACATAATGTCAGTAGCAATGCATTACATTACAAATTACCAGAAAAAGTAATTCATTACTGTAATTTCATTACAACAACGACAATGACAGAAAGCATTGACCGCCTATGCCAGGTACACCCAAGCAAAGAGTTCCTAACAATACGGATAATCAAGTATGTGTTTGCCCATTCCCGCAAGCACTGGCTCCAATATCACAATATCTTGCACACAAGTTTCTGCAGAAAATGCATACAAATAAACCTCTACCCGACAAACGTCATCATGACGTTGGTAGACAGACCGAAACCAAAACAGATCGGAAGGGGAAAGCTGGGTTTTACGAATGAGCAATTGTTCGCTGAAAGAAAGTAGGACCGAAGGTCGCGTCCCTTTCAGAGACCATCGTAATCCCCTCAAGGCCGTGGCTTTCAGGCGCGACCTTGTTCGCCACTAGCGTTGAACGTAGTTCAACTCTACCAAATTCGTGGCGCTGTCGAACATTATGACGTCATTTGTTTACAAACAGGTAGAGGTCTATGGATAGCGCAAGTATTGATAGCCTTTTTTTTTTGGTATTGCAGTGCCCAAATATTTCATAAATAAAGAAATGTCATGTTTGTGCACGACGAAGTTAATTTCACGGTGGTGGGTTACAAACACACTAACTTGGCTAATGCGGGTGCATAACATTCCCAACATGGGGAAACACTCGATGTCATGTTCATGTTCGTATACATCCTGTATGTGTATACACGGGGCTTTGGACAGTCGGAAGAAGGAAACAAACTGCTCTTCCGGCAACGACGTGAAGGCATCCTTGTGAGCACGAAATGTCATCGTTGGCTCCACTGAAGCGGCTCCTTGGTCCTCTATAGAAACGCGTACGCAGGAGGAGACTCATCCTGTCCACCTGCTTATCCGCGTCTCTAGTTCCACCTCAGGCTCAGAGAAATGTTGCCATCTACTAGCTTATACCAGCTCTCTTGAGTATCAGCTTGGTATGTTCTATGTTATGTGCCCTCCCTGTGCACTCGACCACAACAATCTTTCGACAATCTCTCGCGACGCCCCGTAGAATGTTCTGAGCAAATCGCTGTGGGTAGCGAGACTCTGGCGAAAGTAACGAACAACGTTTCAAACCTGGGCTCATTCTGAACGCGGCAGTGGACACGAATCGTACAGCTTAACTTTTGCTGTGATCAAACACCGCATCTACATTTCCCGAGTGCGTTCACTGATTAGATCCTGTCCAGCAACGTACAAACCGACCGTGGTCTTATCCGTATGTTATCTCTACACAACAGGTTCCACTTGGAGTCAAATGGTCGACGTTACACGCTATGTCGGTGATGTTTCTTGCCACGAATACAGAGTGAAGCTAAAGTCTTTGAGCTGCATGTGCCCATTGACTTAGTAACGTAACATACCCGACAGAAAGACAATGTTTGTGGGAGCCTTGTCCTTCTAAAATAGAGTGAGTCATGCAGATGCGATACCCTGACTTTGCAGCTACTCGATTACACGACACGATTCTGAATGTCCTAAATCATGTTAGGCCAAGACTGTAAAGGAAGTGATGTTATCTATGCATATAAGACCTGCCTTACTTGAAAGGCGAAACCAGCCCACTCCTAGGCAGACCCACAGTGCAGGTTCAACATAACAAGATACAATGAGTAAATACCCACGGTTGGACAACATCACACTAAGAATTGCTGCTACATACGTGAGTAACCATGCGTCTGTACTTGCGAAAATTTAGTATTTGAAAGCAGCTTCAGCTATTCGATTCTTTTTCCTTATGGGAAGCTTCCGCCGCTTTCGGTGCCGACGGCAGAGGAAAACGGAAATGTTGTTCTGAAGGGGTTCGCTGGTTACATGCTGGACTTGCTTCAAAGTGGTCTGGGTTTCAAGTAAGTTTTTCATTGTCATTCCCAAAACGAAAACTCTTAACGAACAGTTGGTTCGAGACGCGGACTAACAACTTGCACCCCACTCTTTCCTGCTGTCCTGTCGCCATCGGTCCACGTCTGTAAGCCGCTCAACAACAGCGGTTTCGCGGCCCTAAGACAGAAAAAGAGGAAATCTTAACGAACACCGAGGAGAACTGCGCTTGTTGTTACGAGATCATCGTCCTAAAGTGCTCCTTCAACATGAACTAGAGAGGTGCATGATAGAGAACGCCAAAGTGTTATGTAGCTCCCTGTCCTGTTCCAGTAGCGCTTGAAGGCCATGATCTCGTCACGAACCTGTTACAGATAATGTCCGTAGATCTTGTTGACTTCAGCAATGAAATGTTGACGCATATTTTTCCTTCACGTGGAAAGTGTACCGCGTTCGATATCGTCATGTCGTGACTGGCGTAGGTATGACGTCTTCATTGACAAAGAAAACATCTGGGGCACCATCCAGCCTGATGGAACATGGCGTGGTCAAGTCGGTATGATTGTACGGAACGTAAGACAGATAGACTCCTGGAAGTTATCAGACTTAAGCAGCTATAGTATGTTTCTTCTAGGAGTGCGACCTAACAATGGGTCCTATGGTGCTGACGATGGATCGTTGGAAAGTCCTGTACCCGATGCCGAGCTATTACTATGGACACGTTGGTCATTTTGCAGGCCGGAGGACGCTGTACGATTCTGACATATTTGGATATTTACAGTGCTTCACTTGGCAGGTGAAAGAAATGAAATGTTTCTTTGAATGAGCCCCTGGCAAAGCCAGTCACAACGTAGAGACGTGTTCAACCTAAGATATGTTTCTTTCTTGTTGGAGGTGGTGTCCAGGTGGTGTGTGTAGGCCCTATAAATAAAGCTAAAGGAGCTGTAAGAAAATAAACAGAAGAAAGTAAAAAAAAAGTAACATGCTCTGAATAAACAGTTTCCCATGAAGTCGCTCCTGTGCGATCTTTCCCAGAGTCGTATATTAAAGGGGAGTCCGGCCATTAATGGAACCTCCTATACCTGCTACTTCATATTAATGAAACGTGCCTATACCTGTAACTCCGCCCACTCTTCCAGCTGTCTCACCAATGATGCCTTCAAACACGGGGCATTATCAATCAGCCTATCCTCACAATCAGTCCCCCTGTCTTACATGGCAGCGCCATTTCTACTGGCAAGTGGATCGGACACGATTGAAATGGACGCTTCTTGGGATTTGTAAAACTATGGAATTCTTGTGCCAGTTTGATGAACGCCAACTAGTGGACACAAGACACATCGGGAACTGTAGTCCGCCATCCGTCGTTTTTTTCCGCTGCCGGCAACACTACCTGCTGTTACACATCCGGTTACACATACTATTTTCGGTCAGACATCGATAGCGGAACATAAGCTGAAAATAGTTTTCCAAAAACTTATAAGAGGATGTACCGTATTTTCACGCGTATAAGCCGCGGCTTATGCGCAACCTTTTTTCTTCAGGGGCTCTCTCTAGCGTATCCACCGATGCGACTTATCTGATGACTATTTTTCCCTTGTATTTTCCCCATACGCCGGTTTAAACGAAAGAGCCGACAGCGCCTCTGGAACAGCACCGCCCTGCCGATGCACGAGCAGTACGTAGCAGAGCCTTGTCCACATTCGAGTAGATTTATCCTCCTGGTGCGTTCCCCCAAGCATCTTTAACGTGACAGAGGTGATGGTGATTCGCGTCTTCTGGAAGGCCACTGACCCATCGATCTATGAAAAGCATGCAACGAGGACACAATTCGACCTTAGTAGAACACTAGAACCGGGACCTCCTTTGTTGTACACCATGCCGACGTCGGAGTATGAACCACATAGTTTCTGGCCTTCTCTATATCCTCCTTTGTCGCACAAATCAGTCGCCTCGTATCGCCCACGGCTTATCTGCGTGTGCGGCTAATCTGCCCGAAAATTTTCCAACCGTTCTTAAAAAGGGGTCCTGTGCCTTATACGCGTGAAATTACGGTACCCTAAGGGACACGGCTGTCTAAAATCAGCACTCCATGGTTTATCTTATCTCAAATATCCAGGTGTTGCAAGGCTATTTCTTTGAGTAACCAACAGAGATAATATGGGACGACAAAGTACTGACAGGCGATTTTAGCTAACCGTGTCCCCAACAATATATCTGCAGCGTAAAATCAGAGTAGTTTGTGAGACATTTTTGTTACGAAATTCCCGCTTTTCCGTGTTTGTCTTTCCGTCATTTTGGGTGGCAGTCAAGTACAATATTTTACACTGTTGCTTCTAGCCAAATAGGACTTATAGCAATCTCAAATTTTATTTCCCTGCTCCTTTTAAAGTCTTTATGACTAGATTTCCATTAATATCGTGACAGAGAAATGCGAACGCACGGCCGGTCCCGTTTTCTAATGTGCCAACGCAGTTATATTCGTCTTTCATCTCAATGACGGAGCACTCCGTCCGGGTAAGTTCTGTACCATGAAGATGTTGAAGTGAACCGTATTATTATAGCACGACAAGTAATATACTCGTGTTCCTTTCCCTGTAGCCAGAGAGCCCTCAAGGCTCTCTTCACCTTTCTGGACACCACAGGGCTTCGGTCTTTATTGTGAAGTGACTCATTATTTCATTCCCCGCATCACCTCCAGCAATGGGGTAGAGTATCGCCCCTGCCGATGAAACTCCCCACCCATCATTCGGAAGTGAAGTTGTTGTTGTTGTTGTTTGATATTGATATACTTGATATTTCCAGGTATGGGTTGGTGTTGTCGTTAGCATCCTCCTGATCAGCGCTGTGTTCACCACAATAAGCAGGAAGAGGAATGGAGCTGTTGTGAAAAGTTACGTGGACCACCTGTTCTACCTGAGCGCGATGTTCTTCTGGGAAGGTAAGAAATGATCAGTCCAGATGCTCGAAAACCAGAAACCAATATATCGCGAACCCGGAAACAATCTGTCAACGTCAAACCGTGTTTTTAACACCGGCCTTTCCGCCTTGACGTGGAATTGTGAACCTATATATATATATATATATATATATATATATTTACCTATACCTATATATAACCTATACCTATATGTAAACTATATATAACC
The DNA here is from genome assembly GCF_037126465.1 of Ornithodoros turicata. Lineage (NCBI taxonomy): Eukaryota > Metazoa > Arthropoda > Arachnida > Ixodida > Argasidae > Ornithodoros > Ornithodoros turicata. Next base: position 15,006,172 of record NC_088207.1, read on the forward strand.
CATACCTATATATATATAGGAGACAAAGCACGTGTGCTGCCCTCTCCTCTTGTACATATTCCCCTCTCACTCTTTGCAGTTGTCTTGCGTCACCATAATATCCCATTCCTGTTGAAGGCAGCGCTGCTGTCGAAACGTCGAATACCCCGTCTTAGTTTTTAATAAAGTTCCCCTTTTATTCCTTGTCCTGTAGAAGCACCGTCTCCACTTCTGATCTTTATTGAATACCTTTATTTTTCGTGGTCAACTGCATTCGTTTATTTCAACTTATATATATATATATTTTATGAAACAGATTATGAACGCGGTTGCCGAATTCCTGGTAAAATGAAGTTTTATCACATTTTTTTGCGTTGTATGAATTGGAGGGACATGCCCCATTCTAAGCAAATGTAATACCAGAAATCGAATCAGAGCAGCTTACACGATTTTCTCGATTTGCAGCGAACACCGTTCCCTCTGCGCGGCGAGGGAGTAATCGGCTTCTGCTTGGAACATGGTGGATCGCAGTCATATTGCTCGGTCTGGCGTTTACGAGTTTTATGAAGGCCAGCATGACGGTGAAGAAGGAAATTCCTAAAATGGAAAGCGTGGAAGACCTGGCAAGAAATCCTAACGTCCTGCCCGTCATCACCAAAGGAGTGGCATATGACGTTTTCCTCAAGGTGATATTCTCTCTTTCAGAACTACTAATGTAAAATGCTGAAGAATGTTGAAACCACAAGGGAAAGAAATGTTGCTAAATTGTCTTGGCAGAAGGCTCGTAGATCCGAGCGTAGTTTCACCCATCCTTAAAGGAGCATTAAAGGGAACATTAAACATAGCCAAAAACTGCTGTCATCTTGTAAAGCGGTACGTGAAAATCATTCCCAAAAAATATTTTTGTCCAAAGTTGTTTCTTCGCGGCATCATTAATTCGCAAAATCGCCCACCCACTCTATCAAATCACCCACTCTAGTGTGACGTTTGTGGTAGAGAGCGCCCTCATTCTTTCGTCGTAAAAACCGTCTGCTACGAACATTACGAGCTGTTTTTTGTTGACTTCTATTCTTTATATGATTTATATCACGTTTTCTAAAAAAAAGCGTATATGCAGCCTGACGAAATAACGTTGGAATCACAAGAGTACTATACCCGTGGCTTCTGTGCAATCTCAGAACTCACCATAGCAGAAAGCAATTGATGACAGCGGTATTGTGGCGCCACCTGTTAGCCACTGGACAAACTATGTGGCGAAAACGGTCACAGAGACTGCACACTGTCGGGAAGCAGTGCGGTTTCGCTGTGCAACAGACAGTTAATTTCGGGCTGCACTACTCGTTCTTCCCGTGGTATCAGCGGTCCCAAAAAATCCTCCGTTTCAGACATCACGCAGCCGGAGAACGCGTGGCGTCTCCGAAGCGGTAGCAGACGCTCCGGCCTGCGTGGTGTTGCTCACCTCGATCATGTGATACCAGGTCCAATGAGGAGCATCCCTACCACTCGCGTCACATAGTGACGCGTGTGGCGGCGCTCATCACGTGTCTCTCGTGAAGGCGAAGAAGGGTGTTTCGCGCGCGGGAGGTTCATAGGGCTATTGCAGGCGTCCCAATTTCGCTACGGTTGCATTACTTGTGGGAAAAGTGTTTTCGGCCGCTTAACATTCCATACCGACCAAAAACAGAAACGAAGTGTTGTGCCTCTAGACTGCTCCTTTAAAGGGACGGTCGTAATCATTCATGTCGATTTTGAAACTATAGTGTCATTTTTTTCCCTCGTGGACCTCTTACCACGGTATTGAAAATCCCACGCGAAAGAGTTGCGTAGTTTGACTCTTATTCGATGATGGAATACATGAGAAGAGCATACGGCGGATGTTGAGAGTGTGCCGGCATTCCCTATCTGGAAGAACGGGAAACGTCACTGCCTAAGAACCAATGAGGGCTCGACCTTGAGAAAAGGAATGCCGCGGCCGTGCATGTGTCTCGCAGAATTACGGAGCATCTGGATAGGAAAGACTCTTTGCCGACAATCACACTACTACACATGACTCTAAGGATGAGTGCTGGTGCGGGTATACCCGCGGATACCCGCGCAAGTTTATTCTTTGCGGCTACACATTTCTGTGTCATTGTGGGTTGCGGGCAAGACGCGGGTAGACCTACATTGCCTCGGCGGATTACTTGGGTATACCCGCAATACCCGCAGGTGCAAAGCCAGCCCGTCGGCTTTTCGTGCACGACCCGACTCATTGCAAATATTTGGCTCAAAATACTTTACAAAACGTTCTTCGCCTTCCCCCCACATCCAGACCTTACGTGGTACGTCAGATGATGACAGCTTTGTCACTTACTGGCACCGAATTCTATGCTTGCCCTTCCACTATGTTTGCCGTATGGGGCTAATTTTGGCTACATTTCGGTACCACGACTGCTTCGCTTGGCTTTAGTAAGTTGGCAACCATGTCAGCAGTCGACACAGCGTCTGGCGCGTTGGACAAAGTCGCTCGCTAACGGATAGTGTCCCCACCATCGGTATATCCTTTCGTGCTGTGATGATCATGTGGCATGACTGAAGCATGCGTACGCGTTGGGAAGCGGGTACGTCTGCGGTATGCGGGTGCGCATCGGGGCGTGTGGGTGCTCGTGCGGTTTGCACCAGTGACATTGCTGCAGCTGTGGATGCGGACCGGGAGCCCGCGGGTGCGGTGCCCAGATACGGGCCCGAGTTTCATGCCCGAACTCATCTCTACATACAACTCTTTCAACGCCTCTCCTACTGCTCCGCTCTACCCTCCCTTCCTCGCTTCCGCGCGAGGACGATGCAGCAGATAGTTGGCAGGATTTTTATCTCCAGTGGATGTTGAAATTAAGTACGGCGGTGTGACACTCCTGTATGTTGACATTTCGGGCTTATATGGGCTTTTTTTCCCGTGTATTTTAGAGGGATGCTGTTAGTGCTGTACAATTGTTGTGTGTCGCTCCTCGTCTCATCCTTCGTCCCTCTTTTAGGCCCAGCACTGGGGGTTTTATCGCTTTATCGTTCGAAATATCGATCGAAATATCGTTTCCCTATGTGCGCAAGTGTTATATCATTAAGGACCATGAAGCATAAAACTACAGCTTTTTCCGGCGTTATTAATCCTCTTGTCGTACATTTTAATCCTTATACCATGACATTTAATCCATTTGCCATCGGAATTAATCCTCCTTCCATTATTTTTAAACCTCATTTCACACAATTTAATCCGTTTCTCATGCAATTTAATCCAAGTGACTATGTGTGGGCACGTGACTTTTTTGTGTGTATTATGAGACAATTCCCATGTGTACGCGTATTGCACATGCTTTTCTGGGTTTCTGCGCCATAATAGGATACTGTGGGACTGTCAATCTGGATTACGATACAGTGGGACTATTCCCATGTCTAAGAGTATTACCCATGGTTTTCATTAAAAACATGGGTTTCTGAACTGTAATGGTATACTGTGGGACTGTGTATATGGATTACGATATTGTGGGACTATTCCCATGTGTACGAATATTGCCCATGCTTTTCATTAGATATGCGGGTTTCTGCACTATAATGTGATACTGTGGAACTGTAGTCTTCATTACGATATTGTGGGACTATTTCCATGTCTATGGGTATTACCCATGCTTTTCATTCAAAATGCAGGTTTCTGGAGTATAACGGGATACTGTGGGATTGTCTATCTGGTTTAGGATATTGCGGAACTATTCCCATATGTGCGGGTATTACCCATGCTGTTCATTAAATATGTGGGTTTCTGCACTGTAATGCGATACTGTGAGACTGGCAATCTTGATTACGATATCCTGGGACAATATAAGCATGTCAATGGGTATTCCCCGTGCTATTCATTAAAAACACGGGTTTTTGCAGTAATGGGATACTGCGGGACTGTCAATCTTGATTAGGGTATTTTGAAACAATTCACATGTCTACGCGTATTGCACATGCTATTAATTAATAATTCAGGTTTCTGCACCATAATGGGATACTGTGGGACGGTCAATCTGGATTGTGGTATTGTGGGACTATTCCCATGTCTACGGATTTTACCCATGGTTTTCCTTAAAAATACAGATTTCTGTACCGTAATGGGATACAGTGGGACTGTCAACCTTGCTTACGATATTGTGGGACTATTCCCATGTGTGCGGGTATTACTTATGCTTTTCATGAAATATGCGGGTTTCTGCGCCTTAATGGGATACTGTGGGACTGTCGATCTTGATTACGATATCCTGGGAAAGTAAGCATGTCTATGGGTATTCCCCGTGCTTTTTCATTAAAAACGCTGGTTTTTGCACTAATGGGATACTGCGGGACTGTCAATCTTGATTAGGGTATTTTGAGACAATTCACATGTCTACGGGTATTGCACATGCTATTAAGTAATAATGCGGATTTCTGCACCATAATGGGATACTATGGGACTGTCTACCTGGGTCACAGTATCCCATTACAGTGCAGAAATTCGTATAATTTATGAAAAGCATCGGTAATACCCGCACACATAGGAGTAGTCCCACAATATCCTAAACCAGATAGACAGTCCCACAGTATCTTGTTATACCGCAGAAACCCGCATTTTGAATGAAAAGCATGGGTAATACCCATAGACACTGAAACAGTCCAACAATATCGTAATCCAGATTGACAAACCCGCAGTATCCCATCACAGTGCAAATAACCGCGTTTTTAATTGAAAGCAAGCGGAATACCCATAGCCATGCATATAGAACCAGGATATCGCAATCAAGATCCCACAGTATCATATTAAGGAGCAGAAACCCGCATATTTAATGAAAAGCATGGGTGATACCCGCACATATGTGAATAGTCCCACAATATCGCAAGCAAGGTTGACGGTCCCACTGCATCCCATTACGGTACAGAAACTCGTATTTTTAAATAAAACCATGGGTAAAATACGTAGACATCGGAATAGTCCCACGATACCGCAATCCAGACTGACCGTCCCACAGTATCCCAGTATGGTGCCGAAACACGCATTATTAATGAAAAGCATGTGCAATACCCGTAGACATGGGAATAGTCTCACAGTATCCCATTACTGTGCAGAATCCCACATATTTAACGAAAATCATGGGTAATACCCGCACACATGGGAATAGTGCCACAGTATCCCATTACAGTGCAGAAACCCACATATCTAACGAAAAGCATGGGTAATACCCACAGACATGGGAATAGTCCCACAATATCCTAAACCTGATAGACAGTACTCCAGAAACCTGCATTTTGAATGAAAAGCCTGGGTAATACCCATAGACATGGAAATACTCCCACAATATCGTAATGAAGATTGACGGTCCCACAATATCCCATTGCAGTGCAAAAAACGCGTTTTTAATGGAAAGCACTGGGAATAACCGTAGAGTTGCTTATAGTCCCAGGATATCGTAATGAAGGTCGACAGTCCCACATTATATCCCATTATAGTGCAGAAACCCGAATATCTAATGAAAAGCATGGGTAATATTCGTACACCTGGGAATAGTCCCACAATATCGTAATCCATATACAGAGTCCCACAGCATCCCATTACAATGCAGAAACCCACGTTTTTAATGAAAACCATGGGTAATACTCGTAGACATGGGAATAGTCCCACAACACCGTAATTCAGATTGACAGTCTCACAGTATCCCGTTATGGTGCAGAAACCCACAATATTAGTGAAAAGCATGTGCAATATGCGTACACTTGGGAATTGTCCCAAAATACAAAAAAAGGTCATGTAGCGGACACATAGTCACTTGGATTAAATTGCGTGAGAAACGGATTAAATTATGTGAGATGAGGATTAAATATAATGAAAGGAGGAATCCATCAGAATGAAAGGAAGGAATGGATTCCTTCCATTCCGGTTGCCATCGGAATGGCAAATGGAATAAATGTCGTGGTATAAGGATTAAAATGTACGACAAGAGGATTAATAACGCCGGAAAAAGCTGTAGTTTCTACTTTGTGAGAAGTGTGACGTCACAATGTGCACAATGTACCTCTCGCCCGGCAACCCTGCGCCTCCAAAATCGCGTCTTCCGCTTCAGATAGATGTCGTCCACACGCCATTGTCGTCACCATCCTCAATCGGTCGCTTGTGGTAAAGTCACCTTCTTGTCCTGGTCACACGTTATAGTCAACGTCAGGTTGAGGTGACTTTATTCGTTGACGGTATCATCTCCTTGAGCTTGAGGTGGTGGTAGGGACAGGACACAAAGCACAAGCAGACAGGAGTAGTGTTTAGTGTTCGTTATATTCCCAGTAGCATAAAGCCTTTGCCATTGCCTAAAGCTACTGCCTTTTAGGCGCTGTAGGTGTTTGAATAAACACATAAAACGAGTAGATGAACGCATCTCAGCGGTGTAAACTAAACGGTGCTTCTTACGCGACATGGTGCCTCATCCCTCCGAGGTGCACCACAAGACTTGTAACTGAATAATATTGCACGAAATGAAAGCCACATTAGGCCAAAGCAATACACATGTGTAGAGCGCGGATGCACTAACAACTCTCGAAATATGCACCAACTATGCACTGATATCTGCGAAATGTGCAGTAATAAATGTCAATGTATGCAATGGATGTCATTGTTCTCGGTACGAAAGCAACGTACCAAATGCCTATTAGGCAGCGTGCCCACATGCGGCAAAGGCGGGTGGTAACGCGTATGCGGAGCGGAAAGCATTATCGATCATGTGATATACCCGATATGCGTTTTGAACTCGTTTTCTTCCGTGGTAGCGTGGCCGAGCGGTCTAAGGCGCTGGTTTTAGGCACCAGTCTGAAAGGGCGTGGGTTCGAATCCCACCGCTGCCAAAGTTTTTTTTTTATGATCATACTGAGCAATATCACACACATTGGTGCAATACATTCCTGTTTGAAGAGTGTTTTTTTTTTCTTTTTAAGTTACAGCGTATTTTAACTGAAAAGTTTTTCAAACTGGCTGGTACAGTTCTTACCGCGCTGTGGGAGAAGCCGCTTCCGCAGCACGTTGACAGCGTCGGTATCTTTAGGACCGCGGAAACCACAGGTGGTAGCAACTGGTGGGCGGCAGGCACTTTTTCTTAACGCGCAGCGGCAGCCGGTTTCAGCACATGTGTACCGCATATGTGGGTACGGAGCCTTTGGGATAGCGCGCTAAAATAGAGCTGCAGTCGTTCTGCAGCACGCAACAAACATATACTTGCGCCAGAGTTGAAATCATGGAGCTGAAGGCTTCTTCGTGATTGGTAAAATACAGTAAACGCAGGCTATCTGGTGAACGAAACCAATGACGAAACAAGTATAAGTATGGAAAGCAGGAAAAACACGAACATTTCGTGTTGTCCATACTCAGACTTCTTTCATCATGGCTTCGCATTCAGCACTGTATCATGCCGATTAAAATGCGAACAACGCCCGTCTTCGCAACGATAATCTGGCTAAGGTGAAGTACGGCCCATCGGTCAAGACACGCAAACATGCATTTCCATCTGATCGGTCCCCAACCAAGACAAAAAGTCCTTCTTAATTTTCCAGATACGAAACCATATCGAGACAACAACAACAACAATGAATGGAGAAGTGATTTGATGACATGGGATGCTTCCCCGTGGTAGCCACAGGACCCTACCCCACTTCACAGGTGTTAATATGAGAGGATGAATTATGGTAAAAGTGAAGCGACGACAGGTCGGAGTTCTGTTTAGAGCTCTTCGAGGAGTCCAGTGGCTTGCATGAAAGCAAAAAGGAAGCGAAGAGACCATATCGAGAGAAAAACATGCATTTGCATGAAAACCCGCGTTCTACATATGAGTCCCTGGCGACAAATTTACAGCTAAGCAGACACAGCACAACACATGCCGCAATGATGCGACGTGTATTGTGTTGTGTCTGCGTACGTGTGAAGGAGGGACTTGCACCAACCAGTCCAGCTCGCAGCAGGTATAGCCGCCAACCGAAACAGGCGCCAGCCGGTTCAACCCGGACGACAGCGACCTATACTTACGAATGAAACAAGGGAAAGGGTGCACGCTAGCTGGTATAGATCCATGAAGAAGAACGAGAGACTTGAGAGAGTCTTGACCGAGAGACTTGAGACCGAAAGAGTGTGAGAACTTACGTGTGTCGTCTCTCAGCTTTCTTCATGGATCTATACTTATTAAATTCGCCTTCAACAGATGTGTACCTGATGTGAAGGTTAAGTGACGCGCTGATCAGAAGGAGCTCTGTCTGATTAATACTGAAAGTTGAAAAGTGCGTATTTCCTTTGGTGCGCTTCTAGGATAACAAGAACCCGGCTTACCAAGCCGTCTGGAACAGAATTGTGAAGTACAGAAGCATAATCCCACAAAAGGAAGTGTTCGTGCGGAAGGTCATGGAGGAGGTCCTGGACGGCAGGAAGGCTATTTTCGCAAGCGTGGGTATTTTGATCTACTGGACGCGGGAGCTGTACAAGGATAAGCCTCCTCAGGGGGAGTTCTACTTCGGGAAAGTCAGATTAGTGCTTGCCTCTGGTTCCATACACATCAGCAGAGAGCTTCCTGAATATATCAAGAAGAGCATTCACATCAGGTGGGTACGCTGGTAGTCCTATCTCCACTTCAATCTCAGCAATATGCCGCGAAGAAGATAAGAAGTGAATGATGATTCCTGTTTATATATATATATATATATATATAGGGGAGAAAAGACACAGGGACTGAAGTAGGGAGTAGGGGGAAGTTATTTATTAAGCTGGCATTTAAACTAAAGGTTACAAAAGGTAACTTTTGTAACCTTTTAAAAGACCTTGTACATAGATTTTCGTCTCAGTCTTAGATATTCGTCTCCATAGATTTTCGTCTCTATGGGGACGTGACTCAGCTACGTCACTTGTTCGACGAAGTCTCGCGCCACACGAGGGCCCTGGAATCACTGGAGATTCCGCAGTCTGGCTATGATGTCGTGCTCTATAGGGTTGTTACTCGCTGCCTTCCACCCGATCTCTTCGTGCAGTTTCGGCAGAGAAGGAAGGAATTGGTCTCTCCTAGCGAGAGCGGGACAGCCCCCTCCACAGAGTCTACTCGCATATCGCCCACTGCCGCGGAGGTTCGTGCACTGATGGATTTCCTACGCATTCAAGTGGAAGCAAGGGAAGAAGTCGCTCTTCACCGGCCTCGGCATACGCCTCCGGTCCACGCGGAAGACGAAGCGCCAGCCCCCTTTCCTTCGGCCGCAGCGCTGCCAGCTGGTGTGCGCACAGACTCCACACGCCCTGATGGAGCTCCACCAGCACCGCCGTCCGATCTCCCTTCGTGTGCCCTTTGCCGGGCGTGCGATCACCGCACGGCGACTTGTCCAGCGCCGCTCACACCCGAGGGAAAACGGAGAAGCCTCACGTCAGCGCGTCGATGCTTCCGCTGTGCCAAGCGGAACCACTTGGCCCGTCAGTGTCGCTCTTCAGCTAGTCTCACGTGTACCAGATGCCACGGACAACATCTGACTGTGCTCTGCGACATACAACCGAAACGCGAAGCGCGAGAGCGCACCGCCGGGATCGTTGGATCGGCTTCATCATCGCCAGCGCAGACACCTGAAATCCAAGCCACCACCGCGTCAACCTCGTCTACTGTCACATTTCTGCAGACCGCTGTGGTTCAGGTTGCCGGCCCTGGCGGATCCGCGTCCGTATGTATTCTTCTCGACAACGGAAGTCAGAGAACATTCATCACCGAGGAACTCGCTCAGCGGCTTCGATGCCCGGGATTGGCATCCGAAAACATGTCGATCTTTGCGTTTGGCTCCACGCAACCGTCCACGCATCGCACATACCAGAAGGTGTCCCTGCGTATCGATGGCTTACATCAGTCGTTGGAAGTAGAGGCCATCGCTATACCAAAGATCTGCAGGTCGCTCAGCCCACCTGTGGATGCCCGGATCTTGCAAATGCTACACGATCGTGGTCTCTCTCCGGTCACAACGACTTGTCTATCGCAGAACGTCGACGTGCTGATAGGCGCGGACTACTACTGGCGATTTGTGTCTGGCAGAATAGAGCGCCTTCCCAACAATATCACAGCCGTCGAAACGGTATTTGGGTGGATCGTCCAAGGTGTTGCCCCACTGCGTTCCTCGCTACCAGACTATCCCGCCACCACGTCACTTTTGTGCTGCACGAACGACGCGCCCGAGCATGAGCTGACCAACCTGTGGCGACTAGATGCATTAGGTATCACGGATTCTGACGTAGCTGCTCCCACCGGAGCGGCAGACCTCCAAATGTTTCAAGAGAACATCAAGTGGCAGACAGATCGGTACGAGGTTCCCCTCATGATCCAGGCGCCTGGGCTACCACCAGAGGCACACAATCGGGTAACCGCCGAGACGAGACTCAACGCTCAACTCCGGCGGTTCCGAATGGCACCCGACGTTCTCAAGCAGTACGACGCCACAATGCGCGAATACTTCGTCGAAGGGCATGCCGAACCAGTCTCTGGCCCAGACCCAACCAGGAACGTGTACTACCTGCCCCACCATGCCGTTATACGTATGGAGGCCGTCACGACCAAGGTCCGCATAGTCTTCGACGCCTCGTCCCATGTTCCCGGCCAAGCGTCTCTTAATGAGGTTCTGTCGAAGGGTCCCAACTTAAACAGCAACCTCCTTCATCTCCTCATCACGTTTCGGTCTTCTCCCATTGTCTTGACCGCCGACATTCGCAAGGCGTATCTTCAAATTCAGATCCGACCAGAGGACCGAGACGCCCTCCGCTTTCTGTGGATCCAGGAGCTACCGTCATCATCCAACCCTTATCCTGCGACTCAGGAGTGGAGGATGACCAGAGTCCCGTTCGGAGCATCGTCCAGCCCCTTCCTACTCGCGGCAACTCTGCACCATCACTTCGACGCTGTCGCTTCGTGATACCCAGCCACCGCAGCTCGCCTCCGCACCAGCTTCTATGTTGACGACCTAGTAATTGGCTGCGACGACGTGCAAGATGCCGAGACGATATATGCCGAGACCAGAGCTGTCCTGCGGGACGCAGGGATGGAAATCCGAAAATGGGCAGCGAACGCCACCGCACTTCAACAGAAATTTCTCGCAGACGAAACTGCCTACGATAACGTCGGTTGTACAAACCCAGTGCTTCGTATCTTAGGTGTACCATGGGACAGACAGGCGGACGTCATCCTAGCACCAGTCACCGCGGTTCACGAATTCGCGCAGAAAAATGAGCCCACGAAGCGCACGGTGCTCAGGACCTTTTCTAGACTGTACGATCCTTTGGGTTTGCTCCTTCCCTTTACGGTCACCGCGAGGCTCTTGTTTCAAGCAATGTGGAAGGAAGCAGTTTCTTGGGACCAACCCATGCACCCCCAGACACACCAAGCTTGGCGCGAATGGGTACGCGGCCTTCCCGCGCTCTCCACAATGCAAGCACCGAGATCTCCCTTCAATCCGGCCGGCACGGTCCCAGACCTTCACATCTTTGCAGACGCAAGCCCGCGGGCCTACGGAGCGGTTGCATACGTACGCACCCACAAGGCTCCCGGGGGTGTCAGCTCCCACCTGCTCATCGCCAAAGGTCGCATTGCACCACTGAAGACGGTCACTCTTCCGCGTTTAGAGCTCCTTGGCTGCCTTCTCGCCGCTAGACTGTTCAAGAGCATCTGCGACGTCATGCCTGCCCTGCAGTCACGGGTCACGTTGTGGACGGACTCTCAGATTGCACTGCACTGGATAAAGAATGGGAAGATGACTCAGTCGCAGAATCCTCAGTTTGTCGAGGGGCGCTTACGAGAGATTCGCCAGCTCACGGACCCGGCTAGATGGTGTCACTGCGACGGGAAAAGCAACCCCGCTGACTTGCTCACGAGGGGAATCACCGCGACTGAGCTGCTCCACAGCAAGCTGTGGTGGACCGGTCCACCCTGGTTATTTGGCAACGTGGATGGTCTCGTCGCGGCCCAAAACACATCTCCGCATTTCCGGATCGAGGAGACCTGTTGCGCCATCGCCGTTCAGCATCGGGACCCCCTTCTTCAACTCGAAGATCACAGCTCCCTTAACCGCGTGCTCCGTGTGACAGCGTACGTGCTCAGGTACATCAACAACACCCGGAGACCCCAGTCGAAACACAGTGGCTCGCTCTCAGCGGAGGAGCTACACTCAGCAGAGCTGCTCTGGGTCCGTTGGACTCAGTTGGAATCTTTCCCCACTGAAATCGAGGACCTACAGACGAGACGCCCCATCTCTTCTTCATCGGCCGTTTTGCTATTGAACCCGTATATCGACGAGAATTCATTACTCCGCGTCGGTGGTCGTCTGAGGTACGCCGACGAAAGCGACAGCGTACGGCACCCCATCCTTCTGCCGTCCAGACACCGATTCACAGAGCTGCTCGTGCTCGACATGCACTGTCGTCTACACCACACAGGAGTTCAAGACACACTCTGTGAAATTCGCCAGAAGTATTGGATTGTAAGGGGTCGACAGACGGTTCGTCGCGCTCTTCATACATGTCTACAGTGCAAACGACGACGACTGGATCCGGAAACAGCACCTGTCGCTCCTCTCCCGCGGGAAAGGATCACACCCACGAGTCCCTTCGACGTAGTAGGGGTGGATTTTGCTGGACCGCTCTATGCATTTGACAATAACGAACAGCGGAAGGCGTACATCGTCCTTTTCTCATGTGGCGTTACCCGCGCGATCCACCTCGAATTGGCGACCGGGATGTCCACTCAACACTTCCTCGGCGCATTTAGGCGTTTTGCGTCCCGACGCGGGGTTCCGTCACTGATCATGCCAGACAACGCTCGCACCTTCCATCAGACGTCACGGATTCTCTCCACCGCGTCCTCAGAAGTGCAAGATTTTGCCTCCAGGAATCGCATCAAATGGAGGTTTATTGTCGAGAGAGCACCCTGGTGGGGCGGGTGGTGGGAGAGGATGGTCAGATGCGTGAAGGACTTCCTCAGGCGTTGCTTAGGAAGGCGCCATTTGACGTATGAAGATCTCACAACGGCCTTATGCGAAGTAGAATGCATAGTGAATTGCCGGCCGCTGACGTATGTGGATTCCGATCCCGCTGCCCTGCACCCTTTGACTCCTGCAGACTTCCTCGTAGGGAAGCGCTTGACTGCCACCCCAACACCGGGCGAAGTTGCACAGCCGTTGGACGCTGGGAGACTCAAGCATTACTTGAAAGCACAGGATAGTCTTCGCCAGCAGTTCTGGAGCAGGTGGCGCAAGGAATACCTCTTCCAGCTGAGATCGGCGCATATGGCGAGACGGGACCCGGAGAGTCAACTGAGGGTCGGAGACGTGGTCATCATCCACGAAAGAGGACCGCCGCTACTCTGGAAGCTCGGCCGCGTAACTCAGACCATTCCCGGACGCGACGGTGTCGTTCGTGCCTGTGCGGTCATGCTGGCCAACAAGACCATTCTTCACCGTCCCGTGCAGTTGCTGCACCGCTTGGAAGGGGATATCGCACCACCCGTGGCCCGGGAGGATGTGGAAGAAAGAGGAGGAGGAGAGGGCTCTTAGGCTCAGCTGTGGACGAAGACGAGGAGCGCGAGAGAGGAATAAAGGTTCAGTTTGTAGAAGGCATCAGAACTGTCGGTCACGAATTCTTGGGTCCGATTCGAAACACGGGCTCATGAGGTCATGACAGTCCCTTTAAAGGGACAGTTGCATTCGTTATAGTCGATTTCGAAACTACAGTGTCGTTTTATTCCACGTGGACTGCTGACCACCGTACCGAACATCCCACGGGAAAGAGTTGCGTAGTTCGACTGTTATTCCATGGAACACGTGACAAGAACGGACGACGGATATTGAGGGTATGTTGGAATTCCCTCTCTGAAAAAAACTTGAAGACGTCACTCCCGCAGAACCAATCAGTGCCCGACCCTGAGAAAGGAATGTCGCGGCCGTGCAGGCGTCTCGCAGATGGCGAATTCTGGTGGCTATTTCATGGCAACACGGCCTAGCGCTTGGAAATTGCTCGGTCGGCGGCCGCTTGGATCACGTGGTCTTTGCCACCCGAACATGAGTGCCAGGAACCTAGCGGTTTTAGTTGCTCGGATCACGCTAGGGGCACTCGACTTTGGGTTCCGTCGTCTGCTAACACACGTGAACTTCGACGTGCGGGCCAATATGAGGGGCCTCGCAACCCTCGCGGTGCGAATGTGAGGGCAAAGGATATAGTTGAGTAATCCTCTGCCCGGTCGTTTCGAGGCCGGGGGAAAAAGTGCTAGCTGTCAAATTCGTGGTGCTCGGAAGGCGCCTACATGCGAGATCTTGCAAAACTAGTGAGAACTGGCGAAATCTGGGAAAACAAGTTGCCAGGAAATGACCATCCGAATTCGCCAAAAGTTACTTCGTCGTCTGAGTGCCGACTTCTCACTCCTCCGCATAGAGAGTGACGTCAGGCCGCCGGAGCTCTGCGAAAGCGGCGCTGACATTTAAAATTCGTGTATTTAATATCGAAGTACTGTATAGGGATGAAAAAAAGATAGCCAAGTAAATCGTCGGCCATTATCGAACATAGTGGTACCGGTTTCGTGCTCCCTGCTTGGGTTTCCGGATGTGGCCGAGATAACAGGAAGTCCGGTTATAACGGCGGAAGTGTATGGTGTAGCCTTGAACGTGCTATGTAGTGAAGTTGTATTTTAGAGTGCAGTGTTATCGTTTCAGTGTGCAATCTACTTCTTTGAACTGAGAGAATTTCGTTGAGTCTGAGGAATGTGACGAAGAGGAAGTTGACAAGTTCTTACTTGACCGTCGTAATATGCTGTCCTTCCCCTACCCTTTTTCATCCCTACCCCGAGCAACTTGCCGCCAATCTAGGCAGGTAGACCGCTCCAATCCCCACGTCACCCTTTCCCCTTATTTGTTACCTTCCCCAATTTCAGTGACGTTATCTATTTCAGGATACCACTGGATCGCTTGCCTCCTGCTGCTGCGTTAACTGTGTTTCTTTGCATGATGTAAAATCCCGAGACTAGGGAACACGAAGGGACAGACACAAACACGAAATGTTTTGTTGAACACCTTGCTTCCTGGTTCTCCTGGAACTTAGCCCTCTGTCTCCAAACGTGTGGTTTTAGCTTACTTCCACAATGTGTCTCACAACTTGTTGGCCGTTACGAATAAATTTCAAGTCAACCTTGTTTTCAAGAACAACTTCCACCTTGACCGCCTCACGCTTTTCGCCAAACCTGAAGTTACTTGCAAGAATCACCGGAACAAATATGTCCCCTGTTCATCAAACGTTGTTTATCAGATCCCCCTAGCTCGTGGTTTTTGTTATATTGGCCGGACAAAACGTTGCTTAAATGATCGCTTCAGAGCACTCGTTAAAAGTAAACAATAAAGCTTCAAACTGCGAAATTGCCAAACATTTGATAGAATGCTCAGATTGCTTCCCTCTATGGGAAGAAACAGTTGTAAAGGCTTCCGAAATGGACCTTCACAGAAGGCTTTTGAGAGAGACCCTTTACATAACCTCTTGTGGGAACTGTGTCTGCAACCCATCCATAATCCTCGGTCCGGCCTTGGGCAGACTGCTCTTTCTGCCGAACTGACCCTTTTTTTGTCTTGCATGACGAACTAGCACTGGGAACGGGACAGAAAGAGGAGACGACAAGACAGGTGCTAGACTTCCAACAAAAGAATTTATTGGCAACATTCCCAGTGCTAGTTCGTCATGCAAGATCAACACCAACACGCCCGGTTTTTCACCTTGATGTCCCTTTTTTGTCCTCAACTGGTGGTTTCTCTTCCCCCGTTTGTGTATGGGAAGTAAAATTTTCAGCTGTGTTTGAGACTTCGTGTTTGTGTCTGTCCCTTCGTGTTCCCTAGTCTCGGCGTTTTTACATTATTCATCATCTTCACCAGCTCGATTGCTTCCTAGCCATTTTTTCATTGTGTTTCTTTGTCTTACGCAGACAACGTTGGATACTCGAAGGAGGCTTCGCACACTTGTACACCAAGAACGTTCTGCTTAAAGGACTGGATGATCACGGTGCATCTCACGAACGTGTACGTGCCTTGGCGATTGAAGACGTCTCTGGTGTTTTTGCCGTCTTAGCTATCGGCGCAGTCGTGGCTTCACTTGCTGCCGTTGTCGAGTGCCTTTATACGAGGCATACTACGACGCGCTTTCGTCGCTTGGAGCGGCGCTGGATGCACGGGGGAACCGTGCGCCCTGGGCACACGTCACACGGAACCGTGTCGGCACACCTGTTGATAGCGCCACACTGGCACGTAGATCGCATGGCAATGACACATGACCAACCAACTAACAATGGACGCACGGATTCAACAATAAGGTAGAAGTACATGACACATTTGTGAGAATCATATAGGGTTTATTCACTGACGTCACCTCGCCGCCATACACTCTAAGAAAAAAAGGAGTAAAACGGGGAGTAATTGCAGCTTCTACTCCCCTAGTCTGCAATTACTCCCCATTTTGGTCCCCTAACACAACATTTAGTCCCGACATATACTCCCCAGGACTGCAAATTGTCACTAAAGTTCGCGAATGGTCTCCTGAATGCAAAAGTCTACGTAAATATGTGCCCTTGGTCAATTTGAACGACATAAGGCTGTATAACTCAGACAACGTAGCAATTTTCCAGCCACACAGAGTAAGCATCTTTCTTCGCAAATTGTGCCCTAGTATGGCGCAAGATTTTATATCACTCGATTTATCACGGTTGACGGTTTGCTTCAAAGTATTTTCATGCGTGCGCACCAATTATGTACCTGGGACTCTTACAACAGCGCGTGAAATGCGGTCTTCACTCTGTGACATTCATTTGCTCCCGTGCATTTACTCCCGAAAGGGACTATTTTTTGTGGCAATGCAATTACTCCCCAAAAGGAGTAAAAGTACTCCTTTTTTCCTTAGAGTGTACTGTAGGTCCCTCGAAGTTATGTTCCCTCATTAGTTCGCTGCCATATGCTCTTTGGGTGACTATTAACGTCGAAAACATGGAAATTGCTTGGATATGCTACAAATCACACTGCACAATAACTCTGAAACACCAAATATACGGTGGGTGCAATATGGGTAGCGGCTTGGATGGGACCTACAATATGGCGGCCGATGCAGCACATCTGCCTGCAAGCGACAGTGGCGGTCTCTTGCGGATGACGTCATGTGCATAAACCCTATTGGTGCAATAGGAAGATTGTACGTTCCCGAGATACGTAGAAAGCAGATTCCGATAAGAAATTAGTGAGCTTTAGTACATCGTACGCTATTGCCATTGCGTACGCAAGGGATAGCGTTTTTTGTTTTTTTGCTCTGGCTATAGATGTCCTCCTTTACCATACTTGATATCAGTTCTCTCAGCTTTTAATGCTCTTTCATCTGATATGTCAATCGTGGGTATACCTCCTGAAACAGGTAAATGTCTAGGCATATTTCGAAAAAACAAGGATTTTGCGCGTCCGCTTCTAGAAAAGGCCCCGTTTGAGTTCATTAATATCTTGCCAGGGCATGACCAGATGTTGGACCTTTCATCTGACGTAAAAAAAAAAAATCTGCTTGGAACGGCGTACACTGGCGATTAGCGCGTTTAAACGCGGCGCCCTACTCTGCGAGCGTACGTGTCGGAGCCCGGCTGGCGGTGCGCGGAATGGCGAGCCTCCTGCCGATGCGTCCTTTGTTTGGGAAAGGCTGTCTGCCCTTAGCGTATTCCTCGGCAAACTTTCGACGCCCTGCTGGACAAAGAATCCACGCCTGAGAGTTCCTTATTGCCCCCAAAGCATCTGAATGAAATCCTACTTTGCCGTAAAGCCATATTTCAAGGACTAAATGGGACTAAAAGGCAAAACCTCTCTCTTGCAAGCTGCGTACACGGTGATACGCATACTGTACAAATGAGTATCGAGTTAGGAGTTGCTTTTTCCGGGGTTGCCGCAAGTTCCTACGATGCACGATATATTTTTAAGTTTTTCACTACAATATCTTTTAAAACACAGGGGTTGGGCAGTCGCTGAAGAGGAACGCACGAGATACGAGTGCACAGATGCCAAAACTGAAACACTCGAATTCAGGGCCGGATTTTCTCGTTTCTTTCTTTCTTTTTTTTTTTTTTGCACGAAAACTATACAGTAGAAGTTATTAACTTTACCGCTGTTGATTACCATGTACGATGAGCTTCAAAATATTGTATATATATATATATATATATATATATATATATATATATATATATATATATAAAACTAATGAAATTTCGGGAGGTTGACGGTGCCTGTCTGTCTGATCTGACGTGAAACTGACCAATAGATAAACAGAGCTTTGCACAGTGCGCAGAGACACTACATTATTCCTTGCGTACGTAAATGCGACATCGTGCAATACACTAAAACTCACTGTTGTTCCAATGGATTTGGGCTGACACACCTTACGCGTAAATCTACTCCAATTGCCATTACCCCGGTTTAGGAAATCTATAAAAAAAAATGATACACTCTAAAAACTTCACAGCAGAGCACGGCCACAGCCAGCAAGCACTGCCAGAATAATATCGGACAGCATTTTGATTATTGAAAACGCCATACACGCTTCAAGCACTCCGCTACAACGAATGGTTGGTTACACCTAGCTGTACGCTCGGGCACCTGTGTCTGCCTTTTCTCTTTCCATGGACATGTTGTCCTATCTGTTACCCCAATCCGAAACAGTAAGAGGTACACGCAGTGTCACTTCAAGTCGCTTTAAATCCCACACAGTGAATGGCTAAATGGGTCGCTAGTGAAAGAACATAGATCATTGGCTGTTGCTTGACAAAAATAAAGCTTTTTATTACACATATGATGTCATTGTTATTACTTTCAGTGGGAACTATCTCTCTGCGATGACATTACAGCCGTCTGTCATCTGAGCAGAGTTCGAAGCAACTCGTTACAAGTAACTAAAACTAACGTACTGTAACTAAACTTTTTTTGTAACTTTGCGCCGTGGTAACTTTCAGGGAAACTCGTTTCTTTAGCAGGTAATTTTGCCAAAGTAACTTCAGCTAGGTTCCAAGTTACATTTAATTCGCTTTTCATTCACGTCCACATATTTTCGTGCTTTCTCTCCGTTCTTTTGTGGCATTTCATGCCATAGAGCGTGATATTCAATCAATTACTGTATTCTATTCAGGAAGTTAGAACCGCTGCCATTGAAGTGAAGCTGAACCATTGTGTGCCAGCAGAGAGTAGGATGCTCGTTCGATTTGTTGGATATAAACGAAAACGATCTAAGCGTGTGTCACTCCTCCGCAGGCACCTCATGGTCTAACTCAACTGCTCACGCGCGCTGCACCTGTGTCGTGCTATTTTGTGCCCGAAGGAACTTGGAAGTAACTCGTTCTTTTTTTTTAAGTAACTCCGTAACTGCGAGTTACACTTCAGGCTGAAGAACTTCTTTATTAACTTCGTTACATTTTTCACATGGTAACTTAACTCGTAACGAGTTCTTCTTGACGGGTAACCTCTCTATCTGTGCATCTGGGCCGAGAAAGAAAAGCACGTGCGTGAGGACCTCTCTCATGAATGAAATACAGGACTGTTGGGAATATTACGCCACTATGCGTAGTTCGCGCATAGCTGCGTTATTCGGGGAAAACAGGGACTTTCTAAAATAGACGGGGCAGATGTTCCACACACAGTTATAAAGGTAATCATCGTTTTACGGAGCCCAGCATTCTACAACACGGGTGCTCTAGTTTATTTATTTACTTTTTTTTCTCAGTATTGCCCCGTTGAAATAACAGAAGAAAAAATCAGGAATAACAAGCACCCGGATGCACGCACCCTTGAGCCTGCTTGAGCGGTTAAGCCGTGAACGAGGCTTAATGCGAATGTACAACTATGTACGGAGTCACAGCACTCACATGTATGGCAATGCCGTGGATAATGTAGAGAAAGCTGATATCTGGTACACTGAAGTAGTCTCGTTTTCAGCCCAACGCCTACTCGGTCTATACCAAGTACGACAGCCGTACTATTTTCCGTGGCGGAGGTAGGGAGCTTTGTTCGCCCACCAATCAGAGAGGATTTACTTCGAAATATTTATTTTGAGAGTTTTCGAAAGGGTTCATGAGATGTATTTCTATGAGTTGATTTTGCCGCAATTCATATTGACCAGTGTTGTACCCGCTACCAAATCCAAGTAACGAACTACCGATTCCCGCTACTCCACAGAAAAGTAGCGCAATATTAGCGTTGCTACAAATGTGAAAAAGTAACGCCATACCGAATAAGAGTAACGCAAATGCTATGCCTCTACTTATCCGCTACCGTACCCTTCCCTATGCAGCACCTTACCGTAGGCATCCCGTTGTCGAATGTGTCTTAAGAATGTACAATATTTAAGTCCCCGCACATATATCTAGCATACAGTATACCATACGTACAGCCAATATATATTATTTCATACTGATCTTGACCTTGAGATGATGATCATTTAAGATATAATTTAATGCACGTAGCGGATTTGTGCATTTACTAATTTTCCCGTCAGAACAACAGCAACAACATTATTGCGAGAAGATGAATGGGGAGTTTCATCGACAGGGGCGATACTCTACCCCATTCCTGCTGGTGGTGATGCGAGGAATGAAATAATGAGCCCCTTCACAATAAGGATCAAAGTCCTATGGTAACAAGAAAGGTAAGAGAGCTTTGGAGGGCAGAGCGTTGGTGGGCTTGATGTGGCCAGGGACCAAGCAATTTTGTGAGAGAGAGGGGACGAGAGTCCAGCTCGTTAAGGGATCCGGAAAGTACGGCTCGGGAAAGTTGGTAGTGTGGGCAATGGAGAAGAATGTGTTCTAGATCTTCTACAGCACCGCAGTGACTGAATTGGGGAGAGTCAACTTGTCTCAGGCAGTAACGCAACTGCGCTGCAAAAGCCACATCGAGGCGCATTCCACGAACTTACGCGGCGTCTTGACGAGAGGTATGACGAGGCATGCGGAAAGCGAGCGCTGGATCAACTCTGCGCAGCATGGCTGGGGGGAGAATGTCAGCGGTCCATTGGCGGGAAGCCAGAGGAGTCGCGAGGCGTTGGAGTACGGCACGACGATCTCCTCTCAGCAGCGTAAAGGGCGAAACACATGTACGACAAAATGCACGACCCGTCGCGCGACGAGTCGCACAGTTTCGTGTCACGAGTTGTCACGTGCTGCGTGAGCAGACACATGGGCGGCGACATCCTTACGACATGTCGCTCTGAACCGTCGTGTTGCTAGAACAGCGCGGCCAGAGATACACTCGCTTACGCTTTATTTAACATAACCAAATGTGCTCACAGTAAACGAGAACAGTTCATTCCTTATTTCACGTGTCTGTCAAGGCGCAACACGACGAAATCAGCCACTGTTCGCATTCAGAACACACACTGTCCGCCATTTTTTCTTGGATCCGTCGCATCTACCAGAGAGGCAGCATCATTGGCTGCTTGGTTCATGACGTCATACATCCGCACGACAACCCGCCGACGGGAGCGGAGATATCTGAGCAGTTTTGTCGCGCTGCGACTTGTCGCAGAGCGCTGCTTCGACGACCTAGTTCTCCAGAATCAGTCCCAGGATGCTTTGCGCTGCGACGCGTCGCACGACGGGTCGCACATTTCGTCGTACATGTGTCTCAGCCTTAATACCAGTTCTCAGAATGTTTATAACACAAGACGATTTTTATGTAGTTACAGCATTTTGTCCGGGATATCCGCGGATTCCAACCTAAATGCGTAGAAAACAGCGCAAAGAAGGGACACGAAGAAGAGACAAGCGCACACACAGAGCGACTTTGCGCTGATTTCTACGTAGTTGTGTACCAACTTGCCCAAATCTTCGCTTTAACTCCAACCTAGAGCTCTGCCGTGTGCTTCCTGTCGACGGATTGATCAGTTTTCCCTGTGATCATGTGTCATAACTACCATCATAAGCGACCACTGACCGAGCCATCAATTATTGGCTACAAGGGGTGAAAGGGTCAAATTAACTGCATAGTGTTTGTCCTCGCAAGGGTCAATGCCGTACTGTTGGCATACTGCACCAAAGCTTAGGTATCATAGGAATTGGGAGTTACTGTGGTTACCTACCCCGTGCTTCCATTCTTCCAGCCACACGACGGCTTCTGTTACGAAGCGGGCCTCGGTGGCTCAGTCGGTAGCGTGTTCGCCTTCTGATCCCGAGATCGCGGGTTCGAACCCGGCCGAGGACGCCAGCAACTTGGTGGCAGGGTACAAGTTGCTTAGACACGCCGTCTTCCGCGAGGGACGTTAAATACGGGGTGCCGTGTGATGACCTTTCATCGCACGTTAAAGAACCCTCAGGTGGGCAAAATCAATCCACAGACCGACCGCTGTGGCGTCGCTCATGATCTCAGTTGTCTCGCGACGTAAACACCCAATTATTAAAAAAAAATGTTACGAAGCGTTTGACTATACCAGAAATTGCGTTTAAATAATCTTTTTCCCTGAGTATGAGTCCATGAGGAAGAGTCTACCCGTTCGAGATTACCTCTGCAATGAAGCATTTCGAGGAACGAAATATCATGTAACTTAGCCTGAACGAGCCAAACGCTGTTATCATTAGGCTGCCAACAATTGCCGTGTACCGCCACCAAGCAAGTGCGCAAGGAGCATTAGTAAGCATGTTGGCATACACTGACTTTCGAATAATATTATTATTTCTTCATTTTGTGTGGCTCATATACCTACAATGTAACGCATGTAATGTGAGACAATAAGTAGACCCCGTTAGACAACCCGTGTAAGCTTATATCTCACCACTCGCCAGAAATGCTTCACCTGGGGCACAGTACCTTAAAGCCATGTCGGAAGTACGTTGAGAATGCAATGACGATAGTATATCCTTGTGCCGTACTGTACCAAAAGACGCGATGCTTTGCCTATTTACTCCGGAAAATAAAGTTGCAAAACGGAGCTTTAAATGTGCTTTCAACACGCTCACACAACTGACTGTATGACGGAAACTAGCTAGCCAATATGATGCGGTGTGGTATACACACCTATTTGGGTATCGCAAATGCGGGCTAAGAAAGTTTTAAGAAAAAAATGTACAGAATAACACAAATTATATTCCCCATTATTCGATTGTGCCTAGCTTAGGAAAGTTTGTGAAATTCCGGGAGATCGTCACAGCCAGTCTTCCTGATTAACAAAGAAAAAAGTCTGCTTCACCGTTATCTCACTTTATCTCTCCGTGTTGCATGTCTTCCAAATTATGAAAAGTAGAGGTGTAGCGGAAGCCGCTACCCTAGCGGAAGTACTTTTCTTGTTACTAATTTAAAATGTAGCGCGATCGCTATTCCGCTGCTGAAAAAAGTAGCGAATACGGCGCGACTAGTAGCGCCGCTCAACAGACAGACTCTCAAGCCGCTCGGCCGCTCAACAGCTCAATTGACAGAGTTTATTTTGGAAAACCTATGTTGAGAAATGGACTTTTGCATGTTTTATTCTTCAACGTTTTATTTCTAAATCATTTTATTTCGGCGTCACATCGACTTACATATCTAGGGGAGGCTCTGAGTGTAACGTTGTCCAGTATCGTGTAACAGTACATGACAACGCTGTGAGTTTATGGACGAGACCACAGGGGGATGTGTTCAATACTTCTGTCTGCGACGGTTTTGTGCGCTTCACAACGGACTGATACCGACTGAAAAGCTAAGGCATACGCGAGCTACAGTAGACACGGTTTTGCATGTTCAGATAAGACTACCGCGGTTCATCAATTAGACAAATGGTGAATGCGATAAAGATAATTGTTTCCCGTGACTTATTACCATCAAGAAAGGACGGAGCTTCGGCATGTTTGATCTGTGAACGTCATCTCCAAAGTGCCTCCTGTAACGACAAGATCCATTTATTTCGAAATCTACAGTGCGATACCTACAGGAGGCGCATGCCGGAGTGTTCAAAGCGCCATTGTGTACATGTTGCCGTAAAATTTCCATACACGTCACATAATACTAGTGACATATTAGGACACACCCGTTTGTCTCTGTGAAAACTAAGACCAATGTATACTGTTACACGGTGGTATAACAGCAGCAAGACAAAGCAATGACAGAAAGGATAGGATACACTGCTGCAGCAGTCGTCCTGTGTGCTATTCAGTGGTTCACCCAGAATCCACAACAACAACAACAACAACATAGATGAATGGATGATGATGATGTGGGATGTTTCCCTGCGTTGAGTGCAGGACCCTACCCCATTCCAAAGAGGTTCATATGAGAGGATGACGAGGGAAGGAAATCCCTACAGCATGGACGGATGTTGGAAAAAAATTGGGGGGAATCGCAAGGGCACCCCCTGCAGGGGGTACACACGTTAAAAAGTTAAGGGGGCGTGTCACTGAACATTTGGGGATGTAGGGGGTTCTGAATAAATCACTGGTTCTATTCTCAACAAGCTCGCTGGAAACCACGTTGGAGGTCATCACATGGGAGTGAGACTGAGATTAACGTGACCAAGGACTTGTTCGAGATATGGTACAACGTAATCATCAAGCTTTCAATCCAATTGGACGACTGATTGCACGGCACTACAAAGACTCGGAAGCGACTGACACTGACGTCATGGCAGCAAAAGGCGTGGTTGTAAAATTTGATTAGAAATAATTGGTGGGGAAATTAACTGAAATAGTTTGCACGATAACGTCAAGTGTTATAAAAAATCGTGTTGCAGCTTTCTTTAAAGGGACTATGAAATTTCCCGAACCCCCCACAATGTCTTTTGCTGGAAACTATTCTTCCCGCCGAGAAACGAATATGGCAAAAAATTTTTTTTCGGGCGAAATCGCTCCACTCTGTGAGAAGCGCGCGCCGAGGAGGGAGGAGAGGAGGAGTGTCGTTGGGAGGAACCGAGAGGTCCGCCTGCCTGATTAGGCGGCATGTTTCTCGGGAAGGGAAAGGTGGTGGAGAGGAGGAGAGGAAAGGGTGAAGTGGAAGACCGAGCGGAATCCGCTCGGGGGGAGGATAGCTGCGTCCATGGGCCGACTTCAGGGGAACTGCGCCGGCATACGCCTATTACACATCTGAGGGAAACACAGGAAAAACCCCAGACGGCACAGCCGGCCCGCGGATTCGAACCGCGGACCTCCCAGTCTCCAAGCGCACGCGTTACCGCTGCGCCACCGGAGCTGGTGGAAGAGAGAAGCGCCCTGAAGTGTCTCTTCTGCATTCCTCCTCTCCCGCGCGCATTCTCCTGTAGATTGAGTAACTGTACGGACTGTTTTCTGGCCTGCGTTACGTCACCAGTGTTGCGCAATGCCAAGCAATGCTCACCATAGGCAGCCGTGAGTCCGTTGGCGCCTGCCAGTCGCACCTAGAAAGAAGGTCACAAGGTCTCTGCTCGCGCCAGAGGGCTGAAGCATTACGTTTCCCTTGGTCGGAGGCGTTCGGATAGCATGCTATCATGAACAGCTTTTTGTGTGTGAATCGTTTGCTGCACTTGCTGCAGCAAACGGTACGACATGTGAGCTGCACTTTTTCATTGAATGTAATCGTCTTCTGCTCAGCTGCCGTTCACAACAAGGAACCCAAGTATCCCCGCAGCTACGAGGCTTCTGCTGACGAGTTACGTGGGCCTCTAGCGATTCACCGCAACGTTGTATTGGTTGTGTCGTCGTCACCAATGGAAAGTGCCTGGTGGATGCCTGGCGTTGCAATTATATTTACGTCAGTTGCAGTTATATTTACGTGTTGGCAATCTGACAAGAATGCAACTGCGTTGTGGAGTGTGACTGTGATATTTGGAAGCTGTCCCCCTTTGTTGCTCGATTTCTTTCCACGAATTATCGTACGAGTCTGCGTAGTCTAATGCTTTTGTTTTACTTTGTTTCAACTCGTGTTCTTCTTTATCATTACTATTATTATTCAAAGCAGCTTCGCGCTTTCAAGCGATTCTGATTTACTCTGCATTTCGCGGTCTACAGATGGGACGGGCTGGCTGTATTTCCTTCCTTTCCTAAGAATATGTTTCACGCAAGGATTTGTGTTTTTTTTAGATATTGAATGTTGAGCATGTCGTAAATTTCAACAGTTAGCATTAACAACAACCATGCCTACAGAAACTCAAATGCAGCGTATTCTGTAAGGGTATTCTGCGTATCGTATTTATTTCTGATAACTGTTTGTTGTTTAACACATTTATTGTTCAACCAGGTTTCCAGTACTATTAATACATCCATAACTCCCAGACTGAAGGACGCAAACTAACGACACCAGCTCGCCTGCTTCATTGCCACCTTATACTATTGTGTTACATGAGCTTTAAGTCAACAGTTGAGGTACCTGGAAAGAAGCAAAAAGCCCCAGTTGTCACGTAACATGCCCTAGATTTTGCAACAAACAAAGAACGAGCAGTAATTGGTGCTATTTCAAATAAACTGCTTTTTGGTCTTCTGCCGGAGATCTGCCTTCTTTGTAAGAGAACTGTTTTTTTGACTGCCCCAATTTTCCACCTGAACAGAGAGTCCTCAGATGTGCAGGCTCCACCGAGGATGTAGACCCACTTGTACATGCGTCAAGGATGAGGGCACCTGACGCAAACAGCTGAAATGTCGGCATTTAGCTCAAATAGTACGAGAGCTAAAATACCTAAGACATAATAACTGAAACATCTACATATACACATTATGTGCTACACATGCATAACTTTTCTGCATATGCAAACACAGTATGTATTCTATTTTACACTGTCACACAGCTCATTTTACAACTGTATTGGCAACAACGTTAGCAGCAAATAAGGGGGGAATATGTTTAATGCAAAGTAAGAAAAAATAAAGGCTGAAGTAGCTGCACGGGCTTTACAGAATGCCCAGAGCAACCTGAACTGGTTGAACGCAGCAGTACACCACTGGTATGGTAATGGTTGGTAAGGTTATTTTTTGTAATGTAAAACGGAGTGTAGAGTTGTAGCAGGAACAAATTCTCCCGAGGACATAGCGCATCCAGCTTAGGTTCCTTTATGTTAGAAGTGAACTGTAGAGTATACTTGCTGTAGTTTTTCTGGCATGTTACCCTGGTGAAAGACTTCAGCTGCCATACACATGGGTCGCCCTGGTTTGAGAGAAGAAAATGAATAACACAGTATGCAACTCTAGTTCCGGTGAATGTAAATGGATGTAATCCACCTGAGTAATGATTATAAGATAAGGAACCTCTTAAAGGCATCCAAGCTTATCGAATCGAAAAGCATCGAAAAGCAATCGAAAGCATCGAAAAGCAATCTTGTGAACAATATACAGAGCCCGAATGGTAGGCAAGACAATGCTGCAAAGAGGAATCTGGAAGGAGGCTGCACAATTGCCTGCTCTGAAAAGCGGGTTGCAGTGATCATGCTGTCTCACCTCAGGGGTTTCAGGCCCCGCTGAGGAAGTTACCTGCATACATGAAAGCAGATGAGTGAAGAGAAAGGAACGGATACATAAGTTCAATATATTACATAAATATTCTGTTAAAGTATGGTTTTTAAGATCATGCTAAACGAAGTCTGCTTTTATCAACAGTGCACCACCTGAGTTTAGAGACTAGATTCCGAAACTTCTATTTGTATTTTTCTTACTCTCTCCTCCCTCTTGTGTGCCATAAGCGGCCACAAGGTTCCAAGTCGCGCAGATGAGAATTAATCCATTTACGGAATCCCGAAATCTGCGATACCATTTGGACCACACGGACCTCAGAGATCTTTGTTAGCCCCAAGAACGAAAAGTATTCGCCATTTAGGTGGATGTTTTTTCCCGGTGTGGACAGGCATTGTGATGGTGCTACACCTTGATTCAAACAACACTGTGCTCGTTATCCAGTACTTAAAGAGATTCAGCGTCCCCTTCGTAATCGGAATCATGCATATGTTCGTTACAAACACGAGCAGTCGGTGGCACCGCACCGTCTTTCCATTCCGGCGGTTCGATTGCTTCGTGGCATCAAAAGCTGTCCGTCTCGTCACTGGGAAGCATGTGACATTGGATGCCCGGCGAATTTTGACATGAATTAGGACAACCAACCACCCAAGGCATGTCGGCGAGAACCACGGGATGTGATTGCGATAGACTGTGACCATCGCGCGGAAGCTGGCGTCATGGAGATTTCCACTCCCCATGAACGCATACGCGGGGTGCTACAGCGCATGCTCTCGGCGGGACCATGGTCTAAATGGTCGTCAGTGATCGAACATATTTGATCTTCGTGATTATTACAGAACAGGCTGAGGACAAGAGAATCCGTGTCAAAGTAGCAGATAATCGCTGGACAAGTGAGCTTACTCAACAGGGTTTCATAGTTCGAATGAGTACATGGTTAATTTACTCAGTTCTAAAATTGTAAAGCCAATCTGGAGAGGAAAATCGCATTGCACTTTTCTTTTGCGCATTTTGTACACGTCATACTCCGGGGACAAAATTTCCATCCTTACACATTCTGCCCGACACCTAAGACAACTCGCCGTCTCCTCATCGAAGGCTACTCGAATATCACGAATGTTAAATTAATTTAAATGTGTTCTCCCGAAGACTGCATTGTTTGAGTGTTTATAGAAATTTTTTTCGAATGTCGTGTCCGACGCAACGCGTCTGGCAACATGGTCCTTGATGTAGGGATACAGGAATGGTGTCTGGCGAAATTTTAGAATTCGGTGAATTTTCGTCACTCTCATACCTATTCTACAATGGAGTGCAAGCACCGCGTAACGTGACCGCACAACAGCTAACGCAAGATGACAACCACAAAATGCTAGGTGTTGTAAAACTGTGTTCGGCCAAAAAACGGGTCTGCAGCTGGACGGCTGCGACACGGAGTGATAAGTGGCTGTCATGACGCATGAGAAGGGGGGCACGGAACTCCAGTTTCCCTGGAAGTAGAGGGGAAACTGTCTCCCTTTTTTTCCTGTGTCTTAACTGCGTTTCTTGTTTTTTACTTGTTCGCACTTGGAGGTCTCTGGACCCCAGGAAAAGGCATTAGTTTTTAGTTGCAAAATAAACCTCGCTGAGCAAAGACGTCTTTGTGCTACGTGTCTTCTTATCGGTCCCCTTTTACCGGGCCAACGACAGCTTCACGGTGTCATCCATATATTGTGTAACGAGTGGGATATCGCAAGATATTATTCCACTACACTAGGCGCAGGGTGAACATCGCTAAACGTGCGACAGCACGGAGAAGGCCTTTTCTTCGCGCTGTAGCACGTTTAGCAGTGCTCACCATGGGCCTAGAATTTTGTGGTTTTGATCTCTGCTTATTTTAGACCGGCTACATCTGTCAGATGCATTTACAGGTCAGAAGCTCTACACCCCTGAGAATATGCATATGGCTAGTTTCTTTTAAACGTTAAAAAATTCATATTCAATTTTTGTCTCATCTTGCCTCACTTTCTCCTACATAGTGCAGTGCGCATTACCCGGAGTGCTCCTACATGCATAGAGATGCAAAATTTCCGGAAATTTTGAATCGCAAAAAAAAAACGTTTTTTTTCAGGGGGGGGTTTCGAAAAAATGGAAACAAAGTCAGTTACTGCTGAGTCGAAGCATTGCTGGCCAAGCCACAGCATAAAATGAGCTAGAAACTTTAGCAGCGTTCACCCTCTAGGCATAAATGCAGGACAGAGCATCCCATGAGACTGCTGTCTACTCAGCGACAGGTAATTGCATCAACCCGTCCACTCCCACCAGAAATCCAACATTATGTGAACGCGATGGCGATCGTTTGGAGCAGCCAGACGGAGTTCTAAATTGATGGTTGTTGGCAGATTATAGGCACCTAAGGCACCGTTGTCGGGTTGGAAAGCATCGAAGGCACGAAAATTTACATTTTTGAATTTTGTCGCCTGGAAATTTTGGACAATTTTTCCGGAGATGAGGAAAAAAGCAAATAAAACTGTCTTTTTTTCCAAAAATTTCTGTTTTTTTTCTGGGGCTTCGGATCTCTATACGTGCGCATATTGGCAGAATGGTGCAAGCAGGTTTTGGGGTGAACCATAGGAGTAGCCATTCTCTTCGTCTGCTATAGGAATTGCGTGTAGGCTGTGGACCTCAATGGTGGGCCAGCAATTTTGACCTCAGTTCAGCATTGTTGCAACAAAACCAAGGTGAACTCCGGCGAGTAGCTTATGGAGCTTGCATTCTGACTTCGCCGGAGGGGAACTCTACCTCTAAAGAGGAGTGCCTAGCTACATGGTCGCACTCAACAAGTTCGTCCTATATCTGGATGGTGTGAAACTTGAAATCCAGACTGACCGTCAGGTGCTGCCCTAGCTTAGCTGGTCGAGAAACACAGCTAGCACAAAGAACTAAACTGCAATAAGCTTTTGTAGGCTAGTTGTTAGAAATGTTTCTCTTAGTCTGGGCTATTATGGAGAATTCGAATAGGGGCGAGGGGAAAAGCAAAACGCCCTTACAAGACCTAGATCTCTACTGGTCAACTATCTCAGGCAAATGTCCAAAAACTGGGGCTCTCCTTGGTTTTGCACTTGATACATGAGGTTGAGGCACGCAATATATTCCCTGTAGACACTGACGATACCATCCACGTTTTCTTCATCTTTATGAAAAAACAGGAAGTTATCCACACATGTGTAGATGTACCCTATTGGAAAAATGTCTAAAGGCGCATGAGAAAATTTTGATGGTACCTGATGGACCCATCAAGACCCCGTGGTGGGTCCTGATGGAACTATATTCCTCCTTCAGTGAGTCCATAAGGTGTCTTGAGTCTCACCACACAACATCAGGACATCCTGATGGGCTCTTGATGGCCGTGAAGCGCAGATTCATAATAAAAGCTTTTCGCTTGTCTTTCAGAATACACATTTTAAAAAAGCGAGCGCCACCTGTGGCACGCAAGGGCTCATGGGAACTTGGAGCGTCTTACAGCATTACGAGACGGTCAGAGGCGGAGGTAAAAGAAGAACAACAACATTCCCGGTGTGCGCCGCAGCAGCGTCAGCCGGGGTAAACCTGTGGCGGCCCGTGCGTGATGACGAAGACGTGCCTCTGCTGCCACGCGCTACGGCTCTGGCACGGCAGTTCTACCGGCACCGTCCTAGCGTGAGGCCACGCACATCTGCCCGCTGGGACATTCCATCATCGCCGGTCAGGACTCATGTAGGGGAACACCACCTCCTCCACATTTGGTGACCCGAACTATGAACACCATGTTCGGCGTAATTCGGCCCAATACCATCCGAAATTCCTGCAAGCCCACCTCTGAAGTCATCTCCGAAGGTGCGGTGCATCGTTCAACCGAGGAACCGCTAGGCGACGACGCCAATCCACCGCGGCTCTACTCATCGCAACGCCCGGCCGCGAAACACCGTGGTTGTACCCATCTACCCAGCTCACGTCGCAATGGTCCCACACTCCACGTCACGTCGCCACACGCTTCATGATAGCACTCTTCTGGCTTCCACCAGCGGCACCTTCCCGAGCATCACGCTCCTGTACCGGTCGCGGTACGCCGCTGTCGACCGCCCCACACGCATCCGCTACGCTTGCGGTCCAAGAACCCTGCCCGCCTCGCCTTCCCACCAGGCTTCCATACAAGACACTGGCAGCTCGTCCAGATGCGGTCAAGAGGCTCCGGGACCAACGTTCCACCGGGGACACGCACGGAGGCCACAGTGAGTTTTACTCCCGGTCTCCCCGTGCTTCACGATGGTCCTCCCCGCAGTCTCCTTTGCGACAACACTACGAGCCCAGCGCTCACGAACCGGTCGCGGTTCTGTCGCCCCTCTCTGAATTACTTCGGCATACCTGCCCTCACACCGCCCCTGGAACCCGCCCGGTCAGCGCTTGCCCGCACCAACCATTCTGCTGCTACTGCGATTTCTGAACAAGTCGTCCCTTCCACGTGTCGCCCGTCTTCCTCCTCTTCATGTATCGACGCGGACCCCAACCGCTAGCTCTACACCGCTCCGCGTCTGAGGGGGGAGTGATGTGGCGGCCCGTGCGTGATGACGAAGACGTGCCTCTGCTGCCACGCGCTACGGCTCTGGCACGGCAGTTCTACCGGCACCGTCCTAGCGTGAGGCCACGACCATCTGCCCGCTGGGACATTCCATCATCGCCGGTCAGGACTCATGTAGAGGGACACCACCTCCTCTACAAACCATAACGAAAGCTGACGACAGAGCAGTGTCCCTGAAAGTTTCCATGCTGCTTTTCGCCACTCGCTTGATGGCACGTGCATCTTTTTAAAATGGTCGATTCATCATCAGCTGCATCAGCAGCACAGGTTCGTCTGCGCGCGAAATCGAAACAAGCATGAAGCCTTTTTGCCACGTGCTGAGCAGAAGCTGTGTGGCCTGCATAAGAATAAAACAAGTGTGAGCAGTGTCTGTTTTGCAAATTCAGCTGATGATCCTCTAGTGGTATTATAGTGGCTATACACAAGTATAATAGCTATAATCGTGTTCACCGAGAGAAACGATGAAACATGACGAAAAAGGTTAGAGTGCATGACATGAGATGATGCTTTCTCTACCGCTGTTCACCCATCCAACCCAAAATGGCGGTCCCTATTTTTGTTGGTTCTTGTGGATGTACACGACTATAATGGGACTTGTGGACCTACTGGACCTGAAGGTCTGCTGGACCTGATGGCCCACTGGACCTGATGAACCTGGTGGGTCCCGTAAGACACCAGGACCATTAGCCTGACGGTCCTTCACAATTTTTTTTTTCCCCAATAGGGTGTGAACACGTTATAGGACAAAGCTGTAGCAATCTGCGCATCATAGCTACCCAGCAAAAAGCCCTAAAAAATGTGCGAGACCGGCGAGACGAGTGCTTGCGAGATGTCGAAACAATCAGGGTGCCCCCTTTTGTACGTAAAACAAGTACAACTAAACATTACTGTGAAACCTTACTATCGTTGCTTCATCGACTGTAGCTGAATGTGGCACGAATCCCACTCCTCCTCTTTAAGATGAGTCAGCATCCATCGCCTCTTTGTCCCACGTGCCAAGTAGAAGCTGGCGTGCCATACATACTTCTTGACTGCCAGCGGTATGAAGATCACCAGTCGAGTCTCCGGCGCCACCTTGCTCATCTAGACTACCGAGGCTACCGCGACTCCTCGCGGTGCTACTTGGCCCTGCTCAGCACGCTGAAGTCACCTCTGCGCTGACACGATTCCTTCGAGAATCTAAACTCCTGGGCATGCACTGATACGCGTCCTATGTGCAACGATTAGAGAAGGAGCTGTTTATTCTGTATTTTTCCATAATTTTCTGTGTCTCAGTTGGTTGTATCCTCGTTTGTTTGCTTGATAGCTTTTTGGGAATAGCAAGCCTAAACCGTGGCTAACCTTTACCTTCTCTTTTTTCTTTTACTTTACAATAAACCACATCCCATGTTCTCCCAGTGCTGCGCTTCCGGGGCTTTCTCTGAGTCCACTCGAGACTAGATTCCGTGCGATTCGTATGCGGACATTTCACGCTATTGTAAATCGGAACGTAAGAATACCGACTGATCATTATCTCACCTTTGCTGGTCCTTCCTCTCTAAGAAGTGCGCATGTGTTAAATATCGTTCCATTTTGTTATAGAGTTGATTGCTTTAAGTTTAGCTTTTTTTCGAGATGTGTTGACGATTAGAAGGTACTGCTCCCGAGCTACCTTCTAACCAGTTCTTTCAGGCACTCCTGCAATAGTCTCCATCGAGACCGCAGTATATGCAAATATATAAATAAACATATTCCCTCTTACTACATAGCCAGCATTTATTTCACTAAACAACAGGGTAAGATGCTTCGCTTGCAATGCCGCATTGGTTGTCTCGGTTCCTGCTCATGAAAATGTAGCCCTTGTCTCCCCAGGATTCTCCCCAGCTGCAAAAAGACGTCAAGTACGTTAGCATACACTCTAGTGCAGTGTCACGTTATGGGTTCCAACTCAATCTGTTGTCCAGAAAATCTACGGGGAAAATCATACCGAGTTTTTAACCACGTTTTCTACTACATGAACCGTGTTTGCTGCTTGGGTGCTATAACAAATGATTTGCAAGCCATAAACAAATGTTCAAAATTGCATACTTGGAAAGGGAATAACAGAAGGGTAAGTTATGCAATGAACTGCAGGAGAACCGTATATCCGGTAGTAAAAGTGTAATGCAAGAGAGGAACATTTCCTGTCTTTGTTCCTTTGCATCCCTTGAGAATATAGATTACGCTCTTTGATGTGCAACTGGAACCTTGGCATGATAAAGAGACTCCTGGAAGATTAAGGCGGGGTGATCAGAGTAAAGACAATCATAAAAAAGAGTACCCCGAGAGTAAAAGCGATAGTTACACTCCATTTACTATTTTTCTTCTGCTCAGAGTGCATTACCGCACGACAAGCGACTCCATCTGCACAAGCGACCAGTTTATTTGAATGGCCAAAACAACTCCCTTATCCTGTAAATCATGTCCCTCAGTGACTTTTTCCTGAAAGACGAGTATGTGTTCCTGTATGTATATCTTCCTAAGTATGTGTGCAGGTTTTCAGGTGTCCTATACTTTGGAGAAATTGATAAAAATGTGCTTTTGAGATGTTATGCACATGTGTCGTAACGAATCGGGACGAATAACAGTTTCAAGCGACCCACAAACGATGTTGCCCTTCAACTCTGGTATTTACAGAACAGTGTGCAGATCACATTGTTCACCTTCCCAACCGCACAGAGTTCGATTCTGCAAAGAAAACTCAATAGAAACGGCAATATTGTTGTTATCGTGTTGTCTGACAAAGTAAGCTTTTGAAAAACATGTGACAGGGCCAGGATAATAATGTATAGCATGTATAAGTCGTGTGCAGATAAAGCCCACGTCTGTGTACGGATCGAGTTGACGTCGTAGACGAGATGGTGCCCCTCTGCATGAGCACTGATCACCGATAACGAAATGTCCCGGAGGGCCGGATGTGGTGGGGCGCCTCTCGACCCGTGGCTTCTCTGCAGGACGTTGCCAGGAGAACAAAAGAGCCGAAGAGGTAGCGCTTGTAAGCAAGGCCACATCGTCGTTGCCCATCGGCGGGTCTTTGCAATGCATACTTTACCAGTACACACCCTGTACCATACGTGCGTTGGTGCGTACTTTCCCACGCTTGCCCAGTCAAAGGGATCCAATACAACACTGAGCGCATGAGGTCGCATTCGAATGTGAGCCTCCGTTAACAGAAAAACATGTTGTCACCAACCTGTTCTTGACTATCCAGTAGTCGCCATTGAGTCCAGAACCATAGCCAACCACAAGGACCCCATGGTCGAGATCTTTAGTGCTGCAGTTAGGCTCGTCGTAGACGCCGCTCCTGCAATGAAACATGAAGTGCCGATCTAACAGTACGGGACAGCTCAAACACACCCTTGGGCGGGCACAGGACGAGTCACGCTTTAGTGCTCCCATGTACTTAAAACAACTCCTTGTACGCAGACATACCTTCCGGTTTTAGACAGTTCGTACGGTTCTATGATCGTGAAACAAAACTTCTGGGAAGCGCAATTTCCCTCTGTATCTATCAAAACACCTGCTTTCGGTCTGGCCACATGGACGTGAACATAATGGAATAGAGAGCCAACTGTTTTATTTAAGCTCTCTGGGAAAAGAAGAACGCAGTTTCGTGCCTCCGATACCTGACAAGATTCTTCGGCAAGGCTTACTCAGAGGTCTTTTTGCAAAGGGCACAGTCTGCGGCTACAAAGCTTTTGCAGTAACGTGTTGCGAGTTTGGTGTTGTTGTGTGTTTATTGAAGGAAAATGGACGTCCTTCCCTTCTTTAAAATATCATGTCCATTACTCTGCAACGTAACACACCCTGGGGTGCCGCGGTTTTCTGTATTGGCGCATATAGCCTTAGTTGCTCGTGCGTCATAAAACTGCAGTCCTCGTCCTCATCATCATGTGCCCCTGTTTTGAAACCGCCCGAATTCGGGTTTCTCCAACTTAGCATGTATGCACCGATCAAGTGTGTTGCAACTTTAAGTACATTTGCTCTATATGGTGCTTTTAGTGTACTTCACCAGGAGTAAACCAGGAACTTCGTACTTGCCACAACAATTTTGAGCGACTCACTGCTCGCAAGTCGATAACTTTGGCAGAAGGGACATAATCACTGATTTATCCAGAACACACCTAACACCCCCCCCCCCAAAAAAAAAAAAAAAAAAAATCTGGGGTAGACCCTCCTAAGTTTTTTTTAAGATTGCACAATATCTCGTCAAAAGCACGTAAATTCACCTTCTCGCGGAGCCGAACCCTCCCCCCCCCCCCATGGACGAAATTCTGGGTAAACCGCTGGGCGTATACCAAGCCACTTCTCGTGTGAAATTACATTACATTACATTACATGAAATCTTCTGACAATGAGCAACTTACTGGTAGAATCGGAAGGACTTATGAGAGGCATCGATAGCAACAGAGACAGGTCCCACTGTGCCCACGGCACTCTTTAGAGCATCTTCACTGCCCGATTCGACGTCATCATATCCAGTAACAGTAGCTCCTTCAGTGCTTGGATTGTACTTGCAACTTCCGTCACGAGCCGTGTAAGGGTAGGATTCTTCCGTGTCGATACCATCATTGCGTTTGACGTATTCAAAAGCATTGTCCATCGATCCTCCTTCGCATCCTAATGATGACGTATCACAGTCCACCAGGTTCTGCTCGCTGAGAGAGACAAGGTTGCCCGTCTTCCGGAAGTGCTGCCCTTCCAGAGATCCAGTCGCTGAGAATGCCCAACAGGAACCACACTGACCCTGCATAACACGTCGACAAGAATGTTTTATCTTTGGGAACGGGAAGTTTCATCGTGACAGCGATACTATCTCCTATTAAATGAGTTAGTTTGGTAAAAAAATTATAATGATATATAAAACGATGGACACCCAAGTCCTCAATTATTCAAAAATGGCGAGCAGCGACTTCAGGGCAGGACGTCGGTAAGCTAAATTTAACAGTGGGCGGAAAATCGGTGATGCTGAAAAGTCATACCGTATCATAAGATGATAAGTATTGACGAATATGTTCAGTGATAGTCATCTTGTGAACTCAGTTTTTGCAACCTCGCAAGGAATCAGAGTAGCCTATTCTGTTCACAACCAGCTGTCCACCCTCACAACCTCCATGAAATCTGGTCAAAGCCAGCGATGCACCACATCCCACACAAAAAAAAGTTCGTAGACTGCAAAACGTCGTGCGTGTACCGTATATAGCCCTTCGGTGTGGGGGTTCCTACGTTGGCCAGAGTGGCCGTTGCCTAAACGATAGGCTTCGGGAACACGCTAATAATGTGCAAAACGAATCAAATGCTTCTGAACTTTTTAAACATCTGGAGGCCTGTTCAGGTTGTTCGGCAGACCTTCCCGGAACCAACTGTTTAATATCCTGCAATGGCAAACTGTCCCGCACTCTACTAGAATCCTCCCTAATAGCAACCACAAAAGGATGTGTGAGCCAACCTAGTATTGTCCTCCCAAATGGCTTAGTCACCCTTCTTAGCCCCGTTAGCCCCGGATAACTTTTTTTAATCTTGACTAATTCCATGTGAGAGACCCAAACACATGTTATTCTGTACCTTATTCACTTCTGAGGTTTACTTGTATGTTTATATTTTTATATGCTTTACTGTTACTTTAACATTTTTACTTTTTATCGTCCTTTCTGCAATTTGTACTGCTTTGAAATACCTTGCCATTCTACGCGAGCACTCACATTCCCTTGTGCAGTTATCGATGCTACCACCGACCGTTAAGAGGTTCGTATTACGCGCCTCATATTCACCTACGCTGAGACGCCGAAGTTTACACTTACCCTGTCTCCCTTGCGCTTTGTGTATTAAAGCTTCATTGCTGGTTCGTGGGTCTATCTGTTCATCTCCTCCTGTGTTCGTTCTGTGTTTTCCCCTCAAGCTCAAGGCGATGTTAACGTCAATTATAGGTTTCAGATGTTAGCTGTTCTTCACAAACAGAAATGCGACAGAGCTGAACTAAAAACATGTGTAATGCGGAACGTGTAAAGAACGTGACTACTTTGAAGAGTAAGCAGGAACAGCAGAACAGTTGAAGATGACGTACCTGATTTTTTACGGGAGTGACATAGCCTTTTTTACGCCAATCGACCTCCTTCGGAACGTCGTCCAATGAAACTTCGTTGTGACCAACCAGTGCGGTCTTCTCTCTCTCGTTGGAACGATAGCCGAGGTAAAACTGGCGGTACTCCTCCGATGTCTGCAAAAATATGGAACGTGAAACATCCCTCTTCTTGCGCATCACATTTATTAGCTTGCTCAACAAAGATATATGCACAGCCTCCCCTGTCGTACGCAGTTGGCATTAATAGCTTCAAAAAGGTCGAGAAATCATGCGCGTCCTATAACGGTTCCATCTTGTTCACTTTGTGATCGCACCTAAAACATCTGTGCCCCATCTCCCAAACAAGTAGAGGCAGCCATCCCGGTGCACGCGCTAGAAGCTTTGCGTTGCGCTCGGACTAAGACCCTGCCAGATGGCATGCTTGTCGTTCACATGTCACCTGTCGGCATACGAAACAAACCGCGTGGTTTAGGGAAATTTTTTGTCTAGTAGTATGATAAATCCTTAGAAAGCATCAGAGATGCTTCCGATACCGCATCGTGCATCAATATATTAGCGCACCTTAATACATGGACGGATTTCTTAAGGGCTTGCTTAGACAAAGCGATAACGTACATATTTGTTTTCAGCTTCATATTTCTAACGTCACGCAAGGGCTGAACCTTAGGCCGTTACTTCCGAACCACCTCCATACAACTGTTTACGGATTCAATAGTTCCAATAGCATCAATAACTTTCATAACAGCGTTCCACTCCCAGTTATAACGTTCCTACCCAAAGTCAAACGAACCCTCACCAAATCAGCAAAACTGTTCACCGCCACCGTGTGCGTCCGAAGCCGCAGGTCATACTCTAGATTGTGCCTCTGGATGAAGTCCAAATTTTCTTCCCAGATGAGTCTTCGGACGTGCTCTTCTTCCGGGACATATTTCTTGTTGTGGATGTCCTTGTAGATTTCCCAATGTTCGTCTAACTGCGGCCTGGGCACTCTCCGTGCCAGGGCACAGCAGATAACTGCAGAGAGTGCGAGAACCCGAAAAGACATGGCCCCAGTTACCAGGATAATGGGAATACGAATGCAAGGTGCGAGATTTATGTCGCCTGCAAAGTGCTCGAGGTAGTTTTATCTCATTCATTCAACGGGCAAATGGCCAGTGATATCGATAGTACTATCTTTCGTCCAGTACGAAGCCCAAGTGGTCTGAATGGACCTTTCTCAAAACAATTGACATGATACCAACCTTTGTCTCCAACGTGATTTTGTGGGAGAAAAAAATGTAGGCGACGCATGCTTCTAGCGGCAGTGCAAATGCGCAGCTTTTTGCGTTTGTTTTAATGTGGAACTTGTATATTTCGTTGCATATTCTGTGCGGACACGACGCAGCAACCGTGGCTATGAGCAGTGTGCAGTCGTGAAGGGAAGAGACAGGGAGCACAGCAGGAAAGAGTGATTAGTATACGTGCATCGCGGTGATGTGCCTGGGAAGTAGAGAAGGCCAACGAGTATTTCTTCGTTACTGAACTATTTCCGTTTCTTATGCCAGCCTTCCGTTTCTACCTTTTCTGCTTGTAGTACTATTACGACTGTTATGGTACAGCGATAGACATCATTTTAACTCGGATAGCGTCCCCGAACATGGCCTCCAGGCCCATTTTCGTTTTCGCGGTCAACCGCCCCGTCGGCGCGATCGCTGCTATGCCGGAAAGTGGCCTTGCAGCGGTTAATTGCGTTTATGCCAATTAACAGCGAAGCAGAATAATAATTTTAAGATGTCATCCCATAACACGGAAGAACACAGTATAAAGAACCCCTGGAAACATGAAAGGCGCTAACAGGATAT
This sequence comes from Ornithodoros turicata, assembly GCF_037126465.1. Lineage (NCBI taxonomy): Eukaryota > Metazoa > Arthropoda > Arachnida > Ixodida > Argasidae > Ornithodoros > Ornithodoros turicata. The sequence continues at coordinate 15,046,114 of NC_088207.1, forward strand.
AGATCTAGGGCACCCTTGCCCAATGAATTTTAATATTCTGCGTCTGTGAGGATTTCGCCGATTTTTGCACAGGGCCCATGTTGAGACTTCTATTTTTTTACCATGAAAGTCAAATTATAGAAGTGTCATCTGATACTTTGTGTAAGTACGTCCTCCAGGACACATGCCAACCGTAGTCCCTCTTGTAAGTGTTAACCCTGATGCACACAGGAGATCCGTTCCCAGACAGGACTTCCCTCCTGGGCGCTCCAAGGACCTATACCCCAGTCTGACGAGCGCACTTACGGCCTTCACGATCACGGCCGTTAGTGCACACTGTTATCAACTTCTTGCAAGACGGCCTTAAAGTTCATTCACACATGCGTTTCAAAAGGCGGCGCCACCTCAGCGTTCGTAGCGCCGCCGGGAGTTGCCTGTCACACATAGCCGAGCCGCCATCCAAAAAAAAAAAAAAAAACGCGCTTCGCTGTTGTTGCTACATCAAGATCGTACCGACACTTACAGCTCTCTTCCTCCAAAATTTACATTGTAAAGCACGTTATCTATTTTAGCATTATTGTGAAGCATTTCTGCTGGAATCGGCTATCGTTGGAACGACAGACGTGACGCAATAGCAGAGAAAGAACGTCAGAAGAAGCGAGACACATGTCTACCTACCGACGACCAACACACGGTCACACGCAAGTCGTATTTATCTTCGTCGATTCCGTAGTTTACGCAATTTCCCAGCGTATCGCTAGCAGCGCAGATCCCAAACAACTATTGTTGGCAAAGAATTTGCTCACGCGGTAACACGAAACACACACACACACACTCACAAATGACAAAAGATCCCAGCGCGGTATCGGGACGCCCGCCGTCGCCCGCCGGCGCCAAGAGGGAGCCACTTCTTTTTTTTTAGGTTGGTAGGTAGGTATTTTATTTATTGGTAAAATAAATAAATAAATAAACAGTGTTTTCAACGGGAACGCAAGGCGCACCTGTTCAACTCACTTACTTCATCCACCCCGAGCGCCCCGATTAGCTGGATGAAAAAGCGTTTGTGGAGCAGCACTGCGGAGATGCAGCACGCAGCGGTTCTCGAAAACCGCCCGGAAACGCCTCGCGACAGCTGCCTCGCGGTCTCGGAGCGCGCGGCGCCGCCTCAAGAAACGCATGTGCGAATCCAGCTTTACGGCCCTACAGCCAGCAATACGGCCTTGGTGACAACACTCAGATAGCAGGGCAACGGCGCTCCCGCAGGACAATCTACTGTATTCCATCTTAACTGCCGAAGTCTCTTCACCAAGCGCCATAAGTAGGATTTAATCCAATTCGAAATAAAATGTTTCTACGCGACGTAATGTTCTGACACCTTTTTTTCCCGTGTTTTTCTGATGCGAATTTCCACTTTGCTTCGCTTTTTATCTAGTCTGTGTGTAGCTACCGTGAAAATCACAACGCACAATTACCATGAGGTCGTTAGCGCAAGTTCTTTTTCGAAACGAATGATAATTCTACCCATTGTTGTAGCGGAAATACTCTTCCGTTACCAATTTGAAATGTAGCGCGATCGCTACCGCTACTGAAAAAAGTAGCGAATACGGTAGCAGTTCATGGTTCATATACCCACATCAGCTGCAGTGTGCAGCAGCGTGCTTCGGACACTGGACTCATATTTTGCCGTAGTTTTAATCCTAAACTTAAAACCAAAGTTTGGAATGGCAACAGTGTACGGAGTCATGTTAAAAGCGAAATACGTAGCAAAGTGTTCATGGGCGTTCCTATGATTTTTTTTCAAAGGGGAGGGGCAATCGTGCAACCATTCACCTCTTTCTCTGGAGGCAGACGATGCGGACCGTGCGGGTGTTTCGAGGTTCCCACTATGCAGTCTGAGAATAATCATGACAATGTGGCGGCCCGTGCACTCTTAAAAATGAACTTCACCACATAGCACGCTCCTAGCCAACCACCATCCCGAATGACAACGTTCTCGCCCCTGATTTGTTGAAAACGGGAGGAGGAGCCTATTTTGTGCCGTGCATAATGCACAAAATAGGCTCCTCCTCCCGTTTTCAACATATCTAGGGCAAGAACGTTGTCATTCGGGGTGATGGTTGGCTAGGAGCGTGCTATGTGGTGAAGTTCATTTTTAAGAGTGTGGACGACGACGACGACGCGCCTCTGCTGCCGCGCGCTACTGCGCCTGGCAGCCGGTTCTACCGGCAGTATCCTAGCGTGAGGGCCTCGTCCATCTGCCTGCTGGGACATTCCATCATCGCCGTTCAGGACTCATGTAGAGGAACACCACCTCCTCTACCCGACCCGAACTGGTCGCCCGAACAACGAACAACCATGTTAGACGTAATTCGACCATTTACCATCCTAAATTTTTCGGCGGCAAACCAGCAGCGAACCACAGGCAAGTCGCACCGGGACCCCAGTTCCTCCGGGGACCCCCAGGGAGATAACAGCAGGTTCACTTTCCGGCCTCCACCAACTTCATGATGGTCCTCCCCGGCACTTCTGTGGCGACAACCAGCATTCACGCTGTCGTACCGGTCGCGGTACTGTCGCCCACTCAGCAACAATCAACGCTCAGCAGCAGTCACTCAACGCACTCAACAACGGCTCAACCCAATCAGCAACCACTGAAGCATCCATGCAGTCAAGCACTCGACATTGGCATCTCCTCACTGGAACCTGCAGGGTCGCAGCGCCCTTGTTCCCGCCATTCCGCTGCTGCTGCATCAACAGCCACAATCGCAAGCCGTGTGTCCAGTCGTCCACCATCCACGAGTCGTCCTCATTCTCCTCTTCATGGTATCGACGCGGACCTCATCCGCATGCACCGCTCCGCGTCTGAGAGGGGGAGTGATATGGCGGCTCGTGCCTCGAAGACGACCACGCGCCTCTGCTGCCACGCGCTACCGCGCCTGGCAGCCAGTTCTGCCGGCACCATCCTAGCGTGAGGCCACGTCCATCTGCTCGCTGGGACATTCCATCATCGCCGGTCGGGGACTCATGTAGAGGAACACCACCTCCTCTACAACAACATATGACTAAAGAGCGCACTTTTTCACATGCGACCTTGGAGCTCCAGGTGGGGCCATGGCCCCCCTTGCCCCACTCTTGGTACGCCCATGAATGTGATTGGGACTGGCCACCAGGTTCGCTCTGTTTATAACATCCAGCGTGCGCTCACATGTCTACGAAATACATCACATGAACATCTCTTCGATACCGAAACAGGATTAAAGTGCTTATCCTGTAGATGTCCAGTATATGCCAGGCAGATGCTCACAAAACTCCACGGAATATGCAGATACCCGGAATTTAATGTCCAAAATATCTTGGACGTAGATGGATTGCTGGCTAGAATAAATTAATATATAAATTACTAAATACTCTAAATAAATTACTTACTAATAAATTCTCGGCGAAGGCGGACGTCCATCTCATTGCACTGTTCAAGTCGAATAAGAACAAACTGAAAGGCCCATTTGGAGAAGCCAGTCCTCACTGAGTGGGGACCAACATCTCCATATTTTTCCTTGATTTCCAATTCCAATAAAAGGCCGACCTTTCGACAGTAGTCAACCCTCGATTTACGAATTTCATCGTTTTATTAAATGGTGCACTCTTTCGGGAAAAAAATCCCTTCCTCATTTGAAACCTCGATGTATGACGAATTTTGTAGCAACGTTGCCCATTCGTAAATCCAGGGTTGATTGTACTGGGTCAACGGACACTCCATTCTGCTTTAACTGGTCGTCATGGAAACCGTCCTGTTTTACGTCCATTGTTCCGCGAACACGCCCACAGCTCCCCTCGTGACAGCTTGTGCCACCTCACGTGCCCCGGCCATTGTTGTCACGACTGAAGTGAGATAGCGTTAATACTTGAGTACACAGTGTTACCAACTGCTTGTTGACCGACAGATATAATGGACAAAAGGGTGATTCACTATGCCGAACTCATGACCCTTTGGCTGTGCGTGCAAAGATAAGATTCAAGCCATTGTTAACTATGATTTCACAAGAATGCATGGCTGGTCGTTGCCTGCATGTGACCAACCTTGTCCTGAGTTAGGTGCGGACATTCCAAAATTGTATGACCTACGAGAAACGTATCCTTCACAATAAAGTTTCGGCTTAAGCGACCGTTATTGAACTGTACACCTATGTTGAGAAAATAAAGTAGCATTATTATTAAGTTGTTATTGTTGAGAAACGTACTGAGCAAAATTTGAATACTTTTAAATATACCGTGTATGTGGAGTGCATCATAAGGCGATGGTTCGATTCCCATCATTGTTGTGCTTATTAATGTACGCGTACTTTGCATTTATTTGGATATGTAACATAAAATAATTTACATATTTACGTGAAATATTATTATTACGTTTTTGTTGCTGACAAATATACTCAACAAAATTTGAATCTTGTTAAATACAACGGTTATGCATATGGAGACATAACCCAATCGTTCGAGTCCCGTTATTGTTTGCGTTATTAGTGTAGACGCACGTTGCATTTGTTTATATATTTAAAATGAAATCATTTGTGTATTTACATTATTATTATTACTATTATCAGACTTTTATTGCTGACAAATGTATTCAGCAAGATTTGAATATCGTTAAATATAACGTTTACGGCGGAGTTGAACATAAGCGAGTCCTTCGATTCCCGTTATTGTATGTGCTTATTAGTTTACGCGTACGTTGCATTTATTTACATATTTAAAATTTAAGAAAATACACATTTACATGACATATTGTTGCTGTTATTATTCGGAATTTTTTCGCTAAGAAACGTACTCAGCAAAATTTCGATATTGTTAATTACGTATAACGTGGAACATATGGCAACCGTTCAATTCCCGTTATTAGCGACTTTTAGTGCATCAGAAGAATTCTACGAAAACGGTACGATCAAAGACGTTATCAAGCCCAAGCTTAGTAATGTGACGTCACTCGCTTCAAATAAAGAGGGAGATTGGCTTATCATGATTTCGGAACTGTAATCATGAACACCTTCCGATGTACTAAAAGTCACTATCGTTTCAACTTATTAGTGTACGCGTACTCTGCGTTAACGTATTTGACACCTTCTGTCATTCTATGGGTGGCATCCTACTGGAATGATGTTTGATTTGCTGACCTTTGATTGCACTAAGCAGTCGTAGAGATTGCGGGCATGCCTATAAGTTACCCCGGGGGTGTTCCGGAAAGATTTCTTTGAGTCTATCTGATTGGGGAAGAGTGCTGTAGTTGCGGTTCAGTATACTCCCCGACAACACAAGCAGGTCCGAGAAACATCTCTAAGACGTCACTTGGGGAAGACGACGATATCCCTATAACATCCGAAATACAGCCCCAAATGATCCCTGTCACGTAACAATGGCACACCCGGATATGCCTCTGGGACGTATCTGGCAGGTCCCATGGGGCTTTCTTTGGGATTAGCATGGTACACAAATGGGATGTGCCCGAAGGGCGCTCCTCCTCTCCTACCCCCTCCATTTTTCTGCGTTGCTTGGCCCCGTTACAAAAAATGCGCACTCAATACTAAATGCGCTTGCACAACGACGATTGAAAATGTCAAGCAGGGAGTTCAGAAAAGAACTAGTTTATTCTTACTATTGAGACTCGCAAGTGTAATTCTACATCCATCATTTGCATGCGGAATTGAAGCACTTGGCATAACAGTAAATCACAATATCACAGCATCAAGAGCAATCCACAGTAATAAACTGTATATCACAGATCAGCTTTGTTGTGGCCTTCCTGTTGTTGTACTTTTGTCTTGTCTTGTTGTACAAGTACTTTCTCAGTCAAGTCTCAACTTACCTTACTCAACTCAGCCTTACAATAACAGATTGCACTGCTGGAAGGGAGATGCTCCAAAATGTTTATCAAACATGTAGCACAGTCAAAAGAGAAAGCTTAAAACATAACCTAATTACCTAAAAATTAATCGCTGGGCATATCACCTTATGAAAGAACTGGCTAGAGAGTGTTCCTTTCTCTATGTCACATGAACTTTGTGATATCCGTGTTGAATAAAAATGAAAAATGACCATAAAAATATCATGGCACCAAAGACTGCAACACACTACAAGGTACCCACAAAATAATATGTAAAAACAAACAGAAAATACGACCTTTCATAATACCCTGGCATTCAAACACTAAGACAAACTCCAATGACAAAGACTGACTTCACCTGAGCATGTTGATGAGATGCGGCGACCAGGTATCGTTCTTCTCGCAACAGTGTGTGAGTGTGAATAAATGATGGTACTTAGGCGATGGCAGGTTCCAATAAGACAATGAGATAATCTCAAATGTATCAAAGTTCCAAGCACTGTGCACTTATCTGCATGTACAACACATGAAGGTGAAAGGTGAAAAAAAAAAGGTGAAAGGTGAAAAAATACTGACTTGTAAAACGTAAAAAGTGTAGGTAGCCACATATTGAAGCACACATGATGCTTCAGGTACGAAAATTGCAGTCAGTTTTGGAAGTACTTCCTCCGGGTGGGAAGGCCGCGATTCAGTCAAGTTCGCACCGTCAATGTCACGAACCTCATCCACATTACTGCTCCCGTGGTCGCCAAGACTTTGATCTACCAACACGGGACGTGGCTCATGATCACTAGGAGTGTTCACCAACATCGAAAGCGGTTCGCTTGACTGGCTCACAAACATCGAACGCGTTTCACTGCCGGCGTCACCATCGTTGCGACAGTCATATGATGCTCCTTCAGTTTATCACGCAAAAGCTTCCCTCTACAGCTTGGCTCACATGACGATGAAGTGTTCGCCTTGATGTTCGTTTGCTGCGTCTCATGATGAACACACTTTGATCGAGGAGTAGCTCACGATGTTCCTAAACCGAAGTTAAACGAAGAAAAACGCGTTTGAGCATTACAACGCTTTGCATGTTTTCAAACTAACAGCAAGCTTCACTCTCGATTCCGAATAACACATCAAAAGTATACTTACAATTCATTGACATAACGCCGTTGGCAGCAACATTGACAAGGCCTCGCTGGAGCACATGCGATCGCACGAAGACCGTTGAAAATTGAACCGCGCAGTCAGCAGTCTCGCCCTCCTCCTCTCATTGCCGTGAATCAGTTCCCCCTCCACTCGTACAGAGGTCTCTGACATGCTCCCATGGGGACGTTTTTGGGACCTCGTTGGTCGACGTAGCAAGTAGAAGTTCTGAAGGCATCCCCACGGATCCCTCAATCGAGCCAGCGACGTTGGGATCTGTTACTTACTATACAAATATTTTACCTGCCAAAGGTAACAGAGAGAGACCTGTAATTGCCTATCTCAGATATTGACTCCTTTTTGTGCACAGGAATTACCTTGGCTAACATCAGTTCATGGGGAAGGACCCCATTCAGGAAAAAAGTCATTTGTTATTTCAGACAATGGCTCCGCTGTGAAACGAGCATATTGTTTTAAGAAAGTGGACGATATGCCGTCGTAACCGCAAGAACGTTTCGGTTTCAGGGCTTGGATGACAGAAGCAATCTCTTGACTCGTTGTAGAAATAAGAAAAACGAACTCGCATTCCTATCCGGAAGAGATAGGGAAGTCGGGTTGACATCCGGTAGATGATTAAGATTAGGAATGTCCCAGAATTAGTCAACAAACATATGTGTGATATCTGCCGAGCGGTCACAGGGACATCACCTCGCGTCAGAAGCCGGGGACCACAGGTATTCTTACTAAGATTTCTTGGAAGCGCTTCAATACTTGTTGGTCGTAGTTCGAGGGGTGTTCAAGTGAAACCGGGACTTTCTGTCTCCTAAGTGTACAAATTGCTCGCGCTACTTCATTTTAGTGATTTTCACACGCAACAGGCCTCCGCGTTCACCACGTGGTGGTCCAAAGTTTGTGCAAAAGACAAGACACGTGCTGGACAAGATGCCCGACAACGAGGTGAGCGCGCACATCGAACAGCGAATTGTCATGAAGTTTCTCGTGAATGAAGGCGTAAAGTCATCTGAAATTCCCAGAAGACTTCAGGCTGAGTATGGCCACGATACATTTAGCCGCATCAAAGCGTTTGAGTGATGCAAACGGTTCCGAGACGGCCGTACATCAGTGCAGGACGATCCCGGCCGGGGCGGCTCAGAGCCCAGTGTCAGAGTTCCTGAAAACATCCAACTTGTGGAGCGCCTGATCGTCAAGGACCGACGGATAACATGTCTCGAACTGGCTCGAAAGACGGGCCTTTCTGTGGGAACGTTGAACACTATCATTCATGAACACCTCCAGTCTCGGAAAGCCGGGCCTCCTCACCAAAGTAGTCCTCCTCCTAGAGGACAATGCACGCCCACATACCGCGCATCTCACGATGCGCAACTTACAGTAACTTGGCTGGGAGTGGCTGCCACATCTCCCTTAGAGTCCAGACCTCGCCTCCAGCGATTTCATTCTCTTCGGGCCACTGAAGGCGTTCCTTGGGGGCCGCCACTTCAACTGTGACGATGAAGTCAAGAATGCTTTATGATCATGGCTGCTACGTGCCGGTAAGGATTTCTACGCTGCTGACATCCAAGCACTCATGAAACGCTGGGACAAGGGCATTAGTGCAGCTGGAGATTACGTTGAAAAATAAAACTAATTTCTCGCCTGTAAGTTCATTTTACTTTTGCGAAAAGTGAAAAGCCCCGGTTTGACTTGAACGCCCCTCGTAGTTTGGAATCGTCAGCTTATTTGGCAAGCGCCGACGCGAAATAAAGACGTTTCACCGTACTTAACATATGTTTGATTACACTACTATACACCTTGTATTGGTAGCTCGAAGTTCAGGGGGAACAGACTCCTTTTATTCTTATGTTTGATACTAGTAGTAATATCCCGCCGCATACTACAACCAGATTTTTCTAATCCAATAGAAGCCAGTTCTGCTCCAACGTTCTTCTAATCCAACGCAATCGAGTTCTAATCTAACGCAAGCCAATTCTAAGCCCAATTTAATCGTAGCTCAAGCCCTTTATGCTAATTAGCTGGCTTTCCTCCACCCCTTCATGCTGATTGGTCTATTCTAAGCGTACTAATCGTTGTCGGCTCCACCCCTTTCTGCTAATTAGCTGGCTTTGCTCTGCCCCTTCACGCTGATTGGTCCATTCTAAGCCTACTGGTTGGTTTGCATAGCACTGCCCCTTTATGCTAATTGGCTCAGCCCCTTCATGCTGATTGTCTATTGCAAGCCTATTGATCACTGATTGGCTCCGCCAAACTAACGCTGATTGGTTAGTCACTTCACACTGATTCACCCATTTTAAAAAACTGATCGCTCACTGGTTGACTCCACCCATTTTATGCTGATTGGCCCCTTCTAAGCCAGCTGATCGGCTCTACCCCTAACTGGTCCATTCTAAGATCACTGATTGGTCAGCCACCCTACTCCACAATTTCTACTCATTTCTAGGCATTCTTAGAGGCCAGAACTCCCCCTCCACCACCTCCCCCTCTGGTTCCATAGAGACCCCTTCTCCACAATTTCTAGGTCTTGGCTCACTGATTGGTCTCTCACCAGATGGCACTCGAGCCGCTCGGCAACGGCTTCAGCTCGCAATTTCTAAGCCTTCTGATAAATTCCTCCTCTCACACGCTCTACTGCGGCACTACCTCAGATGGGACGCATATGTCATGATATGCTAAACTTGCCCTGCTAGACAGTTCACAAGCAGATGGAGCAACTCACCAGATGGTACACCGACTCCATTTGTTTCCATTCTGACATGTCATAAGCGAGAAAACTACACCGAGATGTGTTGCCGTATATCGTGTTCCTGTTATGCTAAAGCACGTTGATGGACATCATCATGAAGTCCTGGACGAGTAAGTGTCGGCTTACAGGGAGTACTCACTACGTGAGCTTTAGGAAATATGTAAGGAAGAAATAAGAGTCCTGAAGAACATCATTAATTGTGCTAGAGGATATGACACCACCTGATGAAAATGAAGTGCATCACATGCTACTACACAGTCTTGTCAAGTTATTCACTCTAACAGAATGCACATGCAGTTCCAGCATCCTGCTCGAATCCTCATCTCGGGTTCGTCCATGTGCAGCAAGACAATGCTCACACAGAATATAACGAGACACCCAGAATTATTTAGCATTCCACAACAGAATATACTCTATCTGTGAAAGTATGCAGCTGGATGGGAAAACACTTTAAATTTATGGATGGGGTACCTGTAGATTGTGATGAGCAATATCGCACCCTCATAGTTATTAACGATCAACTTACAGAAAGGGGGGTCCTGTCAGAACTAGAGCCCAATCGTCTGTGTGCGTTAGCCACCATAAGAATGTGTTTGTGATCCTGATCACACAAGCCTCGTTCTATCGCAGTTCCGCTTTTAGAACGCTATCCTTGAACGCGAGTTATATCGTATTATTCCGGGACGCCAGGTTCGTAGAACAAATCGAAACCTTCGGACATCCAGTTTTCAGGAAACAACGACTCTCCTACTTCCTTGATGGATATAACCAGGCGACGAAAAAGGCGCACGGTTATTTAGTCGTAGATCTTCACTCGTAAACACGCGCATGCCTTTGAACGGGTATTTTACCGCATGAGCGGTGCTACCTGGTTATTCCAGCGAAATGATAGATGTTAGAAGACATCTCACGCTTCTCAATGTATTGGCCACCAGCAAACCGGCGCACCACACAGAGTTGCTTAAAGAGCTCAGCTGCGACGACATCTGAATCATTTCAGAAATCTGTCTGAACATACTACGTGGAAACATCGAACTTTCGAGGGAACTTCATAAAAACTTGAAAAAAAAAATCATCCGCCTCCTCGCATACAAGTCACTTTATAACTACCCCCAACGCTTGAAGAAATATATTGGGGTACAACAAGGGGCCTCATTCCCATACTCCCATAGCGGCACTAGGGTCGTTAAGTCGCGTAGCGGCCGTCGCAGGGCGAGAGATATCAAAAACCATCTTTCACGGCTCATCAAATTGAATTAGGTGAAGTTCTGAAAACCCGCGATCCAGAAGATATACAAGTGGGCAAAATACTTGAAGCTATATTACTTGCTCAAGCGCACACACTATCATCCTCCTTCCCCTCCTCCTCCGGAACCGGATTTGGAACCAGAACCCAATAAGCCCGATCCCAATACAGTTCGATTTTAATCTTCTATCCTCGGGCTTGACAACGCACGTGTGAAAGCTCATTTGAAAGAATTGAAGTTTTCACATGTGGCAGGCCAATAAGGTGCTAGTGTGAAAACTTCAATTCTTATAGAGGGAAGCGAATAAAGCGCTCAAACATTGTCGCTCTCGTGAGCTACTTAGCGAGGCATAGCATGCTCATCAAGAAACCCAGTTGGTATTAAAAACGTGTAAAAATTATAAGTGCTCTGAGAATACCTCAAATCGCCCGCTGGAGCAAATATGGGACCTTATAGAAAGATCAAGGGGAAAGGGTTAGGAGGGGGTGAATCGGTATCAACGTCATCACAAGCTCACGTGGAGAGAAACCGTTGAACAGCTGAAAGGAGAAGATGCTTACATCCTTCACAAGCAGGTGAAGAAGACAATTCAAAACACAATCTATCATGACAAATCACGTGAGGGATTTGTAGCCAGGCAAATCTCTTGGATACGCGTAAATATCAGAAATTTAACAAAGACAAGTACATCTTAACAGTTCTAGATACGCTATCGAGATACCTGTACAGCGAACATTCGCTCGAAGGAAACAGAAGAAAAAGAAGGAAGGAAATCATGCAACTACATTGTCACTAATTTCCAAAAATTCATTACTCCTTTAATTAGCGGATTCCGCACAAAAAGCGAAATAACAGAACGGGAAGTATTCATCGTCGAAAGCAAGTTCATGTTTAAGAAACACTTAAACGCGCACGTTTAAGAACACTTTTAAAAAAACTTAAACGTGCATGTCTCATACTTTACTCCATCCAAGATACCTTCAAGTTTGTTTGCCTCTTACTTCTGTGCAGTGACCTGTGGCAACCTCTTTATAGTGTTCGGTTTACACTGCAGTGTGCGCTTCATCAGGTGCTCTCCGGAAAAGGAGTAGGAGTGAAGGGGCTTGCGCTTCCAGCTACTGCTACTTACATCTTTTAGATTTTCTATTTATCACCATATGATGCAGACACTATTACTAGCTAAACATTGCGCATCTGTGAAGGCACAGTGCAATTGAATATATTACACCCCAGCTGGAATATGTGCTGGTGATAAATTGCCATATGTAGTGCATTGATCCAATAAATTTCCAAGTCACATTGAGTCTCATTCATTTTTGCGGGAATTCATTTACACTTATTGGAAACTGCACATCTAATGTGACTATACCACAAAAAAACCCACTAGCAAATGGAAATGGAGGACCACTCCGATAAGAAAGATGCTGCTCTGGCTCGTTGGTTCAATGCGATATGAGGGGGACATTCAATGGGTTTTAAGCCACCACTTCTCATTACGTCTCATTAACACTTACTGTGATTTCTTATTAGGACTCATCGAGTACTGCACCATTTTCAACACAATATTTGTTCGAAATCATCTATTGCATGATATCCATCAGGTTCAATGTGATTTTCATAAGATTTTGAATGAGACAGTTTCCAGCAGGGACGTAAATCGAAACCATCGTTGCAGTTCACCGTCGTCCAGGTACTCCAGCGGGTTCTCTCAGTCCCGATACACTCTCTGTCGTGACAGGGACAATGAGAGATACAGTTGGTGCCGACGAAGAACCCTCGCTGCATGGCTTATGGCGGCTGACATGTTAGTCCTAAGCTTTAGTGCGGCAGCTTAGGGTGCTCCGAGAACCTTCGGCCGGCTCCCTACTTTGCGCGGAGCTACCGCAGCCACTTTAGTGCTCTAAAAGTTTCGTGCAAGCCACTTAATAGCCCCAGCACTACATTAAGTGGAACACTCGTTAAGTGTTACACTAAATACGTTTCGTGCAAGCGGGCCTTGTTCTCTGCGTCTGTTCCGTTTTCTGCAGACAGGTTCCCTGCTACCCATTGCGAAAAACCGTGACTGACAAGGCACAGTACAACCACGGAACGAAGCATTCCGAGATAACGAGCGCCAGCTGCCCGTCCACGCTCCAATTATAATCACATGCAAAAAGACAGATTGTGACAATTATCTGGTTTTGCCCACTTACGCAGATTTCTGTGGCATGCAGACAGGTGGCACCACCGCGCACAGCCAAATTCCCAGCGGGCCTGCATGAGCTACCCACTGCTCATAAGAATGCGTGTAGGAACTCTACGCTTCAACATAAACGATATCAGGACCTATCAGTTTTAGACACATTTTCCTAGTACTTAATGGGATTAAAATTCTCACCTCAGGTCCATTTATGTTGTGACCGGCCCACAAAATTGAAGGAAGCGCGAAACGCAATTTCTGACGTCCGCGCAAAAATTTCCAAACTAAAGGATAAATTTCTGGCACCATTAAGTACTAGAACCCATTGAGATATTCCATTCAAGACTGCTTTTATACAAACTGAGCTATTCCTTGCGGAGTTATGCGGTTTGGAAAATGCATGAGGAATGTCATTGGGGCAGGAGGGTGTTGCACCCCCTTAATTTCCAGAATGCACCACCTGAAGACATCGCATGTTCATCACTCATGATTGAAGTTTGGTGGTCAGCCATGCAAAGGCATCTATGTTATTTTGCTGCATATGTTCCACATTTCTGCTCCCAGACTTTGTCCTTGATGATGCAATACCACCGTGTTCACTACACTAATATACGGTCCGATTGTGTAGCTTCGTGCTTACACAGCTGGATGAATATGTCGGCTTCTGCAATGTGACAACTGACAAAGTGGCTCAAGAGATAAATGAAAATGTGCAAGAAAGATATACAATCCTGTATTTCCTAAAAAATAATAGCAGCACATTGTAGCTAAGATGCACCTGATTTCAACTTGCAGTCTTCTCTTTATATGAGCTTATTTGCATCGCATCCATTTGACCATTGCAAACTTCCACTTATTGTTCAGTACATATCAATACAGAAAGCCAGCAGACAATGATCAGTGCTGCTGCTCGGTATGACACAAATAATAATAAATAAATAAGATAATCATAAATAAAAAAAAAGTTAGTTAATATCGGCAGCTGCTCCGAAAAAGTGACCACCACCATGGTGGCCAAACGGGTTCGTTTGACGTCATGTGAAAACACCCTATGCGCAACCACAATCGACGACCAAACACCGACAAAAGCACAACGATCACCTCCTCAGAATACGTTCTGCTGTCTCTTTAGGCCTCAGGATAATAACATGGCAAACGCGCTCTATGTACATTGTTCATTGTTCTCTTAGCTTTTCACTAACAAACACAGAGGTAGCCCTAACCGTACGCAACCGCTTGTAGCTATAGCAGCGCATGCGCCGCCTGAACTTTTCTGCCGTTAACAACCTTACACACACAAAAAAAAGAAAAAAAAGAAAAAAAGAAACGGAGCCGGGAGGCCTCCCCTCCGCAATCCTTCTGTCGTTTGCTACTTTCTTCCTCCCCTCAACCATCTCGTGACAATGTGAATAATACGCATGCGCTGTGGTCAACCGTTCCTCACAGCCGGAAGGACCACGTGATCGATTTAAACCCGACGTCACTAAACAATGGTTTAAGTCGCTTGGTGAATACGGGCAATCGTGCTTTGTCGTTCTTATGCTTCAAACTTTAGCTACATCATTCCATCGTTGCGTACTGGCATCCGACAGACTAGTGCGCGGTGCACGTACGGGTCACACAGTATTTTATTTCGCATAAAATACATTGCGGTGTAAAACATATCGCACGACCATGCCCAAAGCGACGAAGATTTGCCTGACAAAGGGCCAGTTTCACCAGCGCTAGTACGTGTTGATCCGCGACGAAGCGTCCCTTTGCTTGAAATTACGACTGAACCCACTTTCTGTAACGTTAGCTAGGCTTACTGGAATTTGTTTGTTTGTTTTATGTATTAGTGATCTGCAGAAGGGGACCAAACCCCCGTCTATAGGCAGAGTCACAATAAACTACACACAACACAACATCATTAAAAGCAGCACAACAATACACAGCAAAAAGCACGCGACCCACACCACTAAACACCACAGAACGCTCACAATATACATTAACAAACACACTAAAACATCACCTCCCTTTTGCGTACACTGCAATAACAAGCGCATCGAAACACAACGTCCGTAAGCATACACAGCCACTAGAATATGGAAATGCATTCCTTGCGCGAACATACGCGTACTCAGGTCCCCCAAACTCACCTCGGAAAAGCGTGCAATGAAGAAGGACGCCACTAGATACCCCACTGTTGCCGTTCCGGATCACTGCAGCGCGCTTAGTTTAGCGGCAAAATGTTTTTGTTGTTTCTGCGAATGAATCTAGTCTTTATATGTCCAAATAAAACGCGTATAACAACTTTCTCTGTCGTGTTTCACTTTTTGGTCTGTTTTTAAACGTGTTGAGCGATCGGAAGGATCTAGTGCATGGCTGCGTGCATCACATAGCGTACCTGTCGTACCGGGCGCCGCAGGCGCTGCAGTCGTCCATTTCTCCTTCGGTGACTTAGCCCGGCTTGGATTGTGCTTCAACTGGATCTTTAGCGCGCTACAATCCACGCAAGCCAACGTCTGGTAACAATGGGGTATCTAAGGGCGGCCTCCGGCATTGCACGCATCGGGATAGGAACAAATACATGGGAAAATGGCGACCTTGGGGGACCTGCGCGTACTACTCAGATACCCAGCAAGCACGTTGGAGCTGTTCGGTCTAAGAGACCATCCCGGGCTTTGGGAACCCAGGCACCGCGAAGATAGTTGGGAGAGTTTTGAATACCCTTGTGATCATGACAAGTTGGAGTTTCTGTTCTCTTGATCTGGATGACAAGCGTGGGTCGGATCCAAGACCCACTGGGACATGCGTGAACTGTTCATTCTTCCCGTTTCAAGGAAATTAGATATACTGGAATTAAAGTAACTTATCGCTATATGTCAACTGTTACGTGCAATCCTTCTACCAGTGATACCAGCCTTTATTTCACTAAACAAGGGGATAAGATGCTGCGGTTGCGATGCCGCATTGGTTGTCCTGGTTTCTGCTCATGAGGATGTAGCCGTTGTCTCCCCAGCTTTCTCCCCAGCTGAAAAAAAAAAAAAAAAGATGTCAAGTACTTTAGCATCCACTCCTGTTAAATGTCACGTCACGTGTTTCAACTCAGTGACGCAACGAGATTCTAATTCATAGTAAGAGGGAGTTTTAGTAGATCGGAATGAAACTCTACGAAATCGATAGGATCAAGGAAGCGCCCAGGTCAGAGATCAATAACGTTTTGTCCAGCCACTTTAAAATAATAGGGCGAATGATTTATCTTGTTTTTTGGAACCGTTATATGGGGGGGGGGGGGGGGGGGAGTGGCTTGCCGTTGTTGGCCACACTCAAGGTGGGCATCGTCACGGCTATAGCAAAAAAATGTGTTTTGTCATGCTTGACACTTTGCTATTCGACCAGAAGTGCGTGTAATTTCTTATTTTTCACTGTCGCTCGTTGTGTCTGTGTTGTGTGTGTGAAAAACGTTAGTGAGTGTTTGTGTTTGTGCAGCTGTGACACCACTTAACCACTAAGTGCTTTGTGTATGCCTTTTCGTGCGACTCGAGTGATAAATTTATCTGGCATTGCATGAAATGTTGGTATAAAAATAAGGGTTGTTGCACTTGCATAGCAGCGCCTTCTTATTGCAATTTTCACCGTAAAAAAAATTCAGCTTATATCGTATTATGCTGCGCGAGTAGAAGTGATTTTCCCAATTCGGTTTGTGTACCCTTGTCCTGTGCTTTCTTCACGAAGGGACAATGCAATTGTGTATTTGAAATTATGCAATAATTATCTGATAGCAGAAATGGGTGTTTGACTAGCTGTTTGACGGCCATGTGCCTGTCGGTGTAGGCCGGAACTGGTAAGGATGGGCTGCAACTGAGGTGTGCTGAGGATGCTAGCTGGTCCAGCTGGTAGCAGCTGGTAGCAGATTTTGAAGGAAAATCCTATGCATTTTTTGCACAGTTTCTGCGATGGGACGCGCAGGTTAATGCTCCGACGCATATCGCTTATCTTTGTCCCTGGAGTGATAATAGGATAGCGCTGTACCTCGCATATCTGAACCTGTAGTCGCATATCTCCCAAACGTATGCTCGCAGGACATTCCTTGGACGTCACCGTGTTGTCTGGGCAGGACTTTGCCGATAGAACAAACGAACCAGAGCGGTAGCGCGTGGTATGAAGCCACACCGTCGTCACAATGTATACCTTAACCGCACGCGCCCTGTACATTGCGTGCGTTGGTGCGTACATTTCAACGCTCGGCCAGTCAAAGGGATCCAGTACAACATTCAGCACACTCTAAAAACAGAACTTCACCGCATAGCACGCTTTGCGCCAACCATTGCCAAGAATGATAGGGTTATCGATTCTGATTCGAAGAGAGAGGTGGGCGTACGCCTTTTTGTGGCAATTTGGATATATGATAGTTGCCACAAAAAGGCGTACGCCCACCTCTCTCTTTGAATCAGTAGCGATAACTCTATCATTCTTGGCAATGGGTGGCGCACAGCATGCTATGCGGTGAAGTTCTGTTTTTAGAGTGCACGTGACGTCGCATGCGAATGTCATGTATCAGCTTCCATTAACAGAAAAAAAAGTGCTGTCACTAACCTGTTCTTGACTATCCAGTAGTCGCCATCACTCCCTGTACCGTAACCAACCGCAAGGACCCCATGGTCGAGGCTTTGAGTGCTGCAGTCAGGTTCGCTGTAAACGCCGCCACTGCAATCAAACATGAAGTGCCGATCTATAGTACGGGACATGTCAAGTCCGCCCATAAATCTGAAATCGCAGGTGGCTGGCTTATGCGGGAGCAGGAGGAGTCACGCTCTAGTGCACCTGGAGGCAGGGCCGGCGATAGAGGGGGGGGGGGGGGCGAGTAAGGCGACCGCCTTAAGCCCCTCGCTTGCATAGGCCCCGCGCACGAAGCCGTCAACAAGGGATTATTTTATAAATCAAGTATGCACTTCATCGTGTGAAACAGGCCCCGCCCCCTGCCTCAGGCCCCGCACACACCTAGCACCGGCCCTGCCTGGAGGCGAAACCGTTCGAATCCGGGCGCTGTCTGTGTTGTCTGGGCGGGTTCCGTAGACGCTTTGAGACCAATGTCGGCACGGTTCCTTGTCAGGCCAGCACAGCACGCACGATCCCCCGCTGAGGTAGTCGTGGCGTTGCCCGAGACCCAGCGTGGCCGACTACGGCAAGCGGTTCCGTCACTATACATCATACCATCACTATACCATCACCACCATACCATACCACCATCATCATACCATCACCATCACTGCTGTAGTGCGACCGTGAACTTCCAACACCCTCTTGAACACTGATACACCTTTCGGTTTCAGACCCTTTGTACGGTTGTACGATCGTGAAATAAACCTTCCTTGAAACACAGTTTCCCTCTGTATGTATCGAAGTACCTGCTTTTGGTCTGGCCACGCAGATGTAAACTTTAATAGAATCTCAGCCTGATTGCCATCGCCATCAGTTCCTGATCGGTTTACGGTTTCCGGACGACGAGTGCAGGCAGTGCTGTTCGTGGTAACGGCAAAAACACAGCAAAAGGCTACTGCGGCAGTAGGCCTTTGCTGTGTTTTTGCCTTGGATGTCGCCGGTCATGGCAATGTGTAAGCGAAAGCAGTATCTACAGTGTTTCCTCAAGCAGCATCATGCATTCTGCACGTTCGTGGATACCACAACCGAGCCCGATCCGACTTCCGACGTTCCAAAGCAGTACGCGTGTGCTCGGGCTAACACGGCTGCAGTTGTCGGTGAAATGGCAAAAAATGGCACAAGAGCGCATGATAAGCGCGCTGAAACGGGAAGTTTTCCTGATCGCTGTTGACGGCAGGAACGATAGCCAGGTACAGCAGTACCCGATCGTTGTGACGTCTTGTGCTCGGTTGTTCACGCTGTTGCATTTTCACGCGTTACGGATGCGGCGCGGCACGGTTGTCATGGCAACGAAACACTGCGAACCGAAAAGCATACGTACCACAAGAGTTGAGCTCAACCGAACTCCATGCGGTACGGGTTACCTTTGGCTATGCAGCTTACCAATGAGCAGAGGCGCACCGCGCAAGCTCTTCATTGCTCTGCTGTCGCGGTTCGTTTTCCAACATGGTTGCCTACGTTGAAAGCAGTAATTTCCCCAGAAATTCATTGCTGGGGGGGGTGCCGAGCTTTCAATGGGGTGGGGGATTACGCTTGGTCAAGGTTCCGCTTACGGAATTTTTCTTAGACACGGAAAGAATCGTGGCACTGCGTTTGCGGGCCCGCACGCATTTTTGCTCGTATATGCGCGCAATATATGCATATTGAACAGTCACTTTCAAATGATTTTAGAGAAATGCATGCTACGATCATCTGCATGGCTGTGGTCCTACAGCCGAAGTTTGACAGTACATGATGTAATTCGCTGCGCCGGACTCACTACCAGCTAGAACGTGCTGGTGGCCGAGTTGGTTGGGGTCACCTGAGAAATTTCAGGGGGGGTGTTGCAAAAACGCAGGGAGGTGTACACCCCCCTGAGGGGGGTGTAGGGAAATCCCTGGTTGAAAGCACGTTGGCGAAACAAGAAGCTCTAATTGCTCCGTATGCCGCATGATACGCTTCAATACAACTTATAGTTTCGTCGACCACATCTGTCTGAATGCTGTCTGAATGCACGCGTGGAAGTGGAGTCGTGTTTCGTCAAACACGAGCGTATTCCTCGTCAAGAACCTATATATCTGAACAGCGTGTCGTACGACAACCGCCTCCGCACCGGATCCGTACTGTAACCGCAACGGAGAGGTTGCAGTGTGAACCGGGCATGATGTGGACGATGCGAGCGTGGTTGGGAGTCAACTGCCTTGATTAAGCCCACTCGGAAGCCCAGATAGGCCTTTGAGGTCGAGGCGCATTGCCGAGGTGATAGGTTTTTTAAAAAAGGTATGACTATACAGGTAGCTTAACTCACATAGGCACCTTCGCCTTCAGAATGACGCCATAATAGAGACAGTCAGCGCCATCCATCCGTTGCGCCGTCAAACCTCATCAACAGCTGCGGAACTATATGCCATCCTTTTCTTCCTACAGCACATGGTTGATTTTATCCGCGGGAATGGGCAGTGTTCACTGACTCAAAATCTGCACTGCAAGCTATTGAGCATCTGGCATGCGAGGCTTATCCGCACCTGGATGTGTTAATAGCTTGCCACCTTTTCTACAAAGCAGGGCACAGGCTGGTTCCCTAGTGGGTTCCAGCCCATTGTGGTGTCGTGGGGAATGAATAGGCCGACAGCGCCACAGAAGCAGCTCTGTCGTCTCGGAGACGGACGTGTACTGCGCTCCTGAGAGGTGGCCGACGTCCCATACTTCGACGCCTCGTGCCTCCCCTGGCTCGTGTCCTGGCCAATGGAGTATTCTGACATTCTCCCCCCATCTATGCCAAGAAGAGTTGATCCAACGATCGCTTTCCGCCTGCCACGGAACACTTTTTTTAACAATTGTGAGCGAAGAACAATTTTTAGCGACTCACTGCTCACAAGTGGGGAACTTTGGCAGCAGGTACATAATGCCACGCCACATCTTTTGCAGAGCCACGACCCTTGAAGGAACATCATTTGAAACATTGAACGATGAGCAACTTACCTGTAAAATTGGAAGGACTGATGAGAGGCATCGATAGCTACAGAAACAGGTCCCACTGTGCCCACGGCACTCTTTAGAGCATCTTCGCTGCCCGATTCGACGTCATGATATCCTATGTCAGTAGCTCCTACATGGCTTGGATCGTACTTGCAACTTCCAGTAACAGCTGTGTACGGATATGACTCTTCCGTGTCGATACCACCATTGTTTTGAACGTATTCAAAAGCGCTGTCAATGATTCCTCCTCCGCAGCCTGCTGACGCTGTATCACAATCCACCAAGTTCTGCTCGCTGAGAGAGACAAGGTTGCCCGTCTTCCGGAAATGCTGCCCTTCCAGAGATCCCGTCGCTGAGAATGCCCAACAGGAACCACACTGACCCTGCGTAACACGTCGACAAGTACACCTTATTTCTGAGGACGAGAAGTTTCATCGCTGCAGGCGATACTATAATCAAATGTTGGTGTTATTTTGGTAAAAAAGTACTGTTTGGGACACGGCTGTCTAAAATCTCCAGCACGTGGCCGTGCAGTCCCCTATCGGCGATGTCGGGCACTAAGGAACTATACCAATACGGTGTCCGAGGTAAGACCACGCAGCGACACCTGCCGGGAGAGAGTGCCATCGCATATACTCAGCGTCGTCTGCTGGGGAAAGCAGTTGAGCGCGGCCTCCCCTCGTGGAGGATGTTGGTATAGTTCCTTCTTGCGCGACATCGCCGATAGGGGACTGCTCGGCCACGGGCTGTAGATTTTAGACAACCGTGTCCCATACAGTACAATGATGAATATCATAATGAGGATTAAAGCCCTACATTTTCCAGAATTAGCAACGACTTTAGTGCAGGCCGTTGGTAAGCGATGAGAGGTCATACCGTATCATAGCATGGTATGTATTGTCGAACATTTTCAATGATATTCATCGTGTGAACTCAGTTTTTTTCTTTTCTTTTTTAAATATGTGTTCCTTTTTCAACAAAGGTTGCGAGTCGTGGATGAAGCCGATCGTGCTGCTGATGAACGTTGACGTTACGAGGAAAGGGAATAACTGACTGCTCCTTGTGGAAATTAGTGCGATGTCAGGATGGTGGGCGCGATACCCAATTACAAACAATAGTCCAGTCATCGTTAAGTTACTATAGAGCAGCGAAGTTAGAGCTGGCTTGCGAAAACAGTAACTTAGCTATAGTTACTTTTTATTACAGCTACCGATCTAGAGTGACTTAGTTACACTACACAGTGGAATATTCAGCTATCCTTTGATGGCAAATTGAACCGGAAGGTTTAGGCCGAAAGTCACCGATATTTCGAACAGACACTGTTCTTCTACTGGAAGAACAGCTGCTCCTTGCACACCTCTGCCTCGATATTTCGTTACTTTACAATTATCATTTCATATCAACGTCTGGGTGAATGCGACTCTCAACTATTTTATAACAGCTCATGTGGCGGCCAGCAGAAAATACATCACATGCTTGTTGCACATACGCTGTGATAGTTTTTCGAAGGTAATATTATTAAGCGCCCTGCTAGTATTAACAGTAGTATAATAGTAATATCGGTATGCTGAGCAGATTTGATCCAACGCTCGCTTTGCGCATGACACGAAACACCTATCGTCAAAATGCTGCAGTAATTCATAGAATGCGACTAGATGTGGCTTTTACAGCTCAGTGGCGTTACCGCTTCCGACAAGTTGACTCTCCAAGCTCCCGTCACTGCAGAGCTGTGGAAGATTTAGAGCCCATTCTTCTTCATTGCCCACACTACCAACCTTCCCGAACCGCACTCTCAGGGTTTCTTAATCAGCTGGTCTCTCGCTCCCTCTCTCGCGCAAAATCGCTTGGTCCCTGGCCACATCCAGCCCACCAACGCTCTGCCCTCTGACGCTCGCTTCACCTTTCTGGATGCCATAGGACTTCGATCCTTCTTGTGAAGGGGCTCATTATTTCATTCCCCGCATCCCCACCAGCTCTGGTGGTAGAGTATCGCCCCGTGTTTTCTCGCTATATTATTCTGAAGGACTGCGAAACGACCTTTGGAAACCGACACATCGGGAAAATATGCCACTGCCTGAGTAACTGTACGCCATTTACGTTTGACAGCTGTTTTCAACGAAACTGGTATAGTTGCTGTTGCTATAGTTACCTCCCTCGAAAAGTAACTCGTTATGCTGTAGCCAGTTACTGAATAAGTAACCAGCTACAGTTACAAGTTGCTAGAAGCTCAGTTTCAACTAGAGGCTGCCATGATGCTTATAGCGCAGTCATAAATAAAACTGAGGTGGAATGATTCCAAGTAGCGAAGATTATCTGCACACGACCCTAAGCAAAACACAACATTCGTCCACCGCGTCCACAGTCATGAAGGACTAGTCCCAGGCAGCACAATGTACTGAAAGTCGAGTGCAATAGGGATGGACGGGTAGGTGGAAGGCCTTGAACGCACTCATGAAGCTAAAGAACATTGATAAGACACATACCGTCCACCCCTATTGCACTCGACTTTCAGTACATTGTGCTACTTGGGGTGGCATGGAAACATGCGCTTGTACCCCACTACTGGAGCCTTTTCATTAACTGCCATTCTTTAACTGAAGGCTCGAGAGCGTCGTCAAGAAGCTCCGTTATGGTAAAGACACTTATATGTTAATACGAAGGGAACCCAGAGACAGGGGAAAGGAAACACGAAACACACACGATCTCAGACACAGCAACCCTTTTACTGAACAAACATAGAAAGTCAAGTTCCCAACAGTCTCCGTATGGGTGGCAAAGGTGAAATAGATGCAACACTAACACAATTCCCTCTCGCCTTAATCTGCTTGTATTCCGCTAAAAGGCGGCCAACCGGGTCAAGCACTTTCCCAAGGACAGTCGTCTCTTCCAAGAGGGGCTCACAATTGTGACACAGCTTCAAATGGGCAACAAGTTCTGAGTTCCCGGAAAGTGACAGCGCATTCCTTCTGTGTTCAAGCAGCCTTGTGTTTAAATAACGCCCGGTTTGCCCTACATAACAAAAACCGCAAGCGAGCGGGATAGAGTATACCACGCGATTATTGCAATTGACAAACTGATCCCTATGGGAAACACTGCATACAGACTTTTTTGACAGAATCTATTTCACCTTTGCCACCAATAGGGAGACTGTTGGGAACTTGACTTTCTATGTTTGTTCAGTAAAAGGGTTGCTGTGTCTGAGATCGTGTGTGTTTCGTGTTTCCTTTCCCCTGTCTCTGGGTTCCCTTCGTATTATCACGTACCAGCTCGCCTGCGCCCTTGCACTTCTTCCGACACTTTTATGTTCCAGATGTTAGCTGTTCTCGCTGCTTCACACACACACAAATGCGGCGGAGCTAAACAAAAATCACGTGTAATGCGGAACGTGTAAAGCATGTGGCAACGACTTTCCATTTCCAGACGAAAGAGTGAGAGAGAGAGAAACGACTTTTCCTCGCTGATCTATTGATAACTGCAAGTTATTCTTCTGTTCGGGCAGAACTAGATCGATGGATATATTTTACCTAGACTTATCGGCTGGCCAGCTCACCAATGTCGCGCCTACAACGATCCTTCAATTGTCATGCGAATGGCCACGACATCTTTTGTGATGTCCTTTTAACGTTCTTATGCTACGTTCCCAAAAAAAAGTGATTATGACACGCGCGAGCGTGAGAATATCACTTTTGTATCGCTCTCGCTCGAGTATTCCCAAACTAGCGAACCACGTAGCGCGAACGTTAAAATCGCCATCTCGCTAATATCTGCAGCCCCTTGATATATTCGCTCACGCATGCAAGATGGCGGTCAAGAAAACGAAAACATACGCGCAGGATGGCACATAGAAATGTAATACGGCTAGTAATTGCGATCATGGGGAGCATAATATCAAGCACAAAAATCGAGGCCATTTTACATGCGTGGCGCTATTTCAAACAAACAACTGTGTAAATAACGAATAAAAACCCTCGGCGCAAGGAAACAAATAGAATGAAGGACGAAACGACACGAACAATGCACGCTCGGTTCTTCGTCTTACTTGTTCCCTTGTACTGAGCGTTTTTATTCGTTTTAATCATGAACCAACCTGGTCAATCTTTAGCCATCTTCACTGTTTGTGTAAATAAATTTGTGATGCGATGCTTTGTGAGTGCAAAACCGGAGATAAAATGTTAGGAAACTTGGGTAAATCTATGAAAAACGTACGCCGTAGTGAGGATGCGTGTGGTGTGCGAGGTTACAAGGGCCAGTGCAAAAGACACAAAGAGTATTAGGACCTGTCATTGCAGAACACAGAAATCAGTGCATAAATTTGTGCGCTTGATACATGCACTGATGACAGACAATTCTTCGTTCATAGTGACGTTTGCGCCTGTTTCTTATTGTGTACAAAGTTTAAAATATCTATAATGGCATTATGTGAGATAACTTAGACGAACTACACACATTTTGGACAACATTATATGAATGCAGTCTTCTGCTCCAGCGTTTCTCGCAAGTACACCTTTGGGAAGAGAGGCACCGGACGCTATGTCGCTAAGCCGTAGCCAGAGATAGCGATGCCTCGTCCTCGCGTCGCTTTGCAGCTCTCGCTGTAAACCTCGCTCCTTTGGGAACGTCGTACGTATTATTGTGCCCTAGTGCAGTTGAGTACATCTCGGTGATGAGAATTTAATTTTCCTTCTCGCGTTTTGTGAGCGCTGCAGTGACTTAGTTTGAAGAGAAAGAGACGAAGAAAGAACAGCTTGTTCGTGTTGTATAGTACCCATGTGAAATTCGTTTGGTAAATCTCTCCCACACAAGAACAGCAGAACTCTTGAAAATGACGTACCTGATTTTTCACGGGAGTTACATAGCCTTCTTTTCGCCAGTCGACCTCGTCCGGAACGTCGTACAATGAAGCTTCGTTGTGTACACCCAGTGCAGTCTTCCTGGTCTGGTTCGAACGGTAGCCGAGGTAAAGCTGGCGGTACTCCTCTGATGTCTGCAACAAATAAGGGATCATGAAGGACGCGTTTCTCTACGTGTCACGTTTATTAGCTTGCTCCACAGAGTTATATGCACCGCCTCCTCTGACGTACGTAGTTGGCATTGATAACTTTTGAAAAGTTGAAATAATGCGTGTAATGTAATAATAAATTTTGAAATAATGCGCTCCCGTATATCGGCCGCTTCTCCGTCTTGTGCTGCGGCCTAAAAAGTCCCCCCTCCCCACCAGCACCAGTACCAGCACCACCACGACGCACACGCAAATACGTCGGAGGCAGCAATTTCAGTGCGCAAGCTAGAGGCTTCGTGGTGCGTCCCGTTGTGCTGCTTCACCTATCGACACGCGAAGCAAAACGCGTGCCCTGAGAGAAATATTTTGGCGAGTCTTAAATAAATCCTAAGGAAATCGTCAGAGGTTCTTCCAATACCGCATCGTGCGTCAATATGTCAAAGCACCTGGATACATGGAAGGATTGCATGAATGCTCGTTTAGACGAGCGATAACATATATATATTAGTTCCTAGCTTCTTATTTCTTACGTTACGCAAGGGTGATCCTTATATGGTTACTTCTGAACCACCTCCATACAACTGGTTACGGCTTCAATAGTTCCAATAGCACCAACAGCTTTCATAACAGCGTTTCACTTCCCGTTACGATGTTCCTATCGAAAGTCAAACGAACCCTCACCAAATCAGCAAAACTGTTGACCGCCACCGTGTGCGTCCAAAGCCCCAGGTCATACTCTAGGTTGTGCCTCTGGATGAAGTCCAAGTTGTCTTCCCAGATGAGTCTTCGGACGGGCTCTTCTTCCGGGGCATATTTCTTGTTGTGGATGTCCTTGTAGATTTCCCAGTGTTCGTCTAACTGCGGCCTGGGCACTGTCCGTGCCAGGGCACAGCAAAGAACTGCAGAGAGTGCAAGAACCCGAAAAGACATTGCCTCAGTTACCAGGACGCAGAACACGAATGCGGGATGCGAGATTTATATCGCCTGCAAAGTGCGCGATATAGTCTTATCTCGTTCATTCAATGGGCTAAGTGGTCAGCGATATCGACCGTTCTATCGTTCGTCGAGTACGAAGCCCACGTGGACTTGAATGGACCTTTCCGAGAACAATTCAAATGATACGAACCTTTGTTTCCAGAGCTTGATTGTGTGTGAGAAAAAAATGTGGGTTACGCGTACTTTCACCGCGATGGAAATGCAACGTACAAACGCTAGTGCAACTTGTTCCTTTTGCTTTAATGCGAAACTTGTTTCTCTCACTGCGTGTACTTTTACTTGTTTTACTTTTGTACAAACGCCGCCCTCGGTGGCTCAGTCGGTAGCTTGCCCACATGCCGATATCCCAAGTTCGCGAGTTCAAACCCGGTCCAGGACCGTGGCAACTTGGTGGAAGGGTACAAGATGCTCAGGCACGCCGTCTTCCGCCAGGGACGGTAAATGTGGTGTGCCGTGTGTCGAGAGTTCGGCGCACGTGAAAGAGCCCTCAGGTGGGCAAAATTAATCCACAGACCCGACCACTGTGGCGTCGCTCATGAACGCAGTTGTCTCACGACGTAACGCCCCCGAATTACTATTATTTTGTACAAAGCAACTGTGGCATTGAGCGGTGAGTAGGCGTGGAAAGAGAGAGAGAGAGAGAACAGCGGGAATTAGTTGTGCATCGCCTTCAAACGTCTGGGAAGTAGGGAAGGGTAACAGGCATATTTCCGTTATTGATACCAGCTTTCCATTTTCATTTCCTTTATTGTGTCTCTGGTAGTAGAAGGGCGGTGATGGTGTAGCGAGTAGACAGCCTGGTAGAAAAGCGCACAGAAGACACGGACAAAAGAAGACGACACCACCTGCGCTCTTTTGTCCGTGTCTTCTGTGCGCTTTTCTACCATGCCGTATCCTTACCAACTAGCCCAACGTTGTTTGTTGTTGCGGAGTAGACAGACGTTTCAGTTGTGTCAGCGTCACCAAATTTGGCGTCCGGGCCCTTCCTGCGGGCAGACTTGTGCCCGTTACTCGAAAAAAGTAATTGATTACCGTTACCGTTACTTCTACGGAAAAAAGTTATTGATTACCGTTACCAATTACTCGACTCCAAATGTAATTGAGTAACTAGTAGAAAAGTAACGCGTTACTCCGGTCGTTGCTCTGCATACGCGCAAATTATACCAGTCTTTGTGTGCCTCAAAAGAAAGAGAGAGAGAGAGAGAGAGAGACAGAGAAGGTTCAACAGCGGAACAGCTGAAATAACACGAAGAACAAACACGCGTAGGACAAGTAGATATATACGTCTACTGTGTTTATCGCCCGGGAAGACGTTGACCCGATCGTGGAAGAACATTGCTTGGAACTTCCCCATGACTCACTAAACTTCAAAAGCTTCATTTACCAGCACACTGGTGTTGAGGAAGAGATTGGGGAGAGAGACCCTGAAATTCCACCTCCGCTTGCTATAGTAGACCAGTCCAACAAAGGCTGACCGCACAGGGTGCTTGACTTTGGGCAGAACATCTGAAAGATAAGTTAATCTCTGCCGGAAAAGTAATCAATTACTGAGTAATGGATTATTCAGGAAAGTAATTGATTACAAGTAACGCAATTACTAGTAACGCGTTACGCACAAGTCTGCCTGCGGGATATGCAGCGGTGCGCGTTATACGTGGAACTTTCTGTCGTGGCCGCACGCTGTGATTCGTAGATTGGGGGTTCGGACGCCAATAAGTTGACGGCAGGGTACCAGGTACGTAGACACGAAGTCTTCCGCGGCAGCTGTTAAATACGGTGTGCCGAGATTTCGACGAACGATAAACACTGGCGTAGCCCATGATCCTAGTTGTCTTACGACAAAAAGTCACGAACCATCACGAATTAACGAGATAATTCATCTCTACGTGATGCTTCCTTGACTTCGAAGCGTAAGGACAGACTGGCTGAGCTTGTGCGTGGTATACTCCAGTGAGCGTTATGCGTGGTAATTTAATTTCAAGATCTAATGATCGGTCAGTGCGTGCCACAAGCCGGAAATTGCAGGGAAACCATTTCAATTTAAACGACGGATTTTAATACGATTTAAATCACTAATATTCGAGTTGATTTAAACCAACACCGAAATAATTTCGCGTGAACAAGAAGCGGATTTGATATTAAGGAAGGAAAGGTCCACAACGTGGGGCACGGGATCACAAATCTTTGGTTAGTAATAATTTCAGTAACGCTCAAACTAATAATTCATTGTTACAATGGTGCCGGCCTACACAGTTAGAAGTACCCACATTACAGGCTCTTCGATCAGACATTCAAACGCTTTCGGGCACACTTCACGCACATTAACGCCCGAATTCATAGATGTGATTTTATCTCGACTTGACTTCAGGCTGCCTTGGAAGAGTGCCAGTGCACTTCCGAAACCCTCCTCGGCTTGAAGTGTCCTTACGTAGAGAGCTCAAGTTGACACGTCTGATGCAAATTTCAAGCCAGCGCTCACGGCTGCCTTGAACCCGAATTGGATAGCGCTCCAGTACAGGAGCTTCGGCAAGCCACATGAGACTCAGAATCTTGTCTTGTCTTGATGCGTCATTCAGTTTGTTACAAAATGCGTTTTTATTCTGCAAAACTAAGCGCAACATTATACGAAAATCTCGCTCCCAGACGCAGTTAGAGTTACCAGGCTGCAACATGACGAAGTAAGCCAGCGGGAAGATTCAGGAAACACGCAGACCATCTTGAACGAAGACAGGTCCCTGCGCAGACTTGCACAAGTTAAGATGCGCCTTCAAGTCAAGTCACATCTGTGAATTCGTGAATACTCAAGGTCCTCTATACATCAAGTACTACTGTGTATAACTCGGTATAACTCGGTAACTAACTCGGTATATTACTACCATTATTTTGAGATATTATTTAAAAGTGAGCATCTACTATCTAGCTTAAATACATTTCGGGGTACCCATGGGCGCCGGGCTCTTTGTACGGAAATGGGTAGTTTGGAGAAGCGCCACAGGTTTAAGCGCGGCGTGCTGGTGTGTTGGGCTCATGGAGGAAGGAAAGAGAGGAGGAGCCCTATTGCTCTGAGAAGTGAAGCCGAGATTGGGGACTCCACTCCAATGACATCACCGCTCGCCTTCCGGTTTCCGTTACGTACATCTCTATGGGAACCCCCAACGCATAGTTTCGGAATACGTACTTGGAGAGGTGTGGTGGTAGCGCGCCGAAGTGGCCCCCAAGGTGGCGTGTGCAGAGCGACCTCATTGGGCTATTCAGGTAACGTGGCCCTAGCGTGGCTCCAAAGAAGCTACAGCTCACCTCCTGCCCTCACGTCACTTGCCCAACGCTTCTCTCTTCTGTCGAAGTGCCACTGGGGCGCCTCCTTTTCTTCTTTCCCAGTTAATACTGGGAGTGTGTAGAAGTTGTTGTCTGTCAACGTACTACCTTTGCAGTAACGAGCTACTTTTGAGGGTATTTAGTACTGTACTCAAATACTGTTGAGAGTTGAGCATCGAGCACTAATGGGACAAGGCGAGGTCTAACCCTGTCTACTTGCGTTTTGTGTTGCTGTCCCTACCACCTCCTCAAGCTCGAGGCATCTTTGCAGGTAACCCCCTCCACACTCTAACAAAGCGGCCCATTCACCTCGGTCGTAAAAGACTGAATGGACCTTTTGTTCCCCCGTGCTGTTGACCCACAATTCGCATGAACCTTTAACATGTCCTCCCTAACCCTTTAAATACCGTGCCAATGATGAGGACGGTGCCCAAAAGAAGAACAGTCTCTGTTCGAAATATCGGCGGCTCTACTCCTGAGGCACTTCCTTTCATACTTCCTTACCGGTTGGCTGGATTTTCTACCTTTCTTCTTCCAAAGCTTGAGACTGCGAAGACATTTGCGCAAATTGGAAACATTGGCCATTCAACGGGTTTGGCACAGGAAGTATGTACACTGACCAAATGTTCCCCAACGGGAACACATAACGGAATATTTGATTCACGTCAGAATAATGGAACACAAAGCTTCAGTAACCACATAAAAACGTTTATTTATTACTATTTCTTACTATTTACTACTATTTATTACTATTATTAATATTTGTTGCTCTCCTTCCAATAAAACACGCTGTCAAACATGTCATTTCATAAACCCCTGTACATCTATCTCTAGTAACGCTAATTCCTTTACATTTAGGATACGACACTGTCTACGTAGCAATGCGTTTAATTATTGCTATTTGAATATGTCCAAAAATATGCAACATCCAGTATATTGGTGAAACATCAAACTCCATGCGAGAAAGATTTTATCTCCATAAATCCGACATACTCAGTAATCGCCCCACCCCTGTATCGATACACTTTAATGCATCGGGACATGACTTTAACACCCAACTATAAATTGTACTCATTGAATACGGATATACAGATGGCATAAAACGAAAAAAGTCGCGAATCCTACCTGATCTCTAAATTTTGTTCCCTGCAGCCACATGGGCTAAACATATACGCTGGCTCGTTACAGTTGTTCATTTTTAAATTATGTTTGAAGTAAGTCGCCCTCCCGTTATTCATGAAGTGTGGATGTTGGGGGTGGACGTGTCTGGAGACCGAGGTGGGGGTAACGCGGCCGGCTGGGGACCACAGAGCGACCTTGTGCCCTCCCCGAAAACTCCCGGAGCAGGGGGAGCATCGGAAAGATCGTCTTGCGTTTTTCGGCTGTCAATTTTCCCCTGTTACGTGTCTGACACATGGCCCTGTGTTGCAGTTGCGGGTCTTGTCCGGTCTGCTTCGCGTTTTACTTATTGTTCTTTCAGCTCCCTTGGCTAGAGGAGTGTCTTCGATTTGTATTTTGCATTAATATATTTCTTGGATATTACCCTTCTTTCCTCCCTTTCTGCTGGTATGTATACGTCCTGTTATATGGCGACTCTTTAACCCGATGAAGTGCAGGCTCTGCTCGAAAGCTTTGTTCATTTTAATTGTAATAAAGTGTTCCCACCAGCTTTACCTTCCTTCAGTGTATACCAAAACAAGGTTAAAATGCTTCTCCCGTGGAACTGCATTGAAGTGCAGTGGAAGTGCAGTAATTGGCTTCCCATATGCTAATACGGACTGGACATTCTTTGGACGTACATGGTTTCTGGGTTACTGGCATGTAATGGAATAAATGACCATCGTTCGTCGAGTTCGTCTCATTACTTTGTTCAAGTCGAATAAGAGCAAATTGAGAAGCGGATCTCTGGAGCACACTCAATTAACCCTCAATTTATGAATTCCCTCGTTTTATGAACGGTGCCCTCATTCCGACAAATCCCCTTCCTCATTTCACACCTCGATTAATGACGGATTTTCCAGAAACGTTACCTGTTCATGAACCGAGAGTTGATTTTTCTGGGTCAACGGACACCCCACGCTCGCATTTTACTTTAAAACCGGTCGTCATAGAAATCGTCCCATTTTTCGTCCATTATTCTGCGGACACGTGAACGGGCCACCCTTGTGACTGTTTGTCACACCTCACGTGAACCCACAATTGCTGAAAGCCAGATAACGTTAAGCACTTGAGTACACAGTGCTATCAATTGCCTGTTGACGGAAAAATATAATGGACAAAAGGGTGATTCATCACTACGAGCAACTCGTGACTCTCTGATAATGGGTGCGAAGATAGGATTCAAGCCATTGTTAAGTATGATTTCCCAAGAATTAATTACTGGTCGTTGCCGGCATGTGATCAGTCCTGTTCTGTGAAAGTGGGTGTTCCAACGTTCCAGGAACATCCTGCGAACGTTCGTTTTGGGGACATCTGGACATCCTAGGGATGTCCACAAAAATCCCTATGACGTCTTGTGGACGTCAAATTTACTGCCAAAGTTGCATCCGTAGATGTCCCAGGTCAGTCCTGTGGATGTCCTTACTGACGCTTCAAGGATGTTGTAGGGTCATCCTAGCCCACCCTCACAAATGTGATTTACAGTGACTATCAAGCTATGTATGTTGCCAAATTACATGATGGCTCCACTGAAGTACACCTAGGTTATTCGAGGAAGTATGCTCTAGTATTACACTCCTTATATACACGAGCTCACTTATCCTGAAACAATGCACAACTGCCGATCAGAATACTCCCAGACAATCATGTTTCTGTGTATAATGTTGTAATGTCTGCAATATATGTTTCGCAATATAACTGGTAGTACAAGACACACCAAAACTCTTTAACGAATGTAGTCAAATTGATTCAGCAAACACATGACATCACATTCCTAGGAATGTCACTATAGCCTTGTGACATACTTCTATAAACTTCATGGAAGTGAGTAAATATCACAGCTTGTGCTTACATGAAGAAATAAATAAATAAATAAAGTTCTTAGAGATTGTAATCATAAGGAGCACTTCAATGAAGTAATTGTAACATAGTGCAGACTGAACTGTAGCTTGTTTATCAGAGCTCGCTAAAACAAAAAAGAAGTTGAAATTATGTGAGCATATAAGAACACATTTACAGATATACTGTGAGAATGAATTAGGTGCAGACGCATCGCTATTGTCGACTGGTGCCCTGTAGCCCGCGGCGCGAGATTCGCTCGCTTTTGCTGATCAGCATCCCTGGCGATCTGACCTATCGAATAAAGCTCTCACAATACACTTTAAAGGATCTTCGCCGCATAGCACGCTCCTAGCCAGCCATATTCTCACATGATATCGTTATCTGCCCTGATTTGTTGAAAATGGGAGGCGCACGCCTTTTTTGTGACACTTATGATGTTCATAATTGTCACAGAAAAGGCGTACGCTTCCCGTTTTCAACAAATCAGGGCAGTTAACGATATTGTTCGAGATGATGGTTGGCTAGTAGCGTGCTATGCGGTGAGGTTCATTTCTAAGAGTGTAAGAAAATCACCACCCCATGACGGTACCCTACGTCATTTGCTTCTCTAAAACTCTACAGTCCAAGATAGCATTCTCTCTTTTATTGGTACGTGTAACAATACTCCAAATCAAAAATTTCACACAAAAAAGCACAGTAGAAAGGAACACAGGGTGGACACTGTTGAGTTTCATTTTATGTTTGCTACGTCTTGGTAGACATATTCCCTGCCGCTCTCGAAAAACATCTCTTCCCCGCGTAGCACGCTCTGCGCCAACCATTCCTACGAATGATAGGGTTGTCGCTTCTGATTCGAGGACAGAGCGGTACGTACGCCTTTTTGTGTCAATTTGGTTATATGATAATTGACACAAAAAGGCGTACGCCCTCCTCTCTCTTGGAATTAGAGGCTAGCCCTATCGTTCGTGGCCATGGGTGGCGCAGAGCGTGTTATGTGGTGAAGTTCTGTCTTTAGAGTGTAACAAAGGAATTTTTCAAATCAACTTTTACGGTACAAACTTCGCTTGATAGCACGCTCCCTTGCCTAGACAGGCTCCAACTAAATTTTGTCAAAAATTTCAATCCACTATTCACAGAATATCGGCTCAAAATATATGATTACAATATTATATCAACAATAATTTGTCTTGAGCAGACTGAAGTAAATCTGACACAAGATTGTTACCAGCACACTCTTAAAAACGAACTTTACCTCATAGCCTGCTAATCCCGAATGACAGCGTTCCCGCCCCTGATTTGTTGAAAACCGGAGGCGTGGCCTTTTTTGTATCAATTATGCAATTGATAAGTGGTACAAAAAAGGCGTACGCCTCCCGTTCTCACCAAGTCACGAGCGAGAACGATATCATTCGGGTTGATATGGCACTGATAGCATATGCTTAATGTAAAGCATATATGCTATACACTTCCCACTGCCCACTTCCTCAAAGAAGTCAAAATATGCGGTTTTTCATTTACATTTGGCGTGAACGTACCATGTACAGCCAGGCTCGATTCTCTTCTGCCTTGGAAATCACATTGAGTACTTTGTGTTTCAAACTGTTGAACAGCAAACTGTTCGGACGCCATTCATCATCTCACAATCAAGTTGTTGTACTCTCTGACGTCGACGAATAAGTTTCCTCAATCTCCTCGGCGACGGGTGGCTGACTGGAGGGACTGCTGAGAACACAATTCTCATCACTTTCAATCAACATGTACACAAAGGTCTTGATCTTGATCCCGTGAACAAGACGCATGACACTCGTGTTGCTCGCGTAGCGTATTCAGGGCGCCAGCCGAAATCGCATGGAGCCTTTTTTTTTTCAGCCCGTATAGTGCCTTCATGTACAGACACCTTTTACCCTTAACTTTCGGCATCACGGCAACTTCGTGCACATTTAATAAGCCCACCTTCAAACTTGGAACAGCACAACGGAAAGAGCCACTGGAGAAAGCACGCCGGCACAGGCGAGCGGATGATGATGATGAATGTGGGCGCTATTGTCGATATCCATGGCGCTTTCTGCCTTGGTCGCGGCGGTGCAGTTAGCGTAGCAGACGACGCTCAGCAGTGGACAGCAGGCAACATTTCTTGCTCTTTGATTCCAGCGAACCTAGCGTGTACTCCGATTTAATACTGTCGCAGTTATATGCAGATTAGTTTATGGAGGTATTGAATAAATGAAGCTGGAGTAATATTTCTCGCACGACGCCAATCCAAACTGAACATAGTTGCTAATATTGGGCAACAAAAAGTTACATTATGTAATTTCAGGCATGTAGTTAATATTAGCTGTGACCAGAATGCACCACACCTTAAAACTGTTAGCCTCGTTGTCAATTTCACGACACGTCCGAAATATATATCTACAGGACATCCAGGGGACGTCCCTCTTGCAACGTCACCCCCTGGATGAATGTAGGAAATTTATGGATATTTTTGGATATCCATGGAATGTCCATCATGGATCTGGACGTTATGACAAAACATGGATGTCCTCGGGACGTTGATGGTTGTCTGGGGTAGCTAGGCTGCTTTTTGTCGGACACTCGGCGTTCATGTTACGTATGAACGAAATAAGTAAACGGAATGAATGAACGAACGAACGAACGAACGAATGAATGAATGTGAATGTATGTATGTATGTATGTATGTTACAGGCAGGAGCGATGTGTCCAAATCCTCCGTACTTCAGGCATTGAACTGGTCTCTCCCTGAAATCGTATACGGGAATGCTCACAAGGCCAAACTGCAGGGTTTCCGGCCGAGGCATTCGTGCGAACGTCACCTTCGCTAGCTTGCTGTTCTTCCCCACCCGTCGAGCGTCTGTGATGGGAGTCGAAGCACTCGGTTCTTCAGTATGATGGCGTCAGAGAGGTCGACATCAATCTCGCGAATGATGCCGTGCACGGCTTGCTTGTCCAGTGGTGGGAAGGACCTTACAGTTACGCCACAGAGGGAGGTTACGGCGAGTAATTTCTGGACACCTGCGGCACCTCTAAGGTCGACGACGATGACGTTCTTACGCCAGTTAGTCCTGATTTGAAGGGTGTCGTCTTGGGCTACCTTGGATGCATCGCCAGTCACCTTAAGGTGACTGAGGGGTCCAATGGTGAAACCTTTTATGGGCCTGAGAAGTACTGTTTGGTTTTCGTGGACAGCAGGGCAACCGTCGTCGCTTTTGTGTCGGATCCTCTTGAGCCGTCGATGATAACGAGGAGTGATGAAGTCAGCCGCCCCATCCGCCTCAGGAGGTGCAGAGCAGCCTTCATTCGCGTCGATTACCGTTGCGGAATCCGAATCAGAAAAATCGTCCATGTTGGCCACGTCTAGCATAGTGGAGTCCACCTCGGAGCCGTGGCGAGGAGTCGCCATGGACGCGGTGGGTCCAAGCAAAGTCGGCAGCTGGCTCTGCAAGTTGTAGCCTACCCTGCCGGAAAGTGGAGAAAACTTCTCTTTAGATGGTTTTGAGATATACTCAAATATCACAAGGAACAACAAAAGAACACGTCCGATAGCTTTGTCTTCGCCTTCGTCTTCCTGTAATGTCATTTCTTTAATGTCCACCTCGTAATTTTCTTGTCGTTTTGGACCGATATGAGTTTAAATTCGTCGTTGTTTAACAGGAAAACGACGCGAATTTTGACGGCAGGTACCATCAGGTGCGGCTGTTGAAACAGGTCGGTAATGATCTGTCCGACCAGGTTAAAGTATTTTCCAACCTTCGTCTCTTCTAACGTTGCTTCGGACCGCGAGACGAGACGCCATAATCGTTCTTTAAATGTTCGTCGTCCTCGACATAGAGTCCAGCCGCGTGCACTGTTTCTTGAGCCAGGGGCGTGGAATGAAGCACGAAGTCCAAAATACTCCTGCAGGCGTACAACTCGTAGGAACTGACGAGCTTTTTGTTCGCATAAACGGTGACCGTCTTAAATATGCCACTCAACAGATGTTTTTTTGGGAAAATGACATCTTTCTCGTCCATTTCTTCCCCGTCGTCGCTAACAATGCGCGCGGTCAAAGACACGAAGCTACCGTAGAGATCCAAGTGTGCCCTTTGGAAATTTTGAATAGAAAATTCGATCACGGAATTATTTACCCCGTTGACCGGATAAAAGAGTTGGTACGAAGTATCTTCCACGCCATATTGAATGGAAGGGGGTTCGACTATCATCACGTCACTCGTAAGACAATGCGGTGACCGTTACGTCTGTATTTTTCTTTTCGTTGACGTCATGATGGACGGAGCGCGCAGCGGATGTGTGACCTTCTCGGCGTACCAAGATATCTGCAGGTGCGTCGACTGTAGGCGCCTTTTGTTGTCTTTTGCGACGTTTCTTTCCATTGTTGTTGTTGTTTCCAGAACCCTCCATGGAATCCAGCACGTCTCTCCCCGTTGCTATGGCAGTCTTTTTTACTGCGCGCGATATTCCTTCGCCTTCGGCCAAATTCCGCGCCAAGCGCTTCAACGGTCTCTTGGCGATCGGTTTTATTTGCTGCCAGATGGGAACGATAAACTTGGATATGTTGATCAACACACCGCCCCCTCGTTGGAAAAGGGGTCCCGTGTACACGGGAATTATTTTGGGGGAAAAACGGTACATATTTGAAATGCAACGTTAAATTGGTTCTACCTTTGGACCGCAACGGTAAACGTCTTTCCGTTTCGTCCGCGAGAGCAATCGTCCCTGAGGGAATTTCGAATTGAGACAAGTTAAAATACTGGATGTTATCTAACGTGTAGGTACGACAGTAGTATATTACAAGCTCAACTGACCCACAACTCACACAGTGGCCTGGAGGCCATTAATTAGCAATTAGAGCTAATTGGGACCCCCCACAGTAATCAGGACCCTCCAGGGAGTCATTACACTAATTGGGGTGCATCTAAGACGTGTCTAGACCACTGTTGAGCTGATAAAAAATAAAACATAGGCAGAAAATAAAATAAAAAGATAGAAATAGAGTGGAGATAAACAATTTATTCGAAAATCAACGATGCCGCGGCGAAGAAACGGCTCCGGGGTGACCAGCGCCCGCCACGTTGGTAGTTGGCACCCAGCAGTTGCAGAGATCGACGACAGGTGGCCACTTAGTTGCAAGGCATCACACCAGATGGCGCCACCATCATAGCTCTAGACGAGAAAGACAGAACAAGATACTAGCGGCAGGTAAAAATGGCAGCACTGCTAAACAAGTCTAGGCATGCGAGAGAAAAGGTCTAACCGCTACTGCTAAAACAGCACGGAGAAAACAGTACACATCCGGGGAAAAGGCTTACGGGGGGGGGGGGGGCGATCGCTTAGGCCTAACCACAGCGTCACAACACTATGCAGCTAACACAAGGCGGGAACCACTGGGCACACATCGCTAAACATGCATCAAAAGGCTTGCTCACTGCAAAACAAGTCTAAACATGCGAGAAAAGGCTTAACACGAGCGCGGTCAAATCACTCGTTGGTCACCGCTAAACACGGCAAACATGCGAGAAAAGGAGCGCGTCAAATCACTCACCTTTTCCCCCGCGGCGACTGCTTATCAGCCAGGCAGAAACTGAGCGAGCGCGGACCACCCGAGCATACGTCTGCTCTCTGAGACAGACAGCCAGCAACTCAGCGAGCGCGAGGAGCGCACATCTGCTTTCCACGACAGCCAGAGAGAAACTGACTGAGGCGACGCGCCGCGGCAGCTATGGATGCGCGCGCGCCCTCTGCTCCACCCGACCGCGCATGCGCGCGCTCGCTCCTAGCGCCCTCTGCGCCGCCCGCGGGTGTTTTCGGTTTCGACTCTCTGCTGCGCGCGCGCGCTCCTAGCGGCGACGGGTGCCTTCTGAGTTTCGGTTTCACTCTCCTTGCTTTGCGCGCGCGCGCGCGTTTATCTTGTGGGAAAACTACCGCCCCTGCCCAACTGGGCACAGGGCTCCCACTCTCGGGGCCTTCCGCATCCGTTCGCCTCGCCGGAGGTAGTACAAAACAACCATTCAAATAGCAGAGAAACAAGAATTTATTACCATACTTGCATACCCTGCGATGCCAACGATCCGTGACCAGCTCGAGGATCCCCCGGGAAGTGTCCCAATACAAACACGCCCGCCTTTTTAAGGGTATCGATGACAGCCTTCAGCGCCCCCTACTACTGCACGTGTACGATATCAGCGGGCGATAACCGCCTGCACCGGCCGCGAGATAAGTCACTATCTCCAAACCCGACAATCTGTATAAAGGCAGCGCGCACCGCGCTCGCGCCATCAATACGTGAAGATGTTCAGCTACCACTCTTTACAAAATTGTTCCCGCACCCACGCTTCTTGGGAAGAAGTGGAGAAGGAATGTTTCAACAGCGAAAGTCGCCGCAACGAGCTCGTCATCATTGCTTTGGCAATATAGGAGAGATCTCGCCGGGGCCGCTGCAGGAGATGGTGCGTCGAATTTACGCCCGTTACAAGAACGTCTGCATAACGGTTCCGGACGGACCCCTGGGACTGATGAGCGAATTTGTGAGCTTGGCCAACGCAGAATTCAACTACATCGCTGCAGACATCGTGGACCTTCTCGCTCGTGCCATCGCTCATATTAAGCACGCCCTACGTTGGCAGCGACATTTGCAAGCAGTCTACATCGTCAACTTTGTTACCGATTTTTTGAAACACCGATTGGTTATTGACATGCAACGCATTAAACAGTCCGAATAACTTTGACGAGACTCGTGAGTTTTCTTTAACTGAAACATGTTTATTGAATACATACAAAATAGTTGGCCGATAGATGCCTGCACCCTCCCTGACTTGCCTCAACAGAAAGGATATGGGGAATCTTCATTGCAGCGTCGTCATTGCGCGGGTCACTGCACCAGCACGATGACGGAATGGTCATTCTTTTCGTACACCCATTCCGCTACCACACTGCCACGATGACCCGTGCTTCTCCTGTCTGCGAGAGAGAGAGAGAGAGAGAAGCATGTCTCGACTACAACGTTTATTCTCGATTATACGCGTGT
Organism: Ornithodoros turicata; assembly: GCF_037126465.1. NCBI lineage: Eukaryota > Metazoa > Arthropoda > Arachnida > Ixodida > Argasidae > Ornithodoros > Ornithodoros turicata. Next base: position 15,086,234 of record NC_088207.1, read on the forward strand.
GCAGCTCTTTGTTCCACTGTCACTCGATCCCTGACGACGACACTCTCGGGCTCTCTTCCGGGTTTTCCGATGCTGCACAAAGAAAGAGGACTATCGTAATCCTGTACGCGTCAAATCGTCATCACAGCCTACCGTATTCGCAGCCTCCGTAAGGGAAGGAATGTACGGCATCCACGAGATAGCGCTTGTCGTCGTAGGGGACCAAGCTCTTCTTGAGTTTCGAAATGGTGTACATTGTTTGCTTTATACTCTGGATGGTGCACTGCTTCTGAGAGACCGCCTTTTCATTGAACAGAGAATCTCGGTATACTTCGTGCAATATATGTTTCCTCACCACGTCTTTCTTAACTCCTTTCGCTCTCGCGATCTGTTTGTGTGACCCAGCCAAGAGAATGCTGTACATTTTCGCTCGGATGGCTACGACTTCCTGAATAACACCACCTCCCGTCTCGTCTTTGAAGTACCCCATCTTGTTCGCATGCTCGTCGTTGAAAAGTGGGTGGTCCGGTGGATAGGAGGACAGATCTAGCTCACCCTCAATTTTCATCAGCTGCTGTTCAAGGCTTTCACACGTGAGATAAAAAATTATGCTGTCCATATCGCTATAGATCAATTGCACTGGACACGTCAAGCGAGAAAAGAGAGACTCGTAGATGAAACTGTACATTCGGACTTTGGATATTTCTAGAATGGCAAAGCCCACGTAAAGGGGGTGCGTGCATTTGATGCGTCGCTGTTTCATCTCGTATAAGATGTACTTGTCACTCAGAATGAGAAAATGCTGGCAGTCGACGGAGCTAGCTTTTCGGAGCGCGGTTTCTTTGTCGTAGGCTAGGGCATACTTTTTCATGCGTCTCACATTTTGTATCGTCTTACCGAACGTACTGTCCGACATGGTTTTGTACAGAAGTCGCTCGAATTTCGTGGACGCGGCATTCCTCAACGCGACGTTCCTCTGCACGAAGGTTCGCAAAAAGTTGTCTTGCCGGAACGAGATGATGCTGTGAACACGTTTTATTTTCATGCCCAACCTCACGTACAGTGCGAGAAATGCATAATGAACGACGTAGCGTTCTTTGTCGTAACACGTCAGCAAGAGTTTTTTTTTTGTGGGAGGGGTGTTCAGCGCCAACGCATCTTTCAAGTGCTGCTGGTAGGGGGACAGTTCGTTCTCGTCCACGCACCTGTGTTCGGGTGCCAGGGGAAAATCCCTGGTGAGCGCGTGCAGTTCTTCGGGATACGACAAGTCTACTACGTAGACGTAACGCACTTCCGAATCGTGAGGAATGTTGAGAAAATCGATCTCGCTCCACCTCGAAGGATCGACCCATTCAAAAGCACCTGTCGGGAAATGGAAAGTCATCGCGTACGGGAACAAACTGTTGACGTCGAGATACTGGATAAAAGTCTTTTCTTTCTGGGAGTCGTAATCGTCACACCCCTCGTGATTAGCCCGACAGTATCTGTGGAAGCTGTTACAAATGCCTCCCCTGATTCCCTTCTCGATCGTTTCGTACATCTCTTGGTCGCTTATGAGCTCGAGTTTGACATTGGTGAGCTTCAGAGCGCTGCACCACGCGTAACTGGCGAGGGACACGGTGCGTAAGATATCTATCCCATCCGTCTCTAGCACAATCTTTCTGAAATACAGCACGATGTCGCACAGCTGACAGGTGTCGAGCGTGACGTAGAGACGCGTGTAATCTCCTAGGTCCTTACATTCGAACAATTGGAAAACCTCGAGGGCGTACTGATAGTCATCGTCCGTGATCTCTTGGTCGTTCAGGTCACTTTTGAAAGCTTCCTTTGGCGGTAGTGCGGGCAAATTGTAGGTTTCGAAACTGTCGACGAAGGTGTACGGGTAAATTCCCTTCCCGAGAAGGCGACGGAAACGGTCACCAAACATTTGACGGGTGCAATGAAACGCACTCTCGCCACCGCTGGAGAGGAGCGTTTCTACCAGGTTAGACAACGAGAGGTTAAAAGACTGCATGGTATCACGAAAATGGAGCTCGCCATTATTGAAGCCTCGTATTTTTTCTGTGGTAGACGCTAAGATCCACGGTTCTCCCATATTTAGAACGTGCATGTGGCGGTGAAGGGAGCTCAAATCATATTGCAGGTTGTGCACGCAGACGACGAGTTCTTTGGTGTTACGACACGTAAGGTTACACGTATCACACAGCGCCGCAACAAAATTCGAGGAACCGGGGTCTAGGAAACGGGTGTGGTCGTGATGCGACACCTTCCGCGTATGTCGATTAAATTCGCACCCGCAAAATTCGCAGTGCGTCGTGCACTCGTGTCGAACAAGGTCTACCACACTCATGACGAATGGTGAGGGAAGACGGTTCAGCCTATCGATTTGTTCGCTAAATCCCCTCAGTGCGAGCAAGCATTTTTCTGCCGCGTTAGGTCCCAAATAGCCATCTACGCCCAAGTAGTATAGATATAAGCGGTATAATAATCGTTACGTACAACGACATCCTTTTTCTAATCCAAGATGGCCGATTCTAATCTAATTCTAAGCCAAAATCCAGTTCTAAGCCAACACAATCCAGTTATAAGCCAACACAATCCACCTGTAATCCAACACAAGCCAAATCCAAAGCCATCTGATTGGCCGCCATTAGCTCCGCCCACTTCACGTTGATTGGCCCCTGCTAAGCCTACTGATCTTTGATTGGCTGACCGTAGCTCCGCTCCTTTATGCTAATTAATTGGCTTGGCTCCACCCAGTTCGTGCTGAATGGCCCGTGCCAAGCCTACTGATCATTGATTGGTTGACTGTAGCTCCACCCCTTTATGCTAATTACTCGGCTCTTCACGCTGATTGGTGCACGCTGAGCACACCCCCCGTTATGCTAACTGGCTCGGCTGATTGGTCCATTGTAGGCCTACTGATCACTCTCCCAGCCCCCTGATTGGCCCGCTGAACATAGCCTTCTTTAGCGCCCGCCAGACGGCAGCAGCCCCGCTGCGGCCCTATCTCAGATGTTCGAACTTACCCGTGCCGATTGGCCCGGGCTAGCGGGTGGCCCGCTGAACATAGCCTTCACCGGCGCCCGCCAGATGGCGGCGACTCCACTGCGGCTTTATCTCAGATGTTCAAACTTACCTTGTGGTGTGCACCCACTTCATGCTGACTGGTCTGATTCAGACGTCTAAGCCTACTGATCACCCTTCCAATGTAAGCCTGCCGATTGGCCCGTTCTAAGCCCACTGACACCGGACTTTACTGGCTCCGCCCACTTCACGCTGATAGGCCCATTCTAAGCCTACCGATGGCTGGCCCTGATTGGTCCACGCTAAGCCTATGAACGCTTACCTGAATTTGTCGCTCCTAAGCAGCTTCAGATAAGACACACGGCAATTGTTGATTTCAACCTTTATTTGGTACAACAGCCTGTGGGTAGGTTCAGCTGCATCAGAGAGATCATCGGTCCATAATTCTATGTGGACATCTCTCACGCTCACTCAGCTCCCTCGCTAGATTCCAACTGTTATTGGTTCATCTGACTGCACGTGGCCGCTCACCCAGCTCCTTATTGGTTCTAGTTGGTCACAGCTCCCTCATAGGCTCCAACTCCGATGGGTCCATCTAACAGCAAGTGGTCACTGCTATTGATCCATTGAACTGCAAGCCACTCATTGGCCCGTGCCTCCACCCTGATGCTCATTGGTTCACAACGCACATGCTCTGACGGCGCCGAAGAAGGTTCCCTACACATTTAATAGAAATTATGCTATTGGTCCAGCTGCGTCATAGGGCACGGCTTGGTTCTGCTGTGGCTGGCCCTGATGCTACTTACTTCGTGGCGCAACTCTTTAATGGCTCCACCCACTTCGCATTGATTGGTCCATTTTAAGCCTACTGACTTCTAAGCCAGTCCACGCTAAGCCTACTGATCACTCTACCAGCGCTCTGATTGGCCGCTACCAATTGGCCCTCGTTCTAAGTCCACTGACACCAGATGGCGCAACTCTTCACCAGCTCTGCCTACTTCATGCTGATTGGTCCATTCTAAGCCTACTGACTTCTAAGCCGAACCACGCTAAGCCTACTGATTGTCCCTTCACACTAAAGTCTACCGATGTCTGGCCTGGATTGGTCCACGTTAAGCCTACTGAACAGTGATTGGCTAGCCTGTCGCTCCTAAACCACAATGCAGCAGCTTCAGACAAGACACACGACAATTGTTGATTTCAACCTTTATTTGGTACAACAGCCTGCTGGTCCAGCTGTGGGTTGGTTCAGCTGCATCAGAGAGATCCCGGTCATCTCTTGCGCTCATTGGTCACTCAGCTCCCTCGATAGACACCATATGGCTCATCTAACTGCAAGCGCTCATTGGCCCATCTGACTACAAGCCTCTCATTGGTCACTTATGTCTAGAGCTCCCTAACAGGCCCCAACTACTATCGGCCCATGCCTCCATCCGCGGCTGCTCACTGGTTCACAATGAAACTTTTTCACATGCTCTGCCCTACACAGACAAGAGATGGCGCCGCGTGTCTCTGCAAAGATGGACAGCTGCCATTGCATTGGTGACTCATTTCTATCCAACTGGGTCATAGTTCTAGAGAGCCATCATTCTGAACAGCTTACATGCCGCCGCCTGTTCACATAGACGTAGTCGAAAAAAAAACATTTTCAGGGTACACATTTCAAAACACGCGCTACACAAGTAAAGTTGACTTCCCCAGGTTGCATGCCTGCGTTAGGTGAAGCCCGTCCCATCTGGCTGCTCACTGGTTCACAATGAAACTTTTTCACATGCTCTGCCCTACACAGACAAGAGATGGCGTCGCTTGTCTTTGCAAAGATGGACAGCTGCCATTGCATTGGTGACTCATTTCTATCCAACTGGTTCAAGTGAGCCAGCGTTCTGAACAGCTTACATGCCGCCGCCTCCCGCCATTCACATAGCCACAGTTGGAAATTGGAAAAAAATTTTTTTTCAGGGTACACATCTCAAAACACACTCTACACGAGTAAAGTTGGCTTCCCCTGGTTGCATGCGTGCGTTAGGTCAAGCCCACCTCATGAGACCAAGCTTAGGATCGTTTAGGATGTGTGTGTGCGTGTGCTTTGCAGTTCAACCTAAAAATTGTTTCAATCAAGCAGAATGGCAAATGATGCAATGGAGCGCGTTCATTCTTGAGAACGAATTTTGTGACAGAACATAAACAAAACAAAACATTTCAATGTGCAAAAAACTCATCGTGGTGCTAATCAGGAAAGCCAGCATGCGTTCGAAATAAGCAAGAAGAGGCACATGATCGAGAAAACAACGATAGTTGATGCTGTGCAGAGAAGCTGGTTTGAGAGAGAAACAGCTTGTATGATCAATAAACCCTATAGAGCTTGGGCTTGTTTTTATTTTAGACAGCGCGCAATCAACACGCGAAATTAAACAAATCGAGCAGAATGACAACACCATAGTGGCGCTATGTGGTGAAGCTCAAGTCGCACTGACACTCCAACGCTTATTAAACAATGCTATGCACGCACGTACTGAAGCTAACAAAAAAAAAAGGCAGACTCAACCCAAGCTGAGTATGAAGAAACACAATTGCTCTCCCACAACATTACGTGCAAACATAGCCAGCGCACGCAGAGCACAACTGGAAGCACCATTAGAAATATTAGGATGGTCGCACAATGAACAGGTTCATCTCGCAAAAAAATGTGCTCACCTTCGCTGACGGCATGCAGCAATATCTGAAACATGCGGCGCGCGGGCAGCTCACGCGACTTTAGCCTGCCCATGCGGTTTTAGACTTCAACATAAGAAATCAACTAAATCAAGCACAAAGCACAGTGATGCTATGTCGTGAGTGACGCTTATTAAACAATCCTATGCAGTGAAGCTTCGCTCGTACTCAATGTTAAAAACGGACACTCAACCCAAACTGAGTATGAAGAAACACAATTTCAGATTGCTCTCTCCCCGAACATCCCCGTGCACCTCCTCGTTCCTTCTCTATACTGGAAGCAGCAATATTAAGATCGTCGCACTATGAACAAGTTCATCAAGAAAATGGACTCACCTCATCACACCGGTATGACGCACGTAGATTCTTGTGGCGCGGCGCGGTACAGCAGGGTAGGGAAACACGGGCGCGTGGACAGCTCACACGATTTCAGCCTGCCCGCGCACACCTCACAACATGCGATGACATACCAAAATGTCGCGCGCACCTTCCAGGCACCCGTTACCGTGCCAGCCGCACGGAAAACTTGATAGCCGAAACACAGGCGCATAATATAACCCTCCGGTTGGGACCATCTCTTTTATATCAGTGCTCGCTGGTTTCCGCAAGGTTGCAAGCCCGAGAAATTGGGTCACCTTGAAGATGTGTTTGAGCCATCTGTTTTATATCAAAGAGGCACTTCATGGCCAAACTCTGCGGCGGACCCTAGCGGAAAAAAAAATGTTGCGTCAAGGTGATGTAACGAGAAACTGGGTCACCTCGTAAATCATGTTTTCCGAGGCCGCACGTATTAAAACTAGTGATCACACCACGCTATGCGACCACCTGCTCATTGCCGAAACAAGCACCAAGAACAAGGGGTTCGCTTATGCAGTTTCCAAATGTCCTTCGGGCGAGAGCGCTCGGGCATGATTGTGTAAACAGAATCGCACCATCCTCCAAGGGCGCATTTGAGTTCCGTCTGACAGTCGGCTGTGGGTCAAGCGCACAACGAGGAAAGTTCTCATTTTCAGTTCATTCGGCAGTATTTCCTGTTTTTAGGACGGAAAATTCTGTGTTGTGTGATGGAGAAGCTATATAGATAGGTGATAAGGAGAAGGATTGTATAGCACGTACTCATCGACTAAGCGAGTATAGTTTGTGGAGAGCGCCACGCTATTTTAAAGTCATTTTATATCATATCCCAAACGTTCTGCGCGATCAAACAGCATTATGGAAAGAAGAAAACCGTTTCACGCATCACGGTGCGTGCGCGTACTCAAACAATTAAGTTCTGGCTATTAGTAAAAGAAGTAGTTTTGGATTCCCAGGCGGGTTCTGCATGGTGTTTCCAGCGCATCAGGCGACAACGTAAACTGTTCTGCGCGATCAAACAAGTCCCGCTCCCACGCGCGTGCCATCATAACTTGTTTCATATCATAACTTGTTTCAGCGCGCTCAAACAAGTTCTGGCTTTTGTGGTCGTATGATGGTGCAGATTTGTAAGAAACACTGAAGAGATTCAAGAGGATGATCCTCCGACAGGAGAAAAGTGATGAGCACCGACTTGACAACCGCAAAAGTGCGAAGGCCCAGTGTGTCGTGTGAGATGGATCGGTTCGTTTGCAAACGCATGCTGGCAGATTTACAATTCCTCCACAACTTTTTAAATGGACACGGAGAAGAGAGTGATTTTAGTGACATTTTGAGAGCTATTCCCGTGCGGAGTACTCATAAAATAAGACAGTTTGTGAGATACAAGTTGGAACTGTTGGAGCGACATAGAAACGCAGAACCCATCAGCGAGACAATCATAAATGCCGGGTTTTCCATCCCCGTGGTGCATGACTACTGGAAAAAGAACCACACGAGCTTGGACATTACCGTCGTCGAGGGAAAGGAACGTGTTGTCTCCACGTTAGAAGACGTCCTCGCTAAAGTGTTGTGAATACCGTGTTTACTGTAAACAATTTTTTCATGATCTTTGTTATGATTTATTACTTTACTTTATTGTTTGTGACATAAAGTTCGCACGGAATAAATGCGGGAATGAAGCAACCACTATAGTTTTATTATGTAAAACAAATCCACCTCGCGAACTACGCGGCGTATTGACCACATTGAGGAGATATGTAGTGACAGCGCGAAATCTTCATTGTTTACATAGATTGAGATCATCCACAGATTTTTTATGCAAATAAACGATAATTAGCCCGTGCTGTTTCACTCAATTCTTGGGAATATAAACCGACCGCTCACTTGGCAAATCGTACAACAACAACATTGATTCCACCGATAGACCAGCATGCGTAGCAGAAGGAGAGCTTGAAGAATATCTACCGGTACAATGTCTTTGTAGCTCGACCTCCTTAGGACTTCATCGAGATTACGTGGTATTTTGAATAGAAATGAGACTCCTTGCTTTCGCTCGATTACGTAGTACATGCGTAAGATCTTGTCCACGGCGCTGTCTACCCTGTCATCTGCGCTGAATCTTTTGTTGATGAAAGCTTCATATATTCCTTCCGGCACTTCCTGTTCAGGTATCCATTGAAAGAAGGTTGTTACAACATCGAGGACCGCGCGTCCTACAGAAAATGTGATTTTCGTCAGTTCTGTGAAGAGAGGGCAAGAAATCGATTTATCCCTTCTTCTATCAAACACCATGCTGTGTCGATGTGCTATCCCGAATGGTGTGCGGTGGGAGCTGGAATTGCACAGCATGTTGCCTATTTACAGATATAGAGGGAGGGTATCTTCGCACATCAGGCTTCGAAAGTACCTTATTCCCCATACTTTGTTTTAGCCCTCGTGGCAATTTAAAAAAAAATACGTCGAATGAGGTAGGCTGGACGTTCGAAACCGTCTCATGCATTCAAAAATCTTTTGTGCGAAAGAAAGAGCTTTATTTTACGTGAGGATTACACAGCAGTTTCACTCGATCTTTAGGGGGGCAGCCATCCGGTTCGTACATGATACGACAGCATTCATGCCAGAGGTAAACTAAGACGTGCAGCAGATGGAGAGCTTGAAGAATATCTATGCCCGCGATGTCTCTGTAGCCGTATCTCTTTAGGACTTCGCGTGATATCATGAATAGGTTCGCATCTCCTTTTTCTAGCTCAATTTCATGGTATACTCGTAGGATCTCGTCCAGAGCATCGTCGACGCTGTCGATGGTGGTGAATCGTTTCCCGATGAAAGCTTCATAGAAACCCCGCGGTACTGCATCTTCTGGAATCCGACCGAAAAACGCCGTCAAAACATCGAGGACCGTTCGCCCCGCTGAAAATAGTGCTTTTGATTAGACAGCGAGGATAAAATCGCAATACATTTTCTAATTCGGCTGTCGATTTCCATAGTGTGTGCCCTTGAATCTCTTCAGTGTTTCTTACAAATCTGCACCATCATACGACCACAAAAGCCAGAACTTGTTTGAGCACGCTGAAACAAGTTATGATATGGCACGCGCGTGGGAGCGGGACTTGTTTGATCGCGCAGAACAGTTTACGTTGTCGCCTGATGCGCTGGAAACACCATGCAGAACCCGCCTGGGAATCCAAAATTACTTCTTTTACTAATAGCCAGAACTTGTTTGAGTACAGGCGTCGCCACCCTTAACCGTAGCGCGGGAGCGCGTAGCCTACTTGCATGCCAGCGCCGCCTTGCGTCGATGCTGGGGTGGAGGCTCTAAGACCATGGTACACGAGCGCCCCCTCTCGATCGGTTGAGCTCAGGGTAATCGGCATGGTACGAAGGATCACCTTCTGGATAGTATCACCTTACGCCTTCGCAAAACAGGCACAATAACCGCGCGTGTGCGTTATCTACCACGCTTTATCTAAATGCCGGTTTGGGGAAAGGCGAGCATGAGGGGCACAATATTCTGAAATAAGTTTGAGACATATGCAAACACTGTAGGCTCACCCATGTTTGCTCTGAGCATTCTGTTCACTATGATATGTGTTATCACAGATTTTTTTTGTTTTTGTGTCATGGTGCTGAGGAAAGATTTGGTAACGTGTTTGTGTGGATGCAAATATGCCAAAGAAACATTGATATTTTTGCTCGTATACTGATTTTCTTATCGCTGAAGTGTCTGCAGATAGCTAACCGAGTAGGTGGTCCGTGCGTGCTTGCCGTGCCCCTGTCGAAAGGGGGCGCTTGTGCACCAGGGCCCCAGAGTCTCCACCCCAGCACGCCCCATCATCGACACAAGACGGCGCTGGCATGCAAGCAGGGCACGCGCTCCCGCGCTACGGTTAAGGGTGGCGACGCCTGTACGCGCACGCACCGTGATGCGTGAAACGGTTTTCTTCTTTCCATAATGCTGTTTGATCGCGCAGAACCTTTGGGATATGATATAAAATGACTTTAAAATAGCGTGGCGCTCTCCACAAACTATACTCGCTTAGTCGATGAGTACGTGCTATATAATCCTTCTCCTTATCACCTATCTATATAGCTTCTCGATCACACAACACAGAATTTTCCCTCCTAAAAACAGGAAATACTGCCGAATGAACTGAAAATGAGAACTTTCCTCGTTGTGCGCTTGACCCACAGCCGACTGTCGGACGGAACTCAAATGCGCCCTTGGAGGATGGTGCGATTCTGTTTACACAATCATGCCCGAGCGGGCTCGCCCGAAGGACATTTGGAAACTGCATAAGCGAACCCTTTGTTCTTGGTGCTTGTTTCGGCAATGAGCAGGTGGTCGCATAGCGTGGTGTGATCACTGGTTTTAATACGTGCAGCCTCGGAAAACATGATTTACGAGGCCACCCAGTTTCTCGTTACATCACCTTGACGCAACATTTTTTTTTCCGCTAGGGTCCGCCGCAGAGTTTGGCCATGAAGTGCCTCTTTGATATAAAACAGATGGCTCCAACACATCTTCAAGGTGACCCAATTTCTCGGGCTTGCAACCTTGCGGAAACGAGCGAGCACTGATATAAAAGAGATGGTCCCAACCGGAGGGTTATATTATGTGCCTGTGTTTCGGCTATCAAGTTTTCCGTGCGGCTGGCACGGTAACGGGTGCCTGGAAGGTGCGCGCGACATTTTGTTATGTCATCGCATGTTGTGAGGTGTGCGCGGGTAGGCTGAAATCGTGTGAGCTGTCCACGCGCCCGTGTTTCCCTACCCTGCTGTACCGCGCCGCGCCACAAGAATCTACGTGCGTCATACCGGTGTGATGAGGTGAGCCCATTTTCTTGATGAACTTGTTCATAGTGCGACGATCTTAATATTGCTGCTTCCAGTATATAGAAGAAACGAGGAGGTGCACGGGGATGTTCGGGGAGAGAGCAATCTGAAATTGTGTTTCTTCATACTCAGTTTGGGTTGAGTGTCCGTTTTTAACATTCAGTACGTGCGAAGCTTCACTGCATAGCATTGTTTAATAAGCGTCAGTCACGACATAGCATCATTGTGCTTTGTGCTTGATTTAGTTAATTTCTTATGTTGAAGTCTAAAACCGCATGGGCAGGCTAAAGTCGCGTGAGCTGCCCGCGCGCCGCATGTTTCAGATATTGCTGCATGCCGTCAGCGAAGGTGAGCACATTTTTTTCCGAGATGAACCTGTTCATTGTGCGACCATCCTAATATTTCTAATGGTGCTTCCAGTTGTGCTCTGCGTGTGCTGGCTATGTTTGCACGTAATGTTCTGGGAGAGCAATTGTGTTTCTTCATACTCAGCTTGGGTTGAGTCTGCCTTTTTTTCTGTTAGCTTCAGTACGTGCGTGCATAGCATTGTTTAATAAGCGTTTGAGTGTCAGTGCGTCTTGAGCTTCACCACATAGCGCCACTATGCTATTGTCATTCTGCTCGATTTGTTTAATTTCGCGTGTTGATTGCGCGCTGTCTAAAATAAAAACAAGCCCAAGCTCTATAGGGTTTATTGATCATACAAGCTGTTTCTCTCTCAAACCAGCTTCTCTGCACAGCATCAACTATCGTTGTTTTCTCGATCATGTGCCTCTTCTTGCTTATTTCGAACGCGTGCTGGCTTTCCTAATTAGCACCACGATGAGTTTTTTGCACATTGAAATGTTTTGTTTTGTTTAGGTTCTGTCACAAAATTCGTTCTCAAGAATGAACGCGCTCCATTGCATCATTTGCCATTCTGCTTGATTGAAACAATTTTTAGGTTGAACTGCAAAGCACACGCACACACACATCCTAAACGATCCTAAGCTTGGTCTCATGGGGTGGGCTTGACCTAACGCACACATGTAACCAGGGGAAGCCAACTTTACTCGTGTAGAGTGTGTTTTGAGATGTGTACCCTGAAAAAAAAATTCCCCATTTCCAACTGTGGCTATGTGAATAGCGGGAGGCGGCGGCATGTAAGCTGTTCAGAACGCTGGCTCTCTTGAACCAGTTGGATAGAAATGAGTCACCAATGCAATGGCAGCTGTCCATCTTTGCAAAGACAAGCGACGCCATCTCTTGTCTGTGTAGGGCAGAGCATGTGAAAAAGTTTCATTGTGAACCAGTGAGCAGCCAGATGGGACGGGCTTCACCTAACGCAGGCATGCAACCTGGGGAAGTCTACTTTACTTGTGTAGAGCGTGTTTTGAGATGTGTACCCTGAAAATGTTTTTTTTCCGACTACGTCTATGTGAACAGGCGGCGGCATGTAACCTGTTCAGAATGCTGGTTCTCTAGAACTATGACCCAGTTGGATATAAATGAGTCACCAATGCAATGGCAGCTGTCCATCTTTGCAGAGACACGCGGCGCCATCTATTGTCTGTGTAGGGCAGAGCATGTGAAAAAGTTTCATTGTGAACCAGTGAGGAGCCGCGGATGGAGGCATGGGCCGATAGTAGTTGGGGCCTGTTAGGGAGCTCTAGACATAAGTGACCAATGAGAGGCTTGTAGTCAGATGGGCCAATGAGCACTTGCAGTTAGATGAGCCATATGATGTCTATCGAGGGAGCTGAGTGACCAATGAGCGCAAAAGATGATCGGGATCTCTCTGATGCAGCTGAACCAACCCACAGCTGGACCAGCAGGCTGTTGTACCAAATAAAGTTTGAAATCAACAATTGTCGTGTGTCTTGTCTGAAGCTGCTGCATTGTGGTTTAGGAGCGACAGGCTAGCCAATCACTGTTCAGTAGGCTTAACGTGGACCAATCGGGGCCAGACATCGGTAGGCTTTAGTGTGAAGGGACAATCAGTAGGCTTAGCGTGGTTCGGCTTCGAAGTCAGTAGGCTTAGAATGGACCAATCAGCATGAAGTAGGCAGAGCTGGTGAAGAGTTGCGCCATCTGGTGTCAGTGGACTTAAAACGAGGGCCAATTGGTAGCGGCCAATCAGAGCGCTGGTAGAGTGATCAGTAGGCTTAACGTGGACTGGCTTAGAAGTCAGTAGGCTTAAAATGGACCAATCAATGCGAAGTGGATGGAGCCATTAAAGAGTTGCGCCACGAAGTAAGTAGCATCAGGGCCAGCCACAGCAGAACCAAGCCGTGCCATATGACGCAGCTGGACGAATAGCATAATTTCTATTAAATGTGTAAGGAACCTTCTTCGGCGCCGTCAGAGCATGCGCGTTGTGAACCAATGAGCATCAGGGTGGAGGCACGGGCCAATAGCGGTTGGAGCCTACCAGCCACCGCTAAAGTTATCGTATGATAAAAGTTACAATCTCCCACGGTTAAATTTATCTCGTCTAGAGATGAGTGTGAGTGACCAATGAGTGGCTTGCAGTTCAATGGATCAATAGCAGTGACCACTTGCTGTTAGATGGACCCATCGAAGTTGGAGCCTATGAGGGAGCTGTGACCAACTAGAACCAATAAGGAGCTGGGTGAGTGGCCACGTGCAGTCAGATGAACCAATAACAGTTGGAATCTACCGAGGGAGCTGAGTGAGCGTGAGAGATGTCCACATAGAATTATGGACCAATGATCTCTCTGATGCAGCTGAACCTACCCACAGGCTGTTGTACCAAATAAAGGTTGAAATCAACAATTGTCGTGTGTCTTATCTGAAGCTGCTTAGGAGCGACAAATTCAGGTAAGCGTTCAGTAGGCTTAGCGTGGACCAATATGGGCCAGCCATCGGTAGGCTTAGAATGGGCCAATCAGCGTGAAGTGGGGGGAGCCAGTAAAGTCCGGTGTCAGTGGGCTTACAACAGGCCAATCGGCAGGCTTACATTGGAAGGGTGATCAGTAGGCTTAGACGTCTGACTCAGACCAATCAGCATGAAGTGGGTGCACACCACAAGGTAAGTTTGAACATCTGAGATAAAGCCGCAGTGGAGTCTCCGCCATCTGGCGGGCGCCGGTGAAGGCTATGTTCAGCGGGCCACCTGCTAGCCCGGGCCAATCGGCACGGGTAAGTTCGAACATCTGAGATAGGGCCGCTGCCGTCTGGCGGGCTAGAGCACTGCACGGGCCCGGGCCCCCGACCCGGCCCGCGGGCCGGGCTGGGCTTGTTATTGGCTGTGTGCTCCGGGCCGGGCCGAGCCCGGGCCGACAAACTACGCCAGCACCGCGGGCCGGGCCGAGCCCGGGCCGACAAAATACGTCAGCACCGCGGGCCGGGCCGGGCCCGGGCCCACAAATATGTTTCCCGAGAGTCAGGCCCGGCCGGGCCACGCAGCTAATTCCACACATTGGAGATGCATTAGTTCATATCATCATGCGCTTGCGTCATTCCTGTGCATATTTTGCAAAGACAAGCAAAGGGTACTGCATTATGCGTATGATTCGACCCTCTAGAACATTCTCCAAGCCACTTTACATTGCTCCTCACTCCTCACATATTTCACAATCACTTTGGCAAAGCTTGGTGAGAGGGATAGGGACTGGGAGAAGCAGTTTGTCGACAGCATGCTCTATCTCCGCAACATCTTGACAGTGTAACGATAACGCCCCGTGCATTCTGGATTTAATTTGGTCTCGTGCGGTTACGGTGTTAAACCGCCATCACTTGTAGGTTTGTCTTCTCTCCTTATAAATTTACTTATAAATTTGTTTAATAATCGCCAGAAACGCGTACGTCGCGGCTGGAAATACTAGGCCGGGATCTACTCGCCGGTCACCGGGCCAGGCCGGGCCGGGCTCTATTTGCTTAGAGGCCGGGCCGGGCCGGGCTCTAGTCACTGGGTCACCGGGCCGGGCCGCATAAAAATATGAAGGTCCGGGCCCGAGTCGAGCCGGGCCATTTTTCGATGCGCCGGGGCCGGGTAGGGCCCGGAAAAGTCGGCCCGTGCAGTGCTCTATGGCGGGCGCTAACGAAGGCTATGTTCAGCGGGCCAATCGGTGGCAGCGGCCAATCAGGGGGCTGGGAGAGTGATCAGTAGGCCTACAATGGACCAATCAGCGGAGCCGGTTAGCATAACGGGGGGCGTGCTCAGCGTGCATCAATCAGCGTGAAGAGCCGAGTAATTAGCATAAAGGGGCGGAGCTACAGTCAACCAATCAATGATCAGTAGGCTTGGCATGGGCCATTCAGCACGAACTGGGTGGAGCCAAGCCAATTAATTAGCATAAAGGAGCGGAGCTACGGTCAGCCAATCAAAGATCAGTAGGCTTAGCAGGGGCCAATCAACGTGAAGTGGGCGGAGCTAATGGCGGCCAATCAGATGGCTCTGGATTTGGCTTGTGTTGGATTACAGGTGGATTGTGTTGGCTTATAACTGGATTGTGTTGGCTTAGAACTAGATTTTGGCTTAGAATTAGATTAGAATCGGCCATCTTGGATTAGAAAAAGGATGTCGTTGTACGTAACGATTATTATACCGCTTATATCTATACTACTCGCCCATTATTTTCCCATCACAACTTCTCACTAGCACGATGCTATACGAGCTCATCCTGTGCACACTCGAGGCGTCCTTAACTAGTGCATCCTTTTCAAGAATGCTTTCCGTGTCCAACACCGCGAAATAGGGGTAGGGATGCATGTACTGTATCTTGGTGAAGAAGACGCTCTCCCCCGCTTTTGGCATTTCGGGAATTGCTTCGTTTACGTCTCGACGCAGACGTTCGTGCTGCTCCAACGCCCCTCTCGTCCTATAACCGCTCGTGCATTTCTCGCAATAAAAATAGTCACCTCGCCCCATGAAAGTGCTAAATTTTGTGATTCCATAGAAATGCTCCCTAACCTCGAGCAGGTGGACTTTATCCTGATAGAGCGTGCATGGAATCCGCCCGGTAGATATCGAACTCGTCTGCTCATCGAACACGTAGATGTACACGGAGATTTTGTTTTTTTTCTCCCACAGGGAAATGTCTTCGTAAGTGACTGGAAAGCAGGGCGGCCAGTACGTTACACGCGTCTCCGGATTCGAAGGATTCATGTATTTGTGGTATCTGACATAATCGTTTGGGTTGTTCCTCAACGGATGCAAGAGTGCCAGCACGCTATACTTGAAACACTCGTTTTCGTGATTCGGTGGGAGTTTGACGTTTGTGAGAGTCTTTGTTTTTCTCTTCAACATTTCGGGAAGCTCGATCGTGCACCCAATCCGCTTCGGTTTTAAGCGCGTTGGTTTTAAGTCGACACATTGGACGTCGTTCGAGGTGAAACCAGACCCTTCTCTCGCATAGTTTTCTACGCGTTGCGAGGATTCTGCGATAGCAGCATTTATCGCGCCTTCGATTTCTTGGTGGTTGTGAACCACTCTCAAGTGAAGGTTCACGTGGAGGAGATGAGAAGTCAACCCGTCGGCTCCGTCCTTAACCATGGGCGCTTTCGAGCACAGACAAAATTTGAAAGGCACGGGATAAGCTTCGAGTACGCGCGTGATTACTGGAGCTATGCTCGGTAGATAGAGTCGCAAATCGACGACGTTGTCGTCGTGCGGGGAACAGAGAAGAGTGTACCTAGTAGCAGTTCCGTCAAATGCCTCATCAGTGACAAAGAAAGGAAGGAATCGCCTCTCCGTGACGGAGGGATGATTCTCTACGACGTGTTCTCTCAATTCAACGATTCTACGACCCTGGACAGGCTCAGCTTCGTTTTGAAATTCTGGGCTCGCATCTGGTGATTCATCTCCAACCCTGCCAGACAGAGGAATGAAATCTGCATACGACTGATCCCCTTCCCACATGAGCAATTCGTCTGCATTGTCATGTCCATCTAGGGATTCGTCGTTGTCCGTTTAGGGTATTACGAAAGGCGGACTACTGACTCTGTCGTCGTCGTCATCTGAAAGGACGACTGGGCTATTACCGAGATTCTCTATCCTAGCTTCGTGCTCTCTTTCTACGGCCACGAGCATGGCATCGATGGGGTCGTACTGAGATACGAGGCAGCGCGGCACTGCGGTCAAACAAAATCAGTACGAGATTTCCCCTCACGAAACAATGCTCACTTTTCCCTTCAGTTGAGGAACGCTAGAGATTGATGATGAGAGAGGATAGGATGAGTCCCTGTGCGTTCAGTGTCATGCGGTGACAGCGGCTATCGCTTCCTGAAAAACAATGTCATACATAGAATACACTCACACAGCAGAACCGGTCAACTTACATTTTGCTCCACGAAATGTCTCGCGTCGTGGATGAATGCTCCTCATGCGCTTTCGATCAATCGACGTAGAACCAGCGCACCTTTTATAGTCGCTACACGACTCTCCTCCTCCTCGCATTGCGACGGTGTCGTCTGTACTTTGACCTCCCCGCCTTCCGTCTTTCGCGCCTTTTTGCGATGACGCATATGAAAATGATACCATCGACGTTGAATAAGACATTACACAAATGTCTAGCTAACACTCTGGGCCGACTCGTATACGACGACGAGAAGACCCAGAGTGGGATTCGAACCCAGGATCCTTCTACACTGGGCGCGACACACTAACCACCAGTCTAATTGGTGCTGTGTGACGTATTTCGTATTGCGGGGTACGTGTCAGAACACGTCCAAACATGTTCAAACACGTGTTAACATGCCCAAACACATTCAATGACATCATAGAGAGGGAGAGGAAAAGCTTTATTATAAATATCGAAGCGAACGTTCGATCGTCATTCTCGTGCCATCATGATCAGCTTGGTAGATCCTCGTAAGTAATACCCATGTCGTCATCATCGTCGAAATGTTTGAAGAGTTTCGTTTCCAGTATACAACACTTTTGCTGCGCGTGAAGTCGGTTTTTTCCCGCCTCACATATTTCGAGAGATTGGCAGCGCCCGCTTCTTCTGCGCCAATTGCGGTGGATTGTGGTCCAAAGGTACGCTTCCTCGCTATTTTTTAATACGTTCTATAATCGTTCACATTTTTTCAGAGCAAAAGCATTGGACGGACCGATTGATTCGCCCGTTTCTCGGCTGTCGGACGGTGCCGTTCGACGTACGTTGCGAAGGACTTCGACTATTGAAAGAAGATGGAGAAGATGGACCATCAGTGTCACTCTGTGACTGAAGAAGATGGTACGTGTGTGTGTTTGAGATACAAAAACACGCGTTTCTCACGCTCCTTGCATTACAGATTACGAATGGCTACTAACGGGAGATCTACCTCTGGTCCTAACCTTCAAGCCTCCTCCGAAGACCTTCTTTTTGAGGATCGGCGATCAACTGACTACCTGTCGTTGCGGTGGACTCTGGTCGAGAAACCCCAGCCATTGGTTAGACTCGAGCCTTCGTCCGTATTTGGGCTGTCTTCCCGGCTACGAAACCAAAGCTGGAGCCTGATTCATGTGTAACGAGAAATAAAAAGGTTGTCTACTCTCATTCCGTCTCAGTCATGACGCCCGAGCAGAGGTTCGCAACCTTTGTGCAAACGCGAATGTATCGGGACTTGCTGCGATTACGCGATTATATTCACGGCGATAGCTGCGAGGGAGACTTTCGCTCGATTCTCAAGACGATATCCTTACGTCTGTTCACCGTCAGTGAGAAGATTGCAAAGAAAATGAAGCGTTTCGTAGATTACAAGCTCGAGCTGTTGGAAAAGCATAGACGAGGAGAGACAGTCGACCCGTGTCTCATCAACGCGGGTTTCAACCGACCTATCGTCCGTCGCTACTGGCTTCTCCACACATCCCTCGACGTCACGGTGACCGGTGACGAGCGTCGGGTCAGCACGTTGGAAGATCGTCTCGCAAGCGTCTTGTGTATGTCGTGAATAAATAGACTATTTTTACGAAACGAGTTCGCTCACGAGGAGACGTTTTGTTGTTTCGTCATTCTCTTCGAGGTTACAGGAAAACATGGATACACAATTTTTCAAGCTGTAGCGTTTCGACATGCGCGTGGCTACGTAGATACAAAAAAGCCCGCAGTAAGGCGAAAAAGGTGATTGGCGTTATACTCGTCCACTATAGGTAAAGTCCTTCGAAGGTTTGCTTCGATGGGGCAAGTCCGTAGCTGTCGAAAAACATGGCAGACCCGTCGTAGTTCTTCAGGTAGAGCACCCAGTGCTGTCCGCGCTTTCTTCGCTCTTCCGTATTGGCTTCGTCGGAAGCGCAAATGCCTCTCAGCATGTAGAGAGCGAGGGGGTTCAGGGACACGAGTTCCAAGATGTCGCTCTCATACATCTTTTCCATGGGAAGGTGATCGTACGGTCCTTGTCGACGCACATGAGCTTGGGACACTCGGAAATCAAGAGGACGGTGACCGCATGTGGAAGGGCTTTAGCGAAGCGTAATTGCAGGCGAACGTTTCCTTTTCGCAACCTGTTCAAATGCGAAGGAGAAGAACACTTGTCCACGTCCAAGTTGAAGTAGAGAAGAAACCCGTTCGTTTTAAATCGCTCGTAGCTATACTTGAAATGTTTCTCTCCCAGTTCTTGCAAGAAGTTAAAGTAGGGAATTTTGACGAGGTCGTTCTGAAAGTGGTACTCGGCTCGCACCTGCTGGCCGTCCACGGAGAGCATCGAATGAGACAGGTCGTAATGGCGGAATTTGCAGGGGTTCGATTGGATGACGCCGAGAAAGTCGGACGTGGCGAGCAGGACGACGCATAATTTGGAAGGCACCCTTTCGGGGTAAACGTTTTCAAAGTGAGCGTCCAAGCTCTCGGCACTCAAGCTCCGCACCTTGGTTTCCAATCCGCGTAACACGTAGACGGCCGGCGTGGTCTGAAGCCGCCGCTCGTATTCCAAAAATAGGGAAGGTGCCAGCGTCACCTTTTTCAAGTGTAACGTCATTTCTTTAATGTCCGCCTCGTAATTGTATGTTTTCTTGTCGTTGGGGATGGATATGAGTTTAAATTCGTCGTTGTTCAATTGGAAAACGACGCGAATCTCGACGGCAGGTACCATTAGGCGCGGCTGTTGAAACAGGTCGGTATTGATCTGACCGACCAGGTTAAAGTATTTTCCACCCTTCGTCGCTTCGTAACGTTGTTTCGGACCGCGAGACGAGACGTCGTAATCTTTCTTTAAATGTTCGTCGTCCTCGACATAAAGTCCAGCCGCGTGCACTGTTTCTTGAGCCATGGGCGTGGAATGAAGCACGACGTCCAAAATACTCCTGTAGGCGTATAACTCGTTGAAACTGACGAGCTTGTTGTTCGCATAAACGGTGACCGTCTTAAACATGCCGCTCAACAGGTGGTTTATTGGGAAAACGACATCTTTCTCGTCCATTTCTTCCCCGTCGTCGCGAACAATGCGCACGTTCAAACACACGAAACTACTGTAGAGATCCAAGTGTGCCCTTTGCAAATTTTGAATAGAAAATTCGATCACGGAATTATTTACCCCGTTGACCGGATAAAAGAGTTGGTACGAAGTATCTTCCACGCCGTATTGAATGGAAGGGGGTTCGAATATCATCACGTCACTCGTAAGACAATGCGGTGACCGTTGCGTCTGTATTTTTGCTTTCGTTGACGTCATGACGGAGCGCGCGCAGCGGATGTGTGACCTTCACCGCGTACCAAAGATATCTGCAGGTGCGTCGTGTGTCGGCGCCTTTTGTTGTCTGTTGCGGCGTTTCTTTCCATTATTGTTGCTTCCAGAGCCCTCCATGGAATCCAGCACGTCCCTTCCCGTTGCTATGGCCGTCTTTTTTACTGCGCGCGATATTCCTTCGCCATCGGCCAAATTCCGCGCCAAGCGCTTCAACGTTCTCTTGGCGATCGGTTTTATTTGCTGCCAGATGGGAACGATAAACTTGGATATGTTGGATAAACACACCGCCGCCTCGTTGGAAAAGGGGTCCCGTGTACACGGGAATTATTTTGGGGGAATTACGGTACATATTTGAAATGCAACGTTAAATTGGTTCTGCCTTTGGACCGCAACGGCAAACGTCTTCCCGTTTCGGGACTGGGACTGGGAGGTACCCGGGTTCGAATCCCGGTGCCGGCTGTGCTGTCTGGGGTTTTTCCTGGGTTTTCCTCAGACGCTTTCAGACATATGTCGGCACAGTTCCCTTAGAAGTTGGCCGAGGACGCACATTCCCCCAGGGCGGTAGTCGTGACGTTGCCCACATACGTGAGGCCGACAACGGCAAGCCCTATCGCCACCACCACCACTTCCCGTTTCGTCCGCGAGAACGATCGTCACTGAGGGAATTTCGAATTGAGGCAGGTTAAAATACTGGATGTTATCTAACGTGTAGCTGACGACGTGCTTGTCTTTCTTGTAATAAAAGGGTAGTATTTATAATATCGGTTTTTTCCCGCTCCCCACATACGTGGGTTCCACGATATCCATGTAGACGATTATGTTGTGAAACGGGGTTCCAGGAGTACCTCGACTGAGCTCGTGGCATCCTCCTCCTCCCCCGTAAACACGGTATGCGATTCGAAGCCCAAAAGCACGGCCAGGTACTCGGAAAGTCTTAGGGTGGAGGTGCCCTCGGAAAGCCAAATTTTACATTTCTGTTCGGTTTCGTCGAAGCTGAAGCGCCCGCGTTCGCCTACGCGCTGGTTAATCGCATCCAGAAGTGCTTGCGGCGTCGCATAATAGCCGGGAGGCAGATGTACTTGCGAAGATCGAGGAATTTTCGTCTTGATCGTAAAAGAAAATTGGCGCGCTACGAGGAGAGAGACGCGTAACGTTTCTCCGTGTCCCTCGACGGCTGTGAGATGTAGCAGCTTGACAAAGGGTTCCGGTACGTGCAACCCTTTTGGCGTTTTCAGAGAGTAGAAGTTTATCCGCGAATTCTAGCGAGGCGTCCAGCTTGTGCGCCTGGAAATACTTGTTGAGTGTGTTCCGTAGGGATGTGGTTGCCGGATTCAGAGTGACGTCGCCGAAAGCGACGGGTGCGGCGTGCTCCAATAAGATGGAGGTGGCTTCGCGTTCGCTCAATTTGGGAGGTTTCACCGCACGACCTGCTTCGCGGGACGCTAGCGAGGCGTCGAGCGCCTGTGCGAGCCGAGGGTCCAATTCCACGGCTTTCACGTCCACGGGTAAGACGAAGTCGTATCGCGATTTATTGTACGCGAAAGAAACGCTAAATTCCGAAAGGGCTTTTCCCAAATCCCTCTCGAGATCCGAGGTGACACGAAAAGTTCTGCCGGCTTCCACCGTGTCCTCGAAAGAAACCTAGATTTTCGCATCTTGCCTTTCGTACCCGATATTTAAAAAATCGTTACTTATGCTGAGATCCATCAGAGTTGATACCGGGCACTGGATTCCCTTCACCGACCATGGCGCTGGAGGTTCCGTTTACAATCCGGGACACCACACCTATTCGGCGAAAACCTTATAACTTATCACTTGACAAAAAGAACTGGCTGCAGCAAGAACTCCAGGCTATGCTCGACGCAGACATAATTCGTCCATCAACATCATCATTTGCCTTACCCATAACTATTGTCCCCAAAGCCGATGGCTCGTTTCGGTTGTGCACCGACTATAGGCTCTTAAACCGTCAGACCGACCTTTTTCCGTTTCCCATGCCACATGTGGATGATATTATCAACCAAACAGGTGGGAGCACAACCTTTCCTTGCATCGATCTCTGCAAAGGATTTTGGCAAATCCCTTTAACAGAGGAAACAAAAAAGTACACGGCCTTTGTCACACCGTTTGACTTATACGAGTACAATCGTCTACCATTCGGGTGGAAAAATTCCTCTGCGTGGTTCCAAAAAATGATGACATCTGTACTCCAACCATTTATTGGCAAGTTCGTACATGTCTACATAGACGATATTCTAGTCTATTGGAGATCAACAGAGGAACATTACCATCATCTCCATATGGTACTACAAGCACTCAGTAATGCCAACCTCCAAATCAACATTAAGAAGAGCATTTGGTTCAGCTCTAGTGTTGTTTTCCTGGGCAGGCGAATTGACGGCATGACCAAAACAACTAAAGAGGAATCTGTGGAGAAGATCAAGCACATGACGAAGCCCTACGATGTACACTCCCTGCGTGTGTTCCTTGGACTGGCTGGCCACTTTCGTGCGTTCGTCCAGGATTACGCCGCAAGAACAAGAAGTCTAACGGCTTTACTTCGCAAGGACGTTCGCTTCCACTGGAATACGCAATGCGAAGCTGCTTATCAAGACATTCTTGCAGCAATCACTTCCAACCCCATCTTGACACTACCAGATTTCAAGTTACCATTTGAGCTGCGTACCGATGCCTCCCACTTTGGAACGGGCGCTGTATTATACCAGCGTGACGTGATGAAACCCGCCGCCCAACAAATGACAGCTATAGGGTACTACTCATACACCTTCAACGACACGGAACTCAATTATAGTACAACAGAGAAAGAACTTCTCGCTGTTGTAAGAGCCGTTAGGTACTTCCGTACCTTCCTTAATGGAAGGACGTTCAACTTGTTCACAGATCACCAACCCGTGACACACATCCTCACATCTGCCGACCTCAAGGGACGCCTTGCAAGATGGTCCTCAGAGCTTCAACAATTTGATATGAAGATCCACTACAAGCCAGGAAAGGTCCTCACAGACGCTGATGCTATGTCTCGCCTTGGGCTCGAGCATCTCACCGCCGCAATTTTTTCCGATTCACTAATATGGGAAGGCACTCAGCCGATAATCCTCAAGGAAGGCAGGTACGAAGTTCCTTCAACCATGATAAACAGAATTCTCTACCTCTACCATGACAGCCCAGAGTCTGGTGGCCATGACGGCATCTCAACAACTTATCGCAAGATATGTCAACGTTTCACATGGCCACGTATGAAGCAAGACGTCAGAAACTACGTTCGTTCTTGTGACTTGTGTCAAAGAAACAAACTCAAGTTTCGTCAAAGAGCTGATCGCATGACGTTGCCTCACCATTCATCAGTACCATTCGAAGTCATACACCTCGACTTTGCTGAATTACGTAAAAAGTCTGAGGGCATCAGGAAAACCCAATCATTTCTGCTTGCCATCGATGAACACACTCGAGTAACTAACACACGGCCAGGCGGGGAAGATACCATGAGCGTAATTGCCATGCTGGAACGGGATATCTTCACAAACACTAAGACATCTGTGTGTAAGAGATCTGTGACAATGGACCTGCGTTCACAAGCAAACGTCTAGCCACATGGGCCCAAGAACGACATATCCAGTTGAAGTTCACAGCTCCCTACCACCCTGCGGCAAACGGAATGGCTGAGCGTGCTATCCGCGATATCAAGCAGTTTATACACATATATCCTGATTTTCCCGGTGGTTGGAAACCATATTTGGAAGCTGCAACGCATCATCGTAATCGTTCCCACAACCCAGCTATAGGGTGATCTCCCTACTTTGCTCTACATGCCTATTCTCCTATGCTCTGCTCTCACCTATTCTTCATGCTGATCAGGATTTAGGCATCATTGATATAATCATTCTAACCGAGAAGCGCAACAACTTGGATCAGATCAACACGTACAGGCTAGCTATGCAGCTACACTCCGACCGTCGTCAGAGCAATCGCATCCCGGACATCAAACTCGGCGATCTTAACCTAGTACAGAGGCGCCTACCTGGGATGAGAACTACACCACAAGGCCCATACACTGTTACCCAAACGGCATCGAAACAAGGCATACTTAAGACCATTGGTTATGTCACTCCTGATGGGCACATGCACATAGCCCCAATTTGCAACATATATGCAAATATCATCCCAGGAGGGACGAAACCAGCACCCCGGGGCCTATGTAAGGTGCCGACAGGTGAATAAAGAGGAAGAGGAATGGGGCTCGAGCCTCATTGTAGGGCTTTAAGAAGAGATAGGACTGTGAAGTCTTACATGACTTTATACCGATTCGAGAGCTGAAGCGGACTATCGAAACCTACCGTGAAGGCGTTGAGTTTATTCGAGGGAAACTTATCCATGCTGGCGTTCGAGAGCAGGTAGACGTAGATGTCTGACGTTATTTCCCAATCTTGACCACGTCGCTGCTCGGAACCCAACTGTCGTGTTCTTTGTCGTAATCGAACCAGCGAACCAAGGAGAAGCTCTGACCGTTCACTTGCTTCTTTCTCAGTGCTTTCGTTACTTGCCAAGGCTGATTGGCGTCTCGGGTTACGATGAGTACCTCCTCCGGGTAGAAAGATCCGTCCACTTCCTTACCCTGGTAATCTTCCAGGTGCACGATGGGAGGGGAGGTGTCTCTCAGGCGGGAGACGATGAAAATCTGAGGCGACCAACTTCCTTCCGAGCTCTTATGAAAACCTTTTCTGTGTAGTAGGACCCTCACTTTATCTCCCACATTGAGCTTCTTTTTCACGGAAGGTACGACGGGCTTCCCATTTATCTTATTGAACAGCTCCAATTCGTTTTCGGGTGTGACTTCGGACGGGTTGATGTCCAAAGTCCTGTGTTTGGTGTTGTTGTAGTCGCACACGATCTTGGGAAGCGCGGAAACGAAGTGGTATTTTCCGGTTACTCTAAAATACCGGAATATTCTGTCGCGTAAAGTCCGTATCACCCGTTCTGCCTGCGATGCTTTGATTACTGGAGAGAAGGTGGAATACATGTGGACCTTCTTTCGTGACGGGTACTCCTTGACGGTCTTGTTGTAGAATTTCCCTCCTCTGTCGCAAAAGATGCGTGTAGGTGCGTTACCTCCCCGAAACAGTCGTATCATGGCCCTTTTCATTTCGGTGGGAGGGTGCGACAGTTTCGTCTTTAGCGGGAGGGTGCGCAGAAAGCGGGAGAGGGAATCGATTGCCACGAGAATGTAGCGGAAGCCGCCGTTGTATCTCTTGTATTTTGAAAAGTCCACGAGGTTCATTTGCCACATGTCGTTGATCTTGAGCGCGATGATCTTTCTTCTGACCGGATGGTGAACCGTGTAGGCGTCCAGCTTTCTGAGAATGGCAAGAGCCTTCTTTTTGCTCAAGTGATGCGCTTTTCTATAGCGGTCCACACCCCCCAAACCACCCGCTGGTTTCTCATATCCCTCCATAAGTCGCCCACGCAATGGAGGCCTGCTGCTGCTGTTGAGGCTCGCGAGATTTGGGCAGAGAAATCAGGCGCAATAGTTTCGAGACTTTGGGGAACCAGGAAGTTTTCTTTCCCGTCTTACGTTGCAACAAATAATTGACAAGTTCGTAAACGGAGGAGTGCCTGATGGGCTTGCCCCGTAGACACAACCCTCGCGATCCCAGGAAAGAACCTTTAATTCCGAGACGACCCTTTCCGCTTCCTCTTCGTCCACCTCTGGAGAGAGGAGCGAATAGTCAGTCATTTGTTGTCATCACGTTCGCAACGAAAGTAGATTTGCCGCACATGGAGTGGCCGCTTAAGATACAGCGAAAAGGATGACCGAAACGAAAAGGTTGGGGGGGAAGGCATGTCGCGTGCGTACACGTTGTGCGAAGAAAAAGAAGAGACTGAGACTCGAAGAGGAATGCATTGCTTTTATTTAGACGTCGTCGTCGTCCTCTAGATCGGAACTGCGTTCCCAATACAGATTATCCAGGCTAAAGTTGGACTTATTGTTCGTCAGTCGGTCCGCCGCTAAGATGCGGTCGAGCGTATTCATCTTGTCCTAACACATTTCTTGACGTGCTTGCAACCATTCCAGGCGGTGGACTTGAAAGGCTTCCTCCACGATGCCGCGAATAAATTCGCGAAGTTCTTCGTCTTTTGTCTTTCCTCGCCGACGAGAAACGCAGGAGAATAAACCACGCATGGCATTTTCCACGTATCGGTCAGAAGTATGACGCGAGCGCGGTGCGCGCTGCCTTTATACAGATAAACGCGCGCAAAGAAAGGAGAGCGAAACCGAAACTGAGAAGCCACCCGTCGCCGCTAGGAGAGTGCGCGCGCGCGCAGCGGGAGGAGCGGAGAGCCGAAACCGAAACAGCCCGCGGTCGGCGGGCGGGCGGTGCAGAGGGCGCTAGGAGCGCGTGCGCGCATGCGTAGCTGCCGCGGCGCGTCGCCAGCCGCCGGCTCTAAAGCGAAACGCACCGCCTCCAAAATATTGTCGCCACCGGCGCGCGTACGTGGAAGATCTCTGATTGGCTGCGAATTATATGTATAAATATTTGGATGCTCATTGGTCTAAAAAACTGGCGTCAGTTTCCTTCGCGCTGACTGGGCGAGAGTCATTTGACTGAGGAGCGAGCATCCGAACGCCCGAACCGCTCAACGAAAGCAGTCGAACGGAGGAGAAAGAAAAACGACAGAGGAGACATCGCGTCTGTCCGGCCACGCGTGTTCTCTCGGACTGCAACCGCTGTGCACGCAGACGCTAGGGGGTTGTTTGAGGGTTTTGAATGCTTCAGATTTAGATTGTGGCTAACTGCTAATGTGAGAACGGAATGGCACATCCACCTCATCATCACAACAGCGGGAGGACGAACATGACATGGAATCCCTGCACCTCCAAAGGATGCAGAAATCGTCATAGAGGAAGTCTGCACTCATTCCGACGTACTGCAGGTGAACGGTAAGACAAGTTTGATTACTTTTTTGTGACTGAAGGAAGTAATGCAGGTTTATCACGTTAAGTGTATTTCATACAACATTTACGAGCACTCGGTACGTTAGCGGCGTTTCATTGTGCAGTGCATTGCCGTAATTTGTACGTTTCTGATATGCCGTTAATCAAATTATGTGTGGATATGCTAGTTGCCCCTCATGCGCGTCGCAGCCGTTCATTCACTGTGATCTACGAACATTCGTGTCAAATGCCTTGGTGTTCAAATACGAAATCAAGATCGATTGCCTATCATAGGAGTGATTTTCGTGCTGAGTTACGGATCATCAATATATTTTTTGTTTTGTTTTAGTTCTCCCGCAGCCATCGGCAACAACGACGCACATAGCCCAGCATTGGCTTTTGAACTGCCCTTCGATGTTGAAGCACCTAAAGCTCCAGTGAAGCCTGTTACAAGACGTCAAAAGATATGTACTGTAGCTTTTTCGAGGCTGTTCCCGAGGACAAATAAAGTTGATCTGTCATACACCATCGCTTTTTGATTGTCTGCTTTGGGACAGCATGATCGCTGCTCTACAGCAGGACAGCAAGCTCCGACGACAAACGGACGAGGCTGGGGGGGGAGGTAGGGGGAACGAGAGGAGAGAGGAAAAACCCGAGGAGAGAAGGGGAATGAGGTTGGGAAAGGAGGTCGGTCTGCGCATGCGCACTGGGCCCCAGCTTTTTTCCCGCGCTAGCAGCGGAGACGCTGTAAGTGGGTCCTGGGCATCACGTGGTTTGGGCGCACGCCATTTTCTCTGGACCATTCCGTAAGCGGCAGCTTCCGGCGGATGGCGTCGCCCCAGTCAGTTGCTCGCTGGCTGTCGCGGAGAGCAGGCGTGCGCTCGGTTGCTCCGCTGTCCCCGCGCCCGCTCAGTTTCTGCCTGCCTCTCGGATGGAGCAGTCGCACCTGTCGCCGCGGGGGAAAAGGTGAGTGATTTGCGCGTTGTTTTATCGCGCTCCTTCTCTCGCATGTTTTCCGTGCCCCCGTGTTTTGACTTGTTTAGCGGTGACCAACAAGTGATTTGCCGATGTTTCACCGCGCTCGTGTTAAGCCTTTTCTCGCCGTACGCGCATCTTTAGACTTGTTTAGCGGTGAGCAAGCCTTTTGTTCGTGTTGACGCATGTTTAGCGATGTGTGCCCATTGGTTCCCGCCTTGTGTTGGCTGCATAGTGTTGTGACGCTGTGGTTAGGCGTTACCGATCGCCCCCCTAAGCCTATCCCCCCGATGCGTACTGTTTTCTCCTTGCTGTTTGGAAGTAACGGTTAGACCTTTTCTCTCGCATGCCTAGACTTGTTTAGCAGTGTTGCCATTTTTACCCGCCGCTAGTATCTTGTTGTTCTCTGTCTTTCTCGCATAGAGCTATGATGGTGGCGCCATCTGGTGTGATGCCTTGCAACTAAGTGGCCACCTGTCGTCGATCTCTGCAACTGCACGTCGCCAACTATCAACATGGCGGGCGCTGGTCACTCGGACGTTTCGGAGCGGTTTCTTCGCCACAGCGTCGTTGCTTTCAGAATAAATTGTTTCTCTCCACTCTATTTCTATCTCATTCTCTTTTTTCTTTTTTATGAACACAGGTTGCCGCCAACTCACAGCTTGGTCTGGACACGAGATAGATGCTCCCCAATTAGTGTGGTGACACCCTAAAACGTCCGTAAACTTCGTACGGCGGTGTGTAAGCGAGAACTACTGAACACATACAGATCTGCCAACTACAGAAATGGTAGCGGACTCGTTGACGAGGTCTGTTTCTCATGTCAACAACAACTTTATTTTGACTTTGGAGAGTGGCGAGGTTATCGCCAGAGGCGATACTCTACCCCATTGCTGGTGGGAATGTGGGGAATAAAATAACGAGCCCCTTCACAATAACGATCGAAGTCCGATGGTGTCCAGAAATGTCAGAAGAGCCTTGTGCACACAAAAGTCCGTCGCTAGCGTGTTTTTGTCTACACCCTTAACGATAGCCAAGGCCGCGAGAGGATTCTTTTGAGGTGGCGCCTCCTTCAGAGATCGGATTGTCCGCCAGATCTTCGTGGCCGGATCAAACGGTGAAAGATGGTGGCAAAACTTACGCCAACGTTTCCTGTCCTCTTTCTTAAGTTCTCGTGTTACTTTAGCTTTCATCCGGAGGCATTCCACAATGTCCGTAAGTTGCCCTGTCCGACGACCGCTTCTTTCTGCTCGGCGACGTAATGCTCTAAGGTGGTTGATTGCTGGGGAATGACCCACATGGCCTGTTACCCTTTTAGACATGACCACCGCGTCCTGAATACCACGGGTAATTGCTCGGGAGAGAGCCTCTGGGGACATACCGGTGTGCACAGATGTTCTGAGGCCCGCACGAAAAAGTCTCCAGTTTGTGAAAGAAATCAGTCCAGTAGTTGCTGAGAGGGGCAGTCTGTCGTGCGAAATATATAGAGGAAAATGATCGCTACCTCTAGTGTCGACGTCCGTAGCGCACGACAAGTGGCGAATTATGTCGATTGGGCACCACGAGAGGTCCAGTACATCGAGTGACGTTGGGGATCGCATGTAAGTGGGCTCGCGGTTGTTCAGCAGGCACATGTTATTATTCTCCATTGCCTCCAACAACCTCCTTCCCCTACCGTCCGTCCTTCGGCTTCTCCAGGCCGAGTGATGGGTATTGAAGACACCGAGCACGAGCGCAGGGGCTTCCAGAGAATCAAGTAAGAGTTCGAGGTCACTCCACGGGACCTGTGCCGCGGGACGTATATAGATACTGACGACCGTTAACAGCATGGGGCCAAGGCGGATCCTGCAGGTGACGTAATCTTAAGAGCGATGACAAGCTGACCCGATGGGCGCAGCAACGAGGTCATTACGAACGTATAGCGCTGTTCTGCTCTCAGAGGATTGATGATATCGATAGACTGTGTATCCATTAACGCGATGTGTAGAATCCATGCCGTGTTCGCATACAGCTATGTAAGGGAACTTGTACTGTTGTAGATGTAAGTTAAAATCAGGGAGCTTGTTACTCAGGCTTCGAGGATTCCACTGCATTGCCATGGCCTTTCTATACAATGCCTTCATGCTGATGCGAAGATAATGCCTCCAGTGCCAGAAGCGCTTGGACCTCGGTCAGTTGCGACGCACCAGGAAAAGCAGAGACAATTGCCTTAAGGGTAGCGAGTACCGCTGAGAAGAGTCCCAGAGAAGGCATATCTTGAGGGGCTGATGAGGGTAACTGTCTCCTCGTGCCTGCTGGTTCCGTCATACTGGCGTAAGTGTTTGTAATCTGCCTTGATGGACGAGGATTAGCCGCGTTTGTGTTAGGCGACCCTCGTTCACCTGGTGCAGATCGAGAGGGTAGTGCAGGAAATTCCTGTGCATTTGTACGAGACGGGAGTGTGGCACTACCACCCCTATAGGAGCGTCAGACGGAAGTCGTAGTGTCCGGTCTTGGTGCCTTTTGGTGGCGGCGGTCTTGACAGGACATAAAGAAAATGATGCGGGATGGCTGGATTTGCAGTTAGCACACTTCGGCTCTCTTTTATTGTTGCAGTCTGATCTCTGGTGAGGCCCGGCGCATATGCCCCACAGTGTAGAACCTCGGCAATTTCGTGCAATATGCCCAAATCGTTGGCAATGATAACACTGTATGGTGCCTTCTATGTACTCTTGGACTGTGAAGGTCTGAAATCCGAGGGCAATTCGGTGGGAAGACGGATTGTAGGTTCAAAAGTCAGGATAACGCTCCGTAATGGGGTAAACACATCACTGCCATCTTCTGCCATGGAATGCCGAACCTGTCGCCGTGCAGACAAAACCCCTGCGTCTTTGAGGTAGAGCACGAGGTCGTCGTTCGAGTACTCTCTTGGAACATCATATATCTTGCCCATATTTCTGGCATACGATTGGGGTATTGATGGTATCACCGGAATTCCAGCTAAGCACTTAGCTGACAAAAGGTTGCGGGCAGCTGCTTCGGACCGTACCGAGACGAAGAGAGAACCATCTCGGTGGAAACGGTGGTGCATAACCTGTTGTTGGGCTAGCAGGCGTATCTCACTAGCGACCGCATTAGGAT
This sequence comes from Ornithodoros turicata, assembly GCF_037126465.1. Lineage (NCBI taxonomy): Eukaryota > Metazoa > Arthropoda > Arachnida > Ixodida > Argasidae > Ornithodoros > Ornithodoros turicata. The sequence continues at coordinate 15,117,795 of NC_088207.1, forward strand.
TCACCTTCCAGAAGGAGTAGTCACTAGTTGCTGGTTGAAACAGTATGGGAATACCGCCGGCTCGGTTCTTCCTGTAGGTGACAGTGGTGAACGGGTCAGGAAGAGAAGTGGCAAGGTTGCCATCGTTCATCTCATCGGTCCGCTGAGGAGCGTATCTATCTTAACAGTTATAGATACGCTATCGAGATACCTGTACAGCGAACATTGGCTCTAAAAAAACAGAAAAAAAAGAAGGAAGAAAATCATGCAGGCGGCATAATCTGCAATTACCTAAAATTCATTACCCCTTTAATTAGGGGATTTTGCACAAAAGCGAAATAACAGAACGGGAGGTATTCATGGTCAAAAGCAAGTTGACGTTTAAAAAACACTTAAACGTGCGCATTTAAGAACACTTTTAAAAACAAAACTTGCATGTTTGATACTTAGCTCCGTCCAAGATACCTTGAGATTTGTTTCCCTCTTACTTCTGTACAGTGACTTGTGGCAACCTCTTCTCTAGTGTTTGGTTTACACTGCAGTGTGGTGCTTCATGCGAGGTGCTCTCCAGAAAAGGATTAGGAGTGAAGGAGGTTCCGCCTTCAGCTACTGCTACTTACATCTTTGAGATATTCTATTTATCACCATATGATGCAAACACTATTACTACCTAAACATTGCGCATCTGTGAAGGCACAGTGCAATTGAATATATTACATCCAAGCTGGAGTATGTGCTGCCATAGACTGCCATATGTAGTGCATTGACCAAATAAATTTCCACGACAGATTGAGTCTAATTCATTTTTGTGGAAATTCATTTACACTCATTGGAAAGCTCTGCAGATGTAATGTGGCTATACCACAAAAAACCCACTGGCGAATGGAAATGGAGAACAACTCTGACAAAAAATATGCTGTTGTGACTCATTGGTCCGATGAGATATGAGGGGGATATTCAATGTGTTTTAAGTCACCACTTTTAATTCCATCTCATTAACACTTACTGTGATTTCTCATTAGCACTCATCGAGTACTGCACCATTTTCAATACAATATTTGTCCAAAATCATCTGTTGCAAATGAGAATTTTCGTGATGACTGAACGAGATTTGAGTGCATGATATCCAACACCTTAAATGAGATTTTCACAAGTTTTTGAATGATACATTTTCCAGTAGGGGCGTAAATCGAAACGGTCGCTACAGTTCACCGTTTGTTCAGGTACTCCAGCGGGATCTATCGGTCCCGATACACTTTCTGTCGCGACAGGGACAACGCGAGATACAGTTGGTGCCGACGACGAACCCTCGCTGCACGGTTTCTGGCGGTTAGTCCTATGCTTTAGTGCGGCAGTTTAGGGTGCTCCGAGAACCTTCGGCCGGCTCCCTAGTTTGCACGGATCTACCGCAGTTTACTGCTGTAGAAGTATCGTGCGAGCCACATAAAGCACCAGCACTACACTAAGTGAAACACTCGTTAAGTGTTACACAATATACGTTTCATGCAAGCGGGCCTTGTTCTTTGCGTCTCTTCCGTTTTCCGCAGACAGGTTCCCTGCTACCCATTGCGAAAAACCGTGACTGACAAGGCACAGTACAAAAACGGAACGAAGCATTCCGAGATTACAGCTGCCCGTCTACGCTCCAATTATAATCACATGCCAAAAGACAGGTTGTGAAAAATTTTCCGGTTTTTCCAACTTACGCAGATTTATGTGGCATGCAGACAGGTGGAACCACCGCGCACAGCCAAAATCCCAGCGGGCCTGCATCGGCTACCCACTGCTCATAAAAATCCGTGTAGCAACTCTACGCTTCGACATAAACAATATCGGGACATATCAATTTTAGACACATTTTTCTAGTACTGAATGGAATTAAAATTCTCACCTCAGGTCTATTTGTTTTGTTACCGGCCAACAAAACTGGAGGAAGCGCGAAACGCAAATTCTGACGTCCGCGCGAAAATTTCCAAAATAAAGGATAAACTTCTGGCACTATTAAGTACTAGAACCCATTGAGATATTCCCTTCAAGACTGCTTTTATGCACACTGAGCTATTCCTTGCGGAGTTATGCGGTTTGAAAAATGCATGATGGACGTCATTAGGGCAGGAGGGTGCTGCGCCCCGTGAAGGCATCGGGTGTTCATCACTCAATATTCAAGTTAGGTGGTCAGTCATACAAAGGCATGCATGTTATTTAGCTGCATATTAAGCGATATCCCACATTTCTGCTCCCAGACTCTGTCCTTGATGATGCAATACCACTATATTCACTATACTAATGTACAGTCCAGTCGTGTGGTTTCGCGCTTACACAGCTGGATGAAAATGTCGGCTTCTGCAAAGTGACAACTGCCAAAGTGGCTCAAAAGGTAAATGAAAATGTGAAAGAAAGATATACAATCCTGTGTCTCCTCAAAAATAACAGCAGCACATTGTAGCTAAGCTGCACCTGACTTCGTGTTGCAGTCTTCTCTTTATATGATCTTATTTGCATTGCATCCATTTGTCCATTACTGACTTCCACTTATTGTTCAGTACATATACAATACAGATAGCTAGCAGACAATGATCAGTGCTGCTGCTTGCTGTGACACAAATAATAATGAATAAAGAATGCTAGATAATCTCGGCAGCTGCTCCGAAAAAGTGACCACCACCATGGCGGCAAAGCGGGCTCGCTTGACGTCACCCTGACGAAACACCCTGTGCGCAACCACAATCGACGACTGCATACCAACAAAAGCACAACGAATGCCTCCTCAGAATAAGTTCCGCTGTCTCTTTAATAACAAGGCAAACGCGCTCTATATGCATTGTTTTAGCGATCATATGTCTTTGAGCTTTCACTAACAAACACAGAAGTAGGCCTTACCGCCGGCAACCACCTGTAGCATCACCAGCGCCGCCAGAATTTTTCTGCCGTTAACAACCTCATGTATTGATAGTGTGAACAATGGGTTCCCAGGTTTCAATAACATGCGCCGCCAGGATAAGGTAACGGATAACTCAGGTAAACAATAAGAACTCACGTGTCGATAGTGCTTGATAGGCACCTGGATGCACATTTAATGACATTTAATAACACGCAATGGCATGTAATAACACGCAAGTGACATTTAATAACAAGCAATAACATCCGATAGGAAGGGAGTTGCCTCAGGACAGAAGCCGCCGATATTTCGAACAGAGACTGTTCTTCTTCTGGGCACCGTCCTCATCATTGGCGTGGTATTTAAAGGGTTAGGTGTGACGTGTTTAAAGGTTCATGCGAATTGTGGGTCAACAGCCCGGAGGGAAGAAAGGTTCCGTACGGGCTTCTGCGGCCGGAGTGAATGGCTGCTTTGTTAGAGTGTGGAGGGGATTATGTGAACGTTGTGATCTAGGCTACAGACCGGTTACAGAAGAATGGAAGGTTCACGAAGACGTGGATGAAACAGGACAACAGGCAAGAATTGGCAAGCATAGCGAAAGATAAGGAGGTTAGTGGTTACGTGGCGAAAATTCCAGAACCAGCAAAGAGTTTGTAATACAAAGTTGTGGCATGCAATAAAGAAAGTAGAAAGCAGTGGCCATGCAGAACATAACAGATGATAATGGAGGTAGAAGGGAAAAGCATATTTTATTTGTGAAGTGTCTCTAGGGTGCCTTGTGATTTGTTGATACCGGACGGGTGAAGAGCGTTGAACTTGTATATGAGATAAGACTCCCTATCACGTCTGTCACGTGTGGATCTAAACCCGGTTTCTAGAATATATAGTTTAATGTTGTCAAAATTGTGACCAGGAACGTTAAAGTGTTCGGCGACTGCTTTGGGGAGTTTGTTGGACTTGTCGGTTCTGTGTCCGGTAAGGCGGTTGTTCATTTGTTGGCCGGTTTCACCAATGTATTGCATAGAGCAGTCGCCGCATTCAATGCAGTATATGACATTGGAGCTTGTGCATTTGATGTGTGGTTAACGGGGTGGGTGTAATTGCTCGCAGTGCTTTTGATGGAGTTAGCGTGTTGTACGTGCTTGCATGTTTTGCAGCGCGGGAGGTTGCAGGGTCGTGTTCCCGTGTACGGCGTGCTCGTTTTGCTGATTTTGGCATTGACCAAGGAGTCTGCCAGGTTTTTTGCGCGTCGGTATGTCACCTGTATGGGATTTGTGAATATATTGCTAAGTCGGTCACTGCTTTGGAGGAGGGGCTCGTGCTTCTGTAGAATGGCTTTGATGTTTGGAAGTGCGTTGGAATATCTTGTGATGAAACTTATTTGGCACGCGTCAGGATTTTTTCGGTTTTCCAGAACCTTGTCTCGATCGAGTGTGAGTGCCTTGCGACGGAATTCGGTTAGGAGGGAGTCTGGATAGTCCCTTTGGGTAAGTGTACTGCAGAGTTCGTCAAGCTTCTCAGCGTAATCTGTGTCGTTTGAACAAATTCTGCGTAGTCTTACACTCTGCCCATTAGGAATTCCAACCTTACAGTGACGCGGGTGGTGACTCTTGAAGTGAAGGTATTGTTGTTTGTCAGTTGGCTTTTTGTACAGGGTTGTGATGAGGTTGCCGTTGTCTAGTGATATTGTGGTGTCGAGGAAGTTAATTAAGTGAGTTGACTGTTGTGATGTGAACTTCATGTTGCTATGCGCGGTGTTCAGTAGATCTATGAATAACATCCGATGACATTTGATAGGATTTTTCCGATTGTGTTGACGTCACGATCAGTCCGTCACCTAGGTTGGTTGCCGCGTCAGAGCGCCAGCTAGTTTTGGTTTCGGTTCCCACCAAGCGCCCTCTAGTTTTCAAGCTTTGGCCGTCTGTAGTTTCGGTTTTAAATAAATGGACGCGAAGCTTGGTTGCTCCACGTGTAGTTCTGGTTTCAGTTTCGAATTCCTAGGTATTGCCAGACAGGTCCCCCAAGGTCGCCATTTTCCCACGTATTTGTTCCTATCCCGATGCGTGCAATGCCGGAGGTCGCCCTTAGATACCCCATTGTTATCAGACGTTCGCTTGCGTCGGATTGTAGCGCGCTAAAGATCCAGTTGAAGCACAATCCAAGCCAGGCCAAGTCACCGAAGGAGAAATGGACGACTGCGCCTGCGGCGCCTGGTACGATAGGTACGCTATGTGATGCACGCAGCCGTGCACTAGATCCTTCCGATCGCTCAACACGTTTAAAAACGGGACCAAAAAGTGAAACACGACACAGAAAGTTGTTATACGCGTTTTATTTGGACATATAAAGACTAGATTCATTCGCAGAAACAACAAAAACATTTTGCGGCTAAACTTAGCGCGCTGAAGTGATCCGGAACGGCAACAGTGGGGTATCTAGTGGCGGCCTTCTTCGTTGCACGCTTTCCCGAGGTGAGTTTCGGGGACCTGTTGCCAGATGTCCCCCTGGTTTCAAGCTTTTTGACCGTCTGTACTTTCGGTTTCGATTTGACAAAAAATGGATGCTGCGTCACAGCATGATTTTTTCCCATGACACTTTGATAAGTACACTCAAATAATGATGTATGTCAGAGACCAGACAACACTGTATCTATTCCTTTTTTATTTAAGCACATTATTTTTCTACTCTTTTATTCAACTAACGAAAGATATGTTACAAATTACCAGAGTCTTGCTTGGCTTCATCCTTATACAGAAACAATCTGCAAAAACAAAGGAAAAACGAAATATCCTGTGAATGCTTTTCTCAATCAGAACAAAGTCTAGGATGACTCAAATCTGGATCTGGTGTCACGCAACAACAACAAGCAGCATTATCAAAGAATCGGTTAACGTTTTCCGCTTTCCGATATGCCTCTGATACTGTGTCATACATTTGCATTGGAGTACGACGTTTGGATTTGTCACACGGTAAAGTAAATAACCCAGTGACAACAATCACTATAAAATAGAGATATTCTATACACACGCATTTCTAAACTTCTGTTGCGCATTGCGACAACAGCAAACAACGAATCGAGAAACATTGCATGACCACGTATTGTGGTTACCAGCTGTGATGGTTTCGAAATAAAAAATAACAAACATGGCATAAGGACAAGGGGTATACTCACATCCTTTCAAAAGTTGCGTCGACGATGAAGGTCTGATCGGTCTCAGTCGTCGACAGCTAGCTTATAAGGCCCTTTCATTTTTGTTTTATTTCAAGGGAAGAAGGGGTCACGTGAATGCGTCGTAGACAGCTTCTCCTTTCGCAGGAGCAGCATGTGAAATGCGATACCTCTTGCCGGCGCGCTCTTTTTTCTTCTTCTTTTGGTATGATAACACAACCGCGATACACCCATCTGGCTTTTTCCAAACGCTCTTTGTGAACACCAACCACAAAAAAAGAAAAAAAGAAACGTTATCACCCTCCCGAGATGCATTTTCGACCGGTGGTATGGGCTGTCTGCCACGTACGCGCTTCCAGCAGTGAGCGTGCCACGTAAGAGCCAAGTGATGTGAGTATTTCAAACCGTTCTTGTGTTGATGATGATCATGATTGGGAGTTTAGTGGCGCAACGACAACAAAGATTATAATGCGCCAAAACTCTGATGTGTAAAATAAATTTAATTTAAAAATATACTGATTATTTTAAAAGGATAAAAAATATTCATGGTTGTGGGGGGCGCTGATAACCCGGCAACTTCCGCGCGATAGCGCAGATAGCGCAAGAGATAAAAGAGCGAGCGCTCGGGAAAAGAGGGATTCGTGCGGCAGGCACGCTGGCAGACGGTCACAGGAGCGAGGAGCGACGAAGCGGGCAGACGGCCAGCAGCTGTGATGTAAGGCAATAAACCTTGTTTCTTTTGTTCAACTGCTGTGTCAGTGTTCATCGGGGTTACGGCGGGGTCGAATACGGAACCACCCCGGGTTTGTGGGCCGAGGTTCCCACAAGGTTTCAGAGGGTGTGTAAATCTCTGCATAAAAGGGGAATTGTGACACTACAACTCAATAATGATCCCGACATCTCTAAAAAACTTAAAAACATTCTCAAACGGAACGTGAGCCTCATCACCCAGCAGCAACGCTGGATGGAGAGGTACACAGTGTTCATAGAGGAAAGAAAAACGGCGTTGACGATGTACCTCGAGAAAAGACAGCTAATAAGTAGATGCAAAATGGACAGGTCAGCTCCACACTCTGTGCACGCTGGTGGGCCCTCTCCGCGTAACATATGCCCATGGGTGAAGAAAGTATGACCCAATCTGAGCCGACTAAACAAAACTTCGTGCAGTCGGCTCTGAAAGTGTTGCACGCACTTTCCAATGTGCGGTTTTACGGTGTGCAACTTGTTGACTGTTTGTGTTTCCCAGAAGTCCTGCCATTTTTTATTAGTGTCGCTCTTTAACTGACGGGCTAGATCACATAAGGGAACTTCAAAAGGTGTGACATCGCTTCCCTGGGCAAAAGCTGCCACGCGGTCAGCTTTCTCATTTCCACTTATGCCGACATGGCTAGGTACCCAGCAAAACGTTAAGGTGTAACATCTACCCTGTACGACACTCGCTAAGTATTGTGCACGCCTCACAAGAAGATTTTTGTGAGTTTTTATAGTATTAATTGCATGCACGGCACTAAGTGAGTCCTTATACAGGGTGTCCCACCGAAAAAGGGCCAAGGGTTAAAAAAAAAACGGAGTGATCTACACAAATGGGACCAACTGTACGTGCTTGGCAGTTGTGTGGCCTATCCAAAAATATTTTTTATTCGCCACTTGTCAATTAATTAGCGGTAATTAATTTTCTAACTTTTTAATTATCGGTTTGAGCTCTGAGATGTCAATGAGGAAGTTGTAGTACTTGTCGAAAAAGACACAACTGAAGTGGTTCGAGGTCGCTAGGCCTTGTGGTTTCGTTTTTTCTCGGGTTTAAAAGTTGGTTTTAGATGCTCGGCGGAGCGCAGATCGCTGCGCACAATCCGGCACCCGCGCGCAAAGGTTCCAGCGCCCTTCGGCGTACTCTGGACGAATGATGCCGGGGTTATCCAAGGTTATTCCGGTCGTGTACACGAATTGTTCATCGAGCATGGAAAGAGCGGTGGAATTCCTTGCGCGATAACAGTATCAGATTGGTTGCGATTTCATTTGTTTTGTTCAAAAAAAAAAAAAAAAGAGTGAGAGGCAGTGCTGCTCGCCGGGAAGTGTGCAGACTTTCTTCGTTTGTTGTGTACACTAGCTTCCATACCAAGTCAGCCTGACTTCTCGGTATTCCTTGCAAATTTACATTTTTAACTTCGACTCAGCCGCCGACGGATATCACCCTCGGTTTCGACCTTGACTTGACTATTGGTCTAAGGATGGCCTTTACCAACGAGGAAAAGGCGGATATGATCCTCGCCTTGGGCGCGGCCAATGGCAACAGAAGAAAAGCTGCCAGAATATTTCGACAATGGCATCCTGGGAAAAAGCTGTCACCAAGTACAATAATAAGACTGTACAGCAATCTGCGTGAGACGGGCGCCTTCAAGAGGAAGCGGCACTCAGCCACCAAGATAAATGAAGACGTGGAGACAGACGTCCTGGCGTTCATGGTAGCTAACCCTCACGCAAGCATTCGTGACGTGAGTGCTCAGGGAATAGCGTCAAAATCGTCTGTGTCAAGGATTCTAAGCAAGGCTGGCTTGCACCCATACCATGTTCAGCTGCATCAGAGGCTAGAACCTCGAGACCTGCAAAGCAGACTTGACTTTGCAAACTGGCTTCTGATAAAATGTGATGAAGAGAAGGACTTTCTCAGCAACGTACTCTGGACAGACGAAGCTAATTTTTCCAGGAATGGGCAGGTGAACCTACACAACGCCCATTACTGGAGCGAGAAAAATCCACACTGGGTTGCCCGGTCAAGGCACCAGTATCAGTGGGCGTTTAGCGTCTGGTGCGGCATTTTTGATGGTCGCATCATTGGTCCAGTTTTTTATGACCAGACGCTGACAGCGGATCGATATTTGAACAGCATATTGGAAGGCCCTGTGGACCAGTTCACTTGTGATGTTCCACTGGCTCGTCTTCCTCGTGTCTGGTACCAGCACGACGGCGCTCCAGCACATAGCAGCTGTCGGTCCAGCGCCTGGCTCAACAGGATTTTCAAGGAACAGTGGATTGGGAGGCACGGACCAGTACCATGGCCCGCAAGGTCCCCTGACCTGACCCCACTTGATTTCTTTCTGTGGGGATACATAAAAGACCGTGTGTACGACAGGGAGACCACAACACCAGACGAGCTAAAAGAGAAAATAACCCAGGTCTGCAGCGATGTTCCTGAGTTCGTGATCAGACGGACAACAGCGAACATCGTGAAAAGATGTCAGTATTGCATCGCGGCGGCGGGTGACTTGTTCGAGCACACCTTGTAGTCACAGGGAAGAGAAAGAAAATAAATCATGGTTTTCAACAAGTAACCCGAACAACGAACAGTCGTGGAGCCCGAGAGTTTATCTCTGTTTGGGAAACTCCGCACAAGAGAGTTTTTCTGTCGCAACGTTATTGTTGTTTGCCTCTTCTTTCTTGGTTGCAAAGACAGCGCTTCTTTGTAAAAAAATAAACATATTTTCATGTGTCTGCTTTCGTTCGCCGCTTATCGTGATCAGATGGGGGGCATGTTGCCTCCATGACTCGTCACGGAGCAAGCGCTTATCTCAAATGAAAGTTTACATTGACCTTGAGGTTAGCGCTTCGAGACCATCCTTGGGCCACGTCACACAAGAGGAAGATATTTCACCTGCTTCACGGCACATCTATCAGAGTGCACTGCAGTCGGCGCGCGCGGGCGCCGAATTATGGGGAGCGCTATGCGGTGCGTGCGGCTTCTGAAACCAATTTTTGAACTCGGGAAAAAAACGAAACCACAAGCCCTAGCGTCCTCGAACCACTTCCGCTGTGTCTTTTTCGACAAGTACTACAACTTCCTCATTGACATCTCAGAGCTCAAACCGATAATTAAAAAGTTAGAAAATTAATTACCGCTAATTAATTGACAAGTGGCGAATAAAAAATATTTTTGGATAGGCCACACAACTGCCAAGCACGTACAGTTGGTCCAATTTGTGTAGATCACTCCGTTTTTTTTAACCCTTGGCCCTTTTTCGGTGGGACACCCTGTATATAACAGAAGATGTTACGCGCATTTGTAAGACATGGTTGAGTGCCACCACAATAGCGTACACCTCTGCACTGAAAACGGGCAGGACACTGCTAAAACAATGGGATGTTGTGCAGTCACTGGCACATGATACCGCTGAACTGGTCTTGGATGCATCGGTGTAAATTTCAGTGTGGTCACCGAAGCTCTCCTTGAGAAGTTCAAATTCGTGCTGTATCTCAACAGCAGGTCTTTCCCGTTTGTTGAACTTCAACAGTGAAATATCACACGTTATAGCTGGTTGCCAGGGAGGGAGCATTTTGCTACATTGCAAGGAAGGCAGGTTGTAGCTCAGAAAAGCGTAGTGTTCGGTGTCGCGTTGTAACCGCAGACTGAAAGGCCCAACAGCACTGGGCTTGTAAGAAACAACCGTTCAAAACGGGTGCCCTCCACACAGGGTAAAGCGTGGTGTTGAGGATACCCTCTTACCCTCAGTCCGTACGACACTGCATGATAGAAGCGTCGCCTTTCTAGAGACCACTCATTTGCTTCAACATAGAGACTTTGAACTGGGGAAGTCCTGAAAGCTCCAAGTACCAACCTTAAGCCGAGGTGGTGCACTGTGTCCAGACATTTTAAGGCAGAAGCCCGTGCTGACCCATAAACAAAACATGCATAGTCTAATTTGGAGCGCACAGTGCTCGTATATACGCGATGAAGGGTCTCACGATCGGCACCCCAAGACCTGTGTGACAGGATTTTCAAGATATTTAAAGACTTGAGGCCCTTTGCTTGAGCTTTCTATCAAAAGTTACTCCGAGGAACTTGCGTTCATCCCGAACGGCAATATCCTGGCCGCTCATTTTGAGTGTGGGTTCTGGGAATAGACCCCTAATTCTTGTAAAATGAATACAAACCGTCTTGCTCGGTGAAAACTTAAAGCCGTTTTCACACAACCACTTGTCTAACTTGTTAAGAGTCAGTTGAAGCTGTCGCTCACAAACAGCCAGACTTGAAGCTGAGCAGGGCATTTGCAAATCATCAACGTACAAGGAATACTTGACTGATGGCGGCATAACGCTTGCAACGGAATTCACTTTCACTATAAACAGTGTAACGCTGAGAACAGAGCCTTGTGGGACCCTGTTCTCCTGCACGAATGGGCGAGACAGTGTATCTCCCAGTTGGACCCTGAACATACGTCCTTGAAGGAAGTTTGAGATACAACGGAACAACCGGCCTCGTATTCCCAAGGAGTGCAGGTCTCTTAGAATGCCGTATCGCCAGGTTGTATCGTAGGCTTTTTCGAGATCGAAAAATATGGAAACACAGTGTTGCCTCCTAATAAATGCTTCTCTTATGGTAGTCTCTAAGCGCAGGAGGTGATCTGAGGTAGAACGGGAGGACATGAACCCACATTGGTACTGGTCAAGGCATTGATTTTCCTCGAGGTAGTATATAAGCCGGGCATTGACCATGCGCTCGAAGGTTTTTCCAAGGCAGCTGGTCAGGGCAATAGGCCTATAACTCGCTGGATCCGAAGCTTCTTTGCCAGGTTTGAGAAGAGGAATGACGGTTGCCATTTTCCAGCTGGTAGGCAAGGATCCTTCTCGCCAGACAAGATTGAAATAATCAAGAAGGCTTTCTAAAGAGGTAGTTGATAAATGACTGAGCATAGAATAAGTGTATTACGATCAGGGCCAGGTGCTGCGACTTTACGGCAGCACAAGGCTCTAAGCAATTCTTGCATTGTAATGGACTGGTTATAGGCACACCTATCACCTGTGCCACTTGAAATGTTCTGTTTTTCGGCATGATGTTTAACTCTTAAGAAGTTATCATCGTAATGTGAAGAGCTTGACACATTTACAAAGTGTTCACCGAGAACATTGGCTTGCTCCTCCATGTTCTGACAAACAGTACCGTATACCTGCAGTAAAGGAATAGAAAAACTGATATAGTCACCCTTAATTTTTCTCGACCGGTCCCATATTATTTTAGAAGGGGTGCTTGAGTTCAGGGATGACACAAAATTATTCCAAGAATTTTTCTTGGCTTGACGTCTTGTCCAACGTGCCTTTGCACGAGCTTTCTTGAAAAGAAGTAAGTTTGTGCTTGTGGGGTATCTCCTGAAAATACCCCGCGCCCGGTTTTGTTGCTTGCGAGTCTTCTCGCAGTCACTCGTCCACCATGGCTTTGGACGTCTTGGAAGGTTACCCTTTGTTTGTGGTGTCGACTGCTGAGCAGCATTTATAATAGCATTTGTAATTAGGCTGTTTGCGTCGGCAACAAGAAGATGTTGAAAAGATTGGGTCAAGATATTGGCCTCTTTGGTGAAGAGGTCCCAGTCTGCCTCTTGTAGTTTCCACCGAGGCGGGCGTGTTGCAATGTTGTTGGTGGGGCCACGAAATGTGACAACAATTGGGAAGTGGTCGCTACCACGCGGGTCGTGATCCACTCTCCAATCTAAAGAGGAAAAAAGGGAAGGACTGCAAAGAGAGATGTCAATAGCAGAGAAGGATTATGTTGCAGAGTTTAGGTAGGTTTTTGACCCTGTGTTTAGGAGGCAAAGTGACCTTGAAAAGAGAACTCTCTCCACCACCTTTCCACGGCTATCAACCTTTGCGCTGCCACACAAGGGATTATGCGCATTGAGGTCGCCTAAAATGATCAAGGGCTGAGGGAGCTGGTCAATTAACTTTTCAAACTCTCTCTGACCGACGGAAGTTGAAGGAGGAAGATATAATGAACAGACAGTTATAGTCTGTTCAAGACACACACGGACAGAACAACTTCTAGGTCTCTTGTAAGCGGAATATTCATTGCAGGTACAGAGCGAGGAAGGGCAATGGCTACACCACCCGACGAACGTGCTCTGCCTACACGATCTTTTCGAAATATATTGCACCTACGAAAGGGGTTGAAATTTTCTGGATTTAAGTAGGTTTCCTGCAGACAGAGACAAGTAGCATTGTGTTCCTCAAACAAGTCGTTAACGTCATCCAAGTTAGAAAAAAGACCTCGGCAATTCCACTGAAGTATGGTGCCAGCACCCATTAGGAAGGTAAGGGAGGAAAAAAGTAGCAACGACTTTGTCATAACTTGGATGTGTAACTTCGAGTGTGTGGGCATGAAAGTTTAGTTTAGGGAGGAGTAATTCTCGGTGGAGGCATTTTCGGTGTCTCTTTTACTTTCTTGCCCCTACCTCTGCTAGCCGTTTTCTCTCTTTGTTCTTTTCCAAGAGAGAAACACCTGACATACTGGAGGACGACTTCTGTGACAGAGAGTCGTCGTCCTCCACCTCCATGTTTTGTTGTGTATCTTGAGACGAGGCCTGTGTGGCCCCGTCCCAAATAGACTGCGTGCCGTCAGCTTCACAGCAAGCTGAGGCAGTGTCCTGGCTGCTCGTCTGGCAAGCCAGGGAACTTGGAAGGGACACTTCCATGTCCTGCTTTTCGTGTTGGGGGTGTGGGGTGGAGGTTCAGACGTTTGAGTCTCCACTGAAACTCTGAGTGGCGCCACCCCCCTGCGCACCACCTCAGAGAAAGTACCTTTTCTTTGAAATTCAACCTGTGCCTTCGCCGCCCTGTATGTTATGTTTTGTTCTGCCTTTACTCTCAAGATTTGTTTCTCCTCTTGCCAACGTGGGCAGGACCTGGAGTACACTGCATGCCCTCTCTGAGAGTTTGCGCACTTTAAGGCCTTTTGGCACGAGTCAGAAGAATGGTTTGTCCCTGCACATTTTGGGCAAACAGCCTGACCTCGACAGACCTGCGAACCGTGCCCAAACCGTTGACACTTAAAGCAGCGTCTCGGGTTGGGGACGTACGGTCGCACTGGGCAGCTGACATAACCTGCTTTGATGCTTGAAGGCAACTTATGGATTTCAAAGGTGAGAACGACATGTGGTGTGGGTATTTCTTTTCCTTCTCTGCGGATGATGATCCTCTTAGCATTGATTACCCCATGGTCCTTTAAGCCCTCCGTCATCTCTGAGTCAGAACATGGTAGCAACTCACTGGCAGATATGACCCCTTTCACTGTGTTCAAGCTACGATGTACTGTGACAGAAACTGCGGTTTCTCCAATGGTCTTTAGTGAGGAGAGTGCTGTACTTTGTTGCCTAGTTTGTACCTCGACCTGTATGTCTCCGGTGTTCAGTTTCCTGGCGTTGTAAGACTTCCCGACTACTTGTTAGAGTGTCTTCGCCACAAGAAATGGGGACAGCCCTGCAAACGACTTTGTTTCATTCTCTGCATGGATGACTAGGAATTTAGGAAACCATGGCTCTTGACCGCTTTCAAAGAAGCTCATTGCAATGTCTTCGGTGCGGTGCCGCTTTGGGCGCCGATCAGTTTTTTTTTTAAATTTGATTTATCCATAAAGAGTGAATGTTGAATTCAGTGCAAAGGGTGTGTCGGCCACCACCGATCCCAACCAAGGGAACGTGTCTCACACGTTAACACTTGCCTGTACACTATACCGAAATGCAGCTTCTGGAGGGTGAAAGGCTGCCCAAGGTTGACCCTTGCCGCTGAAGAAGGTGAAAAAGAAAATGGCGAGGCCGAAGAACTAGAGAAAGAGAAAGCAATGAAAAGAGAGATGGCGACTAGCTGAATAGTCCTGGCCGGGCCTTCCAGGACCACCCGACTATGGGAAGCAGGGGCCAAAGCGGTGTGTTGCTTTCCCGGAGGGGCCCCGAAGGGTCCTAAACAACCTCCGGGTCCACTCAACCACCAGGATCCCCCTTTCCCCAGACACGGGACAGCCACGCACAGCTGTACGTGGGAGTCTCCCTCCTGCGGCGACCCAACCGTGAGTGCAGGAGGAGGCTACTGCGGCTGCTGCCGGGCGATGGGGGCGCCAAGTTCCCGACGCCGGGCCATTCTTGTGTTACAGTGTATCTTATAGCTAAATGAAATGTGGGCATGTATTTGTTTAAATTCTTTTTATTGTTTCGCTCAGATGAGACAGCAGAGACATGGTAGCAGATTTCGAAAGAGCGATACCGTAACCGCTGTGCTTTCCATTCCCAATGAGTTTTGCAATATTGTACACATTGCCGAGGCATCGTTCTATTACTTGCATGAGTTCGAAGCTTATTTCACATAGTTTTAAGCACTCGAAGTTGTAATAATTGTGCGCGACATTTGCTTCTTTCAAGCAATGCCATAGTTGATGTGTATCATTTTGCGACAGGTTTACTCCGTGTCTCGTCGGATGACCATTGCTGAGCCAAAGGCGTACGACAGTTACTGCAGCTGGGCATCGGTGGACGTAGATGTTATGGTCAATCTGAGTCACGGTAGTGCATTTTTCCTGTTTCAGTGTTGGTTTTGTAAATTCTGTTGTAGCTACGAAAACGAACAGGGAAATAGCACTCAGAAAGGACAAGGTGTAGCAGAACATCTCCGGGCATCTTTTTACCATGACGACTTACAGTAAAATGAGACAACTCGTCATGGATTTCAATATTTATTGGTAAGCGTCTTTGGGTGACAACCTATTTTGCAACAGGTCAATTGTCATGTCATTTATGTACACAGCCAGGTAATGGTAGCCGGTCTTCATTGCATAGTACATGATACATAGACTTTCGGCTACCAGTTGCATTACGTCGACGTCACGATCACTGTAATAGCTAAATATGGAGCTCATCAGTTTTCCCCATTCGGAGACCAGGTCGAATGGGTGGTCGGATAGGTGTTCACACTTCCTGTGTACCCTGGCACACATTGTTTTTGAAGACTTCCACACAATCTTTTTCGCGGGAAGGTTCAGAGGCATGGACTGGAACAGGAAAATGTCTCTGGTTACCTTAAACGCCGCGACGAGCACTGTGTCGTCCATTGACTTGGATGAACCGCATTCTAACACGTCACTCCAAGAGGTATGAAGACGGTGACATTTTCCTTGGAGTTGATGATCCTCGGTAACGCCCCGCATGACACACACATCATCACCCGATTGGGACCAGGAATCGCCACCGTTGGCTGGCTGTTCGACATCGGCCGGACCAGTGATCGCCAGTCATTTCGTCGTTGGTGGTGGCAGGTAGTTCTCCGGAACCCAAGTCCTCTACGACTCCCAGCAGGTTGCAACAGGTACTGCAATTTTCCATTCCGAACGCGTCTTTCTATAATGCGGTGGCCCTTTCCAGGCTGCACACGTGTTAATTCGCTTGCATAAAATTGACCTTCAATAGGTTCTTCCTGCTGGTGATGTAAGAGATACGTATTCGGGTAACCAATCTTGACTGCTCTTACCACAAAAATTTCACGCGTAAAAGAACCAAGGTAACTTTTGACTAACTGGTGTCTAGACTTTGCTATTCTGACAAGGTCGCCAACACAAAAACGTGGCTTCTCTGGGGGTTTGCTCGGAGTAGGATAGAGCTCTTGCCTAAATAAATGTTCATTTTCTTTGTTGACATCCACAGGTCGTGCCGACAGAGTTCTATGTACACGATGATTATATGCTTTGACCAGAGGCTGTAAAACTTTCAAGTAGGATTTATGTCCCTGATATTCGAAAGCACGATAAAGTGGTGTCAGAAGACTTGGAATAGATCGTTCTGCAATACTTGCTTTCGTATTTGAATTAGAGTGGAAGAGAGATATCCCTTTTGATTTCAAAAATGCTCCGACCGATTTATTGGTGAACTCTGTACCTCTGTCTGAATGAATCAGTCTCGGAGTGCCAATACGTCTAAAAGCGAGTCTCAGTCCACATATAATTTCCGCTGCTCGTTTATTCTGCACAGGCACTACAGCAAGCATACGAGAAAATGCGTCGATACAAAACGAAAGATAGCGAAAACCCTTGTTGTATCTCGACAGTTTCTGAAGGTCTTTCAAATCTATTTGGAATATATCCTTCACACCCAAAACGATGGTCTTGCGGAACTGACGTGGTCGCTTAAGTTCTCTGAAGAGAGAGTACACATCACTGGTTTCCAGGGACTTGGTAACCTTTGCCGGCTTTTCACCGATGGCTCCTGCGAGTCGTTGAACACCACCTAGAGCACCAGGATGGTATACGTCCACGTAAGCAGCCATTAGCACGATTTTCTTCCACAAACACCAAGTCCGTCGAATGACAAGTATGAATTTATAACGGCTGCAACGTGACCTTTGTACCAAGAGGGCGATCGATTGTGCCGTTCGTATTTTATAAGCTCTATGACGGAACTATTTGGAACAACGAGGGAATGACAGATAATCATTCCCTCTTCATCTATCGCAAAAACGGTCTTTAGCATCTCCAGGATGGCGAGGGCCTTCTTCCTGTGTCGTGTGGGAAAATGCGCCAGAATGTTTTTGTCCTGAAGGTAACCACAGTGTTCCTGTTGCGGTTCCAACGTGCTCAATACTGGTTCTATTGTCGAAGTCTCTTAGCCGCTGTTGTGATAACCGGAGAAATGTGTCGACGAGGTGTCTCAGATGTGAACGTAGGACTACTGGCTGATGACTCTGCAGTCTCCTTTTCAAGTCGAGATGGATGTACGATAACTGTCGGTATATTTAGCTTGACCAATAGTGGTAGGATCCTCTCGAGATACGCGGGTCGCCACACATTTCGCGCTCTTGTGACGAAATAATAAACAAGGTCTGCAACGTTGGTATTTGGTATTTGTTGACCATTGACAATGAGCTCAAACGTTTTGCTATTCCAGCTGAGCAAGGTTTTAGTAAACGCAGTAATTGGCTTGCTCTCATCTTGTACCCGCTGCTCATAAAATTAACAATGGCGTCTTCCTCCTCGTCCCCTTGAATCTGTGTCTGCTCACTTGTCGACGCCACAGGATTTGTCTCCTCACTTGCTGCACTAAGCTGTCTTAATGTGTTCGCGGGAGGATGCAATAGCTTGTGCAAGTACTGGATGATCTCCTTGGCCTTGATATCATCAGGCTCCTGTTTATTCAATATCGACGGAATAGTGCTTTCCCGATAGAGAACAATCTCCTATTTCTGCATTCTTTAAATGCCGGTTGCTTTTGCAATGCTTTTGCCCGCTAAACTTGAAACGAGACCTAACAAGGGTGGCAACAAAAATTGCAAAAACCCGCCGGACTGATGAAGAATCCGTTTAACTTTCTTCACATGTGCACGGTCTTGCCTGGAAGCCAGTGTACTAATGGGTGTTGCAAAAGGCTGCAATTGCTTTTTAACTTTCGGCGGTACGTCGATGTTTCCTTTGCAGAGGTTCATACATATCTCCCTGATTGTTCGTAGCTGTTCCCTGCTGGCATGTTGAATCAGGTTGTAACGTTCTTCTGGTGTCTTTGCTTCAGCGATCATACGATGGAAACGAATGTGTTTGTTCAGCCTTTTCATGACCTGTATACGATCTGTCTGTGATCGTCCGGGAAAATGTTGGTCCACACCTTCTAGTGATCGTTGCTCTGTTGAGACAAGTCGATAACTAAGTATGACTATGGTTTCTGACAGGCATCTTTATCTATCGTGGGCAACATATCATATCGCCCGAAAATCTGCCTGGACAGCATACGCAGCTGGTCTCTAGTGCGTGGTGAACGAAACAAAACGAGAGCCGCGCTATTGAATTGTATTGTGCGATACAGAGGGTCGTTGACGAACAGGTATTGCAAGATGAACACGGCCGTGGTTGACAGGTGGTGACACCCAGCAATATAAAAATTGCAGATTTCTTGCCGGTCAGCTAAACAGTCGTCAAATATAAATAATGAGTGGCTATAATTCTCCGGATCTGCAGGGATGTCTTGACTGAAATTTACTTCAGGAAGGGTATCGAATACCGGCTGCTTATAAAGATAGATATACCATATTTGCTTGAACGGTTTGTCACAGACGACAGCTCTGTGTTTAATTAGCCGTGCCACGAAGGTGGATTTCCCGCTTTGTCTAGCCCCTGAAATTGACACCGAGGCACGCGTCAAGAACCTAAAAGGTGCTATCACTGTCATTTCGTGCAAGGGAGTGAAGTGTGGTCAAGATATGTTTCGTTAGATAAACAAGACAGTGCTTGCAAAGTGCAGGGAAAAAAACAGACTGCAAAGGTAGGTTCGACTGCAGAGCTGACGATGTAAAAAAAAACTGCTCAAGGTTGCCATGCAGGCAACTTCTTACATAAGAACTGTCTGACGCTCAGCTCCTTCACTCTCGAGCCTCCTTCTGAGGAGGTATGGTGTTCAGAATGACGAAATAGTTTGCAGTGTTCTAACATGTGCTCCTTTTGTTTTCAGCCGGTCCAACGTGCCCGAAGGATCATCATCATCGTCATTGGATCAGTGTACAAGTAAGCATCATGTCTTCGTCGATCTTGCATAAACTTGACAAGTTAAAGAAATGTGAAGAGTTTCAAAAAATGGCGACAATTCCTAAAAACATCAAGTATGACGTGGCCGATGTTAACAAAATTGAAACGAGGTATGGCGAGGCAGTCTTCGTAGAAATTATGAAGGATCACGAGCACGTAAAGGTGTTCCTTCCTGCTCGGTTTCATAAACTAAGCACTCAAGACATCGAAGACATGAGGAACACGAGCGGAATCTGGATGGAGAAGAAAGAGCGAGTTGGAAAAGACGGGAAACGGTCAATCCGAGTAAAAAAGAAAAAAAGAAATGCTGACATGCCACCTTTGTCCTCCGGCCGATCGGCAGCAGTACCGAAATGATACTCCTTGCTGGACTTCCTCGGCTATATGTCTTCCAGTATCAAGGAGCTTTCTTCCAACGTATGGCGCTACCTTCTTGGTCAGTATGGGCAAGAAACCCCTCAATACGTCACCAAATATGCCCCCTCCAATCTGATAAAGTTCGGGAGCAGAATAGTGTGGTAGATGCTCTCGGTTTTCTGCACCAAAATGTGCTATGCAACATGGTGGGTTTGTTATATACATTTACGTAGGTGAATCGTCAACCCGACACGTCCAGAGCCAGAAATGAATGGAATGAAATCACCTATCTCGATTGCCAACTCGATTTGAATGGTCGTCAATCCCTTCGCAGATACATATTTATAGTAGAGGTTTGTGAATAAATAAGACATCAAATCATTCCTACCCTGGACTCTGAACGGTATCGATCGAAGAAGTGGTGCTGTCACGTCACCCACAAATTCGTTCTCGATGACATCGCAGTATATGAAAATATAGTTTTGAGCAGGGAATAGACACACGTCTCGTTCGGCGACTGCATAACTTGAGAAAGTTGTCCTCTTTCCGAAGCCCAACATCAATGCCAAATAAGGATAAAAGGTCACATAGCCATCGTTGATGCGTTCCAGGTGACAAATCCCGTTGTATGGGTTACACACGAGCAGACGAGCGTCTTGCAACAAATGAAGCTTTGTTCGATAGGCATGGTTAATGGAGTTAACGAGGCCCTTCCCCGATTCGTAGTTGCCTTCTGGAACTTCATACTTAACCGTGTTAATCGTTTCTTCCGTATCCACCTGGTATCTGAGTATAGCTTCACGGGTGACCCTCTGTCCAACTCTCCACAGCCGATTATCTCTTCAGCCATGCCAAGCTTAGCGGCAAGAGTTGCGCTAATTTCCAACCCATAGTTCAGAGGAAGTTGTATCTCATAATGACCGCTACCACGTATAATTCTTGCCTTATACTGCAAATGCTTCGCTAAAAATTTTCTCAAGGGCAAGAGAATCTTTTCACTAGCACTGAACTTGACCTTCTCTGTTGCTTCAATCGTAGAACCAAGGAACGTCGTTTCCGATACTTTTTTGGCAGTTAGTGACATTTTTAATCGAAAAAGGGATGTTGATTTCTGTTAAAGCGGCCTCCAACCTACCCTCCAACTTCTGTGGATGGGCTAGCTTTACCCGGAACTTGCTCATTGTGTTGTCGGGAAACACATCCAAAGACGCATTTGAGAGCAGGTTCACATAGAACTGGTCAACCATGTTTTTTTTTTTCTCTGATGAAATTTCTACGTGTACACTTAATTTATATCACCAGAAAATGCGTTGACGTTGTCACAGCGAAACTAGCGTTGCTGTGGTTTGAAACCGAAATTACAGACGGTCAAAAGCTGGAAACCAGAGGGCATCTGGTAATACCTAGGAATTCGAAACTGAAACCAGAAGTACACGTGGAGCAACCAAGCTTGGCGTCCATTTATTTGAAACCGAAACCGAAACTACAGGCGGCGTCATCGGATGTTTTTGCGTGTTATTACATATCATTGCGTGTTATTACATGTCCTTTGCGTGTTATTACATGTCCTTTGCGTGTTATTACATGTCATTTGCGTGTTATTACATGTCATTGCGTGTTAATAAAAGTCATTAAATGTGCGTCCAGGTGCCTATCAAACACTATCGACACGTGAGTTCCCATTGTTTACCTGAGTTAACCCTTACCTTATCCTGGCGGCGCATGTTATTGAAACCTGGAACCCATTGTTCACACTATCGATACATGATTTCCATTGTTTTCTGATATATCTTATCGTGCGTGTGTGTGTCGCATGTAACCTGAGCGGCCCATTGTTACCAGTCTATGTTGCTGCTTATGCCTATGACGTAAGATGCATCGGATGCGATGCCGCATTGGTTGTCCTTGTTTCTGCTCATGCGGATGTAGCCGTTCTCTCCCCAGCCTATTCCATAGCTGAAAAAAAAAGTCAAGTACGTTAGCATTCACTTCTGTTAAATGTCACGTCACGTGTTTCAACTATGTGACGCAACGATATTCTAACTCATAGTACGAGGCAGTTTTAGAAGATCGGAATGACACTCTACGAAATTGATAGGATCAAGGAAGCGCCCATGTCAGCGATCAGTAAGGTTTTGTCAGCCACTTTAAAATAATACGACGAATAACTTATCTTTTATAGCTTAATTTATACAGGGTGTCCACGCTAAGTGTGAACAGATTTTTTTAAAAATATATCAATCACTTTTTCCGAGATGAAATCAATTGCAATATAGCATATGCTGAAGGGCACACCCTACGGGGGCATTAACAGACTCCTAAGGCAATATCTTAATTAACTTTCAATAATTAACTTTTTAATTATAAAAGCTACGAAGTTGCTCCAATGAGAACATCTGATCTCTTCGGTCACCAGATACCAAAACCGTTTTCAGAACAAAAACCCGTTCGGTAGATCGTCCGCAAAAAAAATCATGAAGGAACGCCATTTTTTTTCTTTATTTGGTTTATTGCACATCTTCAAAGAAGCGGCTTTCCTTTACCCCCAGTGTGAGAGAGTAAAAGAGCACAGTGCCGCCTCATGCGTCGAAGATTAGCTTTAACTTGCGGAAATAAAACAAAAACACAAATCTATCGGGTGACTCTATCGCGACTGCCCTTACCTTGGGCTGCATTTTCTGTTTTCTTTTAATGTTTTTCCAGGACGCAAGAGGCGATAGTGTGCTCTTTCATCCTCTCGTATTGGGGGCGAAGGAAAGACGCGTCTCTAGAAATGCGCAATGAATAAAATAAAGAAAAAATGGCGTTCCTTCACGAATTTTTTGCGGACGATCTATCGAACAGATTTTTGTTCTGAAAACGGCTTTTGTATCTGGTGACCGAAGAGATCAGATGTTCTCATTAGAGCAACTTCGTAGCTTTTATAATTAAAAAGTTAATTATTGAAAGTTAATTAGGACATTGCCTTAGGAGTCTGTTAATGCCCCCCTAGGGAGTGCCCTTCAGCATATGCTATATTGCAATTGATTTCATCTCGGAAAAAGTGATTGATATATTTTTAAAAATCTGTTCACGCTTAGCGTGGACACCCTGTATGTCGAGGGGTGGGGGGGTCGAAATAGCTCACACAATTCGCCACACTCAAGGTGGGCACCTTCACGACTATAACAAAAAACAGAAAAAAGAGAGAAGAGAGATGACAATTTCAAAGTAAGGCATAGGCAGGATGACCGATACTGATGGGACGGAGGCGCACTGTAGATGAGAGGCGCACTAGAGTGGTCCTTCCGCGAGGCCCGTTTCTTGAAGAGAACGCACGAGGTTGCGAGTTTTTGTATGTCATTCTGCGTAAGAACCTTCGGGGAAGAGGACGTCCGTCAGTTTGCCAGGCCTGGCATGGGGAAGGTGAGTTTCCCGCATAGTGTGGTTTGCGAGGCATTCTGTCAGGATGTGTTCGATAGTCTCCGGACGATTACAGTGACCGCAACGAGAATCCTCCCTGGAGACAATCTTGAACGGTTGCGAGTTCGTGAACGCAGATGCCGCGCGCAGCTGATGGAGCATTGTCTGCATTACACGGGGAAGACCTTTCGTGGGAAGAGAGAGTCGGTGATTTTGCACGACTTCCTGTACGCCAGGATGACGCACTTCAACTAGCTGTTTAACGACCGGTTTTTCGGTGTCGGCCGGAACAGTCAGGATCGGCTGCACCTTAGGTGTGCCGAGGATCCGAGCTGGTCCGCTCGTTCGTTTCCTCTGATGCCGGCATGACACAGATCCATTGAAGAGTAAGATCACCCCCGGTTAACTACCGTTATATGGTGACCACCTTCACAATGCAGCAATGGAGAATGAGAGAGCAGATTGTGCCTCATGACTGGCATAGGCCTGGTGTCTAAACTCGTCTAGTTTGTGTCATGATCGGGGTTTGGTTAAAGAGGTTGTGAATTCAATCTCGAATATAACACATTGTCTTGGTTGAAATGTATATTTATGGGTTCCAAACCTCTCCGTTGAAACCCCTTGACGCTGCGCTTCCGCGTCACGGAGTTATGGCACTTGGAATATGAGGAGATCCTTTCCGACTCTTGGCTCGCCTCCTCCTCGTCCGGGCCCGCTTGGCAAGTGTTGCACTAACGCGTTAGTGCACTAAGTTTAGGGTTGCAGTTAAGTCGCTTGCACGAACACTTCGATGACCGCCCTAAGTTAAGTGTTCTAAAGTGGATCGTGGCTACGAGCAGTAGCAGTTTTCGGAAGCTCTCATTGGTAGAAAGAGAACCTCCGGAGTTCATCCCAGGAAGTCATGCGTCACGGCATGTTTAGATTGTGGGGAAGTCGTCTGCTTCTGCCGTCGCAGGTAACCAGTTTGTAGAACCAAAATAAGGTATTTTAATATCATTGTAGCTGCAAGAACGCGTTAGGTCACTTGTTGCGTACTTTCGTTAAATAAAATAAAGCCTGTGGCCCAAAGTATGTCTCGAATTGCTCGATGATTGAGAAATTATCGCCGCGGTGAGAGGCACCTCGCGCGGCGATCATTTTGAGAGATGTTGCTAACGAAACCCACAAAACGTAGGTCACCCACAGGATAAAAATATGAGATATTGTTAGTATTGCGAGGAAAATGCGTACTGTATTTCGAGATACAGTTGGTGCCGACGACGAATCCCCAATACACGGTTCATAGCGGCTAACATGTTAGTCCTAAGCTTTTTTGCGGTAGTTTACGGTGCTTCTAGGACCCTTGGCCAGCGTCCTAAATTGCGCGGAGCGAGCGCCACCACTTTAGTGTTGTAAAAGTTTCGTGCAAGCCACTTACGGCTCCGGCACTACACTAAGTGGGGAACTCGTTAAGTATTACACTAAGTTTGCTTCGTGCAAGCGGGCCCAGATCCCGGTAAGACGTAGTGGTAAGCGCGACACGGAAGTGCGTAGTTACCCATCTACATGGCGATGCCTGAAAGCAGGGAAGCGATGAACGCTGTGACGCGGCACCAATGAGCAACCGGTAAATGCGCCACTTCCCGCCTCTTTCGTGGAGCTTCTCGACATCGCTCAGCACCACAGCCGGGGGGGGGGGGGGGGGGTCCCGGATGTGCGATATTTTTACAACACGGTACCATAAAAATAATAGGGTGTGCGAGTGGGGGCTTTGCGCATACGAACTGCATAGTGTGAGGCGGACACACCCTACCAGAGACAAAGTTCTATCCGTGTGGTTTCTCAACCCCTTTAATGGCACGTGAAAAAGCGCTATTATTACTACTACCGCAGCGAGCGCACCCTAGCCATACCAACCAGTCCGAAGCAGCGACACCTCTCGCGGTTCCAAGAACAGAGAAAGTGGACAAAAACGACAACAAACACTTTTCGAAAACAGATTTTGAAGTAAAATCCTATGCATTTTTTGCACAGTTTCTGGGAAGGGACGCGCAGGCTAATGCTCCGTCGCATATCGCTTAGCTTTGTCCCTGGAGTGATAATAGGATGGTGGTGTACCTGCATTTACCTTGGTACAACTTGGTACCAGTCATCATCTCGTAATAAAGTTGTTTTGAACCTCTCATATCAAGTTACCTTATTATTTCATGCAGTCAGGTCACCCAATCAGATATTAAAGCGAGGTGGAGGTGTGGTGGGGATGTGGCATTCAATATCCCAGCAGGTCTGAATTACGCGATCTGCTGATTCGGACATCAGCTAATTCACGCGACGTCCCAGGATGACTTATGCGACGTGTTTTGGTAGATACCGACATGTCCCAAGGACCCCCGCGTTATGTGCTGGAACATCCTGCGGAAGTCGCATATCTCCCAAACGTACACTGTTAAAACAGAACTTCGCCACATAGCACGCTTCTAGCCAGTCATCATTCCTAATTATATCATTCTGTGCATTGATTTGTTGAAAATAGGAGGAGGCGCCCATCTGGGACAGATTATCTTGTCCCAGATAGGTGCCTCCCTTTGGTTTGAGCAAATCATGACACAGAATGATATCATTCGGTATGATGGTTGGCCAGGAGCGTGCTATGTGGTGTAGTTTTATTTTAACAGTGCACTCTTAAAAATGAACTTCACCACATAGCACGCTCCTAGCCAACCATCATCCCGAATGACAACGTTCTCGCCCCTGATTTGTTGAAAACGGGAGGAGGAGCTTATTTTGTGCCGTGCATAATGGACACAAAATAGGCTCCTCCTCCCGTTTTCAGCAAATCAGGGGCGAGAACGTTGTCATTCGGGATGATGGTTGGCTAGGAGCGTGCTATGTGGTGAAGTTCATTTTTAAGAGTGTGTATGCTCGCAGGATATTCCTTGAACGTCACCGTGTTGTCCCAGCAGGACTTTGCCGACAGAACAAACGAACCAGAGCGGTAGCGCGTGGTATGAAGCCACACCGTGGCACGCGCCCTGTACATTGCGTGCGTTAGTGTGTACACTTCAACGCTCGGCCAGTCAAAGGGACCCAGTACAACACTCAGCACACTCTAAAAACAGAACTTCACCGCATAGCACGCTGTGCACCAACAACTGCCAAGAATGATAGGGTTATCGATTCCGATTCGAAGAGAGAGGTGGGCGTGCGCCTTTTTGTGGCAATTAGTATATATGATAATTCCAAGTAAAGGCGTACGCCCATCTCTCTCTTCGAACCAGTAGAGATAACTCTATCATTCTTTGCAATGATTGGCGACCAGCGTGCCATGCGGTGAAGTTCCGTTTTTAGAGTGCACGTGACGTCGCATGCGAATGTCGTGTTTCAGCTTCCAATAACAGAAAAAAAGTGCTGTCACTAACCTGTTCTTGACTAACCAGTAGTCGCCATCACCCCCTGTACCGTAGCCAATGACAAGGATCCCATGGTCGAGCTTATGAGAGCTGCAGTGAGGTTCGTTGTAAACGCCGCCACTGCAATGAAACATAAAGTGCCGATCTAATGTCAAATCTGCCCATAAATCTGAAATCTCAGGTGGTTGGCTTATGCGGTAGCAGGAGGAGTCATGCTCTAGCGCACCTGGAGGCAGGGCCGGCGAAAAGGGGGCGAGTAAGGCGACCGCCTTAAGCCTCGCGCTTGCGTAGGCCCAGTGCACGAAGCTCTCAACCAGTGATTACTTTTTTTTAAATATCAAGTATGCACTTAATCGTGTGAAAAAGGTCCTGCACACCCCTATCGCCGGCCCTGCCTGGAGGCGACCAACGTTCGAATCCGGGCGCTGGCTCTGTTGTCTGAGCGGGTTCCGTAGACGCTTTGAGACCAATGTGTGGCACGCTTCCTTGTGAGGCCAGCCCAGCACGCACGATCCCCCGCCGAAGTAGTCGTGGCGTTGCCCGGGACCGAGCGTGGCGGACTACGGCGAGCGGTTCCATCACCCATACATCATACCATCACCATATCATCGCCACCACCACCATACAATACCACCGCTATCATACCGTCACCACCACCACCACTGCTGTAGTGCGCCAGTGAGCTTGGAACATCTTCTTGGACACTGATACACCTTTCGGTTTCCGACCCTTTGTACGGCTGTACGATCTTGAAGTAAACCGCCCTTGAAACACAGTTTCCCTCTATATCTATCGAAGTACCTGCCTTTCGTCTGGCCACGTAGACCTAAACTTTAGTAGAATCTCAGCGCGATTGCCATCGCCGTCACTTCTTGATCGGTTTCCGGGAGACGAGTGCAGGCAGTGCTGTTCGCACTGCCTGCACACGAACAGGCAGTGTTGTTCGTGGTAAAGGCAAAAACACAGCAATGGCCTAGTGCGGCAGTAGGTCTTTGCTGTGTTTTTGCCTTGGATGTCGTCGGGCATGTCAATGTGTACACGAAAGCAGTATCTACAGTGTTTTCTCAAGCAGCATCCCACATCATCATCATCATCATCATCATCCATTCATCTATGTTGTTGTTGTTCAAGCAGCATCATGCGGTCTGCACGTGCGTGGATACCACATCCGAACCCGATCCCACTTCCGACAGCGCAAAGCGGTACGCGTGTGGCTGACACGACTGCAGTTTTCCGTGAAATGGCAAAAAATGGCACAAGATCGCATGACAAGAGCGCTGAAACGGGTTCCCTTTCACTGTTGACGGCAGGGACGATAGACAGGTACAGCTGTAACCGATCGTTGTGACGTATTGTGCCTCGCTGTCCACGCTGTTGCATTTTGATGCGTTACAGATTGCTACGCGGAACGGTTGTCATTGGCATCGAAGCACTGCGAACCGCAAGAGTTCAGCTCAGCCGAACTCCATGCGGACTGGGTTACCTTCGTCTATGCAGCTCACCGATGAGCAGAGGCGCACCGCGCAAGCTCTTTATTGCTCTGCCGTCGTGGTTCGTTTTCCAACATGGCTGCCTCCGTGGAAAGCACGTTGGCGAAACAAGAAGCTCTAATTGCTCCGTGTGCCGTATGATACTCTTCAATACAACTTATAGTTTCGCCTACCACATCACTGTTGTCCGTTTGCGGCTGTCTGAATGCACGCGTGGAAGTGGAGTCGTGTTTCGTCAAACACGAGCGTATTCCTCGTCAAGAACCTATATATCTGAACACAGATGGGTAGAAATCCAGCGAACCGGTAGAGATGTAGGAAGGGAGTTGCCTCAGGACAGAAGCCGCCGATATTTCGAACAGAGACTGTTCGAAATATCGGCGTCCTGTCGGCGCCCTATATTCTGTCCTGAGGCAACTCCCTTCCTATATATCTGAACAGTGTGTCGTACGACAACTGCTTCCGCACCGGATCCGTACCGCAACGGAGAGGTCGCAGTGTGAACCGGGCATGATGTGGAGGATACGGGCGTGGTTGCGGGTCAACTGCCTTGTTTAAGCCCACTGGCCGCATTGCCGAGGTGACAGTTCTTTTAAAGGTGTAACTACACAGGTACACTCTTAAAAATGAACTTCACCACATACACTCTTAAAAATGAACTTCACCGCATTGCACGCTCCTAGCCATCCATCATCTCGAATAATATCGTTATCTTCCCTGATTTGTTGAAAACGGTGGGCGTACGCCTTTTTTGTGACAATTATGAACAGCATAAGTGTCACAAAAAAGGCGTACGCCTCCCGTTTTCAACAAATAGGGGATTATGACGATATCATTCGAGATGATGGTTGGTTCATTTCTAAGAGTGTAGCTTAACTCCCATAGGCACCTTCGTCTTCAGAATGAGGCCATGATAGAGCTGAACAAAAAGGTAGAGAAACTCCGACTTAACATAACAAAACAACAAGGTTTACTCAGACGTTTCGTATTCCGATGCACGAACACACGGCACGGATACAGGGGTGCTAGGAATAACAAGCCTACTTTGACGATCGTACCTCTACTACAAACACCCAGTATATCGCTCGCGCTTCATGATGATAGCCGCGCTCATAAGCCTCATTTCGTATTCCGACTAGCTTTCGCTACTAGTTTCCATTTGCCTTTGTTTTAGTACATTGGAAGGTGTTCACGATAAGAGTTCCGAGAACACGATGAACCAATCACTCTATTTCGGTGGAGCAAGTAACATCACGTTGCTAAGCGTACAGTTGATGACTTCTTTTAACTTGTCATTTTGTTGTTGTTGGTTTTTTTTCTTATAGGCTGACCTAACTTATATGTGTTTAGGATATTTAATATAACCAAGTAAACTTGTGTAGTACAAGTTCAATACAGTTCCAGTATAATGTAGCACAAATGTAACTTATATGTAAATCTACACCCAATTATCCTTATCGTATCGTTTTCGTAAAATTCTTCCGATGCACTAAAACTAAGTAATACTTGGAATTCTACCCATACCGTCTGCAGTTTTCTACGTCTGCAGTAGCATATACAGATGGCGCATCCAGAAATGGCAAGTCCGCCTCGGCATTCGTTATAGCATCCGAAGGCGTAGCGCAAGGACGAGGGCTTTCGCGTCAAACCTCATCAACAGCTGCGGAACTCTATGCCATACTTTTCTTTCTGCAGCACATCGTTGATTTGCTCCGCGGGAATGGGCTGTGTTCACTGACTCAAAATCTGCACTGCAAGCTATTGAGCATCTGGCATGCGGGGCTTATCCGCACTCCTAGTGGTGCACGTGTTAATGGCTTACCACCTTGTTTACGAAGGAGGGCACAGGTTGGTTCCCTAGTGGGTTCCACCCCATTGTGGTGTCGTGGGGAGTGAATAGGCCGACAGCGCCACAGAAGCAGATCTGTCGTCTCGGAGACTGACGTGTACTGCGCTCCTGAGAGGTGGCCGTCGTCCCATACATCGACGCCTCGTGCCTCCCCTGGCTCGAGTCCTGGCCAATGGACTATTCTGACATTCTCCCCCCGTCTATGTCGAGAAGGGTTGATCGAACGATCGCTTTCCGCATGCCACGAAGCAATTTTTGAACAATTTTAAGTGAAGAACAATTTTGAGCGACTCACTGCTCACAAGTGGGAAAATTTGGCAGCAGGTACATAATGCCACGCCACATCTTTAGCCCAGCCACGTCTCTTGAAGGAAGACCACTTCAAATATTGAACGATGAGCAACATACCTGTAGAATCGGAAGGACCGATGAGAGGCATCGATAGCTGCAGCAATGGGTCCATGTATGGCCACGGCACTCTTTAGAGCATCTTCGCTCTGGTCGATGCCCATATATCCTCGGTCAACAGCTCCTACATTGCTTTTACTGAACTTGCAACTTCCTTTACGAGCCGTGTACGGATATGACAGTTCCGTGTCGATACCACCATTGTAGAACACGTATTCAAAAGCGTTAACCATGCTTCCTCCTTCGCAGCCTGATGACGTATTATCACAATCCACCAGGTTCTGCTCGCTGAGGCGGATTAGATTTCCCGTGTCCCCGAAATGCCGCCCTTCCAGAGCTCCACTCGCTGAGAATGCCCAACCGGAACCACACTTACCCTGCATAACACGTCGACAAGTACACTTTATTTCTGGGGACGAGAAGTTTCATCGCTTCAGGCACTACAACCAACTGTTGATGTTATTTTGGTTATAAAAAAAAGTACTGTTTGGGGCACGGTTGTCTATAATCTCCAGCCCGCGGCCGAGCAGTCCCCTATCGGCGATGTCGGATACGAAGGAACTATACCAATACCATCTCCGAGGTAAGGCCACGCAACGGCACCTGTCGTGAGAGAGTACCATCGCATACTCAGCGTCGTCTGCTAGGGAAAGCAGTCGAGCGCGGCCTGCCTTCGTGGAGGATATCGGTATAGTTCGTTTTTGCGCGACATCGCCGATAGGGGATCGCCCCAACACTGGCTGGAGATTTTAGACAACCGTGTCCCATACAGTACAATGATGAACACGGCTAGTAATTGCGATAATGAAGGGTATACTGTATCAGGCACAAAAATCAAGGCTATTTTACATGCTTCGCGCTATTTCAAAGGAACAACTGTGCAAATAACGAATAAAAACCGTCGGTGCAAGGGAACAAAGAAGATGAAGGAAGAAACGACACGAACAGTGCACGTTCCGTTCTTCGTCTTATTTGTTCCCTTCTACTGAAGGTTTTTATTCGTTTTAATCATGAACTAACCTGGCCAATTTTTACCCATCTTCACATTATTGTCTAAATAAATTTGTGATGCGATGCTTTCTGAGTGCTTACCCGGTGATAAAATGTTACGAAACTTGGGTAACTGTATGCAAAACGTAAGCAACGCCGAGGTGAAGATGAGTGTGGCGTGCGAAGTTACAAGGGCCAGTGCTAAAGACATAAACGGCATTAAAAGCTGTCATTGCAGAACACCGAAATCAGCGCACAAATTTGTCTGCTTTGTAGGTGCAGTGAACATAATAATGGACTTCTTTCATAATGACGTTTGCACCTGTTTCTTATTCTGTACAAAGTTTAAATATCTATAACGGTATTATGTGAGATAAATTAGACGAACTATACACGTTTTGGACCACATTATATGAATGCACTCTTCTGCTCCAGCGTTTCTCGCGAGTACACCTTTGGGAACACAGGTGCAGGACGCGATGTCGTTAAGCCATAGCCAGAGATGGTGATGCCTCGTCTTCGCGTCGCTTTGCAGCTCTCGCTGTAAACCTCGCTCCTTTGGGAACGTCGTATTGTTGTGCCTTAGTGCAGTTCAGTGCACATCGGTGATGAGAATTTTATTTTCCTTCTCGCGTTTTGTGAGCGCTCCAGTAAATTACTTTGAAGAGAAAGAGACGAAGAACTCTTGAAATGAAAAAAGCAGAACTCTTGAAAATGACGTACCTGATCTTTCACGTGAGTTACATAGTGATAATCACGCCAGTCGATCTCGTCCGGAATATCGTGCAATGAAGCTTCGTTGTGTACACCCAGTGCAGTCTTCTTTCTCTCGCTCGGACGGTAGCCGAGGTAAAGCTGGCGGTACTCCTCCGATGTCTGCAACAAATAAGAATCATGAAGGACGCGTTACTTTAAGTGTCACGTTTATTAGCTTGCTCAACAGAGTTACATGCACCGCCTCTTCTGACGTACGTAGTTGGCATTAATAGCTCCTGAAAGTTCAATAAAAATGGCGCTCCCGTGTATCGGCCGCTTCTCCGTCTTGTTGATCTTGTGCTGCGGCCTAAAAAATCCCCCCTCCATACCACCACCACTACTACCGTCACCACCGCTACGTACATGCAAATACGTCGGAGGCAGCTATTTCAGTGCGCAAGCTAGAAGCTTCGTGGTGTGTCCCGTTGTGCTGCTTCACTTGTCGACACACGAGGCAAAACGCGTACCCTGAGAGAAGTATTTTGACGAGTATTAAATAAATCCTAAGGAAATCGTCAGAGATTCTTCCAATACCGCATCGTGCGTCAATATGTCAAAGCAACTGAATACATGGAGGGATTGCTTGAGGGTTCGCTTAGACGAGCGATAACATATATATTAGATTTTAGCTTCTTATTTATCACGTTACGCAAGGGTGGTCCTTATATGGTTGCCTCTGAACCACATACATGCAACTGGTTACGTCTTCAATAATCCCAATTCCATCAACAGCCTTCGTAACAGCATTTCACGCCCCGTTGCAACGTTTCTATCGAAAGCCAAACGAATCCTCACCAAATCAGCAAAACTGTTGACTGCCACCGTGTGCGTCCGAAGCCCCAGGTCATACTCTAGGTTGTGCCTCCGGATGAAGTCCAAGTTGTCTTCCCAGATGAGTCTTCGGTCGTGTTCTTCTCCTGGTACATATTCCTTGCTGTGTACGCCCTTGTAGATTTCCCAGTGTTCGTCTAACTGCGGCCTGGGCACTCTCCGTGCCAGGACACAGCAAAGAACTGCAGAGAATGCAAGAACCCGAAAAGACATTGCCTCGGTTACCAGGATGCAGAACACGAATGCGGGATGCGACATTTATATCGCCTGCAAAGTGCGCGAGATAGTCTTATCTCGTTCATTCAATGGGCTAAATGGTTAGTGATATCGACTGTTCTGTGGTTGGTCGAGT
Organism: Ornithodoros turicata; assembly: GCF_037126465.1. Classification (NCBI taxonomy): domain Eukaryota; kingdom Metazoa; phylum Arthropoda; class Arachnida; order Ixodida; family Argasidae; genus Ornithodoros; species Ornithodoros turicata. The sequence continues at coordinate 15,150,954 of NC_088207.1, forward strand.
ACGAAGCCCTGCAGGACGTGAATGGACCCTTCCGATAACAATTCAAATGATACGAACCTTTGTTTCCAGCCTGACTGTGTGTGAGAAAAACATGTGGGCCATACGTACTTTCAGCGCTGTGGAATTGCGAAATCAGTTGCGCGAGCGTCACCAAATTTGGCCTCCGGGCCCTTCCTGCGAGCAGACTTGTGCCTGTTACAAAAAAAAAGTAATTGATTACCATTACCAATTACTCGAATCCAGATTTAACTGAGTATCGAGCAGAAAAATAAAGCGTTACTCCGGTCGTTACTCTGCATTCGCGCAAATTATAGCAGTCGTTGTGTGCCTCAAACAAAAACTGAAAAAATCAATAAATAAACGTTAACAGCTGAACAGCTGGAACAACACGGAGAATAAACACGCGTAGGACAAGTTGATCTGTACGTCTACTGTATTTCTCGTCGGGAAACACGTTGTCCCGATTGTGGAAGAACATTGCTTGGAACTTCCCCATGACTCACTAAACCTCAAAATCTACATTTACTAGCACACTGGTGTTAAGAATGAGGTTAGAGGGAGAGACCCTGAAATTCCATAGCGTTATTACAATGACCTCCGCTTGCTATTGGCTGCGATATCGACCTATTGGGGGCGACACTGTCATCAATCTAGTGTGGACAACACGTGGATCGATGTTCGGATTTTATGGTTCTTTTCCGTAATTCTAGTGTATATTCACCAGAAGATCACTTGTGCCGCCATGCTACGATACTATTCGGTTCCCCCTACGGCACTGAACGCTGAATAAACGTGTAAAGGCAGACGACGTGTCCACTACTGCGATAGTTCTCCGTCCTCCGCAGCGCGCCGTTCGAGCTCGGAGCGAATAGTAGAACAGTCCAAAAAAGGCTAACCGCACGAGGGTCTTGACTTGGGGCAGGACATCTGATAGATAAGTTAATCTCTGCCGGAAAAGTAATCGATTACTCAGAAAAGTTATTGATTACCCCAAAAATTACTTTCATGTTAAATTTATTGATTACATGTAACGCAATTACTAGTAACGCGTTACGCACAAGTGTGTCTGTTGGTTATGGAGTGGAGCTTTCTGTCGTTCTGTCGTCGTTACAGTTGTTCATTTTTTAATTATGTTTGAAGTAAGTCGTCCTCCTGTTATCCATGAAGTGTGGATGCTGAGGGTGCATGTGTCTGGAGACTGATGAGGGGGTAACGCGACCGGCTGGGGACCGCAGAGCGACATTGTGCCTTGCCCGAAACTCCCGGAGATGAGGGAGCATCGGAAGGATCGCCTTGCGTTTTTCGGCTGTGAATTTTCCCCTGTTATGTGCCTGTGACACATGGCCCTGTGTTGTAGTTGCTGGTCTTGTCCTGTCTCCTTGGCGTTTTACTTATTGTTGTTTCAGCTATCTCGGCTAGAGGAGTGTCTTCGATACGTATTTTGCGTTATTATCTTTCTTCGATATTACCCTCCTTTCCTCCCTTTCTGCTGGTATGTATACGCCCAGCACTATGGCTACTCTTTAACCCGGCTTTGCTCCAAAGTTTCTTCATTTTAATTGTGATAAAGTGTTCCCACTCGCTTTACCTTCCTTCAGTGTATACCCAAACAAAGTTAAAATGATTCTCCTGTGGAACTGCAGTAAAGTGTAGTTAATTGGCTTCCCATATCCTACTTCCGAGTGGACATTCTTTTGACGTACATGGCTTCTGGGTTACTGGCATGTAACAGAACAAATGACCATCGCTCGAGTCCGTCTCACTACGTTGTTCAAATCGAATGGGAGCAAATTGAGAAGCGGATCTCTGGAGCACAGTCAATTAACCCTCCATTTATGAATTCCCTCGTGTTTTGTACAGTGCCCTCATTCCGACAAATCCCCTTCCTCATTTCAAACCTCGATTAATGACGGATTTTCCGGAAACGTTACCTGTTCGTGAACCGAGGGTTGATTTTGCTGGGTCAACGGGCACTCCACGCTCCCATTCTGCTTTGAAACCGGTCTTCATAGAAATCGTGCTATTTTTCGTCCATTATTCTGCGAACAAGTGAACGGTCCCCCTTGTGACTGTTTGTAACACTTCACGTGAACCCACCACTGCTGAAAGCCAGACAAAGTTAAGCACTTGACTACACAGTGCTATCAATTGCCACTTCACGGAAAAATACAATGGACAAAAGGGGTGATTCACTATGTGCATCTGGTGACTCTCTGATAACGAGTGCGAAGATGGAATCCACGCCATTGTCAAGTATGATTTCCCAAGAAATAATTACTCATCGTTGCCTGCATGTGATCAGTCCTGTTCTGTGAAAGTGGATCTGGTACAAACATTCTAGAGCTGCACCACCCGCGACAAAAGTACTGGTCAAAATTTGAGTCTTACGAAATATAACATTTATGCAGATCTGAACATAAGCCAGCATTGATTCCCGCTATTCTTTGCGCTTTGTAGTTTGCGCGTACTCTGCATTAATTTGCATACTTGACAAGCTCTGTCATTGCGTGAGTGGCAACCTATTGTAGTGGTGACCGATTTGCTGATCTTTGAATGCATTAAGCCGTCGTAGAAATTCCGAGCACGCCTCTAAGTTACCCGTCGGGAGTGTTCCGGTATGACTTCCTTGGTTCTATCGGGTTGGAGAATAATTCTGTAATGGCGGTTCAGTGTATTAGTGAGCATAGGGATAATACTGCCAAAACTTTCAGTTAGGTTAATGACTGGGGATTTTTTTACGGGTGGCGGCTCTTTAGATATTTGTGGACTGTTCGCTGTGCTCATCATTGGACAACTATTGAAAGACAGGTATTGTTGCGAATAAGTTAGCTTTCCATAGAAGTTAGTACAAAAGCTACCGTCACAAATATTTACCTCTACTCCAAAGAAATTGACGGTTTCAGCCCTATACGAATGGGTGAATTTTATGGTAGAATGCACGTTATTGAGATCGTGAATGAATATTATAATGTCTAAACCGAACGTGTTCAACCGACGGGACTTATTGCTACGGAATTGATGACAAGGGACCGAAAAGTGAAAAATAACCCCCATATTTTTGCCCACTGTCGTGCACAACATCATTGTTTGATAAGGCACAGAAAGCATTACTTCTCAATTCGGCATATTTTTTACGTATAAATATTTTGAACATTGCCGGAACATGGACGGTGCTGCCAACAAACGGCGGAAAAGAGAAGCTTGGGTTTCGGCGGTTTCCGGTCCAGGGCTCCCAGGGATTGGTCAATCCTTACCACGTGAGAGCTAATTTTATAGAGAACAAAGTTGACGCACAGGATCTTACAGCTAAACGACATTTTAAAAATGACGCTCACTTCCATAGTTTATACGTTAATAAAGCATTCAGCTACTTCGCCGCTACGAGCTACGGTCCACCGCGCCATCTGCAAGGCCGTCTGTGTTATCGCATTTATTGTTTACGTCGTGGGTGGTCATGTTGGTCTCGCGAAATAGTAAGTGGAAGTGGATGACATGTTCGTGGCTGCTGTGTCACGTATTTAGGATACCTACATCTGCCTGGTTTAGTTCTGGTGTTCGGGAATGCTAAAATCATGTCCGTTCATCTTCGTTTTCTGCCACAAGAGGAGTGAGCGCGAGAACGAATGTGGTTCGAAACACTCGGCTATTAGACACAGCACTCGTGTCGTGTGTGATGAGCTTATTTTGCTGCCGATGACTACGAAGAAGATGCCGTAGCCGGCGAATTGCGAAGGCGTCCGAAGCAAACTGCCGTTCAGTAACCAGTGATTTTGCTTCACCGAAGTGACGAGTTCAACACAACTCTTAGGGACAGACGTCACAGATGTCACAGACGTCACACATGTATAAATTATAATATAACGATGCCGTATTCCATTTAACTTTTGTTATCCTACTTGTTCCGTACTCAATATTGTCAACATCAACACATTTAATTTCAGGGGCCTTCCAGAGTTGAAGTGGCGCCAGACTACTACGTATTGCGTGATCCAGGCACTCAAGTTGACATGACAGAAATAGCTGAAAGCAGGTATGCAAAGTCCAGATATGGAAGCAGTAGACTTGTTAGGTGTTGCAGACTTTGTGACATTTATGGAGTCTTTGGACAGGTGCAGAACATTAGTACGACGTCAACAGTAGGAGAAGAAACCGATGAGAATTGCTAGCTTGTTTGAATGGTAGAAGAATACTTCCTGTGTGAAGAGGTGTAGTTATATGACTACGGAACGCAAATTAATTTTCTAGAGATGCATCCTCTACACTTGAATGACCATTGAAACAGTGAAAGTTCATTGTCTTTTAAGCCTCACTACTGGAATTGTTCAGTGTGTGTCACTGCTGTAGTGAGCCATGCAAGGTTACCACATCACATTGGTCCTAAATTTGTAGGATCTGCTGTGTAGTCACTGTTGGATCTGCAGCATTATTGTCCCTGTAATCTTTTCACCAACAGAGAATACAAAACTGCACAAATGGTAAAATATAACTAGCTTGTTGAATTCGAAAGGGAAAGACGACACTGTTTATACTTCTCTTGTTTATTTTGTTGCAGGTTTTACAACTCTATCAAGTACGTCAAAACATCAGAGGGCAGGAAGTCCTACTCTGTTTCCTAAATCCCTGGACAATAAAAAAGAGAGATATAGTTTGAGTTGTAACAAAATGTTGCTTCTACTCTTGTATTATATTTCAATTAAATGTTACAATGCATTTGTAGTGTACACTGAAGCCAGTTTCAATTTCCATGGCTGTCAAAAGTACTTTACAAAAGTACATCTCAATTACAGTAACAGAGAACTTATGCTATAAATGATTTAGCCATTTTGGAGTACTATGCACACCAATGGTGTATGATTAACTTTGAACCGAGATCAAGGGTTAATAATACTTGAAGTCAGCCCTCAAGTCCTTCTTTACAAATGTTAGTTGGTGACGTGATAATGAATCAGTGTGTTAAATCCCAATCTTGGTTTAAATATTAATTGACATTTGGAAACGTAGTCACTAAGAAGTATACTAAAAGGTTATGAACACAGTTCAGCTGAATGACACTAATGAAAATTATCTTTCTTACTCCTCACATATACAATTGAGACTTGAGTATAACCTACAAATACATCTATGCCCACAGCTTACTTAACCCTCCAGGAACAAACTAGTAATTATAATATGCTGTGACAGCAAAGAAAAAGCAATGAGAAAAGTCAGCGCACTGATGGGAAAGCATCCCTAATAGCATGCATGACGCAGATCGAGATCCAGTGGAGTACTTTCTATTGTATTTTCTCGGAGTACCACATATCCATCTTGTGAATGGCCGACAAGTGGTATAACGGAATTTCCTGCAGAAATAAGGGTATTCCGTCCAGTTTGCAGTTCAAGTAGCGCGTAAAGACAACACGGCGCTGCCTTGTATGTTGCCATGCTCTTCGGTTTCTGGGATGTATGTAAATGACACTTGCAGTACTTCGGTGTCAAGTCACAGTATTTCGAAATATACGGTAGTTCTGATGCAATTGTCTGTCTGCTTTTTACACGCATTCTCTACCTCTCGGCAGCAAAAACCGTATTATCCGTCGGTTTGCATTTCACACTTGAACACCTGCACGACGAAAAAACAGCGCTTGTTGCGGCATACACAAGTGCTTCTCCCTGATACATGGGAAGTTCACAAAGCAGTCCACGTTCACGGCACGGTGAGCTACTGCTGAGGACGAATGTGACTCCGATTAATCTCTGGACGAGGAATCTTCTGCTGCGAAGAACACACTTTCCAGCACGTTAACGCACGAACCGCAGTTCTGTGTGAGCGGCAGTTCTCGAATGCAGAATTCCAGCGCACTCATGTTCAAGAGGCTCGACGTTCTCGACGTAGAAATTGGTCACAAATGCCCACTGCCATTTTCGTTTTCGCCGGATTAGTGCCCGGAAGTGCGCGTATTACATGCGTCCTCGACAGATGGCACGGGGTCATGCAATTGTTGACAGACTGCCCGGTTTCCTACTAGGTCCCTGGACATGCAATTATGGAAAATTCGATTACAGAAAAACTAAAGCGATTTCAGCGGAGTTCTTTCATATTTGAACTTTTGAAGGTGCAAGCTTTTCGCTGAACATAAAGTTTCGATAGGTTTATATTCACTTTTCGGTCCCTTTAAAATGCTTCTCCTGCGGAACTGCAGTAAAGTGCAGTAATTGGCTTCCCATGTGCTAATACGGACTGGACATTCTTTGGACGTACATGGCTTCTGGGTTACTGGCATGTAATGGGATAAATGACCACCGTTCGAGTTCGTCTCATTACATTGTTCAAGTGGAATAAGAGCAAATTGAGAAGCGGGCCACTCGAGCACAGTCAATTAACCCTCCATTTATGAATTCCCTCGTTTTTTGTAGGGTGCCCTCATTGTTACAAATCCCCTTCCTCATTTCAAACCTCGATTAATGACGGATTTCCCAGAAACGTTACTTGTTCATGAACCGAGGGTTGATTTTGCTGGGTCAACAGACACTCCACGCTCCCATTCTACTTGAAAACCGGTCGTCATAGAAATCGTCCTATTTTTCGTCAATTATTCTGCGAACAAGTGAACGGTCCCCCTTGTGACTGTTTGTAACACCTCACGTGAACCCACCATTGTTGAAAGCCAGATGACTTTAAGCACTTGACTACACAGTGTTGTCAATTGCCTTTTGACGGAAAAATACAATGGACAAAAGGGGTGATTCACTCTGTGCATCTGGTGACTCTCTGATAATGAGTGCGAAGATGGGATTCACGCCAGTGTCAAGTACGATTTCTCAAGAATTAATTGCTGGTCGTTGCCTGCATGTGACCAGTCTGTTCTGTGAAAGTGGGTCTGGTACAAACATTCTAGAGCTGCACCACCTGCGACAAAAGTACTGGTCAAAATTTGAATCTTACGAAATATAACATTTATGGGGATCTGAACATAATCCAGTGGATTGATTCCCGCTATTCATCATTGGCAGGGTATTTAAAGTGACAGTCCGGTCGAAAACATAGGTCTGGGAAACACCGCGTTATGATTTCTAATACTCCTCACAACAACTGTGCAAAATATTTCAGAAGAAATCGTATCGCACGATTTATAATCGACTTTTTTCTATGCCGCACTTGGTCCTGAGTAAAGGCCGCAGCGAGCTCTGGCGTGACGTGCATAAGAGCAATGCCGCACGTGACTTGCGCATGCCTGTTTGCGCGATAATTGATTGTTGCGTGCTAGCATTTGTCCATTATGATGTTTTTGAGTAGCAATCACGCGTTATGTAGACTAAAATGCAGAGTAGTGTCAATGTAAACACAGGTATCACGACGTAGCCTTCTGTTCAGTACACTCATAGACAAAAACACCTCTCTGCATTCCCAGCAACGGCGCAGTCCTCCAGTCCACTTTGTTCATTTGGGACGTCATGCTCACGTGACGGCTGACGTACATAGAGGATCGTTGGGGCAAGGAGTATGCGAGGGAGAAAAACGAAACCGGATGTCTTCAGAGGAGTATTTTTTATTCGATATCTCGAAAACCACGCCATTTTGTGAGCTGAAACTTTCCACCCAGCATGTAAGCCTCCGTGGCAGCTGGAAAAAATCAACTTCCGGTTTTCCCGGACTGTCCATTTAAAGGGTTAGGTGTGACGTGTTTAATGATGCATGCGAATTGTGGGTCAGCAGCCTGGAGGGAAGAAAGGCTCCGTACGGGTTTCTACGGCCGGAGATAATGGCCGCTTTGTTAGAGTGTGGAGGGGATTATGTGAACGGAGTGATCTTGGCTCCAGGGCGCTTATAGAAAAATGGGAGGCTCACGAACACGTTGATGAAACGGGACAACAGGCAAGACGTGGCAAACATAGCGAAAGATAAGGAGGTTAGGGGTTACGTGGGGGAAAATTCCAGAGCCAGCAAAGTTTTTTTTAAATATTTGTAGTACAAAGTTGTGGCATGCAATAAAGGAAGCAAAAACCAGTGGCCATGCAGAACATAACAGATGATAACCGAGATAGAAGGAAAAAGCATATTTTATTTGTGAAGTGTTTCTAGGGTGCCTTGTGATTTGTTGATACCGTGCGGGTGAAAAGCCTTAAACTTGTATATGAGATAACACTCCCTAGCACGTCTGTGACGTGTGGATCTAATCCCTGTTTCTAGAGTATATTGTTTAATGTTGTCAAAATTGTGACCAGGAACGTTTAAGTGCTTGGCGACTGCTTTGGGGAGTTCCCCAAACCCCCTTTGGGGAGGAACTCCCCAAAGCAGTCGCTGATCACTTTAACGTTCAGTCACAAATCTGTCACTACTGCCTGGAGCCACGACCACCATACCGTTCACATAATCCCCTCCACACTCTAACAAAGCGGCTATTCACTGCGGCCGTAGAAATCCGTCCGGACCCTTTCTTCACTCCGGGCTGTTGACCCACAATTCGCATGCACCTTTAAACACGTCACACCTAACCCTTTAAACACCCTGCCCTATGATGAGGACGGCGCTCAGAAGAAGAACAGTCGCTGTTCGAAATATCGGCGGCTTCTGTCCTGAGGAAACTCCCTTCCTATGTACAGTACCTGTTCTTCCTCGGTAAGAAATGCAATTGCTTTTCTTTGTGAGCTGTTCGGTCCTGGCGTCTCAGGCACGTTGCCAGCTTTTATGATTCACCCTGTCTCTTTTGTATATTTTTTGCACTTTCAACGCCGTGCATATTCTTCAGTGTGGAAAATTTGTGCTTAAAACGCCATACTCACTGTCCGTTGTGGGGAAACGGGCAACAAACGAAGAATCATAAATCGTTGCCAGGCCGTGAGACAATTGAGTATGAATATGAGGGACGCCCAAGGGTTGCTTAGGCCTCTATCTTTGTACACGCTTGGAGCAATACAGGCTGGCCAGTGCTTGGCAAGTCATTGGCCAGGGTACAGATCCGCATCAAGAAACAAACCTGTTGGCCGATGATGTACCAGGTCGGCCGACAACATTCAATGTACACAATGCATGCAACACCTGGGCGTGGCTTACAGAGTCATAAGCATTCTTGATGTCTAAAAAGACAGCGGCAGTTAGCCGGCCACATCCACACTCGTGCTCAATGCTCGATACCAGGTCAAGAACTCAGTCCATAGTGCATCGGGATTTCCTAAAACCGCCCATCTCCTGAGGCAGAAGTGCGTTTGCCTCTAGATTAAATTTGAAATTTCTGAAAGCAGACGCGGATTTGAAAAACTTAGGAGAGCCGAATCGGATCGTCGGAATTGAATTCCAGAGGAACAAGAAAGAAAGGAGCATTAGTATCAGCCAGGAGCGATACATCAATCAAGTATTACATCAATGCCACATGGATGGTAAGCCAGTGAACACGCCGCTGGAAATCTAACACCAGGACATGGAGAACAGTGCCGCACTGCAGGAGAAACCGAACGTTCCCTATCAAAGCTTGATTCGCATCCTTGTGCAAGGAACAAGGCCAGACATTGCGTATGCAGTAGACCACCTCAGCCAGTTTAATTCATGTTTCTCCATCCACCACTGGAAAATGGCAAAGAGGCTGTTGAGGAATCTTAAAGGAACGAAGGACGCATGTCTGACGTACAAGGCAAACAGAAGTCAGATTATTGGCTACTCGGATGCTTGGAACACAGATATGAAGAACGGGAACTCACGCTGTGGATACGTTTTCGTGATGTCGGGAGCTGCGATCTCCTGGAAATCAACGAAGCAAGACATCATAGCACTATCGTCATGCGAGTCACAGTACGTGGCTCTTTGTGAAAAACGAAAAATGGCTTAGAATGTTTCTTGGAGAGCTGGGTTTACGTCACCTCCGCGGTGTAGGCACACAGCTACGCTGTGATAACCAGTCTGCGATACGACTCTCCGAAAACCCAAGTCAACATCAGAGGTCGAAGCACATAAGCCTTAAGAATAATTATTTGCAAGACACGCGATGGAAGAAGGAACTTTTCACGTCTCGTTCGTGCCAACTACATACGTGGTAGCGGACTCGCTGACGAAGTCTGTTTCTCATGTGAAGAACTGTTTTTGTGTGGGGAATTTATGACTTCCGATTGTTCGTAACTTGTGCACGAGCGCGAGTGGGATTATTTCTTGGTGATGTGATGTGATGTGATGTGAATAAAGAAAAAAATGGGGATGTAAGTTTCGACGAAGTCAAACTGGCTACCCCAGTACACTTAATACAGAAAGTTCAACCTGATGATGAGATGATGAAAACGCAAAAGGATGATGTCCAGAGACGAACAGAGATGATAATTGAGTTCAACATGTAGGTCAAAAGTTCAAGAGCTGCGCCCAAGTTAGAGTAAAGTGGCGGAATCACCGGGGGCACACACAGGACACATCACACATTCACCGTGTCATAGGATGTCCATAAGCCCGGTTGCATGCAAAAAGTCTTCAAGTGCCCTTAGCGCCTTGTCGGACGAAGGAGGACCTAATAGTTTCGTGATGTCGAAGGCTCGGGAGTCCAAACGAGAGAGGCTTGTCTCTAATGCCCTTCGAGCATCGACGTACTTCTGACACCTGAGAAGGATGTGTTCAACATCCTCTACAACGCCACACTCACTACAGTTCGGAGAGTCTCGCTTTCCGATTTTGAAGAGGAGACGTGCGCTGTACGGTACATTGAGCCGTAGCCTATGTAGGACAGTTGTCGTTTGTCGCGTAAAGGAAGGTGGTACTCGAAAGCGTAACCCTGGGTCGACCTTATACAGAAGCGAATCCCGAGCCGATCCTGTTAACCAGGAGGTATTGCACATTCTTTGTTTTAACTCGTTCAGCATTCGCCCCGCGTCACCCTTGGTGAAATAAATGGGCAACACCTGGGCGCGCCTTAGTTGAAGAGCCCGGCGTGCAGCAGCGTCCACAGCCTCGTTACCTGCAATGCCACAGTGGCTAGGGATCCACTGCATTTGGATGTCATGACCTTTTAAAACTGCTGCATGGTGTGCGTGTAAGACATCTTGTGCTGGTGTCGCCAGAGATCCCGTAGTAAACATGGTAGCTAGGGTCTGTAACGCACATTTTGAGTCGCTATAGATGGTCCAGCGAGCAGCTGAAGATTGTGAGTTGATGAAACTTATTGCCAAGAGGACTCCATAAAGTTCAGCGGCCGTTGCAGAGGTGACGTGAGACAGCCGCACCGCTCTCTCAATATTCGCCTCCGGGATAACAAATGCACACGAAGAGCCGGATGATGTCGTAGAGGCATCCGTGAAAATCTGCATCCTGCCTGCAGAGCTGTTTAGTAGCTCAAGACTGAACTGACGAAGAACATGCGTTGGTATATCCTTCTTTCCCGGGAGACCAGGCACACTAGTTCTTACGTCAGGAGGGTGCAGGACCCATGTTGGGATATCTGGTAATGCATGTGGCTTGTGTTTCGGAATAAGACCACGTTGTGTCTGGATAGCTTGGGTAAAAGAAGAGTGGTGACGCCTCATAATGGCTCGAAGCTGAGGATGGCGATGGTGACGCGTTGCCAACCGCACGTAGTGGCGGAACGTTTCTTGCATCCTGAGAGCTGATACAGGTGGTTCCCGTGCTTCTGCCATGGCTAAAGCGTTTGACGTTGCTCGAGGAAGGCCAAGACAGAGCTTGACGCCCTTTGCTAGGATAGACTCTAACACCTTCTCTGTGGTAACAGGGAGGTTGTGTAGCAAGGGGATGTGATGCGCAACCATCTGACTTATAAGAGATCGGTGAACGCTGAGCATTGCCCGAGGAGATGTGCCCCACCGGGAACCGCATAAGTAACGAAGGACATTAAGACGACTCTCAGCTCTTGCTTTTAGACAGCGCACCTCCGCTACCCATGACAAACTCCGGTCGAGAGTAACGCCGAGAAAGCGGTGATGTGGTACACGACGTACCTGATGATGACCAATTTGTAGCTGAAATCTTTTCTTGGGAATCTATTTCTTGGGATTATATTATTTCTAATTATTTCTTGGGAAATCATAGTTGACAATGGCGTGAATGCCATCTTCGCACTCATTATCAGAGAGTCACCAGATGCACATAGTGAATCACCCCTTTTGTCCATTGTATTTTTCTGTCAACAGGCAATTGATAGCACTGTGTAGTCAAGTGCTTAAAGTTATCTGGCTTTCAGCAATGGTGGGTTCACGTGAGGTGTTACAAACAGTCACAAGGGGGACCGTTCAAGTGTTCGCAGAATAATGGACGAAAAATAGCACGATTTCTATGAAGACCGGTTTCAAAGTAGAATGGGAGCGTGGAGTGCCCGTTGACCCAGCAAAATCAGCCCTCCGTTCACGAACAGGTAACGTTTCTGGAAAATCCGTCATTAATCGAGGTGTGAAATGAGGAAGGGGATTTGTCGGAATGAGGGCACCGTTCATAAAACGAGGGAATTCATAAATCGAGGGTTAATTGACTGTGCTCCAGAGATCCGCTTCTCAATTTGCTCTCATTCGATTTGAACAACGTAATGAGACGGACTCGAACGATGTTCATTTATTCCGTTACATGCCAGTAACCCAGAAGCCATGTACGTCAAAAGAATGTCCACTCCGTATTAGGATATGGGAAGCCAATTTACTGTTGGTCTTGTCCGATCTGCGTCGCTTTTTACTTATTTTGCTTATTGTTTTTTTTTTTAACTCCCTCAGCTGGATAAGTGTCTTCGATTGTGTTTTTGCTTTTCTATATTTCCCTTTCTCCCTTCCTTTCTACTGGTATATATACGTCCTGTTGTACGGCTACTCTTTAACCTCATGAAGTGCAGGCTCTGCTCTCTAACACATTTCCCCTCCAAAAATAAACTCGTGTCGTCGGCGCATGCTATTATCTTAATATCATCAGATAAGGTGAACAGGTCGTTGATATAAATGATGAAGAGCAAGGGGCCCTAAAATGCTGCCTTGGGGAACACCTGTTGTTATGTGATGTGTACTAGAACGGTGGCCCTGGATGTCAACGAGCTGCTTACGATATTGCAGGTAGGTACGTATAAGTTTCAGTGTAACACCTCTGATACCATAATATTCTAGCTTTATGAGAAGGGCATCATGATTTAGCAAGTCGAACGCTTTTGTGTAATCAATAAACACACTTAAAGTTACAAGCTTATTTTCAATTCCGAAGAGAAGGTGTTCTTTCTGGGTTAAAAGGGCGAGTTCCGCGGATCTCTGTCTTCTGAACCCATACTGGGACTCTGAAAGCAGAGAGTTTCTTTTTTTTTTTTTTTGAGAAAAGAAACCATCCTTGCATGAATTAATTTCTCCAAACCTTTTGAAAAAATTGGTAAGATGGATATAGGTCTATAATTTTTTAGCTCATTTACGTCACCACCTTTGTGCAGTACAATGACCTTTGCGATTTGCATTTCTTTCGGAAACTCACCGGTTTCGAGTACTAAATTGTAAATAAATGATAGAACAGGCGCAATAACATCAAGTATGAATTTAATTGGTCGTATTTGAAAACCGTCTTTGTCGCATTTGTTGCTGTTTTTAAGGTTCCTAAAAAAAAGAGAATACCTCTTGTTAATCAGTTGGAGATAAGAAGAAACCTTGGCTTGGACTCGGCACAAAATGTGCTGTAGGGTGGTTGGAACTAGTACAAGAAACATTAGGTGGCGAGTTTGATTGGGAGACGAAGAAAGTGTTAAATTTTTCTGCAAGCTCTATGCCGTTCATGATCGTACCTCCTATAGTTATTTCCTGTAGGGATCTGTCTTCATGAGTGTACAGTGATTTAAGACTCCTCCATGCCAGACTTGGCTTCTGGGCTTGTATTTTCAAAAACAGAGTTGTAATACGTCTTTGTGGCACTACGTAACTACGAGTTCACACTGTTCCGATACTTTTTAAACCTGACACGATCATCAGCTGACCTTGTTTTAATAAATTTTCTGTAACGCCTATTTCTAATGTTTATCATGTTTGTTAGTTCCTTCGTCATCCATGGTTTACGAAGTTTAGAAGATACCCTGTAAGGTGCTATTGGAAAATGCTTACCGTACAATTCTCGAAACTTACAAAGGAATTGCATGTATGCCCTCTTTGCAGTGCTTTCCTGGAAAACGTGTTCCCGTGAGACTGACAGCATGTCTATACGGAAAGCCTCGAGTGACAACAGTCGATAGGCCGGTGTAACACGTGCTCATGGTTTTTAGACTTCTTTTTAGGTGAAGGTATCATTGCGACAACCGGCAGGTGATCACTGATGTCTACACTGATGACGAAAGTAGAAGTATCAAGTTCGTTTGTGATGAATAGATCAAGCAACGTTGCTGCACTATCAGTGATCCGGGTAGGAATTTGAATGATGTTACTGAAACCGTTCACATCTAGTAGCATTTGGAGGCGCGTTTGGTGACAAGATTTTCCAAGCATATCAATGTTAAAGGTGCCCCCCATAACAAGTGCATAATTGTTATTGGTCACATACAAAAACACCTGCTCAAGAAAAGCAAACAAGGCCTCAGTATTGCCAGTAGGTGTCCTGTATACAACAGAAAACACGTGTTTGTCAGTTGGAATTGTCACAATCTCAAAATCACCAACACAAAGGGTGAATTCATCGACAAATGACGGTCTCTTGATAACTTTCTGGTCATGCAGCTCCGTCGAAAAGTTGGCCTAGGGACAACGGGAGCCGCGTGGTGGCGCCGCGATCGGAACGCGGTAGAATCTCCCGCTCGGGCAAGTCATGGGAACGGCAGACGCAGTGTTGTTTTTGCGCTTTTCCAGACATCCTACGAGAAAATTATTTGTTGCAATGGTTTCCTGATACGTTGCAGCAACTATAATCGAATAATCGTTTTCTGTTTGGCATTATTTTATGCGGAAAGCTGCTGCCGACCACTTCGAGTGGCATTGATGTATTATTGCGAGTCTCCTATCGTTTGAACACCAAGTCTCCGTCAGCATGATGACATCCAGGCTATTTCTAAACTGGCTGAAAAAGAAGTCTAATTCGTCTGTCTTGCTCACGACTGATCTCGCGTTTAGATGTAGGCAATTCAGATGTGGCAGTTTCAGTTTCGATAAATGTTTACAGAGGTAGGATACAGTACAGAGTCACAAGACTTGTCATATTAATTATGATCTACAACACATAAAACAGGAAGAGACAAAAAAAAAAACCTAACAAATTCGTGTGAGATCAGTTTCGTCTCTGATGTGAGTCATGGGTGATCCATCCTCCTTACGTGTGTAAATTCTACCCTCTCGACTCCACACGTATCTCCAGTTTTTCTCTTTTTTCTTTGCAACAGTTTGACCCAACAACTTTTTCAACGTCGAGCATAAATGTTCGTTTATGAATATGGGCTGTCGTGCGCAGTGACCCAGATCTGCAGTTGTCAGCCGTGTTTTTCTCGCCTTGTGTAGAAAGTCATCACGTTTGTCTCTTCGCGCAAACTGGACAATCCTATTGCTCCCCTCTGCACTTTTTGCACTGGGGACACGATGACAGGCTACTATGTCCTCGCGTGACACCGGCTGCGAAACTTTATCTCCAATTGAGATTATAATATGATTAATTATGATTATGATGATTATGAAAAAGGCAGGGAGTACGAGACCGTCCCTTTAAACATATACGCTGGCCCGTTACAGTTGTTCAACTTTTAATTACGCTTCAAGTGGGTCGTCCTTCCGTTATCTATGAAGTGTGGATGTTGGGGGTGGATGTGTTCGCTGGCCGGGGGGGGGGGGGGTTGGCAGCGCGGCGGGCTGGGGACCGCAGGGTGAGTTTTTGGTATTGTCCGGTGTGCTTCGCTGTTTACTTATTTTACTTCTTGTTTTTTCAACTCCCTCAGCTGGATAAGAGTCTTCGATTGTGTTTTTGCTTTTCTATTTCCCTTTCTCCCTTCCTTTCTACTGGTATATATACTCACTGTTGCACGGCTACTCTTTAACCTCATGAAGTGCAGGCTCTGCACGAAAGCCTTGTTTTACATTCCCTCAGTCTACTCTAGTATCGCTAATTCCTTTACATTTAGGATACGATACTCTTTACGTTGCAATTCGTTTAATTTATGCCATTTGAATATGTGCAAAAAAAGAAGCAACATCCTGTATATTGGTGAAACATCAAACTCCATGCGGGAAAGATTTTACGGCCATAAATCCCCAAAATACTCAATAATCTCCCCACCCCTGTATCGACACACTGCAATGCATCGGCACATGACTTTAACACGCAACTATCAATTGCTTGATGTACTCATTGAATCCGAATATACAGATGGCATAAAACGTAAAAAAAAAAAAGAAGGAAATCGCGAATCCTCCCTGATCTCTAAATTTTGTTCCCTGCAGCCACATGGGTTAGACATATACGCTGGCCGTTATAGTTGTTCATTTTTTAATTATGTTTGAAGTAAGTCGTCCTCCCATTATCCATGAAGTGTGGATGCTGAGGGTGGATGTGCCTGGAGACCGAGGAGGGGGTAACGCGACCGGCTGGGGACCGCAGAGCGACATTTGTGCCTTGCCCGAAACTCCCGGAGCAGAGGGAGCATCGGAAGGATCACCTTGCGTTTTTCGGCTGTGAATTTTCCCCTTTTACGTGCCTGTGACACATGACCCTGTGTTGGAGTTGCTGGTCTTGTCCAGTCTCCTTGGCGTTTTACTTATTGTTGTTTCAGCTCTCTCGGCTAGAGGAGTGTCTTCGATACGTATTTTGCGTTAATATCTTTCTTCGATATTACCCTCCTTTCCTCCCTTTCTGCTGGTATGTATACGCCCAGCACTATGGATACTCTTTAACCCGATGACGTGCAGGCTCTGATCCAAAGTTTTGTTAATTTTGATTGTGATAAAGTGTTCCCACTCGCTTTACCTTCCTTCACTGTATACCCAAACAAAGTTAAAATGCTTCTCCCGTGGGACTGCAGTAAAGTGCAGTTAATTGGCTTCCCATATTCTAATAAGGACTGGACATTCTTTGGACGTACATGGCTTCTGGGTTACTGGCATGTAACGGAATAAATGACCATCGTTCGAGTCCGTCTCATTACGTTGTTCAAATCGAATGAAAGCAAATTGAGAAGCGGATCTCTGGACCACAGTCAATTAACCCTCCATTTATGAATTCCCTCGTTTTATGAACGGTTCCGACAAATCCCCTTCCTCATTTCTCACCTCGATTAAAGTCGGATTTTCCGGAAATGTTACCCGTTCATCAACCGAGGGCTGATTTTGCTGGGTCAACGGGCACTCCACGCTCCCATTCTACTTTGAAACCGGTTGCCATAGAAATCGTGCTATTTTTCGTCCATTATTCTGCTGACACGTGAACGGCCCCCCTTGTGACAGTTTGTAACACCTCACGTGAACCCATCACTGCTGAAAGCCAGATAAAGCTAAGCACGTGAGTACACAGTGCTATCTATAGCCTGTTGACGGAAAAATATAATGGACAAAAGGATGATTCACTATCTGCATCTGCTGACTCTCTGTTAATCTGTGCGAAGATGGGATTCACGCCATTGTCAAGTACGATTTTCCAAGAATTAATTACTGGTCGTTGCCTGCATGTGATCAGTCCTGTTCTGTGAAAGTGGGTCTGGTACAAATATTCTAGAGCTGTACCACCCGCGACAAAAGTACTGGTCAGAATTTGAATCTTACGAAATATAACATTTATGCGGATCTGAGCATAAGCTAGTGGATTGATTCCCGCTCTTCTTTGCGCTTTGTAGTGTGCGCATACTCTGCATTAATTTGCATACTTGACAAGCTCTGTCATTGCGTGAGTGGCAACCTATTGTAGTGGTAACCGATTTGCTGATATTTGAATGCATTAAGCCGTCGTAGAAATTCCGAGCACGCCTACAAGTTACCCGTCGGGAGTGTTCCGGTATGACTTCCTTAGTTCTGTCGGGTTGGAGAATAATGCGGTAATGGCGGTTCAGTGTATTAGTGAGCATATGGATAATACTGCCAAAACTTTCAGTTAGGTTAATGAGTGGGGATTTTTTTTACGGGTGGTGGCTCTTTGGATATTTGTGGACTGTTCGCTGTGCTTATCATTGGACAACTATTGAAAGACAGGTATTGTTCCGAATAAGTTAGCTTACCATAGAAGTTAGTACAAAAGCTACCGTCACAAATATTTACCTCTACAACAAAGAAATTGACGGTTTCAGCCTTATACGAATGGGTGAATTTTATGGTAGAATGCACGTTATTGAGATCGTGAATGAATATTATAATGTCTAAACCTAACGTGTCCATATCATAAATATGTCGTCGAGGAAGGGAGATTGGTTTCTATATGGGTGACCCGTTAGATATCTTTGTTGGCAGTTCCAACCGACGAGACTTATTGCTACGGAATTGATGATAAATAAAACGCACGTTCGGAAGTGCTTGGTGCAAGTACCCTCGTGCCACGCTGGCGCATGCATTTATTACATGCATTTTTTTTTCACCCAAATCAAAACGACGGTAACGAACATTTGAACCGGTGCTAGAGCGCGCCATCAGCATACTCCCACTCGCGCTCGTGCACAAGTTACGAATAATGGAAAGTCAAACATTCCCCGCACAAAAAAGAGCTCTTGACATGAGAAACAGACTTCGTCAACGAGTCCGCTACCATTTCTGTAGTTGGCACGAACGAGACGTGAAAAGTTTCTTCTACTATCTCGTGTCTTGCTAATAATTATTCTTAATAGGACATACCACCCCCTGTTTTCTATGTGAACTTTGCATAGGTTTTGTGGCTGAACTACGAGACAGATCGGAATGCGGAAACTTTCATTGGAAAGGTGACGTCAAGATCTCTTAACTCTGGGAACTGAAATATCGCTCTAGCGTTGTAATTTTCTTAAAAAAAGAAAAAGAAATGAATTTTGTCGGTACAGCTTCAAAAAATCCAAATAAATAAATGAAAGCAAATAAAAACAATCCGCTTCTGAGATTAACCGAGGACATGTTTCAGGATTCAAATCACTCGTTTTTTTTTTGTGTGTGTTTTTAGCATTCTGTTTTTCCAAAAAAGAATTAAAAATGAGTACAGGCGTGCATCCAAGGCGTTTACCACTGATTCCGGAAGATGGCGCCGTCCGCTCGCAGCGCCCGACCGGAGTCCGCCTGTAAGCCTCCGCGTATTGCGCAGCAGTTGATCGGCGTCCGTGGTTTCGGTTCGTTCTGAAGTGACCAATTCGTGGCTAAGTTACGCGTTTTTTTTCACTTTCTTGTCCTGTTCATTTGCTCTCTGTCCCTGTGTGTTTTCTGCGTGTTCATAGTATTTACCCATTATGGCTCGAAGTCACGTCTACGGACAACGGAAATGCAAGGAGAAGGACTTTGCGAATTTATGTGGTAGAGGCAGGCTTGTGACGGAGCCTGCGGATTTGAGAGATTTCGGTAATGCAGGATGCTCCAGCCGTGCTGTTCCGAGTGATCATTGCACTTCGACGACTCCACATCGCGCAGATACCCTTGTAGGCTCAACCTTTCGTGGTAGTGTTGTTCCTCAAACTGTAAGTGATGCCGGTCGGAATGCTTGTTTCGCTTCGAGCACAAGCGAAATTCGTCCTTCAAATTCGTCATTTGCTGATTCAGCTGAGGCAGATAATGTAGTCCCCTGCAGTCCAGGTTGTGACGAGCTTGCCGGTTCCAGAGCAAGTCCGTTCAAATCACTGCCGCTGTTACACCCAGTCGATCTCCATCTTTCGATACTGGCAATGTTCACCAGACACAGAGTCAGCGCACAAGCAGTGTGAATGGTCGCCGTATAGTGGAGATTGATCACTTCTTCTCGTCTTTGCAAAGTTTGTCGGTACATAGTCCGTTTGGTTGCGGCCTGGCTGACATCGAAATTGTATCAGAACATCGGCGAGGTCTGTGTAGCTCTTTCAGTTTGAAGTGCAGGATGTGTCTGAGGAAAGATGTAGTCACAACGGAGGCATCAGTTGATCAACTTGTTCAACAACGCATGGACGTCAATTCCTTAGCAGTTAAGGTATCGTGTCTATAGGTTCTGGTTTCTCAGGTCTTCTCGAGCTCCTAGGTGCTCTGGACATACCCGGCATGGCTAGTAGCACGTACAGTAAGTATCAGGATATTGTTGCTAAAGGAATCGACAAAACAGCTTGGGAAGAAATAAGAAAAGCAGGCATTGAGGAAGCTCGGTTAGCTAGGGAGGCTGGGGACGTCGATGCTGACGGTTTTCCTATAATTACGGTCGTTGCCGATGGTGCTTGGTGCAAACGTTCATACAAGAACAAGTACGACGCTCTTTCTGGCTGGTAAGTAAATATTGTTATCTACACTAAATAAAGGTGCCCGAAAAAGGAGAATTTATCTTGCACACCGCTTGGCAGACGGGATATACAGGAAGTGTGTGCCCACCATTTGTGGAAAGAACACTATGAGCATTTATTTGGAGGAAAAAGTTGACCCCTCTGGTGCTAGTAGTGGCACTGCTGTCTTTTGGTAAACACACTTACTAGAGTGGTATACATCCTGTGGCATTAGTTTGTACGATACGCGTACAGATGCATAATTCCTGGAAACATAGTCATTGGGGGTAGAGTTTTGTGGAATACAATCCTGACATTTTTTCGTTTTTGCAGGCTGTAATTGTTGGGTACCGCACAAAGAAAGTACTGTTCCTAGGCGTCCGGAACAAATTTTGTACACTGTGCGCAAGTTGCAAGGCAGGGCGAGCCCAAAAAAGCATCTGTGCTTCAAGAACTGGGACAGCAGCTCTACCAGTATGGAGAAGGATATCGTCGTTGAAGGCTTCAGGCGCAGCATTGAGTTGCACGGGGTAAAGTACTTGCAGTTGATCGCTGACGGTAATTCGAGCACATACAAGTCAATTCTTGAAGCTGCACCGTACCAGCATCAGGTAGTTCAGAAGATAGAATGTCGCAACCACCTTCTTCGAAACTATGTAAGTCGTCTTCGAGATATTGCTTTGGCAAAGAGAACAACCCCCATTCCCCCATCGCTGAAGAAGCTACTTCTCGATAATGCTGTTCGACTAAGAGTTGGAGTTGCTAGGGCTATTCACTATCGCAAAGAGCAGGCCGAGTTCAGCCAACAAGATCAGATTCGGAACCTGGTGGCTGATATCCGTAATGGGCCACTCCATGTGTTCGGCGACCACGCAAAATGTGCGGGTTACTTTTGCAGTGGTCCAAAAGAAGGGGAAGTCAATCACGTCCCAGAGCTCAGGAAATGCGGACTTTTCAATGAAATCCTTGTAGCGATGAGTCGTTTGGCAAACAATGGTAGCAGCTTGATCCTTGACGTTAACAATAATGCTGCAGAACATTTCAATTCTCTCGTTGCAAAGTTTTCTGGCGGTAAAAGAATAAACTTTTCCCAGCGGGGATCATGCGGAATGCGGGCTTCAGGAGCTGTCGTGTCTTTCAACTCTAAGCAGTACCATCGTGCTGTACATAAGGCAGTGTACAACACCAGCCCTGGGAAGTATGCAAAAATTATGCTGAAGCGTAAAGCAGCTGTTCGTGCTGCTTGCATAAGGCATCGGAGTTCTGGGGCTGCTCGCTGTAAGCGTTCACTTGAAGGTGCGCCTTGCAAGCGTGCTTCCAGCGACAACCACTATGGTTCCATAGTGGATGCTCCAGACATGAACCACGATGACTATGTTGAAGCTGCTGCGGCGTACAAGGATTCCCTTGTGCTCTCCAAACCAGATGCGGAGCAGCTCGAGGCTGATACTCGAGGTCAAGAAGGGAGAACTTTGTGGATGCAGGAGAGGCGAAAGCGACTCACCGCTTCTAATTTTGGCAAGGTATGCAAGATGCGAGATGCAACGAGCAGTGCAAGTACTGTTCGTTCCTTGCTCTATGGTCATTTTGACACTGAGGCTCTCCGATAAGGCTCCGATATGGTCGCGACACTGAGCCCATTGCAATTGCTAAGCTGCAGGATGAGTTAGGGGTGACTGTTTCACCATGCGGCCTTGTTGTTGATCGGGAGTTTGCATACCTTGCTGCAACACCTGATGGGCTTGTCGGTGACGACACTGTCGTGGAAGTGAAGTGCCCTTATTCGGCTCGGTCCCTTACCCCTGTGGAGGGAGTGCGGGCAAAAAAAAAATCACCTTTTGCACTATTGATAACCCTGGTAATATTTCGTTGAAGGAAAACCATGACTACCACTATCAGGTGCAGGGACAGCTCCACATCACTCGACGTCAGTTTTGTCTTTTTGTCGTATATTCTGGTGAGGAAATTTTTGTCCAGAAGATCGAGAGAAATGATGGCTTCTGGAGCAAAATGATTGGCCACCTTCAACTGTTCTACTCGCATAGCCTTCTACCGGAGTTGGTTGACCCTCGTCAGTCCCGTGGGCTGCAGCTCAGAGATAACAAGAAGAGTGACCATCAGGTTGCCTCGCTCTGTGATGCCGCCAAGACAACTTCCAATCAGGGCGATTCATCCTGAAAGAGACGGAAGACTGGTAAAGATAACTAACCTGCCGCTGTTCTGTAATTATGGCTAGACTGTGGATTTACGTGTCATTTAGTTTGTGCGGCTCCACCTTTGCCAAGTGTTTTAATGCATATTCATCCATTTTGCTTCATAATTTACTGAATGTGTTTCCATATACATGTCTTCGACTTTGGCTCAGGCTGCATATCTTCACGTTTGTGTTTCATATTTAAGTTACCTTTTTTTCCATTTTTACTGTGCATATCTGTGCATATTTTTCAATTTTCCTAAATATTTATATTAATATATTTCTATGTATAAATCCACAGACTAGTCGTGGGATGCTTGTCATATTTTAAACATGGCGTAAGAGTGAGAAATCTGAATCCAGCCATCAGCACGTGAGGATCTAAGTATGAGAATGGTGCACAATCTCCCAACCGTAGAACCGTCTTCCCCAGCATTGTTGAAACACGTTCACACGTTGATGCTATATGTGTGAGGCCATCATGGTATTCTGCCTTGGCTTGAGTGTATGAAGATATAGCAAAGCTGTCCCCAAACCGTCGTTCTTCCCAGGCATGGTTGAAACACGTCCACACGTTGATGCTATATGTGTGAGGCCATCATGGTATTCTGCCTTGGCTTGAGTGTATGAAGATATAGCAAAGCTGTCCCCAAACCGTCGTTCATCCCAGGCATGGTTGAAACACGTCCACACGTTCGTGCTATATGTGTGAGGCCATCATGGTATTCTACCTTGGCTTGAGTGTATGAAAATTGTGGAAAGAAACATGAATGGTATTCCTAGCACTTTTGAAGCTGCACGAGCCTGTTCAGATGTCGACATCCTGAGTATGAATCCATTTTGATATTTTGACAAGGTCGGTAACTATCATAATTGTGCACCAACTGTCGCCAGTTCCCTGCATTGTTGAGCACGAGCAACATCCCAACATGTCCCTCTGCGTTACGTCGTCTTGCCATCTTGCCTTTACTTGGGTGTCATTTCAACATATGAAAATTGCCTTTTCAGATTCAGGTATCCAGTACTACTGCAAATATGAGGGCCAGACGCCCAAAGGTCAAACTTCCTAAGTGTTACTGTCTTTATCTGTCATTTGAAAATGATTATGAGGCACCTGCCCTTGCCAGTGTTGTACCTGGTTCAGCATTATGTGACCAATGATGAATGGTGCCCTGTTGGACATTTTTTTTTCCATAAACACACACTCTGAGGCCTTAGCTGCCAACTGACAAGCATGGCAAAACACGTTCCAAGTTTTTACTATTCCCATATTATGAATCTGGCTCTGTCCACCAGGATGCTATATGTTGATGCAGTGTGTGCGAGACCTTCATGTCAAAGTGCGCCTACATGCAGCGGACTGTATGGTACTTCATTATGTGTGTATGCCACATCGCCAATGATGAAATGTGCTGTTGGATACTGTATCCACGAATGAACATTCTGAGGCTACAAGCATGAGCTGATACGCATAAGTAATGCAGAAAACGTGACGATGTATACATGCTGCGTTCCTCAATAAAATATCTCCAATCTACCAATAGTGAACACATGCTACTGATTCCTCTTTAATCTTTCGGGTGCTGGCTGTCTAGGATTTTCTGCTTGCAGGAATCAACCAGTGGTTACTAACGATGGCTATTGGTCACCTTGACCAGTTTTCATCTGAAGAAAAACTTGAGACCGGGGGAACGCTGCAAACACATCTGTACGGACCACAATACGAATTTGAGGAGAAATACATTTTTCCCCTTGAAAAGCTTGCTATGAAGCGTAATATATTTTATTAACCAAAACATATCGCACGAGTTGCACCCGTAGGAAAATACCCAGCCATCTCATTCAGGCTACAGTGGGCATCAGTGACTCGCACTCATAGTGGCAAGCAACGCAGTAGTCTTTCAATTTCAAATTTCACATGCATTATCATGCACTACCTCGCTGTGTTTTGAGTTTCTGCTCCAGGAAATATCACGGGGAGGGGGGCATATGTGCCCTGGACCAACTTCTAAGGAAACTACTGGTCTCAGGGTGCCTAGGGTAACGAGCAGACAGCCCAGCAGGAAGCTGGCAGACAGCATGAAGCCATTACAAAATCGCCATCGGAATGATGATAGTTGTTTACAAAATTTTATCGGGCGGGTCTTGCGTAAGATGTGGGCCATTTGTACACTAATCATGGGGCAAAGTATGCGATGGCAGGAGGAACAGGCTAGAAAAAGCTTTGGCTACGTTGCTGCTGCTGACAGAAGTGAGCATAGGATTGGGGATCAGATGACGTGGTTGTTATAATACAGCAGGTAATGGTGGTAACATCGTTCTGTGTCGTCATGACATGGCGGCTAAAATGGTGAGCGTTCACCACGGTGAGCGCACAGGCCTGCATGCACTCGTGGGGTGTCCCTTAGCACGACAGTCTTCACGCGACTCCATTGGCTTGAGTACGATGCCACGACGCGGACCCGGTGCTTTCAGCCATGGTCCATAGCGTTTCACGAGGGCTGTGCGGAGGATGCCTGCTAGGCACGATAACCCTCGTCCCCTCGAAATGTGATAGCCATCCCGTGAAAGCATGTTTCACCTCCTTGTTCCTGGTAAAGACCTTGTGCTGGAAAAGATATTTGAACATATATACGGAATGTTTTTGCAAACAGCACTTCACAAAGACAGCAATACAAATAAACCGGAATTCCTGGTAGGCATGTGCCAGTACTTCGTACGCATTTTATTTTCGGAAAAATTGCGCGATAAAAAGCAACTGGAAACTAGCTTTGTGATACTTGAATTACAAACAGGTACCGCATGAAGACCAGCACCTGTTTGTAATTCAAGCACCACAAAGGTAGCCCCAGTTACTTTTTGTCGTACTGTTTTTCCAAAACTAACGAGCATACTGTATAAAATACCTGCCATGACCACCAGGAAGTTCCAGAGTTAGCGTTCGAGAAGCGACTACTCACGTCAATGCTCAACACCGTAGCGTCACCGGCACGGACAGCTAGAATCGTGCACAGCATCGCGTTATATCCCTGAATTGTGCCAGAAAGTTCAGGCCGCCTTGTCAGTGACATCAGCTTATACAGGAATATATGCTCCGCGTAGCCTTTCGCCACCTCAACGGTATCCTGTGATAGAGGACAATTCATGGAAATGAATCTTCCCTGGCGTGTCAGAGGAAATGGGTTTTAGCAGCACAGAGATTGAAACCGTTGCAATCTGTACTTACTGAGACTTCCCGCAAAACAGCTGCGGCACTCTTCCCATCCTGGATATCGTTGCCACTGATATACATGACGATCCAGTCTACTGCTAGGTGCAGTCGATGGATTTTTTCTCTCAGACGGGCCGCTGTAGCTCCGGGATAGCTAAAAGTGACGATTTCCACGTCAGCGTCCACGAACAACCTGTCGCGCGTCATAAACTTCAGCTGGCTACTGCCAACCAACGCGCCTTTCATTGTTTACGTTTCTCTGGGATCACAATGCGTGATGCGGCGAACTGCAAAGTCAGCTGAAAATGAAATCCGCACCCAACCGGACCCGACCAGCAGGGGCTGCGGCGTTTTTGTTTACTTATTATTTGGTATGATCTTCTCTCTTCGTTGTTGTTGCTGTAGTCGTCGCTTGTTTGTGGCCGACCCGCCAGCAGTGCTTGTGCCAGAAACGCTGCCCGCAACAGTCTCGCAACCCGCGCGGGTGTCAATAATATCACCCGCAACCGACCCGCGGGAAACTCCAAGCCGGGATCCGCACCGCAGGATAGAGGGGGTCGTGCAGAACCCTGCACTACGCCTGAAAACTCCGCACTTCGGCTTTCCTCTTGATCAGCGTACTCACTCTGCTTCACGGAGAGAGCGGTGTCGTGTGTACGCGGTTCCTCCTCTCTGGCTTTGTTGAAGGACGCTCCTGCTGTCGAAACGCGCCCACAGCGCCTGTGGGCCCCAACGTGTGTGAGTGCATGTGTGGGGAATTTGGAGTAGCAAGCCGTAGCTATCTGGCTGACATCTCCTAACCCCTATGAAGAAGAAGAACCGAGACCCGTTACACGAACTAGGCATGAAAATGGACACAAACATTCCGCTGTCGAGTCTCATGAAGTCTGTTGACGTACATGCCGCACCATGGTATGTGTTGTCAAGTCCGAACCTGGCACGGGCACGTGTGAAAAACGTAAAGCCCGGCCCGACAAGGCCCGCGCAATGCTGTAAAGGATGAGTGCGAAACCCTATCGAAATTTGCTAGCAGTCCTGTGCGAGCGCACCGGCCTTGAGTTCTATTATGAAATAATGCGAGCCGATTGAGGGAGCGCTTTCACGACACCAATCGACAGCAAGGAACGTCATGGTTCAACTGCGTAAATGTCACTGGCAAGAAAAGCAGGGATGTTTTGCAACGGGATGTTGCACTGTCATATGACCGTCGACAACCCCGCGTCCTTTCTGGATACCGTTGCCTCTGCCAAAAATCGCTGTTGAGCTCAACTGGAGTCCCCCGATACTCTCAGGGACACGTGATCCTGTGACACCACGAAAACTGAAAACTACGATCATCATATCACGAATAGACACCTCCACGGACAGTCTCTGTGTATCGGGTGAAAAGCTTTAGCCCGCTGCTACCGATCAGAGCAATCTTCATCCACGAGAAAGCGAGGTGGTAACGGCGGTACGCGACAGTCACACGGCATGTTCGAGAAATGCCAGTAAAACGTACACACCAAAGAGCAAACGCGAGAAAACCAAATCCACCGCGCAAAAGCAAATCGGGGAAAGGAGGAAATCTAAAAATAAAGGAAACACAACCCAGCTCATAGGTCTCCGCCTGTCACGTGGGCTTGTCGTGTCCTCCAATCAGAGACGCGATGTACTTCTTACAAAGTCGGAGGAGTGAAAAGGGCGCGTGTGGCGCCATCTATCGCAGGAAAAAGTTCATTTTTGAGTTGAGACCTATGTGATATGTCCTCTTTAGGCTTATGTGCTTCGACCTCTGATGTTGACTTGGGTTTTCGGAGAGTCGTATCGCAGACTGGTTGTCACAGCGTAGCTCTGTGGCTACACCGCGGAGGTGATGTAGTCGCAGGTCTCCGAGAAACATTCTAAACCATTTTCCCTCCTTCATGACTTCACAAAGAGCCACGTACTGTGCCTCGCATGACGATAGTGCTATGATGTCTTGCTTCGTTGATTTCCAGGAGATCGCAGCTCCCGACATCACGAAAACGTATCCATCCACAGCGTGATTTCCCGCTCTTCATGTCTGTGTTCCAACTTGCATCCGAGTAGCCAATAATCTGACTTCTGTTTGCCTTAGGTCAGACATGCGTTCTTCGTTCCTTTAATGTACCCCCGGCGTCGGGAACTTGGCGCCCCCATCGCCCGGCAGCAGCCGCAGTAGCCCCCTCCTGTACTCACGGTTGGGTCGCCGCAGGAGGGAGACCCCCACGTACAGCTGTGCGTGGCTGTCCCGTGTCTGGGGAAAAGGGGATCCTGGTGGTTGAGTGGACTCAGAGGTTGGTTTGGACCCTTCGGGGCCCCTCTGGGTAAACAATACACCACTTTGCCCTCTGCTTCCCATAGACGGGTGGTCCTGGAAGGCCCGGCCAGGACTATTCAGCTAGTCGCCATCTCCCTTTTCATTGCTTTCTCTTTCTCTGCTTCTTCAACCCCTGTCTTTCCTTTTTCACCTTCTTTGGCGGCAAGGGTCAACTTTGGGCAGTACTTCTTCCTTTAGAAAACTGCACTCGGGTACAGTGCAGAGGCGGTGTTAATGTGTGGGACACGTTCCCTCGTTGGGCTCCATGGTGTTTCTGCACTGAATCACTTCCTCCACTTTATGGATAACACTCACTCAAAAAACCCTGATCGGCGCCACAAAAGGCACCGCACCGAAGTTCCAACGTTGCAGTTCTTCAAGTCCACTGCAGAACCATGGTTCCCGAAGATCCTGATCCTTCAGGCTGAGGATCAGTAAAAAGCACTAGCTAGTATATCTTCGTTCCTCGTTGCTAAAACTCTTGAACAAATCATTGGTAAAGCATACAATGCAAAAAAATTGAGAACTGGTGACATCCACATTGAGGTACAGAGCAGGCAACAGAGCTCAGCACTGTTGTCGCTAAAGCAAATTGGTGATATTCCAGTCTTAGTGACTGCGCACCGCACGCTCAACACAGTCAGAGGTGTTATCTCTAGTGAGGAGCTACTGCAGTGCTCCGAGACAGAGATCGAGGAGGGTTTAAAAGACCAAGGGGTGATCAGTGCCAAACGAATATCCATCCGCAGGGACAACAAGGAAACACCTACCAGGCACGTCATATTATCTTTCCAGTTGCACACACTCCCCACAGAAATAAAGGCTGGGTATGTAAACTGTCACGTCCGACCTTACATACCCAACCCACGTCGATGTTTCAAGTGCCAAAGATTTGGCCACCATTCCCAAGTGTGCCGTGGACGCATATGCCCCAAGTGCGCGGGTGATGGCAATGACCATACTCCAGAGTCATGTAAGAACACTTTCCGTTGTGTCAACTGCGAAGGCAACCACCCATCCTATTCAAGAAGCTGCCCACGCTTTAGCGATGAAAAAGAAATCTTGAAAATTAAGACTGTACAGCAGCTGACCTACAAAGCAGCGAAAACGCAACTGGAGTTTCAGAAAAAAGGACCTTTCTCTGAAGCGGTGCGCCGGGGAGTGGCATCGCTCAGAGTATCCGTGGGGACCCAAACTTGTGGGCCTCCACTCCACACTCCCCAAACACAAGAAAAGTCTGCGGAGAGTTCACCTCCGCCTGCTGCCGCCACAATCTCTACGGAACTTGATGGAGCGCTTTCAGTTTGGGATGGGCTCACTGGGAGCTCATTCCAGTCTGGCACACACTCAATGGAGCTTGACGACGATGACTGCATGTCGCAGAAATCGTCGTCAAGTCTTCCAAGTACACTGGACCAGAGAGCAAAGAGAAAAGCACACAGGTCGCGGTAGAGGCAAGTCAAAGGAGAAACAGAGGCTTCCCCTGCCAAGGGTCACACCCCCTTGGAGTCCCTTTGCTCTTCCTTATTTCCATTCTAATTATGGGACAGGTATTCCTTCAGTGGAACTGTAGAGGCCTCTACAGTAACATTGATGATGTACACGATCTTTTTCAAAAGTACAGAGCTGTCTGCTTCTGCCTGCAAGAAACATACCTACATAAAGAAAACTTAAACCCTTTCCGTCGCCATAATGTTTTCAGGAAGGACAGGACAGACAGCGCACGTGCATCTGGTGGCGTGGCTGTAGTCCTTCCGCAGTGCATACCTGCAAAACACTTTCCACTCGTTACAGACTTGGAGGCAGTAGCAGTCGAAGTGTGCCTCGACAGGACTTTGAGAGTATGTTCACTCTACCTGCCCCCATCAGTGTTAATAGAGCAAAGAGATTTCGAAAATCTATGCAATGAACTCCCCCAGCCGTTTATGATTTTGGGCGACCTGAATGCCCACAATCCTTCGTGGGGAAGTGCAAAGCTAAATGCACGGGGGAAAATGTTGGAGAGGGTCCTCCTTTCGGGGTCACTCTGCCTCCTGAATACTGGGTTACCTACCTATGCGAACTCTGCAACACAAAATTTCTCTTCCATATACATTTCACTATGTATGATTGTCCAGTTTCTTGACTGGACAGTTAAACAGAATCCTCGGGAGAGTGATCATTTCCCAGTAGTGTTAAAATTTCGTACTCTAGTCAACACTCTGACAACACGCCCTCCCAGATGGAAATTTCAACTGGCCGACTGGGATCAGTTCTCTGAAAAATGTGACGTTTCACTGATTCCTCTTGATACAGTGACAATTGAGGAAGCTAGCAATCTTATCAACGACGTCATCCTTGATGCGGCAATACGATTCATTCCCCAGACTTCTGGTCGTCTCCCAAAGCGACCTAAACCCTGGTGGAATAGTTAATGCGAGGAAACTCGCAAACTTCAAAACCGGGCGTGCGGTACATTTCGGAGGCACCCCACAGCACAAAATCTCTCACTGTTTAAAAAGGCCAGAGCAAAGGCCAGATGGACGCCAAAACAAGCTAAGCGGTCCTCTTGGCGCAACTTTCTTTCTTCCCTGTCCTGTACGCCTTTGTCGCTCTTGTGCCAAAAAAAAAAAACCTCAATCAATCAATCAATCAATCAATCACTGTCCTGTAATACCCGATCCAAAGTGGTGTGGGACAGACTCCGCAAAATCAGAGGGGAACACCTCAGTCGTTCAGTTCCTTTTTTTAGAAGTCAATGGCCAGGCATGCCAAAGCCTAGAAGAACAGGTTAATGTCCTCGGTGAACACTTCGAAAGCATTTCAAGTTCTTCCCACTGTACAAGTGAATTTCTTAAAACTAAACGAAGAGCTGAAAACCAAAAGTTCCGATACATGATGGCGATGGTTCTCCATACAACCAACCATTCACAATTTTACGCTCGTTATTAGCTGCAAAAGCAACTGATCCAGGCCCAGATCGAGTTACATATTCCATGATCGACCACCT
This sequence comes from Ornithodoros turicata, assembly GCF_037126465.1. Lineage (NCBI taxonomy): Eukaryota > Metazoa > Arthropoda > Arachnida > Ixodida > Argasidae > Ornithodoros > Ornithodoros turicata. The sequence goes on from NC_088207.1 coordinate 15,181,929, forward strand.
GCCTGACTTATCAAAAAAATGTTTACTCAAGTTTTTCAACCATGTTTGGATACAGGGCACTTTACCGTCTGCATGGAAGATTGCCACTGTAATACCCCTCCTAAAACCAGGGAAGGAAGCTCCAAATCCAGCCAGTTACCGTCCTATTTCTCTTACGAGCTGCATAGGTAAAACCATTGAGCGAATGGTAAACAACCGACTGATTCACCTCCTAGAAACAAATAATTGTATATCTGAATTCCAGTGCGGTTTCCGAATGGGGTGTTCCACAGTGGATCACCTCATTCGTCAAGAAACAACTATATTCGTGAACCTTTTGTCAGAAGGCAACACTGTTTGTCAGTTTTCTTTGATATGGAAAAAGCGTATGACACCGCATGGCGATACGGTATCCTGCAGGACCTCTATTCCATTGGTGTAAGAGCTCGCCCTTTTAATCTGCCATGATTTAAATGCATTGCTGATTTCCTTCAGCACGGAACATTTAGAGTACAGCTTGGAACTACTTTATCCCGTTCATTTGTGCAAGATAATGGTGTCCCGCAGGGACCCGTTCTTAGTGTGACATTATTCTTGGTTAAAATTAACTCTATAGCAAGTGTCATTCTGCCTTCCATATCGCACTCTTTGTATGCGGATGATGTCCAAATATCATGTTCGGGAAGCTTGTCAAGATGTGAACGACAGATGCAGCTGTGTATAAATAAAATGGCCAAACGGTCCTCACTGAACGGGTTTAAATTCTCCACAGAGAAAACAGTGTGTGTCCACTTTGTGAGAATGAGAGGAGCATTTCCACCACCCACGCTCAAACTTAATGGGCAAGATATACTTGTAAAATCGGGGAGCAAATTTCTTGGTGTCATATTCGACTCTAAGCTCTCCTTCAAGTCTCATATTCAAAACTTGAAGGTGAAGTGCCTCAAATCAAGGAATTTAGTGAAAATCCTCTCTCACAGATCCTGGTGTGCTGACCAGGAAACACTCCGTCGTGTGTATACATCTTGCATTCGCTCGAATATAGATTACGGGTCCGTCGTCTATGGTTCTGCCCGTCAGTCTGTGTTGAAATCCTTAGATACTATTCATCACCAGGGACTCAGGCTCGTTCTCGGTGCTTTCCGAACCTCACCGGTCGAAAGCCTGTATGTCGAATCTCACGAATATTCCTTAAAAAGACGGCGATTTTACCTCGCAGCATCATATGCACTATAAGAATAAGAACTTTTCCGAAACATCCAGCACTCACTTCTGTCACAAGTACACGGTTTAAGCAACTCTTTCTAAACAGACCCTCGGTAGTCCCTCCTTTTTCTATGCGCATTGAGGGGCATGTTCTGGATCACGAGTTTTCTTGCTATAACACCCCAGTTTTGGAGTGTGGTAAAATGCTCCCACCTTGGGAACTACCTTCAAGGTCCGATACTACATTGACAAAGTACAGGAAACAGGAAACTGCTACATCAACACTACAACAGGAATTCGAACACTTGAAGGAAAGTTTTGGAAACCATGTTGAAATTTATACTGATGGGTCAAAGTCCAGCGCAGGAGTGACTTGTGCCATGATTTCTGGAACATGCACAAGGTCACATCGTATAAAAAATATAGCTTCCATTTTTACTGCAGAGGTGTATGCCATTATCCTTGCACTGAACTACATTCTTGGTTGCATAAAATCAGCCATCATATACAGTGATTCCTTGAGCTCCATTAATGCCATTTGTAGCAGACAGAAACAAAAGAATTTCTTTGTGCAACGCGCACAATCCTTGGCCAGCTCTGCAGAGAAGATGGGTTATTCTGTTATCCTGTGCCGGGTGCCGAGCCACACTGGTATATTGGATAATGAATTAGCAGACCAGGCTGCTGCAGCTGCAACTTCCAGTGACATTACCCCATTTGAAATCCCCATCCAAGATATTAGGTCAACACTCAAGAAATCAATTTACGCTAAGTGGCAGAGTTTCTGGGATAAACAGACATGCAACAAACTCCACTTGATCAAACCTCACATTCAAAGTCATGGAGAGTTCCTGGAAAATCGTCTGTGTAGTCTGTTACAATCAAGATTACGGATAGGTCATACATACGTTACACACAAGTTTTTACTTCACAGAGAGGGGCCGCCTCAAAGCACGCATTGCGGTGAGCTTCTTTCTGTTCTGCACATACTCATCACATGTCCACATCACGAAACTCATCGTCAGCGTCATTTAAGGAGTTTTATACATATTTCTTACCTCTTCACCCAGCACTATTGCTCGGTGATGAGGCTATCATCCCTTTTAGTCAAGTTTTCAGTTTTTTAAAAGACGTTGGAATTGTGAATCTTTTGTAGTTTTAGGCTTGCTTTTTATTAGTTGTTTCTCTGTTTTTTAAACATCGCACCTATTTTTAACTAGTCACATTTTAATCACAGTGTTGGCGCATTATGACCTGTATTGTCGTTGCGCCACAAAACCCCCAATCATCATCATCATCATCATAATCAGAACGTTTTATGGCATAAATGCGTTGTCGTGTGCCACCGGAACTTGGTACGGTAAGCAGGGAACGCGCTACGTGCGTAAATATGGGCAACTTTTTTCTGCAGACACCCTGTACATCGGATCAATTCTAGAATGATTGCTGAACAATAAGGGAGATGGGTTGGGTTTAAATGGAGAAATGCCTACTCTAACGATGCTCTTGTAACTATTAGTTACATAACGAGATTGGTCACGAATAATGCGGATACCCGCATTTATAACGTATAGCAAAGTGGGTCAACGAAGATACAGCCCCTTTAAAAGACAACGGAAGCGAAATTTGTCCATTGCAAAAAAGGGACCGAACAAGGTGTAAATATTACGTAGAATTACGGTGTCACTAGTATTTTGCGAGTACGCTGAACGGATGCGCATATTTTTGACGATTACGAGCGCGCTGGGCCGCCAACCTGACACGATCGCCCATGGAGCGGGCCCGCTGCCGCAAAGCATTGCGGGAAAATCTGAGGAGCGCGTGACGTCAAATACGTCTCGAGCTCCATGTGCGGCTGCCCGGTGAACGGGATAAACACGGCGAATTCCCAATAAAGCGCTAACCGCATACGACGAATTCTCGACGGAAAAAAACGGCCACCGTCACCGTTTTTTCGGTGAGCCGACGCGAGCAATGGGAACTTCACCGATTTCTCTACGACAGCGGTGGACAGAAAAATTCGTCGAAGAGCGGAAGCAGCCGCTCGACGGCAGCCAATAGGATCGCTCCACGCGCTGTCGTTCCACGAGCGGATGTGCCGGACCAGTGGCGGGCATTTCGGATGCCCGTATGGCTAACCTGGGAAGTGGGAAGGATGCTGTCGTCCGCTCGCTGCTGTCTGAGGGCGCTTTTGTAGCGCTTGCTTCGCGAATATGCTTTGACTGCAAGAACTTCTTCTGTGTGCCACTATAACTTTTCTGTGCGTAGCAAAATATTTATCAGTTAATTTGAAGTCAAAATTTAACACGGAGTAACGAAACGCCCGCTAGGACGCCACCGTCCGCCACAGTGGAAATCTGTGCATGCGGCTCATCCCGCCGTTTTTTCGTCGAGAAATCGTCGTATGCGGTTACCGCTTGACGCCTGAAGATGTTCGATTCGGAGATCTCGTGGAAGTCTGAAGGCGATATATCCTATGAGAGTTATCGTGATGCTGAGCGATGAGAAGGCCCTTGCGCAGCTCGCCGATACCCACCGTGATACATCTGGTCATTCTTGTGATGACTCGCTGTATTCTACGAAAAACAAGATGGTGCTAGGAAAATTTAAGAACGAAATGCCCCACGACCACATCCTAGGGTTCTGTTGCCTGAAACCAACTCTCCGACTTTCTTAAGCTTGGTGAAGTGTACAAAGTTTGTCAGAACCTCATTGTGCGCAAGGAAAATATCAAGAAAAGTGTATGTGTTACGAAAGTAGCTTTAAATCAACTAGACACAAACCGTTTCATTTGTGAGCATGGTATCCACACGTTACCCTTTGGGTACACATCCAATGGAAAGAAGTAGACAGTTTTTATGCATATGTTGCCCTAGCTGGCTGTTGTTGTTGTAATGCTGTTTTTTTATATATAAAATTGTGCCTGTAATGACATGGAAATAAATACAATTTTATTGTGTCAAAGTACACTGCAACATGATATGTTGTCTGTCTTTATTGGGAATTGCTTGCGTACAAGGACGGGTATCAGCTTGTCGTTCAGTGTGAAGTTTGTTGACAAAAAGCTCTGAGTGCACTGTTGGAGCGAGAATCCACAAGCCAGCATACTGCCTACGTACAGGCAGTAGAGGCCACATGTAGCTGATCCGTAGCCCAGAAGTATTTTCTTGTTATAGTAAAATGACCTGGTAGGGTGAATGAATTGGTAGAATTCTTAGACGGGCTGAATGCCGTAACTATCAAAATACGTAACCACATTGTCACCGGAAACATAAGTCATGGTCCAGTGTTCACCGTTACTGCTCCTTGGAGCTGTGTTAATCACACAAGATGCCGAAGCTACCGCACGACGAGTGTGGGAGCTGCGCTAACAGGTTTGTCGAGAAGCAGCAATTCCTGGAATGTTGTGGATGTAATCGTGCATTTCACTGCAAGTGCATCAACGTGGGCCTAACCGGGTATAATTTCTTTATGGAAAGTGGGAAGAGCACCTTCAAATGCACGGGATGTTCGAAGCGTCGTCAATCTTTGACTAAGCCTACTACCGAGGGGGAGGATTCAGAACTTCCCGCTTTCACAGCAGCGGGTTCATCAGCAGCTACTACGTCGGAGAAGATTCCTGATAAGGTTGAAGGCATGCTTCAGGTACTGATTGCTGAAATCAAATTTCTGAGAGCTGAGAACCGGGAGTTGCGTTCTCAAGTACGTGATCTACGAAACGTGTTTGAGAGCAGGCAGACATCCCGGCCTAAAAGTGTAGTACCTATTACTTACGCTGGAGCTACAGTTTCGATGCCAGCGACTGGTGTGAGTGCTGTGAGTAAATCAGTTGGTCATCAGTTACACAAGGATTCTGTAATGAACGTCGAGCGTGATTCGCGGAACATGATATCTCGAGGATTGCATGGTGCTGCTTCTGGTAGCCCAACAGAAGCCGACGACGTGGATGCAGATGGATTTAGGCTCCTAAGGCCGATGATCTTTTTGAGGCTATAAACAAGCCTGAAGTTTGGCCCATGGGGTGCATCTTCCACCAGTTCTTTGGCAGGCTTGATATGTCTAGAGTAGCAACGGAAATCCTACAACCAGAAGATGATGAATAAGAAAATATTTGCCTACTATCAGAATGCTCGTGGCATTCGCACTAAAATGGATGAGTCCAAGGCGAACGTCGTCGCAAACGAATTTGACCTCATTTGCATAACTGAAACATGGCTCCATAAAGGTTTCCTGAGTGGAAATTACTTTCCAACGGATTACGTGGTGCATCGACGTGATAAGGACTATGAGAAAACCGGACAGCGTTTCGGCGGTGGAGTTCTGATCGCAATTAGAGCGAACATGCGCACGACCTTGAGACTTACCCTGAATGTGTCTGGATTGAAGTCCCTTCTGGAGATGGCTACAGCCACCTCGTGGGTAACTACTACTTTTCTCCACGTTTTTGTGCGGACTCGTTTTGTGAACATATTGCGAATTTGAGTAGAGCTATAGATGTCACGAAATTTAGAGTCCATATATATATGGAGACTTTAACATTGCTGGGATTGACTGGACTACGGATGTTATTTCAAACAAAGATGCTCAGGAAGCAAGGAAAGCAAATTGCCTGTTTGAGTTTATGGATATAGGTGGTTATTATCAGTACAATAGTCCAAGGAATTGCTCGGGAAATGTTCTCGATCTTTTCTTATCGAATTGTGGTGTTGATGGTATTGTGCCTACCTGTGCCCCGCTTGTCAAGCCGGATTCTTTTCATCTGCCGTTTATTGTCTCTTACATGGGTAAGGGACGTAAATATCGTTCCCAGAGCTATCCATCTTATCATTTTGCTAAAGGTGACCATCTAGGGCTGTACAAATATTTTGATACGTATGACTGGTTGTCAGTATTGAATGATAATAATGTAGACTCTGCGACAGAGAACTTTACTTCGGTGGTTAAAAGTGGCTTAGAACGTTTTATACCAAGGAGAAGTGTATCGTCATCCCATTGTCCTTCGTGGTTTTCGAATAGACTAGTTTATTATCTTCGAAAGAGGAAACATTACCATAAGAAGTTCAAGGCTACTCAATTGAATGTTTGGCACGAGAAGTTTAGGATCTGCCGTACGTTAGTTAACCATTTGTATAAACTGGACTTCAAAGCCAATCAAAGAGGAATCGAGTACAGTTTATACAGTGCGCCTAAGAGTTTCTGGAGATATCTGAGACAACATACCAAAGACCATATTTCGGCCATACAGTTGGTTGATGACACGGGATATTGTTCTGAACCTGAAGACGTGGCGAATAAGTTTGCGTCGTTTTTTAAGGCATGTTACACTAACTACTCTTTAAATGTCAAACACGTGGATGTAAATAATGAGTGGTACGACTCTTTATCGTTTGATCGTATAGAATCTCATGAAATTAGTTTGGCTTTGAAAAAGCTGAAGCCGAAACGTTCCTTTTGTTTGGATGGTATCCCGGGGTTCATTGTCAAGGGATGCGGTGAAATATTTATGCCCATATTGCTTCATCTTTTCAATTTATCCTTGAAGTCTGGTGTTTTTCCCTGGTTGTGGAAAAGTGCCGTTGTAGTCCCAGTACATAAATCGGGATCGGTTACTTCGGTTGCCAATTACCGTCCGGTTTCTCTTCTGTACAGTGTCTCTAAGGTATTTGAGCTTGTTATACATTCAAGACTGATGCGTTACTTTAAGCACAAGATATGTGAAGCTCAACATGGCTTTATTCCTGGAAAGTCCGTTGAAACAAACCTAGTAGAGTATGTTAACAATTGTGCCTCTTGTGTGACGGGGGGGGGGGCAAGTGGACACTGTATATTTTGATTTAACCAAGGCATTCGATAGAGTAGATCATTGTCTGCTATTGTGCAAACTTGAAAGGTATGGAATTTGTGGAAAGTTATGCAAATGGTTTCAATCCTATTCAGAGTTGTACGTAACGCGTTGCTAGTAATTGCGTTACTAGCAATCAATTACTTTTCTCAGTAATTTTTAATGTAATCAATTCATTTTGTGAGCAAGTAATTTCCCAAGTAATCTGATTACAATTTTCAGTAATAATTACTGAGTAATCGATTACTTTTTTAACCTTCTGTCAACAATGGCAACCATTTTCAGCAAGCCAATCTGTTCTTTTGTTCCACCACGAGTTCGAGTGAAGCAATGACGCAGAGGTCACTGCAGGGTTGTACACGTTACTCGAAAAAAGTAATTGATTACAATTACTGTTACTACTGCGCGAAAAGTAATTCTTTAGTGTTACAGATTACTTCATCAAAAATGTAATACGTTACCGATTAAAAATATAACGCGTTACTTTTCCCGTTACTTTAAATTGTCTCGCCTCCTGTCCCAAATGACGACGACCGTATAGGCGTTGAAACATCCGCTTCGTTTTGTTACTATTGCTCTAGTAGGTGGCGGTTGTAAGGAATTATCGTATTACTGTGGTCTGCATGGAACACGTGAGGACTAGAGACGGCCGTCACAGTGACCTCTGTGTCATTGCTTCAGCCGAAGATCGGGCTTGCTGAAAAGTGTTGCCATTGTTGACAGAAGGTTAAAAAAGTAATCGATTACTCAGTAATTGATTACCGAAAATTGTAATCAGATTACTTGGAAATTTACTTGCCCACAAAATTAATTGATTACGTTAAAATTTACTGAAAAAAGTAATTGATTACTAGTAACGCAATTACTAGTAATGCGTTACGTACAACTCTGGGTCACTGTGACGGCCATCTCTAGTCCGCACGTGTTCCATGCACACCACAATAATATGATAATCCCTTAAAACCGCGACCTACTGGAGCAACAGTAAAATAGGTGACTGTATTGATAAATTGTGCGGGCTGAACATAACAATAATAACAAAACGAAGCGGATGTTTCAATGTTGTTTTAAATGTGTATATAAATCTGTAATAAACGCGTGTATGTGTTTTGTATGTTGCTTTCAAATGTATTTGTGAATTTCACTTATCATGTATGTTGGTGTCTCATTAGAATTTGCAACAAGAGCTGCATGTTTGCACACTGCAGGCTTGTTGGCTTTGCTAGGGCCGACAATTGAAAAGTAACGGGGAAAGTAACGCGTTACATTTTTAATCGGTAACGTATTACATTTTTGATGAAGCAATTTGTAACGGTAAAGAATTACTTTTTGCGCAGTAGTAACAGTAATTGTAATCAATTACTTTTTACGCAGGGGTCCAACCTCGGTCCTGTGCTTTTCGTAATTTTTGTTAATGATATTGGTAATGTTGTCCAACACTCTAAGCTTCTCTTGTACGCCGATGATATTAAGTTGTTTTTAAGTATACGGGATACTGTGGATTGCTCTCTTCTTCAGAGTGATATTTCAAACGTAAATAATTGGTGTTGGGAAAATGGACTTATGATCAATCCCGCCAAGACCAAAGTCTTGACAGTGACACGGAAAAAAGACAGCGTGAAAGTGAATTACGCCATTGATGGTACTGTCATCGAACGTGTGTCTGTCGTTCGAGACTTGGGTGTCTACGTAGACTGTTCTTTATCTTTCCTAGAACATGTGCGTTTGTTGGTTAGGGATTCAACAAGACTTTTTGGAATTCTTTGCCGTGTAACGAGTCACTTCCGTGACCTTCATTGTCTTGTGTATTTATACTGTACTATTGTACGCACAAAACTTGAGTTCACCTCTGTAGTATGGAATGGATTATCGAACAGTTCTTCTGGTCAACTTGAATGTGTGCAGCGGCGTCTTGTGCGGGTCGTGTACGACAGATATTTTAGGAGAAGTTGTTATTTTGACTATTTGTCAATATTGTCTAGGATCGGTGTGGGCACGCTGTATGGGTGGAGGTGTGTGCGTGACGCTATTTTCCTATTTAAAGTTATCAATGGTATGTTGTCTTGACAGGAATTTTTATCTTCTTTGTCGTTCAAGGCTCCGCTTAGGCGTTCTCGACTGTTACTGCTCTTTTATCCGTTGATGCTGTCCATTATGTCCCCGTCGGCCAGGCTACAATTAAGATTTAACTCTTTACCGCACGATGTTGACCTTTCTGGTAGTGTTACTTTGTATAAGAACTGTGTTGTTGACTACTTAGAATATTGTCTTCCATGATGATTGGTGTTTTATTTTAAGTGCAACATTTTAAGGCTTTTAGCTGTTATGCGCACTTTCTAATAATAAAATAAAATAACATAAAATAAATAAATGCCGGTTTTGGCTTGCTGCCTTGCTTCCTGTCTTCTCCGAAACAGGTCTCTGGTGTAGTAGTGTCTACTGATTGCCTCATAGAACTGCCACTCCTCCATGTTTATTCTTCAGACAAATTTCACTCGTCTCTCTTTGTTGATTTCAAGCACACGAGGTGTTTCGGATACGAACAACACCGTAACTGCTTCTGCGAGATTGGCAGCAAACGTATTAGGGTCAGACGAACGTTGGCTTGAACAACAGGACAAAAGGCATTCACTTCTGCATTTGGATAATAAAGCATAAATGTCTCTTTTGCATATGCAGCTAAAGCTATTGGTATATCCTTGCATTTTAGTTTGTGAAGCAGGTGTATATAGGCTTTGGAATAGATGTCTAGTTGGAAGTCAAGTATACTCTACGATAACTGAACACGTCAGAGGTATAGCACGATACGTGAAAATTCCGCAGTGTGCTTTTCTGTTGAACCATCAGCTTGCAATAGACGAAAATCGTCCGACGCTTGACGTAGCACAACTCGTGTGTCAGTTAAGTTAAGAATGAGCTTCTGTCGCTGAAGATCGAGCTAGACATGTCACACAGTGCCGATCCTTTGGTTCGCTTGCAACGAGCGAAAACACCTTTTGAATCAGATGTGTGAGCATATACTCACTCGCAGGTCTCACATCTTCTCCGCAGGTCGAGCTTTTTACAAGCCTTGCGTTTTCTTCCTTTCCCCGTGAGTCTCTGAAGTAACTCATCACGAGTTTTACGCACTGTGCGGTCTACTCCTTTCTTGACGGCTTCTCGAAATGATACTCCTTGCTGGACTTCCTCGGCTATATGTCTTCCAGTATCAAGGACCTTTCTTCCAACGTATGGCGCTGCCTTCTTGGTCAGTATGGGCAAGAAACACCTCAATACAGCACCAAATATGCCTCCTCCAATCTGATAAAGTTCGGGAGCAGAATAGTGTGGTAGATACTCTCGGTTTTCTGCACCAAAATGTGCTATGCAACATGGTGGGTTTGTTATATACATTTACGTAGGTGGATCGTCAACCCGACACGTCCAGAGCCAGAAATGAATGGAATGAAATCACCTATCTCATTTGCCAACTCGATTTTAATGGTTGTCAATTCCTTCGTACATGCATATTTATAGCACAGGTTTGTGAATAAATAAGACATCACATCATTCCTACCCTGGACTCTGAAGAGTATCGATCGACGAAGTGGTGCTGTCACATCACCCACAAATTCGTTCTCGATGAAATCGCAGTATAAAATATAGTTTTGAGCAGGGAATAGACACACGTCTCGTTCGGCGACTGCATAACTTAAGAAAGTTGTCCTCTTTCCGAAGCCCAACATCAAAGCCAAATAAAGATGAAAGGTCACATAGCCATCGTTGATGCGTTCCAGGTGATAAATCCCGTTGTATGGGTTACACACGAGCAGACGAGCGTCTTGCAACAAATGAGGCTTTGTTCGATAGGCATGGTTAATGGACTCAACCAGGCTTCTGGAACTTCATACTTAACCGTTCGTGAACGATAGGTATCTATGTTAATTGTTTCTTCCGTATCCACCTGGTATCTGAGTAGCTTCACAGGTGACCCTCTGTCTAACTCTCCACAGCCGATTATCTTTTCAGCCATGCCAAGCTTAGCGGCAAGAGTTGTGCTAATTTCCAACCCATAGTTCAGAGGAAGTTGTATCTCATAATGACCGCTACCACGTATCATTCTTGCCTTATACTAAAAATTGTCTCAAAGGCAAAAGAATGTTTTCGCTAGCGTTGAACTCTACCTTCTCTGTTGCTTCAATCGTAGAACCAACCCAGGGAACACATGGTAGTCAACTAGACGTCCAGACCTGTTCTAGCCCTAGACTTTAGGGATAGTGCCCAAACTAGACGTTGACTAGACGTCTAAAAGTCTTACCGTTATTTAGGAAGGGAGTTGCCTCAGGACAGAAGCCGCCTTCTGTCGGCTTCTGGCGGCTTCTGTCCTGAGGCAACTCCCTTCCTACATCTCTACCGGTTCGCTGGATTTCTACCCATTACCGTTATTTAGACGTCTAAAATTAGTGATCTACTAGACATCTTGTAGACATTTAGCAATTGACGGCTAATTGTAGACGTCTTGTAGCTGGCCTTGTATATACCACATATTAGAAATCATCAAGATTTTTGTTTTATTAGCTTTTTAAGAGGTGTGAACACATTCACACATCAAATACAGTCACTATATTATAAGAGGTGGTTCTAAGCTTAGCTTTCAGGCTTACAAAACTGAAGTTCAATTGTTACAAAACATATGCAGGAAACTGAATTACTTGATGGCAGAGTTAACATAATTGTGGTGTTCAAGTTGTCCGTGAACCGGCCCTGGTGACCGAGTCTGTTCGCCTTCTGATCCCGAGATCGCCGGTTTGAACCCGGCCAAAAACAGCAGCAACTTAGTGCCAGGATACAGATTGCTTAGACATGCAATCTTCCACAAGGGACATTAAATACGGTGTGTTGTGTGGTGAGCTTTCATTGCATATTTAAGGACACTCAGGTGGGCAATCCACAGACAGACTGCTGTGGCGTCGCTCACGATCTCAGTTGTCTCGCAACGTAAACCCCAATTGTTATTAGGTCTTCCATGCCGGTATCTGTCCACAAGAGTCGTCACAAGAAATCGAAAAAATGGAGCCAAATGCAGAAAGAGAACTGAAATTAGGAGGGCCATCCAAAAATAAGTTTCCCGATATTTGTTGTTTAAAGGAAACACCACTAGGACAAACCGAACGGTGTAGTAGTTGGGTGCGACATCCCGGCACTGCAGACGTTGGTTAACGGAGTGCCGTTCACCTACGCGTCAGGCGTTCAAGCGTGGATGTAATATTTCCGAGTACGTCTGACTATCCTAGTACGGAAGAGTTATCCTATTTTTCATTAAAGAATAAAAGAGTGAAAGAGTACTTTAGAGAATATCCACTGACAGTTAACACCCGTTTATACAAAACACTCTACAGGCATTGAAATGGTGCGTCCTCTATACAGGGTCGTGAAAATCTGCACAACGAACAGTACAGTGGGAGATCAGCCATAACACCGCGAAACGACGTTTCTGTTCCGAAATTCCGAGAATTGTTAACGGAGACTGGCGGGTCACTGGTACTGCACTCTGATACTAATGGGAATAAATTTCCTTCAGCATGGTCAACGAAAGTTATGCAAGACGGGGGCCACATTTGCTCGGTAACGTTCGTAAAGAGCAACGAACGAACGCGGCTTGCATTTTCCTCCAATGGTATCAAGACAGTCAAGACGAATTTCTTGGAATAATTATTATTATTAATGAAACGTGGGTGCATTATGCAAGTACTGAGACAAAACACCATAGGAAGACATGATGGGTGCCCGGTGAAAGCATTCTGAAGGAGGTCAAGCTCGCGCTTTCGCCTGGAAAGGCTATGCCGACAATGTTTTAGGACTATCATTGTGTGCAACTTGTAGATTATCTCACATGCACAATGACAGTAAATGCAGATGTACTGCGAGATCCTGGGAAAGCGTCAAACTACAATGAAACAAAAACGCACAGGACTTGGAAGGGTGTAGTACAACCACGTCAACGCTGTCTGCACTCGTCTTGAAAGAGTCGGGATTTGTTCCAGAAATTCATCCGGAAATTTGCCAAAGAGAGAAAAAGTACGCGAGCGAGCTGGTACAACGTTGAAGTAGGAAGCATCACCTTGAGCACGAGGAGAATGAAGGAGGAGACGCACAAACGTGAGTTTCCTTTTCGTGAGCTTCCTGTACACTTCGTTCTCCTTGTGCTCGAGGTGATGATTCCTACTTCGATGAAAATTTGCCCGAACTGCTGTTCCATCTTCCTCTCGAAGCACCCCTCGGCAGTCACCGATTCGAAAGCGATCGTGAAACACAAATTGATCGGGTGAAATGCAGAGTGAATGCCTCACTTTGTAAACGGGGCATAGCATGGCACAGAGGACGTATCGAATACTTGGTATCACAGTATCAAAAACGTTCCGCTAAATAAGGTGACCGTATTAGGGAGTAACGTTGAGCTCTAATCTGTACATAATTTTTTTTCAATGTTGTGCTATAGGTTTATTATTTTGATCACAGCAGAGGAACTTTTGTTGGATGATCCTCATACATGAAGGAAATTCCTTACTCTCTTACTTTCCATCACACGTGTGTGGAGCAGCAAGTACAATCTGTTTGCAAATGATCATACTGAGGTAATAAAACTGGACTCTGCAACGACCCTCAGAAACTATGCAAGGAATGGACCACATTAACTTTGTCCAATTATATTATGACCAAATGGATAGTATGTAGTCTTTCATGCTATGTGAGTTGTATGCCCATATATTGTAACAAAAGATCAGTCAGATGAAGGCAGTCTGACTGAGGTACGTAGATAATTTAAATAATGTCCATACATATGATGATCCGAGTGTTTTTGGCTCACTGACGTGCATATACACTGACAGCATCCACAACTAGAAGACATTACCAGAATCTAAGTGCTGTGAAGTAATATTTTATTTTATTGAATATATATCTTTTTTTCTTAACGAAAGCCCGCATTTGTTCGGGGCAATGTTTCTTGAACTAGCGTTCCTGATGGCGTTACCGTTGCTGGTAAATGTAAATTTTGTACGTTAGTAACTCCCCTGCACCAACACCTTATTGGTGTTGGTGCAGGGGTTGGTGCAGTGTAGCACCAACTGCTACACCAACTTAAAGAAATCAGCAACTAAATTATTGAATCACTGAAACGTCAATAAAAAAGACGACGGCTCCGACGAATCGTGCAGCGCAGCACTATAAACCATAGCTCCACAAACACAGAAGCACTTTGCACGTACTGTAGGCAGCAGATAGCAGATGTTTGTTTACTGCACATAACATTTTCCCACAAGCTACACAGCTGCAGCAGTAAAATGGAATCTGACGTGACTCAGGGATTTCAGGACCCTTCAAAAAATCTTGAAACTGCCCATGGTATCTCTTTGAAACCGCTGAACAGGCAATGCGCTACATATTAGGCACACCTGTAGCTCAGTAGCAAAGGCACTGATAAAATGTTTGCAAAAAGAACAGCGACTTTCAACACACACATCACAAAATACGACACTCGTCGCTGCCGTCACTGCAACAACGATGGCGATTGCATAATGATGATGATGTTGGTGTCACTTCCGCTGGATTGGCATATGTGTTATTTAACATTTAACGTCCACCACCCAATTATAATGAACGGCCATGGAAATTAAAGATATTACAAAAAATAAGTACTCAATAAGCACGAGCTAAAGCAATGGCAATGACGTCTGCCCGTCTACCCAATCACCATTCAGCATCCATCCATCCAACCAGTTCGAACCAGTTCAGTTTCAACGGTTGAAACTTCAAACTTTCCGGATTTCCGGACGCGCAACGGGTAGCAGTTGGGGTTTTCGCGGCTGCATTCCACTGGTTGTTATACGAAAATCTTTCGAAGTTCTAATCTCCCGCGCGTTTTGTCTTGCAATTTTTGAGCATAGCGAGAACGTACGCCGTACTGTCCAGTGATAAAAGCTGTTGAGCGCAGCAGAGCTCCCAGAGTACTGTGGTGGACAACGTTTCTTTGTTCTCTGGCTTTCAAGTTTAAGGGGTGAGTTCACTCTTCATTAAAGTATGTGCCTGTTTCTGTGCACCAAATCGCATGTAGTAGAGATGCGTGGCATAATATCGGAATATCGTTTCCTTTATTTCGGCTTCGTATCAGCGATTGAAGCATATTGGAAGTGTGGGTTCACCTGACTGCACTTGCATTCAAAGTAGTGATTAACGTTGTATGTTCGGCAGTACAACGTTTCATTAAGTGCCTTGGTTCGTCTTGGTGCTAAAACAAATACGGTATCACTAATTAACCATCGAGATTAACGAGTCTTCGATGACTGTTGAAGTCTTGAGTAAACGAAAGTCGACAGTTACGGTTTGCAGGGCGGACACGCCGGAACATAAATGCTGGTTAGTTCATTGTCATGTCAGCCCGACTTCGGTTGTTGCATTTTTCGCTGGTAGTTAAGCTACACACTGAAAATTTTGCGCAAGTACTTTTGTTTGCATATCATGGTTTCATAGCAAATGTTTTTTTCCTTTTATAGGTGCTTGGACTATCTTGCACCGGTGGATATGAAAATAGTGGTAACCTACCCTACGAAACAGCTATTTGCACATAAGCTTAAGAGTTCCCTGTGAGGTGAGGGGAAGCAGTTGTCACTGACGTGTGACTGTGTTGTCCTCCAATGTTCCTGATGTTCGATGTACCCCCTAATCTTACTCTGGAGGGAGCCTCTTTAAATTTTTTGTCAACAAAGTATTGCAAATATAGTTGGTGGAAGACTCTAACTGCTTTCCATTTACATGGTTGTCTTGTGGTTAACGAAATCGAACTTTTTTTCAGATGCTGTGAAAGTCAGCGGGGAAGTGGGATGTAGAAGAAACGACTGCCAGAAGCTTGCTAAGGAACCGCACAACCTGTGTGGGCAGCAGACAAAATATTCATCAAACGGTACAAAACTAGTATTTTTGTGCTTGGTCGTTTTGAGACATCCTTGGTATTGTATTGAGAACAGCGTGACTATGTCATTCCGTCTTACTTCACCCAAACAGCTATCTGGTAGTAGTGCATGAGTTCCTAAAAGGTTTATTCACTGAAGTCACCTCAGCGCCATACTATAGGTCCCTCAATGTTTAGTCCTTGCATTTGTTCGCTGCATTACGCTTTTTAGGTGACTATTAACACCAAAAATATGGAAATTGCTCAGACATTCTACAAATCACAGAGCAACAAGTTTTAAACACCAGATATACGGTGAGTATAATATGGGTAACAGCTTGACTGAAATCTACAATAAGGCCGATGGCAGCAAATCTGCCTGCTAGCGACAGTGGCGGTCTCCTGCGGATGACGTCATGTGAATAAACTTGTATACTACTTGTACGTACTTATAATATTTGACGTGGTGATACAGCTCTTGCTTTGTATTGTCTTTTATAATATACATAGTGTTTATTTTTATCCTGTACAGAAGTTTTGCACCAAAGTTATGAGAGCAGCACAGATGTTGTTTTAGCGTATGGAGTGATGGAAGTGCTGCGCCAATCATGGAGTGCTTAGCAGTCACCTGCTCGACCAGGTAAGGTCGTGTGTCACGAGAAAACGCCTGTCACATTGATGTACTTTCACAGCGACAGCTGTTACATCCTCATTTCCCCGAGATCCTGGCAGCGTCCGCTAGAGCCCTGCGCAGATAAGATTTTTAGCATCCGCGTACACGTTATCCGATCCGCACCGTTGCATACACAACCGTTTAGATCCACAAGTTTCGAAGGACGCGTAAACACAGCCGGAATGTTGGTATAATTTCGGATGCCTCCATGCTCTCATGGAAGGACTCATGGCGACAAGCAAAGGTAAACCTTTCAACAAACGCGATGTGGAGAGACTTCTGGAACACTTCCTCACCGGTGCTCGTGTGGACGCCAAAATGCCTTCTCTCCCGTCTTGGCCGTGCATGGTCAAAGGTGAACCCCGGCATGCGCTCGCTGTCGGTGCGCAATACAAATAAATTGCTAGTAGAAAAATTACAGCATGCGGTATATCTGCATCCGACCTCGAGCCATCCGATCCGCGCACCGCAGAAAGTGATAAATTCTCATCCGAATCCGCAAGTATCTTACGGATATCCGCTTTCATCCGCGGATGGAGCAGGGCTCTAGCGTCCACATCAGGTAGTGACGCGCAAAGAGATTTTCAGCTGTTGCTGCAATTTGTGTTGTGTAGCTGTAACAGTTCTGTGATTTTTGTACGTGCAGCTTCTTTTCTTTGTGTCTCTCAGATCAGTGTTGATACAGCTTTTGCTCTTATGTGGCCAGACAAGCATCCCGTGAAAGAGTGTGCATAGCCACTAAACAAACTAGTTAGAACTAGCAGGCTACATAATGCTTTCTAACATGTTTTGTTCTATTTTCTAGCCACAGTGAGTCATTGGAGGCAGTGCTGCAGCACCAACAATCACTCGTTGGAAGAAAGGAATGAGGTGGCCGTCAACACCCTGCTGCCAGTTCAACACTCCTCAGTCAAAACACAAGACGCCTGCTTGGCGGCAAAGTCAATCCAGTTTTAGACAAGAGTTTTGTACCGTAGACTTCGTGTGTGGTTTACTGCGAATAAATGTTTATGCTGAGATCCGTGTTGCTACCAATTATATCACATTTCTGCATGAATGCATGCCAGGACGGTAGCAGGACTAGTCATGGTCTAAAGTAGGTCTAAAGGTGGCTAAAGTAAGGTACAGGAAATGTATAACCCCAGACCTGTCGCCTGAATGGAGGGATAAAATTGGTCTAGCTGTAGACTTCATGTCTAATACATGGTTAAGTGTCTGACCCTGTTCCAGACATCCAGGTCAAAAGAGTGTCTAAATCACGGCTAGGTACATAGACATCGGATGTCTAGGGCTAGATGGCTAGGTGGCGTAACGTTAGACGTGTTATTTGACGTCTAGTGGAGGGATACTAGACATTTGGTCTAATTGCATAGACATTCTATAGACATTCCTTATCTCTTTTTTTAGACGTCATTTAGACGTTTACTAGCCCACCATGTGCTCCCTGGGAAGGAATGTCGTTCCCGATATGCTATTGACTGTGTCAGTGACATTTTTAATCGCGAAAGGGATGTTGACTTCTGTTAAAGCGGCCTCCCACCTACCCTCCAACTTCTGTGGATGGGCTAGCTTTTCTCGGAACTTGCTCATTGTGTTGTCGGGAAACACATCCAAAGACGCATTTGAGAGCAGGTTCACATAGAACTGGTCAACCATGTTTTTTTTTTTCTTTTTCTGATGAAATTTCTACGTGTACACTTAATTTCTATCACCAGAAAATGCGTTGACGTTGTCACAGCGAAACTAGTGTTGCTGTGGTTTGAAACCGAAATTACAGACGGTCAAAAGCTTGAAACCAGAGGGCGTCTGGCAACGCCTAGGAATTCAAAACTGAAACCAGAACTACACGTGGAGCAACCAAGCTTGGCGTCCAAGCATTTATTTAAAACCGAAACCGAAACTACAGACGGCGTCATCGGATGTTATTGCATGTTATTACATGTCATTTGCATCTTATTACATGTCAGTGCGTGTTATTATATGTCATTGCGTGTTATTAATTGTCATTAAATGTGCATCCAGGTGCCTATCAAACACTATCGACACGTGAGTTCCAATTGTTTACCTGAGTTAACCCTTACCTTATCTGGCGGCGCATGTTATTGAAACCTGTGAACCCATTGTTCACACTATTGATACGTGATTTCCATTGTTTTCTGAGATATCTTATCGTGCGTGTGTGTGTCGCATGTAACCTGAGCGGCCCATTGTTTCAGGTCCTATGTATACTAAATCCTACGGGGAAAGATGCTTCGGATGCGATGCCGCATTGGTTGTTCTTGTTTCTGCTCATGCGGATGTAGCCGTTCTCTCCCCAGCCTATTCCATAGCTGAAAAAAAAAAGTCAAGTACATTAGCATTCACTCCTGTTAAATGTCACGTCACGTGTTTCAACTATGTGACGCAACGATATTATAACTCATAGTAGGAGGGAGTTGTAGGAGATTGGAATGACACTCTACGAAATTGATAGGCCCATGTCAGCGATCAGTAACGTTTTGTCAGTCACTTTAAAAAAATAGGGCGAATAACTTATCTTTTATAACTTAATTTATATATCGGCGGGGGGGGGGTCGAAATAGCTTGTCGTTGTTCGCCACACTCAAGAGAGATGACAATTTCAAAGTAAGGCATAGGCAGGATGACCGGTACTGATGGGACGGAGGCGCACTGTAGATGAGAGGTGCACTAGAGTGGTCGTTCCGCGAGGCCCGTTTCTTGAACAGAACGCACGAGGTTGCGAGTTTTTGTATGTCATTGTGCGTAAGAACCTTCGGGGAAGGGGACGTCCGTCAGTTTGCCTGGCATGGGGAAGGTGAGTTTCCCGCATAGTGTGGTTTGCGCGTCATTCTCTCAGGATGTGTTCGATAGTCTCCGGACGATTACAGTGACCGCAACGAGAATCCTCCCTGGAGACAATCTTGAACGGTTGCGAGTTCGTGAACGCAGATGCCGCGCGCAGCTGATGGAGCATTGTCTGCATTACACGGGGAAGACCTTTCGTGGGAAGAGAGAGTCGGTGATTTTGCACGACTTCCTGTACGCCAGGATGACGCACTTCAACTAGCTGTTTAACGACCGGTTTTTCGGTGTCGGCCGGAACAGTCAGGATCGGCTGCACCTTAGGTGTGCCGAGGATCCGAGCTGGTCCGCTCGTTCGTTTCCTCTGATGCCGGCATGACACGGATCCATTGAAGAGTAAGATCACCCCCGGTTAACTACCGTTATATGGTGACCACCTTCACAATGCAGCAATGGAGAATGAGAGAGCAGATTGTGCCTCATGACTGGCATAGGCCTGGTGTCTAAACTCGTCCAGTTTGTGTCATGATCGGGGTTTGGTTAAAGAGGTTGTGAATTCAATCTCGAATATAACACACTGTCTTGGTTGAAATGTAGATTTATGGGTTCCAAACATCTCCGTTGAAACCCCTTGACGCTGCGCTTCCGCGTCACGGAGTTATGGCACTTGGAATATGAGGAGATCCTTTCCGACTCTCGGCTCGCCTCCTCCTCGTCCGGGCCCGCTTGCACGAAACATTCCTAAGTGCAACACTTGGCAAGTGTTGCACTAACGCGTTAGTGCACTAGGTTTAGGGTTGCAGTGAAGTCGCTTGCACGAACACTTCGACGACCGCCCTAAGTTAAGTGTTCTAAAGTGGATCGTGGCTATCCTGCTATTGGTAGAAAGAGAACTTCCGGAGTTCGTTCCAGGACGTCGTGCGTCACGGCATGTTTGGATTGTGGGGAAGTCGTCTGCTTCTGCCGTTGCACGTAACCAGTTTGTAGAACAAAAATAAGGTATTTTAATATCATTGTAGCTGCAAGAACGCGTTAGGTCACTTGTTGCGTACTTTCGTTAAATAAAATAAAGCCTGTGGCACAAAGTATGTCTCGAATTGCTCGATGATTGGGAAATTATCGCCACCTGCAGTGCAGGTGCATGCCGGTGAGAGGCACCCTGCACTCGAGAGGCACCCTTGGCCAGCGTCCTAAATTGCGCGGAGCGAGCGCCACCACTTTAGTGTTATAAAAGTTTCGTGCAAGCCACTTACGGCTCCGGCACTACACTAAGTGGGTAACTCGTTAAGTATTACACTAAGTTTGTTTCGTGCAAGCGGGCCCAGATCTCGGTAAGACGTAGTGGTAAGCACGACACGGAAGTGCGTAGTTACCCATCTTCATGGCGATGCCTGTAAGCAGGGAAGCGATGAACGCTGTGACGCGGCACCAATGAGCAACCGGTAAATGCGCCACTTCCCGCCTCTCTTCGTGGAGCTTCTCGACATCGCTCAGCACCACAGCCGGGGGGGGGGGGGGGGGGGGGGGTCCCGGATGTGCGATATTTTTACAACACGGTACCATAAAAATAATAGGGTGTGCGAGTGGGGGCTTCGCGTATACGAACTGCATAGTGTGAGGCGGACACACCCTACCTGAGACAAAGTTGTATCCGTGTGGTTTCTCGACCGCTTTAATGGCACGTGAGAAAGCGCTATTATTACTACTACCGCAGCGACCGCACCCTAGCCATACCAACCAGTCCGAAGCAGCGACACTTCTCGCGGTTCCAAGAACAGAGAAAGTGTACAAAAACGACAACAAACACTTTTCAAAAACAGGTTTTGAAGTAAAATCCTATGCATTTTTGCACAGTTTCTGGGAAGGGACACGCAGGCTAATGCTCCGTCGCATATCGCTTAGCTTTGTCCCTGGAGTGATAATAGGATGGTGGTGTACCTGCATTTACCTTGGTACAGCTTGGTACCAGTCATCATCTCGTAATAAAGTTGTTTTGAACCTCTCATATCAAGTTACCTTATTATCTCATGCAGTCAAGTCACCCAATCAGATATTAAAGCGAGGTGGAGGTGTGGTGGAGGTATGGCATTCAATATCCCAGCAGGTCTGAATTACGCGATCGGCTGATTCGGACATCAGCTCATTCACGCGACGTCCCAGGATGAGTTATGCGACGTCTTTTGGTAGATACCGACATGTCTCAAGGACCCCCGCGTTATATGCTGGAACATCCTGTGGAAATCGCATATCTCCCAAACGTACACTGTTAAAACAGAACTTCGCCACATAGCACGCTCCTAACCAGTCATCATTCCTAATTATATCATTCTGTGCATTGATTTGTTGAAAATAGGAGGAGGCGCCTATCCGGGACAGATTATCTTGTCCCAGATAGGCGCCTCCGACCCTGGTTTGAGCAAATCATGACACAGAATGATATCATTCGGTATGATGGTTGGCCAGGAACGTGCTATGTGGTGTAGTTCTGTTTTAACAGTGTATGCTCGCAGGATATTCCTTGAACGTCACCGTGTTGTCCCAGCAGGACTTTGCCGACAGAACAAACGAACCAGAGCGGTAGCGCGTGGTATGAAGCCACACCGTCGCACGCGCCCTGTACATTGCGTGCGTTAGTGTGTACACTACAACGCTCGGCCAGTCAAAGGGACCCAGTACAACATTCAGCACACTCTAAAAACAGAACTTCACCACATAGCACACTGTGCACCAACCACTGCCAAGAATGATAGGGTTATCGATTCCGATTCGAAGAGAGAGGTGGGCGTGCGCGTTTTTGTGGCAATTTGGATATATGATAATTCCAAGTAAAGGCGAACGCCCACCTCTCTCTTCGAACCAGTAGAGATAACTCTATCATTCTTTGCAATGGTTGGCGGACAGCGTGCCATGCGGTGAAGTTCCGTTTTTAGAGTGCACGTGACGTCGCATGCGAATGTCATGTATCAGCTTCCAATAACAGAAAAAAAGTGCTGTCACTAACCTGTTCTTGACTATCCAGTAGTCGCCATCAGCCCCTGTACCGTAGCCAACGACAAGGACCCCATGGTCGAGATTACTAGAGCTGCAGTGAGGTTCGTTGTAAATGCCGCCACTGCAATGAAACATAAAGTGCCGATCTAATGTCAAATCTGCCCATAAATCTGAAATCTCAGGTGGTTGGCTTATGCGGGAGCAGGAGGAGTCATGCTCTAGCGCACCTGGAGGCAGGGCCGGCGAAAAGGGGGCGAGTAAGGCGACCGCCTTAAGTCTCGCGCTTGCATAGGCCCAGTGCACGAAGCCCTCAACCATTGATTTGATTTGATTTTGATTTGATTTGCGATTTTGTGGCCCAAAGATATCTGGGATCATGCTGCGCCGTACAAATTATGTTGGTTTATTGAAGGCTAGCTGGTTTGATTCATTGCCCATAACGTTGTATCACTGGGTGTGCGTTCACCTCACGTAATTATGTAGTGAGCAACGTACGGTCAATTTTCAAGCCATTGTTTGTGGTTATTTTGTCATAGGTAATGATACCACCTTTACTGAGGTGCGGAACTTTGGGTACCTCTAGGCGAGGGAGTCACCAAATATTCCTCTGTTTCACATTGTGAAACTTCAGAGGTACACCAGGCGAGGGGATCACCGGGTCCTCTACCCGAAGGGGGATTCCAGATGCACCCGAGGCGAGGGAGACAACCAGTGATTACTTTTTTTTTTTAAATATCAAGTATGCACTTAATCGTGCGAAACAGGCCCTGCACACCCCTATCGCCGGCCCTGCCTGGAGGTGACCAACGTTCGAATCCGGGCGCTGGCTCTGTTGTCTGAGCGGATTCCGTAGACGCCTCGAGACCAATGTCGGCACGCTTCCTTGTGAGGCCAGCCCAGCACGCACGATCCCCCGCTGAAGTAGTCGTGGCGTTGCCCGAGACCGAGCGTGGCGGACTACGGCGAGCGGTTCCATCACCATACATCATACCATCACCATATCATCGCCACCACCACCATACAATACCACCGCCATCATACCGTCACCACCACGGCTGTAGTGCGCCCGTAAACTTGGAACATCTTCTTGGACACTGATACACCTTTCGGTTTCAGACCCTTTGTACGGTTGTACGATCGTGAAGTAAACCGCCCTTGAAACACAGTTTCCCTCTATATCTATCGAAGTACCTGCCTTTCGTCTGACCACGTAGACCTAAACTTTAGTAGAATCTCAGCGCGATTGCCATCGCCGTCACTTCTTGATCGGTTTCCGGGAGACGAGTGCAGGCAGTGCTGTTCGTGGTAAAGGCAAAAACACAGCAAAGGCCGACTGCGGCAGTAGGTCTTTGCTGTGTTTTTGCCTTGGATGTCGTCGGGCATGTCAATGTGTACACGAAAGCAGTATCTACAGTGTTTTCTCAAGCAGCATCCCACATCATCATCATCATCCATTCATCTAGCGGTGCCTTTTCTTATTCAACTCTGGCAACTCCCAGGTACTCTCAGCCGGCGAAAAATAGCCAGAGTAACGGAAATGACGTCATAACCCCGCTGCGAAAATTAGCCAGGGAGTGACAACTCTACTTTACTCTGCTCTGAAGAAAGGTAGCCGTCGTTCTGACGTCACACACAAGCTAGCAGACGACTGTGCGTCGTCTGCTACCTACCGTCTTGTTGACAGACAATAAGGGTGGTGTTCATTTTCGAAATGTAGGACTGGTTAACAACTGTCGAGCATTTTCAAAATCTGCCGGACTGCACGCATCTGCGTTATAAGTTGTTAAACAGGGTGTCTGCCAGCACTTCTACATCGTCTCGCCCGTCAGGCCAGTCCGCCATTTTGAGCGCAGAGTAACTCTAGCCGTTCGAAAATTACGGTTGAAGTTGGCTACTCTGGAGTCACGTGATGATAAAGGTTCTGACGTCGTTACCCAACTCCTGGCTACTCGGGTCCAATAAGAAAACGCACCCTATGTTGTTGTTGTTGTTCAAGCAGCATCATGCGGTCTGCACGTGCGTGGATACCACATCCGAACCGGATCTCACTTCCGACGGCGCAAAGCGGTACGCGTGTGGCTAACACGACTGCAGTTTTCCGTGAAATGGCAAAAAATGGCACAAGATCGCATGACAAGAGCGCTGAAACGGGTTCCCTTTCACTGTTGACGGCAGGGACGATAGCCAGGTACATCTGTACCCGATCGTTGTGACGTATTGTGCCTGGCTGTCCACGCTGTTGCATTTTGATGGGTTACAGATAGCTACGCGGAACGGTTGTCATTGGCATCCAAGCACTGCGAACCGCAAGAGTAGCTCAGCCGAACTCCATGCGGACTGGGTTACCTTCGTCTATGCAGCTCACCGATGAGCAGAGGCGCACCGCACAAGCTCTTTATTACTCTGTTGTCGTAGTTCATTTTCCAACATGGCTGCCTCCGTGGAAAGTACGTTGGCGAAACAAGAAGCTCTAATTGCTCCGTGTGCCGCATGATACGCTTCAATACAATTTATAGTTTCGCCTACCACATCACTGTTGTCCGTTTGCGGTTGTCTGAATGCACGCGTGGAAGTGGAGTCGTGTTTCGTCAAACACCACCTTTGCCACCTCCTCATGTGAATGTCGTGTAATGTAAGTTTAATTTTGTAAATTTTTGCGAGCTTAAGTCGGAAATTTGCCTAGTAAAGGTCACTTTTTTACCCCACCAATGTGAAGAGCGTGTCTAATTTAGTCAGATTAATAATAATTGACGGGGATATTCAGGAGCTATCCCATCGGAAAAAATAGCCGAACATCATGCTCTACGGAGGTCGCACAGAATAGCGCACAATGAATTTTTCAACGCAATCTTTGTCAGTCCGACGAAAGGAGGTTGGAAATCCAGCCCTCCCCGACATCTCAGAAAGAGATAAAACAGGCACGGCTTATCACGTTCGACTTTCGCTGGGATAATGCTTTCCCTCTCCCAATTTTAGGAACTGTTACTTTTTCTACTACCACTCTGTGGGCTGGCTTCGGAACCTTCTTTCGTCGCACTGAGAGCGATTGCGCTCAAAAAGTCATCGCGCGCTATGGTCCAGTGCCCCGAAAAGCATGATATTCGGCTATTTTTTCCGATGGAACAGCTCGTGAATATCACTGTGAATTATCATGAATTTGAGTGAATTCGGCACGCTCTTCACATTGGTGGGGAAAAAAGTGACCTTTACTTGGCAAATTTCTGAGTTCAGTTCGCAAATATTTACATAATTAAACTTGGAGTACATTACATTCACATTAGGAGGTGGCAAAAATCTAGTAAGAACAAATGCTGTTGACCGCATGATTATAGGTGGCGTAGTTTTTTTATTATAATTCAATGACACGTTTTCTGGGACACAGTGTATATCTGAACAGTGTGTCGTACGACAACTGCCTCCGCACCGGATCCGTACCGCAACGGAGAGGTCGCAGTGTGAACCGGGCATGATGTCGAGGATACGGGCGTGGTTTGGGGTCAACTGGATTGTTTAAGCCCACTGGCCGCATTGCCGAGGTGACAGTTTTTTAAACGTCTGACTACACAGGTAGCTTAACTCCCATAGGCACCTTCGGCTTCAGAATGCCATGATAGAGCTGGACAAAAAGGTACAGAAACTCCGACTTAACCTAACAAAACAACAAGGTTTACTCAGACGTTTCGTCCGCCATGCGACGGAGATCATCAGTGCCAAACTGAATGAGAGATAACACAACCGGTCGCTATTTAAGGAGATGGGAATATTGTTAGGGAAGGGGGCCACGGTTTATGTTATAAACAGGGTGTCGGAGCGAACCGGAACCGAAAACCGAAAAAAAAAAACGCTATTTTGGTGCGAACCGGAACGGAATCGAAACCCTATACGTTTTTTTCGCTCAGGAGGGAAACCGAAAAATATATTTAACGGTTTTCGGCCCAAGAAAAAACTTCGCCGGTTTGGACTCCGGATCGGCGAATGAAACAGACGTCGTGTGCTCTGAAGTCATGTCATTGATACTATACGAGGGTTACGGTTACGGTAGAATGTATGTCGGTATGACCCTTAGGCTCCCTTTGTAATGGTTTATCGTTCGCGCACGCACACAGACTGCGAGGTACATGTGACTCTCTAGCAATGTGCCGTAGTGTTCGTTTTAATTTGATCCACGCAAACTCTCCTCAACTAAACAGCGACCAAAGGGGGCTGCATAACGGCTTCTTTATCGGTAATGTCGCGCAACGCGTCCCTTGTGTGGGAGCAGCTAAGTTGAATACATTTACGTATACGCGAGGGCCAGCCCGTGCGAAGTGGCAACTCTTTTGTGGACAGGACACGGAGAAAATGAAACGGAGCCGCCGAGCGCGTTTGTGAGTGAAGGTGTTCCTCGATTTGCGTCGTACTCGTGCGGTGGTGCTTGCTGGCTAGACAGTAGCAACAGACATTCGGATGGGACGCGATCGCTCCAACCCAGCAAGAAAGTACTTTATGTATGACATCACGACAAACAAGTCCGTTTGTAGCATGCACTTCAAGAAAGGAGAAAGCCCATTTGAACAGAGACTAACCTACAGGAACTAGGAACTACCAATTTCACATCTGTCTATTAATATTAAATACCATGTATGCGGAATAAACGGGTTTACATTTTGTAACATTGATTTTTTTTTGTGTGGGGATGAATTTTCCTAGCAGAAGCGGAACCGGTTCAAAAACCGGTATGAACCATTATTTTTTTTGCTCCGGAGCAGAACCGGTACCGGATCGTTTATGATGTAATCGGAACGAAAACCGGAACGAAAAACGTTTCGGTTCGACACCCTGGTTATAAACCCAGGGATCACCACGTATGTGCAAAGACTCTAGAAGCTTTCTGGGTCCCCAACTTTGTTCTCGTGCCAAGGTAACCGCGTTGTTCAAGTCAAAACAGTGCCCTGTGTCCCAACAATGCTCTGTAAGCTCCATCGTAAACCGTGTGGCGTGCGTCGCGCTGTTTATATCCCGCTTATGTTCTTTGAGACGAGTGTTCCGTTTCCTGACTGTCTCGCCAATGTATCACGTGTCACAGTCTTGGCATTGTACTTTGTAGACTACTCCAGACTGGTCTTCCGGGGGGACGGGGTCCTTCGGTTTCGATATGACACTTCGAAGTTTAGCATGCGGTTCGAACGTAGCCCTGATATCCAACGGAAGCAAAGCCCCGCGGATAGATTCAGAAACGCCTTTGACATAGGGGATGACAACGCGTGTCTGGCGGGTGCGGTTCCCGTCTTGCGGTCCAGATGCTAGCATGCGCTTGCGAGTGTCCGCGGTACACCTGCGTGGGGAGCCACGTTTGTCCAGGTAATCGGCGATCGTCGCGTCCTCAGAAGCCCGTAACCCGGTGCAGGATGATAACGGTTCAGATCGGTGAAATAACGTTCGTACCACACTCCGTTTGTGCTCCTTGGAGTGGTGTGAGTCAAAACCAAGGAAACTGCCGCTATCACAAGGCTTTATATAGACACATGTTTGATTGCCTCCCGAGCTACATCGACGCGCGCACACAGCATATTACGTCAGCAGTACGAATAATATACAGTGCATAATTAGTCACGGCGCGTTTACATTCGGACGCACTTCGTTTGCGCTGTAGCTGCATCAGACACTCCGAAGTCGATGGCTCATCGGACTAACCAAACTTTGCTGTTTACCAAACTTTCACTTTTCCAGACCGAACGATACCAATCACCCATGGCAACAATACCAGACGAGGACAGAGAAAAATAAATCATGTCAAGTTTCATTACACATAACGATTCGAAATGCATACAGCTCTCAGCGGTGTTGAGAACTCCAAACAGGAGAGTATCGTGATGACCACACGGAAATTCTGAAGGCTCGATTCACCATTTCTCACCTATAGAGCTAAGCGTACACTGAGCGATTACTCGTTTGCATTTCTTCTGTAACTGGCTATAATGGGTCCGTTGCAAAACATCGTTGGCGCACAGCTGATTCCTGCTGGCGCTCACGCCGACATCTTGGCCAGTCTCGCCATGACGAAAGCTTTTTTTCGCGGGGCCAGCAACAGGGGATGCATTACATTCATCTGTTCACGCGTGTTAATCTTGGTCTACAGCTCCGAGATGTAAACTGCACATTCTGTTTAACCTAAAAAGCGCGCTAACTCGTATTCCGATGCACGAACACACGGCACGGATACAGGGGTGCAAGGAATAACAAGCCTACTCTGACGATCGTACCTCTACTACCAACACCCACTATATCGCTCGCGCTTCATGATGATAGCCGCGCCCATAAGCCTCATTTCGTATTCCGACTAGCTTTCGCTACCAGTTTCCATTTGCCTTTGTTTTAGTACATTGGAAGGTGTTCACGATAACAGTTCCGAAAACACGATGAACCAATCGCTCTATTTCGATGGAGCAAGTAACATCACGTGCTAGGCGTACAGTTGATGACTTCTTTTATGTTGTCATTTTGTTGTTGTTGTTTCTCATATAGGCTGACGCAACTTATATGTAAATCTACACCCAATTATCCTTATCGTATCGTTCTCGTGAAATTCTTCCGATGCACTAAAACTAAGTAATACTTGGTATTCTACCCATACCGTCTGCAGTTTTTTACGTCTGCTGTAGGATATACAGATGGCGCATCCAGAAATGGCAAGTCCGCCTCGGCATTCGTTATAGCATCCGAAGGCGTAGCGCAAGGACGAGGGCTTTCGCGTCAAACCTCATCAACAGCTGCGAAACTCTATGCCATACTTTTCTTTCTGCAGCACATCGTTGATTGGCTCCGCGGGAATGGGCTGTGTTCACTGACTCAAAATCTGCACTGCAAGCTATTGAGCATCTGGCATGCGGGGCTTATCCGCACACCTAGTGGTGCATGTGTTAATGGCTTACCACCTTGTCTACGAAGCAGGGCACAGGTTGGTTCCCTAGTGGGTTCCTGCCCATTGTGGTGTCGTGGGGAGTGAATATGCCGCGACAGCGCCACAGAAGCAGATCTGTCGTCTCGGAGACTGACGTGTACTGCGCTCCTGAGAGGTGGCCGTCGTCCCATACATGGACGCCTCGTGCCTCCCCTGGCACGAGTCCTGGCCAATTGACTATTCTGACATTCTCCCCCATCTATGCCGAGAAGAGTTGTTCCAACAATCGCTTTCAGCATGCCACGAAGGAGTTTTTGAACAATTTTAAGTGAAGAACAATTTTGAGCGACTCACTGCTCACAAGTGGGAAAATTTGGCAGCAGGTAGATAATGCCACGCCACATCTTTAGCCCAGCCACGTCTCTTGGAGGAAGACCACTTCAAATATTGAACAATGAGCAACTTACCTGTAGAATCGGAAGGACTGATGAGAGGCATCGATAGCTGCAGAAATGGGTCCAGATGTGGCCACGGCACTCTGTAGAGCGTCTTCGGTGCGCGGTTTGACGTCAAGAAGTCCTAGGTCAGTATCTCCTACATTGCTTTTACTGAACTTGCAACTTCCTTTACGAGCCGTGTACGGATATGACAGGTCCGTGTCGATACCACCATTGTAAAACACGTATTTAAAAGCGCTGTCCATGTTTCCTCCTTCGCAGCCTGATGACCCATTATCACAATCCACCAGGTTCTGCGCACTGAGGGGGACTAGATTTCCCGTGTCCCCGAAATGCTGCGCTTCCAGAGCTCCAGCCGCTGAGAATGCCCAACCGGAAGCACACTTACCCTGCATAACACGTCGACAAGTACACTTTATTTCTGTGGACGAGAAGTTTCATGGCTTCAGGCACTACAACCAACTGTTGATGTTATTTTGGTTAAAAAAAAAAGTACTGTTTGGAACACGGTTGTCTATAATCTATATAACCTATAAAGCCTTAAGGCTTTAATTAACACAAGTAAGCGTCAGTTCTTCACGGACATGAAAGAGAAACTAGAGAGTAATACGAAAATTCTGTGAAGATATATTAAGTCTATCAACAAAACTCCCGTAGGGATCCCGACTCTTCTTTCATTTAATGGTGACACAATTTCGGACGATACCGCAAAGGCTCTTAATGACTACTTCCAAAGTGTGTTTCACCACGATTTGGCACTACCACTGCCCAGTCACGAACATAATATTCAAACTCCTATGCCCGAACTGTGTATAACCAAGGAAGGAATTTCGAAGCTACTTAGCTCTTTGAATATCCATAAGAGCCATGGGCCGGATGGCATCCCACCTGCTGTGTTAAAAATGTGCAGCACAATCATGACAGAGTATTTATTCGTTATATTGAGGCGATCTTTGGAGCTGCGACTGGTACCGACTGAATGGAAATTTAGCAACGTGGTCCCTATCTTTAAGTCGGGTGATAGATCACTGGTCCATATTTATAGACCTATATCCTTGTTGTCTGTTTCTTCAAAAATCATGGAACACATTATATACTCGTCGATAGTGCAGCACCTAACCGTAAATAACTTTATCTCTGATTATCAACACGGCTTTCGATCAGGATACTCGTGCACCACACAATTGATCACATTCTACCACGACATCGTATCTTGCTTTGACAAGGGAGTACGAGTGGACACTGTTTTCCTAGATTTTAGGAAAGCGTTCGATACCGTACCCCATTCACTATTAATTCTCAAATTGTCTACTCTTCAGTTGGATCGCCCTGTTTATAATTGGCTAATGGACTACCTCTCTTCAAGAGAGCAAGCTGTTGTATACAAGGGAAAAGTGTCTCGACGCATAAGCGTAACATCTGGTGTGCCCCAGGGCTCTGTCCTATAGGGCCACTATTATTTCTTGTTTTTATCAACGACATAGGTCAACAAGTATCGTCTGAAATAAGATTATTTGCTGACGACTGCGTACTATATCGAACGATCAAATCTGACGAAGACATAACAAGCTTGCAGATAGATCTAGATAAGATATGTCTATGGTGCGAGAAGTGGGGCATGTCCTTAAATGTCGACAAATGCAAGGTGCTACATTTCCAGTGCAAACGAGAACCGCACGCATACACATTAAATAACATCACCTTGCAAGCTGTTGAAGAGTTCAGATACTTAGGAGTTTTATTCTCTGCCGACCTGAAATGGTCTAGTCACGTAAATAACGTATTTAACAAAGCCAACAAAGCTTTAAATTTTTATCGTAGGAATCTCAAGGGTACTCCAAGAGAAATTAAAGAGTGCGTATACAAAACATGCGTACGCCCAATCTTAGAGTACGCGTCACCTGTTTGGGATTCCCCGTCTTCTTCATTACGCGAAAAACTAGAAAAAATTCAAAAGAGAGCAGCAAGGTTCGTTCTTAATGAATATTCCCCGTTCATCCGTTCAAGCATATTGGTATCGGAACTAGGGTGGCCTTCTTTGGAAATGCGAAGAAGACAAGCTCGATTGAAATTACTTTGGGATATCTATAATAACAAAAATGGTGTACCTCGTGACAAAAACCACATTATACTTCCCACAGACATGATCATTTATATAAGATAAGGCCTTACGACACCAAAACAACAGTTTTCCAAAAATCATTCTTTCCCCGAACGATTGAGGAATGGAACAAGCTTCCCACTCACGCATTTTCTACTCCGGACCCGGAACATTCTGCGAATGGCCCGAACTTTACCCTCACTGGATAACCGTATGAAAAAAAAAAAGAATCATTGCAAGACTTACTCGGAGGTTGCTTTTCTTTTGTGTTTTGGCTGTTATACATTTTGAATATTTTTGTACTTGAAGTTTATCAGTTATGAGGAATATTATTGCATTTGTATTATTGTTGCATTTGGTGTTTATTATTGTTATTCATTTTCCTGATACATAGTTTGTAACATTTTTCTGTGCCTACACACCCCTACACTAATGCTCCGGCGCTGTAGGGTACTTATGTAAACAAATAAATAAATAAATAATCTCCATCCCGCGGCCGACAGTCCCCTATCGGCGATGTCGGATACGAAGGAACTATACCAATACGATCTCCGAGGTAAGGCCACGCAACGGCACCTGTCGTGAGAGAGTCCCATCGCGTACTCAGCGTCGTCTGCTAGGGAAAGCAGTCGAGCGCGGCCTGCCTTCGTGGAGGATATCGGTATAGTTCGTTCTTGCGCGACATCGCCGATAGCGGATCGCCCCAACACTGGCTGGAGATTTTAGACAACCGTGTCCCATACAGTACAATGATGAACACGGCTAGTAATTGCGATAATGAAGGGTATACTGTATCAGGCACAAAAATCAAGGCTATTTTACATGCGTCGCGCTATTTCAAACAAACAACTGTCCAAATAACGAATAAAAACCGTCGGTGCAAGGGAACAAAGAAGATCAAGGACGAAACGACACGAACAGTGCAGGTTCCGTTCTTCGTCTTATTTGTTCCCTTGTACTGAAGGTTTTTGTTCGTTTTAATCATGAACTAACCTGGCCAATTTTTACCCATCTTCACATTATTGTCTAAATAAATTTGTGATACGATGCTTTCTGAGTGCTTACCCGGTGATAAAATGTTACGAAACTTGGGTAACTGTATGCAAAACGTAAGCAACGCCGAGGTGAAGATGAGTGTGGCGTGCGAAGTAACAAGGGCCAGTGCTAAAGACATAAACGGCATTAAAAGCTGTCATTGCAGAACACCGAAATCAGCGCACAAATTTGTCTGCTTTGTAAGTGCACTGAACATAATAATGAACTTCTTTCATAATGACGTTTGCACCTGTTTCTTATTCTGTACAAAGTTTAAATATCTATAACGGTATTATGTGAGATAAATTAGACGAACTATACACGTTTTGGACCACATTATATGAATGCACTCTTCTGCTCCAGCGTTTCTCGCGAGTACACCTTTGGGATCAGACGTGCAGGACTCGATGTCGTTACGCCATAGCCAGAGATGGTGATGCCTCGTCTTCGCGTCGCTTTGCAGCTCTCGCTGTAAACCTCGCTGCTTTGGGAACGTCGTATTGTTGTGCCTTAGTGCAGTTCAGTGCACATCGGTGATGAGAATTTTATTTTCCTTTTCGCGTTTTGTGGGCGCTCCAGTAAATTACTTTGAAGAGAAAGAGACGAAGAAAGAACAGCAGAACCCTTGAAAATGACGTACCTGATCTTTCACCCGAGTTACATAGTGATAATCACGCCAGTCGATCTCGTCCGGAATATCGTGCAATGAAGCTTCGTTGTGTACACCCAGTGCAGTCTTGTTTCTCTGGTTCGGACGGTAGCCGAGGTAAAGCTGGCGGTACTCCTCCGATGTCTGCAACAAATAAGAATCATGAAGGACGCGTTACTTTAACTGTCACGTTTATTAGTTTGCTCAACAGAGTTACATGTACCGCCTCTTCTGACGTACGTAGTTGGTATTAATAGCTCCTGAAAGTTCAATAAAAATGGCGCTCCCGTGTATCGGCCGCTTCTCCGTCTTGTTGATCTTGTGCCGCGGCCTAAAAAATCCCCCCTCCATACCACCACCACTACTACCGTCACCACCACTACGTACATGCCAATTACATCGGAGGCAGCTATTTCAGTCCGCAAGCTAGAAGCTTCGTATTGTGTGCCATTGTGCTGCTTCACTTGTCGACACACGAGGCAAAACGCGTACCATGAGAGAAATATTTTGGCGAGTATTAAACAGACCCTAAAGAAATCGTCAGAGATTCTTCCAATACCGCATCGTGGGTCAATATGTCAAAGCAACTGAATACATGGAGGGATTGCTTGAGGGTTCGCTTAGACGAGCGATAACATATATATTAGATTTTAGCTTCTTATTTATCACGTTACGCAAGGGTGGTCCTTATATGGTTGCCTCTGAACCACTTACATGCAACTGGTTACGTCTTCAATAATCCCAATTCCATCAACAGCTTTCGTAACAGCATTTCACGCCCCGTTGCAACGTTTCTATCGAAAGCCAAACGAATCCTCACCAAATCAGCAAAACTGTTGACTGCCACCGTGTGCGTCCGAAGCCCCAGGTCATACTCTAGGTTGTGCCTCTGGATGAAGTCCAAGTTGTCTTCCCAGATGAGTCTTCGCTCGTGTTCTTCTTCTGGTACATATTTCTTGTTGTGGATGTCCTTGTAGATTTCCCAGTGTTCGTCTAACTGCGGCCTGGGCACTGTCCGTGCCAGGACACAGCAAAGAACCGCAGAGAGTGCAAGAACCCGAAAAGACATTGCCTCGATTACCAGGATGCAGAACACGAATGCGGGATGCGACATTTATATCGCCTGCAAAGTGCGCGAGATAGTCTTATCTCGTTCATTCAGTGGGCTAAATGGTCAGTGATATCGACTGTTCTGTGGTTGGTCGAGTACGAAGCCCTGCAGGACTTGAATGGACCCTTCCGATAACAATTCAAATGATACGAACCTTTGTTTCCAGCCTGACTGTGTGTGAGAAAAAAATGTGCGTCATGCGTACTTTCAGCGCTGTGGAAATGCGAAATCAGTTGCGCGAGCGTCACCAAATTTGGCCTCCGGGCCCTTCCTGCGAGCAGACTTGTGCCTGTTACTAAAACAAAAGTAATTCATTACCGTTACAGTTACTTCTACTTATACGGAAAAAGTAATTGACTACCATTACCAATTACTCGAATCCAGATTTAACTGAGTATCGAGCAGAAAAATAAAGTGTTACTCCGGTCGTTACTCTGCATTCGCGCAAATTATAGCAGTCGTTGTGTGCCTCAAAGAAAAAGTGAAAAAATAAATAAATAAACGTTAACAGCTGAACAGCTGGAACAACACGGAGAATAAACACGCGTAGGACAAGTTGATCTGTACGTCTACTGTATTTCTCGTCGGGAAACACGTTGTCCCGATTGTGGAAGAACATTGCTTGGAACTTCCCCATGACTCACTAAACCTCAAAATCTACATTTACTAGCACACTGGTGTTAAGAATGAGGTTAGAGGGAGAGACCCTGAAATTCCATAGCGTTATTACAATGACCTCCGCTTGCTATGGGCTGCGATATTGACCTATTGGGGGCGACACTGTCATCAATCTAGTGTGGACAACACGTGGATCGATGTTCGGATTTCATGGTTCTTTTCCGTAATGCTAGTGTATATTCACCAGAAGATCACTTGTGCCGCCATGGTACGATACTATTCGGTTCCCCCTACGGCACTGAACGCTGAATAAACGTGTAAAGGCAGACGACGTGTCCACACTGCGATAGTTCTCCGTCCTCCGCAGCGCGCCGTTCGAGCTCGGAGCGAATAGTAGAACAGTCCGAAAAAAGGCTAACCGCACGAGCGTCTTGACTTGGGGCAGGACATCTGATAGATAAGTTAGTCTCTGCCGGAAAAGTAATCGATTACTCAGAAAAGTTATTGATTACCCCAAAAATTACTTTCATGTTAAATTTATTGATTACATGTAACGCAATTACTAGTAACGCGTTACGCACAAGTGTGTCTGTTGGTTATGGAGTGGAGCTTTCTGTCGTTCTGTCATCGTTACAGTTGTTCATTTTTTAATTATGTTTGAAGTAAGTCGTCCTCCTGTTATCCATGAAGTGTGGATGCTGAGGGTGCATGTGTCTGGAGACCGATGGGAGAGTAACGCGATCGGCTGGGGACCGCAAAGAGACATTGTGCCTTGCACGAAACTCCCGGAGCAGAGGGAGCATCGGAAGGATCACCTTGCGTTTTTCGGCTGTGAATTTTCCCCTGTTATGTGCCTGTGACACATGGCCCTGTGTTGTAGTTGCTGGTCTTGTCCTGTCTCCTTGGCGTTTTACTTATTGTTGTTTCAGCTATCTCGGCTAGAGGAGTGTCTTCGATACGTATTTTGCGTTATTATCTTTCTTCGATATTACCCTCCTTTCCTCCCTTTCTGCTGGTATGTATACGCCCAGCACTATGGCTACTCTTTAACCCGGCTTTGCTCCAAAGTTTCTTCATTTTAATTGTGATAAAGTGTTCCCACTCGCTTTACCTTCCTTCAGTGCATACCCAAACAAGGTTAAAATGCGCCTCCTGTGGAACTGCAGTAAAGTGCAGTAATTGGCTTCCCATGTGCTAATACGGACTGGACATTCTTTGGACGTACATGGCTTCTGGGTTACTGGCATGTAATGGGATAAATGACCACCGTTCAAGTTCGTCTCATTACATTGTTGAAGTGCAATAAGAGCAAATTGAGAAGCGGACCTTCGAGCACAGTCAATTAACCCTCGATTTATGAATTCCCTCGTTTTATGAACGGTACCCTCATTCCGACAAATCCCCTTCCTCATTTCACACCTCGATTAATGACGATTTTCCAGAAACGTTACCTGTTCGTGAACCGAGGGTTGATCTTGCTGGGTCAACGGGCATTCCACGCTCCCATTCTACTTTGAAACCAGTCTTCATAGAAATCGTGCTATTTTTCGTCCATTATTCTGCGAACATGTGAACGGTCCCCCTTGTGACTGTTTGTAACACCTCACGTGAACCTACCATTGCTGAAGCTAGATAACTTTAAGCACTTGACTACATCGTGCTATCAATTGCCTGTTGACGGAAAAATACAATGGACAAAAGGGGTGATTCACTATGTGCATCTGGTGACTCTCTGATAATGAGTGCGAAGATGGAATTCACGCCATTGTCAAGTACGATTTCTCAAGAATTAATTACTGGTCGTTGCCTGCATGTGACCAGTCCTGTTCTGTGAAAGTGGGTCTGGTACAAACATTCTAGAGTTGTACCACCTGTGACAAAAGTACTGGTCAAAATTTGAATCTTACGAAATATAACATTTATGGGGATCTGAACATGATCCAGTGGATTGATTCCCGCTATTCATCATTGGCAGGGTATTTAAAGGGTTAGGTGTGACGTGTTTAATGGTGCATGCGAATTGTGGGTCAACAGCCCGGAGGGAAGAAAGGCTCCGTACGGGTTTCTACGGCCGGAGATAATGGCCGCTTTGTTAGAGTGTGGAGGGGATTATGTGAACGGAGTGATCTTGGCTCCAGGCCGCTTACAGAAAAATGGGAGGCTCACGAACACGTTGATGAAACGGGACAACAGGCAAGAAGTGGCAAACATGGCGAAAGATAAGGAGGTTAGTGGTTACGTGGGGGAAAATTCCAGAGCCAGCAAAGTTTTTTTTAAAAATATTTGTAGTACAAAGTTGTGGCATGCAATAAAGGAAGCAAAAACCAGAGCCCATGCAGAACATAACAGATGATAACCGAGATAGAAGGAAAAAGCATATTTTATTTGTGAAGTGTTTCTAGGGTGCCTTGTGATTTGTTGATACCGTGAGGGTGAAAAGCCTTAAACTTGTATATGAGATAACACTCCCTAGCACGTCTGTGACGTGTGGATCTAATCCCGGTTTCTAGAATATATTGTTTAATGTTGTCAAAATTGTGACCAGGAACGTTTAAGTGTTTAGCGACTGCTTTGGGGAGGTCCCCAAACCCCCTTTGGGGAGGAACTCCCCAAAGCAGTCGCTGATCACTTTAACGTTCGGTCACAAATCTGTCACTACTGCCTGGAGCCACGACCACCATACCGTTCACATAATCCCCTCCACACTCTAACAAAGCGGCTATTCACTGCGGCCGTAGAAGCCCGTACGGACCCTTTCTTCACTCCGGGCTGTTGACCCACAATTCGCACGCACCTTTAAACACGTCACACATAACCCTTTAAATACCCTGCCCTATGATGAGGACGGCGCTCAGAGGAACAGTCTCTGTTCGAAATATCGGCGGCTTCTGTCCTGAGGCAACTCCCTTCCTATGTACAGTACCTGTTCTTCCTCGGTAAG
The DNA here is from genome assembly GCF_037126465.1 of Ornithodoros turicata. NCBI lineage: Eukaryota > Metazoa > Arthropoda > Arachnida > Ixodida > Argasidae > Ornithodoros > Ornithodoros turicata. The sequence goes on from NC_088207.1 coordinate 15,220,141, forward strand.
AAATGCAATTGCTTTTCTTTGTGAGCTGTTCTGTCCTGGCGGTCTCAGGCACGTTGCCAGCTTTTATGATTCACCCTGTCTATTTTGTATATTTTTTTGCACTTTCAACGCCGTGCATATTCTTCAGTGTAGAAAATGTGTGCTTAAAACGTCATACTCACTGTCCGTTGTGGGGAAACGAGCAACAAACGAAGAATCATACATCGTTGCCAGGCCGTGAGACAATTGAGTATGAATATGAGGGACGCCCCAGGGTTGCTTAGGCCTGTATCTTTGTACACGCTTGGAGCAATACAGGCTGGCCAGTGCTTGGCAAGTCAGTGGCCAGGGTACAGATCCGCATCAAGAAACAAACCTGTTGGCCGATGATGTACCAGGTCGGCCGACAACATTCAATGCACACATCCACACTCGCGCTCAATGCTCGATACCAGGTCAAGAACTCAGTCCATAGTGCATCGGGATTTCCTAAAACCGGCCATCTCCTGAGGCAGAAGTGCGTTTGCTTCTACATTAAATTTGAAATTTCTGAAAGCAGACGCAGATTTGAAAAACTTAGGAGAGCCGAATCGGATCGTCGGAATTGAATTCCAGAGGAACAACAAAGAAAGGAGCATTAGTATCAGCCAGGAGCGATACATCAATCAAGTATTACATCAATGCCACATGGATGGTAAGCCAGTGAAGACGCCGCTGGAAATCTAACACCAGGACATGGAGAACAGTGCCGCACTGCAGGAGAAACCGAACGTTCCCTATCAAAGCTTGATTCGCAGCCTTGTGCAAGGAACAAGGCCAGACATTCCGTATACAGTAGACAACCTCAGCCAGTTTAATTCATGTTTCTCCATCCACCACTGGAAAATGGCAAAGAGGCTGTTGAGGAATCTTAAAGGAACGAAGGACGCATGTCTGACGTACAAGGCAAACAGAAGTCAGATTATTGGCTACTCGGATGCAAGTTGGAACACAGATATGAAGAACGGGAAATCACGCTGTGGATACGTTTTCGTGATGTCGGGAGCTGCGATCTCCTGGAAATCAACGAAGCAAGACATCATAGCACTATCGTCATGCGAGTCACAGTACGTGGCTCTTTGTGAAAAACGGAAAATGACTTAGAATGTTTCTTGGAGAGCTGGGTCTACGTCACCTCCGCGGTGTAGCCACAGAGCTACGCTGTGATAACCAGTCTGCGATACGACTCTCCGAAAACCCAAGTCAACATCAGAGGTCGAAGCACATAAGCCTTAAGAATAATTATTTGCAAGACACGCGATGGAAGAAGGAACTTTTCACGTCTCGTTCGTGCCAACTACATAAATGGTAGCGGACTCGTTGACGAAGTCTGTTTCTCATGTGAAGAACTCTTTTTTGTGCGGGGAATTTTTGACTTTCGATTGAATAATCGAAAGTCAAAAATTCCTTAATAACTTGTGCAGTGGGAGTATGTTGATGGCGCGCTCTAGCACCGGTTCAAATGTGCGTTACCGTCGTTTTGATTCGGGTGAAAAAAAAAAAAAAGACGTTGGTAATAAATGCATGCGCCAGCGTGGCACGAGAGTACTTGCAGCAAGCACTTCCGAACATGCGTTTTATTTATCTTCAATTCCGTAGCAATAAGTCTAGTCGGTTGGAGCCTGCCAACAAAAATTCCTAACGGGTCGCCCATATAGAAACCAATCTCCCTTCCTCGACGACATATTTATGATATGAACACGTTCGGTTTAGACATTATAATATTCAGTCACGATCTCAATAACGTGCATTCTGGCATTTTTGACTTTCGATTGTTCGTAACTTGTGCACGAGCGCGAGTGGGATTATTTCTTGGGAATATATTATTTCTAATTGTTTCTTGGGAAATCATACTTGACAATGGCGTGAATTCCATCTTCGCACTCATTGTCAGAGAGTCACCAGATGCACATAGTGAATCACCCCTTTTGTCCATTGTATTTTTCCGTCAACAGGCAATTGATAGCACTGTGTAGTGAAGTGCTTAAAGTTATCTAGCTTCAACAATGGTGGGTTCACGTGAAGTGTTACAAACAGTCACAAGGGGGACCGTTCAAGTGTTCGCAGAATAATGGACGAAAAACAGCACGATTTCTATGAAGACCGGTTTTAAAGTAGAATGGGAGCGTGGAGTGCCCGTTGACCCAGCAAAATCAACCCTCGGTTCACGAACAGGTAACGTTTCTGGAAAATCCGTCATTAATCGAGGTGTGAAATGAGGAAGGGGATTTGTCGGAATGAGGGCACCGTTCATAAAACGAGAAAATTCATAAATCGAGGGTTAATTGAATGTGCTCCAGAGATCCGCTTCTCAATTTGCTCTCATTTGATTTGAACAACGTAATGAGACGGACTCGAACGATGGTCATTTATTCCGTTACATGCCAGTAACCCAGAAGCCATGTACGTCAAAAGAATGTCGACTCCGTATTAGGATATGGGAAGCCAATTACTGCACTTTACTGCATTTCCACAGGAGAAGCATTTTAACTTTGTTTGGGTATACACTGAAGGAAGGTAAAGCGAGTGGGAACACTTTATCACAATTAAAATGGACAAAACTTTGGAGCAGAGCCTGCACGTCATCGGGTTAAAGAGTAGCCATAGTGCTGGCCGTATACATACCAGCAGAAAGATAGGAAAGGAGGGTAATATCGAAGAAAGATATTAACGCAAAATACGTATCGAAGACTCTCCTCTAGCCGAGAAAGCTGAAGCAACAATAAGTAAAACGCCAAGGACACTGGACAAGACCAGAAACTACAACACAGGGTCATGTGTCACAGGCACGTAACAGGGGAAAATTCACAGCCGAAAAACGCAAGGCGATCCTTCCGATGCTCCCTCTGCTCCGGGAGTTTCGGGCAAGGCACATGCAATGTCTCTCTGCGGTCCCCAGTCGGTCGCGTTACCCCCTCATCGGTCTCCAGACACATCCACCCTCAACATCCGCACTTCATACATAACGGAAGGACGACCCACTTGAAGCGTAATTAACAGTTGAACAACTGTAACGGGCCAGCGTATATGTTTAAAGGGACGGTCTGGTAGTCCCTGCCCCTCTCATAAAGTGTACCATTCGATTGCCCTTTGTTGAAAATGGAGTACTGCTAATAGACCTCTCCCTGTTTGTAACCAAATGACGTCATAGTGTTCGACAGCGCCACCGGTTTGGTAGAGTTGAACTATGCTCGAAGCTACGGGGCGAACAAGGTCGCGCCCGAAAACCACGGTCTTGAGGGGATTACGATGATCCCTGAAAAGGACACGACCTTCTGTCCTACTTTTCTTTCAATAGGAGGCAGCGAACAAGTGGCCATTCGTGGAACCCAGCTCTTCCCTACCGCGTTCAATCTGTCTACCAACGTCATGATGACGTTTCTCGGGTAGAGGTTTATTTACCCGACAAAACACGCCACAGTGATTAAATAACCGAATTAAATTGATAAAGATTGCAGAGATGCCGCGATCTGTGTTGGCAACAATACGAACGGCCACGTCGCCCTGCGGGTAAGTCCGTGATAGGATACAGAAATCGTCTGCTTTTTACGCGCGCTAGTGCATCGGCGTGAGCAAACGACTTTCAGAAGTTACTGGGCACCACGGCAACTCTCGTACATTTTCAATTCAATTCAATTTTTTATTTTCCAAACAAGTTGGTGGGGAGGTCAGGCAAAAAGCTGCTAGTGTTTAGCTTGACGCGGCCCGACCCCCTGTGTACATTTGGCAGCGCGGCACACATCGTTCATGCAAAAAGCATAATGTCCAACATCCATCTGTTAACAATATATATATATATATATATATATATAAAGAAAGAAAGAAAATACACACCTACAAGAAAATAAAAAGCGGAAATTCCACTCAAGCGATTCCAAAAAGCTGTAGCAAAACTCCCTTCAAAAGCATACAACCTCCTATACATGTGAGCGTGAATAGTCGAAACTGTATTCAATGTATAACGCTCGTAATGACCGTAACGGGAGAGAATCAATGTTAATATTGTTCTGTACACAAGAATTTATATGTCGGGGAAGCTTGTATGCGACAGACTGTAAACCAAAATTAGTACGTGCTCGCGGGGTGAAATAACGTTCGCCATGGCGTAAGGTACGGTTGGTCGATCTTATGGTTAAATGAGCTAGTCCTAAAAAAGTGTAATTATTTTGTTTCACTGATATAATATATGTGGCTAATAAACGGTAATCATAAATGTGCATTATTTTAAGAATGTTAAACATCCGGAAAAGAGGCCCGGTAGGATGCAAGAAAGGAACACCTGCTACGTCACTCTTTTCTGACACAAGAACAATATTTCAAGGTTTGTTTGTGTTGTCGTGCCCCAGACTAAATGACAGTAAGTAGATGGAGATGAATAAGAGCATTGTATGCCATCAGTTTTGCCCTGCACGGAAGAATGTTTCTATACCGAGCTATTATACCAATGACACGCGATATTTTATTCATGACATGTGTAGGTAATATGCTTGTCCCATGATATTGCATAAGTAAACCAGACACCAAGTGACGGTGTTGTCAAGATGGATTCTTTGATAACGGGTATGACGGTGTTCTCAAGAATGATGGATTCAGATAAGATGACAGACTTGCGTAACGGATGGAAAACGACAGCTTTTGTTTTTATAGGGTTAATTACTAAGTAATTTTTAGTCGACCACGTACATAGAATCGACAGAAACCAGTTCATTCTCCTAATTAGGTTCGTGACACACTTCCCCTGCAAAAATAAACTCGTGTGCTTTCCTGGAAAACGTGTTCCCGTGACACTGACACCATGTCTATACGGAAAGCCTCGAGTAACAACAGTCTGATAGGCCGGTGTAACATGTGCTCCTTGATTCCTGGTTTTTAGACTTCTTTTTAGGTGAAGGTATCGCTGCGAAAACCGGCAGGTGATCACTGATGTCTACACTAATGACGAAAGTAGAAGTATCAAGTTCGTTTGTGATGAATAGATCAAGCAACGTTGCTGTACTATCAGTGATCCGGGTAGGAATTTGAATGATGTTACTGAAACCGTTCACATCTAGTAGGATCTGGAGGCGCGTTTGGTGACAAGATTTTCCAAGCATATCAATGTTGAAGTCGCCCCCCATAACAAGTGCATAATTGTTATTGGCCACATACAAAAACACTTGCTCAAGAAAAATAAACAAGGCCTCAGTATTGCCAGTAGATGGCCTGTATACAACAGAAAACACGTGTTTGTCAGTTGGAATTGTCACTATCTCAAAATCACCAACACAATGCGTGAATTCATCGACAAATTGACACTGAAATGAAGTTTTGACAAGTATGTCGACGCCTCCTCCTCGCCTCTGTGGTCTGTTTAGGGGGAGCAGATTATATTGAGGCAGAATGTACTGATCATCGTTTGAACACCAAGTCTCCGTCAGCATGATGACATTCAGGCTATTTCTAAACTGACTGAAAAAGAAGTCTAATTCGTCTGTCTTGCTCACGACTGATCTCGCGTTTAGATGTAGGCAATTCAGATGTGGCAGTTTCAGGTTCGATAAATGTTTACAGAGGTAGGATGGGGTCACAAGACTTGTCATATTAATTATGAACTAGAACACACAAAATAGGAAGAGACAAAAACATCCTAGCAAATTCGTGTGAGATCAGTTTCGTCTCTGATGTGAATCAGGGGTGATCCATCCTCCTTACGTGCGTAAATTCTACCCTCTCGACTCCACACTTTTCTCCAGTTTTTCTCTTTATTCTTTGCAAGAGTATGACCCAACAACTTTTTCAACGTGGAGCATAAATGTTCGTTTATGAATATGGGCTGTCGTGCGCAGTGACCCAGATCTGCGGTCGTCAGCCCTGTTTTTCTCGTCTTGTGTAAAAAGTCATCACGTTTGTCTCTTCGTGCAAACTGGACAATTATATTGCTCCCCTCTGCACTTTTTGCACTGGGGACACGATGGCAGGCTACTATGTCCTCGCGTGACACCGGCCGCAAAACTCCAATCGAAATCTCCAATGGAGATTATAATATCAATTGGATTTTGCTGTCTCGGGAATGCCTTTTATTTCAACGTTTGAACGTCGACTATACTGCTCAAGGTCAGTGATTCTCTTAGCATTTTCCTTTAGCTGCTGCCTGAGTATGTCACAGGTATCACTCGAGGACTTGTTCTGGGTTTTAAGTTCGGCGTTTTTATATGCCACGTCCAATATATTGGTGAAACATCAAGGTCCATGCGAGAAAGATTTTATGTCCACAAATCTGACATAATTAATAATCGCCCCACCTCTGTCTCTGTGCACTTTAATGCATCGGGACATGACTTTAACACTCATCTACCAATTGTACTCCTTGAATCCGGACATACAAATCACATAAAACGAAAAAATCGCGAATCCTACCTGATCTCTAAATTTTCCTCCCTTCAGCCACATGGGTTAAGCATATACGCTGGCCCGTTACAGTTGTTCAACTTTTAATTACGCTTCAAGTGGGTCCTCCTCCCGTTATCCAGGAAGTGTGCATGTTGGGGGTGGATGTGTTCGGAGGCCGGGGGGGGGGGGGGGGTGGCAGCGCGGCCGGCTGGGGACCGCAGAGCGACCTTGAGCCTTCTCCGAAATTCCCTGTTTTACGGAGCATCAGAAGGGTCGGCTGCGTTTTTCGGCTGTCTGCGCTGTGAACTTTCCCCTGTTATGTGTCTGTGACACAAGACCCTGGGCTGTAGTTTTTGGTCTTGTCCAGTGTGCTTCACGTTTTACCTCTTTACTTATTTTACTTATGGTTTTTTCAACTCCGTAAGCTGGATAAGTGTCTTCGATTGTGTTTTTGCTTTTCTATTTTTCTTTCCCCCTCCCTTGCTACTGGTATATATGCGTCCTGTTGTACGTCTACTCTTTAACCTCATGAAGTGCAGGCTCGTCCATCTTCATTGTAATGAAGTGTTCCTACCCGTTTTACCCTCCCTCAGTCTAATCATGCACAGTTAATTGGACTCTGGCGTTGCTTTTTACTTTGTATTGTATTGTTATACTAGAGTAGGCAAAGATGTACAGGGGTTTATGAAATGACATGTGTGACGGCGTGTTTTATTGGAAAGTGAGCAGCCGGGTTCCTGCTGAACCCTCTTGTTCCCATTGTTCCCATATGGGAACAAAAACCTTCCCCTTATTAAACCGTTTAATTTAGCACTGACAGCATGAGAGCAAAATCAGTTTCAATCCCACCCCAAGGTACTGCTGATAGCGGCCATCGCCAAAAATCGAGTTTAGGTGATTTATGGTTTCAGCTGACACGGGGTTCTTGCGCTGCATTTCCGAAAGTTGCCTGTTCCAGAAGATCCCAGCGCACGTGTGGAGGTCAGTCGCCTGCTTGTTTCCTTTGTGCAATTCAATGTTCGTTTAGGAAAGACAAATCAACCTTTTTTATGTGGTTACGGAAGCTTTTGTGTTCCATTATTCTGACGTAAATCAAATATTCCGTTATGCGTTCCCGTTTGCGAAACATTTGGTCCATGTACATACTGGCTGCGCCAAACCCCTTGAATGGCCAGTGCTTCTAATTTGCCCTTTAAATACCCTGCCCTATGATGAGGACGGCGCACAGAAGAAGAACACTCTCTGTTCGAAATATCGGCGGCTTCTGTCCTGAGGAAACTCCCTTCCTATGTACAGTACCTGTTCTTCCTCGGTAAGAAATGCAATTGCTTTTCCTTGTGAGCTGTTCTGTCCTGGCGGTCTCAGGCACGTTGCGAGCTTTTATGATTCACCCTGTCTATTTTGTATATTTTTTGCACTTTCAACGCCGTGCATATTCTCCATTCTGGAAACTTTGTGCTTTAAAACGCCATACTCACTGTCCATTGTGGGGAAACGAGCAACAAACGAAGAATCATAAATCGTTGCCAGGCCGTGAGACAATTGAGTATGAATATGAGGGACGCCCCAGGGTTGCTTAGGCCTGTATCTTTCTACACGCTTGGAGCAATACAGGCTGGCCAGTGCTTGGCAAGTCATTGGCCAGGGTACAGATCCGCATCAAGAAACAAACCTGTTGGCCGATGATGTACCAGGTCGGCCGACAACATTCAATGTACACAATGCATGCAACACCTGGGCGTGGCTTACAGAGTCATAAGCATTCTTGATGTCTAAAAGGACAGCGGCAGTTAGCCGGCCACATCCACACTCGTGCTCAATGCTTGATACCAGGTCAAGAACTCAGTCCATAGTGCATCGGGATTTCCTAAAACCGGCCATCGCCTGAGGCAGAAGTGCGTTTGCCTCTACATTAAATTTGAAATTTCTGAAAGCAGACGCGGATTTCAAAAACTTAGGAGAGCCGAATCGGATCGTCTGAATTGAATTCCAGAGGAAGAAGAAAGAAAGGAGCATTAGTATCAGCCAGGAGCGATACATCAATCAAGTATTACATCAATGCCACATGGATGGTAAGCCCGTGAAGACGCCGCTGGAAATCCAACACCAGGACATGGAGAACAGTGCCGCACTGCAGGAGAAACCGAACGTTCCCTATCAAAGCTTGATTCGCAGCCTTGTGCAAGGAACAAGGCCAGACATTCCGTATGCAGTAGACAACCTCAGCCAGTTTAATTCATGTTTCTCCATCCACCACTGGAAAATGGCAAAGAGGCTGTTGAGGAATCTTAAAGGAACGAAGGACGCATGTCTGACGTACAAGGCAAACAGAAGTCAGATTATTGGCTACTCGGATGCAAGTTGGAACACAGATATGAAGAATGGGAAATCACGCTGTGGATACGTTTTCGTGATGTCGGGAGCTGCGATCTCCTGGAAATCAACGAAGCAAGACATCATAGCACTATCGTCATGCGAGTCACAGTACGTGGCTCTTTGTGAAAAACGGAAAATGGCTTAGAATGTTTCTTGGAGAGCTGGGTGTACGTCACCTCCGCGGTGTAGCCACAGAGCTACGCTGTGATAACCAGTCTGCGATACGACTCTCCGAAAACCCAAGTCAACATCAGAGGTCGAAGCACATAAGCCTTAAGAATAATTATTTGCAAGACACGCGATGGAAGAAGGAACTTTTTTCGTGCCAACTACATAAATGGTAGCGGACTCGTTGACGAAGTCTGTTTCTCATGTGAAGAACTGTTTTTGTGTGGGGAATTTTTGACTTTCGATTGTTCGTAACTTGTGCACGAGCGCGAGTGGGATTATTTCTTGGGATTATATTATTTCTAATTATTTCTTGGGAAATCATACTTGACAATGGCGTGAATTCCATCTTCGCACTCATTATCAGAGAGTCACCAGATGCACATAGTGAATCACCCCTTTTGTCCATTGTATTTTTCCGTCAACAGGCAATTGATAGCACTGTGTAGTGAAGTGCTTAAAGTTATCTAGCTTCAGCAATGGTAGGTTCACGTGAGGTGTTACAAACAGTCACAAGGGAGACCGTTCACATGTTCGCAGAATAATCGATGAAAAATAGCACGATTTCTATGAAGACCGGTTTCAAAGTAGAATGGGAGCGTGGAATGCCCGTTGACTCAGCAAAATCAACCCTCGGTTCACAAACAGGTAACGTTTCTGGAAAATCCGTCATTAATCGAGCTGTGAAATGAGGAAGAAGATTTGTCGGAATGAGGGCACCGTTCATAAAACGAGAGAATTCATAAATCGAGGGTTAATTGACTGTGCTCCAGAGATCCGCTTCTCAATTTGCTCTCATTTGATTTTAACAACGTAATGAGACGGACTCGAACGATGGTCATTTATTCCGTTACATGCCAGTAACCCAGAAGCCATGTACGTCAAAACAATGTCCACTCCGTATTAGGATATGGGAAGCCAATTACTGCACTTTACTGCAGTTCCACAGGAGAAGCATTTTAACTTTGTTTGGGTATACACTGAAGGAAGGTAAAGCGAGTGGGAACACTTTATCACAATTAAAATGGACAAAACTTTGGAGCAGAGCCTGAACGTCATCGGGTTAAAGAGTAGCCGTAGTGCTGGGCGTATACATACCAGCAGAAAGGGAGGAAAGGAGGGTAATATCGAAGAAAGATATTAACGCAAAATACGTATCGAAGACTCTCCTCTAGCCGAGAAAGCTGAAACAACAATAAGTAAAACGCCAAGGAGATTGGACAAGACCAGCAACTACAACACAGGGTCATGTCTCACAGGCACGTAACAGGGGAAACTTCACAGCCGAAAACGCAAGGTGATACTTCCGATGCTCCCTCTGCGGCGAGAGTTTCGGGCAAGGCACAAATGTCGCTCTGCGGTCCCCAGCCGGTTGCGTTACACCCTCCTCGGTCTCCAGGCACATCCACCCCCATCATCCACACTTCATAGATAACGGGAGGACGACTTACTTCAAACATAATTAAAAAATGAACAAGTGAACGGGCCAGCGTATATGTCTAACCCATGTGGCTGCGGGGAACAAAATTTAGAGATCAGGTAGGGTTCGCGATATTTTTTTTTTCGTTTTATGCCATCTGTATATCCGGAATCAATGAGTACAATTGATAGTTGCGTCTGAAAGTCATGTCTCGATGCATTAAGGTGTATCGATACAGGGGTGGGCAGGTTATTGGTGATTTATGTCCATAAAATCTTTCTCGCATGGAGTTTGATGTTTCACCAATATACAGGTTGTTTTTTTCACATATTCAAATAGCATAAATTAAACGAATTGCAACGTAAAGAGTGTCGTATCCTATATGTAAAGGAATTAGCGATACTAGAGTAGACTGAGGGAATGTAAAACAAGGCTTTCGAGCAGAGCCTGCACTTCATGAGGTTAAAGAGTAGCCGTACAACAGGACATATATATACCAGTAGAAAATGAGGGAGAAAGCAAAATAGAAAAGAAAAAACACAATCGAAGACACTTATCCAGCTGAGGGAGTTGGAAAAACTATAAGTAAAATAGGTAAAAAGCGAAGCACACCGGACAAGACCAAAAACTACAGCCCAGGGACATGTGTCACAGGCACATAACAGGGGAAAGTTCACAGCGCGGACAGCCTAAAAACGCAGGCGACACTTCCGATGCACCGTAAAACCGGGAGTTTCGGGGAAGGCTCAAGGTCCCTCTGCAGTCCCCAGCCGGCCGCGCTGCCAACCCTCCCCCCCCCCGGCCTGCGAACACATCCACCCCCATCATCCACTCTTCATAGAAAACGGAAAGACGACCCACTTGAAGCGTAATTAAAAGTTGAACAACTGTAACGGGCCAGCGTATATATTTAAAGGGATGGTCTCGTACTCCCTGCCCCTTTCATAAGTGTACCATTCGATTGCCCCTTGTTGAAAATGGAGTACTGCTAATACACTTCTCCCTGTTTATACACAAATGACGTCATAGTGTTCGACAGCGCAACCGGTTTGGTAGAGTTGAACTATCCCAAGCAGGAGAATGCACTGAAAGTCGAGTGCAATAGGGTTGGACCAGCTCCGGTGGCGCAGCGGTAACGCGTGCGCTTGGAGACTGGGAGGTCCGCGGTTCGAATCCGCGGGCCGGCTGTGCCGTCTGGGGTTTTTCCTGGGTTTCCCTCAGATGTGTAATAGGCGTATGCCGGCACAGTTCCCCTGAAGTCGGCCCATGGACGCAGCTATCCTCCCCCCGAGCGGATTCTGCTCGGTCTTCCACTTCACCCTTTCCTCTCCTCCTCTCCACCACCTTTCCCTTCCCGAGAAACATGCCTCCTAATCAGGCAGGCAGACCTCTTGGGTTCCTCCCAACGACACTCCTCCTCCTCCTCCGCGCAGATGACTTCGCTGTAGTTTCTAACTTTGGAAGAAGAAAGGTAGAAAATCCAGCGAACTGGTAACGAAGTGTGAGAGGAAGTGCCTCAGGACGAGAGCAGCCGATATTCCGAATAGAGACTGTTCTTCTTCTGGCACCGTCCTCATCATTGGCACAGTATTTAAGGGGTTAGAGAGGACATGCTAAAGGTTCATGCGAACAGTGGGTCAACAGCACTGGGGAACAAAAGGTCCATTCAATCTTTTACGGCCGAGGTGAAAGAGTCATTTTGTTAGAGTGTGGAGAGGATTACTGCAAAGATGCCTTGAGCTTGAGGAGGTGGTAGCGACACCAATACGAAACACAAGTAGACAGGGCTACACCCCAAATGTGAACTCAGTCGTGCAATCTCATCCTTCTGTGCCCCACTCTCACCCTCAATGCATTAACCGCATGCTTTCCTTTTAAAGTCATCTTCTGTGATTCATCTCATCATTCTTTGACCGTTTGTTAGTCATCTTTTCTTTTTTGTCATCTTTGCCTTTAATCTACCTCATCCTTCTTTCCTCATTTGTCGGTTTATCCTTTATTTCCTAATCCCTTTTTCGTTTTATTTATTTCTTATTTCTTAATTTTCTTTATTTGTTTATTTCCTATTCCTTCCTATTTCTTTCTTTCTTTATTTTATTTTATGTTTATTTATTTATTATTTCTTATTTTTCTTTATTTATTTATTTCTGGAATAGCAACCCGACGTCTCGTTTGGCTGACCTTTCCCCTGTTTTTTTTTTCCTTTTCGTCTAACAAATATACCCCCCCCCCGCCTAGTCCCATTAGTGTTCGATACTCAACTCTCAACAGTATTTGTTGTACAGTACTCAATACCCCCAAAAGTAGCTCGTTGCTACAAAGGTACTACGATGACAGACAACAACTTCTACACACTCCCAGTATTAACACTCGCCTCTCTTCAGCCCAACACACCAGCACGCCGCGCTTAAATCTGTGGCGCTTCTCCAAACTATAGCCATTTCCGTACAAAGATTCCGGTGCCCCTGGGTACCCAGATATGTATACATACATACTACATACTCACACTACTACTCATACTCATACTACTCATACTCATACTACTAGATACTACATACTCACTTTTTAATAATATCTCAAAATAATGGTAGTAATAAACCGTAACATATCGTTCTGTGCATTGATCTGTTCACAAATCGTGACACAGAATGATATCACTCGGTATGATAGTTGGCTAGGAGCGTCCTATGTGGGTGAAGTTCTGTTTCAGCAGTGAATTTAACGGCTGTCCCGGAAGGCTTCGTGTCTACGCACCTGGTACCCTGCCGTCAACCTATTGGTGTTCGAACCCCCAATGTACGAACCACACTTTGCGATCACGACAGAAAGTTCCACGTATAACGCGCACCGCTGCATAATCCGCACGCAGACTTGTGCATAACACGTTACTAGTAATTCTGTTACTTGCAATCAATTACTTTAAAGGTAAAGTATTTTTTTGAAGAAATCAATTACTTTTCTGAGTAATCGATTACTTTTCCGGCAGAGATTGAAGTATCTTTCAGATGTTCTCCCAAAGTCAAGCCCCTCGTGCGGTCAGCCTTTTGGACTGTTCTACTATAGCAAGCGGAGGTCATTGTAACAGCACTATGGAATTTCAGGGTCTCTTTTCCTAACCTCTTCCTCAACACTGGTGTGCTAGTAAATGTAGCTTTTGAGGCTTAGTGAGTCATGGGGAAGTTCCGAGCAATGTTCTTCAACAATCGGGGCAACGTGTTCCCGGGCGATAAATACAGTAGACGTACAGATCTACTTGTCCTACGCGTGTTTATTCTCCATGTTGTTTCAGCTGTACCGCTGTTAACCTTTTTCACTTTTTCTCTTTGGCACACAAAGACTGGTATAATTTGCGCGAATGCAGAGTAACGACCGGAGTAACGCCTTATTTTTCTACTTGATACCCAGTTACATCTGGATTCGAGTAATTGGTAATGGTAATCAATTACTTTTTCCGTAGAAGTAACTGTAACGGTAATCAATTACTTTTCAGTAACGGGCACAAGTCTGCCCGGAGCAAGGGTCCTGAGGCCAAATTTGCTGATGTTCTCGCAACTGATTTCGCATTTCCACAGCGCTGAAAATACGCATGACGCACATTTTTTTCTCGCACACAGTCAGGCTGGAGACAAAGGTTCGTATCATTTGAATTGTTCTCGGAAGGGTCCATTCAAGTCCTGCTGGGCTTCGTACTCGACCAACCACTGAACAGTCGATATCACTGACCATTTAGCCCATCGAATGAACGAGATAAGACTATCTCGCGCACTTTACAGGTGATATAAATCTCGCATCCCGCATTCGTGTTCTGCATCCTGGTAATCGAGGCAATGTCTTTTCGGGTTCTTGCACTCTCTGCGGTTCTTTGCTGTGTCCTGGCACGGACAGTGCCCAGGCCGCACTTAGACGAACACTGGGAAATCTACAAGGACATCCACAACAAGAGATATGTCCCGGAAGAAGAACACGTCCGAAGACTCATCTGGGAAGACAACTTGGACTTCATCCAGAGGCACAACCTAGAGTATGACCTGGGGCTTCGGACGCACACGGTGGCAGTCAACAGTTTTGCTGATTTGGTGAGGGTTCGTTTGGCTTTCGATAGAGACGTTGCAACGGGGAATGAAACGCTGTTACGAAAGCTCTTGATGCAATTGGAATTATTGAAGGCGTAACCAGTTGCATGTAAGTGGTTCAGAGGCAACCATATAAGGACCATCATTGCGCAACGTGAGAAATAAGAAGCTAGAAACTAATGTATCTGTTAACGCTCGTCTAAGCGAGCCCTCAAGCGATCCCTCCATGTATTCAGGTGCTTTGACATATTGACCCACCATGCGGTATCGGAAGAATCTCTGACGATTTCCTTAGGATTTATTTAATACTCGCCAAAATATTTCTCTCAGGGTACGCGTTTTGCCTCGTGTGTCGACAAGTGAAGCAGCACAACGGGACGCACCAAGAATCTTCTAGCTTGCGCACTGGAATAGCTGCCTCCGACGTATTTGTGTGTGCGTGGTGGTGGTATGGAGCGGGGATTTTTTAGGCTGGTGCACAAGGTCGAGAAGATGAAGAGGCGGCCGATACACGGGAGCGCCATTTTTATTGAACTTTCAGAAGGTATTAATGCAAACTACGTACGTCAGAAGAAGCGGTGCATGTAACTCTGTTGAGCAAGCTAATAAACGTGACACTTAAAGTAACGCGTCCTTCATGATTCTTATTTGTTGCAGACATCGGAGGAGTACCGCCAGCTTTACCTCGGCTACCGTCCGAACCAGGGAAAGAAGACTGCACTGGGTGTACACAACGAAGCTTCTTTGTACGATATTCCGGACGAGGTCGACTGGCGTAAAGAAGGCTATGTAACTCCCGTGAAAAATCAGGTACGCCATTTTCAAGAGTTCTGCTGTTCTTTCTTCGTCTCTTTCTCTTGAAAGTAATTTACTGGAGGACTCACAAAACGCAAGAACGAAAGTAAAATTCTCATCACCGATGTGCACTGAATTGCACTAAGGCACAATAATACGACATCCCTAAATGAGCGAGGTTTACCGCGAGGGCTGCAAAGCCACGCGAGGACGAGGCATGGCTACCTCTGCTATGGCTTAGCGACATCGCGTCCGGCGCCTCTGTTCCCAAAGGTGTACTCGCGAGAAACGCTGGAGCCGAAAACTGCACTCATATAATGTTGCCCAAAATGTGTATAGTTCGTCTATATCTCACATAATACCCCGTTATAGATATTTTAAACTTTGTACGCAATAAGAAACAGGCGCAAACGTCATTATGAAAGAAGTTCATTATTATGTTCAGTGCACCTACCAAGCAGACAAATTTGTGCGCTGATTTCCGTGTTCTGTAATGACAGCTTTTGATACCGTTTATCCCTTGAGCATTGGCCCTCGTAACTTCGCACGCCACATGTATCTTCACTACGGCGTTGCTTACATTTTTCCTAGACTTTGCCCAAGTTTCGTAACATTTTATCATCGGTTTTGTATTCACAAAGCATCGCATCACAATTTATTTACACAATAAAGTGAAGATGGCTAAAAATTGGCCAGGTTGCTTCATGATTAAAACGAATAAAAACCCTCGGTGCAAGGGAACAAGATGAAGAACGGGACGTGCATTGTTCGTGTCGTTTCGTTCTTCATCTTGTTTGTTCCCTTGCACCGACGGTTTTTATTCATTATTTACACAGTTGTTTGTTTGAAATAGCGCGACACACGTAAAATAGCCTCGATTTTTGTGCTTGATATAGTATACTCTCAATTATCACAGTTACTAGCCGTATCACATTTCTATGTGCCAGCATGCGCGTATGTTTTCGTCTTCTTGACCGTCATCTTGCATGCGTGAGCGAATATATCAAGGGGCTTCAGATATAAGCGAGATCGTGATTTCACGCTCGCACTGCGTGGCTCGCAATTGGGGAATACTCGAGCGAGTGCGACACAAAAGTGATATTCTTACGCACGCGCCTGTCATAATCACTTGTTTGGGAACGTAGCATAAGAGCGTTGAAAGGACACCACAGAAGATGTCGTGGCCATTCGCATGCCAATTGCAGGATCGTTGTATCCCTTACAAAAATGGTTTTGGAGTTTCTGATGAGCCTGTGATGAGTCCATAATGAATCATCAAAAATACAACAGAAATGCAAGGTCTAATGTATTTTGACATCACATTATCATCAACAACCTTACAGAATTTTTACATTAACTTTTTAATGAGTGGTGTGCGTACTATTTTTATTGTGTCCGTGATGCGTGCAGTGTAGGCAATATCGCCACACAACATGAAGTCATCAGAAATACTGCACGTAGACTAATCAGAAATCTATCATATACTAATTGGGAAAGCATTGAAAACTTAGCAGAAAAACATCATAAACCAATGAGAAACTCACTCATCAAGTATGCATCAGAAAAGACCGACCAATTCTAAACATAAATTCATCAGAAATTCTGATGGCTCTGATGCCAAAAGTCATTGACTTTTCAACAAAAAATCATTAAACATTTTTGTAAGGCGCGACATTGGTGAGCTGGGCAGCTGGTAAGTCTAGGTAAAATATATTCATGGATCTACTTCTGCCTGAACAGAAAAATAACTTGCAGTTCACAGTAGATCATCGAGTAAAGTCGTTTTTTTCTCTCTCTCTCTCTCTCTCGTTCGTCTGGAAATGGAAAGTCGTTGCTACACGCTTTACACGTTCCGCATCACACATGATTCTTGCTTAGCTCCGTCGCATTTCTGTGTGTGTGATGGAGCGTGAACATCTGACATCTTGAACATATAATTGTCTTCACCATAACGGAGCTTCTTGACGATGGACTCGAGCCTTCTGTTAAAATGTGGCAGTTAATGAAAAGGCTCCAGTAGTGGCGTAAAAGTGCGTGTCTCTATGCCACTAGTCCTTCATGACTGTGGCCGCGGTGGACGAATGAATGTTGTGTTTTGCTTAGGGTCGTGTGCAGATAATCTTCGCTCCTTGCAATCATTGGATCTCAGTTTCATTTATGGCTGCGCTATAAGCATCATGGCAGCCTCGAGTTGAAACTGGGCTTCACGCAACTTGTAACTGGTTACTTATTCAGTAACTGCCTACAGCGTAACGATATACTTTTCGAGGGAGGTAACTATAGCTACAGCAACTACACCAGTTTCGTTGAAAACAGCTGTAAAACTTAAATGGCGTACAGTTACTCAGGCTGTGGCATATTTTCCCGATGTGTCGGTTTCCAAAGGTCGTTTCGCAGTCCTTCAGAATAATACTGGGCGGGGCGATACTCTACACCAGAGCTGGTGGTGGTGTGGGGAATGAAATAATGAGTCCCTTCACAGTAAGCATCGAAGTCCTATGGCATCCAGAAAGGTGAAGCGAGCGCTGAGGGCACAGCGTTGGAGGGCTGGCTCGTTACGTGGCAGAAAATGTCTGAATTGTAAATTGTGCTCCTTTCCGGTGCGGTTATCAGATAAAGGTGTGAGGTAATGGTAGCAGCAATTTCAAGTTTCCCTTTACTAGCTAAATGTGGTAAGCCACATTTAGCTACGTAAAGTAGACATTAGAATGCTCCGCTCTTGTCATTAACAGCAAATCTAACTGAATTTTTCTAAATGTTCTCTAGCTTGTTAATTGCTTCTTGTGCATGTGGGCCCCAACCGATATCAGCATACTCTAAAGTTGAGCGTACATACGTTTTGTAAGCTTTAGTTTTGGGTGATTCATGTTTTAAATTACGCCTGATTAAGAAACCCGGAGAGTGCATTTTGGGAAGGTTGGTACTGTGGGCAATTAAGAAGAGTGCTCTGGATCCTCTACAGCACCGCAGTGACAGGAGCTGGGGGAGTCAAGTTGTCTGAAGCGGTAACGCCACTGAGCTGTAAAAGCCACATCTAGTCGCATTCTATGAATTACTGCAGCATTTTGACGATAGGTGTTTCGTGTCATGCGCAAAGCGAGCGTTGGATCAAATCTGCTCAGCATACCGATATTACTATTATACTACTGTTAATACTAGCAGGGCGCTTAATAATATTACCTTCGAAAAACAATCACAGCGTATGTGCAACAAGCATGTGATGTATATATCCGGCTGCCCGCCACATCAGCTGAAATAAAATAGTTGAGAGCCGCATTCACCCAGACGTTGATATTAAATGATAATTGGAAATTAACGAAATATCGAAGCAGAAGTGTGCAAGAAGCAGCTGTTCTTCCAGTAGAAGAACAGTGTCTGTTCGAAATATCGGTGACTTTCGGCCTAAACCTTCCACTTCAATCTGTCATCAAAGGATAGCTGAATATGCCACTGTATAGTGTAACTAAGTCAGTCTAGATCGGTAACCGTAATAAAAAAAGTAACGTAGCTCAGTCACTGTTTTCGCAAGCCAGTTCTCACTTCGCTGCTCCATAGTAACTTAACGATGATTGGACTATGGTTTGTAATTGGGTATCGCGCCCACCATCTTGACTTCTTACTAATTTCCACAAGGTCAGTTATTCGCTTTCTTCGTGACGTCAACGTTGATCAGCAGCACGATCGGCTTCATCCAGGACTCGCAACCTCTGTTGAAAAAGGAACACATAAAAAAAAAAGAAAAAAACGGAGTTCACTCGATGAATATCATTGAAAATATACGACAATACATGCCACGTTATGATACGGTATGACCTCTCATCATTACAAACTTTCTAGACGCATTCTCAAATCCAGCTTACCAACGGCCTGCACTAAAGTCGTTGCTAATTCTGGAAAATGTAGGGCTTTAATCCTCATTATGATATTCATCATTGTACTGTATGGGACACGGTTGTCTAAAATCTCCAGCCCGTGTTGAAGCGATCCCCTATCGGCGTTGTCGCGCAAGAAGGAGATATACCAACATCCTCCATGAGGAGGCCGCGCTCGACTGCTCGTGTGTCCCAACCGTGTCCCAAACAGTACTTTTTTTACCAAAATAACACAGCTGGTTGTAGTGCCTGCTTCTTCTGCACATTTCTCGTGTCCAGAAATAAATTGTACTTGTCGACGTGTTATGCAGGGTAAGTGTCGTTCCTCTTGGGCATTCGCAACGACTGGAAGTCTCGAAGGGCAGCATTTCCGGAAGACGGGCAAGCTAGTCTCCCTCAGCGAGCAGAACCTGGTGGATTGTGATACACGATCATTCGGCTGCAACGGAGGAACCCAGTTCAGCGCATATCTGTACATTCAATCTAATGGTGGAATCGACACGGAAGAGTCATATCCGTACACGGCTCGTAACGGAAGTTGCAAGTACGACCCAAGCCATGTCGGAGCTACTGCTGTAGGTTTTTATGTCGTCGAATCGGGCAGCGAAGATGGTCTAAAAAGGGCCGTGGCCAGAGTGGGGCCAAACTCTGTACGTATCGATGCCAGTCATGACTCCTTCAAATTCTACAAGTAAGTTGCTCATCGTTCAATATTTCAAGTGATGTTCCTGGCTGGGCTAAAGATGTAGCGTGCCATTATGCACCTGCTGCCAAATTTTCCCACTTGTGAGCAGAGAGGCACAGAAAAATTTCCTTCGCTAAAAATTGTTAAAAAACTGTTTCGTGGCATGCGGAAAGCGATGGTTGGATCAACCCTTCTCGACATAGACGGGGGGAGAATGTCAGAATAGTCCATTGGCCAGGACTCGAGCCAGGGGACGCACTAGGCGTCGATGTGTTGGACGACGGCCACTTCTCAGGAGCGCAGTACACGTCAGTTTCCGAGACGACAGATCTGCTTCTGTGGCGCTGTCGGCCTATTCACTCCCCACGACACCACAATGGGCTGGAACGCACTAGCGAACCAGCCTGTGCCCTGCTTCGTAGACAAGGTGGTAAGCCATTAACACATCCATCACTAGGTGTGCGGATAAGCCTCGCATGCCAGATGCGGTGCAAATTTTGAATCTGTGACCACAGCCCATTCCTGCGGAGCAAAGCAACGATGTGCTGCAGAAAGAAAAGTATGGCATAGAGCTCCGCAGCTGTTGACGACGTTTGACGCGAAAGACGTCGTCCTTGCGCTACGCCTTCCGATGCAATAATAAATGCCGACGCGGGCTTTCCCTTTCTAGATGCGCCATCTGTATATGCTACTGCAGACGTAGAAAACTGCAGGCGGTACGGGTAGAATACCAAATATTACTTAGTTTTGGTGCATCGTAAGAATTCAACGAAAACTATACGATAACAATAATAATTGGGTGTAGATTTGCATGTAAGGCGGGTCAGCCTCTTTGAAAAGAAGAAAAGAAAAAGGAAACAACACAAAAAAAGTCATCAAATCCAAGCTTAGCAACATGATGTCACTTGCTCCAAAGAAATCGGATGATTGGTTTATGATGATTATGATGGGGGTTTTTTTGCGTAAAAGCTACTAGGGCTGATTGGTTTATCATGTTCTCGGAAATGTTATCGTGAACACCTTCCGATGTACTAAAACCAAGGTAAATGTAAACTAGTAGCGAAAGCTATCTGGAATACCGTGTCAGACTTGTGGGCAGGGGTATATATCATCATGAGACACGAGCGGTACTGGATGTTGGTAGTAGAGGAACGATCGTCAGAGTAGGCTTGTTTATCCTTGCATCCCTGTATCCGTGCCGTGTGTTCGTGCATCGGAATACGAGCTACCACGCTTTTTGGGTTAAACAGAATGCGCATTTACATAATTGAGCTGTAGACCAAGGTTAACACGCGTGAACAGATGAATGCAATGGAACCCCTGTTGCTGGCCCTGCGAGAAAAGCTTTCGTCATGGCGAAACTACCCATGAGGTCGGCGTGAGCGCCAGCAGGAATCAGCTGTGCACCAACGATGTTTTGCAACGGACCCATTATGACCGGTCACTGAAGAAATGCTAAGCGGTAGCTAAGACTTAGCTCATTCGCTCATTAGTAAGCTGCATTGCCAAAGGTAACCCGTACCGCATGGAGTTCAGTTGAGCTCAAATCTTGCGGTGCATGTGCTTCTCGGCAGCGCAGTGTTTCGTTGCCATGACAACCGCGCCGCGCCGCATCTGTAACGCATGAAAGTGCAACAGCGTGGACAACCAGACACAAGACGTCACAACGATCGGGTACAGCTGTACCTGACTATCGTCCCTGCCGTCAACAGCGATCAGGAAAACTTGGCGTTTCAGCGCGCTTATCATGCGCTCTTGTGCCATTTTTTGCCATTTCACTGCAGTCGTGTTAGCCCGAGCACAAGCGTACGGCTTTGCACCGTTGGAAGTCGGATCGGGCTCGGATCTGGTATCCATGAATGTTACAAAACGCATGGTGCTGCTTGAGAAACACTGTAGATACCGCTTTCGCATACACATTGCCGTGCGAAGTTTACGGACGCACTACGGCAGTGTTATGGTGGTGATGGATTCCCTCTCCATAGTCGGCCGCGCTCGGTTGGGCAACGACACGACTATCTCAGTGGGGGATCGTGCGTACTGCGTCGTGCGTCGGGGGACCCCACAAGGCACCGTGCCGACATTGGTCTTAAAGCGCTTAAGGGGCCCGCACAGGCACACAGCCAGCGCCCGGATTCGAACCCTGCTCGCCACCCGGTGCACTAGAGCGTGACTCCTCCTGCGCCTGCATGAGCCAATCACCTGCGATTTCAGATTTATGGGCAGATTTGACATCAGATCGGCACTTTATGTTTCATTGCAGAAGCGGCGTTTACAACGAACCTGCCTGCAGCTCTGAAGATCTCCACCATGGGGCCCTTGTGGTTGGCTACGGCACAGGGAGTGATGGCGACTACTGGATAGTCAAGAACAGGTTAGTGACAGCACTTCTTTTTTTCTGTTAATGGCAGCTGATACATGACACTCGCGTGCGACGTCACATGCACTCCAAAAACAGAACTTCACCGCATATCACGCTGTGCGCCAACCATTGCCAAGAATGATTGCTACTGAATGAAGTTATCGCTACTGATTCGAAGAGAGAGGTGGGCGTACGCTTTTACTGGCGATTATCATATAGCCAAATTGCCACAAAAAGGCCCACGCCCACCTCTCACAGGTTAGAGACATCACGTTTTTTCTATTCATGGAAGCTGAGACGTGACGTTCGCGTGCATCGTCACGCGCTGAATTTTGTATTGTATCCCTTTGACTGGTCGAGCGTGTAAATGTACGCGCCAACGCGCGCAATGTACAGGGTGCGTGCTGGAAAAGTACACATTGTGACAACGATGACGCGCTGGTTCGTTGGTTCTATGGGCAAATTCCTGCCCATACAACACAGTGACGTCAAAGGAATGTCCTGCGGATATACGTTTGGCAGATATGCCACTTCCCCAGGATGTCCCT
The DNA here is from genome assembly GCF_037126465.1 of Ornithodoros turicata. NCBI lineage: Eukaryota > Metazoa > Arthropoda > Arachnida > Ixodida > Argasidae > Ornithodoros > Ornithodoros turicata. Next base: position 15,242,827 of record NC_088207.1, read on the forward strand.
GCATATCACGCGGGGGTCCTCGCGGCATCTCGGTAACTACCAAAAGACGTCCCATAGCTCATCCTTGAAACGTCGCGTGAATTAGCTGATGTCCGAATAAGCAGTTCGTGTCAAAGTTAACTTGAACACCGCTCCGGGGCCTGCGAAGCGGGAAGAGAGCCGCCCCACAGAGCTCCCATAGAGCCAACCCATAGCAGAAAACAACGCCTTCCTAACGATGGTCACCCCTCTCACTGGAGTGAGTTCACCCAAACACATTTCGCAGTTACTTCTAAGCGCCGCCGCTAGGGTCCGCAAGCCGGAACGGCGCTCAGGTTAGCTTTGATGACAGCTGCACATGCTATACGTTATCATTCTGGACGTACCGCGTGTTTTCCAAAAGCTTCCTTTGTCAGACAACACGAAAATGACAACCTTGTCCTTTACGAAGTTTTTGCTTTTCGGAGTTGAACACTGAGTGGTTCGTAATGTGAACAATATAATCTGCATACTATACTGTGTGAATACCCAAGTTGAAGAGCAATGTTCATTTCTGGTTCCGTTGAAACAATAATTCATAATGATTCGTACATATTTGATCGCTGTGTATATACAGGTGCGTGATATCTCAAAAGTACGGTTTTATCGATTTCTCCAAGGTAGGACGCCTCAAAACCAGCTCCATTTTCTCCCTCATGCTGAAGAGTTTAAGAATTTCCAAGATAAATAAGGATCAAAGTTATATAAGAATATAGAAGATAAGAATATATACATATTCTTTTTAAAGCCAGTCGAATAAACACGTGTATATATACACTTAATAGACTCCACAACAAGATCTCTAATTCTTCAAGAAAAGAGAAACCCAGACGTTGTTCCTTCCCAATTGAAAGAAAATTGTGGTGCCTTACTGGGGGTTGGCATTGCAACTTGGGGCACGCACATAGGGGACCGCTATCAGGGACCCGCTCCGATGAAGAATGCGCCAGTGCCGGGTTCCGTAACCATATGTCCCAAGCTCGTATACCAAGGTAAATACAGGTACAGCGCCCTCCTATTATCACTCCCGGGGCAAAGATAAGTAATATGCTTCGGGGCATTAACCTCCTCCAAGAAACTGTGCAAAAAGATCTTATTTGAAAATATGCTTTCGAAAAGTGCCTGTTGACGTTGTTGTGCGCGTTCTCTGTTCTCGTAACCGCGAGAGGTATCGCCGCTTCGGACTGATTGACATGGCTAGGGTGCGCTGGCTGCGGTAGCTGTTCGGTAACGTTCTCATACTATGCTAGTTATCGTCCGTTGACTCTGCGAGTTACATCCGACTCTGTGGTTCCCCTTTTGTGTTCTCCATTCTGTCAGTATCTGAATTATTTGGGGTTTCACGGGTCGTGCGCGGCGCGCGGGTGGAATACAGGGGAGGGGAATCCTACAAGATGCAATGCCAACAGTATAGGGCGCCACAGTTTTCGTTGACTCTCCGAGTTACGTCCACGAATTACATTGACTAAGATGGGGCTAGTGCTTTGCCAGGCGGATGTGAAGAAAGTGTTTCCATTGGTTCAACAATGTCAGGTGCGGAGCGTTCCATCGAGGGAGGACAAGCGAAACATTTTCCTCTAGTGGGCTGTATAATAGGGCGTTTTAGAAACCACACGGACGTAATTTTGTATCGGCAGGTTCTGAACACCTAACTCGGCGCACTTCATATGCTAAGCCCCACTTCACATACCCTATTATTTATATGCAACTGCGTTTTAAACATCTTCCAAATTCGAGGACACCGCCGACCGTGGTGCTGAGCGGTGCCGAGAAGCTCCAGAAAAACAGGGGGAGGTTACGCTTTGACCGGTTGCCCTGTGCCCCTACCGGTTGCCCTACGTCATAGCGCTTTCGTACCGAGCAGTTCGGCGTCACAGGTTTCACCGCTTCCCTGTTTACAGGCATCTCTGTTTGGACCGGAAATTAAGCACTTGGGCTGCGTGTTAGGTGCTACGTCTTACCGAGATCGGACGAGGAGGCCAAGAATGAAAGCGTCTCCTCATATACAAAGTGCCATACATAACTCCGTGACTCGGGAGCGCAGCGTGAAGGGGTTTCGACGGAGATGTCTGGTACCCATAAATCTATATTTCAACAACGCTTTCGTGCTATATTCGAGATTGGATTCACAACCTCTTTAACCAAACCCCGATCATAACACGAATTGCACGAGAGTATAGGCCCGGCCCTATGTTCGTCACGAGTCAAAATTTGCTCTCCCAATGCAATTCACCATTGCGCCATCGGAAGGTGGACACCATATAAATGGTTCCGAAAGCAAAATAAGTGATTCGCCTTATTATTTTAAAGTGGCCGAGAGAACATTACTGATGTTTGACCTGGGCGCTTCCTTGATCCTATCGATTTCGTAGAGTTTGATTTCGATCTAGTAAAACTCCCTCTTACTATAAGTTAGTGTTTCGTTGCATCATTTAGTTGAAATACTTGACGTGACATTTACCGTGTATTCACACGAGCGACGTTACCCCAGAGGCGGAAGAAGCGAAAAGCGTCATAGCTTTCTGCTGTTACGTCAGCACGAGCGCTCAACATCGTGTCTTCACCTACACTTCTAACCGTGGGGAATATCCTGCAACACAGCCACAAGATATTCCGTAGCAGACGACAGGAAAACCCGCTGACGGTGTCGTCTGCTACGTGTCGTCTGCTAAATCCGCAGCATTGCCACTTCCGATGTCCAGCACCGTGTGAATACTCAACATAACATGGGACGGAACTTGGTCTCTGCAAGCAGTGTTTTCGCTTTTTCTTCCACTAGAATATTCCGTGAGGATGTCGCTCGTGTGAATACACGGTTAGCAGGAGTGGATGCTAACGTACTTGACATCTTTCTTCTTCTTTTACGCAGCTGGGGAGAACAATGGGGAGACAAAGGCTACATTCTCATGAGCAGAAACAAGGACAACCAATGCGGCATCGCAAGCGAAGCATCTTACCCCCTTGTTTAGTGAAATAAAGGCTGGTTTCACAGTAGAAGGATTGCACGTAACAGTTGACATATAGCCATAAGTTACTTTTATTCCAGTATATCTAATTTCCTTGAAACGGGAAGAGTGAACTGTCCACGCATGTCCCAGTGGGTCTTGCGTGTCAGTCAGATCAAAAGAATAGTATCTGTATTCAAAACAGTCTTCCAACTATCTTTCGTCGTGCTTGGGTCCCCAAAGGCCGGGATTGTCTCCTAGACCGGAACGGCTCGAATGAGCTAGCTGAGTGTTGGTTATATTCCCCTAAGCCTGGGGAGCTAAACAAAGGACAAACACGAATGAGTGTGGTCTCGTCCGTCTGTGTTTCTTCATTGTCCGTATGTTCCACGACTAAAGGAATGGTTACTTACAAGAAACCTACATCAGCTTGCTTGTATTTTATTTCTTTGCACAAGCTAGGTTTCCGAACCAGCTCAGCCAAGTCAGTGCCGGATGGTCGGTCTTGCGCGCATGAGTACCTGTGTAGTTACCGCTCCTTAACATGTTCCTGTTGTGCCGTACGGTTGCCTTTCTTGCACCTACATCACAACTGGTTACGGGCCCTGTTGTGATTGATCACGTGGTCTTTCCGGCCGTGAAGCACAGTTGACCACAGCGCATGCGTAGTATTCACATTCAGACGAGATGGTTGAGGTGAGGGAGAAAGTAGCAAACGACAGACGGACTGCGAAGAGGAAGGTTCCCGGATACCGTTTCTTTTTCTCTTAGTAGTAAACAATATTGCCATAGCCACGGTGAAATGAAGAAACTAACAAATAAAAAAATACGCTGTCATCATCGTGCTATGGTGGAGTATAGTGCTTGGAGTCTATGTTGTGTAAGTCATGTCTTGACGTCACGAGTAGGCAAGCGAATGACGCACCCTCGGTATCCAGTGTTGTGCTTTGTTTTCATGCTGTCGTGTAGTATTAAGAGCATTACCGAGAATGGAGTCATCAAAATACAAAAATAAAATGAAAAGTCACTGAGATGTCATCGCACAACAGTAATAGCCATTTCCCGCATTCAATACCAGACGATAATTTTAGTTTTCGTTTCTGTTTCCGGTAATGGAGCACAGTCGTATGCGTTGTTTTCGTTATCGTTGCCATCTCCAATTTCGGTAATACAATACTGTTTCTGTCTCCGTTATCATTACCTTCACCCTTCCCTGATGAAAACTGAAGTGTCAAGGGAACAGTAATTAAGCAAACGCTTGAAATAAAGTGCTCACTTGTTTGTGGCAATGAGCAGATATATTGTAGTGAGGCATCACACGCGTTGTAGGTGATGACCGCTGGGCGGATTATTTATCAATTTTTACAAACTCCTCATTGAAAAATACGGTTGATAGGACGCTCTTTACCCCTTTGGTTGTTTTATTTTGCTTCTTAGTTTGTCGTTTCAGAAACCATATACTCTGAAAAAAAAAAAAAAAAAAAAACGTGTCTTTCCCTGTGTAGGGAGGGACCTATCGATGGCATAAGAATAGATGTAGGAGTAGCTGTCGTAGGACACTGCTTAAGTGAGTTAGGTTGTGCTTCATTGAAGTTCAGGTAAGCCATACTTTGTGTAAATTCGAACTATCACAAAATTTTGTACGGCCTGCTACGTTTTTAAGGTATTGAAAAGCCACCCTTGCAGAAAATGGAGGAAAGGAAAGGTATAAGGCCCGACTCGTAGCCAAAGCATTCACGCAAGAGCTAGGAATTGATTATGTTGAGACGTTCTGGCCGTTTTAAAGCTGACCAGTCTTCGAACACTGCTTTTTTTTAATTCCGTGTCAGCGCCGCGAAGCAACTGTGGCTATGAGAGGCGTACAGACGTGGACAGATGTAGAGAGGAAAGCAGGAAGGAGAGGGGGGTCAGTACGCGTCCTGGGCGGACTTCAGGTGGAACCGTGCCGACATTCGTCAGGAAAGTATTCGGAAAACCCAGGGAAAACCTCAGACAGCACAACCGGTGACAGAATTCGAACCAGTGTCACCCCCCAGTCTCGGCGTGGAAAGCGATCATCCTGACCACAATGCCACGGGAGCTGGTAAACACTGCTTGCGATCACCAACGAAGAAGATATGGTAATGAGACAGCTGGATGTAAAAACGGCGTATATCTCCACGGAGAACTTCAAGAAATGGTGCACATGAAGTTACCGCCAGGCATTGACCCGGAATAAAGTCAACGGGAGGTATGTAGAGTGCGCAAGTCTACACTCTAAATCAGGTAACGCATATGTAACGGTTCAGTACCGCTTGGCCAGGAGGTACATTTTTTCAAAAATGTACCTCTTAAAATTAGGAGGTACATGCGCCCTCGCATGCGGATGCGGTACATGTAACGGATAGCGCGCAGCGATTTAGGCCTACCCGTCGGGGTGGTTCCCCTCCTCCACGATATATTAACAGCCCCAAGAAGCTACACTGCACGATAAATATAACAAACAAATACCTTTATTCGAAAATTATATCCATTTCAGGGGTGATGCTTGTCCATCGCGAGCGTGCATTGTCATGATGCACAAATGCCGAACACACGGGGCACAACGTATATGGATGAACGATGACCACTGCATCCCTCCTTCACCATTGCAGCTTTTCTGCGGTCACGCTCCTTTGTCTCTTCCACACTTTTGGATTCCCCAACTTCCGTTTCTTCCGCAGAGCCTAACACCAACCACAGTAGACGATTGACTCACCCATTTACGACATCGCCTGGACGTAACCTAGGAGAAAATACAATAAAAAAAATGCAACAACCGAAATAGCTTGCCTGAAAAATATTCCTACTTGCTTGTGTCATCCAGGTGTAAAGTGCAATCTAGGTTACTCTAATTCACGCATCAACGTTCGTGCTTGAAGCACAAAGTTCGTTGTATCCGTCCCTTAGTCGTTCTGTCCAGCCTGCCGGTGATCAGGAACACTGGGAGTCAGAGCGAAGATGAACCAAAATGCGTCGTGCAGACGAATAATTACTTCAGAGATATAATACGCACCTTAAATGACTCCAATCTTGAAAGCGTCGAACGAATTTCTTCGGAGACCGAGCAGACTCGTCCTCGCTCCCCGACGTTTCAAAACAAACTGATTTGCAGCGGTTCCAAGAAAGCGTGGAAAGCGATCATCCTGACCACAATGCCACTGGAGCTGGTAAACACTGCTTGCAATCACCAACGAAGAAGATATGGTAATGAGACAGCTGGATGTAAAAACGGCGTATCTCCACGGAGAACTTCAAGAAATGGTGCACATGAAGTTACCGCCTGGCACTGACCCGGAATAAAGTCAACGGGAGGTATGTAGAGTCCGCAAGTCTATATACGGGCTTTAAAAAGCAGGTCTGACTAGAACCTGAGACACCATACCGATATCTGCTAGCTACAGACGTCTCGAGACGGACAGGTGTGTCTACTTTGAACAAAAGCACGGCGAGAAAATCATCCTCGGAATTTACGTCGATGACCTGCTGCTCTTAGCAAGTAGCGGGAAGTCCATGCGGAGGACTTTGAAATTCCTGAAAGCAAAGGTGGATCTGAAAAAAAACTTCGGAGAGCCGAATCGGATCGTCGTAATTGAAGTCCAGAGGAACAAGAAAGAAACAACAACAACAACTTTATTTTGGCTTTGGAGAGTGGGGAGGTTCATCGCCAGAGGTGATACTCTACCCCATTGCTGGTGTCCAGAGATGTCAAAAGAGCTTTGAGCGCAGAGCGTTTCTGGGCTGGATTGGGCCAGGGACCAAGCAATTTCGATAGGGAGAAGGGGGCGAGAGTCCAGCTGACGAAGAGACTCGGAGAGTGCGGTTCGGGAAGGTTACAAGTGAGGGCAGTGAAGAAGAATATGCTCGAGATCCTCAAGAGCATCACAGTGGCAGCAGGTGGGAGAGTCAACTTGTCTCAAACGGTAACGCCACTGAGCTGTATAGGCCACATCGAGGCGCATTCGGTGGATTAATGCAGCATCTTGACGAGAGGTGTTTTGTGGCATGCGGAAAGCAAGAGTTGGATCAACTCTGCTCAACATAGAGGGGGGAGGGGGGGTGAATGTCGGTTGTCCACTGGCGGGAAGCCAGGGGTGTCACGAGGCGTCGCAGAATGGAATGGCGATCTCCTCTCAGCAGAACAATACTGTTCCGTTTCCGATATGAGAGTGCTCCTTCTGCGGCGCTGTCGGCTTCTCGTTCCCCATGACACCACAATGGGCTGGAACCTACTGCAGAGCTAGCCGGTGGCCTGCCGCATAAATAATGTGGTAAGCCATTAACACATCTGTGACTAGGGGTGCGGATGGGCCTCGTATGCAGGAATTTTCAATTGCATGAAGTGCAGATTTGGAGTCTGTAAAGAGTGCCCATTCCCGCGGTGTAAAATTCGTGATACGATGTTGTAGAAAGAAAAGGAAGGCATACAGTTACGCAGCTGTGGAGGAGGTTGGATGTGAAAGGCGTCTTCCATGCACTACGCCTTCGGATGGTATGACGAATGCTGAGGCGTACTTGTTGTTTCGGGATGCGCCATCGGTATATGCTCCCGTAAACGTAGCAAACTTCTCGTCTACCAGAGCATGAAAATGGGCTTGGAGGACTTCAGGAGGGACCTGATCTGTTCTTTCCAGAAGGTTTTGGAGGCGTACAAAAGCAGCCGGCGGTACCGGTAGAGACCAGGAGGCTTCCGGCGGCATAATGTCCTTAGCTATGAAGCGAGTGAGAGTTTGCGTGTCCTCTGCGCTAGTCGGTAGAAGTCGCTTTCAAGGCGCTATCTAATTTTCCTGAGGAACGGGTGACGGGGAATGTGAGCACGCAGACGAAGGAAGTGTGGAGCCGTTTCATGTTCACGGAGAACCTCTATCGGAAGTTCACTAGCTTCAGTGCACAAGAAAGAAAGGAGCATTAGCATCAGCCAGGAGCGATACATCTGTGACGGCCCGTGGACGACGATGACGACTTGCCTCTGCTGCCACGCGCTACGGCGCTGGCACGGCAGTTCTACCGGCACTGTCCTAGTGTGAGAACACTTCCTGCCCGTGGGGACATTCCCCCACCGCCGGTCAGGACTCATGTAGACGTAGTGACGTAGACGACTCATGTAGACAACGAACACCATGTTCGGCGTAATTCGGTCATTCAACATCCTAAATTTTTCGGCAAACCAGCAGCGAACCGCCCTCTAGCAGGCAAGGCGCACCGGGACCACTGTTCCACCGGGGGCCCGCAGGGAGACCACAGTAAGCTGACTTTTCGGCCTCCACCTGCTTCATGATGGTCCTCCCCGCACTTCTCTGGCGGCAAGCGGCATTCACGCGTCGCCCGGATCGCAGCACTCTTGTTCCCGCCATCCCGCTGCTGCTGCATCAACAGCCACAAGCACAAGCCCGTCCAGCCGCCCACAATCTACGAGCCGTCATCATTCTCCTCTTCGTAGTATCGACGCGAACCTCAACCGCATGCACCGCTCCGCGTCTGAGGCGGGGGGGGGGGGGGTGATGTGGCGGCCCGTGGAAGACGACGACGCGCCTCTGCTGCCGCGCGCCTAGCAGCCAGTTCTACCGGCACCGTCCTAGTGTGAGGAAACGTCCATCTGCCCGCTGGGCCATTCCATCATCGCCGGTCAGGACTCATGTAGAGGGACACCACCGCCTCTACACATCAATGAAGTATTGCATCAATGCCACATGTATGGTAACCCCGTGAAGACGACACTGAAAATCCAACACCAGGACATGGAGAGCAGCTAGTTGTGTAGTGGACGTAGATGGGTAGAAATCCAGCGAACCGGTAGAGATGTAGGAAGGGAGTTGCCTCAGGACAGAAGCCGCCGATATTTCGAACAGAGACTGTTCTTCAAAAAAAGGTTGGGCCAAGCTTGGGGACTGACATTGGCCTTACTCGGCCCGACTTAATACTGCCAGCCTTGGGCCACTGTAGCAGACCGACCTATAAGACATGGGGCCAACACAGGGCCAGTGTAGAACCAAGTCTGGGCAATAGCGCCGGCTTTTTGTCGGCTAGATGGCGACCCACCGATTAACAGCAACGATGGGCCAACTATGCCCAAGCAACAAACAATATTTGGGTCAAGCTTGACAATAGCTAGGCTGGCCTACCCGGCCTTGGCTGGTGCATTATCGGTCAGCAAGCTTGTTTCTTGATACAGATCTGTACCCTGGCCAACGACTTACCAAGCACTGGCCAGCCTGCACTGTTCCAAGTTGGGCCAAAGCAATCATATGGCGTCGCTCTTACTCAATTGTCTCGCGGCGTAGGGGAGAATCATAAAAGCTCGCACTATGCTCGAGACCACTACAATCAAACAGCTCACAAAGAAAAGAAATAGCATTTTTTTCCCGAGGAAGAAAAGACACTATACAGGTTGTCTCGCGAGCTTCCACAAATTCGAGAGTCCTGTTCGCGTATGAGTCAAAATGAGGGGTGAGGTGTGTGAGGTGAAGTTTAATTCTACGAGTACACAAACAACACTAAAATGAGGAATTGCTTGTCGTATAAGCTCACCATGAAGATAACGTCTCTGTTTCTTACTGCTTTTGGCTTGAGACAATATCACGTGGCCAATCGAAAGTCGAACTTATGCAGTGCTACACCATTCCGCGTTTACCTCTCCCCAAGGCAACATACCAAGATTTAACCAAGCTTGGCATGAGATTGGCTGGCCAACCAAGTCGTGCTTGGCAAGTGCTTGGCCAACGAGGTCGTTTCTTGGTGCAGATTTGCCCCCAGGACGACGGCTTGCCAAACCTCTTTCTGCCTATCACTATGAAAGATTGCGCCAACGTTGGCTGGCCGAAAGAGTCGTTGGCCAACTGTCGTCCGACTTTTTGCCAACCGTCAAAGCGTCTTTTCTTCAACTGCATTGTTTTCTGGTTTGTTTGCCGTGCAGGACCGACATTGGTCGCCTTCATTATGCCAAACTCTCAATAACACGCCAGTAGCACTTCGCACAACATTCTCGGTCCAACATCGTTCGTCAACCACCACTGTGAGCGACATCAGACCGAAGTGGGTCCAAGGTGCAGTGGCCGGTTAAGTCGCTTGCCCACTAGCCGATGGTTGGCAGTCGGCAATTTCCATTTGGGAACAATACTAAAATCTATTGAATATTATTTTATTCGTTGTTTTATAACACGAAGCTATTTCTAGCACTTTCATTTGGAATGCTACAAACAATTAGTAGTCTTTGAGAGATATTTCACTCAACTGGTACGGAGATCCAACTCAACAAGCAAAGGTTGGGCCAAGCTTGGCAACAGTTGGGCTGGCCGGCCTATACCTGGGCAGGTTCGCGACTGGGCAGGCCTACCTGGTACTCATCGGCCAACAAGCTTGTTTCCTGATACGGATCTGTACCCTGACCAATGACTTGTCAAGCACTGGGTAGCCTGTGTTGCGCCAAGCGTCTTACAGAGTAAAGACCTGCCTATCACTATGCTACATTGCGCCAACGTTGGCTGGCCGAAGGACTCGTTGGCGAGCTGTGATCTGACACTTTGGCAACCGTTGGCCATCGGCCATATAGCCTGCACCCGTCGTCTGCTAGCGTTGCGTCCAGCATGTTTCGACATGGTGGATTGTCGAGAACACATTGGCCGACTTCACACTACGCATTGTTATGTCGTGCGGTTGCCAACGTCGTATAAGCGTTAATTGACCGACCGCTTCCCAAGCATTGCTGTACAGTGCACTTTCCGACATTGCATAGACATTGGTTGGGCGACTGCCTGCCAAAGACCGTTGTACAGCGCTTTGGCCTACATCGTGCCAGTGTTGGTTGGCCGACGGCTCGCTGGCCAACCAGCAGCCAATATTTGCCCAACCGTCGGCGTCGGCCATTGCTTACTTGGAACTTAGTGCAAGGAACAAGACCAGAGATTGCGTATGCAGTAATCCACCTCAGCCACATTAATTCATGTTTCTCCATCCACCATTGTAAAATGGCTAAGATGCTGTTGAGGTATCTTAAAGGAACGAAGGACGCATGTCTGACCCACAAGGCAAACAGAAGTCAGATTATTGGCTACTCGGATGGAAGTTGGAAGGCAGACATGAAGAGCGTGAAATCACGCAGTGGATAGGTTTTCGTGACGTCGGGAGCTGCCATCTCCTGGAAATCAGCATCAAAATCGAGACATCATAGCACTATCGTTATGCGAGGTACAGTACGTGGCTCTTTGTGAAGCCATGAAGTAGGGAAAATGGCTTACAATGTTGCTCGGAGAGCTGGGACTACACCACTTCTCCGGTGTAGCCACATATTCTTTGCGCTTATTAGTGTGCGCGTACTCTGAATTAATTTGCATACTTGACAAGTTCTGCCATTGCGTGTGTGGCAGCCTATTGTACTGGTAATCGATGTGCTGATCTTTGAATGCATTAAGCCGCCGTAGAGATTTAGAGCACGCGTCTAAGTTACACGGTGGGAGTGTTCCAGTAAGACTTCCTTGGTTCTATCGAGTTGGAGATGAATGCTGTAATGGGCGGTTGAGTGTATTAGTCAGCTTAGGGATAATACTGCCATAACTTCCAGTTAGGTTAATGAGAGGGAATTTTTTCACGGGTGGTGGCTTTTTAGATATTCGTGGACTGTTCGCCGGGCTCATCATTGGACAACTATTGAAAGACAGGAAAGGAGTTGCCTCAGGAAGGAGTTGCCTTCCTACATCTCTACCGGTGAGCTGCATTTCTACCCATCTATTGAAAGACAGGTATTTTTGCGAATAAGTTTCCTTTCCTTTCCTCCATTTTCTGCAAGGGTGCTGTGTGGATCGAGCTGCTTTTCAATACTTCAAAAACGTGGCAAGCCGCACAAAATTTCGTGATAGTCCGAATTAACTCAAAGTGTGGCTTATGCAGAACGTATGCAACGTATGCAGAACGCGCGAACAAAGCAAACAGTAATGTTCTGCTTGCCCGAACACGGCTATAACACGGCTGTTGTCTGCTACGGTGCAGCAATCCAGGAGGCGCCACTGTCGAGGCGAAGGGAGAGAAGCGTGTCGGGGGAGGGAAGGAGGAGTTGTCTATACTTTTAGTGTACAAGGACTTTATCCGCAACCACCTGTAGCTGTAGCAGCGCCAGCGCCGCCTGAACTTTTCTGCCGTTAACAACCTTATATAAAAAAAGAAAAAGAAACTGGAGCTGGGAGCCTTCCTCTTCGCAGTCCTTCTGTCCTCTGCAACTTTCTACCTCACCTCAACCATCTCGTCACAATGTGAATAAAACGCATGCGCTGTGGTTAACTGTTCTTCGCGGCCGGAAGGACCACGTGATTGATCACAACAGGGCCCATAACCTGTACGGTGCAACATGTCTGGAACATGACTGAACGTAGCTGAAGAAATGCTTGCATCTGAGCGCAGGATAGGAATTCCAGAAGCACGGCACCCTCAGTGTAAATTAATTATTTTGGATGTGAGTCTGCTTCACTGCATGACAAGGCTGAAATGGGAAGAGAGAAAAAATTGGAGCGCTTCATTAATAGCGATCCAAGTAATAGGGCAATTAGAGTTTCAAGTGATGGCCACTAAGTACTTCTACAGTAGTTTAACTATAACTACTAACTACTTTGAGATTGACTAGTTTAACTAGTAGTTCAACTACTTTTCAGGGGAGTAGTTAAAACTACTTCTTTAACTACTGCAATGTAGTTTAACTACATCTATAACTACTTAACGTTGTCCATCAACACCAATTCCTTGTAGTGTCCTTGGACACCTAAATATGAATCACAAGCAATGAAAAAGTTTGGCTCAAGCCATCGCTACGATCGCCAAATACAAGGCTTGCGGCAAGATTCTTTCTGTGCCTACGCGATAAACTAAGTTGCAGAATTATTTCACAGCAAATGAGGCTTTACTAGACTAGCATTACAAGTGAAGATTTAGTACACATGCACGACACAATTGCTCTGCACCTCCGTTCTCATCAAACAAGTAGCTCAAGGTAAAAATCGGAAGCACAATCGTGCCGTAAAGCTTGCGGCAAAATCGGAAGTAGTTGGCGCCTTCAGTAACCTAACTACTGTAGTTAACTACTTAAAATAGTAGTTTAACTAGTAGTTGTCACTACATTTCTGCAAGTAGTTGATAACTACTTTTTAACTACAATCAGGTAGTTTAACTACATGTAGTTAACTACTGGTCATCACTGAGAGTTTCCATAGAAAGTAGAATTTTAATGGGCTCCTAAAATTATAGTTTTTTAGTACTTTTCTAAACTGCAATGCAAGGTAGAAAATCATTAATATGGTGGGAATGCCATCATGTTCCCTAAAGGCGTTCTGTCCTGTGCTTTGGATGCGCGAATGGAACTTTGCTCCCCGGCTTTCGCGCCTTTTCGCTCGCAGGTGTAGCCTCAGACAACGGATGTATGAGCATAGAAAGGGTCATGTATTACATAAGCCTGGAGGTGATGTTGAGTGCACTCACTTATTATTTTAAAGAGCAGTGGTAGTTTACTGTAATTCTAATGACCATGATGAGCCTTTGGGGTGAAAATCGTTAATATGCACTGTGTTTTTTGTTGAATTTTAATGAGAGAATGAATGTCATAAGGAGTAGGACAAAGGAAATAATCTTGCGATTCAATAAATAATAGGAGTCTTTTTCTTTGCCGCTGTCTTCTTCTTCAGACAGGATGTGATGACGTCACGCAGTTTGTAGCAATGCATTGACCGTTACTGGAAAAAAGTGTAGCAATAGAAAAATGGTGTGTATTGTCCTGGACGAAGTTATGATGAGCACTGTTTTTGAATAAGAGGAGTGCGTATGCTTAGAAATAGTTTGATGCTGGTTTTCTTCTTTGTTTCTTTTTGCTTTTTTCCCCCTTTTTGTCTGACAAACATGTGCTGACATGCGTGGGCCTGTTCTGACATGCTTTCCTTCTACATGTAGTTTTTCTTTTTGAAAAGAAACATTCTTTGCGATGACGATAGTGCTGCCCTGAATGGATATATTGCTATTCTTAACTTTGCGATTCATTTAGTTCAGAGAGTAACCGCGAGGGGGACAGGTGTGTGACTTTATTCAGGAGGAACAAAGTGTCATTATTCAGTTAGCAGCCTGGCTCTCGGACGGGATGGACATGTCTTGCTGAACCATTATTTTGTTTTTTACTGTATAGTAAGACTTTGGGAATGAAATGTTACAATCTCCTCTCATGTATGGTGTTTTTCTACAATAGTTCCCTATGCAATCATTATAGTAGAATAAAGGAAATAATCTTGGGATAGTGATTCAATAAATAACAGGTTCCCTGTCTTGAGCGTAAGCATCCCTGAGCCACACACCTGCATGATGACGTCATACGGCAACACTATTGTTTCAGGTTGACCTTGTCTAGAGGAGCATTAGTGGAAAAAACAGTGTAGCCGTGAGATAATAGGGTGACGTCACGACCAATGAGAACAGCCTGCAGGGGGCGCAAGGATTCACTTCTCTCTTGGACACTGGCGGGTGTGGGCACGCTAATTCTGCTCCTAGCAATTGCGTTGGCCGTCAGTGGAAGAGCTTAGTTTCAGTGGGGTTCTATATGCCTCTGATGAGGTGCAGATGTGTGGTTCGTCACTCGTGAATGGTGTTCGTCGATGCAGGTGGATTTTGTGACGAGCGGATTTACAATGAGGGAATGTAGTGTACGTGTCCGATGATAGTGAGTGTCTTTTCACTCTGTTCAAGTGTTTGTTTCCCTCTGTTGCCCAGCAGTCGAGCAATTTGTCTTGACATGCCCCGATATGCATGCTTTCCTTTGTTGACGCTTTGTATTTTTCTTTTTTGACAAGGAACATTGTTGTCTTGACGATAGTGCTGCCCTGAATGGGAATAGCGCTATTCTTAATAATATCGCGAATAAATTAGTTCAGAAATCAACCGCAAGAGGGACAGATGCATGACTTCACAGAGGAGAAAAAGCATTACGATCCAATTCCGTGCCTGGCTGTCGGATGGAGTAGACGCATCGTTCTGCCCTCCTTCTTACCCGTACTCTGTGTTGATTTGTTGAGTGCCTAGTCCTCTTATTAGCCATTGATGGAGTTACGTGTTAGGATATTTTGTTCTTTTGCAAGTCTCATTTAGTAAGACTTTGGAATTCCTACGATCAGCTTTCATACATGGTGCTCTTATGCAATAGTTTCCTATGAAATCGTTATAGAAGAATAAAGGAAAGAATATTGGGATAGTGATTCAATAAATAATAGGTCCCCTGTCTAGAGCGTACGCGTCTTTGAGCCACGCAGGTGCATGATGACGTCATACGGCGGCTTCATTGCAGATTGACCTTGTCCAAAGGAGCATTATTGGAAAAAAACGGTGTAGCCCTGAGACAATAGGATGACGTCACGACCAATGAGAACAGCCAGCAGGGGGCGCAGGAATGCTCTTCTCTCTTAGCCTCTCGCAGGTGGTCGCCGCAGAGGGCGCTAGGAGCGCGCGCATGTGTAGCGGCCGCGGAGCGGCGTCCTAGTCAGTTTCTCGCTGGCTGTCGCGAAGAGCAGACGTGTACTCGGTGTCTCCACAGTCCCCGCACCCGCACAGTTTCTGGCTGACTGATGAGCAGTCGCAGGGGAAAGAGGTGGGTGATTTACCGATGTTTGCGCATTGTTTTACCGTGCTTGTGTTAAGCCTTTTCTCGCTGTACGCGCATTTTAGACTTGTTTAGCGGTGTCCCGTACCAAGCCTGTTGACGCACGTTTATCGTCGTGTTGCTAGTGATTGCCGCCTTGTGTTAGCCGCGTGGTGTTGTGACGCTGTGGCTAGGCCTAGTCGATTGCCTTTTCCCTGATGTGTACCGTTTTCACCGTACTGTTTAGCAGTAGTGGATAAACCTTTTCTCTCGCATGCCTAGACTTGTTCAGCAGTGTATAGCATGTTGTTTACAGCTTGTTCAGCATATTTACCTGCCGCTAGTGTCTTGTTCTGTCTTTCTTGCATAGAGCTACGAGTGTGGCGCCATCTGGTGTGATGCCTTGCAACTAAGTGGCCACCTGTCGTCGATCTCTGCAACTGCTGGATGCCAACTACCAACATGGCGGGCGCTGGTCACTCGGGTGTTACGGAGTAGTTTCTTCACCGCGGCATCGTTGATTTTCAATAAATTGTTTCTCTCCACTCTATTTCTAGATATCTATTTTATTTTCTACCTATTTTTTTATTTTTTACGGACTCTCATAGTGCACAACGCTCAGCTGGTCTGGACACGAGTTAGATGCTCCCCAATTAGTGTGGTGGCTCCCGGAATGGTGCTGAATAATGTGGGGTGTCCCAATTAGCTCTAATTGCTAATTAAATCGTGTTCAGGACAGTTGAGCGTTGTGCACTATGAGAGTCCAGTCATTACTACTCCCATGTTGTAACGCTAATTCATTTACATTCAAGATCCGACATCCTTTACACTGCAATTCATTTAATTTATGCTATTTGGTTATGTGCAAAAATATGCAATGTCCAATATATTGGTGAAACATCAAACTCCATACGAGAAAGATTTTATGGCCACAAATCTGACATAATTAATAATCGCCCCATCCCTGTCTCAGTACACTTTAATGCATCGGGACATGACTTTAATACTCACATATCAATTTTACTCCTTGAATCCGGATATACAAATCACATAAAAAGAAAAAATCGCGAATAATCTGCAATCGCGAGATCGCAAGATCTGTAATCGCAAGATAATATGTCCCAGATAGGCGCCTCCTCCAATTTTCAACAAATCAATGCACAGAATGATATAATTGGGGATGATGATTGGCTAGGAGCGTGCTATGTGGTGAAGTTCTGTTTTAACAGTGTACCTGATCTCTAAATTTTGCTCCTTCCAGCCACATGGGTTAAACATATACGCTGGCCTACAGTTGTTCAACTTTTAGTTATGCTTGGAGTGGGTCGTCCTTCCGTTATCCGTGAAGTGTGGATGCTGAGGATGGATGTGCCTGGAGACCGAGGAGGGGGCAACGTGACCGGCTGGGGACCGCACAGCGACATTTGTGCCTTGCCCGAAACTCCCGGAGCAGAGGGAGCATCGGAAGGATCACCTTGCGTTATTCGGCTGTGAATTTTCTTCTCTCTTATGTGCCTGTGACACATGACCCTGTGTTGTAGTTGCTGGTCTTCTCCAGTCTCCTTTGCGTTTTACTTTCAGCTCTCTCGGCTAGAGGAGTGTCTTCGATACGTATTTTGCGTTAATATCTTTCTTCAATATTACCCTCCTTTCCTCCCTTTCTGCTGGTATGTATACGCCCAGCACTATGGCTACTCTTTAACCCAATGAAGTGCAGGCCCTGCTCCAAAGTTTTGATCATTTTAATTGTGATAAAGTGTTCCCACTCACTTTACCTTCCTTCAGTGTATACCCAAACAAAGTTAAAATGCTTCTCCTGTGGAACTGCAGTAAAGAGCAGTTAATTGGCTTCCCATATCCTAATACGGACTGGACATTCTTTGGATGTACATGGCTTTTGGCTTACTGGCACGTAATGGAATAAATGACCATCGTTCGAGTTCGTCTCATTACATTGTTGATGTGGAATAAGAACAAATTGAGATCTCTCTCGATCGGATCTCTCGAGCACACTCAATTAACCCTCCATTTATGAATTCCCTCGTTTTTTGTATGGTGCCCTCATTGCGACAAATCCCCTTCCTCATTTCACACCTCGATTAATGACGGATTTTCCGAAAACGTTACCTGTTCATGAACCGAGGGCTGATTTTGCTGGGTCAACGGGCACTCCATGCTCCCCTTCTACTTTAAAACCGGTCGTCATAGTGCTATTTTTCGTCCATTATTCTGCTGACACGTGAACGGCCCCCCTTGTGACTGTTTGTGACACCTCACGTGAACCCACCATTGCTGAAAGCCCGATAACTTTAAGCACTTGACTACACAGTGTTGTCAATTGCCTGTTGACGGAAAAATACAATGGACAAAAGGGGTGATTCACTATGTGCATCTGGTGACTCTCTGATAATGAGTATGAAGATGGGATTCACGCCATTGTCAAGTATGATTTCCCAATAATGAATTACTGGTCGTTGCCTGCATGTGACCAGTCCTGTTCTGTGAAAGTGGGTCCGGTACAAACATTCTAGAGTTGTACCACCTGCGACAAAAGTACTGGTAAAAATTTGCATCTTACGAAATATAACATTTATGCGGATCTGAACATAAGCCAGTGGGTTGATCCCCGTTATTCATCATTGGTAGGGTATTTAAAGGGTTAGGTGTGACGTGTTTAAAGGTGCATGCGAATTGTGGGTCAACAGCCTGGAGGGAAGAAAGGGTCCGTACGGGTTTCTGTGGCCGGAGATAATGGCCGCTTTGTTAGAGCGTGGAGGGGATTATGTGAACCGAGCGATCTTGGCTCCAGGCCGGTTACAGAAAAATGAGAGGCTCACGAACACGTTGACGAAACGGGACAACAGGCGAGAAGTGGCAAACATAGCGAAAGATAGGGAGGTTAGTGGTTACGTGGGGGAAAATTCCAGAGCTAGCAAAGTTTTTTTTTTCAATATTTGTAATACAAAGTTGTGGCATGCAATAAAGGAAGCAAAAACCAGTGGCCATGCAGAACATTTTATATTATATATTATATTTATATATATTATCTCTTATATATTATATATTATTATATATTATTATAATATATAATATATATAATATAGTATTTCTAATTGTTTCTTGGGAAATCATACTTGACAATGGCGTGAATTCCATCTTCGCACTCATTGTCAGAGAGTCACCAGATGCACATAGTGAATCACCCCTTTTGTCCATTGTATTTTTCCGTCAACAGGCAATTGATAGCACTGTGTAGTGAAGTGCTTAAAGTTATCTAGCTTCAGCAATGGTAGGTTCACGTGAGGTGTTACAAACAGTCACAAGGGGGACCGTTCAAGTGTTCGCAGAATAATGGACGAAAAATAGCACGATTTCTATGAAGACCGGTTTTAAAGTAGAATGGGAGCGTGGAGTGCCCGTTGACCCAGCAAAATCAACCCTCGGTTCACAAACAGGTAACGTTTCTGGAAAATCCGTCATTAATCGAGGTGAGAAATGAGGAAGGGGATTTGTCGGAATGAGGGCACCGTTCATAAAACGAGAGAATTCATAAATCGAGGGTTAATTGACTGTGCTCCAGAGATCCGCTTCTCAATTTGCTCTCATTTGATTTGAACAACGTAATAGACGGACTCGAACGATGGTCATTTATTCGGATACATGCCAGTAACCCAGAAGCCATGTACGTCAAAAGAATGTCCACTCCGTATTAGGATATGGGAAGCCAATTACTGCACTTTACTGCATTTCCACAGGAGAAGCATTTTAACTTTGTTTGGGTATACACTGAAGGAAGGTAAAGCGAGTGGGAACACTTTATCACGATTAAAATGGACAAAACTTTGGAGCAGAGCCTGCACGTCATCGGGTTAAAGAGTAGCCATAGTGCTGGGCGTATACATACCAGCAGAAAGATAGGAAAGGAGGGTAATATCGAAGAAAGATATTAACGCAAAATACGTATCGAAGACTCTCCTCTAGCCGAGAAAGCTGAAGCAACAATAAGTAAAACGCCAAGGAGATTGGACAAGACCAGAAACTACAACACAGGGTCATGTGTCACAGGCACGTAACAGGGGAAAATTCACATCCGAAAAACGCAAGGCGATCCTTCCGATGCTCCCTCTGCTCCGGGAGTTTCGGGCAAGGCACATGCAATGTCTCTCTGCGGTCCCCAGTCGGTCGCGTTACCCCCTCATCGGTCTCCAGACACATCCACCCTCAACATCCGCACTTCATACATAACGGAAGGACGATCCACTTGAAGCGTAATTAACAGTTGAACAACTGTAACGGGCCAGCGTATATGTTTAAAGGGACGGTCTCGTACTCCCTGCCCCTCTCATAAAGTGTACCATTCGATTGCCCTTTGTTGAAAATGGAGTACTGCTAATAGACCTCTTTCTGTTTGTAAACAAATGACGTCATAGTGTTCGACAGCGCCACCGGTTTGGTAGAGTTGAACTATGCTCGAAGCTACGGGGCGAACAAGGTCTCGCCCGTAAACCACGGTCTTGATGGGATTACGATGATCCCTGAAAAGGACACGACCTTCTGTCCTACTTTTCTTTCAATAGGAGGCAGCGAAGAAGTGGCCATTCGTGGAACTCAGCTCTTCCATTCCGGTTTCAGTCTGTCTACCAACGTCATGATGGCGTTTCTCGGGTAGAGGTTTATTTACCCGACAAAACACGCCACAGTGATTAAATAACCGAATTAAATTGATAAAGATTGCAGAGATGCCGCGATCTGTGCTGGCAACAATACGAACGGCCACGTCGCCCTGCGGGTAAGTCCGTGATAGGATACAGAAATCGTCTGCTTTTTACGCGCGCTATAGTGCATCGGCGTGAGCAAACGACTTTCCGAAGTTACTGGGCACCGCGGCAACTCTCGTACATTTTCAATTCAATTCAATTTTTTATTTTCCAAACAAGTTGGTGGGGAGGTCAGGCAAAAAGCTGCTAGTGTTTAGCTTGACGGGGCCCGACCCCCTGTGTACATTTGGCAGTGCGGCACACATCGTTCATGCAAAAAGCATAATGTCCAACATCCATCTGTTAACAATATATATCTCTATATATATATATATATATATAAAGAAAGAAAATACACACATACAAGAAAATAAAAAGAGGAAATTCCACTGAAGCGATTCCAAAAAGCTGTAGCAAAACTGCCTTCAAAAGCATACAACCTCCTATACATGTGAGCCTGAATAGCCTAAACTGTATTCAATGCATAATGCTCGTAATGAACGTAACGGGAGATAATAAATGTTAATATTGTTCTGTACACAAGTATTGATATGTCGGGGAAGCTTGTATGCGACAGACTGTAAACCAAAATTAGTACGTGCTCGCGGGGTGAAATAACGTTCGCCATGGCGTAAGGTACGGTTGGTCGATATTATGGTTAAATGAGCTAGTACTAAGAAAGTGTAATTATTTTGTTTCACTTATATAATATATGTGGATAATAAGCGGTAATCACAAATGTGCATTATTTTAAGAATGTTAAACCTCCGGAAAAGAGGCCCGGTAGGATGCAAGAAAGGAACACCTGCTACGTCACTCTTTTCTGACACAAGAATAATCTTTCAAGGTTTGTTTGTGTTGTCGTGCCCCAGACTAAATGACGGTAAGTAAGATGGGGATGAATAAGAGCATTGTATGCCGTCAGTTTTGCCCTGCACGGAAGAATGTTTCTATACCGAGCTATTATACCAATGACACGCGATATTTTATTCATGACATATTTATTTATTTATTTATTTGAAATATACTGCCGGCCATCTCTTGATGGCCATGGCAGATGAGGTGAGTACACTACATACAACACATACAACGTACGGCTATACACAGTGCAAAATGTCAAGTGTTAAACATCTGAAGTAAAGAAAGAAAGAAATATAGTCTACAAGGCCTTGTAAAAACCGGGTTGGTGATGAAATTTGTGCAAGACAAGAGGGCAATTTGTTCCATTCTCGTACAGTGCGAGGAAAAAAGAAAATTTAAACACATCTTTATTGCAACGAAACTCACGGATTAATTTACTATGTTTCAGTCTTGTGGATCGGCTCGAATTGTAAGTTAAGTAATCGCAGAACTTGAGCACATTAGTACCGCTAACTATATCGTGCAAAAACTTGAGACGCCGAATTTTCCTTCGTTGAGCCAAGGTTGGCAAACCAGATTTAGCATAGAGTGAAGTCGAAGATGTGTGCTGACCATATGCATTATATATAAATCGAAGGGCTTTTTTCTGCACAGATTCTAGCATGTTAGTATGCGTCTGTACGTAGGGATCCCAAAGAATGTCCGCGTACTCTAAAATTGGCCGCACTAGCGTAGTGTAAGCCGTCAGCTTCGTTGCAGACGTACAGTGGCGCATCGTCCTCCTTAGTGACCAAAGTTTACGGGATGCTTTGGTAGCAACTTGTTCAACATGCTCGGCCCAGCTTAGGTTTGATGCTATTGATACACCAAGGTATTTTTGGTTCTCCACTTTACTCAACACAGTAGTGTTAATGCTATACGGAAAGGACAATGACGTTTTCTTCGTTGTAACACACATGAACACGCACTTTTTCACATTGAGCTCCATCTGCCACATTTCACACCACGTAACAATAGATTGCAGACAGTTGTTTAATTTGACTTGGTCGTTAGTAGTGTTTATACTAGAATACAAAATGCAATCATCAGCAAAGAAACGACACTGGATTCCTGGAATGGCGATGCAGAGGTCATTTATAAAAATTAGAAACAACAACGGTCCAAGCACGGACCCCTGTGGTACTCCGGAGAGAACTGCCAAGGAATGCGAATGGGCTCCACCAACACTCACGAACTGTTTACGATTAGTAAGATAGGAGTGAAACCATTGCAGTATACTATCATTACTTATTATGTTTTTCAATTTATAAAACAGCTTAGTGTGCGAAACTCTGTCGAATGCCTTTGATACATCTAAAAACACAACATCCGTTTGACCACCTTTGTCTACAACAGAGGCAAAGTCATGAACTATGTGTACAAGTTGCGTAACTGTTGAGTAACCTCGCCTAAAGCCGTGCTGCTCTTTCACCAAGAAATCACTTTCTTCCAAAACGCTAATTATGTGTTTAAAGACAATATGTTCCAGAACTTTGCTACTAGTACTTAGTAGTGATACCGGCCTGTAGTTAGTAATGTTTGATTTATCACCGCTATTAAATATTGGTACCACTTTGGCTACCTTCCAGTCAGACGGGATTTCACCCGATCTTAAACTGGATTGGTAAATGATACAAAGAAACTTTGAACACCACTCTGCATACCGCTGTAAAAAAGCATTGGGTATCCCGTCTGGACCACACGCCTTCTTCGTGTCCAGCCGAAGGAGCCTATCTAAGACACCCTCTGTGAACACTTCGACATCGCTCAGACCAAAGCAGGTAGAAGAGAAAGGTGGTTCTGTACAGTCGTCGTTGGTGTACACATATGTAGGTAATATGCTTGTCCCCTGACATTGCATAAGTAAACCAGACACCAAGTGACTTTACTTCTTTGATAACGGGTATGACGGTGTTGTCAAGAATGATGGATTCAGATAAGATGACAGACTTGCGTAACGGATGGGAAACGACAGCTTTCGTTTTTATAGGGTTAATTACTAAGTAATTTTTAGTCGACCACGTACATAGAATCGACAGAAACCAGTTCATTTTCCTAATTAGGTTCGTGACACACTTCCCCTGCAAAAATAAACTCGTGTGCTTTCCTGGAAAACGTGTTCCCGTGACACTGACAGCATGTCTATACGGAAAGCCTCGAGTGACAACAGTCTGATAGGCCTGTGTAACACGTGCTCCTGGCTTTTAGACTTCTTTTTAGGTGAAGGTATCGCTGCGAAAACCGGCAGGTGATCACTGATGTCTACACTAATGACGAAAGTAGAAGTATCAAGTTCGTTTGTGATGAATAGATCAAGCAACGTTGCTGTACTATCAGTGATCCGGGTAGGAATTTGAATGATGTTACTGAAACCGTTCACATCTAGTAGGATCTGGAGGCGCGTTTGGTGACAAGATTTTCCAAGCATATCAATGTTGAAGTCGCCCCCCATAACAAGTGCATAATTGTTATTGGTCACATACAAAAACACTTGCTCAAGAAAAATAAACAAGGCCTCAGTATTGCCAGTACATGGCCTGTATACAACAGAAAACACGTGTTTGTCAGTTGGAATTGTCATTATCTCAAAATCACCAACACAAAGGGTGAATTCATCGACAAATTGACAATGAAATGAAGTTTTGACAAGTATGTCGACGCCTCCTCCTCGCCTCTGTGGTCTGTTTAGGGGGAGCAGATTATATTGAGGCAGAATGTACTGATCATCGTTTGAACACCAAGTCTCCGTCAGCATGATGACATTCAGGCTATTTCTAAACTGACTGAAAAAGAAGTTTAATTCGTCTGTCTTGCTCACGACTGATCTCGCGTTTAGATGTAGGCAATTCAGATGTGGCAGTTTCAGGTTCGATAAATGTTTACAGAGGTAGGATGGGGTCACAAGACTTGTCATATTAATTATGAACTAAAACACACAAAATAGGAAGAGACAAAAACATCCTAGCAAATTCGTGTGAGGTCAGTTTCGTCTCTGATGTGAATCAGGGGTGATCCATCCTCCTTACGTGCGTAAATTCTACCCTCTCGACTCCACACTTTTCTCCAGTTTTTCTCTTTTTTCTTTGCAACAGTTTGACCCAACAACTTTTTCAACGTGGAGCATAAATGTTCGTTTATGAATATGGGCTGTCGTGCGCAGTGACCCAGATCTGCGGTTGTCAGCCCTGTTTTTCTCGTCTTGTGTAAAAAGTCATCACGTTTGTCTCTTCGTGCAAACTGGACAATGATATTGCTCCCCTCTGCACTTTTTGCACTGGGGACACGATGGCAGGCTACTATGTCCTCGCGTGACACCGGCCGCAAAACTCCAATCGAAATCTCCAATGGAGATTATAATATCAATTGGATTTTCATTTGCTGTCTCGGGAATGCCTTTTATTTCAACGTTTGAACGTCGACTATACTGCTCAAGGTCAGTGATTCTCTTAGCATTTTCCTTTAGCTGCTGCCTGAGTATGTCACAGGTATCACTCGAGGACTTGTTCTGGGTTTTAAGTTCGGCGTTTTTATATGCCACGTCCAATATATTGGTGAAACATCAAGTCCATGCGAGAAAGATTTTATGTCCACAAATCTGACATAATTAATAATCGCCCCACCTCTGTCTCTGTGCACTTTAATGCATCGGGACATGACTTTAACACTCATCTACCAATTGTACTCCTTGAATCCGGACATACAAATCACATAAAACGAAAAAATCGCGAATCCTACCTGATCTCTAAATTTTCCTCCCTTCAGCCACATGGGTTAAACATATACGCTGGCCCGTTACAGTTGTTCAACTTTTAATTACGCTTCAAGTGGGTCGTCCTCCCGTTATCCAGGAAGTGTGGATGTTGGGGGTGGATGTGTTCGGAGGCCGGGGGGGGGGGGGTGGGGGGGTGGCAGCGCGGCCGGCTGGGGACCGCAGAGCGACCTTGAGCCTTCTCCGAAATTCCCTGTTTTACGGAGCATCAGAAGGGTCGGCTGCGTTTTTCGGCTGTCTGCGCTGTGAACTTTCCCCTGTTATGTGTCTGTGACACAAGACCCTGGGCTGTAGTTTTTGGTCTTGTCCAGTATGCTTCACTTTTTACCTCTTTACTTATTTTACTTATGGTTTTTTCAACTCCGTAAGCTGGATAAGTGTCTTCGATTGTGTTTTTGCTTTTCTATTTTTCTTTCCCCCTCCCTTGCTACTGGTATATATGCGTCCTGTTGTACGTCTACTCTTTAACCTCATGAAGTGCAGGCTCGTCCATCTTAATTGTAATAAAGTGTTCCTACCCGTTTTACCTTCCCTCAGTCTAATCATGCACAGTTAATTGTACTCTGGCGTTGCTTTTTACTTTGTATTGTATTGTTATACTAGAGTAGGCATAGATGTACAGGGGTTTATGAAATGGCATGTGTGACGGCGTGTTTTATTGGAAAGTGAGCAGCCGGGTTCCTGCTGAACCCTCTTGTTCCCATTGTTCCCATATGAGAACAAAAACCTTCCCCTTATTAAACCGTTTAATTCAGCACTGACAGCATGAGAGCAAAATCAGTTTCAATCCCAACCCAAGGTACTGCTGATAGCGGCCATCGCCAAAAATCGAGTTTAGGTGATTTATGGTTTCAGCTGACACGGGGCTGATTGATTGATTTTAAAAGAAAAAAGTGGAGATGGTAGTCTCGAGCCACTCGGGACTGGCTACTCCAGGACGCGTTATTAATAAAAGAAAGGGAAACTACACTAACCTCGACGCTTTGAAACGCTTTGAAAGAATAAATGGGAACATCATCACCGGGCTTGTCACCAAAAGCGAAGTCTCAAGGCACTAAAAACAAAGAGTGTCACAATGTGTCAAAATGGGGCTCTTGCGCTGCATTTCCGAAAGTTGCCTGTTCCAGAAGATCCCAGCGCACGTGTGGAGGTCAGTCGCCTGCTTGTTTCCTTTGTGCAATTCAATGTTCGTTTAGGAAAGACAAATCAACCTTTTTTATGTGGTTACGGAAGCTTTTGTGTTCCATTATTCTGACGTAAATCAAATATTCCGTTATGTGTTCCCGTTTGCGAAACATTTGGTCCATGTACATACTGGCTGCGCCAAACCCCTTGAATGGCCAGTGCTTCTAATTTGCCCTTTAAATACCCTGCCCTATGATGAGGACGGCGCTCAGAAGAAGAACACTCTCTGTTCGAAATATCGGCGGCTTCTGTCCTGAGGAAACTCCCTTCCTATGTACAGTACCTGTTCTTCCTCGGTAAGAAATGCAATTGCTTTTCCTTGTGAGCTGTTCTGTCCTGGCGGTCTCAGGCACGTTGCGAGCTTTTATGATTCACCCTGTCTATTTTGTATATTTTTTGCACTTTCAACGCCGTGCATATTCTCCATTCTGGAAACTTTGTGCTTTAAAACGCCATACTCACTGTCCATTGTGGGGAAACGGGCAACAAACGAAGAATCATACATCGTTGCCAGGCCGTGAGACAATTGAGTATGAATATGAGGGACGCCCCAGGGTTGCTTAGGCCTGTATCTTTGTACACGCTTGGAGCAATACAGGCTGGCCAGTGCTTGGCAAGTCATTGGCCAGGGTACAGATCCGCATCAAGAAAAAAACCTGTTGGCCGATGATGTACCAGGTCGCCCGACAACATTCAATGTACACAATGCATGCAACACCTGGGCGTGGCTTACAGAGTCATAAGCATTCTTGATGTCTAAAAAGACAGCGGCAGTTAGCCGGCCACATCCACACTCGTGCTCAATGCTCGATACCAGGTCAAGAACTCAGTCCATAGTGCATCGGGATTTCCTAAAACCGGCCATCGCCTGAGGCAGAAGTGCGTTTGCCTCTACATTAAATTTGAAATTTCTGAAAGCAGACGCGGATTTGAAAAACTTAGGAGAGCCGAATCGGATCGTCGGAATTGAATTCCAGAGGAACAAGAAAGAAAGGAGCATTAGTATCAGCCAGGAGCGATACATCAATCAAGTATTACATCAATGCCACATGGATGGTAAGCCAGTGAAGACGCCGCTGGAAATCTAACACCAGGACATGGAGAACAGTGCCGCACTGCAGGAGAAACCGAACGTTCCCTATCAAAGCTTGATTCGCAGCCTTGTGCAAGGAACAAGGCCAGACATTCCGTATGCAGTAGACAACCTCAGCCAGTTTAATTCATGTTTCTCCATCCACCACTGAAAAATGGCAAAGAGGCTGTTGAGGAATCTTAAAGTAACGAAGGACGCTTGTCTGACGTACAAGGCAAACAGAAGTCAGATTATTGGCTACTCGGATGCAAGTTGGAACACAGATATGAAGAACGGGAAATCACGCTGTGGATACGTTTTCGTGATGTCGGGAGCTGCGATCTCCTGGAAATCAACGAAGGAAGACATAATAGCACTATCGTCATGCGAGTCACAGTACGTGGCTCTTTGTGAAAAATGGGAAATGGCTTAGAATGTTTCTTGGAGAGCTGGGTCTACGTCACCTCCGCGGTGTAGCCACAGAGCTACGCTGTGATAACCAGTCTGCGATACGACTCTCCGAAAACCCAAGTCAACATCAGAGGTCGAAGCACATAAGCCTTAAGAATAATTATTTGCAAGACACGCGATGGAAGAAGGAACTTTTCACGTCTCGTTCGTGCCAACTACATAAATGGTAGCGGACTCGTTGACGAAGTCTGTTTCTCATGTGAAGACCTGTTTTTGTGCGGGGAATTTTTTACTTTCGATTGTTCGTAACTTGTGCACGAGCGCGAGTGGGATTATTTCTTCGGATTATATTATTTCTAATTATTTCTTGGGAAATCATACTTGACAATGGCGTGAATTCCATCTTCGCACTCATTATCAGAGAGTCACCAGATGCACATAGTGAATCACCCCTTTTGTCCATTGTATTTTTTCCGTCAACAGGCAATTGATAGCACTGTGTAGTGAAGTGCTTAAAGCTATCTAGCTTCAGCAATGGTAGGTTCACGTGAGGTGTTACAAACAGTCACAAGGGAGACCGTTCACATGTTCGCAGAATAATCGACGAAAAATAGCACGATTTCTATGAAGACCGGTTTCAAAGTAGAATGGGAGCGTGGAGTGCCCGTTGACCCAGCAAAATCAACCCTCGGTTCACAAACAGGAAACGTTTCTGGAAAATCCGTCATTAATCGAGGTGTGAAATCAGGAAGAAGATTTGTCGGAATGAGGGCACCGTTCATAAAACGAGAGAATTCATAAATCGAGGGTTAATTGACTGTGCTCCAGAGATCCGCTTCTCAATTTGCTCTGATTTGATTTTAACAACGTAACGAGACGGACTCAAACGATGGTCATTTATTCCGTTACATACCAGTAACCCAGAAGCCATGTACGTCAAAAGAATGTCCACTCCGTATTAGGATATGGGAAGCCAATTACTGCACCTTACTGCAGCTCCACAGGAGAAGCATTTTAACTTTGTTTGGGTATACACTGAAGGAAGGTAAAGCGAGTGGGAACACTTTATCACAATTAAAATGGACAAAACTTTGGAGCAGAGCCTGCACTTCATTGGGTTAAAGATTAGCCATAGTGCTGGCCGTATATATACCAGCAGAAAGGGAGGAAAGGAGGGTAATATCGAAGAAAGATATTAACGCAAAATACGTATCGAAGACTCTCCTCTAGCCGAGAGAGCTGAAACAACAATAAGTAAAACGCCAAGGAGACTGGACAAGACCAGAAAATACAACACAGGGTCATGTCTCACAGGCACGTAACAGGGGAAAATTCACAGCCGAAAACGCAAGGTGATACTTCCGATGCTCCCTCTGCGGTGAGAGTTTCGGGCAAGGCACAAATGTCGCTCTGCGGTCCCCAGCCGGTAGCGTTACACCCTCCTCGGTCTCCAGGCACATCCACCCCCATCATCCACACTTCATAGATAACGGGAGGACGACTTACTTCAAACATAATTAAAAAATGAACTAGTGAACGGGCCAGCGTATATGTCTAACCCATGTGGCTGCAGGGAACAAAATTTAGAGATCAGGTAGGGTTCGCGATATTTTTTTTTTCGTTTTATGCCATCTGTATATCCGGAATCAATGAGTACAATTTATAGTTGCGTCTTAAAGTCATGTCTCGATGCATTAAGGTGTATCGATACAGGGGTGGGCAGGTTATTGGTGATTTATGTCCATAAAATCTTTCTCGCATGGAGTTTGATGTTTCACCAATATACAGGATGTTGCTCTTTTTTTTTTCACATATTCAAATAGCATAAATTAAACGAATTGCAACGTAAAGAGTGCCGTATCCTATATGTAAAGGAATTAGCGATACTAGAGTAGACTGAGGGAATGTAAAACAAGGCTTTCGAGCAGAGCCTGCACTTCATGAGGTTAAAGAGTAGCCGTACAACAGGACGTATATATACCAGTAGAAAGTGAGGGAGAAAGCAAAATAGAAAAGAAAAAACACAATCGAAGACACTTATCCAGCTGAGGGAGTTGGAAAAACTATAAGTAAAATAAGTAAAAAGCGAAGCACACCGGACAAGACCAAAAACTACAGCCCAGGGACATGTGTCACAGACACATAACAGGGGAAAGTTCACAGCGCGGACAGCCGAAAAACGCAGGCGACACTTCCGATGCACCGTAAAACCGGGAGTTTCGGGGAAGGCTCAAGGTCCCTCTGCAGTCCCCAGCCGGCCGCGCTGCCAACCCTCCCCCCCGGCCTGCGAACACATCCACCCCCATCATCCACACTTCACAGATAACGGAAAGACGACCCACTTGAAGCGTAATTAAAAGTTGAACAACTGTAACGGGCCAGCGTATATATTTAAAGGGACGGTCTCGTACTCCCTGCCCCTTTCATAAGTGTACCATTCGATTGCCCCTTGTTGAAAATGGAGTACTGCTAATACACTTCTCCCTGTTTGTACACAAATGACGTCATAGTGTTCGACAGCGCAACCGGTTTGGTAGAGTTGAACTATCCCAAGCAGCAGAATGCACTGAAAGTCGAGTGCAATAGGGGTGGACCAGCTCCGGTGGCGCAGCGGTAACGCGTGCGCTTGGAGACTGGGAGGTCCGCGGTTCGAATCCGCGGGCCGGCTGTGCCGTCTGGGGTTTTTCCTGGGCTTCCCTCAGATGTGTAATAGGCGTATGCCGGCACAGTTCCCCTGAAGTCGGCCCATGGACGCAGCTATCCTCCCCCCGAGCGGATTCTGCTCGGTCTTCCACTTCACCCTTTCCTCTCCTCCTCTCCACCACCTTTCCCTTCCCGAGAAACATGCCGCCTAATCCGGCAGGCAGACCTCTTGGGTTCCTCCCAACGACACTCCTCCTCCTCCTCCGCGCAGATGACTTCGCTGTAGTTTCTAACTTTGGAAGAAGAAACGTAGAAAATCCAGCGAACTGGTAACGAAATGTGAGAGGAAGTGCCTCAGGACGAGAGCAGCCGATATTCCGAATAGAGACTGTTCTTCTTCTGGCACCGTCCTCATCATTGGCACAGTATTTGAAGGGTTAGAGAGGACATGCTAAAGGTTCATGCGAACAGTGGGTCAACAGCACTGGGGAACAAAAGGTCCATTCAATCTTTTACGACCGAGGTGAAAGAGTCATTTTGTTAGAGTGTGGAGAGGATTACTGCAAAGATGCCTTGAGCTTGAGGAGGTGGTAGCGACACCAATACGAAACACAAGTAGACAGGGCTACAACCCAAATGTGAACTCAGTCGTGCAATCTCATCCTTCTGTGCCCCACTCTCACCCTCAATGCATTAACCGCATGCTTTCCTTTTAAAGTCATCTTCTGTGATTCATCTCATCATTCTTTGACCGTTTGTTAGTCATCTTTTCTTTTTTGTCATCTTTGTCTTTAATCTACCTCATCCTTCTTTCATCATTTGTCGGTTTCTCCTTTATTTCCTAATCCCTTTTTCGTTTTATTTATTTATTATTTCTTAATTTTATTTATTTATTTATTTCTGGAATAGCAAGCCGACGTCTCGTTTGGCTGACCTTTCCCCTGTTTTTTTTTCCTTTTCGTCTCACAAATATACCCCCCCCCCCCCCCGCCTAGTCCCATTAGTGTTCGATACTCAACTCTCAACAGTATTTGTTGTACAGTACTCAATACCCCCAAAAGTAGCTCGTTGCTACAAAGGTACTACGATGACAGACAACAACTTCTACACACTCCCAGTATTAACACTCGCCTCTCTTCAGCCCAACACACCAGCACGCCGCGCTTAAATCTGTGGCGCTTCTCCAAAGTATAGCCATTTCCGTACAAAGATTCCGGTGCCCCTGAGTACCCAGATATGTATACATACATACTACATGCTCACACTACTACTCATACTCATACTACTCATACTCATACTACTAGATACTACATACTCACTTTTTAATAATATCTCAAAATAATGGTAGTAATAAACCGTAACATATCGTTCTGTGCATTGATCTGTTCACAAATCGTGACACAGAATGATATCACTCGGTATGATAGTTGGCTAGGAGCGTCCTATGTGGGTGAAGTTCTGTTTCAGCAGTGAATTTGACGGCTGTCGCGGAAGGCTTCGTGTCTACGCACCTGGTACCCTGCCGTCAACCTATTGGTGTTCGAACCCCCAATGTACGAACCACACTTTGCGATCACGACAGAAAGTTCCACGTATAACGCGCACCGCTGCATAATCCGCACGCAGACTTGTGCATAACACGTTACTAGTAATTGCGTTACTTGCAATCAATTACTTTAACGGTAAAGTATTTTTTTTAAGAAATCAATTACTTTTCTGAGTAATCGATTACTTTTCCGGCAGAGACTGACGTATCTTTCAGATGTTCTCCCAAAGTCAAGCCCCTCGTGCTCTCAGCCTTTGTTGGACTGTTCTGCTATAGCAAGCGGAGGTCATTGTAATAACGCTATGGAATTTCAGGGTCTCTCTCTCTAACCTCTTCCTCAACACCAGTGTGCTAGTAAGTGTAGCTTTTGAGGCTAGTGAGTCATGGGGAAGTTCCGAGCAATGTTCTTCCACAATCGGGATAATGTGTTCCCGGGCGATAAATACAGTAGACGTACAGATCTACTTGTCCTACGCGTGTTTATTCTCCGTGTTGTTTCAGCTGTTCCGCTGTTACTCTTTTTCACTTTTTCTCTTAGGCACACAAAGACTGGTATAATTTGCGCGAATGCAGAGTAACGACCGGAGTAACGCTTTATTTTTCTACTTGATACCCAGTTACATCTGGATTCGAGTAATTGGTAATGGTAATCAATTGCTTTTTCCGTAGAAGTAACTGTAACGGTAATCAATTACTTTTCAGTAACGGGCACAAGTCTGCCCGGAGCAAGGGTCCTGAGGCCAAATTTGCTGATGTTCTCGCAACTGATTTCGCATTTCCACAGCGCTGAAAGTACGCATGACGCACATTTTTTTCTCGCACACAGTCAGGCTGGAGACAAAGGTTCGTATCATTTGAATTGTTCTCGGAAGGGTCAATTCAAGTCCTGCTGGGCTTCGTTCTCGACCAACCACTGAACAGTCGATATCACTGACCATTTAGCCCATCGAATGAACGAGATAAGACTATCTCGCGCACATTACAGGTGATATAAATCTCGCATCCCGCATTCGTGTTCTGCATCCTGGTAATCGAGGCAATGTCTCTTCGGGTTCTTGCACTCTCTGCGGTTCTTTGCTGTGTCCTGGCACGGACAGTGCCCAGGCCGCAGTTAGACGAACACTGGGAAATCTACAAGGACATCCACAACAAGAAATATGTACCAGAAGAAGAACACGTCCGAAGACTCATCTGGGAAGAAAACTTGGA
Organism: Ornithodoros turicata; assembly: GCF_037126465.1. Taxonomy (NCBI): domain Eukaryota; kingdom Metazoa; phylum Arthropoda; class Arachnida; order Ixodida; family Argasidae; genus Ornithodoros; species Ornithodoros turicata. Next base: position 15,275,892 of record NC_088207.1, read on the forward strand.
CTTCATCCAGAGGCACAACCTAGAGTATGACCTGGGGCTTCGGACGCACACGGTGGCAGTCAACAGTTTTGCTGATTTGGTGAGGGTTCGTTTGGCTTTCGATAGAGACGTTGCAACGGGGAATGAAACGCTGTTACGAAAGCTCTTGATGCAATTGGAATTATTGAAGGCGTAACCAGTTGCATGTAAGTGGTTCAGAGGCAACCATATAAGGACCATCATTGCGCAACGTGAGAAATAAGAAGCTAGAAACTAATGTATATGTTACTGCTCGTGAAAGAGATCCCTCAAGCGATCCCTCCATGTATTCAGATGCTCTGACATATTGACCCGCCATGCTTTATCGGAAGAATCTCTGACGATTTCCTTAGGATTTATTTAATACTCGCCAAAATATTTCTCTCAGGGTACGCGTTTTGCCTCGTGTGTCGACAAGTGAAGCAGCACAACGGGACGCATCAAGAAGCTCCTAGCTTGCGCACTGGAATAGCTGCCTCCGACGTATTTGTGTGTGCGTACTGGTGGTATGGAGCGGGGATTTTTTAGGCTGGTGCACAAGGTCGACAAGATAAAGAGGTGGCGGGAGCGCCATTTTTATTGAACTTTCAGAAGGTATTAATGCCAACTACGTACGTCAGAAGAAGCGGTGCATGTAACTCTGTTGAGCAAGCTAATAAACATGACACTTAAAGTAACGCGTCCTTCATGATTCTTATTTGTTGCAGACATCGGAGGAGTACCGCCAGCTTTACCTCGGCTACCGTCCGAACCAGGGAAAGAAGACTGCACTGGGTGTACACAACGAAGCTTCTTTGTACGATATTCCGGACGAGGTCGACTGGCGTAAAGAAGGCTATGTCACTCCCGTGAAAAATCAGGTACGCCATTTTCAAGAGTTCTGCTGTTCTTTCTTCGTCTCTTTCTCTTGAAAGTAATTTACTGGAGGACTCACAAAACGCAAGAACGAAAGTAAAATTCTGATCACCGATGTGCACTGAATTGCACTAAGGCACAATAATACGACGTCCCTAAATGAGCGAGGTTTACAGCGAGGGCTGCAAAGCCACGCGAGGACGAGGCATGGCTACCTCTGCTATGGCTTAGCGACATCGCGTCCGGCGCCTCTGTTCCCAAAGGTGTACTCGCGAGAAACGCTGGAGCCGAAAACTGCACTCATATAATGTTGTCCAAAATGTGTATAGTTCGTCTATATCTCACATAATACCCCGTTATAGATATTTTAAACTTTGTACGCAATAAAAAACAGGCGCAAACGTCATTATGAAGGAAGTTCAGTATTATGTTCAGTGCACCTACCAAGCAGACAAATTTGTGCGCTGATTTCCGTGTTCTGTAATGACAGCTTTTGATACCGTTTATCCCTTGAGCATTGGCCCTCGTAACTTCGCACGCCACATGTATCTTCACTACGGCGTTGCTTACATTTTTCCTAGACTTTGCCCAAGTTTCGTAACATTTTATCATCGGTTTCGTATTCACAAAGCATCGCATCGCAATTTATTTACACAATAAAGTGAAGATGGCTAAAAATTGGTCTAATGTATTTTGACATCACATTATCACCAACAACCTTACAGAATTTTTACATTAACTTTTTAATGAGTAATGTACGTACTATTTTTATTGTGTCCGTGATGCGTGCAGTGTAGGCAATATCGCCACACAACATGAAGTCATCAGAAATACTGCACGTAGACTAATCAGAAACCTAGCATATACTAATTGGGAAATCATTGAAAACTTAGCAGAAAAACATCATAAACCAATGAGAAACTCAGTCATCAAGTATGCATCAGAAAAGACCGACCAATTCTAAACATAAATTCATCAGAAATTCGTCACAAGATTCATCAGAAATTCTGATGGCTCTGATGCCAAAAGTCATTGACTTTTCAACAAAAAATCATTAAACATTTTTGTAAGGGATAGGCGCGACATTGGTGAGCTGGCCAGCCGGTAAGTCTAGGTAGAATATATTCATGGATCTACTTCTGCCTGAACAGAAAAATAACTTGCAGTTCACAATAGATCACCGAGTAAAGTCGTTTTTTTTTCTCTCTCTCTCTCTCTCGTTCGTCTGGAAATGGAAAGTCGTTGCTACACGCTTTACACGTTCCGCATCACACATGATTCTTACTTAGCTCCGTCGCATTTCTGTGTGTGTGAAGCAGCGTGAACATGTGACATATTGAACATATAATTGTCTTCACCATAACGGAGCTTCTTGACGATGCACTCGAGCCTTCTGTTAAAATGTGGCAGTTAATGAAAAGGCTCCAGTAGTGGCGTAAAAGTGCGTGTCTCCATGCCACTAGTCCTTCATGACTGTGGCCGCGGTGGACGAATGAATGTTGTGTTTTGCTTAGGGTCGTGTGCAGATAATCTTCGCTCCTTGCAATCATTGGATCTCAGTTTCATTTATGGCTGCGCTATAAGCATCATGGCAGCCTCGAGTTGAAACTGGGCTTCACGCAACTTGTAACTTGTAACTGGTTACTTATTCAGTAACTGCCTACAGCGTAACGATATACTTTTCGAGGGAGGTAACTATAGCTACAGCAACTACACCAGTTTCGTTGAAAACAGCTGTAAAACTTAAATGGCGTACAGTTACTCAGGCTGTGGCATATTTTCCCGATGTGTCGGTTTCCAAAGGTCGTTTCGCAGTCCTTCAGAATAATACTGGGCGGGGCGATACTCTACACCAGAGCTGGTGGTGGTGTGGGGAATGAAATAATGAGTCCCTTCACAGTAAGCATCGAAGTCCTATGGCATCCAGAAAGGTGAAGCGAGCGCTGAGGGCACAGCGTTGGAGGGCTGGCTCGTTACGTGGCAGAAAATGTCTGAATTGTAAATTGTACTCCTTTCCGGTGCGGTTATCAGATAAAGGTGTAGGTAATGGTAGCAGCAATTTTAAGTTTCCCTTTACTAGCTAAATGTGGTAAGCCACATTTAGCTACGTAAAGTAGACATTAGAATGCTCCGCTCTTGTCATTAAAAGCAAATCTAACGGAATTTTTCTAAATGTTCTCTAGCTTGTTAATTGCTTTTTGTGCATGTGGGCCCCAACCGATATCAGCATACTCTAAACCTGAGCGTACATACCTTTTGTAAGCTTTAGTGTTGGGTGATTCATGTTTTAAATTACGCCTGATTAAGAAACCCGGAGAGTGCGTTTTGGAAGGTTGGTACTGTGGGCAATTAAGAAGAGTGCGCTCTAGATCCTCTACAGCACCGCAGTGACAGGAGCTGGGGGAGTCAAGTTGTCTGAAGCGGTAACGCCACTGAGCTGTAAAAGCCACATCTAGTCGCATTCTATGAATTACTGCAGCATTTTGACGATAGGTGTTTCGTGTCATGCGCAAAGCGAGCGTTGGATCAACTCTGCTCAGCATACCGATATTACTATTATACTACTGTTAATACTAGCGGGGCGCTTAATAATATTACCTTCGAAAAACAATCACAGCGTATGTGCAACAAGCATGTGATGTATATATCCGGCTGCCCGCCACATCAGCTGAAATAAAATAGTTGAGAGCCGCATTCACCCAGACGTTGATATTAAATGATAATTGGAAATTAACGAAATATCGAAGCAGAAGTGTGCAAGAAGCAGCTGTTCTTCCAGTAGAAGAACAGTGTCTGTTCGAAATATCGGTGACTTTCGGCCTAAACCTACCACTTCAATCTGTTATCATAGGATAGCTGAATATTCCACTATATAGTGTAACTTAGTCACTCTAGATCGGTAACTGTAATAAAAAAAGTAACTGTAGCTTAGTCACTGTTTTCGCAAGCCAGTTCTCACTTCGCTGCTCCATAGTAACTTAACGATGATTGGACTATGGTTTGTAATTGGGTATCGCGCCCACCATCTTGACTTCTTACTAATTTCCACAAGGTCAGTTATTCGCTTCCTTCGTGACGTCAACGTTGATCAGCAGCACGATCGGCTTCATCCAGGACTCGCAACCTCTGTTGAAAAAGGAACACATAAAAAAAAAAGAAAAAAACGGAGTTCACTCGATGAATATCATTGAAAATATACGACAATACATGCCACGTTATGATACGGTATGACCTCTCATCATTACAAACTTTCTAGACGCATTCTCAAATCCAGCTTACCAACGGCCTGCACTAAAGTCGTTGCTAATTCTGGAAAATGTAGGGCTTTAATCCTCATTATGATATTCATCATTGTACTGTATGGGACACGGTTGTCTAAAATCTCCAGCCCGTGTTGGAGCGATCCCCTATCGGCGTTGTCGCGCAAGAAGGAGATATACCAACATCCTCCATGAGGAGGCCGCGCTCGACTGCTCGTGTGTCCCAACCGTGTCCCAAACAGTACTTTTTTTACCAAAATAACACAGCTGGTTGTAGTGCCTGCTTCTTCTGCACATTTCTCGTGTCCAGAAATAAATTGTACTTGTCGACGTGTTATGCAGGGTAAGTGTCGTTCCTCTTGGGCATTCGCAACGACTGGAAGTCTCGAAGGGCAGCATTTCCGGAAGACGGGCAAGCTAGTCTCCCTCAGCGAGCAGAACCTGGTGGATTGTGATACACGATCATTCGGCTGCAACGGAGGAACCCAGTTCAGCGCATATCTGTACATTCAATCTAATGGTGGAATCGACACGGAAGAGTCATATCCGTACACGGCTCGTAACGGAAGTTGCAACTACGACCCAAGCCATGTCGGAGCTACTGCTGTAGGTTTTTATGTCGTCGAATCGGGCAGCGAAGATGGTCTAAAAAGGGCCGTGGCCAGAGCGGGGCCAGTCTCTGTACGTATCGATGCCAGTCATGACTCCTTCAAATTCTACAAGTAAGTTGCTCATCGTTCAATATTTCAAGTGATGTTCCTGGCTGGGCTAAAGATGTAGCGTGCCATTATGCACCTGCTGCCAAATTTTCCCACTTGTGAGCAGAGAGGCACAGAAAAATTTCCTTCGCTAAAAATTGTTAAAAAACTGTTTCGTGGCATGCGGAAAGCGATGGTTGGATCAACCCTTCTCGACATAGACGGGGGGAGAATGTCAGAATAGTCCATTGGCCAGGACTCGAGCCAGGGGACGCACTAGGCGTCGATGTATGGGACGACGGCCACTTCTCAGGAGCGCAGTACACGTCAGTTTCTGAGACGACAGATCTGCTTCTGTGGCGCTGTCGGCCTATTCACTCCCCACGACTCCACAATGGGCTGGAACGCACTAGCGAACCAGCCTGTGCCCTGCTTCGTAGACAAGGTGGTAAGCCATTAACACATCCATCACTAGGTGTGCGGATAAGCCTCGCATGCCAGATGCGGTGCAAATTTTGAGTCTGAGACCACAGCCCATTCCTGCGGAGCAAATCAACGATGTACTGCAGAAAGAAAAGTATGGCATAGAGTTCCGCAGCTGTTGACGACGTTTGACGCGAAAGACGTCGTCCTTGCGCTACGCTTTCCCTTTCTAGATGTGCCATCTGTATATGCTACTGCAGACGTAGAAAACTGCAGGCGGTACGGGTAGAATACCAAATATTACTTAGTTTTGGTGCATCGTAAGAATTCAACGAAAACTATACGATAACAATAATAATTGGGTGTAGATTTGCATGTAAGGTGGGTCAGCCTATTTGAAAAGAAGAAAAGAAAAGGAAACAACACAAAAAGAAGTCATCAAATCCAAGCTTAGCAACATGATGTCACTTGCTCCAAAGAAATCGGATGATTGGTTTATGATGATTATGATGTTTTTTTTTGCGTAAAAGCTACTAGGGCTGATTGGTTTATCATGTTCTCGGAAATGTTATCGTGAACACCTTCCGATGTACTAAAACCAAGGTAAATGTAAACTAGTAGCGAAAGCTATCTGGAATACCGTGTCAGGCTTGTGGGCAGGGGTATATATCATCATGAGACACGAGCGGTACTGGATGTTGGTAGTAGAGGAACGATCGTCAGAGTAGGCTTGTTTATCCTTGCATCCCTGTATCCGTGCCGTGTGTTCGTGCATCGGAATACGAGCTACCACGCTTTTTGGGTTAAACAGAATGCGCATTTACATAATTGAGCTGTAGACCAAGGTTAACACGCGTGAACAGATGAATGCAATGCAACCCCTGTTGCTGGCCCTGCGAAAAAAGCTTTCGTCATGGCGAAACTAGCCATGAGGTCGGCGTGAGCGCCAGCAGGAATCAGCTGTGCACCAACGATGTTTTGCAACGGACCCATTATGACCGGTCACTGAAGAAATGCTAACCGGTCGCTAAGACTTAGCTCATTCGCTCATTAGTAAGCTGCATTGCCAAAGGTAACCCGTACCGCATGGAGTTCAGTTGAGCTCAAATCTTGCGGTGCATGTGCTTCTCGGCAGCGCAGTGTTTCGTTGCCATGACAACCGCGCCGCGCCGCATCTGTAACGCATGAAAGTGCAACAGCGTGGACAACCAGACACAAGACGTCACAACGATCGGGTACAGCTGTACCTGGCTATCGTTCCTGCCGTCAACAGCGATCAGGAAAACTTGGCGTTTCAGCGCGCTTATCATGCGCTCTTGTGCCATTTTTTGCCATTTCACTGCAGTCGTGTTAGCCCGAGCACAAGCGTACGGCTTTGCACCGTTGGAAGTCGGATCGGGCTCGGATGTGGTGTCCACGAATGGTACAAAACGCATGGTGCTGCTTGAGAAACACTGTAGATACCGCTTTCGCATACACATTGCCGTGCGAAGTTTACGGGCGCACTACGGCAGTGTTAGGGTGGTGATGGATCCCCTCTCCATAGTCGGCCGCGCTCGGTTGGGCAACGACACGACTATCTCAGTGGGGGATCGTGCGTACTGGGCTGACCCCACAAGGCACCGTGCCGACATTGGTCTTAAAGCGCTTAAGGGACCCGCACAGGCACACAGCCAGCGCCCGGATTCGAACCCTGCTCGCCACCCGGTGCACTAGAGCGTGACTCCTCCTGCGCCTGCATGAGCCAATCACCTGCGATTTCAGATTTATGGGCAGATTTGACATCAGATCGGCACTTTATGTTTCATTGCAGAAGCGGCGTTTACAACGAACCTGCCTGCAGCTCTGAAGATCTCCACCATGGGGCCCTTGTGGTTGGCTACGGCACAGGGAGTGATGGCGACTACTGGATAGTCAAGAACAGGTTAGTGACAGCACTTTTTTTTCTGTTAATGGCAGCTGATACATGACACTCGCGTGCGACGTCACGTGCACTCCAAAAACAGAACTTCACCGCATATCACGCTGTGCGCCAACCATTGCCAAGAATGATTGCTACTGAATGAAGTTATCGCTACTGATTCGAAGAGAGAGGTGGGCGTACGCTTTTACTGGCGATTATCATATAGCCAAATTGCCACAAAAAGGCCCACGCCCACCTCTCACAGGTAAGAGACATCACGTTTTTTTCTATTCATGGAAGCTGAGACGTGACGTTCGCGTGCATCGTCACGCGCTGAATTTTGTATTGTATCCCTTTGACTGGTCGAGCGTGTAAATGTACGGGCCAACGCGCGCAATGTACAGGGTGCGTGCTGGAAAAGTACACATTGTGACAACGATGACGCGCTGGTTCGTTGGTTCTATGGGCAAATTCCTGCCCATACAACATGGTGACGTCCAAGGAATGTCCTGCGAGTATAAGTTTGGGAGATATGCCACTTCCCCAGGATGTCCCAGCATATCACGCGGGGGTCCTCGCGGCATCTCGGTAACTACCAAAAGACGTCCCATAGCTCATCCTTGAAACGTCGCGTGAATTAGCTGATGTCCGAATAAGCAGTTCGTGTCAAAGTTAACTTGAACACCGCTCCGGGGCCTGCGAAGCGGGAAGAGAGCCGCCCCACAGAGCTCCCATAGAGCCAACCCATAGCAGAAAACAACGCCTTCCTAACGATGGTCACCCCTCTCACTAGAGTGAGTTCACCCAGACACATTTCGCAGTTACTTCTAAGCGCCGCCGCTAGGGTCCACAAGCCGGAACGGCGCTCAGGTTAGCTTTGATGACAGCTGCACATGCTATACGTTGTCATTCTGGACGTACCGCGTGTTTTCCAAAAGCCTCCTTTGTCAGACAAAACGAAAATGACAACCCTGTCCTTTACGAAGTTTTTGCTTTTCAGAGTTGAACACTGAGTGGTTCGTAATGTGAACAATATAACCTGCATACTATACTGTGTGAATACCCAAGTTGAAGAGCAATGTTCGTTTCTGGTTCCGTTGAAACAATAATTCATAATGATTCGTACATATTTGATCGCTGTGTATATACAGGTGCGTGATATCTCAAAAGTACGGTTTTATCGATTTCTCCAAGGTAGGACGCCTCAAAACCAGCTCCATTTTCTCCCTCATGCTGAAGAGAGTGTCGTTTAAGAATTTCCAAGATAAATAAGGATCAAAGTTATATAAGAATATAGAAGATAAGAATATATACGTATCTTTTTAAAGCCAGTCGAATAAACACGTGTATCAATACACTTAATAGACTCCACAACAAGATCTCTAATTCTTCAAGAAAAGAGAAACCCAGACGTTGTTCCTTCCCAATTGAAAGAAAATTGTGGTGCCTTACTGGGGGTTGGCATTGCAACTTGGGGCACGCACATAGGGGACCGCTATCAGGGACCCGCTCCGATGAAGAATGCGCCAGTGCCGGGTTCCGTAACCATATGTCCCAAGCTCGTATACCAAGGTAAATACAGGTCCTATTATCACTCCCGGGGCAAAGATAAGTAATATGCTTCGGGGCATTAACCTCCTCCAAGAAACTGTGAAAAAAGATCTTATTTCAAAATATGCTTTTGAAAAGTGCCTGTTGACGTTGTTGTGCGCGTTCTCTGTTCTCGTAACCGCGAGAGGTATCGCCGCTTCGGACTGATTGACATGGCTAGGGTGCGCTGGCTGCGGTAGCTGTTCGGTAACGTTCTCATACTATGCTAGTTATCGTCCGTTGACTCTGCGAGTTACATCCGACTCTGTGGTTCCCAACCCCCTTTTGTGTTCTCCATTCTGTCAGTATCTGAATTATTTGGGGTTTCACGGGTCGTGCGCGGCGCGCGGGTGGAATACAGGGAAGGGGAATCCTACAAGGTGCAATGCCAACAGTATAGGGCGCCACAGTTTTCGTTCACTCTTGGAATTACGTCCACGAATTACATTGACTGAGATGGGGCTAGTGCTTTGCCAGGCGGATGTGAAGAAAGTGTTTCCATTGGTTCAACAATGTCAGGTGCGGAGCGTTCCATCGAGGGAGGACAAGCGAAACATTTTCCTCTAGTGGGCTGTATAATAGGGCGTTTTAGAAACCACACGGACGTAATTTTGTATCGGCAGGTTCTGAACACCTAACTCGGCGCACTTCATATGCTAAGCCCCACTTCACATACCCTATTATTTATATGCAACTGCGTTTTAAACATCTTCCAAATTCGAGGACACCGCCGACCGTGGTGCTGAGCGGTGCCGAGAAGCTCCAGAAAAACAGGGGGAGGTTACGCTTTGACCGGTTGCCCTGTGCCCCTACCGGTTGCCCTACGTCATAGCGCTTTCGTACCGAGCAGTTCGGCGTCACAGGTTTCACCGCTTCCCTGTTTACAGGCATCTCTGTTTGGACCGGAAATTAAGCACTTGGGCTGCGTGTTAGGTGCTACGTCTTACCGAGATCGGACGAGGAGGCCAAGAATGAAAGCGTCTCCTCATATACAAAGTGCCATACATAACTCCGTGACTCGGGAGCGCAGCGTGAAGGGGTTTCGACGGAGATGTCTGGTACCCATAAATCTACATTTCAACAACGCTTTCGTGCTATATTCGAGATTGGATTCACAACCTCTTTAACCAAACCCCGATCATAACACGAATTGCACGAGAGTATAGGCCCGGCCCTATGTTCGTCACGAGGCAAAATTTGCTCTCCCAATGCAATTCACCATTGCGCCATCGGAAGGTGGACACCATATAAATGGTTCCGAAAGCAAAATGAGTGATTCGCCTTATTATTTTAAAGTGGCCGAGAGAACATTACTGATGTTTGACCTGGGCGCTTCCTTGATCCTATCGATTTCGTAGAGTTTGATTTCGATCTAATAAAACTCCCTCTTACTATAAGTTAGTGTTTCGTTGCATCATTTAGTTGAAATACTTGACGTGACATTTACCGTGTATTCACACGAGCGACGTTGCCCCAGAGGCGGAAGAAGCGAAAAGCGTCATAGCTTTCTGCTGTTACGTCAGCACGAGCGCTCAACATCGTGTCTTCACCTATACTTCTAACCGTGGGGAATATCCTGCAACACAGCCACAAGATATTCCGTAGCAGACGACAGGAAAACCCGCTGACGGTGTCGTCTGCTACGTGTCGTCTGCTAAATCCGCAGCATTGCCACTTCTGATGTCCAGCACCGTGTGAATACTCAACATAACATGGGACGGAACTTGGTCTCTGCAAGCAGTGTTTTCGCTTTTTCTTCCACTAGAATATTCCGTGAGGATGTCGCTCGTGTGAATACACGGTTAGCAGGAGTGGATGCTAACGTACTTGACATCTTTCTTCTTCTTTTACGCAGCTGGGGAGAACAATGGGGAGACAAAGGCTACATTCTCATGAGCAGAAACAAGGACAACCAATGCGGCATCGCAAGCGAAGCATCTTACCCCCTTGTTTAGTGAAATAAAGGCTGGTTTCACAGTAGAAGGATTGCACGTAACAGTTGACATATAGCCATAAGTTACTTTTATTCCAGTATATCTAATTTCCTTGAAACGGGAAGAGTGAACTGTCCACGCATGTCCCAGTGGGTCTTGCGTGTCAGTCAGATCAAAAGAATAGTATCTGTATTCAAAACAGTCTTCCAACTATCTTTCGTCGTGCTTGGGTCCCCAAAGGCCGGGATTGTCTCCTAGACCGGAACGGCTCGAATGTGCTAGCTGAGTGTTGGTTATATTCCCCTAAGCCTGGGGAGCTAAACAAAGGACAAACACGAATGAGTGTGGTCTCGTCCGTCTGTGTTTCTTCATTGTCCGTATGTTCCACGACTAAAGGAATGGTTACTTACAAGAAACCTACATCAGCTTGCTTGTATTTTATTTCTTTGCACAAGCTAGGTTTCCGAACCAGCTCAGCCAAGTCAGTGCCGGATGGTCGGTCTTGCGCGCATGAGTACCTGTGTAGTTACCGCTCCTTAACATGTTCCTGTTGTACCGTACGGTTGCCTTTCTTGCACCTACATCACAACTGGTTACGGGCCCTGTTGTGATTGATCACGTGGTCTTTCCGGCCGTGAAGCACAGTTGACCACAGCGCATGCGTAGTATTCACATTCAGACGAGATGGTTGAGGTGAGGGAGAAAGTAGCAAACGACAGACGGACTGCGAAGAGGAAGGTTCCCGGATACCGTTTCTTTTTCTCTTAGTAGTAAACAATATTGCCATAGCCACGGTGAAATGAAGAAACTAACAAATAAAAAAATACGCTGTCATCATCGTGCTATGGTGGAGTACAGTGCTTGGAGTCTATGTTGTGTAAGTCATGTCTTGACGTCACGAGTAGGCAAGCGAATGACGCACCCTCGGTATCCAGTGTTGTGCTTTGTTTTCATGCTGTCGTGTAGTATTAAGAGCATTACCGAGAATGGAGTCATCAAAATACAAAAATAAAATGAAAAGTCACTGAGATGTCATCGCACAACAGTAATAGCCATTTCCCGCATTCAATACCAGACGATAATTTTAGTTTTCGTTTCTGTTTCCGGTAATGGAGGACAGTCGTATGCGTTGTTTCCGTTATCGTTGCCATCTCCAATTTCGGTAATACAATACTGTTTCTGTCTCCGTTATCATTACCTTCACCCTTCCCTGATGAAAACTGAAGTGTCAAGGGAACAGTAATTAAGCAAACGCTTGAAATAAAGTGCTCACTTGTTTGTGGCAATGAGCAGATATATTGTAGTGAGGCATCACACGCGTTGTAGGTGATGACCGCTGGGCGGATTATTTATCAATTTTTACAAACTCCTCATTGAAAAATACGGTTGATAGGACGCTCTTTACCCCTTTGGTTGTTTTATTTTGCTTCTTAGTTTGTCGTTTCAGAAACCATATACTCTGAAAAAAAACAAACAAAAAAAAACGTGTCTTTCCCTGTGTAGGGAGGGACCTATCGATGGCATAAGAATAGATGTAGGAGTAGCTGTCGTAGGACACTGCTTAAGTGAGTTAGGTTGTGCTTCATTGAAGTTCAGGTAAGCCATACTTTGTGTAAATTCGAACTATCACAAAATTTTGTACGGCCTGCTACGTTTTTAAGGTATTGAAAAGCCACCCTTGCAGAAAATGGAGGAAAGGAAAGGTATAAGGCCCGACTCGTAGCCAAAGCATTCACGCAAGAGCTAGGAATTGATTATGTTGAGACGTTCTGGCCGTTTTAAAGCTGACCAGTCTTCGAACACTGCTTTTTTTTAATTCCGTGTCAGCGCCGCGAAGCAACTGTGGCTATGAGAGGCGTACAGACGTGGACAGATGTAGAGAGGAAAGCAGGAAGGAGAGGGGGGTCAGTACGCGTCCTGGGCGGACTTCAGGTGGAACCGTGCCGACATTCGTCAGGAAAGTATTCGGAAAACCCAGGGAAAACCTCAGACAGCACAACCGGTGACAGAATTCGAACCAGTGTCACCCCCCAGTCTCGGCGTGGAAAGCGATCATCCTGACCACAATGCCACGGGAGCTGGTAAACACTGCTTGCGATCGCCAACAAAGAAGATATGGTAATGAGACAGCTGGATGTAAAAACGGCGTATCTCCACGGAGAACTTCAAGAAATGGTGCACATGAAGTTACCGCCAGGCATTGACCCGGAATAAAGTCAACGGGAGGTATGTAGAGTGCGCAAGTCTACACTCTAAATCAGGTAACGCATATGTAACGGTTCAGTACCGCTTGGCCAGGAGGTACATTTTTTCAAAAATGTACCTCTTAAAATTAGGAGGTACATGCGCCCTCGCATGCGGATGCGGTACATGTAACGGATAGCGCGCAGCGATTTAGGCCTACCCGTCGGGGTGGTTCCCCTCCTCCACGATATATTAACAGCCCCAAGAAGCTACACTGCACGATAAATATAACAAACAAATACCTTTATTCGAAAATTATATCCATTTCAGGGGTGATGCTTGTCCATCGCGAGAGTGCATTGTCATGATGCACAAATGCCGAACACACGGGGCACAACGTATATGGATGAACGATGACCACTGCATCCCTCCTTCACCATTGCAGCTTTTCTGCGGTCACGCTCCTTTGTCTCTTCCACACTTTTGGATTCCCCAACTTCCGTTTCTTCCGCAGAGCCTAACACCAACCACAGTAGACGATTGACTCACCCATTTACGACATCGCCTGGACGTAACCTAGGAGAAAATACAATAAAAAAAATGCAACAACCGAAATAGCTTGCCTGAAAAACATTCCTACTTGCTTGTGTCATCCAGGTGTAAAGTGCAATCTAGGTTACTCTAATTCACGCATCAACGTTCGTGCTTGAAGCACAAAGTTCGTTGTATCCGTCCCTCAGTCGTTCTGTCCAGCCTGCCGGTGATCAGGAACACTGGGAGTCAGAGCGAAGATGAACCAAAATGCGTCGTGCAGACGAATAATTACTTCAGAGATATAATACGCACCTTAAATGACTCCAATCTTGAAAGCGTCGAACGAATTTCTTCGGAGACCGAGCAGACTCGTCCTCGCTCCCCGACGTTTCAAAACAAACTGATTTGCAGCGGTTCCAAGAAAGCGTGGAAAGCGATCATCCTGACCACAAAGCCACGGGAGCTGGTAAACACTGCTTGCAATCACCAACGAAGAAGATATGGTAATGAGACAGCTGGATGTAAAAACGGCGTATCTCCACGGAGAACTTCAAGAAATGGTGCACATGAAGTTACCGCCAGGCACTGACCCGGAATAAAGTCAACGGGAGGTATGTAGAGTCCGCAAGTCTATATACGGGCTTAAAAAAGCAGGTCTGACTAGAACCTTAGACACCATACCGATATCTGCTAGCTACAGACGTCTCGAGACGGACAGGTGCGTCTACTTTGAACAAAAGCACGGCGAAAAAATCATCCTCGGAATTTACGTCGATGACCTGCTGCTCTTAGCAAGTAGCGGGAAGTCCATGCGGAGGACTTTGAAATTCCTGAAAGCAAAGGTGGATCTGAAAAAAAACTTCGGAGAGCCGAATCGGATCGTCGTAATTGAAGTCCAGAGGAATAACAACAACAACAACAACTTTATTTTGGCTTTGGAGAGTGGGGAGGTTCATCGCCAGAGGTGATACTCTACCCCATTGCTGGTGTCCAGAGATGTCAAAAGAGCTTTGAGCGCAGAGCGTTTCTGGGCTGGATTGGGCCAGGGACCAAGCAATTTCGATAGGGAGAAGGGGGCGAGAGTCCAGCTGACGAAGAGACTCGAGAGTGCGGTTCGGGAAGGTTACAAGTGAGGGCAATGAAGAAGAATATGCTCCAGATCCTCAAGAGCACCACAGTGGCAGCAGGTGGGAGAGTCAACTTGTCTCAAACGGTAACACCACTGAGCTGTATAGGCCACATCGAGGCGCATTCGGTGGATTAATGCAGCATCTTGACGAGAGGTGTTTTGTGGCATGCGGAAAGCAAGAGTTGGATCAACTCTGCTCAACATAGAGGGGAGGGGGGGGGGTGAATGTCGGTTGTCCACTGGCGGGAAGCCAGGGGTGTCACGAGGCGTCGCAGAATGGAATGGCGATCTCCTCTCAGCAGAACAATACTGTTCCGTTTCCGATATGAGAGTGCTCCTTCTGCGGCGCTGTCGGCTTCTCGTTCCCCATGACACCACAATGGGCTGGAACCCACTGCAGAGCTAGCCGGTGGCCTGCCGCATAAATAATGTGGTAAGCCATTAACACATCTGTGACTAGGGGTGCGGATGGGCCTCGTATGCAGGAATTTTCAATTGCTTGAAGTGCAGATTTGGAGTCTGTAAAGAGTGCCCATTCCCGCGGTGTAAAATTCGTGATACGATGTTGTAGAAAGAAAAGGAAGGCATATAGTTACGCAGCTGTGGAGGAGGTTGGATGTGAAAGGCGTCTTCCATGCACTACGCCCTCGGATGGTAGGACGAATGCTGAGGCGTACTTGTTGTTTCGGGATGCGCCATCGGTATATGCTCCCGTAAACGTAGAAAACTTCTAGTCTACCAGAGCATGAAAATGGGCTCGGAGGACTTCAGGAGGGACCTGATCTCTTCTTTCCAGAAGGTTTGGGAGGCGTACAAAAGCAGCCGGCGGTACCGGTAGAGACCAGGAGGCTTCCGGCGGCATTATGTCCTTAGCTATGAAGCCAGTGAGAGTCTGCGTGTCCTCTGCGCTAGTCGGTAGAAGTCGCTTTCAAGGCGCTATCTAATTTTCCTGAGGAACGGGTGACGGGGAATGTGAGCACGCAGACGAAGGAAGTGTGGGGCCGTTTCATGTTCACGGAGAACCTCGATCGGAAGTTCACCAGCTTCAGTGCACAAGAAAGAAAGGGGCATTAGCATCAGCCAGGAGCGATACATCTGTGGCGGCCCGTGGACGACGATGACGACTTGCCTCTGCTGCCACGCGCTACGGCGCTGGCACGGCAGTTCTACCGGCACTGTCCTAGTGTGAGAACACGTCCTGGCCGTGGGGACATTCCCCCACCGCCGGTCAGGACTCATGTAGAGGGACACCACCTCCTCTACATTTGGTGACCCGAACAACGAACACCATGTTCGGCGTAATTCGGTCATTCAACATCCTAAATTTTTCGGCAAACCAGCAGCGAACCGCCCTCTAGCAGGCAAGGCGCACCGGGACCACTGTTCCACCGGGGGCCCGCAGGGAGACCACAGTAAGCTGACTTTTCGGCCTCCACCTGCTTCATGATGGTCCTCCCCGGCACTTCTCTGGCGGCAAGCGGCATTCACGCTGTCGTACCGGTCGCGGTACTGTCGCCCACTCATCAACGCACTCACCCAGCAACAATCAGCACTAACAACTCAATCACTCGGCAACAATCAACGCTCGGCAGCAATCTCTCAGCATGCACTCAGCGCAGTCAACAAGGGCTCAACGCACTCAGCAGACGATCAGCAACCACTCAAGCACCCAACCACTGAACCAATCGGCATTCACATCTCATCACTGGAACCCGCCCGGATCGCAGCACTCTTGTTCCCGCCATCCCGCTGCTGCTGCATCAACAGCCACAAGCACAAGCCCGTCCAGCCATCCACAATCTACGAGCCGTCATCATTCTCCTCTTCGTAGTATCGACGCGAACCTCAACCACATGCACCGCTCCGCGTCTGAGGGGGGGGGGGGGAGTGATGTGGCGGCCCGTGGAAGACGACGACGCGCCTCTGCTGCCGCGCGCTACCGCGCCTAGCAGCCAGTTCTACCGGCACCGTCCTAGTGTGAGACCACGTGCATCTGCCCTCTGGGCCATTCCATCATCGCCGGTCAGGACTCATGTAGAGTGACACCACCGCCTCTGCACATCAATGAAGTATTGCATCAACGCCACATGGATGGTAACCCCGTGAAGACGCCACTGAAACTCCAACACCAGGACATGGAGAACAGCTAGTTCGGTAGTGGACGTAGATGGGTAGAAATCCAGCGAACCGGTAGAGATGTAGGAAGGGAGTTGCCTCAGGACAGAAGCCGCCGATATTTCGAACAGAGACTGTTCTCCAAAAAAAGGTTGGGCCAAGCTTGGGGACTGACATTGGCCTTACTCGGCCCGACCTAATACTGCAAGCCTTGGGCCACTGTAGCAGACCGACCTATAAGACATGGGGCCAACACAGGGCCAGTGTAGAACCAAGTCTGGGCAATAGCGCCGGCTCTTTGTCGGCTTAGATGGCGACCTACCGATTAACAGCAACGATGGGCCAACTATGCCCAAGCAACAAAGAATATTTGGGTCAAGGTTGACAATAGCTAGGCTGGCCTACCCAGCCTTGGCTGGTGCATTATCGGTCAGCAAGCTTGTTTCTTGATACAGATCTGTACCCTGGCCAACGACTTACCAAGCACTGGCCAGCCTGCACTGTTCCAAGTTAGGCCAAAGCAATCCTATGGCGTCGCTCTTACTCAATTGTCTGGCGGCGTAGGGGAGAATCATAAAAGCTCGCACTATGCTCGAGACCACTACAATCAAACAGCTCGCAAAGAAAAGAAATTGCATTTTTTTCCCGAGGAAGAAAAGAAACTATACAGGTTGTCTCGCGAGCTTCCACAAATTCGAGAGTCCCGTTCGCGTATGAGTCAAAATGAGGCGTAAGGTGAAGTTTAATTCTGCGAGTACACAAACAACACTAAAATGAGGAATTGCTTGTCGTATAAGCTCACCATGAAGATAACGTCTCTGTTTCTTACTGCTTTTAGCTTGAGACAATATCACGTGGCCAATCGAAAGTCGAACTTATGCAGTGCTACACCATTCCGCGTTTACCTCTCCCCAAGGCAACATACCGAGATTTAACCAAGCTTGGCATGAGATTGGCTGGCCAACCAAGTCGTGCTTGGCAAGTGCTTGGCCAACGAGGTCGTTTCTTGGTGCAGATTTGCCCCCAGGACGACGGCTTGCCAAACCTCTTTCTGCCTATCACTATGAAAGATTGCGCCAACGTTGGCTGGCCGAAAGAGTCGTTTGCCAACTGTCGTCCGACATTTTGCCAACCGTCAAAGCCTCTTTTCTTCAACTGCATTGTTTTCTAGTTTGTTTGCCGTGCAGGACCGACATTGGTCGCCTTCATTATGCCAAACTCTCAATAGCACGCCAGTAGCACTTCGCACAACATTCTCGGTCCAACATCGTTCGTCAACCACCACTGTGAGCAACATCAGACCGAAGTGGGTCCAAGGTGCAGTGGCCGGTTAAGTCGCTTGCCCACTAGCTGATGGTTGGCAGTCGGCAATTTCCATTTGGGAACAATACTAAAATCTATTGAATATTATTTTATTCGTTGTTTTATAACACGGAGCTATTTCTAGCACTTTCATTTGGAATGCTACAAACAATTAGTAGTCTTTGAGAGATATTTCACTCAACTGGTACGGAGATCCAACTCAACAAGCAAAGGTTGGGCCACGCTTGGCAACAGTTGGGCTGGCCGGCCTATACCTGGGCAGGTTCGCGGCTGGGCAGGCCTACCTGGTACTCATCGGCCAACAAGCTTGTTTCCTGATACGGATCTGTACCCTGACCAATGACTTGTCAAGCACTGGGTAGCCTGTGTTGCGCCAAGCGTCTTACAGAGTAAAGACATGCCTATCACTATGCCACATTGCGCCAACGTTGGCTGGCCGAAGGACTCGTTGGCGCGCTGTGATCCGACACTTTGGCAACCGTTGGCCATCGGCCATATAGCCTGCACCCGTCGTCTGCTAGCGTTGCGTCCAGCATGTTTCGACATGGTGGATTGTCGAGAACACATTGGCCGACTTCACACTACGCATTGTTATGTCGTGCGGTTGCCAACGTCGTATAAGCGTTAATTGACCGACCGCTTCCCAAGCATTGCTGTACAGCGCACTTGCCGACATTGCATAGACATTGATTGGGCGACTGCCTGCCAAAGACCGTTGTACCGCGCTTTGGCCTACATCGTGCCAGTGTTGGTTGGCCGACGGCTCGCTGGCCAACCAGCAGCCAATATTTGCCCAACCGTCGGCGTCGGCCATTGCTTACTTGGAACTTAGTGCAAGGAACAAGACCAGAGATTGCGTATGCAGTAATCCACCTCAGCCACATTAATTCATGTTTCTCCATCCACCATTGTAAAATGGCTAAGATGCTGTTGAGGTATCTTAAAGGAACGAAGGACGCATGTCTGACCCACAAGGCAAACAGAAGTCAGATTATTGGCTACTCGGACGGAAGTTGGAAGGCAGACATGAAGAGCGTGAAATCACGCAGTGGATAGGTTTTCGTGACGTCGGGAGCTGCCATCTCCTGGAAATCAACATCAAAATCAAGACATCATAGCACTATCGTTATGCGAGGTACAGTACGTGGCTCTTTGTGAAGCCATGAAGTAGGGAAAATGGCTTACAATGTTTCTCGGAGAGCTGGGACTACACCACTTCTCCGGTGTAGCCACATATTCTTTGCGCTTATTAGTGTGCGCGTACTCTGAATTAATTTGCATACTTGACAAGTTCTGCCATTGCGTGTGTGGCAGCCTATTGTACTGGTAATCGATGTGCTGATCTTTGAATGCATTAAGCCGCCGTAGAGATTTAGAGCAGGCGTCTAAGTTACACGGTGGGAGTGTTCCAGTAAGACTCCTCGGTTCTATCGAGTTGGAGATGAATGCTGTAATGGGCGGTTGAGTGTATTAGTCAGCTTAGGGATAATACTGCCATAACTTCCAGTTAGGTTAATGAGAGGGGATTTTTTCACGGGTGGTGGCTTTTTAGATATTCGTGGACTGTTCGCCGGGCTCATCATTGGACAACTATTGAAAGACAGGAAAGGAGTTGCCTCAGGAAGGAGTTGCCTTCCTACATCTCTACCGGTTCGCTGCATTTCTACCCATCTATTGAAAGACAGGTATTTTTGCGAATAAGTTTCCTTTCCTTTCCTCCATTTTCTGCAAGGGTGCTGTGTGGATCGAGCTGCTTTTCAATACTTCAAAAACGTGGCAAGCCGCACAAAATTTCGTGATAGTCCGAATTAACTCAAAGTGTGGCTTATGCAGAACGTATGCAACGTATGCAGAACGCGCGAACAAAGCAAACAGTAATGTTCTGCTTGCCCGAACACGGCTATAACACGGCTGTTGTCTGCTACGGTGCAGCAATCCAGGCGGCGCCACTGTCGAGGCGAAGGGAGAGAAGCGTATGGGGGGAGGGAAGGAGGAGTTGTCTATACTTTTAGTGTACAAGGACTTTATCCGCAACCACCTGTAGCTGTAGCAGCGCCAGCGCCGCCTGAAATTTTCTGCCGTTAACAACCTTATATAAAAAAAGAAAAAGAAACTGGGGCTGGGAGCCTTCCTCTTCGCAGTCCTTCTGTCCTCTGCAACTTTCTACCTCACCTCAACCATCTCGTCACAATGTGAATAATACGCATGCGCTGTGGTTAACTGTTCTTCACGGCCGGAAGGACCACGTGATTGATCACAACAGGGCCCGTAACCTGTACGGTGCAACATGTCTGGAACATGACTGAACGTAGCTGAATAAATGCTTGCATCTGAACGCAGGATAGGAATTCCAGAAGCACGGCACCCTCAGTGTAAATTAATTATTTTGGATGTGAGTCTGCTTCACTGCATGACAAGGCTGAAATGGGAAGAGAGAAAAAATTGGAGCGCTTCATTAATAGCGATCCAAGTAATAAGTCAATTAGAGTTTCAAGTGATGGCCACTAACTACTTCTACAGTAGTTTAACTATAACTACTAACTACTTTGACATTGAGTAGTTTATCTAGTAGTTCAACTACTTTTCAGGGGAGTAGTTAAAACTACTTCTTTAACTACTGCAATGTAGTTTAACTACATCTATAACTACTTAACGTTGTCCATCAACACCAATTCCTTGTAGTGTCCTTGGATACCTAAATATGAATCACAAGCAATGAAATAGTTTGGCTCAAGCCATCGCTACGATCGCCAAATACAAGGCTTGCGGCAAGATTCTTTCTGTGCCTACGCGATAAACTAAGTTGCAGAATTATTTCACAGCAAATGAGGCTTTACTAGACTAGCATTACAAGTGAAGATTTAGTACATATACACGACACAATTGCTCTGCACCTCCGTTCTCATCAAACAAGTAGCTCAAGGTAAAAATCGGAAGCACAATCGTGCCGTAAAGCTTGCGGCAAAATCGGAAGTAGTTGGCGCCTTCAGTAACCTAACTACTGTAGTTAACTACTTAAAATAGTAGTTTAACTAGTAGTTGTCACTACATTTCTGCAAGTAGTTGATAACTACTTTTAACTACAATCAGGTAGTTTAACTAGTAGTTTAACTACATGTAGTTAACTACTGGTCATCACTGAGAGTTTCCATAGAAAGGAGAATTTTAATGGGCTCCTAAAATTATAGTTTTTTAGTACTTTTCTAAACTGCAATGCAAGGTAGAAAATCATTAATATGGTGGGAATGCCAGCATGTTCCCTAAAGGCGTTCTGTCCTGTGCTTTGGCGTGCGCGAATGGAACTTTGCTCCCCGGCTTTCGCGCCTTTTCGCTCGCAGGTGTAGCCTCAGACAACGGATGTATGAGCATAGAAAGGGTCATGTATTACATAAGCCTGGAGGTGATGTTGAGTGGACTCACTTATTATTTTAAAGAGCAGTGGTAGTTTACTGTAATTCTAATGACCATGATGAGCCTTTGGGGTGAAAATCGTTAATATGCACGGTGTTTTTTGTTGAATTTTAATGAGAGAATGAATGTCATTAAGAGTAGGACAAAGGAAATAATCTTGCGATTCAATAAATAATAGGAGTCTTTTTCTTTGCCGCTGTCTTCTTCTTCAGACAGGATGTGATGACGTCACGCAGTTTGTAGCAATGCATTGACCGTTACTGGAAAAAAGTGTAGCAATAGAAAAATGGTGTGTATTGTCCTGGACGAATTTATGATGAGCACTGTTTTTGAATAAGAGGAGTGCGTGTGCTTAGAAATAGTTTGATGCTGGTTTTCTTCTTTGTTTCTTTTTGCTTTTTTCCTCCTTGTTGTCTGACAAACATGTGCTGACATGCGTGGGCCTGTTCTGACATGATTTCCTTCTACATGTAGTTTTTCTTTTTGAAAAGAAACATTCTTGGCGATGACGATAGTGCTGCCCTGAATGGATATATTGCTATTCTTAATAACTTTGCGATTCATTTAGTTCAGAGAGTAACCGCGAGGGGGACAGGTGTGTGACTTTATTCAGGAGGAACAAAGTGTCATTATTCAGTTAGCAGCCTGGCTCTCGGACGGGATGGACATGTCTTGCTGAACCATTATTTTGTTTTTTACTGTACAGTAAGACTTTGGGAATGAAATGTTAGAATCTCCTCTCATGTATGGTGTTTTTCTACAATAGTTCCCTATGCAATCATTATAGTAGAATAAAGGAAATAATCTTGGGATAGTGATTCAATAAATAACAGGTCCCCTGTCTTGAGCGTAAGCGTCCCTGAGCCACGCACCTGCATGATGACGTCATACGGCAACACTATTGTTTCAGGTTGACCTTGTCTAGAGGAGCATTAGTGGAAAAAAACAGTGTAGCCGTGAGATAATAGGGTGACGTCACGACCAATGACAACAGCCTGCAGGGGGCGCAAGGATTCACTTCTCTCTTGGACACTGGCGGGTGTGGGCACGCTAATTCTGCTCCTAGCAATTGCGTTGGCCGTCAGTGGAAGAGCTTAGTTTCGGTGGGGTTCTATATGCCTCTGATGAGGTGCGGATGTGTGGTTCGTCACTCGTGAATGGTGTTCGTCGATGCAGGTGGATTTTGTGACGAGCGGATTTACAATGAGGGAATGTAGTGTACGTGTCCCATGATAGTGAGTGTCTTTTCACTCTGTTCAAGTGTTTGTTTCCCTCTGTTGCCCAGCAGTCGAGCAATTTGTCTTGACATGCCCCGATATGCATGCTTTCCTTTGTTGACGCTTTGTATTTTTCTTTTTTGACAAGGAACATTGTTGTCTTGACGATAGTGCTGCCCTGAATGGGAATAGCGCTATTCTTAATAATATCGCGAATAAATTAGTTCAGAAATCAACCGCAAGAGGGACAGATGCATGACTTCACAGAGGAGAAAAAGCATTACGATCCAATTCCGTGCCTGGCTGTCGGATGGAGTAGACGCATCGTTCTGCGCTCCTTCTTACCCGTACTCTGTGTTGATTTGTTGAGTGCCTAGTCCTCTTATTAGCCATTGATGGAGTTACGTGTTAGGATATTTTGTTCTTTTGCAAGTCTCATTTAGTAAGACTTTGGAATTCCTACGATCAGCTTTCATACATGGTGCTCTTATGCAATAGTTTCCTATGAAATCGTTATAGAAGAATAAAGGAAATAATCTTGGGATAGTGATTCAATAAATAATAGGTCCCCTGTCTAGAGCGTACGCGTCTTTGAGCCACGCAGGTGCATGATGACGTCATACGGCGGCTTCATTGCAGATTGACCTTGTCCAAAGGAGCATTATTGGAAAAAAACGGTGTAGCCCTGAGACAATAGGATGACGTCACGACCAATGAGAACAGCCAGCAGGGGGCGCAGGAATGCTCTTCTCTCTTAGCCTCTCGCAGGTGGTCGCCGCAGAGGGCGCTAGGAGCGCGCCCATGTGTAGCGGCCGCGGAGCGGCGTGCTAGTCAGTTTCTCGCTGGCTGTCGCGAAGAGCAGACGTGTACTCAGTGTCTCCGCAGTCCCCGCACCCGCCCAGTTTCTGGCTGACTGATGAGCAGTCGGAGGGGAAAGAGGTGGGTGATTTACCGATGTTTGCACATTGTTTTACCGTGCTTGTGTTCAGTTTTTTCTCGCTGTACGCGCATTTTTGACTTGTTTAGCGGTGTCCCGTACCAAGCCTGTTGACGCACGTTTATCGTCGTGTGGCCAGTGGTTGCCGCCTTGTGTTAGCCGCGTAGTGTTGTGACGCTGTGGCTAGGCCTAGTCGATTGCCTTTTCCCTGATGTGTACCGTTTTCACCGTACTGTTTAGCAGTAGTGGATAAACCTTTTCTCTCGCATGCCTAGACTTGTTCAGCAGTGTTGGCATATTTACCTGCCGCTAGTGTCTTGTTCTGTCTTTCTCGCATAGAGCTACGAGTGTGGCGCCATCTGGTGTGATGCCTTGCAACTAAGTGGCCACCTGTCGTCGATCTCTGCAACTGCTGGGTGCCAACTACCAACATGGCGGGCGCTGGTCACTCGGGTGTTACGGAGTGGTTTCTTCGCCGCGGCATCGTCGATTTTCAATAAATTGTTTCTCTCCACTCTATTTCTATATATCTATTTTATTTTCTACCTATTTTTTTATTTTTTACGGACTCTCATAGTGCACAACGCTCAGCTGGTCTGGACACGAGTTAGATGCTCCCCAATTAGTGTGGTGGCTCCCGGAATGGTGCTGAATAATGTGGGGTGTCCCAATTAGCTCTAATTGCTAATTAAATCGTGTTCAAGACAGTTGAGCGTTGTGCACTATGAGAGTCCAGTTATTACTACTCCCATGTAGTAACGCTAATTCCTTTACATTCAAGATCCGACACCCTTTACACTGCAATTCATTTAATTTATGCTATTTGGTTATGTGCAAAAATATGCAACGTCCAATATATTGGTGAAACATCAAACTCCATACGAAAAGATTTTATGGCCACAAATCTGACATAATTAATAATCGCCCCATCCCTGTCTCAGTACACTTTAATGCATCGGGACATGACTTTAATACTCATATATCAATTGTACTCCTTGAATCCGGTTATACAAATCACATAAAAAGAAAAAATCGCGAATAATCTGCAATCGCGAGATCGCAAGATCTGTAATCGCAAGATAATATCTCCCAGATAGGCGCCTCCTCCCATTTTCAACAAATCAATGCACAGAATGATATAATTAGGGATGATAATTGGCTAGGAGCGTGCTATGTGGTGAAGTTCTGTTTTAACAGTGTACCTGATCTCTAAATTTTGCTCCTTCCACCCACATGGGTTAAACATATACGCTGGCCTACAGTTGTTCAACTTTTAGTTATGCTTGGAGTGGGTCGTCCTTCCGTTATCCGTGAAGTGTGGATGCTGAGGGTGGATGTGCCTGGAGACCGAGGAGGGGGCAACGCGACCGGCTGGGGACCGCACAGCGACATTTGTGCCTTGCCCGAAACTCCCGGAGCAGAGGGAGCATCGGAAGGATCACCTTGCGTTATTCGGCTGTGAATTTTCTTCTCTGTTATGTGCCTGTGACACATGACCCTGTGTTGTAGTTGTCTGTGTTGTTGTAGTTGTGTAGGTCTTCTCCATTCTCCTTGGCGTTTTACTTTCAGCTCTCTCGGCTAGAGGAGTGTCTTCGATACGTATTTTGCGTTATTATCTTTCTTCGATATTACCCCCCTTTCCTCCCTTTCTGCTGGTATGTATACGCCCAGCACTATGGCTACTCTTTAACCCGGCTTTGCTCCAAAGTTTCTTCATTTTAATTGTGATAAAGTGTTCCCACTCGCTTTACCTTCCTTCAGTGCATACCCAAACAAGGTTAAAATGCGTCTCCTGTGGAACTGCAGTAAAGTGCAGTAATTGGCTTCCCATGTGCTAATACGGACTGGACATTCTTTGGACGTACATGGCTTCTGGGTTACTGGCATGTAATGGGATAAATGACCACCGTTCGAGTTCGTCTCATTACATTGTTCAAGTGGAATAAGAGCAAATTGAGAAGCGGGCCTCTCGAGCACAGTCAATTAACCCTCCATTTATGAATTCCCTCGTTTTTTGTAGGGTGCCCTCATTGCTACAAATCCCCTTCCTCATTTCAAACCTCGATTAATGACGGATTTCCCAGAAAGTTACTTGTTCATGAACAGAGGGTTGATTTGGCTGGGTCAACGGGCACTCCACGCTCCCATTCTACTTTAAAACCGGTCGTCATAGAAATCGTGCTATTTTTCGTCCATTATTCTGCGGACATATGAACGGTCCCCCTTGTGACTGTTTGCAACACCTCACGTGAACCCACCATTGCTGAAAGCCAGATAACTTTAAGCACTTGACTACACAGTGTTGTCAATTGCCTGTTGACGGAAAAATACAATAGACAAAAGGTGTGATTCACTATATGCATCTGGTGACTCTCTGATAATGAGTGCGAAGATGGGATTCACGCCATTGTCAATTACGATTTCTCAATAATTAATTACTGGTCGTTGCCTGCATGTGACCAGTCCAGTTCTGTGAAAGTGGGTCTGGTACAAACATTCTAGAGCTGCACCACCTGCGACAAAAGTACTGGTCAAAATTTGAATCTTACGAAATATAACATTTATGGGGATCTGAACATGATCCAGTGGATTGATTCCCGCTATTCATCATTGGCAGGGTATTTAAAGGGTTAGGTGTGACGTGTTTAATGGTGCATGCGAATTGTGGGTCAACAGCCCGGAGGGAAGAAAGGCTCCGTACGGGTTTCTACGGCCGGAGATAATGGCCGCTTTGTTAGAGTGTGGAGGGGATTATGTGAACGGAGTGATCTTGGCTCCAGGCCGCTTACAGAAAAATGGGAGGCTCACGAACACGTTGATGAAACGGGACAACAGGCAAGAAGTGGCAAACATAGCGAAAGATAAGGAGGTTAGTGGTTACGTGGGGGAAAATTCCAGAGCCAGCAAAGCTTTTTTTTTTAAATATTTGTAGTACAAAGTTGTGGCATGCAATAAAGGAAGCAAAAACCAGTGGCCATGCAGAACATAACAGATGATAACCGAGATAGAAGGAAAAAGCATATTTTATTTGTGAAGTGTTTCTAGGGTGCCTTGTGATTTGTTGATACCGTGCGGGTGAAAAGCCTTGAACTTGTATATGAGATAACACTCCCTAGCACGTCTGTGACGTGTGGATCTAATCCCGGTTTCTAGAATATATTGTTTAATGTTGTCAAAATTGTGACCAGGAACGTTTAAGTGTTTGGCGACTGCTTTGGGGAGTTCCCCAAACCCCCTTTGGGGAGGAACTCCCCAAAGCAGTCGCTGATCACTTTAACGTTCGGTCACAAATCTGTCACTACTGCCTGGAGCCACGACCACCACACCGTTCACATAATCCCCTCCACACTCTAACAAAGCGGCTATTCACTGCGGCCGTAGAAACCAGTCCGGACCCTTTCTTCACTCCGGGCTGTTGACCCACAATTCGCACGCACCTTTAAACACGTCACACCTAACCCTTTAAATACCCTGCCCTATGATGAGGACGGCGCTCAGAGGAACAGTCTCTGTTCGAAATATCGGCGGCTTCTGTCCTGAGGCAACTCCCTTCCTATGTACAGTACCTGTTCTTCCTCGGTAAGAAATGCAATTGCTTTTCTTTGTGAGCTGTTCGGTCCTGGCGGTCTCAGGCACGTTGCCAGCTTTTATGATTCACCCTGTCTATTTTGTATATTTTTTGCACTTTCAACGCCGTGCATATTCTCCATTGTGGAAACTTTGTGCTTTAAAACGCCATACTCACTGTCCATTGTGGGGAAACGGGCAACAAACGAAGAATCATAAATCGTTGCCAGGCCGTGAGACAATTGAGTATGAATATGAGGGACGCCCCAGGGTTGCTTAGGCCTGTATCTTTGTACACGCTTGGAGCAATACAGGCTGGCCAGTGCTTGGCAAGTCAGTGGCCAGGGTACAGATCCGCATCAAGAAACAAACCTGTTGGCCGATGATGTACCAGGTCGGCCGACAACATTCAATGTACACAATGCATGCAACACCTGGGCGTGGCTTACAGAGTCATAAGCATTCTTGATGTCTAAAAAGACAGCGGCAGTTAGCCGGCCACATCCACACTCGCGCTCAATGCTCGATACCAGGTCAAGAACTCAGTCCATAGTGCATCGGGATTTCCTAAAACCGGCAATCACCTGAGGCAGAAGTGCGTTTGCGTCTACATTAAATTTGAAATTTCTGAAAGCAGACGCAGATTTGAAAAACTTAGGAGAGCCGAATCGGATCGTCGGAATTGAATTCCAGAGGAAGAACAAAGAAAGGAGCATTAGTATCAGCCAGGAGCGGTACATCAATCAAGTATTACATCAATGCCACATGGATGGTAAGCCAGTGAAGACGCCGCTGGAAATCTAACACCAGGACATGGAGAACAGTGCCGCACTGCAGGAGAAACCGAACGTTCCCTATCAAAGCTTGATTCGCAGCCTTGTGCAAGGAACAAGGCCAGACATTCCGTATACAGTAGACAACCTCAGCCAGTTTAATTCATGTTTCTCCATCCACCACTGAAAAATGGCAAAGAGGCTGTTGAGGAATCTTAAAGGAACGAAGGACGCATGTCTCACGTACAAGGCAAACAGAAGTCAGATTATTGGCTACTCGGATGCAAGTTGGAACACAGATATGAAGAACGGGAAATCACGCTGTGGATACTTTTCGTGATGTCGGGAGCTGCGATCTCCTGGAAATCAACGAAGCAAGACATCATAGCACTATCGTCATGCGAGTCACACTACGTGGCTCTTTGTGAAAAACGGAAAATGGCTTAGAATGTTTCTTGGAGAGCTGGGTCTACGTCACCTCCGCGGTGTAGCCACAGAGCTACGCTGTGATAACCAGTCTGCGATACGACTCTCCGAAAACCCAAGTCAACATCAGAGGTCGAAGCACATAAGCCTTAAGAATAATTATTTGCAAGACACGCGATGGAAGAAGGAACTTTTCACGTCTCGTTCGTGCCAACTACATAAATGGTAGCGGACTCGTTGACGAAGTCTGTTTCTCATGTGAAGAACTCTTTTTTTTGCGGGGAATTTTTGACTTTCGATTGAATAATCGAAAGTCAAAAATTCCTTAAGAGGGGATACGAGTGAGGCGGCATCTCCGATTCACGATGTTTTCGCTTGTAGATGGCGCCACACGAACATACGGGTCTCAGCCTGGAGGAAGCTGTAACCATTACCCTTAGTACAAATAACTCACTCCTCCGCAGGATTGTGTAGTCCCAAAAACACGTGTGACCTCCTTGACTATTGAGACGCAGGGATCTCACGTCATGTTTGGGTTGCCAAGGTCAACTCAGCTACAACGAAAGAAGGAGGTCCCGACGAAAGCCAATTCTTCCCTTTTGTCCCTTTGTGGACTGCATCTGGTGACTTCTTGATGTTTTGCTATCTTAGCTTGTCTGACTTTCTGGACGCAGCGCGGAGTCCAAATGTTATATTTCGTTGGCCCTCGCTTATTTATATTCACCTGCTGATTTTTCTTTGGCGCCGAGTTCTCACACTAGAACATTTTGCGAACGCATTTTGTATTTAACTGACTATTCTGATTTAGTGTATTTACCTTGCGTCTGTGTGCAAGTGAATCTAAATTTATTTGTCACTACAAACATTAACCGAATAAGTCCTCCGAAACCTAGACAAGATAAGACGTGCAGCAGACCTTTGCATTTTGTCTTCTTTATTTTTATTTTATTTTTTTCTCGGACAGCGTGGATGTGCAGAGATCCAAGACTGCAGATGCATACTCTAAATGAGGGGAACTAATGTTTTGATTGTAGATGGGTAGAAATCCAGCGAACCGGTAGAGATGTAGGAAGGGAGTGCCTCAGGACAGCAGCCGCCGATATTTCGAACAGAGAGTGTTGAAGAAGAACCGAGTCTCTGAAGACCAGTCTCAGAAGAACACAAGAACAGTCTGTGTTCGAAATATCGGCGGCTTCTGTCCTGAGGCAACTCCCTTCCTAATGTTTTGATTGATTGGTTTGTAAAAGAAAAAAAAATGGAGATGTTAGTCCCGAGCCACTCGGAACTAACGCTTTATATGCTGTTAATTTAATATGTTTTGTTGTACCATGGCGAAATTTCCTTCTTATAGTTTCCACAGACAAGCGGCTTTCGCACACATATGGATATTCGATTTCAGAACTTTCCCTTTAAATTTTCCGCCAGCAATGAGAAGGGCGCCCTGAAGAAGCACAGACTGTCGGCTGCTCCCAACGTCAGGCCATATTCTTCAATATGTGTAATTCGTCGGATTGTACCCACTTTTCTGTTCAGCTGTGTTGTTCGTAAATGACAAAGGTCTTAAAATAACCAGTGGCCTCCCCTCTTCGGCTGAACAACGCAAACAAATAAATAAAAAAGCAGAGGACACTGATTGCCTGCACCGTATGCTCGAATCAAAACTTACGGAAAAACAGGTGCGTACGACCCACTCCACGGAGATTTGAACTCCTTTCAAAACAAACGCCTTTCCAACAAACGGCGTCGATCAAACGGCATTCGACCAAACGATTTTCGATGAAATGGGCGGACACCCAGTTATAGTTTATTTACTTTGCGCCTATGTGCAGGTGAACCTAAATTTGGTCCTTACAACATACATGTATCCGTCGAAACCTAGACAAGATATCAGAAGGTCGAAACTTAAAAGGCCGAAACATTAAAACATCGAACGATCAGAAGGCTGAAAATTCAGAAAACCGAACTATCAGCAGGCCGGAAAGCCAGAAAACCGAATTACCGTAAGGTCGAAAAGTAAGGAAGCCAAGATACGGAAATTGTTATTCCAACTGCGATAAAAAATTAGCTCTACAAAGTAAGTAGGATAGAATTGTTGAGAATTAATACAGGGAATAAATCGTTTCACCAAACTTCCCTTTAGATAACGTACTTTCGATCACTTAGGCAGAAAACAAAAAGTAAAAGTAGAGATGACTGTGTTATTGTACACGACGACAATCACGTTCGGGTTGCCAAATATATAGAGCGACACCATCTCCTCTAAAATTCATTGAGTGGGTAGTACAAGTCATTCACTGGCAATCACCCACCAGGCACTTTCTTTTTGTAAACATGTCCCCAAGAGTCTAGGCAGCTAAGGCGCTCAGACTTGCAAATGCAGGTTGCAGTACATCAGTGCAAATAGTGTTCCGTGAATTTTGGGAGCAAGCCTTTTTTTTTTTTTTGAGAACTTGCCATTTTTTGAGTCGATATACCCAATAAGCACCCTTCTTTTGGGTGTAATATGTGACACCCCTGTTACACCCATCATTGGACCCCGAGCCCGAGAACTCAGAAGACTGAACTATCGAAAGCCAGAGGCCACCAAGAAAGGAAAAATATATATTCGAAAAGTTACATCTGCTACATCAGGTAGATCCACAACGCTGTGCTCAGGACAGGTATTGGGAATTAATGTGCTAAATGCTTTTTATGCATTTAAAATAACTTTGTATGACCTTGTCCAGCGCATGCCACTTTTTGGCAGCATCCCTCGTGTTCTGGGGTTGATTCTACAGCTGTGGATAGAGAAAGAGCTTCTTTTGAAAAAGTTCTGTTAAAAAGTGAATTTCCACGGGGAGTCTTTTTCAACGTTTTATTCATAAATTATTTATTTCGCAGACATCCTCTTGGAATTCCTTATTTTTCGGCCTTTCCATAATCCAGTCTTTGACTGTTTGATATTACCTCATTAAAAAAAAGAAAGAAAACTGTCTTCCAATTTCAACACATCGGGAGAGCGAATGATAACACCACTCGGTCTCATTGTGCCTCACCTCCCCTAACCCTACCGTTCTTTTTACGTGCATGCGATGCGAGACGAATATTGTGTGGCTGTGTAGCAAAGCTTTCCTGGTCTATGCCGCCTATTCTCCCTATTCTCACTCAAGGCCTTCCCATTATTTTGCGACGATCTACTCAACGTGGATCTCTTCAGACAGGTTTCACGACCTCAATTTCGCGCTTCCGCTGCCGGGGAAACCCCTTCTGGGATAGGGTGCCAGAACAGTGACTGCATTCTGCGGAACTATATGAAGTTCTCTTCTGACCAGCAATGTGGCGCTACTGTACGATGGCAAGACGGGGCAGTTCACGGAGCCGTACATACCTTAAGTTTTTTCAATATTGTGAACAACTGGAGGCATGGACAGACATGACATGGACACGTAAATATTCAAGAAAGAATTCCGCGTAAATGCTACTGATTACATTTCACATATGTGCTACAGTAAACGAGCTACGAACTTCCAAAAGCGAGAGACCGAACTTATAAATTTTTTGCAGCTTTCGTAAGGTTTTTAAAAACTTCTGCAAAAAAAAATTACAAATGTCTCCAATGCGAATTTTTTGAAATTCTAAAATCTATCGAACAAGGCTATTTTGGTCCAAATCGGTTCAGTATTAGCTGCAAAAGATCGCATTGTTTCGCCCATAGAGAATACATGGGGCCGCCGGAGGTCGTATCCCCTCTTAATAACTTGTGCAGTGGGAGTATGCTGATGGCGCGCTCTAGCACCGGTTCAAATGTTCGTTACCGTCGTTTTGATTTGGGTGAAAAAAAAGACGTTGGTAATAAATGCATGCGCCAGCGTGGCACGAGAGTACTTGCAGCAAGCACTTCCGAACATGCGTTTTATTTATCTTCAATTCCGTAGCAATAAGTCTAGTCGGTTGGAGCCTGCCAAGAAAAATTCCTAACGGGTCGCCCATATAGAAACCAATCTCCCTTCCTCGACGACATATTTATGATATGAACACGTTCGGTTTAGACATTATAATATTCAGTCACGATCTCAATAACGTGCATTCTGGCATTTTTGACTTTCGATTGTTCGTAACTTGTGCACGAGCGCGAGTGGGATTATTTCTTGGGAATATATTATTTCTAATTGTTTCTTGGGAAATCATACTTGACAATGGCGTGAATTCCATCTTCGCACTCATTGTCAGAGAGTCACCAGATGCACATAGTGAATCACCCCTTTTGTCCATTGTATTTTTCCGTCAACAGGCAATTGATAGCACTGTGTAGTGAAGTGCTTAAAGTTATCTAGCTTCAACAATGGTGGGTTCACGTGAAGTGTTACAAACAGTCACAAGGGGGACCGTTCAAGTGTTCGCAGAATAATGGACGAAAAATAGCACGATTTCTATGAAGACCGGTTTTAAAGTAGAATGGGAGCGTGGAGTGCCCGTTGACCCAGCAAAATCAACCCTCGGTTCACGAACAGGTAACGTTTCTGGAAAATCCGTCATTAATCGAGGTGTGAAATGAGGAAGAAGATTTGTCGGAATGAGGGCACCGTTCATAAAACGAGAGAATTCATAAATCGAGGGTTAATTGACTGTGCTCCAGAGATCCGCTTCTCAATTTGCTCTCATTTGATTTTAACAACGTAATGAGACGGACTCGAACGATGGTCATTTATTCCGTTACATGCCAGTAACCCAGAAGCCTTGTACGTCAAAAGAATGTCCACTCCGTATTAGGATATGGGAAGCCAATTACTGCACTTTACTGCAGTTCCACAGGAGAAGCATTTTAACTTTGTTTGGGTATACACTGAAGGAAGGTAAAGCGAGTGGGAACACTTTATCACAATTAAAATGGACAAAACTTTGGAGCAGAGCCTGCACGTCATCGGGTTAAAGAGTAGCCATAGTGCTGGCCGTATACATACCAGCAGAAAGATAGGAAAGGAGGGTAATATCGAAGAAAGATATTAACGCAAAATACGTATCGAAGACTCTCCTCTAGCCGAGAAAGCTGAAACAACAATAAGTAAAACGCC
Organism: Ornithodoros turicata; assembly: GCF_037126465.1. Lineage (NCBI taxonomy): Eukaryota > Metazoa > Arthropoda > Arachnida > Ixodida > Argasidae > Ornithodoros > Ornithodoros turicata. The sequence goes on from NC_088207.1 coordinate 15,309,240, forward strand.
AAGGAGACTGGACAAGACCAGAAACTACAACACAGGGTCATGTGTCACAGGCACGTAACAGGGGAAAATTCACAGCCGAAAAACGCAAGGCGATCCTTCCGATGCTGCCTCTGCTCCGGGAGTTTCGGGCAAGGCACATGCAATGTCTCTCTGCGGTCCCCAGTCGGTCGCGTTACCCCCTCATCGGTCTCCAGACACATGCACCCTCAACATCCACACTTCATAGATAACGGGAGGACGACTTACTTGAAACATAATTAAAAAATGAACAACTGTAACAGGCCAGCGTATATGTCTAACCCATGTGGCTGCAGGGAACAAAATTTAGAGATGAGGTAGGGTTCGCATTTTTTTTTTTTTCGTTTTATGCCATCTGTATACCCGGATTCATTGAGTACAATTCATAGTTGCGTGTTAAAGTCATGTCCCGGTGCATTAAGGTTCATCGATACAGGGGTGGGGAGATTATTGAGTATTTTGGGGATTTAATGACGTAAAATCTTTCTCGCATGGAGTTTGATGTTTCACCAATATACAGGATATTGCTTCTTTTTTTGCACATATTCAAATGGCATAAATTAAACGAATTGCAACGTAAAGAGTGTCGTATCCTATATGTAAAGGAATTAGCGATACTAGAATAGACTGAGGGAATGTAAAACAAGGCTTTCGAGCAGAACCTGCACTTCATGAGGTTAAAGAGTAGCCGTACAACAGGACGTATATATACCAGTAGAAAGTGAGGGAGAAAGCGAAATAGAAAAGCAAAAACACAATCGAAGACACTTATCCAGCTGAGGGAGTTGAAAGAACAATAAGTAAAATAAGTAAAAAGCGAAGCACACCGGACAAGACAAAAAACTACAGCCCAGGGACATGTGTCACAGACACATAACAGGGGAAAGTTCACAGCGCGGACAGCCGAAAAACGCAGGCGACACTTCCGATGCTCCGTAAAACCGGGAGTTTCGGGGAAGGCTCAAGGTCCCTCTGCAGTGCCCAGCCGGCCGCGCTGCCAACGCCCGGCCTGCGAACACATCCACCCCGTCATCCACACTTCACAGATAACGGAAAGACGACCCACTTGAAGCGTAATTAAAAGTTGAACAACTCTAAGGGGCCATCGTATATGTTTAAAGGGACGGTCTCGTACTCCCTGCCCCTTTCATAAGTGTACCATTCGATTGCCCTTTGTTGAAAATGGAGTACTGCTAATAGACCTCTCCCTGTTTGTAAACAAATGACGTCATAGTGTTCGACAGCGCCACCGGTTTGGTAGAGTTGAACTATGCTGGAAGCTACGGCGCGAACAAGGTCGGGCCCGTAAACCACGGTCTTGAGGGGATTACGATGATCCCTGAAAAACACGCGAGCTTCGGTCCTACTTTTCTTTCAATAGGAGGCAGCGAAGAAGTGGCCATTCGTGGAACCCAGCTCTTCCATTCCGGTTTCAGTCTGTCTACCAACGTCATGATGGCGTTTCTCGGCTAGATGTTTATTTACCCGACAAAACACGCCACAGTGATTAAATAACCGAATTAAATTGATAAAGATTGCAGAGATGCCGCGATGTGTGTTGGCAACAATACGAACGGCCACGTCGCCCTATACGGGTAAGTCCGTGGTAGGATACAGAAATCGTATGCTTTTGCGCGCGCTAGTGCATCGGCGTGAGCAAACGACTTTCAGAAGTTACTGGGCACCACGGCAACTCTCGTACATTTTCAATTCAATTCAATTCTTTATTTTCCAAACAAGTTGGTGGGGAGGTCAGGCAAAAAGCTGCTAGTGTGCAGCTTGACGCGGCCCGACCCCCTGTGTACATTTGGCAGCGCGGCACACATCGTTCATGCAAAAAGCATAATGTCCAACATCCATCTGTTAACAATATATATATATATATATATATATATATATATATAAAGAAAGAAAGAAAGAAAATACACACCTACAAGAAAATAAAAAGCGGAAATTCCACTCAAGCGATTCCAAAAAGCTGTAGCAAAACTCCCTTCAAAAGCATACAACCTCCTATACATGTGAGCCTGAATAGTCGAAACTGTATTCAATGTATAATGCTCGTAATGAACGTAACGGGAGAGAATCAATGTTAATATTGTTCTGTACACAAGAATTTATATGTCGGGGAAGCTTGTATGCGACAGACTGTAAACCAAAATTAGTACGTGCTCGCGGGGTGAAATAACGTTCGCCATGGCGTAAGGTACGGTTGGTCGATCTTATGGTTAAATGAGCTAGTCCTAAGAAAGTGTAATTATTTTGTTTCACTGATATATATGTGGATAATAAGCGGTAATCACAAATGTGCATTATTTTAAGAATGTTAAACCTCCGGAAAAGAGGCCCGGTGGGATGCAAGAAAGGAACACCTGCTACGTCACTCTTTTCTGACACAAGAACAATCTTTCAAGGTTTGTTTGTGTTGTCGTGCCCCAGACTAAATGACAGTAAGTAGATGGAGATGGATAAGAGCATTGTATGCCATCAGTTTTGCCCTGCACGGAAGAATGTTTCTATACCGAGCTATTATACCAATGACACGCGATATTTTATTCATGACATGTGTAGGTAATATGCATGTCCCATGACATTGCATAAGTAAACCAGACACCAAGTGACTTTACTTCTTTGATAACGGGTATGACGGTGTTGTCAAGAATGATGGATTCAGATAAGATGACAGACTTGCGTAACGGATGGAAAACGACAGCTTTTGTTTTTATAGGGTTAATTACTAAGTAATTTTTAGTCGACCACGTACATAGAATCGACAGAAACCAGTTCTTTCTCCTAATTAGGTTCGTGACACACTTCCCCTGCAAAAATAAACTCGTGTGCTTTCCTGGAAAACGTGTTCCCGTGACACTGACACCATGTCTATACGGAAAGCCTCGAGTAACAACAGTCTGACAGGCCGGTGTAACATGTGCTCCTTGATTCCTGGTTTTTAGACTTCTTTTTAGGTGAAGGTATCGTTGCGAAAACCGGCAGGTGATCACTGATGTCTACACTAATGACGAAAGTAGAAGTATCAAGTTCGTTTGTGATGAATAGATCAAGCAACGTTGCTGTACTATCAGTGATCCGGGTAGGAATTTGAATGATGTTACTGAAACCGTTCACATCTAGTAGGATCTGGAGGCGCGTTTGGTGACAAGATTTTTCAAGCATATCAATGTTGAAGTCGCCCCCCATAACAAGTGCATAATTGTTATTGGTCACATACAAAAACACTTGCTCAAGAAAAACAAACAAGGCCTCAGTATTGCCAGTAGGTGGCCTGTATAAAACAGAAAACACGTGTTTGTCAGTTGGAATTGTCACTATCTCAAAATAACCAACACAAAGGGTGAATTCATCGGCAAATTGACAATGAAATGAAGTGTTGACAAGTATGGCGACGCCTCCTCCTCGTCTCTGTGGTCTGTTTAGGGGGAGCAGATTATATTGAGGCAGAATGTATTGATCCTCGTTTGAAAACCAAGTCTCCGTCAGCATGATGACATTCAGGCTATTTCTAAACTGGCTGAAAAAGAAGTCTAATTCGTCTGTCTTGCTCACGACTGATCTTGCGTTTAGATGTAGGCAATTCAGATGTGGCAGTTTCAGGTTCGATAAATGTTTACAGAGGTAGGATGGGGTCACAAGACTTGTCATATTAATTATGAACTAGAACACACAAAATAGGAAGAGACAAAAACATCCTAGCAAATTCGTGTGAGGTCAGTTTCGTCTCTGATGTGAATCAGGGGTGATCCATCCTCCTTACGTGCGTAAATTCTACCCTCTCGACTCCACACTTTTCTCCAGTTTTTCTCTTTTTTCTTTGCAAGAGTATGACCCAACAACTTTTTCAACGTGGAGCATAAATGTTCGTTTATGAATATGGGCTGTCGTGCGCAGTGACCCAGATCTGCAGTTGTCAGCCCTGTTTTTCTCGTCTTGTGTAAAAAGTCATCACGTTTGTCTCTTCGTGCAAACTGGACAATGATATTGCTCCCCTCTGCACTTTTTGCACTGGGGACACGATGGCAGGCTACTATGTCCTCGCGTGACACCGGCCGCAAAACTCCAATCGAAATCTCCAATGGAGATTATAATATCAATTGGATTTTCATTTGCTGTCTCGGGAATGCCTTTTATTAACGTTTGAACGTCGACTATACTGCTCAAGGTCAGTGATTCTCTTAGCATTTTCCTTTAGCTGCTGCCTGAGTATGTCACAGGTATCACTCGAGGACTTGTTCTGGGTTTTAAGTTCGGCGTTTTTATATGCCACGTCCAATATATTGGTGAAACATCAAGGTCCATGCGAGAGAGATTTTATGTCCACAAATCTGACATAATTAATAATCGCCCCACCTCTGTCTCTGTGCACTTTAATGCATCGGGACATGACTTTAACACTCATCTACCAATTGTACTCCTTGAATCCGGACATAAAAATCACATAAAACGAAAAAATCGCGAATCCTACCTGATCTCTAAATTTTCCTCCCTTCAGCCACATGGGTTAAACATATACTCTGGCCCGTTACAGTTGTTCAACTTTTAATTACGCTTCAAGTGGGTCGTCCTCCCGTTATCCAGGAAGTGTGGATGTTGGGGGTGGATGTGTTCCGAGGCCGGGGGGGGGGGGGGTGGCAGCGCGGCCCGCTGGGGACCGCAGAGCGACCTTGAGCCTTCTCCGAAATTCCCTGTTTTACGGAGCATCAGAAGGGTCGGGTGCGTTTTTCGGCTGTCTGCGCTGTGAACTTTCCCCTGTTATGTGTCTGTGACACGAGACCCTGGGCTGTAGTTTTTGGTCTTGTCCAGTGTGCTTCACTTTTTACCTCTTTACTTATTTTACTTATGGTTTTTTCAACTCCGTAAGCTGGATAAGTGTCTTCGATTGTGTTTTTGCTTTTCTATTTTTCTTTCCCCCTCCCTTGCTACTGGTATATATGCGTCCTGTTGTACGTCTACTCTTTAACCTCATGAAGTGCAGGCTCGTCCATCTTAATTGTAATAAAGTGTTCCTACCCGTTTTACCTTCCCTCAGTCTAATCATGCACAGTTAATTGTACTCTGGCGTTGCTTTTTACTTTGTATTGTATTGTTATACTAGAGTAGGCATAGGTGTACAGGGGTTTATGAAATGACATGTGTGACGGCGTGTTTTATTGGAAAGTGAGCAGCCGGGTTCCTGCTGAACCCTCTTGTTCCCATTGTTCCCATATGAGAACAAAGACCTTCCCCTTATTAAACCGTTTAATTTAGCACTGACAGCATGAGAGCAAAATCAGTTTCAATCCCACCCCAAGGTACTGCTGATAGCGGCCATCGCCAAAAATCGAGTTTAGGTGATTTATGGTTTCAGCTGACACGGGGTTCTTGCGCTGCATTTCCGAAAGTTGCCTGTTCCAGAAGGTCCCAGCGCACGTGTGGAGGTCAGTCGCCTGCTTGTTTCCTTTGTGCAATTCAATGTTCGTTTAGGAAAGACAAATCAACCTTTTTTTATGTGGTTACGGAAGCTTTTGTGTTCCCTTATTCTGACGTAAATCAAATATTCCGTTATGTGTTCCCGTTTGCGAAACATTTGGTCCATGTACATACTGGCTGCGCCAAACCCCTTGAATGGCCAGTGCTTCTAATTTGCCCTTTAAATACCCTGCCAGATGATGAGGACGGCGCTCAGAAGAAGAACACTCTCTGTTCGAAATATCGGCGGCTTCTGTCCTGAGGAAACTCCCTTCCTATGTATAGTACCTGTTCTTCCTCGGTAAGAAATGCAATTGCTTTTCCTTGTGAGCTGTTCTGTCCTGGCGGTCTCAGGCACGTTGCGAGCTTTTATGATTCACCCTGTCTATTTTGTATATTTTTTGCACTTTCAACGCCGTGCATATTCTCCATTCTGGAAACTTTGTGCTTTAAAACGCCATACTCACTGTCCATTGTGGGGAAACGGGCAACAAACGAAGAATCATACATCGTTGCCAGGCCGTGAGACAATTGAGTATGAATATGAGGGACGCCCCAGGGTTGCTTAGGCCTGTATCTTTGTACACGCTTGGAGCAATACAGGCTGGGCAGTGCTTGGCAAGTCATTGGCCAGGGTACAGATCCGCATCAAGAAACAAACCTGTTGGCCGATGATGTACCAGGTCGCCCGACAACATTCAATGTACACAATGCATGCAACACCTGGGCGTGGCTTACAGAGTCATAAGCATTCTTGATGTCTAAAAGGACAGCGGCAGTTAGCCGGCCACATCCACACTCGTGCTCAATGCTTGATACCAGGTCAAGAACCCAGTCCATAGTGCATCGGGATTTCCTAAAACCGGCCATCGCCTGAGGCAGAAGTGCGTTTGCCTCTACATTAAATTTGAAATTTCTGAAAGCAGACGCGGATTTCAAAAACTTAGGACAGCCGAATCGGATCGTCGGAATTGAATTCCACAGGAACAACAAAGAAAGGAGCATTAGTATCAGCCATGAGCGATACATCAATCAAGTATTACATGAATGCCACATGGATGGTAAGCCCGTGAAGACGCTGCTGGAAATCCAACACCAGGACATGGAGAACAGTGCCGCACTGCAGGAGAAACCGAACGTTCCCTATCAAAGCTTGATTCGCAGCCTTGTGCAACGAACAAGGCCAGACATTCCGTATGCAGTAGACCACCTCAGCCAGTTTAATTCATGTTTCTCCATCCACCACTGAAAAATGGCAAAGAGGCTGTTGAGGAATCTTAAAGGAACGAAGGACGCATGTCTGACGTACAAGGCAAACAGAAGTCAGATTATTGGCTACTCGGATGCAAGTTGGAACACAGATATGAAGAACGGGAAATCACGCTGTGGATACGTTTTCGTGATGTCGGGAGCTGCGATCTCCTGGAAATCAACGAAGCAAGACATCATAGCACTATCGTCATGCGAGTCACAGTACGTGGCTCTTTGTGAAAAACGGAAAATGGCTTAGAATGTTTCTTGGAGAGCTGGGTCTACGTCACCTCCGCGGTGTAGCCACAGAGCTACGCTGTGATAACCGGTCTGCGATACGACTCTCCGAAAACCCAAGTCAACATCAGAGGTCGAAGCACATAAGCCTTAAGAATAATTATTTGCAAGACACGCGATGGAAGAAGGAACTTCTCACGTCTCGTTCGTGCCAACTACATAAATGGTAGCGGACTCGTTGACGAAGTCTGTTTCTCATGTGAAGAACTGTTTTTGTACGGGGAATTTTTTACCTTCGATTGTTCGTAACTTGTGCACGAGCGCGAGTGGGATTATTTCTTGGGATTATATTATTTCTAATTATTTCTTGGGAAATCATACTTGACAATGGCGTGAATTCCATCTTCGCACTCCTTATCAGAGAGTCACCAGATGCACATAGTGAATCACCCCTTTTGTCCATTGTATTTTTCCGTCAACAGGCATTTGATAGCACTGTGTAGTGAAGTGCTTAAAGTTATCTAGCTTCAGCAATGGTAGGTTCACGTGAGGTGTTACAAACAGTCACAAGGGAGACCGTTCACATGTTCGCAGAATAATCGACGAAAAATAGCACGATTTCTATGAATACCGGTTTCAAAGTAAAATGGGAGCGTGGAGTGCCCGTTGACCCAGCAAAATCAACCCTCGGTTCACAAACAGGTAACGTTTCTGAAAAATCCGTCATTAATCGAGGTGTGAAATGAGGAAGAAGATTTGTCGGAATGAGGGCACCGTTCATAAATCGAGGGTTAATTGACTGTGCTCCAGAGATCCGCTTCTCAATTTGCTCTCATTTGATTTTAACAACGTAATGAGACGGACTCGAACGATGGTCATTTATTCCGTTACATGCTAGTAACCCAGAAGCCATGTACCTCAAAAGAATGTCCACTCCGTATTAGGATATGGGAAGCCAATTACTGCACTTTACTGCAGTTCCACAGGAGAAGCATTTTAACTTTGTTTGGGTATACACTGAAGGAAGGTAAAGCGAGTGGGAACACTTTATCACAATTAAAATGGACAAAACTTTGGAGCAGAGCCTGCACTTCATTGGGTTAAAGATTAGCCATAGTGCTGGCCGTATACATACCAGCAGAAAGGGAGGAAAGGAGGGTAATATCGAAGAAAGATATTAACGCAAAATACGTATCGAAGACTCTCCTCTAGCCGAGAAAGCTGAAACAACAATAAGTAAAACGCCAAGGACACTGGACAAGACCAGCAACTACAACACAGGGTCATGTCTCACAGGCACGTAACAGGGGAAAATTCACAGCCGAAAACGCAAGGTGATACTTCCGATGCTCCCTCTGCGGCGAGAGTTTCGGGCAAGGCACAAATGTCGCTCTGCGGTCCCCAGCCGGTTGCGTTACACCCCCCTCGGTCTCCAGGCACATCCACCCCCATCATCCACACTTCATAGATAACGGGAGGATGACTTACTTCAAACATAATTAAAAAATGAACAAGTGAACGGGCCAGCGTATATGTCTAACCCATGTGGCTGCAGGGAACAAAATTTAGAGATCAGGTAGGGTTCGCGATATTTTTTTTTTCGTTTTATGCCATCTGTATATCCGGAATCAATGAGTACAATTGATGGTTGCGTCTTAGAGTCATGTCTCGATGCATTAAGGTGTATCGATACAGGGGTGGGCAGGTTATTGGTGATTTATGTCCATAAAATCTTTCTCGCATGGAGTTTGATGTTTCACCAATATACAGGATGTTGCTCTTTTTTTTTTCACATATTCAAATAGCATAAATTAAACGAATTGCAACGTAAAGAGTGTCGTATCCTATATGTAAAGGAATTAGCGATACTAGAGTAGACTGAGGGAATGTAAAACAAGGCTTTCGAGCAGAGCCTGCACTTCATGAGGTTAAAGAGTAACCGTACAACAGGACGTATATATACCAGTAGAAAGTGAGGGAGCAAGCAAAATAGAAAAGCAAAAACACAATCGGAGACACTTATCCAGCTGAGGGAGTTGGAAAAACTATAAGTAAAATAAGTAAAAAGCGAAGCACACCGGACAAGACCAAAAACTACAGCCCAGGGACATGTGTCGCAGAGACACAGACACATAACAGGGGAAAGTTCATAGCGCGGACAGCCGAAAAACGCAGGCGACACTTCCGATGCACCGTAAAACCGGGAGTTTTGGGGAAGGCTCAAGGTCCCTCTGCAGTCCCCAGCCGGCCGCGCTGCCAACCCTCCCCCCCCGGCCTGCGAACACATCCACCCCCATCATCCACTCTTCATAGATAACGGAAAGACGACCCACTTGAAGCGCAATTAAAAGTTGAACAACTGTAACGGGCCAGCGTATATATTTAAAGGGACGGTCTCGTACTCCCTGCCCCTTTCATAAGTGTAGCATTCGATTGCCCCTTGTTGAAAATGGTGTACTGCTAATACACTTCTCCCTGTTTGTACACAAATGACGTCATAGTGTTCGACAGCGCAACCGGTTTGGTAGAGTTGAACTATCCCAAGCAGCAGAATGCACTGAAAGTCGAGTGCAATAGGGGTGGACCAGCTCCGGTGGCGCAGCGGTAACGCGTGCGCTTGGAGACTGGGAGGTCCGCGGTTCGAATCCGCGGGCCGGCTGTGCCGTCTGGGGTTGTTCCTGGGTTTCCCTCAGATGTGTAATAGGCGTATGCCGGCACAGTTCCCCTGAAGTCGGCCCATGGACGCAGCTATCCTCCCCCCGAGCGGATTCTGCTCGGTTTTCCACTTCACCCTTTCCTCTCCTCCTCTCCACCACCTTTCCCTTCCCGAGAAACATGCCGCCTAATCAGGCAGGCAGACCTCTTGGGTTCCTCCCAACGACACTCCTCCTCCTCCTCCTCCGCGCAGATGACTTCGCTGTAGTTTCTAACTTTGGAAGAAGAAAGGTAGAAAATCCAGCGAACTGGTAACGAAGTGTGAGAGGAAGTGCCTCAGGACGAGAGCAGCCGATATTCCGAATAGAGACTGTTCTTCTTCTGGCACCGTCCTCATCATTGGCACAGTATTTAAAGGGTTAGAGAGGACATGCTAAAGGTTCATGCGAACAGTGGGTCAACAGCACTGGGGAACAAAAGGTCCATTCAATCTTTTATGACCGAGGTGAAAGAGTCATTTTGTTAGAGTGTGGAGAGGATTACTGCAAAGATGCCTTGAGCTTGAGGAGGTGGTAGCGACACCAATACGAAACACAAGTAGACAGGGCTACAACCCAAATGTGAACTCAGTCGTGCAATCTCATCCTTCTCTGCCCCACTCTCACCCTCAATGCATTAACCGCATGCTTTCCTTTTAAAGTCATCTTCTGTGATTCATCTCATCATTCTTTGACCGTTTGTTAGTCATCTTTTCTTTTTTGTCATCTTTGTCTTTAATCTACCTCATCCTTCTTTCATCATTTGTCGGTTTATCCTTTATTTCCTAATCCTTTTGCGTTTTATTTATTTCTTATTTCTTCATTTTCTTTATTTGTTTATTTCCTATTCCTTCCTATTTCTTTCTTTCTTTATTTTATTTTATGTTTATTTATTTATTATTTCTTAATTTACTTTATTTATTTATTTCTGGAATAGCAAGCCGACGTCTCGTTTGGCTGACCTTTCCCCTGTTTTTTTTTTCCTTTTCGTCTCACAAATATACCCCCCCCGCCTAGTCCCATTAGTGTTCGATACTCAACTCTCAACAGTATTTGTTGTACAGTACTCAATACCCCCAAAAGTAGCTCGTTGCTACAAAGGTACTACGATGACAGACAACAACTTCTACACACTCCCAGTATTAACACTCGCCTCTCTTCAGCCCAACACACCAGCACGCCGCGCTTAAATCTGTGGCGCTTCTCCAAACTATAGCCATTTCCGTACAAAGATTCCGGTGCCCCTGGGTACCCAGATATGTATACATACATACTACATGCTCACACTACTACTCATACTCATACTACTCATACTCATACTACTAGATACTACATACTCACTTTTTAATAATATCTCAAAATAATGGTAGTAATAAACCGTAACATATCGTTCTGTGCATTGATCTGTTCACAAATCGTGACACAGAATGATATCACTCGGTATGATAGTTGGCTAGGAGCGTCCTATGTGGGTGAAGTTGTGTTTCAGCAGTGAATTTAACGGCTGTCGCGGAAGGCTTCGTGTCTACGCACCTGGTACCCTGCCGTCAACCTATTGGTGTTCGAACCCCCAATGTACGAACCACACTTTGCGATCACGAGAGAAAGTTCCACGTATAACGCGCACCGCTGCATAATCCGGACGAAGACTTGTGCATAACACGTTACTAGTAATTGCGTTACTTGCAATCAATTACTTTAAAGGTAAAGTATTTTTTTGAAGAAATCAATTACTTTTCTGAGTAATCGATTACTTTTCCGGCAGAGATTGAAGTATCTTTCAGATGTTCTCCCAAAGTCAAGCCCCTCGTGCGGTCAGCCTTTTGGACTGTTCTACTATAGCAAGCGGAGGTCATTGTAACAGCACTATGGAATTTCAGGGTCTCTTTTCCTAACCTCTTCCTCAACACCAGTGTGCTAGTAAATGTAGCTTTTGAGGCTTAGTGAGTCATGGGGAAGTTCCGAGCAATGTTCTTCCACAATCGGGACAACGTGTTCCCGGGCGATCAATACAGTAGATGCACAGATCTACTTGTCATACGCGTGTTTGTTCTTCGTGTTGTTTCAGCTGTTCCGCTGTTAACCTTTTTCACTTTTTCTCTTAGGCACACAAAGACTTGTATAATTTGCGCGAATGCAGAGTAACGACCGGAGTAACGCTTTATTTTTCTACTTGATACTCAGTTACATCTGGATTCGAGTAATTGGTAATGGTAATCAATTACTTTTTCCGTAGAAGTAACTGTAACGGTAATCAATTTCTTTTCAGTAACGGGCACAAGTCTGCCCGGAGCAAGGGTCCTGAGGCCAAATTTGCTGATGTTCTCGCAACTGATTTCGCATTTCCACAGCGCTGAAAGCACGCATGACGCACATGTTTTTCTCGCACACAGTCAGGCTGGAGACAAAGGTTCGTATCATTTGAATTGTTCTCGGAAGGGTCCATTCAAGTCCTGCTGGGCTTCGTACTCGACCAATCACTGAACAGTCGATATCACTGACCATTTAGCCCATCGAATGAACGAGATAAGACTATCTCGCGCACTTTACAGGTGCTATAAATCTCGCATCCCGCATTCGTGTTCTGCATCCTGGTAATCGAGGCAATGTCTTTTCGGGTTCTTGCACTCTCTGCGGTTCTTTGCTGTGTCCTGGCACGGACAGTGCCCAGGCCGCAGTTAGACGAACACTGGGAAATCTACAAGGACATCCACAACAAGAAATATGTACCAGAAGAAGAACACGTCCGAAGACTCATCTGGGAAGAAAACTTGGACTTCATCCAGAGGCACAACCTAGAGTATGACCTGGGGCTTCGGACGCACACGGTGGCAGTCAACAGTTTTGCTGATTTGGTGAGAGTTGGTTTGGCTTTCGATAGAGACGTTGCAACGGGGAATGAAACGCTGTTACGAAAGCTCTTGATGCAATTGGAATTATTGAAGGCGTAACCAGTTGCATGTAAGTGGTTCAGAGGCAACCATATAAGGACCATCATTGCGCAACGTGAGAAATAAGAAGCTAGAAACTAATGTATATGTTACTGCTCGTGAAAGAGATCCCTCAAGCGATCCCTCCATGTATTCAGATGCTCTGACATATTGACCCGCCATGCTTTATCGGAAGAATCTCTGACGATTTCCTTAGGATTTATTTAATACTCGCCAAAATATTTCTCTCAGGGTACGCGTTTTGCCTCGTGTGTCGACAAGTGAAGCAGCACAACGGGACGCATCAAGAAGCTCCTAGCTTGCGCACTGGAATAGCTGCCTCCGACGTATTTGTGTGTGCGTACTGGTGGTATGGAGCGGGGATTTTTTAGGCTGGTGCACAAGGTCGACAAGATAAAGAGGTGGCGGGAGCGCCATTTTTATTGAACTTTCAGAAGGTATTAATGCCAACTACGTACGTCAGAAGAAGCGGTGCATGTAACTCTGTTGAGCAAGCTAATAAACATGACACTTAAAGTAACGCGTCCTTCATGATTCTTATTTGTTGCAGACATCGGAGGAGTACCGCCAGCTTTACCTCGGCTACCGTCCGAACCAGGGAAAGAAGACTGCACTGGGTGTACACAACGAAGCTTCTTTGTACGATATTCCGGACGAGGTCGACTGGCGTAAAGAAGGCTATGTAACTCCCGTGAAAAATCAGGTACGCCATTTTCAAGAGTTCTGCTGTTCTTTCTTCGTCTCTTTCTCTTGAAAGTAATTTACTGGAGGACTCACAAAACGCAAGAACGAAAGTAAAATTCTGATCACCGATGTGCACTGAATTGCACTAAGGCACAATAATACGACGTCCCTAAATGAGCGAGGTTTACAGCGAGGGCTGCAAAGCCACGCGAGGACGAGGCATGGCTACCTCTGCTATGGCTTAGCGACATCGCGTCCGGCGCCTCTGTTCCCAAAGGTGTACTCGCGAGAAACGCTGGAGCCGAAAACTGCACTCATATAATGTTGTCCAAAATGTGTATAGTTCGTCTATATCTCACATAATACCCCGTTATAGATATTTTAAACTTTGTACGCAATAAAAAACAGGCGCAAACGTCATTATGAAGGAAGTTCAGTATTATGTTCAGTGCACCTACCAAGCAGACAAATTTGTGCGCTGATTTCCGTGTTCTGTAATGACAGCTTTTGATACCGTTTATCCCTTGAGCATTGGCCCTCGTAACTTCGCACGCCACATGTATCTTCACTACGGCGTTGCTTACATTTTTCCTAGACTTTGCCCAAGTTTCGTAACATTTTATCATCGGTTTCGTATTCACAAAGCATCGCATCGCAATTTATTTACACAATAAAGTGAAGATGGCTAAAAATTGGTCTAATGTATTTTGACATCACATTATCACCAACAACCTTACAGAATTTTTACATTAACTTTTTAATGAGTAATGTACGTACTATTTTTATTGTGTCCGTGATGCGTGCAGTGTAGGCAATATCGCCACACAACATGAAGTCATCAGAAATACTGCACGTAGACTAATCAGAAACCTAGCATATACTAATTGGGAAATCATTGAAAACTTAGCAGAAAAACATCATAAACCAATGAGAAACTCAGTCATCAAGTATGCATCAGAAAAGACCGACCAATTCTAAACATAAATTCATCAGAAATTCGTCACAAGATTCATCAGAAATTCTGATGGCTCTGATGCCAAAAGTCATTGACTTTTCAACAAAAAATCATTAAACATTTTTGTAAGGGATAGGCGCGACATTGGTGAGCTGGCCAGCCGGTAAGTCTAGGTAGAATATATTCATGGATCTACTTCTGCCTGAACAGAAAAATAACTTGCAGTTCACAATAGATCATCGAGTAAAGTCGTTTTTTTTTCTCTCTCTCTCTCTCTCGTTCGTCTGGAAATGGAAAGTCGTTGCTACACGCTTTACACGTTCCGCATCACACATGATTCTTACTTAGCTCCGTCGCATTTCTGTGTGTGTGAAGCAGCGTGAACATGTGACATATTGAACATATAATTGTCTTCACCATAACGGAGCTTCTTGACGATGCACTCGAGCCTTCTGTTAAAATGTGGCAGTTAATGAAAAGGCTCCAGTAGTGGCGTAAAAGTGCGTGTCTCCATGCCACTAGTCCTTCATGACTGTGGCCGCGGTGGACGAATGAATGTTGTGTTTTGCTTAGGGTCGTGTGCAGATAATCTTCGCTCCTTGCAATCATTGGATCTCAGTTTCATTTATGGCTGCGCTATAAGCATCATGGCAGCCTCGAGTTGAAACTGGGCTTCACGCAACTTGTAACTTGTAACTGGTTACTTATTCAGTAACTGCCTACAGCGTAACGATATACTTTTCGAGGGAGGTAACTATAGCTACAGCAACTACACCAGTTTCGTTGAAAACAGCTGTAAAACTTAAATGGCGTACAGTTACTCAGGCTGTGGCATATTTTCCCGATGTGTCGGTTTCCAAAGGTCGTTTCGCAGTCCTTCAGAATAATACTGGGCGGGGCGATACTCTACACCAGAGCTGGTGGTGGTGTGGGGAATGAAATAATGAGTCCCTTCACAGTAAGCATCGAAGTCCTATGGCATCCAGAAAGGTGAAGCGAGCGCTGAGGGCACAGCGTTGGAGGGCTGGCTCGTTACGTGGCAGAAAATGTCTGAATTGTAAATTGTGCTCCTTTCCGGTGCGGTTATCAGATAAAGGTGTGAGGTAATGGTAGCAGCAATTTCAAGTTTCCCTTTACTAGCTAAATGTGGTCAGCCACATTTAGCTACGTAAAGTAGACATTAGAATGCTCCGCTCTTGTCATTAACAGCAAATCTAACTGAATTTTTCTAAATGTTCTCTAGCTTGTTAATTGCTTCTTGTGCATGTGGGCCCCAACCGATATCAGCATACTCTAAAGCTGAGCGTACATACGTTTTGTAAGCTTTAGTTTTGGGTGATTCATGTTTTAAATTACGCCTGATTAAGAAACCCGGAGAGTGCATTTTGGGAAGGTTGGTACTGTGGGCAATTAAGAAGAGTGCTCTGGATCCTCTACAGCACCGCAGTGACAGGAGCTGGGGGAGTCAAGTTGTCTGAAGCGGTAACGCCACTGAGCTGTAAAAGCCACATCTAGTCGCATTCTATGAATTACTGCAGCATTTTGACGATAGGTGTTTCGTGTCATGCGCAAAGCGAGCGTTGGATCAACTCTGCTCAGCATACCGATATTACTATTATACTACTGTTAATACTAGCGGGGCGCTTAATAATATTACCTTCGAAAAACAATCACAGCGTATGTGCAACAAGCATGTGATGTATATATCCGGCTGCCCGCCACATCAGCTGAAATAAAATAGTTGAGAGCCGCATTCACCCAGACGTTGATATTAAATGATAATTGGAAATTAACGAAATATCGAAGCAGAAGTGTGCAAGAAGCAGCTGTTCTTCCAGTAGAAGAACAGTGTCTGTTCGAAATATCGGTGACTTTCGGCCTAAACCTACCACTTCAATCTGTTATCATAGGATAGCTGAATATTCCACTATATAGTGTAACTTAGTCACTCTAGATCGGTAACTGTAATAAAAAAAGTAACTGTAGCTTAGTCACTGTTTTCGCAAGCCAGTTCTCACTTCGCTGCTCCATAGTAACTTAACGATGATTGGACTATGGTTTGTAATTGGGTATCGCGCCCACCATCTTGACTTCTTACTAATTTCCACAAGGTCAGTTATTCGCTTCCTTCGTGACGTCAACGTTGATCAGCAGCACGATCGGCTTCATCCAGGACTCGCAACCTCTGTTGAAAAAGGAACACATAAAAAAAAAAGAAAAAAACGGAGTTCACTCGATGAATATCATTGAAAATATACGACAATACATGCCACGTTATGATACGGTATGACCTCTCATCATTACAAACTTTCTAGACGCATTCTCAAATCCAGCTTACCAACGGCCTGCACTAAAGTCGTTGCTAATTCTGGAAAATGTAGGGCTTTAATCCTCATTATGATATTCATCATTGTACTGTATGGGACACGGTTGTCTAAAATCTCCAGCCCGTGTTGGAGCGATCCCCTATCGGCGTTGTCGCGCAAGAAGGAGATATACCAACATCCTCCATGAGGAGGCCGCGCTCGACTGCTCGTGTGTCCCAACCGTGTCCCAAACAGTACTTTTTTTACCAAAATAACACAGCTGGTTGTAGTGCCTGCTTCTTCTGCACATTTCTCGTGTCCAGAAATAAATTGTACTTGTCGACGTGTTATGCAGGGTAAGTGTCGTTCCTCTTGGGCATTCGCAACGACTGGAAGTCTCGAAGGGCAGCATTTCCGGAAGACGGGCAAGCTAGTCTCCCTCAGCGAGCAGAACCTGGTGGATTGTGATACACGATCATTCGGCTGCAACGGAGGAACCCAGTTCAGCGCATATCTGTACATTCAATCTAATGGTGGAATCGACACGGAAGAGTCATATCCGTACACGGCTCGTAACGGAAGTTGCAACTACGACCCAAGCCATGTCGGAGCTACTGCTGTAGGTTTTTATGTCGTCGAATCGGGCAGCGAAGATGGTCTAAAAAGGGCCGTGGCCAGAGCGGGGCCAGTCTCTGTACGTATCGATGCCAGTCATGACTCCTTCAAATTCTACAAGTAAGTTGCTCATCGTTCAATATTTCAAGTGATGTTCCTGGCTGGGCTAAAGATGTAGCGTGCCATTATGCACCTGCTGCCAAATTTTCCCACTTGTGAGCAGAGAGGCACAGAAAAATTTCCTTCGCTAAAAATTGTTAAAAAACTGTTTCGTGGCATGCGGAAAGCGATGGTTGGATCAACCCTTCTCGAC
Organism: Ornithodoros turicata; assembly: GCF_037126465.1. Lineage (NCBI taxonomy): Eukaryota > Metazoa > Arthropoda > Arachnida > Ixodida > Argasidae > Ornithodoros > Ornithodoros turicata. The sequence continues at coordinate 15,326,726 of NC_088207.1, forward strand.
ATAGACGGGGGGAGAATGTCAGAATAGTCCATTGGCCAGGACTCGAGCCAGGGGACGCACTAGGCGTCGATGTATGGGACGACGGCCACTTCTCAGGAGCGCAGTACACGTCAGTTTCTGAGACGACAGATCTGCTTCTGTGGCGCTGTCGGCCTATTCACTCCCCACGACTCCACAATGGGCTGGAACGCACTAGCGAACCAGCCTGTGCCCTGCTTCGTAGACAAGGTGGTAAGCCATTAACACATCCATCACTAGGTGTGCGGATAAGCCTCGCATGCCAGATGCGGTGCAAATTTTGAGTCTGAGACCACAGCCCATTCCTGCGGAGCAAATCAACGATGTACTGCAGAAAGAAAAGTATGGCATAGAGTTCCGCAGCTGTTGACGACGTTTGACGCGAAAGACGTCGTCCTTGCGCTACGCTTTCCCTTTCTAGATGTGCCATCTGTATATGCTACTGCAGACGTAGAAAACTGCAGGCGGTACGGGTAGAATACCAAATATTACTTAGTTTTGGTGCATCGTAAGAATTCAACGAAAACTATACGATAACAATAATAATTGGGTGTAGATTTGCATGTAAGGTGGGTCAGCCTATTTGAAAAGAAGAAAAGAAAAGGAAACAACACAAAAAGAAGTCATCAAATCCAAGCTTAGCAACATGATGTCACTTGCTCCAAAGAAATCGGATGATTGGTTTATGATGATTATGATGTTTTTTTTTGCGTAAAAGCTACTAGGGCTGATTGGTTTATCATGTTCTCGGAAATGTTATCGTGAACACCTTCCGATGTACTAAAACCAAGGTAAATGTAAACTAGTAGCGAAAGCTATCTGGAATACCGTGTCAGGCTTGTGGGCAGGGGTATATATCATCATGAGACACGAGCGGTACTGGATGTTGGTAGTAGAGGAACGATCGTCAGAGTAGGCTTGTTTATCCTTGCATCCCTGTATCCGTGCCGTGTGTTCGTGCATCGGAATACGAGCTACCACGCTTTTTGGGTTAAACAGAATGCGCATTTACATAATTGAGCTGTAGACCAAGGTTAACACGCGTGAACAGATGAATGCAATGCAACCCCTGTTGCTGGCCCTGCGAAAAAAGCTTTCGTCATGGCGAAACTAGCCATGAGGTCGGCGTGAGCGCCAGCAGGAATCAGCTGTGCACCAACGATGTTTTGCAACGGACCCATTATGACCGGTCACTGAAGAAATGCTAACCGGTCGCTAAGACTTAGCTCATTCGCTCATTAGTAAGCTGCATTGCCAAAGGTAACCCGTACCGCATGGAGTTCAGTTGAGCTCAAATCTTGCGGTGCATGTGCTTCTCGGCAGCGCAGTGTTTCGTTGCCATGACAACCGCGCCGCGCCGCATCTGTAACGCATGAAAGTGCAACAGCGTGGACAACCAGACACAAGACGTCACAACGATCGGGTACAGCTGTACCTGGCTATCGTTCCTGCCGTCAACAGCGATCAGGAAAACTTGGCGTTTCAGCGCGCTTATCATGCGCTCTTGTGCCATTTTTTGCCATTTCACTGCAGTCGTGTTAGCCCGAGCACAAGCGTACGGCTTTGCACCGTTGGAAGTCGGATCGGGCTCGGATGTGGTGTCCACGAATGGTACAAAACGCATGGTGCTGCTTGAGAAACACTGTAGATACCGCTTTCGCATACACATTGCCGTGCGAAGTTTACGGGCGCACTACGGCAGTGTTAGGGTGGTGATGGATCCCCTCTCCATAGTCGGCCGCGCTCGGTTGGGCAACGACACGACTATCTCAGTGGGGGATCGTGCGTACTGGGCTGACCCCACAAGGCACCGTGCCGACATTGGTCTTAAAGCGCTTAAGGGACCCGCACAGGCACACAGCCAGCGCCCGGATTCGAACCCTGCTCGCCACCCGGTGCACTAGAGCGTGACTCCTCCTGCGCCTGCATGAGCCAATCACCTGCGATTTCAGATTTATGGGCAGATTTGACATCAGATCGGCACTTTATGTTTCATTGCAGAAGCGGCGTTTACAACGAACCTGCCTGCAGCTCTGAAGATCTCCACCATGGGGCCCTTGTGGTTGGCTACGGCACAGGGAGTGATGGCGACTACTGGATAGTCAAGAACAGGTTAGTGACAGCACTTTTTTTTCTGTTAATGGCAGCTGATACATGACACTCGCGTGCGACGTCACGTGCACTCCAAAAACAGAACTTCACCGCATATCACGCTGTGCGCCAACCATTGCCAAGAATGATTGCTACTGAATGAAGTTATCGCTACTGATTCGAAGAGAGAGGTGGGCGTACGCTTTTACTGGCGATTATCATATAGCCAAATTGCCACAAAAAGGCCCACGCCCACCTCTCACAGGTAAGAGACATCACGTTTTTTTCTATTCATGGAAGCTGAGACGTGACGTTCGCGTGCATCGTCACGCGCTGAATTTTGTATTGTATCCCTTTGACTGGTCGAGCGTGTAAATGTACGGGCCAACGCGCGCAATGTACAGGGTGCGTGCTGGAAAAGTACACATTGTGACAACGATGACGCGCTGGTTCGTTGGTTCTATGGGCAAATTCCTGCCCATACAACATGGTGACGTCCAAGGAATGTCCTGCGAGTATAAGTTTGGGAGATATGCCACTTCCCCAGGATGTCCCAGCATATCAGGCGGGGTCCTCGCGGCATCTCGGTAACTACCAAAAGACGTCCCATAGCTCATCCTTGAAACGTCGCGTGAATTAGCTGATGTCCGAATAAGCAGTTCGTGTCAAAGTTAACTTGAACACCGCTCCGGGGCCTGCGAAGCGGGAAGAGAGCCGCCCCACAGAGCTCCCATAGAGCCAACCCATAGCAGAAAACAACGCCTTCCTAACGATGGTCACCCCTCTCACTAGAGTGAGTTCACCCAGACACATTTCGCAGTTACTTCTAAGCGCCGCCGCTAGGGTCCACAAGCCGGAACGGCGCTCAGGTTAGCTTTGATGACAGCTGCACATGCTATACGTTGTCATTCTGGACGTACCGCGTGTTTTCCAAAAGCTTCCTTTGTCAGACAAAACGAAAATGACAACCTTGTCCTTTACGAAGTTTTTGCTTTTCAGAGTTGAACACTGAGTGGTTCGTAATGTGAACAATATAACCTGCATACTATACTGTGTGAATACCCAAGTTGAAGAGCAATGTTCGTTTCTGGTTCCGTTGAAACAATAATTCATAATGATTCGTACATATTTGATCGCTGTGTATATACAGGTGCGTGATATCTCAAAAGTACGGTTTTATCGATTTCTCCAAGGTAGGACGCCTCAAAACCAGCTCCATTTTCTCCCTCATGCTGAAGAGAGTGTCGTTTAAGAATTTCCAAGATAAATAAGGATCAAAGTTATATAAGAATATAGAAGATAAGAATATATACGTATCTTTTTAAAGCCAGTCGAATAAACACGTGTATCAATACACTTAATAGACTCCACAACAAGATCTCTAATTCTTCAAGAAAAGAGAAACCCAGACGTTGTTCCTTCCCAATTGAAAGAAAATTGTGGTGCCTTACTGGGGGTTGGCATTGCAACTTGGGGCACGCACATAGGGGACCGCTATCAGGGACCCGCTCCGATGAAGAATGCGCCAGTGCCGGGTTCCGTAACCATATGTCCCAAGCTCGTATACCAAGGTAAATACAGGTCCTATTATCACTCCCGGGGCAAAGATAAGTAATATGCTTCGGGGCATTAACCTCCTCCAAGAAACTGTGAAAAAAGATCTTATTTCAAAATATGCTTTTGAAAAGTGCCTGTTGACGTTGTTGTGCGCGTTCTCTGTTCTCGTAACCGCGAGAGGTATCGCCGCTTCGGACTGATTGACATGGCTAGGGTGCGCTGGCTGCGGTAGCTGTTCGGTAACGTTCTCATACTATGCTAGTTATCGTCCGTTGACTCTGCGAGTTACATCCGACTCTGTGGTTCCCAACCCCCTTTTGTGTTCTCCATTCTGTCAGTATCTGAATTATTTGGGGTTTCACGGGTCGTGCGCGGCGCGCGGGTGGAATACAGGGAAGGGGAATCCTACAAGGTGCAATGCCAACAGTATAGGGCGCCACAGTTTTCGTTCACTCTTGGAATTACGTCCACGAATTACATTGACTGAGATGGGGCTAGTGCTTTGCCAGGCGGATGTGAAGAAAGTGTTTCCATTGGTTCAACAATGTCAGGTGCGGAGCGTTCCATCGAGGGAGGACAAGCGAAACATTTTCCTCTAGTGGGCTGTATAATAGGGCGTTTTAGAAACCACACGGACGTAATTTTGTATCGGCAGGTTCTGAACACCTAACTCGGCGCACTTCATATGCTAAGCCCCACTTCACATACCCTATTATTTATATGCAACTGCGTTTTAAACATCTTCCAAATTCGAGGACACCGCCGACCGTGGTGCTGAGCGGTGCCGAGAAGCTCCAGAAAAACAGGGGGAGGTTACGCTTTGACCGGTTGCCCTGTGCCCCTACCGGTTGCCCTACGTCATAGCGCTTTCGTACCGAGCAGTTCGGCGTCACAGGTTTCACCGCTTCCCTGTTTACAGGCATCTCTGTTTGGACCGGAAATTAAGCACTTGGGCTGCGTGTTAGGTGCTACGTCTTACCGAGATCGGACGAGGAGGCCAAGAATGAAAGCGTCTCCTCATATACAAAGTGCCATACATAACTCCGTGACTCGGGAGCGCAGCGTGAAGGGGTTTCGACGGAGATGTCTGGTACCCATAAATCTACATTTCAACAACGCTTTCGTGCTATATTCGAGATTGGATTCACAACCTCTTTAACCAAACCCCGATCATAACACGAATTGCACGAGAGTATAGGCCCGGCCCTATGTTCGTCACGAGGCAAAATTTGCTCTCCCAATGCAATTCACCATTGCGCCATCGGAAGGTGGACACCATATAAATGGTTCCGAAAGCAAAATGAGTGATTCGCCTTATTATTTTAAAGTGGCCGAGAGAACATTACTGATGTTTGACCTGGGCGCTTCCTTGATCCTATCGATTTCGTAGAGTTTGATTTCGATCTAATAAAACTCCCTCTTACTATAAGTTAGTGTTTCGTTGCATCATTTAGTTGAAATACTTGACGTGACATTTACCGTGTATTCACACGAGCGACGTTGCCCCAGAGGCGGAAGAAGCGAAAAGCGTCATAGCTTTCTGCTGTTACGTCAGCACGAGCGCTCAACATCGTGTCTTCACCTATACTTCTAACCGTGGGGAATATCCTGCAACACAGCCACAAGATATTCCGTAGCAGACGACAGGAAAACCCGCTGACGGTGTCGTCTGCTACGTGTCGTCTGCTAAATCCGCAGCATTGCCACTTCCGATGTCCAGCACCGTGTGAATACTCAACATAACATGGGACGGAACTTGGTCTCTGCAAGCAGTGTTTTCGCTTTTTCTTCCACTAGAATATTCCGTGAGGATGTCGCTCGTGTGAATACACGGTTAGCAGGAGTGGATGCTAACGTACTTGACATCTTTCTTCTTCTTTTACGCAGCTGGGGAGAACAATGGGGAGACAAAGGCTACATTCTCATGAGCAGAAACAAGGACAACCAATGCGGCATCGCAAGCGAAGCATCTTACCCCCTTGTTTAGTGAAATAAAGGCTGGTTTCACAGTAGAAGGATTGCACGTAACAGTTGACATATAGCCATAAGTTACTTTTATTCCAGTATATCTAATTTCCTTGAAACGGGAAGAGTGAACTGTCCACGCATGTCCCAGTGGGTCTTGCGTGTCAGTCAGATCAAAAGAATAGTATCTGTATTCAAAACAGTCTTCCAACTATCTTTCGTCGTGCTTGGGTCCCCAAAGGCCGGGATTGTCTCCTAGACCGGAACGGCTCGAATGTGCTAGCTGAGTGTTGGTTATATTCCCCTAAGCCTGGGGAGCTAAACAAAGGACAAACACGAATGAGTGTGGTCTCGTCCGTCTGTGTTTCTTCATTGTCCGTATGTTCCACGACTAAAGGAATGGTTACTTACAAGAAACCTACATCAGCTTGCTTGTATTTTATTTCTTTGCACAAGCTAGGTTTCCGAACCAGCTCAGCCAAGTCAGTGCCGGATGGTCGGTCTTGCGCGCATGAGTACCTGTGTAGTTACCGCTCCTTAACATGTTCCTGTTGTACCGTACGGTTGCCTTTCTTGCACCTACATCACAACTGGTTACGGGCCCTGTTGTGATTGATCACGTGGTCTTTCCGGCCGTGAAGCACAGTTGACCACAGCGCATGCGTAGTATTCACATTCAGACGAGATGGTTGAGGTGAGGGAGAAAGTAGCAAACGACAGACGGACTGCGAAGAGGAAGGTTCCCGGATACCGTTTCTTTTTCTCTTAGTAGTAAACAATATTGCCATAGCCACGGTGAAATGAAGAAACTAACAAATAAAAAAATACGCTGTCATCATCGTGCTATGGTGGAGTACAGTGCTTGGAGTCTATGTTGTGTAAGTCATGTCTTGACGTCACGAGTAGGCAAGCGAATGACGCACCCTCGGTATCCAGTGTTGTGCTTTATTTTCATGCTGTCGTGTAGTATTAAGAGCATTACCGAGAATGGAGTCATCAAAATACAAAAATAAAATGAAAAGTCACTGAGATGTCATCGCACAACAGTAATAGCCATTTCCCGCATTCAATACCAGACGATAATTTTAGTTTTCGTTTCTGTTTCCGGTAATGGAGGACAGTCGTATGCGTTGTTTCCGTTATCGTTGCCATCTCCAATTTCGGTAATACAATACTGTTTCTGTCTCCGTTATCATTACCTTCACCCTTCCCTGATGAAAACTGAAGTGTCAAGGGAACAGTAATTAAGCAAACGCTTGAAATAAAGTGCTCACTTGTTTGTGGCAATGAGCAGATATATTGTAGTGAGGCATCACACGCGTTGTAGGTGATGACCGCTGGGCGGATTATTTATCAATTTTTACAAACTCCTCATTGAAAAATACGGTTGATAGGACGCTCTTTACCCCTTTGGTTGTTTTATTTTGCTTCTTAGTTTGTCGTTTCAGAAACCATATACTCTGAAAAAAAAAAACAAAAAAAAACGTGTCTTTCCCTGTGTAGGGAGGGACCTATCGATGGCATAAGAATAGATGTAGGAGTAGCTGTCGTAGGACACTGCTTAAGTGAGTTAGGTTGTGCTTCATTGAAGTTCAGGTAAGCCATACTTTGTGTAAATTCGAACTATCACAAAATTTTGTACGGCCTGCTACGTTTTTAAGGTATTGAAAAGCCACCCTTGCAGAAAATGGAGGAAAGGAAAGGTATAAGGCCCGACTCGTAGCCAAAGCATTCACGCAAGAGCTAGGAATTGATTATGTTGAGACGTTCTGGCCGTTTTAAAGCTGACCAGTCTTCGAACACTGCTTTTTTTTAATTCCGTGTCAGCGCCGCGAAGCAACTGTGGCTATGAGAGGCGTACAGACGTGGACAGATGTAGAGAGGAAAGCAGGAAGGAGAGGGGGGTCAGTACGCGTCCTGGGCGGACTTCAGGTGGAACCGTGCCGACATTCGTCAGGAAAGTATTCGGAAAACCCAGGGAAAACCTCAGACAGCACAACCGGTGACAGAATTCGAACCAGTGTCACCCCCCAGTCTCGGCGTGGAAAGCGATCATCCTGACCACAATGCCACGGGAGCTGGTAAACACTGCTTGCGATCACCAACAAAGAAGATATGGTAATGAGACAGCTGGATGTAAAAACGGCGTATCTCCACGGAGAACTTCAAGAAATGGTGCACATGAAGTTACCGCCAGGCATTGACCCGGAATAAAGTCAACGGGAGGTATGTAGAGTGCGCAAGTCTACACTCTAAATCAGGTAACGCATATGTAACGGTTCAGTACCGCTTGGCCAGGAGGTACATTTTTTCAAAAATGTACCTCTTAAAATTAGGAGGTACATGCGCCCTCGCATGCGGATGCGGTACATGTAACGGATAGCGCGCAGCGATTTAGGCCTACCCGTCGGGGTGGTTCCCCTCCTCCACGATATATTAACAGCCCCAAGAAGCTACACTGCACGATAAATATAACAAACAAATACCTTTATTCGAAAATTATATCCATTTCAGGGGTGATGCTTGTCCATCGCGAGCGTGCATTGTCATGATGCACAAATGCCGAACACACGGGGCACAACGTATATGGATGAACGATGACCACTGCATCCCTCCTTCACCATTGCAGCTTTTCTGCGGTCACGCTCCTTTGTCTCTTCCACACTTTTGGATTCCCCAACTTCCGTTTCTTCCGCAGAGCCTAACACCAACCACAGTAGACGATTGACTCACCCATTTACGACATCGCCTGGACGTAACCTAGGAGAAAATACAATAAAAAAAATGCAACAACCGAAATAGCTTGCCTGAAAAACATTCCTACTTGCTTGTGTCATCCAGGTGTAAAGTGCAATCTAGGTTACTCTAATTCACGCATCAACGTTCGTGCTTGAAGCACAAAGTTCGTTGTATCCGTCCCTCAGTCGTTCTGTCCAGCCTGCCGGTGATCAGGAACACTGGGAGTCAGAGCGAAGATGAACCAAAATGCGTCGTGCAGACGAATAATTACTTCAGAGATATAATACGCACCTTAAATGACTCCAATCTTGAAAGCGTCGAACGAATTTCTTCGGAGACCGAGCAGACTCGTCCTCGCTCCCCGACGTTTCAAAACAAACTGATTTGCAGCGGTTCCAAGAAAGCGTGGAAAGCGATCATCCTGACCACAATGCCACTGGAGCTGGTAAACACTGCTTGCAATCACCAACGAAGAAGATATGGTAATGAGACAGCTGGATGTAAAAACGGCGTATCTCCACGGAGAACTTCAAGAAATTGTGCACATGAAGTTACCGCCAGGCACTGACCCGGAATAAAGTCAACGGGAGGTATGTAGAGTCCGCAAGTCTATATACGGGCTTAAAAAAGCAGGTCTGACTAGAACCTGAGACACCATACCGATATCTGCTAGCTACAGACGTCTCGAGACGGACAGGTGTGTCTACTTTGAACAAAAGCACGGCGAGAAAATCATCCTCGGAATTTACGTCGATGACCTGCTGCTCTTAGCAAGTAGCGGGAAGTCCATGCGGAGGACTTTGAAATTCCTGAAAGCAAAGGTGGATCTGAAAAAAAACTTCGGAGAGCCGAATCGGATCGTCGTAATTGAAGTCCAGAGGAACAAGAAAGAAACAACAACAACAACTTTATTTTGGCTTTGGAGAGTGGGGAGGTTCATCGCCAGAGGTGATACTCTACCCCATTGCTGGTGTCCAGAGATGTCAAAAGAGCTTTGAGCGCAGAGCGTTTCTGGGCTGGATTGGGCCAGGGACCAAGCAATTTCGATAGGGAGAAGGGGGCGAGAGTCCAGCTGACGAAGAGACTCGGAGAGTGCGGTTCGGGAAGGTTACAAGTGAGGGCAGTGAAGAAGAATATGCTCGAGATCCTCAAGAGCATCACAGTGGCAGCAGGTGGGAGAGTCAACTTGTCTCAAACGGTAACGCCACTGAGCTGTATAGGCCACATCGAGGCGCATTCGGTGGATTAATGCAGCATCTTGACGAGAGGTGTTTTGTGGCATGCGGAAAGCAAGAGTTGGATCAACTCTGCTCAACATAGAGGGGGGAGGGGGGGTGAATGTCGGTTGTCCACTGGCGGGAAGCCAGGGGTGTCACGAGGCGTCGCAGAATGGAATGGCGATCTCCTCTCAGCAGAACAATACTGTTCCGTTTCCGATATGAGAGTGCTCCTTCTGCGGCGCTGTCGGCTTCTCGTTCCCCATGACACCACAATGGGCTGGAACCTACTGCAGAGCTAGCCGGTGGCCTGCCGCATAAATAATGTGGTAAGCCATTAACACATCTGTGACTAGGGGTGCGGATGGGCCTCGTATGCAGGAATTTTCAATTGCATGAAGTGCAGATTTGGAGTCTGTAAAGAGTGCCCATTCCCGCGGTGTAAAATTCGTGATACGATGTTGTAGAAAGAAAAGGAAGGCATACAGTTACGCAGCTGTGGAGGAGGTTGGATGTGAAAGGCGTCTTCCATGCACTACGCCTTCGGATGGTATGACGAATGCTGAGGCGTACTTGTTGTTTCGGGATGCGCCATCGGTATATGCTCCCGTAAACGTAGCAAACTTCTCGTCTACCAGAGCATGAAAATGGGCTTGGAGGACTTCAGGAGGGACCTGATCTGTTCTTTCCAGAAGGTTTTGGAGGCGTACAAAAGCAGCCGGCGGTACCGGTAGAGACCAGGAGGCTTCCGGCGGCATAATGTCCTTAGCTATGAAGCGAGTGAGAGTTTGCGTGTCCTCTGCGCTAGTCGGTAGAAGTCGCTTTCAAGGCGCTATCTAATTTTCCTGAGGAACGGGTGACGGGGAATGTGAGCACGCAGACGAAGGAAGTGTGGAGCCGTTTCATGTTCACGGAGAACCTCTATCGGAAGTTCACTAGCTTCAGTGCACAAGAAAGAAAGGAGCATTAGCATCAGCCAGGAGCGATACATCTGTGACGGCCCGTGGACGACGATGACGACTTGCCTCTGCTGCCACGCGCTACGGCGCTGGCACGGCAGTTCTACCGGCACTGTCCTAGTGTGAGAACACTTCCTGCCCGTGGGGACATTCCCCCACCGCCGGTCAGGACTCATGTAGACGTAGTGACGTAGACGACTCATGTAGACAACGAACACCATGTTCGGCGTAATTCGGTCATTCAACATCCTAAATTTTTCGGCAAACCAGCAGCGAACCGCCCTCTAGCAGGCAAGGCGCACCGGGACCACTGTTCCACCGGGGGCCCGCAGGGAGACCACAGTAAGCTGACTTTTCGGCCTCCACCTGCTTCATGATGGTCCTCCCCGCACTTCTCTGGCGGCAAGCGGCATTCACGCGTCGCCCGGATCGCAGCACTCTTGTTCCCGCCATCCCGCTGCTGCTGCATCAACAGCCACAAGCACAAGCCCGTCCAGCCGCCCACAATCTACGAGCCGTCATCATTCTCCTCTTCGTAGTATCGACGCGAACCTCAACCGCATGCACCGCTCCGCGTCTGAGGCGGGGGGGGGGGGGGTGATGTGGCGGCCCGTGGAAGACGACGACGCGCCTCTGCTGCCGCGCGCCTAGCAGCCAGTTCTACCGGCACCGTCCTAGTGTGAGGAAACGTCCATCTGCCCGCTGGGCCATTCCATCATCGCCGGTCAGGACTCATGTTCAGGGACACCACCGCCTCTACACATCAATGAAGTATTGCATCAATGCCACATGTATGGTAACCCCGTGAAGACGACACTGAAAATCCAACACCAGGACATGGAGAGCAGCTAGTTGTGTAGTGGACGTAGATGGGTAGAAATCCAGCGAACCGGTAGAGATGTAGGAAGGGAGTTGCCTCAGGACAGAAGCCGCCGATATTTCGAACAGAGACTGTTCTTCAAAAAAAGGTTGGGCCAAGCTTGGGGACTGACATTGGCCTTACTCGGCCCGACTTAATACTGCCAGCCTTGGGCCACTGTAGCAGACCGACCTATAAGACATGGGGCCAACACAGGGCCAGTGTAGAACCAAGTCTGGGCAATAGCGCCGGCTTTTTGTCGGCTAGATGGCGACCCACCGATTAACAGCAACGATGGGCCAACTATGCCCAAGCAACAAACAATATTTGGGTCAAGCTTGACAATAGCTAGGCTGGCCTACCCGGCCTTGGCTGGTGCATTATCGGTCAGCAAGCTTGTTTCTTGATACAGATCTGTACCCTGGCCAACGACTTACCAAGCACTGGCCAGCCTGCACTGTTCCAAGTTGGGCCAAAGCAATCATATGGCGTCGCTCTTACTCAATTGTCTCGCGGCGTAGGGGAGAATCATAAAAGCTCGCACTATGCTCGAGACCACTACAATCAAACAGCTCACAAAGAAAAGAAATAGCATTTTTTTCCCGAGGAAGAAAAGACACTATACAGGTTGTCTCGCGAGCTTCCACAAATTCGAGAGTCCTGTTCGCGTATGAGCCAAAATGAGGGGTGAGGTGTGTGAGGTGAAGTTTAATTCTACGAGTACACAAACAACACTAAAATGAGGAATTGCTTGTCGTATAAGCTCACCATGAAGATAACGTCTCTGTTTCTTACTGCTTTTGGCTTGAGACAATATCACGTGGCCAATCGAAAGTCGAACTTATGCAGTGCTACACCATTCCGCGTTTACCTCTCCCCAAGGCAACATACCAAGATTTAACCAAGCTTGGCATGAGATTGGCTGGCCAACCAAGTCGTGCTTGGCAAGTGCTTGGCCAACGAGGTCGTTTCTTGGTGCAGATTTGCCCCCAGGACGACGGCTTGCCAAACCTCTTTCTGCCTATCACTATGAAAGATTGCGCCAACGTTGGCTGGCCGAAAGAGTCGTTGGCCAACTGTCGTCCGACTTTTTGCCAACCGTCAAAGCGTCTTTTCTTCAACTGCATTGTTTTCTGGTTTGTTTGCCGTGCAGGACCGACATTGGTCGCCTTCATTATGCCAAACTCTCAATAACACGCCAGTAGCACTTCGCACAACATTCTCGGTCCAACATCGTTCGTCAACCACCACTGTGAGCGACATCAGACCGAAGTGGGTCCAAGGTGCAGTGGCCGGTTAAGTCGCTTGCCCACTAGCCGATGGTTGGCAGTCGGCAATTTCCATTTGGGAACAATACTAAAATCTATTGAATATTATTTTATTCGTTGTTTTATAACACGAAGCTATTTCTAGCACTTTCATTTGGAATGCTACAAACAATTAGTAGTCTTTGAGAGATATTTCACTCAACTGGTACGGAGATCCAACTCAACAAGCAAAGGTTGGGCCAAGCTTGGCAACAGTTGGGCTGGCCGGCCTATACCTGGGCAGGTTCGCGACTGGGCAGGCCTACCTGGTACTCATCGGCCAACAAGCTTGTTTCCTGATACGGATCTGTACCCTGACCAATGACTTGTCAAGCACTGGGTAGCCTGTGTTGCGCCAAGCGTCTTACAGAGTAAAGACCTGCCTATCACTATGCTACATTGCGCCAACGTTGGCTGGCCGAAGGACTCGTTGGCGAGCTGTGATCTGACACTTTGGCAACCGTTGGCCATCGGCCATATAGCCTGCACCCGTCGTCTGCTAGCGTTGCGTCCAGCATGTTTCGACATGGTGGATTGTCGAGAACACATTGGCCGACTTCACACTACGCATTGTTATGTCGTGCGGTTGCCAACGTCGTATAAGCGTTAATTGACCGACCGCTTCCCAAGCATTGCTGTACAGTGCACTTTCCGACATTGCATAGACATTGGTTGGGCGACTGCCTGCCAAAGACCGTTGTACAGCGCTTTGGCCTACATCGTGCCAGTGTTGGTTGGCCGACGGCTCGCTGGCCAACCAGCAGCCAATATTTGCCCAACCGTCGGCGTCGGCCATTGCTTACTTGGAACTTAGTGCAAGGAACAAGACCAGAGATTGCGTATGCAGTAATCCACCTCAGCCACATTAATTCATGTTTCTCCATCCACCATTGTAAAATGGCTAAGATGCTGTTGAGGTATCTTAAAGGAACGAAGGACGCATGTCTGACCCACAAGGCAAACAGAAGTCAGATTATTGGCTACTCGGATGGAAGTTGGAAGGCAGACATGAAGAGCGTGAAATCACGCAGTGGATAGGTTTTCGTGACGTCGGGAGCTGCCATCTCCTGGAAATCAGCATCAAAATCGAGACATCATAGCACTATCGTTATGCGAGGTACAGTACGTGGCTCTTTGTGAAGCCATGAAGTAGGGAAAATGGCTTACAATGTTGCTCGGAGAGCTGGGACTACACCACTTCTCCGGTGTAGCCACATATTCTTTGCGCTTATTAGTGTGCGCGTACTCTGAATTAATTTGCATACTTGACAAGTTCTGCCATTGCGTGTGTGGCAGCCTATTGTACTGGTAATCGATGTGCTGATCTTTGAATGCATTAAGCCGCCGTAGAGATTTAGAGCACGCGTCTAAGTTACACGGTGGGAGTGTTCCAGTAAGACTTCCTTGGTTCTATCGAGTTGGAGATGAATGCTGTAATGGGCGGTTGAGTGTATTAGTCAGCTTAGGGATAATACTGCCATAACTTCCAGTTAGGTTAATGAGAGGGGATTTTTTCACGGGTGGTGGCTTTTTAGATATTCGTGGACTGTTCGCCGGGCTCATCATTGGACAACTATTGAAAGACAGGAAAGGAGTTGCCTCAGGAAGGAGTTGCCTTCCTACATCTCTACCGGTGAGCTGCATTTCTACCCATCTATTGAAAGACAGGTATTTTTGCGAATAAGTTTCCTTTCCTTTCCTCCATTTTCTGCAAGGGTGCTGTGTGGATCGAGCTGCTTTTCAATACTTCAAAAACGTGGCAAGCCGCACAAAATTTCGTGATAGTCCGAATTAACTCAAAGTGTGGCTTATGCAGAACGTATGCAACGTATGCAGAACGCGCGAACAAAGCAAACAGTAATGTTCTGCTTGCCCGAACACGGCTATAACACGGCTGTTGTCTGCTACGGTGCAGCAATCCAGGAGGCGCCACTGTCGAGGCGAAGGGAGAGAAGCGTGTCGGGGGAGGGAAGGAGGAGTTGTCTATACTTTTAGTGTACAAGGACTTTATCCGCAACCACCTGTAGCTGTAGCAGCGCCAGCGCCGCCTGAACTTTTCTGCCGTTAACAACCTTATATAAAAAAAGAAAAAGAAACTGGAGCTGGGAGCCTTCCTCTTCGCAGTCCTTCTGTCCTCTGCAACTTTCTACCTCACCTCAACCATCTCGTCACAATGTGAATAAAACGCATGCGCTGTGGTTAACTGTTCTTCGCGGCCGGAAGGACCACGTGATTGATCACAACAGGGCCCATAACCTGTACGGTGCAACATGTCTGGAACATGACTGAACGTAGCTGAAGAAATGCTTGCATCTGAGCGCAGGATAGGAATTCCAGAAGCACGGCACCCTCAGTGTAAATTAATTATTTTGGATGTGAGTCTGCTTCACTGCATGACAAGGCTGAAATGGGAAGAGAGAAAAAATTGGAGCGCTTCATTAATAGCGATCCAAGTAATAGGGCAATTAGAGTTTCAAGTGATGGCCACTAAGTACTTCTACAGTAGTTTAACTATAACTACTAACTACTTTGAGATTGACTAGTTTAACTAGTAGTTCAACTACTTTTCAGGGGAGTAGTTAAAACTACTTCTTTAACTACTGCAATGTAGTTTAACTACATCTATAACTACTTAACGTTGTCCATCAACACCAATTCCTTGTAGTGTCCTTGGACACCTAAATATGAATCACAAGCAATGAAAAAGTTTGGCTCAAGCCATCGCTACGATCGCCAAATACAAGGCTTGCGGCAAGATTCTTTCTGTGCCTACGCGATAAACTAAGTTGCAGAATTATTTCACAGCAAATGAGGCTTTACTAGACTAGCATTACAAGTGAAGATTTAGTACACATGCACGACACAATTGCTCTGCACCTCCGTTCTCATCAAACAAGTAGCTCAAGGTAAAAATCGGAAGCACAATCGTGCCGTAAAGCTTGCGGCAAAATCGGAAGTAGTTGGCGCCTTCAGTAACCTAACTACTGTAGTTAACTACTTAAAATAGTAGTTTAACTAGTAGTTGTCACTACATTTCTGCAAGTAGTTGATAACTACTTTTTAACTACAATCAGGTAGTTTAACTACATGTAGTTAACTACTGGTCATCACTGAGAGTTTCCATAGAAAGTAGAATTTTAATGGGCTCCTAAAATTATAGTTTTTTAGTACTTTTCTAAACTGCAATGCAAGGTAGAAAATCATTAATATGGTGGGAATGCCATCATGTTCCCTAAAGGCGTTCTGTCCTGTGCTTTGGATGCGCGAATGGAACTTTGCTCCCCGGCTTTCGCGCCTTTTCGCTCGCAGGTGTAGCCTCAGACAACGGATGTATGAGCATAGAAAGGGTCATGTATTACATAAGCCTGGAGGTGATGTTGAGTGCACTCACTTATTATTTTAAAGAGCAGTGGTAGTTTACTGTAATTCTAATGACCATGATGAGCCTTTGGGGTGAAAATCGTTAATATGCACTGTGTTTTTTGTTGAATTTTAATGAGAGAATGAATGTCATAAGGAGTAGGACAAAGGAAATAATCTTGCGATTCAATAAATAATAGGAGTCTTTTTCTTTGCCGCTGTCTTCTTCTTCAGACAGGATGTGATGACGTCACGCAGTTTGTAGCAATGCATTGACCGTTACTGGAAAAAAGTGTAGCAATAGAAAAATGGTGTGTATTGTCCTGGACGAAGTTATGATGAGCACTGTTTTTGAATAAGAGGAGTGCGTATGCTTAGAAATAGTTTGATGCTGGTTTTCTTCTTTGTTTCTTTTTGCTTTTTTCCCCCTTTTTGTCTGACAAACATGTGCTGACATGCGTGGGCCTGTTCTGACATGCTTTCCTTCTACATGTAGTTTTTCTTTTTGAAAAGAAACATTCTTTGCGATGACGATAGTGCTGCCCTGAATGGATATATTGCTATTCTTAACTTTGCGATTCATTTAGTTCAGAGAGTAACCGCGAGGGGGACAGGTGTGTGACTTTATTCAGGAGGAACAAAGTGTCATTATTCAGTTAGCAGCCTGGCTCTCGGACGGGATGGACATGTCTTGCTGAACCATTATTTTGTTTTTTACTGTATAGTAAGACTTTGGGAATGAAATGTTACAATCTCCTCTCATGTATGGTGTTTTTCTACAATAGTTCCCTATGCAATCATTATAGTAGAATAAAGGAAATAATCTTGGGATAGTGATTCAATAAATAACAGGTTCCCTGTCTTGAGCGTAAGCATCCCTGAGCCACACACCTGCATGATGACGTCATACGGCAACACTATTGTTTCAGGTTGACCTTGTCTAGAGGAGCATTAGTGGAAAAAACAGTGTAGCCGTGAGATAATAGGGTGACGTCACGACCAATGAGAACAGCCTGCAGGGGGCGCAAGGATTCACTTCTCTCTTGGACACTGGCGGGTGTGGGCACGCTAATTCTGCTCCTAGCAATTGCGTTGGCCGTCAGTGGAAGAGCTTAGTTTCAGTGGGGTTCTATATGCCTCTGATGAGGTGCAGATGTGTGGTTCGTCACTCGTGAATGGTGTTCGTCGATGCAGGTGGATTTTGTGACGAGCGGATTTACAATGAGGGAATGTAGTGTACGTGTCCGATGATAGTGAGTGTCTTTTCACTCTGTTCAAGTGTTTGTTTCCCTCTGTTGCCCAGCAGTCGAGCAATTTGTCTTGACATGCCCCGATATGCATGCTTTCCTTTGTTGACGCTTTGTATTTTTCTTTTTTGACAAGGAACATTGTTGTCTTGACGATAGTGCTGCCCTGAATGGGAATAGCGCTATTCTTAATAATATCGCGAATAAATTAGTTCAGAAATCAACCGCAAGAGGGACAGATGCATGACTTCACAGAGGAGAAAAAGCATTACGATCCAATTCCGTGCCTGGCTGTCGGATGGAGTAGACGCATCGTTCTGCCCTCCTTCTTACCCGTACTCTGTGTTGATTTGTTGAGTGCCTAGTCCTCTTATTAGCCATTGATGGAGTTACGTGTTAGGATATTTTGTTCTTTTGCAAGTCTCATTTAGTAAGACTTTGGAATTCCTACGATCAGCTTTCATACATGGTGCTCTTATGCAATAGTTTCCTATGAAATCGTTATAGAAGAATAAAGGAAAGAATATTGGGATAGTGATTCAATAAATAATAGGTCCCCTGTCTAGAGCGTACGCGTCTTTGAGCCACGCAGGTGCATGATGACGTCATACGGCGGCTTCATTGCAGATTGACCTTGTCCAAAGGAGCATTATTGGAAAAAAACGGTGTAGCCCTGAGACAATAGGATGACGTCACGACCAATGAGAACAGCCAGCAGGGGGCGCAGGAATGCTCTTCTCTCTTAGCCTCTCGCAGGTGGTCGCCGCAGAGGGCGCTAGGAGCGCGCGCATGTGTAGCGGCCGCGGAGCGGCGTCCTAGTCAGTTTCTCGCTGGCTGTCGCGAAGAGCAGACGTGTACTCGGTGTCTCCACAGTCCCCGCACCCGCACAGTTTCTGGCTGACTGATGAGCAGTCGCAGGGGAAAGAGGTGGGTGATTTACCGATGTTTGCGCATTGTTTTACCGTGCTTGTGTTAAGCCTTTTCTCGCTGTACGCGCATTTTAGACTTGTTTAGCGGTGTCCCGTACCAAGCCTGTTGACGCACGTTTATCGTCGTGTTGCTAGTGATTGCCGCCTTGTGTTAGCCGCGTGGTGTTGTGACGCTGTGGCTAGGCCTAGTCGATTGCCTTTTCCCTGATGTGTACCGTTTTCACCGTACTGTTTAGCAGTAGTGGATAAACCTTTTCTCTCGCATGCCTAGACTTGTTCAGCAGTGTATAGCATGTTGTTTACAGCTTGTTCAGCATATTTACCTGCCGCTAGTGTCTTGTTCTGTCTTTCTTGCATAGAGCTACGAGTGTGGCGCCATCTGGTGTGATGCCTTGCAACTAAGTGGCCACCTGTCGTCGATCTCTGCAACTGCTGGATGCCAACTACCAACATGGCGGGCGCTGGTCACTCGGGTGTTACGGAGTAGTTTCTTCACCGCGGCATCGTTGATTTTCAATAAATTGTTTCTCTCCACTCTATTTCTAGATATCTATTTTATTTTCTACCTATTTTTTTATTTTTTACGGACTCTCATAGTGCACAACGCTCAGCTGGTCTGGACACGAGTTAGATGCTCCCCAATTAGTGTGGTGGCTCCCGGAATGGTGCTGAATAATGTGGGGTGTCCCAATTAGCTCTAATTGCTAATTAAATCGTGTTCAGGACAGTTGAGCGTTGTGCACTATGAGAGTCCAGTCATTACTACTCCCATGTTGTAACGCTAATTCATTTACATTCAAGATCCGACATCCTTTACACTGCAATTCATTTAATTTATGCTATTTGGTTATGTGCAAAAATATGCAATGTCCAATATATTGGTGAAACATCAAACTCCATACGAGAAAGATTTTATGGCCACAAATCTGACATAATTAATAATCGCCCCATCCCTGTCTCAGTACACTTTAATGCATCGGGACATGACTTTAATACTCACATATCAATTTTACTCCTTGAATCCGGATATACAAATCACATAAAAAGAAAAAATCGCGAATAATCTGCAATCGCGAGATCGCAAGATCTGTAATCGCAAGATAATATGTCCCAGATAGGCGCCTCCTCCAATTTTCAACAAATCAATGCACAGAATGATATAATTGGGGATGATGATTGGCTAGGAGCGTGCTATGTGGTGAAGTTCTGTTTTAACAGTGTACCTGATCTCTAAATTTTGCTCCTTCCAGCCACATGGGTTAAACATATACGCTGGCCTACAGTTGTTCAACTTTTAGTTATGCTTGGAGTGGGTCGTCCTTCCGTTATCCGTGAAGTGTGGATGCTGAGGATGGATGTGCCTGGAGACCGAGGAGGGGGCAACGTGACCGGCTGGGGACCGCACAGCGACATTTGTGCCTTGCCCGAAACTCCCGGAGCAGAGGGAGCATCGGAAGGATCACCTTGCGTTATTCGGCTGTGAATTTTCTTCTCTCTTATGTGCCTGTGACACATGACCCTGTGTTGTAGTTGCTGGTCTTCTCCAGTCTCCTTTGCGTTTTACTTTCAGCTCTCTCGGCTAGAGGAGTGTCTTCGATACGTATTTTGCGTTAATATCTTTCTTCAATATTACCCTCCTTTCCTCCCTTTCTGCTGGTATGTATACGCCCAGCACTATGGCTACTCTTTAACCCAATGAAGTGCAGGCCCTGCTCCAAAGTTTTGATCATTTTAATTGTGATAAAGTGTTCCCACTCACTTTACCTTCCTTCAGTGTATACCCAAACAAAGTTAAAATGCTTCTCCTGTGGAACTGCAGTAAAGAGCAGTTAATTGGCTTCCCATATCCTAATACGGACTGGACATTCTTTGGATGTACATGGCTTTTGGCTTACTGGCACGTAATGGAATAAATGACCATCGTTCGAGTTCGTCTCATTACATTGTTGATGTGGAATAAGAACAAATTGAGATCTCTCTCGATCGGATCTCTCGAGCACACTCAATTAACCCTCCATTTATGAATTCCCTCGTTTTTTGTATGGTGCCCTCATTGCGACAAATCCCCTTCCTCATTTCACACCTCGATTAATGACGGATTTTCCGAAAACGTTACCTGTTCATGAACCGAGGGCTGATTTTGCTGGGTCAACGGGCACTCCATGCTCCCCTTCTACTTTAAAACCGGTCGTCATAGTGCTATTTTTCGTCCATTATTCTGCTGACACGTGAACGGCCCCCCTTGTGACTGTTTGTGACACCTCACGTGAACCCACCATTGCTGAAAGCCCGATAACTTTAAGCACTTGACTACACAGTGTTGTCAATTGCCTGTTGACGGAAAAATACAATGGACAAAAGGGGTGATTCACTATGTGCATCTGGTGACTCTCTGATAATGAGTATGAAGATGGGATTCACGCCATTGTCAAGTATGATTTCCCAATAATGAATTACTGGTCGTTGCCTGCATGTGACCAGTCCTGTTCTGTGAAAGTGGGTCCGGTACAAACATTCTAGAGTTGTACCACCTGCGACAAAAGTACTGGTAAAAATTTGCATCTTACGAAATATAACATTTATGCGGATCTGAACATAAGCCAGTGGGTTGATCCCCGTTATTCATCATTGGTAGGGTATTTAAAGGGTTAGGTGTGACGTGTTTAAAGGTGCATGCGAATTGTGGGTCAACAGCCTGGAGGGAAGAAAGGGTCCGTACGGGTTTCTGTGGCCGGAGATAATGGCCGCTTTGTTAGAGCGTGGAGGGGATTATGTGAACCGAGCGATCTTGGCTCCAGGCCGGTTACAGAAAAATGAGAGGCTCACGAACACGTTGACGAAACGGGACAACAGGCGAGAAGTGGCAAACATAGCGAAAGATAAGGAGGTTAGTGGTTACGTGGGGGAAAATTCCAGAGCTAGCAAAGTTTTTTTTTTCAATATTTGTAATACAAAGTTGTGGCATGCAATAAAGGAAGCAAAAACCAGTGGCCATGCAGAACATTTTATATTATATATTATATTTATATATATTATCTCTTATATATTATATATTATTATATATTATTATAATATATAATATATATAATATAGTATTTCTAATTGTTTCTTGGGAAATCATACTTGACAATGGCGTGAATTCCATCTTCGCACTCATTGTCAGAGAGTCACCAGATGCACATAGTGAATCACCCCTTTTGTCCATTGTATTTTTCCGTCAACAGGCAATTGATAGCACTGTGTAGTGAAGTGCTTAAAGTTATCTAGCTTCAGCAATGGTAGGTTCACGTGAGGTGTTACAAACAGTCACAAGGGGGACCGTTCAAGTGTTCGCAGAATAATGGACGAAAAATAGCACGATTTCTATGAAGACCGGTTTTAAAGTAGAATGGGAGCGTGGAATGCCCGTTGACCCAGCAAAATCAACCCTCGGTTCACAAACAGGTAACGTTTCTGGAAAATCCGTCATTAATCGAGGTGAGAAATGAGGAAGGGGATTTGTCGGAATGAGGGCACCGTTCATAAAACGAGAGAATTCATAAATCGAGGGTTAATTGACTGTGCTCCAGAGATCCGCTTCTCAATTTGCTCTCATTTGATTTGAACAACGTAATAGACGGACTCGAACGATGGTCATTTATTCGGATACATGCCAGTAACCCAGAAGCCATGTACGTCAAAAGAATGTCCACTCCGTATTAGGATATGGGAAGCCAATTACTGCACTTTACTGCATTTCCACAGGAGAAGCATTTTAACTTTGTTTGGGTATACACTGAAGGAAGGTAAAGCGAGTGGGAACACTTTATCACGATTAAAATGGACAAAACTTTGGAGCAGAGCCTGCACGTCATCGGGTTAAAGAGTAGCCATAGTGCTGGGCGTATACATACCAGCAGAAAGATAGGAAAGGAGGGTAATATCGAAGAAAGATATTAACGCAAAATACGTATCGAAGACTCTCCTCTAGCCGAGAAAGCTGAAGCAACAATAAGTAAAACGCCAAGGAGATTGGACAAGACCAGAAACTACAACACAGGGTCATGTGTCACAGGCACGTAACAGGGGAAAATTCACATCCGAAAAACGCAAGGCGATCCTTCCGATGCTCCCTCTGCTCCGGGAGTTTCGGGCAAGGCACATGCAATGTCTCTCTGCGGTCCCCAGTCGGTCGCGTTACCCCCTCATCGGTCTCCAGACACATCCACCCTCAACATCCGCACTTCATACATAACGGAAGGACGATCCACTTGAAGCGTAATTAACAGTTGAACAACTGTAACGGGCCAGCGTATATGTTTAAAGGGACGGTCTCGTACTCCCTGCCCCTCTCATAAAGTGTACCATTCGATTGCCCTTTGTTGAAAATGGAGTACTGCTAATAGACCTCTTTCTGTTTGTAAACAAATGACGTCATAGTGTTCGACAGCGCCACCGGTTTGGTAGAGTTGAACTATGCTCGAAGCTACGGGGCGAACAAGGTCTCGCCCGTAAACCACGGTCTTGATGGGATTACGATGATCCCTGAAAAGGACACGACCTTCTGTCCTACTTTTCTTTCAATAGGAGGCAGCGAAGAAGTGGCCATTCGTGGAACTCAGCTCTTCCATTCCGGTTTCAGTCTGTCTACCAACGTCATGATGGCGTTTCTCGGGTAGAGGTTTATTTACCCGACAAAACACGCCACAGTGATTAAATAACCGAATTAAATTGATAAAGATTGCAGAGATGCCGCGATCTGTGCTGGCAACAATACGAACGGCCACGTCGCCCTGCGGGTAAGTCCGTGATAGGATACAGAAATCGTCTGCTTTTTACGCGCGCTATAGTGCATCGGCGTGAGCAAACGACTTTCCGAAGTTACTGGGCACCGCGGCAACTCTCGTACATTTTCAATTCAATTCAATTTTTTATTTTCCAAACAAGTTGGTGGGGAGGTCAGGCAAAAAGCTGCTAGTGTTTAGCTTGACGGGGCCCGACCCCCTGTGTACATTTGGCAGTGCGGCACACATCGTTCATGCAAAAAGCATAATGTCCAACATCCATCTGTTAACAATATATATCTCTATATATATATATATATATAAAGAAAGAAAATACACACATACAAGAAAATAAAAAGAGGAAATTCCACTGAAGCGATTCCAAAAAGCTGTAGCAAAACTGCCTTCAAAAGCATACAACCTCCTATACATGTGAGCCTGAATAGCCTAAACTGTATTCAATGCATAATGCTCGTAATGAACGTAACGGGAGATAATAAATGTTAATATTGTTCTGTACACAAGTATTGATATGTCGGGGAAGCTTGTATGCGACAGACTGTAAACCAAAATTAGTACGTGCTCGCGGGGTGAAATAACGTTCGCCATGGCGTAAGGTACGGTTGGTCGATATTATGGTTAAATGAGCTAGTACTAAGAAAGTGTAATTATTTTGTTTCACTTATATAATATATGTGGATAATAAGCGGTAATCACAAATGTGCATTATTTTAAGAATGTTAAACCTCCGGAAAAGAGGCCCGGTAGGATGCAAGAAAGGAACACCTGCTACGTCACTCTTTTCTGACACAAGAATAATCTTTCAAGGTTTGTTTGTGTTGTCGTGCCCCAGACTAAATGACGGTAAGTAAGATGGGGATGAATAAGAGCATTGTATGCCGTCAGTTTTGCCCTGCACGGAAGAATGTTTCTATACCGAGCTATTATACCAATGACACGCGATATTTTATTCATGACATATTTATTTATTTATTTATTTGAAATATACTGCCGGCCATCTCTTGATGGCCATGGCAGATGAGGTGAGTACACTACATACAACACATACAACGTACGGCTATACACAGTGCAAAATGTCAAGTGTTAAACATCTGAAGTAAAGAAAGAAAGAAATATAGTCTACAAGGCCTTGTAAAAACCGGGTTGGTGATGAAATTTGTGCAAGACAAGAGGGCAATTTGTTCCATTCTCGTACAGTGCGAGGAAAAAAGAAAATTTAAACACATCTTTATTGCAACGAAACTCACGGATTAATTTACTATGTTTCAGTCTTGTGGATCGGCTCGAATTGTAAGTTAAGTAATCGCAGAACTTGAGCACATTAGTACCGCTAACTATATCGTGCAAAAACTTGAGACGCCGAATTTTCCTTCGTTGAGCCAAGGTTGGCAAACCAGATTTAGCATAGAGTGAAGTCGAAGATGTGTGCTGACCATATGCATTATATATAAATCGAAGGGCTTTTTTCTGCACAGATTCTAGCATGTTAGTATGCGTCTGTACGTAGGGATCCCAAAGAATGTCCGCGTACTCTAAAATTGGCCGCACTAGCGTAGTGTAAGCCGTCAGCTTCGTTGCAGACGTACAGTGGCGCATCGTCCTCCTTAGTGACCAAAGTTTACGGGATGCTTTGGTAGCAACTTGTTCAACATGCTCGGCCCAGCTTAGGTTTGATGCTATTGATACACCAAGGTATTTTTGGTTCTCCACTTTACTCAACACAGTAGTGTTAATGCTATACGGAAAGGACAATGACGTTTTCTTCGTTGTAACACACATGAACACGCACTTTTTCACATTGAGCTCCATCTGCCACATTTCACACCACGTAACAATAGATTGCAGACAGTTGTTTAATTTGACTTGGTCGTTAGTAGTGTTTATACTAGAATACAAAATGCAATCATCAGCAAAGAAACGACACTGGATTCCTGGAATGGCGATGCAGAGGTCATTTATAAAAATTAGAAACAACAACGGTCCAAGCACGGACCCCTGTGGTACTCCGGAGAGAACTGCCAAGGAATGCGAATGGGCTCCACCAACACTCACGAACTGTTTACGATTAGTAAGATAGGAGTGAAACCATTGCAGTATACTATCATTACTTATTATGTTTTTCAATTTATAAAACAGCTTAGTGTGCGAAACTCTGTCGAATGCCTTTGATAGATCTAAAAACACAACATCCGTTTGACCACCTTTGTCTACAACAGAGGCAAAGTCATGAACTATGTGTACAAGTTGCGTAACTGTTGAGTAACCTCGCCTAAAGCCGTGCTGCTCTTTCACCAAGAAATCACTTTCTTCCAAAACGCTAATTATGTGTTTAAAGACAATATGTTCCAGAACTTTGCTACTAGTACTTAGTAGTGATACCGGCCTGTAGTTAGTAATGTTTGATTTATCACCGCTATTAAATATTGGTACCACTTTGGCTACCTTCCAGTCAGACGGGATTTCACCCGATCTTAAACTGGATTGGTAAATGATACAAAGAAACTTTGAACACCACTCTGCATACCGCTGTAAAAAAGCATTGGGTATCCCGTCTGGACCACACGCCTTCTTCGTGTCCAGCCGAAGGAGCCTATCTAAGACACCCTCTGTGAACACTTCGACATCGCTCAGACCAAAGCAGGTAGAAGAGAGAGGTGGTTCTGTACAGTCGTCGTTGGTGTACACATATGTAGGTAATATGCTTGTCCCCTGACATTGCATAAGTAAACCAGACACCAAGTGACTTTACTTCTTTGATAACGGGTATGACGGTGTTGTCAAGAATGATGGATTCAGATAAGATGACAGACTTGCGTAACGGATGGAAATCGACAGCTTTCGTTTTTATAGGGTTAATTACTAAGTAATTTTTAGTCGACCACGTACATAGAATCGACAGAAACCAGTTCATTTTCCTAATTAGGTTCGTGACACACTTCCCCTGCAAAAATAAACTCGTGTGCTTTCCTGGAAAACGTGTTCCCGTGACACTGACAGCATGTCTATACGGAAAGCCTCGAGTGACAACAGTCTGATAGGCCGGTGTAACACGTGCTCCTGGTTTTTAGACTTCTTTTTAGGTGAAGGTATCGCTGCGAAAACCGGCAGGTGATCACTGATGTCTACACTAATGACGAAAGTAGAAGTATCAAGTTCGTTTGTGATGAATAGATCAAGCAACGTTGCTGTACTATCAGTGATCCGGGTAGGAATTTGAATGATGTTACAGAAACCGTTCACATCTAGTAGGATCTGGAGGCGCGTTTGGTGACAAGATTTTTCAAGCATATCAATGTTAAAGTCGGCCATCATAACAAGTGCATAATTGTTATTGGTCACATACAAAAACATCGACAAATTGACAATGAAATGAAGTGTTGACAAGTATGGCGACGCCTCCTCCTCACCTCTGTGGTCTGTTTAGGGGGAACAGATTATATTGAGGCAGAATGTATTGATCATCGTTTCAACACCAAGTCTCCGTCAGCATGATAACATTCAGGCTATTTCTAGACTGACTGAAAAAGAAGTCTAATTCGTCTGTCTTGCTCACGACTGATCTCGCGTTTAGATGTAGGCAATTCAGATGTGGCAGTTTCAGGTTCGATAAATGTTTACAGAGGTAGGATGGGGTCACAAGACTTGTCATATTAATTACGAACTACAACACACAAAACAGGAAGAGACAAAAACATCCTAACAAATTCGTGTGAGATCAATTTCGTCTCTGATGTGAATGATGGGTGGTCCATCCTCCTTACGTGTGTAAATTCTACCCTCTCGACTCCACACGTATCTCCAGTTTTTCTCTTTTCTCTTTGCAACAGTTTGACCCAACAACTTTTTCAACGTGGAGCATAAATGGTTCGTTTATGAATATGGGCTGTCGTGCGCAGTGACCCAGATCTGCAGTTGTCAGCCGTGTTTTTCTCGCCTTGTGTAGAAAGTCATCACGTTTGTCTCTTCGCGCAAACTGGACAATCCTATTGCTCCCCTCTGCACTTTTTGCACTGGGGACACGATGACAGGCTACTATGTCCTCGCGTGACACCGGCTGCGAAACTTTATCTCCAATTTAGATTATAATATCAATTGGATTTTCATTTGCTATCACGGGAATGCCTTTTATTTCAACGTTTGAACGTCGATTATACTGCTCAAGGTCAGTGATTCTCTTAGCATTTTCCTTGAGCTGCTGCCTGAGTATGTCACAGGTATCACTCAATGACTTGTTCTGGGTTTTAAGTTCGGCTTTTTCTATTACAATTTTGCCCAGTTTCTGAACAACCTCCTCAAAGCTTTTGTTGAAGAACGTCAGAGATGCGTGGAATTCAGCTACTTCCTTTCGAATATCTTTCTGAATGGAGTCCTGGAAAATTTTCCGTTCAGATCGTAATTCCCTCTTAATCTCTTCGCTAAATTTCGACAGTTCTCTTGTCATTGTACAAGCACTACAACAATGAACAGTACTCATAAGCAGCAGCAGACAAAAAAAAAGAAAAGAAAAGAAACCAAGACAGGCTATACAGTCAGGATATATAGACCAACCTGAAAATGTGCAGGCTGAACGTTAGCACTTCGTGCGTCAATGACGGCTGCTGCTGCCAAAATGAGTCCGCCAGGCCCTGCTGATCGCTTTTGAAGGAATTGCAAGAAGCGTAGATGGCAAATCAGACGGTTCCAGGAAAGAAAATCCGGTTTCGGGGTAGATATCTTCCCACGGCGACTTCCGATGTACTCAGCTCAAGACTGAGCGATGGAGCCGGTTTCAGAACGTATCGTGAACGACGGAATGACCAGACAGATCCTGAATATGCGCAGGCTGAATGTTAGCACTTCGTGCGTCAATGACGGCTGCTGCTGCCAAAATCTTTTCTTTTTTTTCTTTTCTTTTCTTTCATAAATTTTCTTTCAGTTCTCAGGTGAAAAATGTGCATTCTAAGTAGTGGCAAGCATGGTGGTTCAGAACAACTACGTTAATCCTCAGAGACAAGTTAAAAGTCGCAGAACAACCCCATCCAGAATCACAAATCTTAAGTTGCTGGCCATCGGCGCGCGCAATCGCATTACAGCTCCGACCAAAAATATATTACGCGCGCTTCCATTACACTCCCCGTTGTACATTGATCATGCTTCGAAATGAAGTGTCGCTGACGTCGTACATGGAGAAGGAGCCCAAACATTAAGCCCAGATGAAGCCCAAACATGAGCACAGTAATCTAACACATATCAGCAATATTAACATATTCAGTGTCTTGTCTGAATCTCCATCCGCTCCTATTGCCAACGCTAAGGATGTTGTGTTCAATCTGTCTAGTTCCACTTGAGACCAAACGGAAATCAATGTATTCTCTAAAGGATTTAGCTTCGTCCCTACACCCCGCCCCCAATTGACGAGTTTGATATTCTTAACGATTTACAAAATCAAGGCAGAAGAATGCACCTACGAACATTCTTTCACGGCAACGAACAGATAGTTCGACCTCTTTTCACAAAACCTTCCATTTGGACCCCGGGCCCTTCCAAAACTAGCCATCAAATTGATAATAACATCAAAGCAGTCTTTAATTACATGAAACGCACACCAATGTCTTCAAGTAACGTAATAAATTGCAATTTGTCAAAATCAGAAACAATCGTAGGAAAAATCTTAAATCTCGGAATGATATCATTATTAGGTCCGCTGACAAAGGCGGCGGTATCGTTGTTATGAATATCTCAGACTACATTAGTGAGGCTAGCAAGCTCCTGGTTTAACCCATCGTTCTACAGACCACTTGACCATGACCCTACAGCATGGTTTTGTGAAATCAGCAACAAAGGTATTACCGAGCTCCTTGACAAAAACCTGATTCCACGCAACATTGCTGACTTCATCAAACCAAAGAACTCCACACCTGGTTCCTTCTACCTCCTCATCGAAGTACATAAAGAGAACAACCCTGGCCGACCGGTAATTTCAGGCATCAACACACCGACTGAAAACATATCCCTTCTTGTTGACGACTGCATAAGACACATTACGTTGCTTCTTCCATCATATACGTCAAGGACACCAATGATTTCCTAGTCAAAATTACCTCGTTAAATGACAAATTCATGGATTTTCATGACTCTCGTTACCATGGACGTTGCATTACTATACACCAATATACCACACGACGAAGGTTTTAGCGCCGTTGAATCTTAACTCTCTTCCTTCCTTTCTGAGATCCTCCAAACTTCCGCCATTATTCACTTTCTTCAACTCCTTCTCCAACATAATAACTTTACTTTTAATGACAACCATTTTGTCCAAGTGCAAGGTGCAGATATGGCATCACGTGTATCCCGAACTGTGCAAATATTTTTATGGGGCAATTCGAACAGAAAGCACTGGAATCTTTCCCGACGAAACCTCTAGTTTTTCTTAGATACATCAATGACATTTTTGTTATTTGGTCTTGCGATGAACATTCACTGCGCTCGTTTTTTGAACATTTTAGCTCTGTTCACGATACAATCAAATTCTCTTGTAACCATTCTAACACCTCGGTAAATTTCCTCGACGTTAACATATCTATACAATCTGAAAAACTTATTACCGACCTCTACAAGAAGCCAACCGACAAACGTCAGTACCTACACTTCCGAAGCCACCACCCAAATTTCCCCCCAAAAAAAGGAATATACCGTACGGCCAATTTACACGCCTTAAGCGCATATGCTCTAACGACGATGATTTTCTTGAACGCGCTAGAGAGATATCAGTTGACTTTCAGAAACGCAGTTATCCGCCGAAACTTATAAATAACGCGCTATTCAAATGTAGTTTTTTGCAAAGAGATAAAATGCTCTCCCATCAGCCTATTAAACAGCGCGATGATATCGCTTTCGTCACCGTCTACAACAAAACATTGAACAACGCTAGATCCATTTTTGAACGTTATCTGAACATACTGCACAGCGATGAAAAACTTTAAGATATTTTCTCAACTGCTCCAGTTGTATCATTCCGCAGATTTCGCAGTACTCGCAACATCGTCACCTCCTCCCGATCAATGCGACAGCAACCCGGTTGCTCTCTTTGCAATAAAACACGCTGTCAAACATGTCATTTCATAAAGCCATGTAGTAACGCTAATTCCTTTACATTCAAGATCCGACGCCCTTTACACTGCAATTCATTTAATTTATGCTATTTGGTTATGTGCAAAAAAATGCAACGTCCAATATATTGGTTATATTGGCGACCCCACAATTTATGACATCCCGTCGTCCGCTATACGGACACGTGCGAAGCACTCCTCACCGAAACCCTGTCCTCTGTGTTTTGGCGCCAGAATCTGGTGACTGTTTCCAGACCACATGTGTGGGAGGAACGACGGCAAATCCTCAAAGTGGCCAGTCGTTTTCTACGAAAGCGCAGGAAGAAGTAAAACCGCAAAATAACGAGCCCTTCTGTCGCACAGCAAGTTTACACTTTACACAAGGCCCTGACCACCACTGACCGGCGAACCAGAACGAGTCTCCTTATACCGTCATCGGTGACGTGGCATCCTACCTCGATCCACATCCTCGTTATAGCTGGAGTGGCGAGTTAAGGGTGAACGCGCGAAGCTACGTTTATATGAGTTTTTTTTTTCTGGGAAACAAATTGCACACATGAAAAGCTTTCGCGCTATTCGGTATAATGACACGCACACTTTCATCAGATGTCTAAATCTGAATGTTTTTTAAATAACTTAACCCTTAACCTAACCCTTTAAATACCCTGCCCTATGATGAGGACGGCGCTCAGAAGAAGAACGGTCTGTGTTCGAAATATCGGCGGCTTCTGTCCTGAGGCAACTCCCTTCCCATGTACAGTACCTGTTCTTCCTCGGTAAGAAATGCAATTGCTTTTCTTTGTGAACTGTTCTGTCCTGGCGGTCTCAGGCACGTTGCGAGCTTTTATGATTCGCCCTGTCTATTTTGTATATTTTGTACACTTTCATTGCAACGCCGTGCATATTCTCCATTGTGGAAAATTTGTGCTTTAAAACGCCATACTCACTGTCCGGTGTGGGGAAACTGGCAACAAACGAAGAATCATAAATCGTTGCCAGGCCGTGAGACAATTGAGTATGAATATGAGGGACGCCGCAGGGTTGCTTAGGCCTGTATCTCTGTACACGCTTCGAGCAATACAGGCTGGCCAGTGCATGGCAAGTCATTGGCCAGGTAACAGATCCGTATCAAGAAACAAACTTGTTGGCCGATGATGTACCAGGTCGCCCGACAACATTCAATGTACACAATGCATGCAACACATGGGCGTGGCTTACAGAGTCATAAGCATTCTTGATGTCTAAAATGACAGCGGCAGGTAAACGGTCAATCCACACTCGTGCTCAATGCTCGATACCAGGTCAAGAACGCAGTCCATCGTGCATCGGGATTTCCTAAAACCGGCCATCGCCTGAGGCAGAAGTGCGTTTGCCTCTAGATTAAATTTGAAATTTCTGAAAGCAGACGCGGATTTGAAAAACTTAGGAGAGCCGAATCGGATCGTCGGAATTGAATTCCAGAGGAACAAGAAAGAAAGGATCATTAGTATCAGCTAGAAGCGATACATCAATGAAGTATTACATCAATGCCACATGGATGGTAAGCCCGTGAAGACGCCGCTGCTTAGAATGTTTCTCGGAGAGCTGGGTCTACGTCACCTCCGCGGTGTAGCCACAGAGCTACGTTGTGATAACCAGTCTGCGGCACGACTCTCCGAAAACCCAAGTCAACATCAGAGGTCGAAGCACATAAGCCTTAAGAATAATTATTTGCAAGACGCGAGATAGAAGGAACTTTTCACGCCTCGTTCGTGCCAACTACATAAATGGTAGCGAACTCGTTGACGAAGTCTGTTTCTCATGTGAAGACCTCTTTTTTTTTGTGCAGGGAATTTTTGACTTTCGATTATTCGTAACTTGTGCACGAGTGGGAGTATGTTGATGGCGCGCTCTAGCACCGGTTCAAATGTTCGTTACCGTCGTTTTGATTTGGGTGAACAAAAAAGACGTTGGTAATAAATGCATGCGCCAGCGTGGCACGAGGGTACTTGCAGCAAGCACTTCCGAACATGCGTTTTATTTGTCATCAATTCCGTAGCAATAAGTCTCGTCGGTTGGAACCTGACAACAAAAATTCCTAACGGGTCGCCCATGTAGAAACCAATCTCCCTTCCTCGACGACATATTTATGATATGAACACGTTCGGTTTAGACATTATAATATTCAGTCACGATCTCAATAACGTGGATTCTACCATAAAATTCACCCATTCGTATGGGGCTGAAACCGTCAATTTCTTCGGAGTAGAGGTAAATATTTGTGACGGTAGCTTTTGTACTAACTTCCATGGTAAGCTAACTTATTCGCAACAATGCCTGTCTTTCAATAGTTGTCCAATGATGAGCACAGCGAACAGTCCACAAATATCTAAAGAGCCGCCACCCGTAAAAAAATCCCCACTCATTAATATAAGATTTGGCAGTATTATCCCTATGCTCACTAATACACTGAACCGCCATTACAGAATTATTCTCCAACCAGGTAGAACCAAAGAAGTCATACCGGAACACTCCCGACGGGTAACTTAGAGGCGTGCTCGGAATTTCTACGACGGCTTAATGCATTCAAAGATCAGCAAATCGGTTACCACTACAATAGGTTGTCACTCACGCAATGACAGAGCTTGTCAAGTATGCAAATTAATGCAGAGTACGCGCATACTACAAAGCGCAAAGAATAGTGGGAATGAATGCTGGCTTATGTTCAGATCCGCATAAATGTTATATTTCGTAAGATTCAAATTTTGACCAGTACTTTTGTCGTGGCTGGTACAGCTCTAGAATGTTTGTACCAGACCCACTTTCACAGAACAGTACTGACCACATGCAGGCAACGATCAGTAATTATTTCTTGGGAAATCATACTTGACAATGGCGCGAATTCCATCTTCGCACTCATTATCAGAGAGTCACCAGATGCACAGAGTGAATCACCCCTTTTGTCCATTGTATTTTTCCGTCAAAAGGCAATTGATACCACTAACACTCTGTAGTCAAGTGCTTAAAGTCATCTGGCTTTCAGCAACGGTGGGTTCACGTGAGGTGTTGCAAACAGTCACAAGGGGGACCGTTCACGTGTTCGCAGAATAATGGACGAAAAATAGCACGATTTCTATGAAGACCGGTTTCAAAGTAGAATGGGAGCGTGGAGTGCCCGTTGACCCAGCAAAATCAACCCTCGGTTCACGAACAGGTAACGTTTCTGGAAAATCCGTCATTAATCGAGGTGTGAACTGAGGAAGGGGATTTGTCGGAATGAGGGCACCGTTCATAAAACGAGTGAATTCATAAATCGAGGTTTAATTGACTGTGCTCCAGAGATCCGCTTCTCAATTTGCTCTCATTCGATTTGAATAACGTAATGAGACGGACTCGAACGATGGTCATTTGTTCCGTTACATGCCAGTAACCCAGAAGCCACGTACGTCAAAAGAATGTCCACTCCGTATTAGGATATGGGAAGCCAATTAACTGCACTTTACCGCAGTTCCACAGGAGAAGCATTTTAACTTTGTTTGGGTATACACTGAAGGAAGGTAAAGCGAGTGGGAACACTTTATCACAATCAAAATTAACAAAACTTTGGAGCAGAGCCTGCACGTCATCGGGTTAAAGAGTAGCCCTAGTGCTGGGCATATACATACCAGCAGAAAGGGAGGAAAGGAGGGTAATATCGAAGAAAGATATTAACGCAAAATACGTATCGAAGACACTCCTCTAGCTGAGAGAGCTGAAACAACAATAAGTAAAACGCCAAGGAGACTGGACAAGACCAGAAACTACAACACAGGGTCATGTGTCACAGGCACGTAACAGGGGAAAATTCACAGCCGAAAAACGCGAGGTGATCCTTCCGATGCTCCCTCTGCTCCGGGAGTTTCGGGCAAGGCACAAATGTCGCTGTGCGGTCCCCAGCCGGTCGCCATACCCCCTCCTCGGTCTCCAGGCACATCCACCCTCAGCATCCACACTTCATGGGTAACGGGAGGACGACTTACTTCAACCATAATAAAAAAAAAATGAACAAGTGAACAGGCCAGCGTATATGTCTAACCCTGTGGCTGCTTAATCACTTCCATCGTTCGCGAGCCAACGAGGGGCGGAGCTCTCGTTAACACGAACACGTGGCGCGTTTCACATGATGCGCTTTTTTCGTTAACGGACAAAGGCGTAATCTCTTGCTCGCGTAACGACCGACGGTGTCGTCTGCCTAACGAATGTGTTCGCGTGCTCACAGGCTTCATCGCCTACATGGCTCATGATCTAACGAGGCGCGAGGCACTCGGGAGCTCGAGCACGTGGTGTATGACGCGCTCTTTTCGTTAAAGTGACAGGGGCGTAAACTCTCGGTCCAGTTACGATCAAATTAGATCGTTTGCCTAACGAGTGGGTCTACCCACTCGATAGAATGTGAAACATCTTGATTTGGAGATTTGCAGAAATGGAAATTCTGCAGAAACGAACATGTATTGCTTCACGACTGTGTACAAAATGGCATGCTCCCCCTTTCATCGAATTTACACCAGTGGTTACATGAGGGCTGTGAGATATTCTCGAGAAGATGCAGATGAAGACGAGAAAGAAGACGAAGAAGTGACAACGACAAGCCATAGACAAACCATAGACAAACCATGCGAGCTATCCAAACAAAATTAAACAACCTCATTGGTCGACAAGATTGCAGCCTCGTTGGCAGCTGTAGTTCGTTCAGGGCGGTGACATCACAACACGTAACGGCTCGTTACGAGCACGACAGCCTCAACGAAGAAGCTAAACGAGGAGTAGAGATTGTGCCACAGCAGGGCGCCGATAAGTTTCTTCGTTTCGTTATTCGTAACGACACGCTGACGTTGAAGCTGCACAAGAAAGATGGCGGAGTGATTCTTCGCTTGGGCGATCACACAACCAGCTAACTGTGCCCCATGGACGTGATGGCGTCAGGATGCCTTTGAACTGGACGAGACAGATTCTATAAAGTTCTTCCGTCCGCCCAGAAACGCTCTCCGCACCGTTTGTGAGGACTTGTGACCGTGTACTTCACTCCGTCTTGATAGCTACCGGTGTTGTGATGAACAACAAAGGCGAAATGGATGGATATAGTAGTGTTCGAATTGTTCTCTATAGTACATTGCGGACATAGTGTTAATGTAGCAATGAAAGGAAGAGCAAAGGACTCCGTGGATTTTCTGAGGTCGATTGTCTTGAATAGTTCCATAACATTCTCTTGCTTCGCGCTGCGAACATGGAATTAAAACAGTTCACTGACGTTCTGTTCAAGCTCACTAAAAAACTGTTGCACTGCGAATTTATTTTATTTTAGGCGTCAGGATGTCTTTCAACTGGACCAGATAGATTTTGTGAAGTTGTTCCGTCCGGGAAGAAATGCTGTTCGCACTGCTCATGAAGCCTGACTGTAAGACTGCGCATTGTACTTTCATGCTTGAAGGAAAAAGTTACATTAAGTTAAAGGGGCCGTAAACAGGCCACCAAACATTTCTCAAATAATGATAGCCCATGAAAGAACGCAGCTCATAATACCCAAACATACATTTCGTTCGGCTCGTGCCAGCTCATTGACCCATATAACTGCTTTCAAAGATGAGTAACCAGCGAGCCTCTCTCCACAACGCATACGTCACATGGCTACATAGCCTTTTGGCGTCCAATCGGGCGGCCCAGCTGCGCACATGACGTTTCAAATTACCAGCCAATAAACATACTTCGTTATTAGCTGTGAGTCGGAGCGCTCAGTTTGTTTGTGTGAAACGACGGTTTGCGCTCAGTGGTTCCGAAATTCAACGTCATGACATCTTCATCTCCGGCTGGCGCAAACGTCAACAGCTGGGCTGCTATCACATGACGCGATTCGAACCCGGGTTCCTCCCAGTCACGACGTGACATGGCCAGCACGCTATCCACTGTACCACGTGAGCTGGTGACGCGATGCCGCGTGGATCAAACCAAAGTACGGCAGCCCAGTTGTCGGAACCATTCGAAGATGACGAAGATGTTCCATCGCGCACCTAGGGTGAGCTAGAACCATAGCGCACCTACCTAAGATTCCGGAACTGTATAGTCCCGGATATTCATTCGCGCAGATGATGTGCTGCGTGCTACTGCCCAGAAAACGTAGTGCGCGTATGATACCTAAATTAAACGCATTTCTTTATCAGTTTGGGGCTGTAATTGTTTAGATTTTGAATAGAAGAGGATTCACGTTCATCTAGTCCAATTCCGCATTTGAAATAAAATCATACGTGGAACACTCAATCGTAATTGGTGGGGAAAGCGCTACGTCAAAATGACGTAAAATTTGAGCGCGGGGCGGAGCTAAAATGCGAAAGGGTGCAGTGAATATTTCATCCGTATGCAAGCGCCTTTTGTTTTTGAGCGTTAGTAATTGCAAGGAGTTTTCACTGACTAAGTTTCAATAATATAACACAAAGAACCGTGCACCTTTTGTACCTGTTTACGGCCCCTTTAATGAAATAAGTGTACACGTTGAGCAGAACGGGCAGCCTCCTCCTCTTTCTTCTTTTGATACTTCTGATACCACTGCGTTTTTCCATTCTGGTCTCTGACTCCCACGTGAACAAGAACTCAGCACACACTAGTTCTCGTATCATACTTACGACCATTCTCTCCCGACACCATCGTCAGGGTAGGAAAATGATTTACAATTTTTTGCGTATAGCTCGACGATTATCCTTACAGTGATGTACATGTTTGTTAATTATTTTCACACAAATAGCGAGCCATATATTCAGACGGGAAGAAAAAGAAGATGACGAACGAGCCTGGGAACGAACGTTGGAACCACTGATCTCGATTGTAAAAGGCTGGATCGCGGATGGGGAGCGCGAGCGTGAAGAAACCGGCCGCCATCTTACGGTGCTCACAACAGTCGCCGCAGCGATCATGGCAACTTCTTGCAATTGCGGTCGTACCAACCGTACTGGCAAGGTTACAGGGCCTAAATTTATACAGGTGAGTCACTCTTTATCGTGGAATAAATAGGCGTTCATTCTGTATATTTAGTTGACCATTATGAAGTGTTTTTTTGTCCAAAACGAGCATTGGTTGCAGGTTGCTTGATCGCTCTTCCGACGTTCAATCGAGCACACTTGCATTTTACCCGGCGGCAAATACAGTTTGAGTGCATAATATGCTTGAAAGAACACGTTACACTACACAGGTAGTGTTGTCATCAATATATGTGCGAGCACTCGAGCGCTTTTTTGCATGCATTGCTAGCATGGTACACGGTGTTCTCTGCGGAAGCAAGTGCCACATTCATTTCTTTGAATTACCTTCGCGCACAAGTTCGGTATTACGTCATAATGAGACCACGATTGTCACCTTTTTTCATGTATTGGTATTGTCCTGTGCCTTGGTTTGATTTGTGACAAAGAAACTACGTAACGGTGGTGTGGCGCGACTTCAATAACGCCTTTGTGTCTGAGCTGTATCGTCAGCTTGTTACGATAGTAATAATTTGTAGCGTGTCGTGCTATTTGTAGCAGTTTTTAAGGCAAAAGTGGTCTCTCAATACAGGTTTCGTCATGAGGGCTACCCAGTGAATAATCTGTGCAGTGTGATACGGCTGGGTGTACAGGTAAGCATCACGTTCCTCATCCACTGGTTTCTACTTTACAGGAAGGAACAACCTCAGTGCACGCACTGTGGTTAGCCTCTCTCAGTTTTGCATATTTTCTTACATGTTCACATCAGAAACACACCTTACACTTTAGGCTCCTTCACCCAGCAATATAATAATTAGATATTATAATTCTTTTTAGAAGAGTTCGCCATATTCTTTTTAGAATAGTTTTTCATCTTTTTAATTTTTAGAAGATACAGGGATTGTAAACCATGTTTTAAACTGATGTTTTAACATTTGTCCAATGCATTTATTAAACAACATATTCATTTTTAACTGGTTGCGCCCAAACCAATGTTCTGATGTATTATTTCCTTTGTTGTCGATGCACCATAAAAATTGGAATAATCATCATCAATGCAGGTTACTTCACAGCTGCCTCGACATACTCAAGAAATGGGTGCAGAACCTGCGTAATGCCCACAAACTTTGATTACCACAGCACCTCCAGAAAGTATGTGTCACATGGGATTTTTAAATGTATTCACAGTATATAATACCTTGTATTAACTGTTGTAGATCTAAGCCGTCTCTACAGTACACTCTCAGAAATTAAAACCGTGAGAACCGTGATAATTGTTTCAGTTAATAGGCGTGCACATATATGCTATAAGAAGAAAATTATTTCTTGAGAATGCACTTCTCTGGCTACCGGTGTTGTTTACATCTACTGTTGATCACATTCATTTATCACGTATTATATTCTTATATGTACTATTATATTAACACATATTTGATCACATTAAATTCAAAATTCATCTCATATATAAGAAAATACCAGGAGGGAAGTTGCTATTCATTGCTCATTCTAACCTAAAATTGAGTGCTACAAATTTAGAGACAGTACCTGTCCATTGTCATTCCTAAAATATATATTGTCATTGTAGCAAGGTCATAAAACAATAAATGTAGTCTTTTGTGACCTCCCTGCACGTTCATTGTATCCTGAAACGCATAAGTGCAAGAAATAACTTTAATAAACTTGATGTTGTATAAACTTGATATAAAATGTTGAATAATATAATGTATGATATAAAATGTTGAATAAACTTGAACTTGTATATTCTCTTTACTCACCATCAGTGACCTTCTTTACAAAAGCATATCGTGTTAGATTTTTTTTGTTTACGTTTCACAGACGGGGTACACGAGGGCCAAAATGACAAAATCACAACTGTTTCAAGCTCCAAATCGTCCTGCTGCTATTATCCTGTTGCAGACCATACGTGTGTAGTGCAAGAAGGCCTTTGCACATCAAAATGTAAGATGGGAGTCACAGTTAATGCAAAGTGGTTCCTATGAGAGACTTCGATGCTGAACAAAATTGTGCAAACTGCGGAAGGTGCCATAGAAGATATTCAGAAAGCGTGTCTGGTCTCACAACGGTGCTACAACGCTCTCTTTTAGATGACGATGAACTCATTGGAGTTTCAGATGTGCAGCTGCATTTTTTTCGAACGTGCTCCACATAACAAGCATGACAAAGTCAGCACTGGATAGCAGGCCCCCATTCCTAAGCAGCTTTGCTCACGCTGCAGTTGTATTCAGCAAAAGCATGTGAGTACTCGAGAAGAACATTCAGTTTGGCACAACCGCGCCTGCAAATAATCAGAACAAATGAAGGAAGGAAGAAACAAACAAACATAGAAGGGCTGTACTTCAAAAATAGGTAAATCTTGCGTCTCAAGGAGGTGTTACCACTTTTAAGTAACTTAATTGATTAAGCTTACATCACTACCTGATTAACTGTCCTAACGAGCGTGTTCTAATTGCGTGAAGCAATTAGATCACGCTCACAACGTATTTGGGCTGCTTCGGTGTGTCCATATTTGCGAGGCAAAGCACCGCAGTCGTTCACTAAAAGACACTTTCTGCGGCGGTGCTTGAAATAAATCGTACGAAACCGATACACGGCTAAAACAACGGCTGTGATTCTACAGAACGATCTCTTTCTGCCATGCGAGTATATCCTTTCCCGGACCGTTCTTTATGGGACAATTTTTGTCCAGAACGCAGCACGGGATATTACATACATGGTGGTTGTTAACCTCACATCGTTTCTTGTTGAAATATTGACTGGGAAACGTACTGTAGTACAATCCCTAGCGCTGCACTGCTGTGACGGTCTAGTTTCGGAATGCAAAACATAACGTAATTAAGAATCGAACGGCAGGACACCTGTGAAACATTGTTAGGATACATCAGTATACTGGCACCTTACAAAATTGTCTGATGACAAGCAACGATCAACGCCTGCAGCGCTGTAAATACTCACAATCTCCGTTGCCTCCCATTGTTTTCTATGGGCGCACACTGCACTTTAGGGCCTCCCAACATGGCGGCCCGAAGGCACGCCTCTCCCCCACCAGCCCCTCTCCCATGCGCGATCCAGCCTTTATACATAGAGATCAGTGGTTGGAACGCAATGAGCATGTATGAGAGCACGAGAATGCGAGCTATCGGAACAAATGGAACAGTCCTATTGGTCAGAGAAGACGCAGCCTCGCTGCCAGCCTGCTCTTCGCTCAGGGCGGTGACATCACAACACGTGAGCGCTCGCAACGTGCAAAATAACCACAAAGAAGAAGCTTCACGAGGAGCACAGATTGTGACCACGCAAAGCATCGATAAAGTTGCTCGTTTCGTTAGCCTGAACGACTCGTTCAGCTGTATTGTGCCGTTAAGTTGAACGTGTGAAGCGATATATTTTTTTTTCGTTTTATGCCATCTGTATATCCGGAATCAATGAGTACAATTGATAGTTGCGTCTTAAAGTCATGTCCCGATGCATTAAGGTGTATCGATACAGGGGTGGGCAGGTTATTGGGAATTTATGGCCGTAAAATCTTTCTCGCATGGAGTTTGATGTTTCACCAATATACAGGATGTTGCTGTTTTTCTTTTTTTTTTGCACATATTCAAATAGCATAAATTAAACGAATTGCAACGTAAAGAGTGTCGTATCCTATACGTAAAGGAATTAGCGATACTAGAATAGACTGAGGGAATGTAAAACAAGGCTTTCGAGCAGAGCCTGCACTTCATGAGGTTAAAGAGTAGCCTTACAACAGGACGTATATATACCAGTAGAAAGTGAGGGAGAAAGCGAAAGAGAAAGCGAAAAAGCATAATGTCCAACATCCATCTGTTAACAATGTATATATATATATATATATATACAAGAAAATAAAAAGAGGAAATTCCACTCAAGCGATTCTAAAAAAGCGATTCCAGCTGTAGCAAAACTCCCTTCAAAAGCATACAACCTCCTATACATGTGAGCCTGAATATTCGAAACTGTATTCAATGTATAATGCTCGTAATGAACGTAACGGGAGAGAATCAATGTTAATATTGTTCTGTACACAAGAATTTATATGTCGGGGAAGCTTGTATGCGACAGACTGTAAACCAAAATTAGTACGTGCTCGCGGGGTGAAATAACGTTCGCCATGGCGTAAGGTACGGTTGGTCGATCTTATGGTTAAATGAGCTAGTCCTAAGAAAGTGTAATTATTTTGTTTCACTGATATAATATATGTGGATAATAAGCGGTAATCATAAATGTGCATTATTTTAAGAATGTTAAACCTCCGGAAAAGGATGCAAGAAAGGAACACTTGCTACGTCACTCTTTTCTGACACAAGTACAATCTTTCAAGGTTTGTTTGTGTTGTCGTGCCCCAGACTAAATGACAGTAAGTAGATGGAGATGAATAAGAGCATTGTATGCCATCAGTTTTGCCCTGCACGGAAGAATGTTTCTATACCGAGCTATTATACCAATGACACGCGATATTTTATTCATGACATGTGTAGGTAATATGCTTGTCCCATGACATTGCATAAGTAAACCAGACACCAAGTGACTTTACTTCTTTGATAACGGGTATGACGGTGTTGTCAAGAATGATGGATTCAGATAAGATGACAGACTTGCGTAACGGATGGAAAACGACAGCTTTTGTTTTGATAGGGTTAATTACTAAGTAATTTTTAGTCGACCACGTACATAGAATCGACAGAAACCAGTTCTTTCTCCTAATTAGGTTCGTGACACACTTCCCCTGCAAAAATAAACTCGTGTGCTTTCCTGGAAAACGTGTTCCCGTGACACTGACACCATGTCTATACGGAAAGCCTCGAGTAACAACAGTCTGATAGGCCGGTGTAACATGTGCTCCTTGATTCCTGGTTTTCAGACTTCTTTTTAGGTGAAGGTATCGCTGCGAAAACCGGCAGGTGATAACTGATGTCTACACTAATGACGAAAGTAGAAGTATCAAGTTCGTTTGTGATGAATAGATCAAGCAACGTTGCTGTACTATCAGTGATCCGGGTAGGAATTTGAATGATGTTACTGAAACCGTTCACATCTAGTAGGATCTGGAGGCGCGTTTGGTGACAAGATTTTCCAAGCATATCAATGTTGAAGTCGCCCCCCATAACAAGTGCATAATTGTTATTGGTCACATACAAAAACACTTGCTCAAGAAAAACAAACAAGGCCTCAGTATTGCCAGTAGGTGGCCTGTATACAACAGAAAACACGTGTTTGTCAGTTGGAATTGTCACTATCTCAAAATCAGCAACACAAAGGGTGAATTCATCGACAAATTGACAATGAAATGAAGTGTTGACAAGTATGGCGACGCCTCCTCCTCGCCTCTGTGGTCTGTTTAGGGGGAACAGATTATATTCAGGCAGAATGTATTGATCCTCGTTTGAAAACCAAGTCTCCGTCAGCATGATGACATTCAGGCTATTTCTAAACTGGCTGAAAAAGAAGTCTAATTCGTCTGTCTTGCTCACGACTGATCTCGCGTTTAGATGTAGGCAATTCAGATGTGGCAGTTTCAGGTTCGATAAATGTTTACAGAGGTAGGATGGGGTCACAAGACTTGTCATATTAATTATGAACTAGAACACACAAAATAGGAAGAGACAAAAACATCCTAGCAAATTCGTGTGAGGTCAGTTTCGTCTCTGATGTGAATCAGGGGTGATCCATCCTCCTTACGTGCGTAAATTCTACCCTCTCGACTCCACACTTTTCTCCAGTTTTTCACTTTTTTCTTTGCAACAGTTTGACCCAACAACTTTTTCAACGTGGAGCATAAATGTTTGTTTATGAATATGGGCTGTCGTGCGCAGTGACCCAGATCTGCGGTTGTCAGCCCTGTTTTTCTCGTCTAGTGTAAAAAGTCATCACGTTTGTCTCTTCGTGCAAAGTGGACAATGATATTGCTCCCCTCTGCACTTTTTGCACTGGGGACACGATGGCAGGCTACTATGTCCTCGCGTGACACCGGCCGCAAAACTCCAATCGAAATCTCCAATGGATATTATAATATCAATTGGATTTTCATTTGCTGTCACGGGAATGCCTTTTATTTCAACGTTTGAACGTCGACTATACTGCTCAAGGTCAGTGATTCTCTTAGCATTTTCCTTTAGCTGCTGCCTGAGTATGTCACAGGTATCACTCGAGGACTTGTTGTGGGTTTTAAGTTCGGCGTTTT
Source organism: Ornithodoros turicata (assembly GCF_037126465.1). Classification (NCBI taxonomy): domain Eukaryota; kingdom Metazoa; phylum Arthropoda; class Arachnida; order Ixodida; family Argasidae; genus Ornithodoros; species Ornithodoros turicata. The sequence continues at coordinate 15,370,028 of NC_088207.1, forward strand.
TATATGCCACGTCCAGTATATTGGTGAAACATCAAGGTCCATGCGAGAAAGATTTTATGTCCAAAAATCTGACATAATTAATAATCGCCCCACCTCTGTCTCTGTACACTTTAGTGCATCAGGACATGACATTAATACTCATCTATCAATTGTACTCCTTGAATCCGGACATACAAATCACATAAAACGAAAAAATCGCGAATCCTACCTGATCTCTAAATTTTCCTCCCTTCAGCCACATGGGTTAAACATATACTCTGGCCCGTTACAGTTGTTAAACTTTTAATTACGCTTCAAGTGGGTCGTCCTCCCGTTATCCAGGAAGTGTGGATGTTGGGGGTGGATGTGTTCCGAGGCCGGGGGGTGGGGTGGCAGCGCGGCCGGCTGGGGACCGCAGAGCGACCTTGAGCCTTCTCCGAAATTCCCTGTTTTACGGAGCATCAGAAGGGTCGGCTGCGTTTTTCGGCTGTCTGCGCTGTGAACTTTCCCCTGTTATGTGTCTGTGACACAAGACCCTGGGCTGTAGTTTTTGGTCTTGTCCAGTGTGCTTCACTTTTTACCTCTTTACTTATTTTACTTATGGTTTTTTCAACTCCGTAAGCTGGATAAGTGTCTTCGATTGTGTTTTTGCTTTTCTATTTTTCTTTCCCCCTCCCTTGCTACTGGTATATATGCGTCCTGTTGTACGTCTACTCTTTAACCTCATGAAGTCCAGGCTCGTCCATCTTAATTGTAATAAAGTGTTCCTACCCGTTTTACCTTCCCTCAGTCTAATCATGCACAGTTAATTGTACTCTGGCGTTGCTTTTTACTTTGTATTGTATTGTTATACTAGAGTAGGCATAGATGTACAGGGGTTTATGAAATGACATGTGTGACGGCGTGTTTTATTGGAAAGTGAGCAGCCGGGTTCCTGCTGAACCCTCTTGTTCCCATTGTTCCCATATGAGAACAAAAACCTTCCCCTTATTAAACCGTTTAATTGAGCACTGACAGCATGAGAGCAAAATCAGTTTCAATCCCACCCCAAGGTACTGCTGATAGCGGCCATCGCCAAAAATCGAGTTTAGGTGATTCATGGTTTGAGCTGACACGGGGTTCTTGCGCTGCATTTCCGAAAGTTGCCTGTTCCAGAAGATCCCAGCGCACGTGTGGAGGTCAGTCGCCTGCTTGTTTCCTGTGTGCAATTCAATGTTCGTTTAGGAAAGGCAAATCAACCTTTTTTATGTGGTTACGGAAGCTTTTGTGTTCCATTATTCTGACGTAAATCAAATATTCCTTTATGTGTTCCCGTTTGCGAAACATTTGGTCCATGTACATACTGGCTGCGCCAAACCCCTTGAATGGCCAGTGCTTCTAATTTGCCCTTTAAATACCCTGCCCTATGATGAGGACGGCGCACAGAAGAAGAACACTCTCTGTTCGAAATATCGGCGGCTTCTGTCCTGAGGAAACTCCCTTCCTATGTACAGTACCTGTTCTTCCTCGGTAAGAAATGCAATTGCTTTTCCTTGTGAGCTGTTCTGTCCTGGCGGTCTCAGGCACGTTGCGAGCTTTTATGATTCACCCTGTCTATTTTGTATATTTTTTGCACTTTCAACGCCGTGCATATTCTCCATTCTGGAAACTTTGTGCTTTAAAACGCCATACTCACTGTCCATTGTGGGGAAACGGGCAACAAACGAAGAATCATACATCGTTGCCAGGCCGTGAGACAATTGAGTATGAATATGAGGGACGCCGCAGGGTTGCTTAGGCCTGTATCTTTGTAGACGCTTGGAGCAATACGGGCTGGCCAGTGCTTGGCAAGTCATTGGCCAGGGTACAGATCCGCATCAAGAAACAAACCTGTTGGCCGATGATGTACCAGGTCGCCCGACAACATTCAATGTACACAATGCATGCAACACCTGGGCGTGGCTTACAGAGTCATAAGCATTCTTGATGTCTAAAAGGACAGCGGCAGTTAGCCGGCCACATCCACACTCGTGCTCAATGCTTGATACCAGGTCAAGAACTCAGTCCATAGTGCATCGGGATTTCCTAAAACCGGCCATCGCCTGAGGCAGAAGTGCGTTTGCCTCTACATTAAATTTGAAATTTCTGAAAGCAGACGCGGATTTCAAAAACTTAGGAGAGCCGAATCGGATCGTCGGAATTTAATTCCAGAGGAACAAGAAAGAAAGGAGCATTAGTATCAGCCAGGAGCGATACAACAATCAAGTATTACATCAATGCCACATGGATGGTAAGCCCGTGAAGACGCCGCTGGAAATCCAACACCAGGACATGGAGAACAGTGCCGCACTGCAGGAGAAACCGAACGTTCCCTATCAAAGCTTGATTCGCAGCCTTGTGCAAGGAACAACGCCAGACATTGCGTATGCAGTAGGCAACCTCAGCCAGTTTAATTCATGTTTCTCCATCCACCACTGGAAAATGGCAAAGAGGCTGTTGAGAAATCTTAAAGGAACGAAGGACGCATGTCTGACGTACAAGGCAAACAGAAGTCAGATTATTGGCTACTCGGATGCAAGTTGGAACACAGATATGAAGAATGGGAAATCACGCTGTGGATACGTTTTCGTGATGTCGGGAGCTGCGATCTCCTGGAAATCAACGAAGCAAGACATCATAGCACTATCGTCATGCGAGTCACAGTACGTGGCTCTTTGTGAAAAACGGAAAATGGCTTAGAATGTTTCTTGGAGAGCTGGGTCTACGTCACCTCCGCGGTGTAGCCACAGAGCTACGCTGTGATAACCAGTCTGCGATACGACTCTCCGAAAACCCAAGTCAACATCAGAGGTCGAAGCACATAAGCCTTAAGAATAATTATTTGCAAGACACGCGATGGAAGAAGGAACTTTTCACGTCTCGTTCGTGCCAACTACATAAATGGTAGCGGACTCGTTGACGAAGTCTGTTTCTCGTGTGAAGAACTGTTTTTGTGTGGGGAATTTTTGACTTTCGATTGTTCGTAACTTGTGCACGAGCGCGAGTGGGATTATTTCTTGGGATTATATTATTTCTAATTATTTCTTGGGAAATCATACTTGACAATGGCGTGAATTCCATCTTCGCACTCATTATCAGAGAGTCACCAGATGCACATAGTGAATCACCCCTTTTGTCCATTGTATTTTTCCGTCAACAGGCAATTGATAGCACTGAGTAGTGAAGTGCTTAAAGTTATCTAGCTTCAATGGTAGGTTCACGTGAGGTGTTACAAACAGTCACAAGGGAGACCGTTCACATGTTCGCAGAATAATCGATGAAAAATAGCACGATTTCTATGAAGACCGGTTTCAAAGTAGAATGGGAGCGTGGAATGCCCGTTGACTCAGCAAAATCAACCCTCGGTTCACAAACAGGTAACGTTTCTGGAAAATCCGTCATTAATCGAGGTGTGAAATGAGGAAGAAGATTTGTCGGAATGGGGGCACCGTTCATAAAACGAGAGAATTCATAAATCGAGGGTTAATTGACTGTGCTCCAGAGATCCGCTTCTCAATTTGCTCTCATTTGATTTTAACAACGTAATGAGACGGACTCGAACGATGGTCATTTATTCTGTTACATGCCAGTAACCGAGAAGCCATGTACGTCAAAAGAATGTCCACTCCGTATTAGGATATGGGAAGCCAATTACTGCACTTTACTGCAGTTCCACAGGAGAAGCATTTTAACTTTGTTTGGGTATACACTGAAGGAAGGTAAAGCGAGTGGGAACACTTTATCACAATTAAAATGGACAAAACTTTGGAGCAGAGCCTGCACTTCATTGGGTTAAAGATTAGCCATAGTGCTGGCCGTATACATACCAGCAGAAAGGGAGGAAAGGAGGGTAATATCGAAGAAAGATATTAACGCAAAATACGTATCGACTCTCCTCTCGCCGAGAAAGCTGAAACAACAATAAGTAAAACGCCAAGGACACTGGATAAGACCAGAAACTACAACACAGGGTCATGCGTCACAGGCACGTAACAGGGGAAAATTCACAGCCGAAAACGCAAGGTGGTACTTCCGATGCTCCCTCTGCGCCGAGAGTTTCGGGCAAGGCACAAATGTCGCTCTGCGGTCTCCAGCCGGTTGCGTTACACCCTCCTCGGTCTCCAGGCACATCCACCCCCATCATCCACACTTCATAGATAACGGGAGGACGACTTACTTCAAACATAATTAAAAAATGAACAAGTGAACGGGCCAGCGTATATGTCTAACCCATGTGGCTGCAGGGAACAAAAGTTAGAGATCAGGTAGGGTTCGCGATATTTTTTTTTTTTTCGTTTTATGCCATCTGTATATCCGGAATCAATGAGTACAATTGATAGTTGCGTCTTAAAGTCGTGTCTCGATGCATTAAGGTGTATCGATACAGGGGTGGGCAGGTTATTGGTGATTTATGTCCATAAAATCTTTCTCGCATGGAGTTTGATGTTTCACCAATATACAGGATGTTGCTCTTTTTTTTTTCACATATTCAAATAGCATAAATTAAACGAATTGCAACGTAAAGAATGTCGTATCCTATATGTAAAGGAATTAGCGACACTAGAGTAGACTGAGGGAATGTAAAACAAGGCTTTCGAGCAGAGCCTGCACTTCATGAGGTTAAAGAGTAGCCGTACAACAGGACGTATATATACCAGTAGAAAGTGAGGGAGAAAGCAAAATAGAAAAGAAAAAACACAATCGAAGACACTTATCCAGCTGAGGGAGTTGGAAAAACTATAAGTGAAATAAGTAAAAAGCGAAGCACACCGGACAAGACCAAAAACTACAGCCCAGGGACATGTGTCACAGAGACACAGACACATAACAGGGGAAAGTTCATAGCGCGGACAGCCGAAAAACGCAGGCGACACTTCCGATGCACCGTAAAACCGGGAGTTTCGGGGAAGGCTCAAGGTCCCTCTGCAGTCCCCAGCGGGCCGCGCTGCCAACCCTCCCTCCCCGGCCTGCGAACACATCCACCCCCATCATCCACTCTTCATAGATAACAGAAAGACGACCCACTTGAAGCGTAATTAAAAGTTGAACAACTGTAACGGGCCAGCGTATATATTTAAAGGGACGGTCTCGTACTCCCTGCCCCTTTCATAAGTGTACCATTCGATTGCCCCTTGTTGAAAATGGAGTACTGCTAATACACTTCTCCCTGTTTATACACAAATGACGTCATAGTGTTCGACAGCGCAACCGGTTTGGTAGAGTTGAACTATCCCAAGCAGCAGAATGCACTGAAAGTCGAGTGCAATACGGGTGGACCAGCTCCGGTGGCGCAGCGGTAACGCGTGCGCTTGGAGACTGGGAGGTCCGCGCTTCGAATCCGCGGGCCGGCTGTGCCGCCTGGGGTTTTTCCTGGGTTTCCCTCAGATGTGTAATAGGCGTATGCCGGCACAGTTCCCCTGAAGTCGGCCCATGGACGCAGCTATCCTCCCCCCGAGCGGATTCTGCTCGGTCTTCCACTTCACCCTTTCCTCTCCTCCTCTCCATCACCTTTCCCTTCCCGAGAAACATGCCGCCTAATCAGGCAGGCAGACCTCTTGGGTTCCTCCCAACGACACTCCTCCTCCTCCTCCTCCGCTAGTTTCTAACTTTGGAAGAAGAAAGGTAGAAAATCCAGCGAACTGGTAACGAAGTGTGAGAGGAAATGCCTCAGGACGAGAGCAGCCGATATTCCGAATAGAGACTGTTCTTCTTCTGGCACCGTCCTCATCATTGGCACAGTATTTCAAGGGTTAGAGAGGACATGCTAAAGGTTCATGCGAACAGTGGGTCAACAGCACTGGGGAACAAAAGGTCCATTCAATCTTTTACGACTGAGGTGAAAGAGTCATTTTGTTAGAGTGTGGAGAGGATTACTGCAAAGATGCCTTGAGCTTGAGGAGGTGGTAGCGACACCAATACGAAACACAAGTAGACAGGCCTACACCCCAAATGTGAACTCAGTCGTGCAATCTCATCCTTCTGTGCCCCACTCTCACCCTCAATGCATTAACCGCATGCTTTCCTTTTAAAGTCACCTTCTGTGATTCATCTCATCATTCTTTGACCGTTTGTTAGTCATCTTTTCTTTTTTGTCATCTTTGTCTTTAATCTACCTCATCCTTCTTTCATCATTTGTCGGTTTATCCTTTATTTCCTAATCCCTTTTTCGTTTTATTTATTTCTTATTTCTTAATTTTCTTTATTTGTTTATTTCCTATTCCTTCCTATTTCTTTCTTTCTTTATTTTATTTTATGTTTATTTATTTATTATTTCTTAATTTTTCTTTATTTATTTATTTCTGGAATAGCAAGCCGACGTCTCGTTTGGCTGACCTTTCCCCTGTTTTTTTTTTCCTTTTCGTCTAACAAATATACCCCCCCCCGCCTAGTCCCATTAGTGTTCGATACTCAACTCTCAACAGTATTTGTTGTACAGTACTCAATACCCCCAAAAGTAGCTCGTTGCTACAATAAAGGTACTACGATGACAGGCAACAACTTCTACACACTCCCAGTATTAACACTCGCCTCTCTTCAGCCCAACACACCAGCACGCCGCGCTTAAATCTGTGGCGCTTCTCCAAACTATAGCCATTTCCGTACAAAGATTCCGGTGCCCCTGGGTACCCAGAAATGTATACATACATACTACATGCTCACACTACTACTCATACTCATACTACTCATACTCATACTACTAGATACTACATACTCACTTTTTAATAATATCTCAAAATAATGGTAGTAATAAACCGTAACATATCGTTCTGTGCATTGATCTGTTCACAAATCGTGACACAGAATGATATCACTCGGTATGATAGTTGGCTAGGAGCGTCCTATGTGGGTGAAGTTGTGTTTCAGCAGTGAATTTAACGGCTGTCGCGGAAGGCTTCGTGTCTACGCACCTGGTACCCTGCCGTCAACCTATTGGTGTTCGAACCCCCAATGTACGAACCACACTTTGCGATCACGAGAGAAAGTTCCACGTATAACGCGCACCGCTGCATAATCCGCACGAAGACTTGTGCATAACACGTTACTAGTAATTGCGTTACTTGCAATCAATTACTTTAAAGGTAAAGTATTTTTTTGAAGAAATCAATTACTTTTCTGAGTAATCGATTACTTTTCCGGCAGAGATTGAAGTATCTTTCAGATGTTCTCCCAAAGTCAAGCCCCTCGTGCGGTCAGCCTTTTGGACTGTTCTACTATAGCAAGCGGAGGTCATTGTAACAGCACTATGGAATTTCAGGGTCTCTTTTCCTAACCTCTTCCTCAACACCAGTGTGCTAGTAAATGTAGCTTTTGAGGCTTAGTGAGTCATGGGGAAGTTCCGAGCAATGTTCTTCCACAATCGGGACAACGTGTTCCCGGGCGATCAATACAGTAGATGCACAGATCTACTTGTCATACGAGTGTTTGTTCTTCGTGTTGTTTCAGCTGTTCCGCTGTTAACCTTTTTCACTTTTTCTCTTAGGCACACAAAGACTTGTATAATTTGCGCGAATGCAGAGTAACGACCGGAGTAACGCTTTATTTTTCTACTTGATACTCAGTTACATCTGGATTCGAGTAATTGGTAATGGTAATCAATTACTTTTTCCGTAGAAGTAACTGTAACGGTAATCAATTTCTTTTCAGTAACGGGCACAAGTCTGCCCGGAGCAAGGGTCCTGAGGCCAAATTTGCTGATGTTCTCGCAACTGATTTCGCATTTCCACAGCGCTGAAAGCACGCATGACGCACATGTTTTTCTCGCACACAGTCAGGCTGGAGACAAAGGTTCGTATCATTTGAATTGTTCTCGGAAGGGTCCATTCAAGTCCTGCTGGGCTTCGTACTCGACCAATCACTGAACAGTCGATATCACTGACCATTTAGCCCATCGAATGAACGAGATAAGACTATCTCGCGCACTTTACAGGTGCTATAAATCTCGCATCCCGCATTCGTGTTCTGCATCCTGGTAATCGAGGCAATGTCTTTTCGGGTTCTTGCACTCTCTGCGGTTCTTTGCTGTGTCCTGGCACGGACAGTGCCCAGGCCGCAGTTAGACGAACACTGGGAAATCTACAAGGACATCCACAACAAGAAATATGTACCAGAAGAAGAACACGTCCGAAGACTCATCTGGGAAGAAAACTTGGACTTCATCCAGAGGCACAACCTAGAGTATGACCTGGGGCTTCGGACGCACACGGTGGCAGTCAACAGTTTTGCTGATTTGGTGAGGGTTCGTTTGGCTTTCGATAGAGACGTTGCAACGGGGAATGAAACGCTGTTACGAAAGCTCTTGATGCAATTGGAATTATTGAAGGCGTAACCAGTTGCATGTAAGTGGTTCAGAGGCAACCATATAAGGACCATCATTGCGCAACGTGAGAAATAAGAAGCTAGAAACTAATGTATATGTTACTGCTCGTGAAAGAGATCCCTCAAGCGATCCCTCCATGTATTCAGATGCTCTGACATATTGACCCGCCATGCTTTATCGGAAGAATCTCTGACGATTTCCTTAGGATTTATTTAATACTCGCCAAAATATTTCTCTCAGGGTACGCGTTTTGCCTCGTGTGTCGACAAGTGAAGCAGCACAACGGGACGCATCAAGAAGCTCCTAGCTTGCGCACTGGAATAGCTGCCTCCGACGTATTTGTGTGTGCGTACTGGTGGTATGGAGCGGGGATTTTTTAGGCTGGTGCACAAGGTCGACAAGATAAAGAGGTGGCGGGAGCGCCATTTTTATTGAACTTTCAGAAGGTATTAATGCCAACTACGTACGTCAGAAGAAGCGGTGCATGTAACTCTGTTGAGCAAGCTAATAAACATGACACTTAAAGTAACGCGTCCTTCATGATTCTTATTTGTTGCAGACATCGGAGGAGTACCGCCAGCTTTACCTCGGCTACCGTCCGAACCAGGGAAAGAAGACTGCACTGGGTGTACACAACGAAGCTTCTTTGTACGATATTCCGGACGAGGTCGACTGGCGTAAAGAAGGCTATGTCACTCCCGTGAAAAATCAGGTACGCCATTTTCAAGAGTTCTGCTGTTCTTTCTTCGTCTCTTTCTCTTGAAAGTAATTTACTGGAGGACTCACAAAACGCAAGAACGAAAGTAAAATTCTGATCACCGATGTGCACTGAATTGCACTAAGGCACAATAATACGACGTCCCTAAATGAGCGAGGTTTACAGCGAGGGCTGCAAAGCCACGCGAGGACGAGGCATGGCTACCTCTGCTATGGCTTAGCGACATCGCGTCCGGCGCCTCTGTTCCCAAAGGTGTACTCGCGAGAAACGCTGGAGCCGAAAACTGCACTCATATAATGTTGTCCAAAATGTGTATAGTTCGTCTATATCTCACATAATACCCCGTTATAGATATTTTAAACTTTGTACGCAATAAAAAACAGGCGCAAACGTCATTATGAAGGAAGTTCAGTATTATGTTCAGTGCACCTACCAAGCAGACAAATTTGTGCGCTGATTTCCGTGTTCTGTAATGACAGCTTTTGATACCGTTTATCCCTTGAGCATTGGCCCTCGTAACTTCGCACGCCACATGTATCTTCACTACGGCGTTGCTTACATTTTTCCTAGACTTTGCCCAAGTTTCGTAACATTTTATCATCGGTTTCGTATTCACAAAGCATCGCATCGCAATTTATTTACACAATAAAGTGAAGATGGCTAAAAATTGGTCTAATGTATTTTGACATCACATTATCACCAACAACCTTACAGAATTTTTACATTAACTTTTTAATGAGTAATGTACGTACTATTTTTATTGTGTCCGTGATGCGTGCAGTGTAGGCAATATCGCCACACAACATGAAGTCATCAGAAATACTGCACGTAGACTAATCAGAAACCTAGCATATACTAATTGGGAAATCATTGAAAACTTAGCAGAAAAACATCATAAACCAATGAGAAACTCAGTCATCAAGTATGCATCAGAAAAGACCGACCAATTCTAAACATAAATTCATCAGAAATTCGTCACAAGATTCATCAGAAATTCTGATGGCTCTGATGCCAAAAGTCATTGACTTTTCAACAAAAAATCATTAAACATTTTTGTAAGGGATAGGCGCGACATTGGTGAGCTGGCCAGCCGGTAAGTCTAGGTAGAATATATTCATGGATCTACTTCTGCCTGAACAGAAAAATAACTTGCAGTTCACAATAGATCATCGAGTAAAGTCGTTTTTTTTTCTCTCTCTCTCTCTCTCGTTCGTCTGGAAATGGAAAGTCGTTGCTACACGCTTTACACGTTCCGCATCACACATGATTCTTACTTAGCTCCGTCGCATTTCTGTGTGTGTGAAGCAGCGTGAACATGTGACATATTGAACATATAATTGTCTTCACCATAACGGAGCTTCTTGACGATGCACTCGAGCCTTCTGTTAAAATGTGGCAGTTAATGAAAAGGCTCCAGTAGTGGCGTAAAAGTGCGTGTCTCCATGCCACTAGTCCTTCATGACTGTGGCCGCGGTGGACGAATGAATGTTGTGTTTTGCTTAGGGTCGTGTGCAGATAATCTTCGCTCCTTGCAATCATTGGATCTCAGTTTCATTTATGGCTGCGCTATAAGCATCATGGCAGCCTCGAGTTGAAACTGGGCTTCACGCAACTTGTAACTTGTAACTGGTTACTTATTCAGTAACTGCCTACAGCGTAACGATATACTTTTCGAGGGAGGTAACTATAGCTACAGCAACTACACCAGTTTCGTTGAAAACAGCTGTAAAACTTAAATGGCGTACAGTTACTCAGGCTGTGGCATATTTTCCCGATGTGTCGGTTTCCAAAGGTCGTTTCGCAGTCCTTCAGAATAATACTGGGCGGGGCGATACTCTACACCAGAGCTGGTGGTGGTGTGGGGAATGAAATAATGAGTCCCTTCACAGTAAGCACCGAAGTCCTATGGCATCCAGAAAGGTGAAGCGAGCGCTGAGGGCACAGCGTTGGAGGGCTGGCTCGTTACGTGGCAGAAAATGTCTGAATTGTAAATTGTACTCCTTTCCGGTGCGGTTATCAGATAAAGGTGTAGGTAATGGTAGCAGCAATTTTAAGTTTCCCTTTACTAGCTAAATGTGGTAAGCCACATTTAGCTACGTAAAGTAGACATTAGAATGCTCCGCTCTTGTCATTAAAAGCAAATCTAACGGAATTTTTCTAAATGTTCTCTAGCTTGTTAATTGCTTTTTGTGCATGTGGGCCCCAACCGATATCAGCATACTCTAAACCTGAGCGTACATACGTTTTGTAAGCTTTAGTGTTGGGTGATTCATGTTTTAAATTACGCCTGATTAAGAAACCCGGAGAGTGCGTTTTGGAAGGTTGGTACTGTGGGCAATTAAGAAGAGTGCGCTCTAGATCCTCTACAGCACCGCAGTGACAGGAGCTGGGGGAGTCAAGTTGTCTGAAGCGGTAACGCCACTGAGCTGTAAAAGCCACATCTAGTCGCATTCTATGAATTACTGCAGCATTTTGACGATAGGTGTTTCGTGTCATGCGCAAAGCGAGCGTTGGATCAACTCTGCTCAGCATACCGATATTACTATTATACTACTGTTAATACTAGCGGGGCGCTTAATAATATTACCTTCGAAAAACAATCACAGCGTATGTGCAACAAGCATGTGATGTATATATCCGGCTGCCCGCCACATCAGCTGAAATAAAATAGTTGAGAGCCGCATTCACCCAGACGTTGATATTAAATGATAATTGGAAATTAACGAAATATCGAAGCAGAAGTGTGCAAGAAGCAGCTGTTCTTCCAGTAGAAGAACAGTGTCTGTTCGAAATATCGGTGACTTTCGGCCTAAACCTACCACTTCAATCTGTTATCATAGGATAGCTGAATATTCCACTATATAGTGTAACTTAGTCACTCTAGATCGGTAACTGTAATAAAAAAAGTAACTGTAGCTTAGTCACTGTTTTCGCAAGCCAGTTCTCACTTCGCTGCTCCATAGTAACTTAACGATGATTGGACTATGGTTTGTAATTGGGTATCGCGCCCACCATCTTGACTTCTTACTAATTTCCACAAGGTCAGTTATTCGCTTCCTTCGTGACGTCAACGTTGATCAGCAGCACGATCGGCTTCATCCAGGACTCGCAACCTCTGTTGAAAAAGGAACACATAAAAAAAAAAGAAAAAAACGGAGTTCACTCGATGAATATCATTGAAAATATACGACAATACATGCCACGTTATGATACGGTATGACCTCTCATCATTACAAACTTTCTAGACGCATTCTCAAATCCAGCTTACCAACGGCCTGCACTAAAGTCGTTGCTAATTCTGGAAAATGTAGGGCTTTAATCCTCATTATGATATTCATCATTGTACTGTATGGGACACGGTTGTCTAAAATCTCCAGCCCGTGTTGGAGCGATCCCCTATCGGCGTTGTCGCGCAAGAAGGAGATATACCAACATCCTCCATGAGGAGGCCGCGCTCGACTGCTCGTGTGTCCCAACCGTGTCCCAAACAGTACTTTTTTTACCAAAATAACACAGCTGGTTGTAGTGCCTGCTTCTTCTGCACATTTCTCGTGTCCAGAAATAAATTGTACTTGTCGACGTGTTATGCAGGGTAAGTGTCGTTCCTCTTGGGCATTCGCAACGACTGGAAGTCTCGAAGGGCAGCATTTCCGGAAGACGGGCAAGCTAGTCTCCCTCAGCGAGCAGAACCTGGTGGATTGTGATACACGATCATTCGGCTGCAACGGAGGAACCCAGTTCAGCGCATATCTGTACATTCAATCTAATGGTGGAATCGACACGGAAGAGTCATATCCGTACACGGCTCGTAACGGAAGTTGCAACTACGACCCAAGCCATGTCGGAGCTACTGCTGTAGGTTTTTATGTCGTCGAATCGGGCAGCGAAGATGGTCTAAAAAGGGCCGTGGCCAGAGCGGGGCCAGTCTCTGTACGTATCGATGCCAGTCATGACTCCTTCAAATTCTACAAGTAAGTTGCTCATCGTTTAATATCTCAAGTGATGTTCCTGGCTGGGCTAAAGATGTAGCGTGCCATTATGCACCTGCTGCCAAATTTTCCCACTTGTGAGCAGAGAGTCACAGAAAAATTTCCTTCGCTAAAAATTGTTAAAAAACTGTTTCGTGGCATGCGGAAAGCGATCGTTGGATCAACCCTTCTCGACATAGACGGGGGAGAATGTCAGAATAGTCCATTGGCCAGGACTCGAGCCAGGGGAGGCACTAGGCGTCCATGTATGGGACGACGGCCACCTCTCAGGAGCGCAGTACACGTCAGTTTCCGAGACGACAGATCTGCTTCTGTGGCGCTGTCGGCCTATTCACTCCCCACGACACCACAATGGGCTGGAACCCACTAGAGAACCAGCCTGTGCCCTGCTTCGTAGACAAGGTGGTAAACCATTAACACATCCATCACTAGGTGTGCGGATAAGCCTCGCATGCCAGATGGGGTGCAAATTTTGAGTCTGTGACCACAGCCCATTCCTGCGGAGCAAATCAACGATGTGCTGCAGAAAGAAAAGTATGGCATAGAGTTCCGCAGCTGTTGACGACGTTTGACGCGAAAGACGTCGTCCTTGCGCTACGCCTTCCGATGCAATACCGACGCGGGCTTTCCCTTTCTAGATGGGCCATCTGTATATGCTACTGCAGACGTAGAAAACTGCAGGCGGTAGGGTAGAATACCAAATATTACTTAGTTTTGGTGCATCGTAAAAATTCAACGAAAACTATACGATAACGATAATAATTGGGTGTAGATTTGCATGTAAGGCGGGTCAGCCTCTTTGAAAAGAAGAAAAGAAAAAGGAAACAACACAAAAAAAAGTAATCAAATCCAAGCTTAGCAACATGATGTCACTTGCTCCAAAGAAATCGGATGATTGGTTTATGATGATTATGATGGGGTTTTTTTTGCGTAAAAGCTACTAGGGCTGATTGGTTTATCATGTTCTCGGAAATGTTATCGTGAACACCTTCCGAAACCAAGGTAAATGTAAACTAGTAGCGAAAGCTATCTGGAATACCGTGTCAGACTTGTGGGCAGGGGTATATATCATCATGAGACACGAGCGGTACTGGATGTTGGTAGTAGGGGAACGATCGTCAGAGTAGGCTTGTTTATCCTTGCATCCCTGTATCCGTGCCGTGTGTTCGTGCATCGGAATACGAGCTACCACGCTTTTTGGGTTAAACAGAATGCGCATTTACATAATTGAGCTGTAGACCAAGGTTAACACGCGTGAACAGATGAATGCAATGGAACCCCTGTTGCTGGCCCTGCGAAAAAAGCTTTCGTCATGGCGAAACTACCCATGAGGTCGGCGTGAGCGCCAGCAGGAATCAGCTGTGCACCAACGATGTTTTGCAACGGACCCATTATGACCGGTCACTGAAGAAATGCTAACCGGTCGCTAAGACTTAGCTCATTCACTCATTAGAAAGCTGCATTGCCAAAGGTAACCCGTACCGCATGGAGTTCAGTTGAGCTCAAATCTTGCGGTGCATGTGCTTCTCGGCAGCGCAGTGTTTCGTTGCCATGACAACCGCGCCGCGCCGCATCTGTCACGCATGAAAGTTCAACAGCGTGGACAACCAGACACAAGACGTCACAACGATCGGGTACAGCTGTACCTGGCTATCGTTCCTGCCGTCAACAGCGATCAGGAAAACTTGGCGTTTCAGCGCGCTTATCATGCGCTCTTGTGCCATTTTTTGCCATTTCACTGCAGTCGTGTTAGCCCGAGCACAAGCGTACGGCTTTGCACCGTTGGAAGTCGGATCGGGCTCGGATCTGGTATCCATGAATGGTACAAAACGCATGGTGCTGCTTGAGAAACACTGTAGATACCGCTTTCGCATACACATTGCCGTGCGAAGTTTACGGACGCACTACGGCAGTGTTATGGTGGTGATGGATTCCCTCTCCATAGCCGGCCGCGCTCGGTTGGGCAACGACACGACTATCTCAGTGGGGGATCGTGCGTACTGGGCTGACCCCACAAGGCACCGTGCCGACATTGGTCTTAAAGCGCTTAAGGGACCCGCACAGGCACACAGCCAGCGCCCGGATTCGAACCCTGCTCGCCACCCGGTGCACTAGAGCGTGACTCCTGCTGCGCCTGCATGAGCCAATCACCTGCGATTTCAGATTTATGGGCAGATTTGACATCAGATCGGCGCTTTATGTTTCATTGCAGAAGCGGCGTTTACAACGAACCTGCCTGCAGCTCTGAAGATCTCCACCATGGGGCCCTTGTGGTTGGCTACGGCACAGGGAGTGATGGCGACTACTGGATAGTCAAGAACAGGTTAGTGACAGCACTTTTTTTTTCTTTTAATGGCAGCTGATACATGACACTCGCGTGCGACGTCACGTGCACTCCAAAAACAGAACTTCACCGCATATCACGCTGTGCGCCAACCATTGCCAAGAATGATTGCTACTGAATGAAGTTATCGCTACTGATTCGAAGAGAGAGGTGGGCGTACGCTTTTACTGGCGATTATCATATAGCCAAATTGCCACAAAAAGGCCCACGCCCACCTCTCACAGGTTAGAGACATCACGTTTTTTCTATTCATGGCAGCTGAGACGTGACGTTCGCGTGCATCGTCACGCGCTGAATTTTGTATTGTATCCCTTTGACTGGTCGAGCGTGTAAATGTACGCGCCAACGCGCGCAATGTACAGGGTGCGTGCTGGAAAAGTACACATTGTGAGAACGATGACGCGCTGGTTCGTTGGTTCTATGGGCAAATTCCTGCCCATACAACACAGTGACGTCAAAGGAATGTCCTGCGGATATACGTTTGGCAGATATGCGACTTCCCCAGGATGTCCCTGCATATCACGCGGGGGTCCTCGCGGCATCTCGGTAACTACCAAAAGACGTCCCATAGCTCATCCTTGAAACGTGGCGTGAATTAGCTGATGTCCGAATAAGCAGTTCGTGTCAAAGTTCACTTGAACACCGCTCCGGGGCCTGCGAAGCGGGAAGAGAGCCGCCCCACAGAGCTCCCATAGAGCCAACCCATAGCAGAAAACAACGCCTTCCTAACGATGGTCACCCCTCTCACTGGAGTGAGTTCACCCAAACACATTTCGCAGTTACTTCTAAGCGCCGCCGCTAGGGTCCGCAAGCCGGAACGGCGCTCAGGTTAGCTTTGATGACAGCTGCACATGCTATACGTTGTCCTTCTGGACGTACCGCGTGTTTTCCAAAAGCTTCCTTTGTCAGACAACACGAAAATGACAACCTTGTCCTTTACGAAGTTTTTGCTTTTCAGAGTTGAACACTGAGTGGTTCGTAATGTGAACAATATAATCTGCATACTATACTGTGTGAATACCCAAGTTGAAGAGCAATGTTCGTTTCTGGTTCCGTTGAAACAATAATTCATAATGATTCGTACATATTTGATCGCTGTGTATATACAGGTGCGTGATATCTCAAAAGTACGGTTTTATCGATTTCTCCAAGGTAGGACGCCTCAAAACCAGCTCCATTTTCTCCCTCATGCTGAAGAGTTTAAGAATTTCCAAGATAAATAAGGATCAAAGTTATATAAGAATATAGAAGATAAGAATATATACATATCTTTTTAAAGCCAGTCGAATAAACACGTGTATCAATACACTTAATAGACTCCACAACAAGATCTCTAATTCTTCAAGAAAAGAGAAACCCAGACGTTGTTCCTTCCCAATTGAAAGAAAATTGTGGTGCCTTACTGGGGGTTGGCATTGCAACTTGGGGCACGCACATAGGGGACCGCTATCAGGGACCCGCTCCGATGAAGAATGCGCCAGTGCCGGGTTCCGTAACCATATGTCTCAAGCTCGTATACCAAGGTAAATACAGGTACAGCGCCCTCCTATTATCACTCCCGGGGCAAAGATAAGTAATATGCTTCGGGGCATTAACCTCCTCCAAGAAACTGTGCAAAAAAACATAAGATCTTATTTGAAAATATGCTTTCGAAAAGTGACGTTGTTGTGCGCGTTCTCTGTTCTCGTAACCGCGAGAGGTATCGCCGCTTCGGACTGATTGACATGGCTAGGGTGCGCTGGCTGCGGTAGCTGTTCGGTAACGTTCTCATACTATGCTAGTTATCGTCCGTTGACTCTGCGAGTTACATCCGACTCTGTGGTTCCCCTTTTGTGTTCTCCATTCTGTCAGTATCTGAATTATTTGGGGTTTCACGGGTCGTGCGCGGCGCGCGGGTGGAATACAGGGGAGGGGAATCCTACAAGGTGCAATGCCAACAGTATAGGGCGCCACAGTTTTCGTTGACTCTTGGAATTACGTCCACGAATTACATTGACTGAGATGGGGCTAGTGCTTTGCCAGGCGGATGTGAAGAAAGTGTTTCCATTGGTTGAACAATGTCAGGTGCGGAGCGTTCCATCGAGGGAGGACAAGCGAAACATTTTGTCTAGTGGGCTGTATAATAGGGCGTTTTAGAAACCACACGGACGTAATTTTGTATCGGCAGGTTCTGAACACCTAACTCGGCGCACTTGATATGCTAAGCCCCACTTCACATACACTATTATTTATATGCAACTGCGTTTTAAACATCTTCCAAATTCGAGGACACCGCCGACCGTGGTGCTGAGCGGTGCCGAGAAGCTCCAGAAAAACAGGGGGAGGTTACGCTTTGACCGGTTGCCCTGTGCCCCTACCGGTTGCCCTACGTCATAGCGCTTTCGTACCGAGCAGTTCGGCGTCACAGGTTTCACCGCTTCCCTGTTTACAGGCATCTCTGTTTGGACCGGAAATTAAGCACTTGGGCTGCGTGTTAGGTGCTACGTCTTACCGAGATCGGACGAGGAGGAGGGGAGCCAAGAATGAAAGCATCTCCTCATATACAAAGTGCCATACATAACTCCGTGACTCGGGAGCGCAGCGTGAAGGGGTTTCGACGGAGATGTCTGGTACCCATAAATCTACATTTCAACAACGCTTTCGTGCTATATTCGAGATTGGATTCACAACCTCTTTAACCAAACCCCGATCATAACACGAATTGCACGAGAGTATAGGCCCGGCCCTATGTTCGTCACGAGGCAAAATTTGCTCTCCCAATGCAATTCACCATTGCGCCATCGGAAGGTGGACACCATATAAATGGTTCCGAAAGCAATATGAGTCATTCGCCTTATTATTTTAAAGTGGCCGAGAGAACATTACTGATGTTTGACCTGGGCGCTTCCTTGATCCTATCGATTTCGTAGAGTTTGATTTCGATCTAGTAAAACTCCCTCTTACTATAAGTTAGTGTTTCGTTGCATCATTTAGTTGAAATACTTGACGTGACATTTACCGTGTATTCACACGAGCGACGTTACCCCAGAGGCGGAAGAAGCGAAAAGCGTCATAGCTTTCTGCTGTTACGTCAGCACGAGCGCTCAACATCGTGTCTTCACCTACACTTCTAACCGTGGGGAATATCCTGCAACACAGCCACAAGATATTCCGTAGCAGACGACAGGAAAACCCGCTGACGGTGTCGTCTGCTACGTGTCGTCTGCTAAATCCGCAGCATTGCCACTTCCGATGTCCAGCACCGTGTGAATCCTCAACATAACATGGGACGGAACTTGGTCTCTGCAAGCAGTGTTTTCGCTTTTTCTTCCGCTAGAATATTCCGTGAGGATGTCGCTCGTGTGAATACACGGTTAGCAGGAGTGGATGCTAACGTACTTGACATCTTTCTTCTTCTTTTACGCAGCTGGGGAGAACAATGGGGAGAAAAAGGCTACATTCTCATGAGCAGAAACAAGGACAACCAATGCGGCATCGCAAGCGAAGCATCTTACCCCCTTGTTTAGTGAAATAAAGGCTGGTTTCACAGTAAGAAGGATTGCACGTAACAGTTGACATATAGCCATAAGTTACTTTTATTCCAGTATATCTAATTTCCTTGAAACGGGAAGAGTGAACTGTCCACGCATGTCCCAGTGGGTCTTGCGTGTCAGTCAGATCAAAAGAATAGTATCTGTATTCAAAACAGTCTTCCAACTATCTTTCGTCGTGCTTGGGTCCCCAAAGGCCGGGATTGTCTGCTAGACCGGAACGGCTCGAATGTGCTAGCTGAGTGTTGGTTATATTCCCCTAAGCCTGGGGAGCTAAACAAAGGACAAACACGAATGAGTGTGGTCTCGTCCGTCTGTGTTTCTTCATTGTCCGCATGTTCCACGACTAAAGGAATGGTTACTTACAAGAAACCTACATCAGCTTGCTTGTATTTTATTTCTTTGCACAAGCTAGGTTTCCGAACCAGCTCAGCCAAGTCAGTGCCGGATGGTCGGTCTTGCGCGCATGAGTACCTGTGTAGTTACCGCTCCTTAACATGTTCCTGTTGTACCGTACGGTTGCCTTTCTTGCACCTACATCACAACTGGTTACGGGCCCTGTTGTGATTGATCACGTGGTCTTTCCGGCCGTGAAGCACAGTTGACCACAGCGCATGCGTAGTATTCACATTCAGACGAGATGGTTGAGGTGAGGGAGAAAGTAGCAAACGACAGACGGACTGCGAAGAGGAAGGTTCCCGGATACCGTTTCTTTTTCTCTTAGTAGTAAACAATATTGCCATAGCCACGGTGAAATGAAGAAACTAACAAATAAAAAAATACGCTGTCATCATCGTGCTATGGTGGAGTACAGTGCTTGGAGTCTATGTTGTGTAAGTCATGTCTTGACGTCACGAGTAGGCAAGCGAATGACGCACCCTCGGTATCCAGTGTTGTGCTTTGTTTTCATGCTGTCGTGTAGTATTAAGAGCATTACCGAGAATGGAGTCATCAAAATGTAAAAATAAAATGAAAAGTCACTGAGATGTCATCGCACAACAGTAATAGCCATTTCCCGCATTCAATACCAGACGATAATTTTAGTTTTCGTTTCTGTTTCCGGTAATGGAGGACAGTCGTATGCGTTGTTTCCGTTATCGTTGCCATCTCCAATTTCGGTAATACAATACTGTTTCTGTTTCCGTTATCATTACCTTCACCCTTCCCTGATGAAAACTGAAGTGTCAAGGGAACAGTAATTAAGCAAACGCTTGAAATAAAGTCCTCACTTGTTTGTGGCAATGAGCAGATATATTGTAGTGAGGCATCACACGCGTTGTAGGTGATGACCGCTGGGCGGATTATTTATCAATTTTTACAAACTCCTCATTGAAAAATACGGTTGATAGGACGCTCTTTACCCCTTTGGTTGTTCTATTTTGCTTCTTAGTTTGTCGTTTCAGAAACCATATACTCTGAAAAAAAAAACAAAAAAAAAACGTGTCTTTCCCTGTGTAGGGAGGGACGTATCGATGGCATAAGAATAGATGTAGGAGTAGCTGTCGTAGGACACTGCTTAAGTGAGTTAGGTTGTGCTTCATTGAAGTTCAGGTAAGCCATACTTTGTGTAAATTCGAACTATCACAAAATTTTGTACGGCCTGCTACGTTTTTAAGGTATTGAAAAGCCACCCTTGCAGAAAATGGAGGAAAGGAAAGGTATAAGGCCCGACTCGTAGCCAAAGCATTCACGCAAGAGCTAGGAATTGATTATGTTGAGACGTTCTGGCCGTTTTAAAGCTGACCAGTCTTCGAACCCTGCTTTTTTTTTAATTCCGTGTCAGCGCCGCGAAGCAACTGTGGCTATGAGAGGCGTACAGACGTGGACAGATGTAGAGAGGAAAGCAGGAAGGAGTGGGGGGAGAGGGGGGTCAGTACGCGTCCTGGGTGGACTTCAGGTGGAACCGTGCCGACATTCGTCAGGAAAGTATTCGGAAAACCCAGGGAAAACCTCAGACAGCACAACCGGTGACAGAATTCGAACCAGTGTCACCCCCCAGTCTCGGCGTGGAAAGCGATCATCCTGACCACAATGCCACGGGAGCTGGTAAACACTGCTTGCGATCATCAACGAAGAAGATATGGTAATGAGACAGCTGGATGTAAAAACGGCGTATCTCCACTGAGAACTTCAAGAAATGGTGCACATCAAGTTACCGCCAAGCACTGACCCGGAATAAAGTCAACGGGAGGTATGTAGAGTCCGCAAGTCTATATACGGGCTTAAAAAAGCAGGTCTGACTAGAACCTTAGACACCATACCGATATCTGCTAGCTACAGACGTCTCGAGACGGACAGGTGTGTCTACTTTGAACAAAAGCACGGCGGAAAAATCATCCTCGGAATTTACGTCGATGACCTGCTGCTCTTAGCAAGTAGCGGGAAGTCCATGCGGAGGACTTTGAAATTCCTGAAAGCAAAGGTGGATCTGAAAAAAAAACTTCGGAGAGCCGAATCGGATCGTCGTAATTGAAGTCCAGAGGAACAAGAAAGAAACAACAACAACAACTTTATTTTGGCTTTGGAGAGTGGGGAGGTTCATCGCCAGAGATGATACTCTACCCCATTGCTGGTGTCCAGAGATGTCAAAAGAGCTTTGAGCGCAGAGCGTTTCTGGGCTGGATTGGGCCAGGGACCCATCAATTTCGATAGGGAGAAGGGGGCGAGAGTCCAGCTGACGAAGAGACTCGGAGAGTGCGGCTCGGGAAGGTTACAAGTGAGGGCAATGAAGAAGAATATGCTCCAGATCCTCAAGAGCACCACAGTGGCAGCAGGTGGGAGAGTCAACTTGTCTCAAACGGTAACGCCACTGAGCTGTATAGGCCACATCGAGGCGCATTCGGTGGATTAATGCAGCATCTTGACGAGAGGTGTTTTGTGGCATGCGGAAAGCAAGCGTTGGATCAACTCTGCTCAACATAGAGGGGGGGGGGAATGTCGGTTGTCCACTGGCGGGAGGCCAGGGGTGTCACGAGGCGTCGCAGAATGGAATGGCGATCTCCTCTCAGCAGAACAATACTGTTCCGTTTCCGATATGAGAGTGCTCCTTCTGCGGCGCTGTCGGCTTCTCGTTCCCCATGACACCACAATGGGCTGGAACCCACTGGAGAGCTAGTCGGTGGCCTGCCGCATAAATAATGTGGTAACCCATTAACACATCTGTGACTAGGGGTGCGGATGGGCCTCGTATGCAGGAATTTTCAATTGCTTGAAGTGCAGATTTGGAGTCTGTAAAGAGTGCCCATTCCCGCGGTGTAAAATTCGTGATACGATGTTGTAGAAAGAAAAGGAAGGCATATAGTTACGCAGCTGTGGAGGAGGTTGGATGTGAAAGGCGTCTTCCATGCACTACGCCTTCGGATGGTATGACGAATGCTGAGGCGTACTTGTTGTTTCGGGATGCGCTATCGGTATATGCTCCCGTAAACGTAGAAAACTTCTCGTCTACCAGAGCATGAAAATGGGCTCGGAGGACTTCAGGAGGGACCTGATCTCTTCTTTCCAGAAGGTTTGGGAGGCGTACAAAAGCAGCCGGCGGTACCAGGTAGAGACCAGGAGGCTTCCGGCGGCATAATGTCCTTAGCTATGAAGCCAGTGAAAGTCTGCGTGTCCTCTGCGCTAGTCGGTAGAAGTCGCTTTCAAGGCGCTATCTAATTTTCCTGAGGAACGGGTGACGGGGAATGTGAGCACGCAGACGAAGGAAGTGTGGGGCCGTTTCATGTTCACGGAGACCCTCAATCGGAAGTTCACCAGCTTCAGTGCACAAGAAAGGAAGGAGCATTAGCATCAGCCAGGAGCGATACATCTGTGGCGGCCCGTGGACGACGATGACGACTTGCCTCTGCTGCCACGCGCTACGGCGCTGGCACAGCAGTTCTACCGGCACTGTCCTAGTGTGAGAACACGTCCTGCCCGTGGGGACATTCCCCAACCGCCGGTCAGGACTCATGTAGAGGGACACCACCTCCTCTACATTTGGTGACCCGAACAACGAACACAATATTCGGCGTAATTCGGTCATTCAACATCCTAAATTTTTCGGCAAACCAGCAGCGAACCCCCTCTAGCAGGCAAGGCGCACCGCGACCACTGTTCCACCGGGGGCCCGCAGGGAGACCACAGTAAGCTGACTTTTCGGCCTCCACCTGCTTCATGATGGTCCTCCCCGGCACTTCTCTGGCGGCAAGCGGCATTCACGCTGTCGTACCGGTCGCGGTACTGTCGCCCACTCATCAACGCACTCAGCCAGCAACAATCAGCACTCAACAACTCAATCACTCAGCAACAATCAACGCTCGGCAGCAATCTCTCAGCATGCACTCAGCGCAGTCAACAAGGGCTCAACGCACTCAGCAGACGATCAGCAACCACTCAAGCACCCAACCACTCAACCAATCGGCATTCACATCTCATCACTGGAACCCGCCCGGATCGCAGCACTCTTGTTCCCGCCATCCCGCTGCTGCTGCATCAACAGCCACAAGGACAAGCCCGTCCAGCCGTCCACAATCTACGAGCCGTCATCATTCTCCTCTTCGTAGTATCGACGCCAACCTCAACCGCATGCACTGCTCCGCGTCTGAGGGGGGGGGGGAGTGATGTGGCGGCCCGTGGAAGACGACGACGCGCCTCTGCTGCCGCGCGCTACCGCGCCTAGCAGCCAGTTCTACCGGCACCGTCCTAGTGTGAGGCCACGTCCATCATCGCCGGGCAGGACTCATGTAGAGGGACACCACCGCCTCTACACATCAATGAAGTATTGCATCA
Organism: Ornithodoros turicata; assembly: GCF_037126465.1. Taxonomy (NCBI): domain Eukaryota; kingdom Metazoa; phylum Arthropoda; class Arachnida; order Ixodida; family Argasidae; genus Ornithodoros; species Ornithodoros turicata. The sequence goes on from NC_088207.1 coordinate 15,393,690, forward strand.
ACGCCACATGGATGGTAACCCCGTGAAGACGCCACTGAAAATCCAACACCAGGACATGGAGAACAGCTAGTTCTGTAGTGGACATAGATGGGTAGAAATCCAGCGAACCGGTAGAGATGTAGGAAGGGAGTTGCCTCAGGACAGAAGCCGCCGATATTTCGAACAGAGACTGTTCTTCAAAAAAAGGTTGGGCCAAGCTTGGGGACTGACATTGGCCTTACTCGGCCAGACTTAATACTGCCAGCCTTGGGCCACTGTAGCAGACCGACCTATAAGACATGGGGCCAACACAGGGCCAGTGTCGAACCAAGTCTGGGCAATAGCGCCGGCTTTTTGTCGGCTAGATGGCGACCCACCGATTAACAGCAACGATGGGCCAACTATGCCCAAGCAACAAACAATATTTGGGTCAAGCTTGACAATAGCTAGGCTGGCCTACCCGGCCTTGGCTGGTGCATTATCGGTCAGCAAGCTTGTTTTTTGATACAGATCTGTACCCTGGCCAACGACTTACCAAGCACTGGCTACCAAGCACAAACAGCTCACAAAGAAAAGAAATTGCATTTTTTTTTCCGAGGAAGAAAAGACACTATACAGGTTGTCTCGCGAGCTTCCACAAATTCGAGAGTCCTGTTCGCGTATGAGTCAAAATGAGGGGTGAGGTGTGTGAGGTGAAGTTTAATTCTGCGAGTACACAAACAACATAAAATGAGGAATTGCTTGTCGTATAAGCTCACCATGAAGATAACGTCTCTGTTTCTTACTGCTTTTGGCTTGAGACAATAGCACGTGGCCAATCGAAAGTCGAACTTATGCAGTGCTACACCATTCCGCGTTTACCTCTCCCCAAGGCAACATACCGAGATTTAACCAAGCTTGGCATGAGATTGGCTGGCCAAGCAAGTCGTGCTTGGCAAGTGCTTGGCCAACGAGGTCGTTTCTTGGTGCAGATTTGCCCCCAGGACGACGGCTTGCCAAACCTCTTTCTGCCTATCATTATGAAAGATTGCGCCAACGTTGGCTGGCCGAAAGAGTCGTTGGCCAACTGTCGTCCGACTTTTTGCCAACCGTCAAAGCGTCTTTTCTTCAACTGCATTGTTTTCTGGTTTGTTTGCCGTGCAGGACCGACATTGGTCGCCTTCATTATGCCAAACTCTCAATAGCACGCCAGTAGCACTTCGCACAACATTCTCGGTCCAACATCGTTCGTCAACCACCACTGTGAGCGACATCAGACCGAAGTGGGTTCAAGGTGCAGTGGCCGATTAAGTCGCTTGCCCACTAGCCGATGGTTGGCAGTCGGCAATTTCCATTTGGGAACAATACTAAAAACTATTGAATATTATTTTATTCGTTGTTTTATAACACGGAGCTATTTCTAGCACTTTCATTTGGAATACTACAAACAGTTAGTAGTCTTTGAGAGATATTTCACTCAACTGGTACGAAGATCCTACTCAACAAGCAAAGGTTGGGCCAAGCTTGACAACAGTTGGGCTGGCCGGCCTATACCTGGGCAGGTTCGCGGCTGGGCAGGCCTACCTGGTACTCATCGGCCAACAAGCTTGTTTCCTGATACGGATCTGTACCCTGACCAATGACTTGCCAAGCACTGGCCGGCCTGTATTGCGCCAAGCGTCTTACAGAGTAAAGACCTGCCTATCACTATGCTACATAGCGCCAACGTTGGCTGGCCGAAGGACTCGTTGGCGAACTGTCATCTGACACTTTGCCAACCGTTGGCCATCGGCCACATAGCCTGCACCCGTCGTCAGTTTCTCGGTGGCTGTCGCGAAGAGCAGACGTGTACTCGGTTGCTCCGCAGTTCCCGCACCCGCTCAGTTTCTGGCTGACTGATGAGCAGTCGCAGGGGAAAGAGGTGGGTGATTTACCGATGTTTGCGCATTGTTTTACCGTGCTTGTGTTAAGCCTTTTCTCGCTGTACGCGCATTTTAGACTTGTTTAGCGGAGTACCCGTACCAAGCCTGTTGACGCACGTTTATCGTCGTGTGGCTAGTGGTTGCCGCCTTGTGTTAGCCGCGTAGTGTTGTGACGCTGTGGCTAGGCCTAGTCGATTGCCTTTTCCCTGATGTGTACCGTTTTCACCGTGCTGTTTAGCAGCAGCGGATAAACCTTTTCTCTCGCATGCCGAGACTCGTTCAGCAGTGTTGGCATTTTTACCTGCCGCTAGTGTCTTGTTCTGTCTTTTTCGCGACCGGCTGGGGACCGCAGAGCGACATTTGTGCCTTGCCCGAAACTCCCGGAGCAGAGGGAGCATCGCAAGGATCACCTTGCGTTTTTCGGCTGTGAATTTTCCCCTGTTACGTGCCTGTGACACATGACCCTGTGTTGTAGTTGCTGGTCTTCTCCAGTCCCCTTGGCCTTTTACTTATTGTTGTTTCAGCTCTCTCGGCTAGAGGAGTGTCTTCGATACGTATTTTGCGTTAATATCTTTCTTCGATATTACCCTCCTTTCCTCCCTTTCTGCTGGTATGTATATGCCCAGCAATATGGCTACTCTTTAACCCGATGACGTGCAGGCTCTGCTCCAAAGTTTTGTTCAGTTTAATTGTGATAAAGTGTTCCCACTCGCTTTACCTTCCTTCAGTGTATACCCAAACAAAGTTAAGATGCTTCTCCTGAGGAACTGCGGTAAAGTGCAGTTAATTGGCTTCCCATATCCTAATATGGAGTGGACATTCTTTTGACGTACATGGCTTCTGGGTTACTGGCATGTAACGGAACAAATGACCATCGTTCGAGTCCGTCTATTACGTTGTTCAAATCGAACGAAAGCAAATTGAGAAGCGGATCTCTGGAGCACAGTCAATTAACCCTCGATTTATGAATTCCCTCGTTTCATGAACGGTACCCTCTTTCCGACAAATCCCCTTCCTCATTTCACACCTCGATTAATGACGGATTTTCCGGATATGTTACCCGTTCATGAACCGAGGGCTGATTGTGCTGGGTCAACGGGCACTCCACGCTCCCATTCTACTTTAAAACCGGTTGCCATAGAAATCGTGCTATTTTTCGTCCATTATTCTGCGAACACGTGAACGGCCCCCTTGTGACAGTTTGTAACACCTCACGTGAACCCATCACTGCTGAAAGCCAGATAAAGCTAAGCACGTGAGTACACAGTGCTATCAATAGCCTGTTGACGGAAAAATATAATGGACAAAAGGGTGATTCACTATGTGCATCTGGTGACTCTCTGATAATGAGTGCGAAGATGGGATTGACGCCATTGTCAAGTATGATTTCCCAAGAATTAATTACTGGTCTTTGCCTGCATGTGATCAGTCCTGTTCTGTGAAAGTGGGTCTGGTACAAACATTCTAGAGCTCCACCACCCGCGACAAAAGTACTGGTCAAAATTTGAATCTTACGAAATATAACATTTATGCGGATCTGAGCATAAGCTAGTGGATTGATTCCCGCTCTTCTTTGCGCTTTGTAGTGTGCGCGTACTCTGCATTAATTTGCATACTTGACAAGCTCTGTCATTGCTTGAGTGACAACCTATTGTAGTGGTAACCGATTTGCTGATCTTTGAATGCATTAAGCCGTCGTAGAAATTCCCAGCACGCCTCTAAGTTACCCGTTGGGAGTGTTCTGGTATGACTTCCTTGGTTCTATAGGGTTGGGCAATAATGCTGTAATGGCAGTTCAGTGTATTAGTGAGCATAGGGACAATACTGCCAAAACTTTGAGTTAGGTTAATGAGTGGGGATTTTTTTACGGGTGGTGGCTCTTTAGGTATTTGTGGACTGTTCGCTGTGCTCATCATTGCACAACTATTGAAAGACAGGTATTGTTGCGAATAAGTTAGCTTACCATAGAAGTTAATACAAAAGCTACCGTCACAAATATTTACCTCTACACCAAAGAAATTGACGGTTTCAGCCCTATACAAATGGGTGAATTTTATGGTAGAATGCACGTTATTGAGATCGTGAATGAATATTATAATGCCTAAACAGAACGTGTCCATATCATAAATCTGTCGTCGAGGAAGTGAGATTGGTTTCTATATGGGCGACCCGTTAGGTATTTTTGTTGGCAGGTACCAACCGACGTGACTTATTGCTACGGAATTGAAGACAAAAAAAAAACGCACGCTCGGAAGTGCTTGGTGCAAGTACCCACGTGCCACGCTGGCGCATGCATTTATTAGCAACCTCTTTTTTTTTCACCGGTGAAGAACCGGTGAAAAACCGGTGAAACCGGTGCTAGAGCGCGCCATCAACATACTCCCACTTGCGCTCGTGCACAAGTTACGAATAATCGAAAGTCAAAAATCCCCCGCACAAAAAGAGTTGTTCACATGAGAAACAGACTTCGTCAACGAGTCCGCTACCATATCTGTAGTTCGCACGAACGAGACGTGAAAAGTTCCTTCTTCTACCCCGTGTCTTGCAAATAATTATTCTTAAGGCTTATGTGCTTCGACCTCTGATGTTGGCTTGGGTTTTCGGGGAGTCGCTCCCCAAAGCAGTCGCTGATGACCTTAACGTTCGGTCAAAACTCTGTCACTACGGCTGGAGCCAAGATCACTCCATTCATATAATCCCCTCCACACTCTAATAAAGCGACCATTAACTCCGGCCGTAGAAACCCGTACGGACTCTTTCTTCCCTCTGGGCTGTGACCCACAATTCGCATGCACCTTTAAACACGTCACACCTAACCATTTAAATACCCTGCCAATGATGAATAGCGGGAATCAATCCACTGGCTTATGTTCAGATCCGCATAAATGTTATATTTCGTAAGATTCAAATTTTCACCAGTACTTTTGTCGCGGGTGGTGCAGCTCTAGAATGTTTGTACCAGACCCACTTTCACAGAACAGGACTGATCACATGCAGGCAAAGACCAGTAATTAATTCTTGGGAAATCATACTTGACAATGGCGTCAATCCCATCTTCGCACTCATTATCAGAGAGTCACCAGATGCACATAGTGAATCACCCCTTTTGTCCATTGTATTTTTCCGTCAACAGGCAATTGACAACACTGTGTAGTCAAGTGCTTAAAGTTATCTGGCTTTCAGCAATGGTGAGTTCACGTGAGGTGTTACAAACAGTCACAAGGGGGACCGTTCACGTGTCCGCAGAATAATGGACGAAAAATAGCACGATTTCTATGACGACCGGTTTTAAAGTAGAATGGGAGCGTGGAGTGCCCGTTGACCCAGCAAAATCAACCCTCGGTTCGTGAACAGGTAACGTTTCTGGAAAATCTGTCATTAATGGAGGTTTGAAATGAGGATTTGTCGCAATGAGGGCACCGTATAAAAAACGAGGGAATTAATTAACGGAGGGCTAATTGAATGTGCTCGAGAGGTCCGCTTCTCAATTTGCTCTTATTCCACTTAAACAATGTAATGAGACGAACTCGAACGATTCTCATTTATTCCGTTACATGCCAGTAAGCTAGAAGCCATGTACGTCCAAAGAATGTCCAGTCCGTATTAGCACATGGGAAGCCAATTACTGCACTTTACTGCAGTTCGACAGGAGAAGCATTTTAACGTTGTTTGGGTACACACTGAAGGAAAGTAAAGCGAGTGGGAACACTTTATCACAATTAAAATGAACAAAACTTTGGAGCAGAGCCTGCACTTCATCAGGTTAAAGAGTAGCCAGAGTCCAGGACGTATATATACCAGCAGAAAGAGAGGAAAGGAGGGTAATATCGAAGAAAGATAATAACGCAAAATACGTATCGAAGACACTCCTCTAGCCGAGAGAGCTGAAACAACAATAAGTAAAACGCCAAGGAGACTGGACAAGACCAGCAACTACAACACAGGGTCATGTGTCACAGGCACATAACAGGGCAAAATTCACAGCCGAAAAACGCAAGGCGATCCTTCCGATGCTCCCTCTGCTCCGGGAGTTTCGGGCAAGGCACAAATGTCGCTCTGCGGTCCCCAGCCGGTCGCGTTACCCCCTCCTCGGTCTCCAGACACATCCACCCTCAACATCCACACTTCATGGATAACAGGAGGACGACTTACTTCAAACATAATTAAAAAATGAACAACTGTAACGACGACAGAACGACAGAAAGCTCCACTTCACAACCAACAGACACACTTGTGTATAACGCGTTACTAGTAATTGCGTTACATGTAATCAATTAATTTAACATGAAACTAATTTTTGGGGTAATCAATAACTTTTCTGAGTAATCGATTACTTTTCCGGCAGGGATTAACTTATTTATCAGATGTTCTGCCCCAAGTCAAGACCCTCGTGCGGTCAGCCTTTGTTGGACTGTTCTACTATTCACTCCGCGATCGAACGGTGTCGGCGCGCTGTGGAGAACGGGGAACTATCGCAGTGTGGACACGTCGTCTGCCTTTACATGTTCATTCCGAGGTGCCGTAGGGGAAACCGAATAGTATCGTACCATGGCGGCACAAGTGATCTTGCGCTGAATATACACTAGAATTACGGAAAAGAACCATAAAATGCGAACATCGGCCATCGACACACTAGAATGGTGACAGTGTCAGCCCCTATAGGTCGATCTCGCAGCCAACAGCAAGCGGAGGTCATTGTAATAACGCTATGGAATTTCAGGGTCTCTCTCTCTAACCTCTTCCTCGACACCAGTGTACTAGTAAATGAAGCTTTTGAGGTTTACTGAGTCACGGGGAAGGTCCAAGCAATGTTCTTCCACAATCGGGACAACGTGTTCCCGGGCGATAAATACAGTAGACGTACAGATCTACTTGTCCTACGCCTGTTTATTTTTCGTGTTTTTGAGCTGTTCCGCCGTTAACTTTTTTTTTTTCACTTTTTCTCTGAGGCACACAAAGGCTGGTATAATTTGCGCGAATGCAGAGTAACGACCGGAGTAACGCTTTATTTTTCTACTCGATACTCAGTTACAGCTGGATTCGAGTAATTGGTAATGGTAATCAATTACTTTTTTGTAGAAGTAACTGTAACGGTAATCAATTACTTTTTTTTTCATTAACGGGCGCAAGTCTGCCCGCAGGAAGGGCCCCGAGGCCAAATTTGGTGATGTTCACGGAACTGATTTCGCATTTCCACAGCGCTGAAAGTACGCATGACGCAAATTTTTTTCTCGCACACAGTCAGGCTGGAAACAAAGGTTCGTATCATTTGAATTGTTCTCGGAAGGGTCCATTCAAGTCCTGCAAGTCTTCGTACTCGACCAACCACAGAACAGTCGATATCACTGACCATTTAGCCCATTGAATGAACGAGATAAGACTATCTCGCGCACTTTACAGGCGATATAAATCTCGAATCCCGCATTCGTGTTCTGCATCCTGGTAATCGGGGCAATGTCTTTTCGGGTTCTTGCACTCTCTGCAGTTCTTTGCTGTGTCCTGGCACAGAGAGTGCCCAGGCCGCAGTTAGACGAACACTGGGAAATCTACAAGGACATCCACAACAAGAAATATGTACCAGAAGAAGAACACGTCCGAAGACTCATCTGGGAAGACAACTTGGACTTTATCCGGAGGCACAACCTAGAGTATGACCTGGGGCTTCGGACGCACACGGTGGCGGTCAACAGTTTTGCTGATTTGGTGAGGGTTCGTTTGACTTTTGATAGGAACGTTGCAACGGGGAGTAAAACGCTGTTACGAAAGCTGTTGATGCAATTGGAATTATTGAAGACGTAACCAGTTGTATGGAGGTGGTTCAGAGGCAACCATTTAAGGACCACCCGTGCGTAACGTGAGAAATACTAAGTACTAAGAGAAAACTAAGATCTATGTTATCGCTCGTCAAAGCGAGCCAGCAAGTGAGCAATCCCTCCATGTATTCAGGTGCTTTGACATATTGACCCACGATGCGGTATCGGAAGTACCTCTCACGATTTCCTCAGGATTTATTTAATACTCCCCAAGATATTTCTCTCAGGATACGCGTTTTGGCTCGTGTGTCGACAAGTGAAGCAGCACAACGGGACGCACCAAGAAGCTTCTAGCTTGCGCACTGGAATAGCTGCCTCCGACGTATTTGTGTGTGCGTGGTGGTATGGAGGGGGGATTTTTTAGTCTGGAGCACAAGATCGACAAGAGGTCAGAGGAGGCGGTGCATATAACTCTGTTAACCAGGTTAAAAACATGACACGTAAAGTAACGCGTCCTTCATGATTCTTATTTGTTGCAGACATCGGAGGAGTACCGCCAGCTTTACCTCGGCTACCGTCCGAACGAGAGAAAGAAGACTGCACTGGGTGTACACAACGAAGCTTCATTGTACGACGTTCCGAGCGAGGTCGACTGGCGTAAAGAAGGCTATGTAACTGCCGTGAAAAATCAGGTACGTCGTTTTTAAGAGTTCTGCTGTTCTTTCTTCGTCTCTTTCTCTTCAAAGTAATTGACTGGAGGACTCACAAAACGCGAGAAGGAAAGCAAAGTCCCATCACCGATTTGCACTGAACTGCACTAAGGCACAATAATATACGACTTTCCTAAATGTGATAGGCTTACAGCGAGAGCTGCAAAGCGACGCCAGGACGAGGCATCACCGACTCTGGCTATGGCCTAGCGACATCGCGTCCTGCACGTCTGTTCCCAAAGTTGTACTCGCGAGAAACGCTGGAGCAGAAGACTGCATTCATATAATGTTGTCCAAAATGCGTGTAGTTCGTCTGAGTTACCTCACATAATACCATTGTAGAGATTTTAAACTTTGTACACAATAAGAAACAGGCGCAAAAGTCATTATGGAGGAATAATTGTCTGTGTTCAGTGCACCTACCAAGCAGTCAAATTTGTGTGGTGATTTCGGTGTTCTGCAATGACAGCTTTTAATGCCGTTTATCCCTTGAGCATTGGCCCTCGTAACTTCGCACGCCACATGTATCTTCACTACGGCGTTGCTTACATTTTTCCTAGACTTTGCCCAAGTTTCGTAACATTTTATCATCTGTTTTGTATTCACAAAGCATCGCATCACAATTTATTTACACAATAAAGTGAAGATGGCTAAAAATTGGCCAGGTTGCTTCATGATTAAAACGAATAAAAACCCTCGGTGCAAGGGAACAAGATGAAGAACGGGACGTGCATTGTTCGTGTGGTTTGGTTCTTCATCTTGTTTGTTCCCTTGCACCGACGGTTTTTATTCATTATTTACACAGTTGTTTGTTTGAAATAGCGCGACACACGTAAAATAGCCTCGATTTTTGTGCTTGATATAGTATACTCTCAATTATCACAGTTACTAGCCGTGTTCATCATTGTACTGTATGGGACACGGTTGTCTAAAATCTCCAGCCAGTGTTGGGGCGATCCCCTATCGGCGATGTCGCGCAAAAGGGAACTATACTAACATCCTTCAGGAGGGGAGGCCGCGCTCAACTGCTTTCCCTAGCAGGCGACGCTGAGTATGCGGTGGTACTCTCTCACGACAGGTGTCGTTGCGTGGCCTTACCTCGGAGACCGTATTGGTATAGTTCCTTCGTACCCGACATCGCCGATAGGGGACTGCCCGGCCGCGGGCTGGAGGTTATAGACAACCGTGTCCCAAACAATACTTTTTCTTTAACCAAAATAACGTCAACAGTTGGTGGTAGTGCCTGAAGCGATGAAACTTCTCGTCCCCAGAAATAAAGTGTACTTGTCGACGTGTTATGCAGGGCAAGTGTCGTTCCTCTTGGGCATTCTCAGCGACTGGATGTCTAGAAGGGCAGGTTTTCGCGAAGACCCGCTATCTAGTCTCCCTCAGCGAGCAGAACCTGGTGGATTGTGATAAGGAGTCATCAGGCTGCGAAGGAGGAAGCATAGACAGCGCTTATTGGTACTTGTCCGAGAGCGGTGGTATCGACACGGAAGAGTCATATCCGTACACGGGTCGTAAGGGACCTTGCAAGTTCAATGCAAGCGGTGTAGCAGTTAGTGACATAGGATATTATATCGTCAAGTGGGGCAGCGAGGATGCTCTGACGAGTGCCGTGGCCAATGTTGGACCCATTTCTGCAGGTATCGATGCCTCTCATCGGTCCTTCCGATTCTACAGGTAAGTCGTTCACTGTTCAATATTTGAAGTGGTCTTCCTTCAAGAGACGTGGCTGGGCTAAAGATGTGGCGTGGCATTATGTACCTGCTGCCAAATTTTCCCACTTGTGAGCAGTGAGTCGCACAAAATTGTTCTTCGCTCAAAATTGTACAAAGACTGTTTCGTGGCATGCGGAAAGCGATCGTTGGATCAACTCTTCTCGGCATAGATGGGGGGAGAATGTCAGAATACTCCATTGGCCAGGACTCGAGCCAGGGGAGGCACGAGGCGTCGATGTATGGGACGATGGCCTCCTCTCAGGAGCGCAGTACACGTCAGTCTCCGAGACGACAGATCTGCTTCTGTGGCGCTGTCGGCCTATTCACTCCCCACAATGGGCTGGAACCCACTAGGGAACCAGCCTGTGCCCTGCTTCGTAGACAAGGTGGTAAGCCATTAACACATCCATCACTAAGGGTGCGGATAAGCCTCGCATGCCAGATGCTCAATAGCTTACAGTGCAAATTTTGAGTCAGTGAACACAGCCCATTCCCGCGGAGCAAATCAACAATGAAAGAAAAGTATGGCATAGAGTTCCGCAGCTGCTGATGAGGTTTGACGCGAAAGCTGTCGTCCTTGCACTACGCCTTCGGATGGTATAACGAACGCCGAGGCGGACTTGCCATTTCTGGATGCGCCATCTGTATATGCTACTCCAGACGTAGAAAACTGCAGACGGTGTGGGTAGAATACCAAGTGTTACTTAGTTTTAGTGCATCGGAAAAATTTTACGAAAAAGATACGATAAGAATAATTGGGTGTAGATTTACATGTAAGTTGTAACAACAACAACAACAACAAAAACACAACAACCAAATGACAAGATAAAAGAAGTCATCAACTGTAAACTTGATGTTACTTGCTCCAACGAAATAGAGTGATTGGTCTATCATGATCTCGGAACTGTTATCGTGAACACCTTCCGATGTACTAAAACAAAGGCAAGTGGAAACCGTGCGTTCGTGCATCGGATTACGAGATAGCACTCTTTTTGGGTTAAACAGAATGTGCAGTTTACATCTCGGAGCTGTATAGACCAAGATTAACACGCGTGAACAGATGAATGCAATGCATCCCCTGTTGCTGGCCCCGCGAAAAAAAGCTTTCGTCATGGCGAGACCGGCCAAGATGTCGGCGTGAGCGCCAGCAGGAATCAGCCGTGCGCCAACGATGTTTTGCAACGGACCCATTATAGCCAGTCACAGAAGAAATGCAAACGGGTAATCGCTCAGTGTACGTTTAGCTCTATAGGTGAGAAATGGTGAAGCGAACCTTCAGGATTTCCGTGTGGTCATCACGATACTCTCCTGTTTCGAGTTCTCAACACCGCTGAGAACTGTATGCATTTCAATTGCTATGTGTAATGAAACCTGACATGATTTATTTTTCGCTGTGCTCGTCTGATATTGTTACCATTGTTGATATTGGTATCGTTCGGTCTGGAAAAGTGAAAGTTTGGTAAAGTGAAAGTTTGGTAAACAGCAAAGTTTGGTTAGGCCGATGAGCCAACGACTTCGGAGTGTCTGATGCAGCTACAACGCAAACGAAGTGCGTCCGAATGTAAACGCGCCGTGACTAATTACGCACTACTTATTATTCATACTACTGACGTAATACGCTGTGTGTGCGCGCCGATGTAGTCTACAAACATGTGTCTACCGAAAGCTTTGTGATACCGGCAGTTTCTTTGGTTTTCGCTCACACCACCCCACGGAGCACAAACGGAGTGTGGTACCAACGTTATTTCACCGATCTGAACAGTTATCATCCTGCACCGAGTTACGGGCTTCTGAGGACGCAACGATGGCCGATTACCTGGACAAACGCTACCCACAAAAGCTACCCACGTAGGTCTATCGAGGACACTCGAAGCGTATGCAAGCATCTGGACCGCGGGACGGGAACCGCACCCGCCAGACACGCGTTGTCATCCCCTATGTCAAAGCCGTTTCTGAATCTCTCCGCCGGGCTTTACTTCCGTTGAATATCAGGAATGCGTTCAAACCACACGTTAAATTCGAAGTCTCATATCGAAACCGAAGGACCCCGTCCTCCCGGAAGACCAGTCTGGAGTAGTCTACAATGTACAATGCCAGGACTGTGACACGTGCTACATGGGCGAGACAGGCAGGAAACAGAACACTCGTTTCAAAGAGCATAAGCGGGACATAAACAGTGCGACGCACGCCACACGGTTCAAAACAGAGCTTACAGAGCATTCTTGGGACACGGGACACTGTTTTGACTTCGACAACGCGGTGACCTTGGCTCGAGAACAAAGACGGGGACCCAGAAAGCTTCTAGAGTTTTGGCACATGCGTGGTTACCCCCCGGCTTGTAACTAAAACCGTTCCCTAACAATACTCCCATCACCTTAAATAGCGACCGGTTGTGTTATCTCTCATTCAGTTTGGCATTGATGATGTTCGTCGCATGGCGGACGATACGTGTGAGTAAACCTTGTTATTTTGTTATGTTAAGTCGGAGTTTCTTTACCTTTTTGTCCAGCTCTATCATGGCGTCATTCTGAAGACGAAGGTGCCTATGGGAGTTATGCTACCTGTGTAGTCACACCTTTAAAAAAACTGTCACCTCGGCAATGCGGCCAGTGGGCTTAAACAAGGCAGTTCACCCCCAGCCAGGCCCGTATCCTCCACATCATGCCCAGTTCACACGGCGACCTCTCCGTTGCGGTTACGGTACGAATCCGGTACGGAGGCGGTTGTCGTACGACACACTGTTCAGATATATAAGTTCTCGACGAGGAATACGCTCGTGTTTGACGAAATACGACTCCACTGCCACGCGTGCATTCAGACAGCCGCAAACGGAAAACAGTGATGTGGTCGGCGAAACTATAAGTTGTATTGAAGCGTATCATACGGCACACGGAGCAATTACAGCTTCTTGTTTCGCCAACGTGCTTTAAACGGAGGCAGCCATGTTGGGAAACGAACCGCGACAGCAGAGCAATGAAGAGCTTGCTCGGTGCGCCTCTGCTCATTGGTGAGCCGCATAGCCAAAGGTAACCCATACCGCATGAAGTTCGGTTGAGCTGAACTCTTGCTAGCCCGAGCACACGCGTACCGCTTTGCAGCGTCGGAAGTGGGATCGGGCTCGGATGTGGTATCCACACACATGCAGACCACATGATGCTGCTTGAACAACAACAACAACGTAGATGAACGGATGATGATGATGCGCGATGCTGCTTGAGAAAACACTGTAGATACTGCTTTCGTTTACACATTGACATGACCAACGACATCCAAGGCAAAAACACAGCAAAGACCTACTGCCGCAGTAGGTCTTTACTGTGTTTTTGCCTTTACCACGAACGGCACTGCCTGCACTCGTCCCCCTGAAACCAATCAAGAAGTGACGGCGATGGCAATCGGGCTGAGATTCTACTAAAGGTCTACGTGGCCAGACCAAAAGCATGTACTTCATAGATACAGAGGGAAACCGTGTTTCAAGGGCGGTTTATTTCACGATCGTACAACCGTACAAAGGGTGTGAAACCGAAAGGTGTATCAGTGTCCAAGATGTTCGAAGTTCACGGACGCACTACAGCAGTGGTGGTGGTGGTGATGCTATGATGACGTTGGTATGGCATGGTGGTTGTGGCGATGACATGGTGATGGTATGATGTATGGTGATGGAACCACTCACCGTAGTCCGCCACGCTTGGTCTCGGGCAACGCCACGACTACTTCAGCGGGGGATCGTGCGTGCTGGGCTGGCCTCACAAGGAACCGTGCCGACATTTGTCTCAAGGCGTCTACGGAACCTGCTCAGACAACACAGCCAGCGCCACACACGATTAAGTGCATGCTTGATATTTAAAAAAAAAGTAATCACTGGTTGACAGCTTCGTGCACGGGGCCTATGCAAGCGCAAGGCTTAAGACGGTCGCTTTACTCGCCCCCCCCCCCCTTCTTTATCGCCGGCCCTGCCTCCAGGTGCACTAGAGCGTGACTCCTCCTGCTCCCGCATAAGCCAGCCACCTGCGATTTCAGATTTATGGGCAGATTTGATATCAGATCGGCACTTTATGTTTCATTGCAGTGGCGGCGTTTACAACGAACCTCACTGCAGCCCTTCTAATATGACCCATGCGGTCCTTGTGGTTGGCTACGGTACAGGGAGTCATGGCGACTACTGGATAGTCAAGAACAGGTTAGTGACAGCACTTTTTTTTTCTGTTAATGGAAGCTGATACATGACATTCGCATGTGACGTCACGTGCACTCTAAAAACGGAACTTCACCGCATGGCACGCTGTCCTCCAACCATTGCAAAGAATGATAGAGTTATCGCTACTGATTCGAAGAGAGAGGTGGGCGTACGCCTTAACTTGGAATTATCATACACCCAAATTGCCACAAAAAGGCGCACGCCCACCTCTCTCTTCGAATCGAAATCGATAACCCTATCATCCTTGGCAGTGGTTGGCGCACAGCGTGCTATGCGGTGAAGTAAGTTTTTAGAGTGTGCTGAATGTTGTACTGGGTCCATTTGACTGGCCGAGCGTTGAAGTGTACACACCAACGCACGCAATGTACAGGGCGCATGCGGGTAAGGTATGCATTGTGACGACGGTGTGGCTTCATACCACGCGCTACCGCTCTGGTTCGTTTGTTCTATCGGCAAAGTCCGGGTGGGACAACACGGTGACGTTCAAGGAATATCCTGCGAGCATACATTTGGGAGATATGCGACTTCCACAGGATGTTCCAGCATATCACGCGGGGGTCCTTGGGACATGTCGGTATCTACTAAAAGACGTCGAATAACTCATCCTGGGACGTCGCGTGAATTAGCTGGTTTCCGAATCAGCAGACCGCGTATTCAGACCTGCTGGGATATTGAATGCCATACCCCCACCATACCTCCACCTAGCTTTAAAATCTGATTGGATGACCTGACTGCATGAAATAACAAGGTACCTTGATATGAGAGGTTCAAAGCAACTTTATTGCGAGATGATGAGTGGTACCAAGTTGTACCAAGGTAAATGCAGGTACACCACCATCCTATTATCACTCCAGGGACAAAGCTAAGCGATATGCGACGGAGCATTAGCCTGCGTGTCCCTTCCCAGAAACTGTGCAAAAAATGCATAGGATTTCACTTCAAAATCTGTTTTCGAAAAGTGTTTGTTGTCGTTTTTGTACACTTTCTCTGTTCTCCGAACCGCGAGAGGTGTCGCTGCTTCGGACGCGTTGGTATGGCTAGGGTGCGCTCGCTGCGGTAGTAGTAAAAGTAGCGCTTTTTCGCGTGCCATTAAAGGGGTTGAGAAACCACACGGATAGAACTTTGTCTCTGGTAGGGTCTGTCCGCCTCACACCATGCAGTTCGTAAACGCAAAGCCCCCACTCGCACATCCTATTATTTTTATGGTACCGTGTTGTAAAAATATCGCACTTCCGAGGCCCCCGCCGACTGTGGTGCTGAGCGATGTCGAGAAGCTCCACGAAAGAGGCGGGAAGTGGCGCATTGACCGGTTGCTCTATGGCGCCGCGTCACAGCGTTCACCGCTTCCCTGCTTACAGGCATCGACATGAGGATGGGTAACTAGCACTCCCGTGTCGCGCTTGCTTCTACGTCTTACCGAGATCGGACGAGGAGCGAGAAGAGTGCGAGCCAAGAGTCGGAAAGGATCTCCTCATATTCCAAGTGCCATAACTCCGTGACGCGGAAGCGCAGCGTCAAGGGGTTTCGTCGGAGATGTTTGGAACCCATAAATCTACATTTCAACCAAGACAGTGTGTTATATTCGAGATTGAATTCACAACTTCTTTAACCGAACCCCGATCATGACACTAGTTTAGGCACCAGGCCCATGCCCGTCATGAGGCACAATCTGCTCTCTCATTCTCCATTGCTACATTGTGAAAGTGGTCACCATATAACGGTAGTTAACCGGAGATGATATTGTTCTTCTGTGGATCCCGTGTCATGTTGGCATCAAAGGCAACGAACGAGCGGACCAGCTACAATCCTCGGCACACCTTAGGTGCAGCCTATCCTCACTGTTCCGGCCGACACCGAAAAACCCGTCGTTAAACAGCTTGTTGAAGTGCGTCATCCTGGCATACAGGACATCGTGCAAAATCACAGACTCTCTCTTCCAACGAAATGTCTTCCTCGTGTTATACAGGCAATGCTCCATCGGCTACGCGCGGCATCTGCGTTCACGAACTCGCAACCGTTCAAGATTGTCTCCAGGGAGGATTTTCGTTGCGGTCACTGTAATCGTCCGGAGACTATCGAACATATCCTGACAGAATGCCGCGCAAACCATACTCTGCGGGAAACTCACCTTCCCCACGCCAGGCCTGGCAAACTGACGGACGTCCTCTTCCCCGAAGGTTCTTACGCAGAATGACATACAAAAGCTCGCAACCTCTCGCGTTTTTGTCAAGAAACGGGCCTCGCGGAACGACCACTCTAGTGCACCTCTCATCTACAGTGCGCCTCCGTCCCATCAGTATCGGTCATCCTGCCTATGCCTCACTTTCAAATGGTCAACTCTCTTCTCCCTTTTTTCAGTTTTTCTTTTCTTTTTCTTTTTTTTTATATAGTCGTGAGGATGCCCACCTTGAGTGTGGCGAACAACGACAAGGCATTTCGCACCCCTCCCCCCCCACACACATAAATTAAGTTATAAATGATAAGTTATTCACCCTATTATTTTAAAGTGGCTGACAAAACGTTACTGATCGCTGACCTGGGCGCTTCCTTGATCCTATCGATTTCGTAGAGTGTCATTCCGATCTACTAAAACTCCCTCTTAGTATGAGTTAGAATATCGTTGCATCACAGAGTTGAAATACGTGACGTGACATTTAACAGGAGTGAATGCTAACGTAGACTCTTCTTTTTTTTTTTTTTTTCAGCTGGGGAGAAGGCTGGGGAGAGAAGGGCTACATCCTCATGAGCAGAAACAAGGACAACCAATGTGGCATCGCATCCCATGCATCTTACCCCCTTATTGTATTGTAATAAAGGCTGGTTTCACAGTGGTTTTTGGCTGAGTAGTAGATCACAGCTGGGATTTTGGCTGTGTGCGGTGGTGGAACGTCTCTGCATGCCACAGAAATCTGCGTAAGTTGGAAAAACCGGAAAATTTTTCACAACCTGTCTTTTTGCATGTGATTCTAATTGGAGCGTAGACGGGCAGCTGTCGCTCGTAATCTCGGAATGTTTCGTTCCGTCTTTGTACTGTGCCTTGTCAATCACGGTCTGCGGAAAACGGAAGACACGCATAGAACAAGGCCCGCTTGCATGAAACGTATATAGTGAAACACTTAACGAGTGTTCTACTTAGTGTAGTGCTGGTGCTTTAAGTGGCTCGCACGATACTTTTAAAGCAGTGAACTGCGGTAGCTCCGCGCAAACTAGGGAGCCGGCCGAAGGTTCTCGGAGTGCCCTAAACTGCCGCACTAAAGCTTAAGACTAACCGCCATAAACAGTGTAGCGAGGGTTAGTCGTCGGCACCAACTGTATCTCGCGTTGTCCCTGTCACGACAGAAAGTGTACCGGGGCCGAGAGAACCCGCTGGAGTACCTGAACGACGGTGAACTGCAACGACGGTTTCGATTTACGCCCCTACTGGAAACTGTATCATTCAAAATCTTATGAAAATCTCATTTAACGTGTTGGATATCATGCACTCAAATCTCGTTCAGTGATCACGAAAATTCTCATTCACAATAGGTGATTTTGGACAAATACACTCTCACAAAGAAACCCGATAGTAAGGGTAAAAAATCGTCATATTTTTTACCCATATTCTAAGGGTCAACACATTATGCATACAAGGATGACGGATAGTAAGCGGAAAAAAAAATCGTCAAATCTTGTACCCATATTTTAAGCGGTGTTCGATGCCGGTTATTCTATGGGATGTTTGGCTACCCTTATGATACCGTTTACTCCACCTAAAAATACCACATAGTATGCGTCAAGCCTGAGCACCGTAGACGTCACGTGACCTCACGGTTCTTGTACAGGCAACGGCTGCAATCCTGAAATGACCCGCAATGCCGTTTTCCGGCGGCTGTTCTGGAGGAGCATATGTGGTTCCTGATTGCCAAAAGCATCAGAAAGAAGTTTCCAGAGCGGTAGCCAGAAAATCGGATTGGCTGTCAATTTTGCATTGCAGCTAATGCCTGCCCAAGGCACGCTGACATCATGCGGCGCCTAAGGTTCCCAGATATGATGCGTACTGTGAGGCATTTTGGGGGTGCAATTCTCTGTGCAAAGACGGCATAGCATGCGAAATCGTTTCATAGGAAAGACAGCTGCTACAGCAGGATCTCGACGATACGAATCTCACAGGGCATGAAAAAAACAGCTCGTATCATCCGAGACTCGTCAGCAGTACCACACAAAGCATGTATACGCACGGAAGCCTGTTCACTTTTATATGCTATCGCTTAATCCATGGTATAGGCATAGCTTGTTGCTCATCCAAAAGACGTGGCAGTTGACAGTCACGTACGCCACAATAGCTACACTCTTAGAAATGATGGTGGTGGTGGTGATGGTGAAAGGGCTCTTAGAAATGAACTTCACCACATAGCACGCTCCTAGCCAACCACCATCAACGTTCTCGCCCCTGATTTTTTGAAAACGGGAGGAGGAGCCTATTTTGTGCCGTGCATAATGGGCACAAAATAGGCTCCTCCTGCCGTTTTCAACAAATCTAGGGCGAGAACGTTGTCATTCGGGGTGATGGTTGGCTAGGAGCGTGCTATGTGGTGAAGTTCATTTTTAAGAGTGTAGGCGCACTGCACTGGAAAATCGTATGACACAGACAAAAGCGTTCATCACCTGAATAGCAGATATAAGAGACGTTCTTGCACAAGGCAAGCAATATACAAGAGTTCTCACGACGGTCAAAAGAAAAATAAGAATCACCAGTGCGTCAGTTGAACCGGGTTCATCTTCTCACTATAGCCCGCTATCTCATTCAAATGAGAACATCTGAATACATGAACGTAGTTCCCACAGCGTTGGTAGCACGCATCTAAACCGTACTGCAACAAAAGTTCGCCCAATAATTCGACTTTCTTGCAGGACAGAGCGCAGAATAATAGCTACATGCATGTGTTTATAGAATACTGCACCTGTGGCCTGAAAATGATGTGGCATAAGGCGCACGTGACCAAACATTTAAAAAATGGGAACAGCATACTAGCCACAAACCAACAAATTACAATACCTGCAGTATTTGAGACATATATGAAATGACATTTGTGCATCTTCACAACACTTCAACACAACCAAATATAAATTGTAGACCAGCTATATGAGCAAGTAATTTGATTAAATGACGTTTATAATGTAAAAACATTTAATGAGCGTTATATCCCAGGGTGAGAAGTCGAGGTACACAGAATATCAGACATATACAAAAAGAAATCCATAACAGACAGGTCATAAACTAATTATCTATAGGGTGGTTCTATGCCGGATCAGGCAGGGTGGTCCGGTCGACCTCTTCATTTTTTTTTTTCAAACATATATTAAAGCCTTGTCCCTAGGAGGCATATTGGAAAGTATATATAGGGAAATAATTGGTGGGTATTTTTAATGAATTATTATTCAGATGTGGGCTTCCTACGCAGCTTGACACCACCCATCTTCAAACTATTTGACATACTCAGTTTATTATTATTACTATCTTCACGTATTGTCTGGGGTGAGTAGCATTGAATCCTAAGTTGTGAAGATCCTAAGGTTTGCCTTCGAGGAGATAAAAAAATCGCAAATTTCCCTAAATTGTAAAATATCGTACGTTTTGGCAACATCACTACTCCTCCCCCAGTTGTGATACCCGAAAGTACTGTACATCATTGTGTTCGACTCGAAATGCCCTTTCTTCGCATAGCGAGTACGTCGTATTGTGAATTGAGGCAACGCCCCCAGCAGGCTTTTTGTGAGGAATATCTACCGAAAATGCGTAAATTCGACATCGCGCATTCAACATATTCTAACTCGTAACATCGTTCATTTTGAGCAAGAGAGAAACTGATGTTCTGAGGCTGGAACAACATAGAAGGGACAGATACAAACAAGGCCTCAAATTGCCTAAGAAATCAACGTTCATTTTGTTCGCAAGCGTTCATCATGACGACCCAAAACAGCACATCAAATAAAATTTTTGCTTCAGACATGGTCGAAGTTAGGCTCGTATCTCAACGTCGTTCGCAACGCAACTTCGACCATCTCTGAAGCGCTTTCCTTTTTTCTTATTGGCGCTGTTTTGAGGCGTCATGATGAACGTTTGTGAGTAAAATGAACGTTGTCACGAGTGGGAATATATGGGATGCGCGCTGTCGAATTTACGCGTTTTCCGCAGGCACCCTTCACAAAAAGACTGTTGGGGGCGTTGCCCTAACTTGCAATACGGTGTACTCGATATGCGAAGAAAGGGCGTTTCAAGACGAACACAATGATTCAGTTGAATACAATTAGGATGTGAAGATGGGAAAAAAAGCTGTAGGACAGCTTGAGAGGTTCTCATCCCCAAAGTATACACTTTGAACCAGCGCAATAAGAAACAATGCCAGAGTTTAGCCTTGAAACTAGCGCAATAACAAGAAAACAATATCCAGTAATCATACACACTATCACGGTTGCAGAGGTGACTGCAACCCGAGAATATGAAATGGCTGAGCTTCAATGCCATGTTCAAAGAATCTATTTAAGGTAACTGTATAGACCATAATTTGTACGTTAACGCGGAAGCTTCCATTTTTGTTTTTGCCCAACATTACAAGGGGGATCATTTGCCCGTAATGTAAATAGATAAGAAAACTTTGGCATTTTTCTGTGCATACATGTTAAGCGATGGTTACATAGATTGAACACACTTACAAGATTAAATTTTTTAAATACGCTTTCACAGAGTTACAATAACCAATAATGACCACGATACGATATTTAGACTATTCTTAGATGTTGTACCCCAGACATAGAGGGCAATAGTTTAGGTGAGACATGAACGGTATAGTAGTAGCTTAATTCGAAAAGGAAACATGTGTCTATGCCTAGAGGTCATGCCTAATATTTTGCACAGTTTATTCTGAACGTATTCAATGTCAACGTAGCGTGCCTCTCGTGTTTGTCCTCGTTCCTGTTTCGATGCATCGAATGATCATGTACCAACCTGCCCATCTAGTAACGAACGTATTCAATGTGTTCATCCCAGAGCAACTGTTCGTTAAAGATGACACTCAAACATTTGATGCGTTTTACAATATCAACAGGACTATTAAGATATGCAATCTCTTTATTTGGACTAACACTCCTGTTTTTGGTCGAAATATGATTGCTTCAGTTTTACTACTATTAATGCATGAAGAGTTTAAATCAACCCATTTTGCAAGTTGCAAAGCATCTCGTTAGCAGTAGTGGCTATTACATCAATATCAGAGCCACTGGAAAACAATCTGGACAATCTTTCAATGGAACTCGAGAAGCCTTCCATCTAGAGTATCCAATTTCCGTCAGTTTGTCTGGAGGCACAAGTTCCCCTTAATATGTATCTCGGAAAGCAGAATCGATGACAACTTCCGCCTATCAAATTACGTTACCTTTACCTCGTGTGCCCGCGGGAGGACAAGCCGCGCCGCGCTCTTCATCCGCTCCGATATCCCGGCCATCAAGCACTGCCCAGGACCCGGGGAGTACGTCTGCTGCACTGTACGCATGGGCACCCTTACTTACTTTCACTGTCGTCTCCCTGTACATACCACCCGCAGTTGCTTACGACGTGAATGATCTGGCTGCGTTACTGGACAGTATCCCTGCGCCTTACGTAGTCTGCGGAGACCTCAACGCCCACAACACGATCTGGGGGAGTGCACGTACGGACACCCGAAGTATATGCGACTGGCGGCCCTCTTTGAGAGCCGGGACCTTTACATTTTGAACGACGGTTCCCCGACATACGTGCAGTCGACTCAGCTCTCATCATGCCTGGATCTCACTGCTGTGTCGGCCTCGGTTGCACGGCTCTTCAGATGGCAAGTCAATGCAGACACCCTCGGAAGCGACCACTTCCCGATCTTGATCAGCGTGCATGACGCACAGCGCAGCCCGGCTGGACATCTCGTCAAGCGGACCGACTGGCGGTCGTACAGGGCCATCATTGAAGATGCGGTCTCCGGCTCCACGCCCACAAGCGGAAGCGCTTTCACCCGGACTATCATTACCGCTGTGCGTTCCGCCACACGAGTAGCTCGGATTCCCTTAAAGTTTGCCGCTGTTGACGCGGAGTACGAGAGGTTGCTTGCCATACGCCTCTCCGCTGAACGCCGTGCCCGGCGTACTCACCTACCCGCCGACGAGTCCGAAGCGCGCCGCATACAGAAGGCAATACACAGACATCTCTGCAAGCTGTCACGCTCCCACTGGCGGAACTTCGCCACTTCCCTCTCTCCCCGCACACCACTCTCAAGAATATGGACTGTGCTCAGAGGACTCCACGAACCCGTCACTCAGCGCCGGCCGTTCCGCTCTCTCTCGCTTGCCACTGGCCGGACGGAGTTAGACATTGCGGAAGAATACTGCGGCCGCCTGACAGCTGCACCTGTCGGAGCACTGGCTGCGTCCAGCGACATCCCCGCGGTTCTGGAGGCCTCTGCAGAGTCTGCCCTGGATATGCCTTTCTCTCTTGCGGAGCTAGAACTGGCACTAGCGAACTCGCCCATGCATACGTCTCCTGGTGCGGACCAAGTTTGTTAGAAGGCTCTTAGAAACCTGCCGCTGTGTGGGCGCCGTTCACTGCTCGCAATCTTCAACGCATCCTGGCTCTCAGGCTCCCTTCCAATGGAGTGGAAGCAGGCAATGGTGATCCCCATTCTCAAACCCGGAAAGTCACCGCACAACATAGACTCGCTCAGACCGATTGTCCTCACCAGTTGCGTCGGGAAAACCCTTGAGCGAATGGTCTACTCACGCCTGAACTGGTACCTAGAAAGCACGGGGTACTTCCCGGAAACACTGGCTGGGTTCAGGCATGGAAGATCTGCCATAGATAACGTCGTCGACCTCGTTTCCCGTACGCAACAAGCTCAATCCGACGGCCGGCTTACCGCAGCGGTATTCCTGGATGTCATGAAGGCTTACGACAGCGTACTGCACAGTGCTGTCGTGGCGACGCTGCAGCAGGTTGGCGTGGGCGGTAGCATGCTCCTCTGGATCCAGGACTTCCTCTCGTCACGGTCCCTCTTTGTTCGCACTTCTGATGGTGACATCCGATCCTTCTCCGTCTGCCGCGGGGTCCCACAAGGCAGTGTGCTTAGCCCTCTTCTTTTCAACATCATTATGGCTTCCCTACCAGCCCTCCTACGCGACCACACCAATATCACAGTCTACGCGGACGACATCTGCCTCTGGATGTCCAGCCTGCGCCGCGATGTCATCCAACGCCGTCTCCAAGGAGCCCTTGACACGGTCGTAGCATACCTTTGTGATCGTGGGCTGTCTGTCTCCCCAACCAAAACTGTCGCCATGGCATTTACCCGCCGCTCCTTCCTTCGTTTGCCACTCCACGTCGCAGGATCGCCAGTGCATTTTGCATCGAGCTACAGGTACCTGGACATCATTATCAACAGGGGCCTGACCTGGTCGAAGCAGCTCAAATACCTCTCTTCTAAGGTAAACAACATCGTCAGCGTTCTTCGTCGCGTCTCTGGAATGTCGTGGGGCCCTACTTGTGCTGACCTTAGGTCTGTCCACTGCTCCCTTGTACTTGGAACGCTGCGCTACAGCCTCCCCATTTTACATGAACTAAGCAGAGCTAGTGAACGGGAGCTCCTCAACCTCCAAGCCCGCAGCCTTCGCGTCTGCCTGGGCGTCCTTAAGACGACAGAGACCGTCTCCGTTCTCGCAGAGGAGAGGGAGTCACCGATGCCCACCTTGCGTAACAAGGAGACCCTCCGCATCTACACAAGGTACCTGACACGCCACCCGCACCACTACTTGACAGATATCGCCATGGAGTGCCCATCGTCCGCTTTCGGGTCCTGCGTTCTGCGACTGAGGACGTATAGTCCCTCGCCCTCCAACATGCCGTCTCATCCCCCTCCCATGTGGACCCTCGCTACTCCTTCCGTGTACTCCAGCATCCCTGGCGCCTTCAAAAAAGGCGACCACCCTCCAGTCGCTTTGCTCCAACTCGTGCTGGAACACCTTAATAACGTGCACTCCCGAAGAATAGCGATCTACACGGACGCGTCGGTCTCCGCGTGCGCCTCAACTTTAGCCGTTGTTGTGCCTTCAGAAAATTACGAACTAGCGCTCAATCTTCCTCACGAGACATCCTCCACCGAAGCAGAGCTCGCCGCCATCAATGAAGCCCTGAGACTTATATCAACGAGGCCCCCAAACAACTGGACTGTGCTTACGGACAGCAAGGCGGCGCTGCAAATATTATCTTCTCCTTGCTCCAAGATCGTCACAGACATCTGCTCCCTAGCCCTCACGACATACAGCCGTCTCACCACCTCCGGCCACAGCGTGTGGCTTCAATGGGTCCCCAGCCACATCGGCCTGCCGGGAAATACCCGCGCTGACGCTGCGGCGAGAGGCGCGCACGGGGCAGCTGCCATCACAATGACCACCACCATTCCTCTCACTCCATCGGCCTGCTTGATACAGATCCGCCGCCAGACGTCTCGCAGCACCCTCGCGTTTAGCGCAAACGCTGTAGCGGCAAACACGTTCCTCCACTCCATCGACCCGAGGATGGAACTCACCCTCTCCCAGCGGCTGTCGCGACAGGAGGAGTCGATCCTCCATCGCCTACGCCTCGATGTTCCCTGACCCCGCTGCTCCTCTCTAAGATGGATAGACGGACGTCCACGATGTCTCCCTGCTGTGCTGCAGTCGCCGACATACGCCATCTATTGTTGCACTGCAAGCGGTACGCCGGCCCCCGAGCCGCCCTCGCCTCAAATCTCACTTCCCTAGGCCACAGGGAACTTTCCCTGGCGACGCTGCTGGGACCTGTCCGGCACTCTAGACAATGGGCAGTCACCCGAGCCCTCCTGTGTTACCTGAAGGACACTGGGCTGCTCAGCAGCCTTTGAGCCTTGAGCCACCCCATCGTCCCCTGCCACTTTCTCTTTTCCTTTTCTGCTTCTCTTTTCTCTTTCTTTCTCTGTTTTTCTTTTTTTCTCTTTTGGGTTGGGAATAGCAAGTCGGCCTCGGCCTGTCTGACCTTTCCTCCTCTCTCCATCTTTAATAAACATACCCCCCCCCCCCCGGGAGATGACTTTAATACTCATCTATCAATTGTGCCCCTTGAATCCGGATATACAAATTACATCAAACGAAAAAATCGCGAATCTTACCTGATCTCTAAATTTTGCTCTCTTCTGCCACATGGGTTAAAGGGACGGTCTCGTACAGCCGGGATGATTCCGAAACTTAGTTAAGACTAATTTCGCAAGTACTGTACACATACAACCGTCAAAGTTTCATTCGGAATAACCAAGTCGTTTTCGAGGAATTTGTCGAAACGTGCCGTAAGAGCACACGACGAAAGTTGTGCCTCTCTCATGCATACGTCACGTGTGACGTCGGTCTGCGGGTGCGTCGTCGTTGTCATGGTAATTGTAACTTGCAGAAGCACCCTGGGTTGAGTAATCCGCTTTGCTCTCGAGATGGGGACACTCAGGCATATTCGCGACTCCAGCGAAGCCGTAGCCACCTAGCGGTGGAAGTGGCAACCCCCGAGTCCAGGTTCGGCGTGCGGATGCTGCATTGGCGGCAATCTGAATTCGTAGTTCTTGCGTTACTAACGTAACGTTTACTGCCGGAATATGACGCCCACTGCTGCGAAGAGCTCGAAAGACTTCTGTTGTATTCCACAATGCACTTCAGCTCGGTGGAAAGATCCAAAACTTTCGTTTCATCGCTTTCCGTCGAAAACGAATGTCGTGGCTACCCGTCGTCGCAAACAATGAATTTCGCAGCTGCGGATTGGCTAGAAGGTATCAGGGACAATGATCGTGTGCTCCAAACACTTCGTGGAAAGCGACTACTTCTTGCCGGGTAGGCGTTATCAGTTACTCTTTGTGCGCATGTTACCGCTAATTTGTAATCCGTACCGGTAATCTTGTACTTGTTTTTCATGCACTCTTTCTGAAGGGGTTGTGTGCAAGGTGCGAAGACTGAAACCTACAGCAGTGCCGTCACAGAACCTGCCGAAAGTGTCGACTTACGATGCAGAGAAGGCTGCCCGCCTGGAAGAGCTGAGCGCTATGCGGTCTCAAAGGAGGGAAAAGAGATCAGCGAACGATAGTGTGAGTACAAAAATACAGCGTATTGATATTTAAATTTAAGTAGATCGCACAAGAACAAGGACTGCAGAACCAAAGAGGACAAAGCGCTACTCGCAACTGAAGAAAAATTTTAAGTTAAATTTTACAGGAATTTCAGCTATTGCACAGTTTCATAGGATGCATGCCTTCTTGTAATACACAGCTTTACAAACCTATACTGTACAGCTGTAATACCCAAGTAACTTGCTTGTGGCTATTGCAGACATGTGAAGACTGCACCATCCCTTCATTAAATGAAGCAACAGAGTATGAGGCAGGGACATTGGACACCGAGAGCCACGACCTCTTCACCGGTTTCATGGAAACGTCTGCACCGACATATGAAGATAAAGGGGTGTAGGTTCGCTCCGGAGACCTAACCCAGTCATTCACTGACATTGTAACTGATGATAACATCAGCACATTTACCGGTTTCCATCTATGAAGCTTCTCGAGGAGATAGTAGCTTGCGCATCAGAGCTTTACACAGTGTGTGGGAAACACAAGCTGTCACTGAAAGGCAGAATTGTTTTGACAATGATTAAGCTTAAGCACAACATATCCATAGCCTTCTTGAGTGAGTTGTATGGCTGTTCAATCAGTAGTTGTAGTGAGACCATTCGCACCACAGTTGGGATTCTTGCTCAAGTTGTATCATCCCTCATCGCACTTCCATCAAAGGAAGAAATATTGAACAATATGCCAAAGCAGTTTCAAAATTACCAGAGCGTTCGCCTTGTCCTGGACTGCAGACTGCCTTGAAGATCATCCATGTTTGCACTAAACGGTCATATCATTGTTGTGCTGATGCTTGTCACTTAACGTGTGTAACATGCACAGTGTTAAACTTTAGCCGAAACATTTTTTTAATAAAGAAACCATAAGAACATCATAGATGTCATTTTTGCAGTTGAGTATGGCCAAGGGTGTTAAATTACCTTGAGCGGGAACGGCGTTGCATCCACAACTTCACGATCTAGCGCATAGAGTTCCTTGCTGCATTGAATCAGCTTCTCCAGGAGAACGTGAATAGCCAGCGCGGTAGTGTTGTGGTCCTGAAGTGCCGCAGCAGCATCGAACGAGCCCTTCAGTCATGCCTAATACGAACGATCCGGAGAGGCTTAGGAGCAAGCGTGGAGCAAGGAGAGCGCAAGTCACGAAGCTTACAAACGATGCTGCTGCGGCACTTCAGGACCACAACACTACAGCGCTGGCTATTCACGTTCTCCTGGAGAAGCTGATTCAATGCAGCAAGGAACTCTATGCGCTAGATCGTGAAGTTGTGGATGCAACGCCGTTCCCGCTCAAGGTCCCGGTCCTCGCGGATGAACGTGGTTTGAAGGAGGTGGCACAAGTGGTGATCGGCATCCATACGTTCGCCTCGGGATCGGACTGCACGCCTATCTTCTCGGGGCTAACTTGGGGCATTCTTGTGGATGCAACGCCGTTCCCGCTCAAGGTAATTTAACAAGGGTATATAGTCTCGAAGAGGGTATGTAAATACAAGATGACTAATTAATTTCATGCAAAAGTGAGATAGCAGAACGGGGGACAATCCTCGTTGAAGCTCTTCTGCACCTCTTCTTAAACGCACATATGCTTTGAGATATCCAGCTGTGAATTTTTATATGGAAGCGAGATGCTTTTCTATAATCTAAAAATGTTGCGGCTAAAATTTAACAACCGCTTTTTGTAGCGTCTAACCTTTCCGGATTATGGCAGGTTGTGGATGCTGGATACTTTGTGTTTCTAAATGTAAATATTGCACAAATTGTTCTGAGGTGTGTATGTGTGAAGAAGGCTGGACGAACATTGCAAGAATAAAAGTTCATCTCAAGTCCTGGTTGCTACAGTGTATTGATTTCACTGCTGTTTCACACAACTGACGTATTGGTAGAATTTACGATAAGAACGATAACTCTATAACTCTACTTTATTGCACGGTATTTGACTGATGTGCTCTCATGACCACTGATAGGGTGTCTTTAACCTACTCCTCCCGAAGCTGTGAAACCAGCCTCTCTAGTACATACTTTTGATACACGCTCGTAACACGAGCAGTTAGGTCGTTGAACAGCACATAGTCAAAATCTACAGTGCAGCAGGACAATTGGCTATCCCTAGTCCATACAAGAAAGTGTGCCTGCTTCAATTTACATATCCCTATTTGCATAGCCATTTGAATCCTGTACTCTTTTTTAATTAGCTTCTTCTGGAAATTAGAAAACGAGTTCTCAAGTTTCACTGGACATTTCACTTCTAGGATCACCTCTGTCCCACTGCAACATGAACATGAGAGCGTCACAATTCCGTCAGGTGAATACGCAAACAAGGGGTTCTGGTCCTGAAGCACCAGGCCAGGGTTCCTTATCACTGCACTGTGGCTACTGGCTTCCAGCTGTCCAAAACAAGCCTTTTTAGCTTCTGGCTCATTTATTGTACCAATCCTCATATTCTGTGTACAGACCTTGTTTGTGTTTAAAATGAGACCCATAAAAGACTCAATCTTTTCTTGTGCACCTGTTTCAAGTATGTGAGTTGCCCTTTGATTGCATGAATTAGCAACACTATAGCAGTCACGAGACCCTTGCGGTAGTCATGCCATTCCTGGCACCTTGCTTGTTCCCTTGTGACCTCTTCAATTTGATGCAGCTTGTCGGCGGAATATGCTTCACACAGCCAAGTGTATATCTGTTCACCATCCATTTTCTGTAACTCAAATCTGTTGTGGTGCAGCAACTGCAGTAGTGGCAAAGGACCTGAAAGAGGTCAAAGTAACAAGAGAAGAACGTATAAACTTACAGAGGTCAGCACACTGCAGAATGACATTAATTTAAAAACAGTAACAACAATGACGTTCTGGAGGGAACAGCAAACTGACTACAAAGTCCTGCAATATGCATGCAAACATGCAGAAAATGCCATGTGCACTATGCAGCATCAAATAAAGCATTCAGAAGGGCAGGGTTCATGCAATTGTCTTATCTGTTAAAACTGCTAGAGGCTTAATGTGAATGCAAAATAGCTAGGACAGGTCACTGTAAATCTAAGTGAACAATATCGTACAATCTACTGTACTCCCAAGGCAGACTATTATATCAGGCAATATGCTGTGTTTCTGCGCACATCGCTACAGGAGATTAGTTCAAATGCGCCTCACTGTTATGTGGTTGGGTCAGCTGGAGGCCTCGGCTTTCTTCTGCGAGTTCTGTAGGTGCAAACAGCATGAGCAAGCAAGTGTAAAATGAACAGAAACATTTTAGCGTCCTAGCACATATATGGGGACAGTTTCATTCATGCAAAAGCGGGGTCTATTGTTCTGTGAATACGCGTTCTTAAAATCTAGCATACTGTAGCAGGGACTGTACCTTTGCAACTCAATTGCAGAGTCAGGGCACAGCGCTCTCAGCCTTTTACTGTACTCCAGCGATTTCTCTGCAGGAACAGAAGACCTCTTTGGTGCTTCGACGTGACAAAAATCTTGGAGAGGCACGGGATTGTACATTTGTTGCACATTCTTTTTCTTAGACGCCCATGCGCACTCAATGTCGGTGCAACTGATGTCGGGCAATGATGACAGGTCGCTCCTAAAACGCATAGAAATATATCTTAACACATGACGCACAAAACACGCACAGACAAGCAGCACATGTGAGAGCAGCGACTCACCTGTAACATCGTAGGAGAAGCGCAGATGTGTGCTTGCACTTTTCTGATTTTCTTGCAGTGCAGCTGCACTGTCCTTTTGTAATTCTGACGCAGTCCTGTGCGGTCGCAAAGTTGGCATCGACACGGTGCGGCGGATCATTTATTCCTGCCGTTTGAACGCACAGGCCGACGACGGCTATAGACGAAGTTCGTTCAACCACGCCAGTGAGAAGCAAATGTCCTGCGGCAAGAAGCCTCTCCGCTTCCACGAAACATCTTGAATCAGTGCAGTGCAGTTCAAAAAACGCAATATTTCACCCAAACCTAAGTTTGCAACAGGAGAAGAGAGCGAGAACCTGGACTCGACCTCCATTTTGAGACGCCGCTGCGCCACCTATAGTTCGCTGGAGTCGCGAATACCTCCGCGAGCGGTGAATGTAGTCCGAGCATTGACTGTGGGTTCTCCCATAATGTGGCGCACAATCGGATATGTGGAAGCTAAGTCATGTGTTTTCTTTCCGCGAGTATTTAATGCGGTTTTTAAATAAACGCATCCTCCTTCTCCATGTAAGTCGTCAGCGACACTTCATTTCGAAGCATGATCAGTGTACAACGGGGAGTGTAATGGAAGCGCGCGTAATATATTTTTGGTCGGAGCTGTAATGCGATCGCGCGCGCCGATGCCCAGCAACTTCAAATTTGTGATTGTGGATGGGCAAGTCAGTTCGCTTTTGTGAACCAATTCATTTAGTTCAGTTCACTCCACTGAACTGTCTAAAAGAATAGTTCATTCGTTTACCTGTTCTCAATTAAACACAATCAAGTAATATAGTCCCAAACTTTAAAGTGGCTCGACCAAGAGAGATACAACAAAATGATGTTGCAATTCAGTTTTCCTAAGGTTCGAGAACATCAACATAGCAAACGTAATGTTTTAGGTCGCTTTTTTTATTTTGCTTTAATTTCCTACGTATATTTTTAACGAGAAAAGTAATGCACAGATCAATATGCAAGGTGCCGTCGTCGTTCAATGTTACAATCGTGTATTTCTGATCACTTACGTCTGCTTGCTGCGAACTTGAGAACACAGAAGTGTGATAGAGTAACTGCAGTTTCATCTCATTTCATTCAAATGCATGAGAGAGCTTTAAGAAAAGTACAACGTCTAGCGTTGTGGAGGAAAAATCGGAAAGCTTGCAGTGTATTGCCGCAAAAATAGCGTGCCTCCTCCAGGACGTGCCAGTCACAAGCAGTCAGCCAGAAGTCAGAACATAACGGCGCCACTAGCAGTCCACAACTGCGAGAAGGAGCTCAGAGCGATCTCAGCGCAAGCAGTTCTTAATGATTTACTCTTGTTCACTGTTCTTCATATAGTTCACTTACCCACAGTACTTTAATCCATACGGCGTCCAAAGCCGCTCTGCTGGCTCTCCCTCCCCGCGCTTTCCTTAAGCATATGCGCTGTGGACGAGTAACAGTTCTGACTGGCGCTGCGAATACTTCCAAACGACCCGCGCCATCGTTTAGTGCTTTAGTTTATCCAGTTCTCTTCCTTTACACCTTCACACAGTCCACTCGAAGCTCTCCCTCCCCGCGCCACCCGCGCTTTTCCTTAAGAGCATGCTCTGTGGACTAGCACCCTCTCTGACGGGCAACGGTAGGCCCTGCGAGTGCTTCAAAACGTCCCGCGGCATCGTTTAGTTCTTTAGTTCATCCAGTTCTCTTCCTTCACACAGTCCACTTGAGGCTCTGCCTCGCCGCACCACCCGCGCTTTTCCTTAAGCGCATGCGCTGTGGACGACCAGCAGTTCTGACAGGCAACGGCAGGCTATGCGAGTACTTCAAAACAACTCGCGACGTCGTTTAGTTCTTTAGTTCATCCAGTTCAGTTCCTTCACACCACGGAGGAGAAGTAAGGAGAACGAACTCTGCCGAGCCGCCGTTGAGAAAGCGTGGTCTCGATTCCTCGAGTCTAATTGTGGCCGCGGCGCGGCGCTCGCGCTCCGTCAGGTACTTGCTCCTCTGAAATAAGGTTGCTGTAATGCACTCTTTCAGATGTACTTGTGTGTCCAGTGGAAGCAGAAAAAAATATTTTGATAAGTAAACACGCTTATCGTGTATCAAGGAACAATCTCTCCGTGAATTTTTCGCCTACAGTTTTTGTTAGTGCAAAGCGAGAAGCTT
This sequence comes from Ornithodoros turicata, assembly GCF_037126465.1. Classification (NCBI taxonomy): domain Eukaryota; kingdom Metazoa; phylum Arthropoda; class Arachnida; order Ixodida; family Argasidae; genus Ornithodoros; species Ornithodoros turicata. The sequence continues at coordinate 15,425,933 of NC_088207.1, forward strand.
TTATTTTAGAATGCGGGGAAGCCGCCGTGAAGGGGGCTCCGCGTTGGCTGGACGGCTTGAATGTCTCCGTAAGCGTGGTGCTCTCGCAGTCAAGAAGCTATTCTCTTTTTTCTTTTTTTATTTGCGATAAAACACGACACCCGAAGAAGCACAAAGGTTGTTATCCGACATCGTACAGGATGGTACGCGTATTTACATCACCGCCAACGCACGACCACGAGATGTACATTGATAATGGTTTGCATTGATCAGTATTAGTTCCCGGGAACACCTCGCAGTGTAGGGTAATGATGTCATTGGGCTGGTTAATCCGCATTTGCATTCTAGCTGTTGCACGAGAGCTTTGTCGCGTATGCACAACGCTTTGGGAAACAGTAGCCTTTTGTCGTAATTGTGATGCATCCGCTGGGATACAGAGTTACATATTTCGCATGCCACCATACACGAATTTAATACCAAGGTACCAGAATGCACTTTTGTCGCAGGTTTTGCACACGCGCGGTACAGGATTCAGTGCATGCACTTCCTGTTTCTCGGAGACGATTTTCATCTTGGTGTACCGGGGGGGAGGGGGGTGTGTGTGGGGGGGGGGGGGGTAAATCCCATATCTACTGGAATTAGGGCTTTTTAGCTTTTCTGGCAGGTATATATTGGTGGTTTTGCATTATTGTTCCTTTTTTTGTTGTTGTGGTGGTAAAATATCCGGTGCAACGCTTTGAGCAGCATGCTTGTACAGAAGTAACTTGAAACTGAACACCAAAGCGATAGCGTATAATGTAGAAGTAATGTGTTGTTCAAGCTTTCAGTGTTCGTCAACATAAATTAGAGACTAGATTCCGACTTTATTTTGCAGTTCCCAAAAGCTAGCGATTGGCATGCATGACAAGATATAAGAAACTAAGTGCCAGAACCTTCGGAACCGCACCGTGTCCCATCATCAGAGCGTCCCGCCCCTCCTTGCACTCACATACACAAAGGTCTCTTAACTGCTTGACACGTACGGAGATAAAACTTTCTCAGTCCTAGCTTATACAACAACCCACATAACGCGCGATTCCGGAAAGATCGCATCCGGCGACTTTCGATTACACAGCTTCTAACTTTCTTTCTTCCCTCCTGACTTTCTTTCCTCCATACCACTGAAATGTGGCTTTTCGGAACAACGTTTGCTTCCTTTGGGGTATGTTAGCGTGTTAGCGCAGCGGTCAAAGTACGCGCGCACCACAGAGAGAAGGACACGATACCCGAGACGGCCGGGGAGAAGCGACAGAGGATTCTGTCGGAGGCATTCGACACTACACCTTTGGCAATGTAAGACGTTTGTCTTACGTATTAAAGTTTCGTTGTTGTTTTTCTTCTTATTTCTGATTCCATTTTTATCGGACAGGTAGCTTCCATCTATGAGACAAAAACGAGGTAGCAGAAACCGAAAAAAAAAAAAAAAGAAAAGAAAAAATAATTGTAGCTGACCAGAAAATATTAACTCGTTACTGGAGACACCGTTGTTTATGCTTATCAAAGAAACATTCGTTTTGAACGCTTTTTAGTAGAGTATTCGAGCACAAACGGCATATTGCCGTGCAGGCGATTGCGCGGAGCTAGTACCGGAGGGAACGCGAGCGCCGCACCGCGGCCAACAATTGACCCGATAAATTGGGACGTCGTTTTTCAGCGGATTTCGGTCTCCTTACTTCTCCTCCGTGCTTCACACCTTCACACCCTTCACACAGTCCACTTCAGCGCAGCGTCACAGCCACTCAAGGCCACAGCGTATGCGACTTGGTCTCCCGGGAGACGTTTTCCGGCAAACGCCCGAGGTCGAGAGGAGGGAGAGGGCGAACAGACGGATGTGACGTTGCCCACTGGCTGGCATTCAATATGGCGGTGTGGTGGAGCGCTGATGTGTATGTCGTGTGTGTGTGTACTTCTCGTCCAACGTTTTGTGGTTTTGTTTCGTCGCGCTTGTCCTGTGTGCTACCAAAACCCTGTTTGCGCCCCTTGTCCATGCTTCGTACGCCAACGTCGCTGTGAATTAGTGCAAACGACAGCATGAAGCATAACTTTGTGTGTGGCGGGTTGTGATTGCGATAGATGCATCTGATGAAGGATTCGGACGTGCGGTTCGCCGCGAAATTTGCTTCATGAGAATGTATTAATATCTGATGAGGAAAGTTCCGACTTTTGCCTATTTCTAACATAGACCTGAGCATTCCTTTGGTAGAATTTTGATGGAATGCCTGCACGTCAGTTGATGGGGAATCATGTGGCAAATGCTGTGTAGCATATGCGTAGACGGTATTAGCCGGCACGTCTTCACTCACACTCAGCATTTCTTCCTGCTTTTGCCTTCGTATGAGCCAGCTGTGTTGTATTCTTGTGGGTAACCGTTAACAGTATGGCATGAACATTTCCAGTGCAACAAAGTATTCTGTATATTGACGTATGGACAAGAAAAAAGGGATTGAATCCCCTGAGCCGCACGTAAAATACGATTATACGTATATAAAGTACGAGGCGCTGCTGAGTGCAGTGTCACGGTCATTAGTGTTGAGCACTGTCTCGGTTACCTCTGCTTCGAGCACCAGGTGCCTGCCCACGGCAGATGACCCCAGAATTTCGGTCATAGTTGGACTAACGAGTTGCTTTAATAACGAGGACGAAATGCATGGTGCTTCTATGGGGAAGAAACGGTTCCCTAGAAAACAGGTCACAAAATGAGGATGTCATTAACGAGTGTAGACTGTATGCTGTGACGAAGGGTCCAGATGTGAAAGCACGTTGTTCGTGTCTTTCACTGCTAGCTATTGGCTTTCCAGCAAATCATGCTGTTCATGGTCTTTGCACAGTGGTGACCACTGCAGGGAATTTTCTGCAGCCTAGGTGAATTTGTCCATTGTTGCCACTGTCGGTGGATGTGAATGTGATGAAAGTGCCATGTACCCGTATTGTTTCCCTTTTGATACAACCATTCCCAATCTCCTTGCCTGTGGGGACCATGGAGTGCAATCACATAATGGTGGGAAATGTTATGTTTGCTACATTTATGTCTCCTTCACAGAAATTAGTCCTCTAATGCCCCATATTTGCATCAAGCTGAACTACAAACATGTCATCTGGTTTTGTGTATCACCTTTTTGATGATGATAATTAAGGCTTTGTTGGTGCAGCAACAACAGAGACCATAATTCATAATGCACCAAACACGATGATATGTGAAGAAATTAGGTTAGAAGTAAAGTAGGAAAATAAAAATTTCACACCACCTTTTTGCAAATGCTTGGACAGCCAGATAGAGATCAAATATCCAGATCCCAGATTATCTGATTCGTAAAGCAAACACTGAAGACCAATCAAATGTTAGGCTATTTCTGTATAACAGCCTGTAGACTGCCTCAAACAGTAGCTGTGGGCTACGGGTGAGTTCCTAAAGCAACTTGAGTTACACTGTGCAGGTTTCGTCTATGTGGTGTGTATTCACAGTATGAACTGGAGTTGCTTAGGAACTTGCCTACGTTACATAGCAGTCTATAGGTTGCATGTCTTGGCTCCTACTCCATGTTTCTTTCATGAGTGAATGTGGAAGTAGTTTTTCATTACTTTCGTCAGTGCGAGCAGTGCTCCAGCTGTCAAGAAATAAACACCGAAATGGTTGCATCGACTGTTGTAACTGTGTATCATGTGCTGCTAGAGCTAAATAAATAAATCTTTAGAATAACTGGAATAAATATTCTAAGTTGATACTCTGCTTCTTTTCTTTCTTATGTTTGGTATTTGCTTCTACCTCAAATATTGGGCTCTGTACAGGTCTAGTGGTGATCATTCTCTGCCAAAAATTCCTTCACTGCCATTCATGCCTTCAATGCCCACCTACTGATTCACTGCTATGCACGGCAGTTTCCTAGATATTGGAGTAATCCATTGTGATGGTGGAGTACTTTGTCTCTGCCACGATGACGTCTGCAGAGCAGTATGTGATGCCTTTTCCCCTGTGGAACCACATCTGCATTTTGTCCTAAAGTGTGCTCATACTGCTTGAAGACTGCCTATCCAAGCCTATGATGTACTCTGCAAGATGCTCTCACATATGAATGTTAGTACATTCACTGTCACTGTTCATGAAACACGGCACACAACCATCAAGTGCTACCGTTGAGCTGTCGCCTTAGGCTTGTGTCAGTTTATCAATGCATGTATGGCTTGTACACAGGCTACGGCACAAAAGTGCTTGTATGGAAGGTGGAGTCCTCTGAAATCTTGCAGTACCAACTAGGCAAAATACAGAAACCGACACTGAAGATTTTTGTTTAAGTTTAATTTGTACAAGCTCATGGAGGTCCACGATCCTCAGGAACAAAGTGAAGTGGTGACACGAATAAGTATAGTATAGGCACATACATGACTAAACACAATGCTGTACAAAGAAAGGGAAGGGGAAAGGAGATATGGTGCCACATGTCTGTGTACAATGAATTGCTGGACAGACAGATAAGTGACAGTCGAACAGTTTAAGAACAGTAAAAGGTGTTACTGTGAACAAAAAGGCTTGCCAACCTAGTTTCGCGGAAAGGGGGGTCAGGCGTATGGGAAACGAGTGGCCCAGAATGGACAAAAGGGAAGGTTACCGATTATCTAACTGAGAGCCAGACGACGACTGAAGCGAAGATTCAAGAATTGTGCACAAATAAATATAGATATATAACTATTAAATTTACATAAGCTGATTACTTGATACTTAAATATTTGTTACTTGATATTCTGCTGCAAGTGCAATTCGCAATCCATCGGTGAAACCTCCAACACAATGAGAAAAAGATTTTATGACCACAAATTTGATATTCTAAATGCCCACCAAACTCCAGTCGCCATTCATTTCAATCAGCCTAATCACGATTTTGAAACTGATTTGACAATTATATTGCTAGTATCTGGGTTCCGCACCGACATTAAACGTAAGAATAGAGAGTCCTACTTAATTTCGCAATTCAAGTGTCTCACACCAAATGGTCTGAATCTTAGTCTTGGCTCGTTATATCAGCTTATGTAAATTTATTAGTTATATATCTATATTTATTTGTGCACAATTCTTGAATCTTCGCTTCAGTCATCATCTGGCTCTCTGTTAGATAATCCGTAACCTTCCCATTTGTCCATTCTGTGCCACTCGTTTCCCATACCCCTGACCCCCCTTTCCGCGAAACTGGGTTGGCGAGCCTTTTTGTTCACAATAACACCTTTTACTGTTCTTAAACTGTTAGAGGTCACTTATCTGTCTGCCCAGCAATTCATTGTACACAGTCATGTGGCACCATATCTCCTTTCCCCTTCCCTTTCTTTGTACAGCATTGTGTTTAGTCGTGTATGTGTCTATACTATATATACTTATTCGTGTCACCACTTCACTTTGTTCCTGAGGATCGTGGACCTCCATGCAAAAGCTTGTACCAGTTAAACTTAAACAAAAATCTTCAGTGTTGGTTTCTGTATTTTTTGTTTACGTGATCTACAGGACTTGACTCCCCTCTTCGTATACGCTTCAGTACCAACTAGGTCAATCATCGACCCTTCCTTGTAGCAATTTCTGGTTTCGCATTTTGTAGACCTTCACCACAGTGTGCTTTTGGATTGCTTTCTTCTTGGGCTCTTGTACCTTCACTTTCTTCCTGTCAAAAGTTGTGTGTCAGCTGAGTTTGTCTCTACCTTTGTAAAAAAAATAAGCTATAAGCAGACACATGTTCAGGTGCTGCTTCAATATAGTAGTAGTGACATATATTGCATGCTTTTAGAAAGAATAGCAGCATGTATGCAGCAAGGAGCATTGCGATATTGCTTTTGGTCCATGACAGCATTGTTTTCTTTCTAAACTGTGCCATATGTGCAGTTTCATGGGACGCTGTGTGAAACTACACAATGTTTCCCCTTCTCAGCTGTGTGGAGTGACTGATTGGTTGATTGGGTTATCTGTTCTTGCTGGTCCATCTGGGCTCTTTTTCACACTGTCCTTCCCACTCGTCTTCACTATTTCCCTTCTTTTGATGCATATGCATACTTACAGCATTGTCTTTGCCGTGAACACGCACCCTCTGCTTCCTGAGCATTCGAAGGGGACAACTGAGTTCGATGGACAGGACGTGCCCTTCCTGCTTTGCGGCGAACTACGGGAGATACAAGCCGAGAGAATGCCAGGATTGCAAGTACAGGTGGAAATATTGTATGCATGATGAGAACGTATTGCATGAGCTATTAGAGGATTGCTGTGGGCTTCATACCATCATAATTGCCGGTACCAATACCATATGTCCTGTACAGTGCAAAGATGCTGTTACGTATATTTGTCTTTGTGCTTCTGTATCTGATTCTACTGTGAGTAGTTGTCGCATGGGTGATTTTCATGAAATTTTTAGGCATGTACAAAGAGCATTTTTTGTTTTTGAATTGAGTACAAACGAATGTCAAGTCTGAATATGAATCAAATAGTTTTCTAATAAATACGAATAACGATTATCCATTACACAGTTCTTCTTGCCTAAAATACGAGAAAGATAATTTGGTTATGGAACATGTTGGTCTGTTTCATTCCTGACACTTTGGAAACGCTCATGGTCCATAATTATATGTGACAAATGTTAGCAAAGTATCTATGAAATATATGACTTTATGGAAAGAGTGCATATTAGAAAACTGCGCGCTCAGTAGGCTTTGGAAATTAGTTTTTCTTCATGCAGAAAATAGTCAATCTCCATAATGCATGTACCAGCACCAGGGTAGAAGTTCATCCACTGCTCTGTACATCTTGCTTTAACAGAACAAATATGGTTTCAAGCTAGTTAGAGGTGTAACAAATAGGGCCCTCACTTTTTTGGAATTTATTTTTCAAAGTCAGGGATAAATATCAGGCTTGGTATGTGGAGTTATTAAACAGGGTAAAATTGAGTGATGCAGGACCAATAGGCATTGGTGGAAAAACAGAAGTGGATCTGGGTGATGAGTGCGTGAGGCCGACCTGCGGGAGATAGGATATGAGCAGTGCATTCGTCTTTGGAGGGGCTGCTGGAGCAGGATTGACATGGCTTTGCATGCAGTGCACGGTATCGTGCCACGTGCGCCTTGCGTACATTAAAAAGAAACAAAAAACACAAACAACAAATGACTAAATTAAATAAATGAGTAAAAGCGCGTTTACCAGTGCCGTTTTGGAGGCAATTTTGTCAAACGCGACCTCTCTGGGTGCAACAGGGGCACAAGGTACGGGCTTGAAACCCCGTGATCTTACTTTCAAATATACATATTACAAAATGAGTTTAGGACATAATATTATTGTTATATCAAATGATATTAAGTCCCGAAGTTGATGAAATTGGCCAATTGGCCATTTCGAGTGCCGTTTTGGAGGCAATTTTGTCAAACGCGACCTCTCTGGGTGCAACAGGGGCAAAAGGTACGGGCTTGAAACCCCGTGATCTTACTTTCAGATATACATATTACAAAATGAGTTTATGACATCTTTAATATTATTGTTACATCAAATGATATTAAGTCCCGAAGTTGATGAAATTGGCCAATTGGCCATTTCGAATGCCGTTTTGGAGGCAATTTTGTCAAACGCGACCTCTCTGGGTGCAACAGGGGCACAAGGTACGGGCTTGAAACCCCGTGATCTTACTTTCAAATATACATATTACAAAATGAGTTTAGGACATAATATTATTGTTATATCAAATGATATTAAGTCCCGAAGTTGATGAAATTGGCCAATTGGCCATTTCGAGTGCCGTTTTGGAGGCAATTTTGTCAAACGCGACCTCTCTGGGTGCAACAGGGGCACAAGGTACGGGCTTGAAACCCCGTGATCTTACTTTCAAATATACATATTACAAAATGAGTTTAGGACATAATATTATTGTTATATCAAATGATATTAAGTCCCGAAGTTGATGAAATTGGCCAATTGGCCATTTCGAGTGCCGTTTTGGAGGCAATTTTGTCAAACGCGACCTCTCTGGGTGCAACAGGGGCAAAAGGTACGGGCTTCAAACCCCGTGATCTTACTTTCAGATATACATATTACAAAATGAGTTTAGGACATCTTTAATATTATTGTTATATCAAATGATATTAAGTCCCGAAGTTGATGAAATTGGCCAATTGGCCATTTCAAGTGCCGTTTTGGAGGCAATTTTGTCAAACGCGCCCTCTCTGGGTGCAACAGGGGCACAACGTACGGGCTTGAAACCCCGTGATCTTACTTTCAGATATACATATTACAAAATGAGTTTAGGACATCTTTAATATTATTGTTATATCAAATGATATTAAGTCCCGAAGTTGATGAAATTGGCCAATTGGCCATTTCGAGCGCCGTTTTGGAGGCAATTTTGTCAAACGCGCCCTCTCTGGGTGCAACAGGGGCACAACGTACGGGCTTGAAACCCCGTGATCTTACTTTCAGATATACATATTACAAAATGAGTTTAGGACATCTTTAATATTATTGTTATATCAAATGATATTAAGTCCCGAAGTTGATGAAATTGGCCAATTGGCCATTTCAAGTGCCGTTTTGGAGGCAATTTTGTCAAACGCGCCCTCTCTGGGTGCAACAGGGGCACAACGTACGGGCTTGAAACCCCGTGATCTTACTTTCAGATATACATATTACAAAATGAGTTTAGGACATCTTTAATATTATTGTTATATCAAATGATATTAAGTCCCGAAGTTGATGAAATTGGCCAATTGGCCATTTCGAGCGCCGTTTTGGAGGCAATTTTGTCAAACGCGCCCTCTCTGGGTGCAACAGGGGCACAACGTACGGGCTTGAAACCCCGTGATCTTACTTTCAGATATACATATTACAAAATGAGTTTAGGACATCTTTAATATTATTGTTATATCAAATGATATTAAGTCCCGAAGTTGATGAAATTGGCCAATTGGCCATTTCAAGTGCCGTTTTGGAGGCAATTTTGTCAAACGCGCCCTCTCTGGGTGCAACAGGGGCACAACGTACGGGCTTGAAACCCCGTGATCTTACTTTCAGATATACATATTACAAAATGAGTTTAGGACATCTTTAATATTATTGTTATATCAAATGATATTAAGTCCCGAAGTTGATGAAATTGGCCAATTGGCCATTTCGAGCGCCGTTTTGGAGGCAATTTTGTCAAACGCGACCTCTCTGGGTGCAACAGGGGCACAACGTACGGGCTTGAAACCCCGTGATCTTACTTTCAGATATACATATTACAAAATGAGTTTAGGACATCTTTAATATTATTGTTATATCAAATGATATTAAGTCCCGAAGTTGATGAAATTGGCCAATTGGCCATTTCGAGCGCCGTTTTGGAGGCAATTTTGTCAAACGCGACCTCTCTGGGTGCAACAGGGGCACAACGTACGGGCTTGAAACCCCGTGATCTTACTTTCAGATATACATATTACAAAATGAGTTTAGGACATCTTTAATATTATTGTTATATCAAATGATATTAAGTCCCGAAGTTGATGAAATTGGCCAATTGGCCATTTCGAGCGCCGTTTTGGAGGCAATTTTGTCAAACGCGACCTCTCTGGGTGCAACAGGGGCACAACGTACGGGCTTGAAACCCCGTGATCTTACTTTCAGATATACATATTACAAAATGAGTTTAGGACATCTTTAATATTATTGTTATATCAAATGATATTAAGTCCCGAAGTTGATGAAATTGGCCAATTGGCCATTTCGAGCGCCGTTTTGGAGGCAATTTTGTCAAACGCGACCTCTCTGGGTGCAACAGGGGCACAACGTACGGGCTTGAAACCCCGTGATCTTACTTTCAGATATACATATTACAAAATGAGTTTAGGACATCTTTAATATTATTGTTATATCAAATGATATTAAGTCCCGAAGTTGATGAAATTGGCCAATTGGCCATTTCGAGCGCCGTTTTGGAGGCAATTTTGTCAAACGCGACCTCTCTGGGTGCAACAGGGGCACAACGTACGGGCTTGAAACCCCGTGATCTTACTTTCAGATATACATATTACAAAATGAGTTTAGGACATCTTTAATATTATTGTTATATCAAATGATATTAAGTCCCGAAGTTGATGAAATTGGCCAATTGGCCATTTCAAGTGCCGTTTTGGAGGCAATTTTGTCAAACGCGCCCTCTCTGGGTGCAACAGGGGCACAACGTACGGGCTTGAAACCCCGTGATCTTACTTTCAGATATACATATTACAAAATGAGTTTAGGACATCTTTAATATTATTGTTATATCAAATGATATTAAGTCCCGAAGTTGATGAAATTGGCCAATTGGCCATTTCGAGCGCCGTTTTGGAGGCAATTTTGTCAAACGCGACCTCTCTGGGTGCAACAGGGGCACAACGTACGGGCTTGAAACCCCGTGATCTTACTTTCAGATATACATATTACAAAATGAGTTTAGGACATCTTTAATATTATTGTTATATCAAATGATATTAAGTCCCGAAGTTGATGAAATTGGCCAATTGGCCATTTCAAGTGCCGTTTTGGAGGCAATTTTGTCAAACGCGCCCTCTCTGGGTGCAACAGGGGCACAACGTACGGGCTTGAAACCCCGTGATCTTACTTTCAGATATACATATTACAAAATGAGTTTAGGACATCTTTAATATTATTGTTATATCAAATGATATTAAGTCCCGAAGTTGATGAAATTGGCCAATTGGCCATTTCAAGTGCCGTTTTGGAGGCAATTTTGTCAAACGCGCCCTCTCTGGGTGCAACAGGGGCACAACGTACGGGCTTGAAACCCCGTGATCTTACTTTCAGATATACATATTACAAAATGAGTTTAGGACATCTTTAATATTATTGTTATATCAAATGATATTAAGTCCCGAAGTTGATGAAATTGGCCAATTGGCCATTTCGAGCGCCGTTTTGGAGGCAATTTTGTCAAACGCGACCTCTCTGAGTGCAACAGGGGCACAACGTACGGGCTTGAAACCCCGTGATCTTACTTTCAGATATACATATTACAAAATGAGTTTAGGACATCTTTAATATTATTGTTATATCAAATGATATTAAGTCCCGAAGTTGATGAAATTGGCCAATTGGCCATTTCAAGTGCCGTTTTGGAGGCAATTTTGTCAAACGCGCCCTCTCTGGGTGCAACAGGGGCACAACGTACGGGCTTGAAACCCCGTGATCTTACTTTCAGATATACATATTACAAAATGAGTTTAGGACATCTTTAATATTATTGTTATATCAAATGATATTAAGTCCCGAAGTTGATGAAATTGGCCAATTGGCCATTTCAAGTGCCGTTTTGGAGGCAATTTTGTCAAACGCGCCCTCTCTGGGTGCAACAGGGGCACAACGTACGGGCTTGAAACCCCGTGATCTTACTTTCAGATATACATATTACAAAATGAGTTTAGGACATCTTTAATATTATTGTTATATCAAATGATATTAAGTCCCGAAGTTGATGAAATTGGCCAATTGGCCATTTCGAGCGCCGTTTTGGAGGCAATTTTGTCAAACGCGACCTCTCTGGGTGCAACAGGGGCACAACGTACGGGCTTGAAACCCCGTGATCTTACTTTCAGATATACATATTACAAAATGAGTTTAGGACATCTTTAATATTATTGTTATATCAAATGATATTAAGTCCCGAAGTTGATGAAATTGGCCAATTGGCCATTTCGAGTGCCGTTTTGGAGGCAATTTTGTCAAACGCGACCTCTCTGGGTGCAACAGGGGAACAAGGTACGGGCTTGAAACCCCGTGATCTTACTTTCAGATATACATATTACAAAATGAGTTTAGGACATCTTTAATATTATTGTTATATCAAATGATATTAAGTCCCCAAGTTGATGAAATTGGCCAACTGGCCATTTCGAGTGCCGTTTTGGAGGCAATTTTGTCAAACGCGACCTCTCTGGGTGCAACAGGGGAACAAGGTACGGGCTTGAAACCCCGTGATCTTACTTTCAGATATACATATTACAAAATGAGTTTAGGACATCTTTAATATTATTGTTATATCAAATGATATTAAGTCCCGAAGTTGATGAAATTGGCCAATAGGCCATTTCGAGTGCCGTTTTGGAGGCAATTTTGTCAAACGCGACCTCTCTGGGTGCAACAGGGGAACAAGGTACGGGCTTGAAACCCCGTGATCTTACTTTCAGATATACATATTACAAAATGAGTTTAGGACATCTTTAATATTATTGTTATATCAAATGATATTAAGTCCCCAAGTTGATGAAATTGGCCAACTGGCCATTTCGAGTGCCGTTTTGGAGGCAATTTTGTCAAACGCGACCTCTCTGGGTGCAACAGGGGAACAAGGTACGGGCTTGAAACCCCGTGATCTTACTTTCAGATATACATATTACAAAATGAGTTTAGGACATCTTTAATATTATTGTTATATCAAATGATATTAAGCCCCGAAATTGATGGCCTTTGCCAATTGGCAATTTCGAGTGCCGTTTTCGAGGCCTGCAGTCGTCCTGTCTACTTCTACCCTGTCCTTGTCTTCTTGCTGCCATTCGTCATCATGGCCACTTTGTCAAATGCGACCTCTCAGGGTGCAACAGGGGAACAAGGTACGTGCTTCAAACCCCGTGATCACGGGGCTCAACACAATAGCACAAAACCACGGGCTTCCAACACAATAGCAATAGCATAAGCCGATGCGAATAGGTATATGACTTTGGAACTATGATACAAAGGGTATCGACCGTTTTAAAGGGTTCTGCTGCCGCATTTTTGTATTTTGCGGTAGCCTTTATTACATTCCCAGTAGAAGGGCATAGCACAAGCCATTGATGACATGTCATTGGCAGCACGATAGAAGGGGTCTCGCCCGTTTTGAAGGGCTATGGTGCATCATTTCCGATTTCCTGCGGTCGCCTGTGTTGTGATCTCGGTAGAATGGCATAGTATAAGTTGTTGATAATAAGTCATTGGCAGCATGACACAAGGTGTTTTGCTCGTTTAATGGTGTTCCGCTGCCACGTTTTCCGAATTTCGCGATCGCTTCTGCTATAACTCCAGCAGCATAGGATTGCACCAAGCCACTGATAACTTTCTTTCTTTCGCTCCATGATACAGGGAGTGTCGCCCGGTTTAAGAGGCCTTGCTGCCGCCGTATGCCAATTTTGCGGTTCCCTCTTGCGCATTCCTGGTAGAAAGGCACAGCACAAGCCGTCATGAATATGCCTTTGGTACCATGACACAAGGGGTTTAGTACATTTTAAAGGGCTCTGCTGCTCCCTTGTCCGAATTTCGTGGTCGTCCCAGTAGAACAGCATCATAAGCCGTTGATAATATCTGTTTGGAACCATGATGAAAGAGGTTTCGCCCGTTCTAAAGGGCTCTGCTGCGATCTTTTACGGAGTTTGCGGTCGCCTCCGTTACAATCCCAGCGGGAAGGCAAAGGCATTAGCCTTCTCGAATACGCCTTTGACACCATGATACAAAGGGTTTCGCTCGTTTTAGAGGGCTCTGCCGGAGCCTTTTCCAAATTTTGCGGTCACCATTGTTAAAATATCAGTACAAGGGTCTCGTATAAGTCGTTGATAATGGCTTCGCTATTCAGAATACACCAGTGAGTCTTTGTGGTGTGTTCCTTGGATGACCTTGCCATCATCGGTGTCGCAGAAAGGCCGCTTTTTACTTTTCTCAAAAAAGTTGGCAGGCGATGCAACGTTTCAGCAGCAGACTTTGGGTCATTTCTTGCAGGTATAAACGTGTAAGCGAGTTATGGACTATGCGTGCTGCACCTCAATAAAAATTGGGTGATTACCATGAGCAGTGAAATACAAACGGCTTCGTAACAAATATGTATTTTCGTCTACGATGGTTTTTCCTCATACAATAGCACAAGTGCTCGTAGGAATCTGCTGCCGTGTGAATGTTCGGACTGCCGGCAATTTGCTGTGCAAGTTCACTTTTTTTGCCCCGTTATCGCCCCGCAAGCTTTTTCCTTGCCATATCGTCGCGGCTCTCTCATGCTGAATTCAAACGGTAGGTATCATCTTTTGAGTCCGTTGTGCAACTCGTATCAGCACCGAAAAGCAACGACAATTTCACCTTTGTCATTGTTGTTGCGGCTGGCACTATCATCAATATGCATAGAAGCCAAGATGCGGTACCTGGTGTGACAAGATGTCTGCGTGATTTCGAGTGTAGCGAACCATAGGGTGATATATCTTTATGGATACATATCTATGGGTATATGCATTTGTGGCCAAGCTGTATCAAGAAATCTCATGAATTACAGTGGGGTGGTTGAAAAAATTCAGGGGGAGTGTACATTTCCCTGTGGGGTGGGGGTAATGAAGCCCCTGGAAAGGACCGCAATTATAAAGTGCCATAACGTAAACAGCTGAGCGGCATAAACTCTTAAAAATGAACTTCACCGCATAGCACGCTCCTAGCCAACCATCACCTCGAATGATATCGTTACTTGCCTTCATTTGTTGAAAACGGGAGGCATACTCCTTTTTTATGACACTTATGCTGTTCATAATTGTCACAGAAAAGGCGTACGCCTCCCGTTTTCAACAAATCAGGGTAGATAACGGTATCATTCGAGATAATGGTTGACTGGGAGCGTGCTATGCAGTGAAGTTCATTTTTAAGAGTGTACTTATTAAGCATTCGCATATACAATTCATCAATAAAAAACTTCAGTTGACATACCACCAGAAACAAATGAGACACTGAAAATTTGAAACGTGTTTCAAGTTTTCCGTACATTGTTCTTCACGAACGATTATTCCAATGTGCATGAGCACTGAAATTGTCGGTTTACACACTCTATTGCTGATTTTGTTTGCATTTTCAACGTGAAAAAGAAAAATATCAGGGAAAGAGAAATAATTAAAATTTTTGACACAAGGTACATAACTACTCCATCTAATTTTTTTTCATTTTTTTCTGTGCGCCCCTCTGTGCTCCATATAGTTTTTTGTGCATGATATCCGGAGAGGCTGCTGCTGTGCTGCGCAAACCCACAAACTTAGTGTAATAATTAAGATGATGCCATTCTCTGCACTTGCCTCCACTATTACTTCTCAATTATCATATTACTTACAGTGTAGTTTATTAAAATGCAGGTTCAGACCAGACCACTATAACTAATTGTTGAAGTTCATGAGTCATTATGGCGCATTATAGTCTAGTTGCTCATGCGCCATATAAACTGTAATCATCATCATCATCATCATCATCACAATGAGTCACAAGAACTGCTCGAATGTGAATGTACTTCGTGACGTCGACAGGAGTAGCACTGCATCGAGCAAGAACAACAACAAATAAGTTAATGATAATGAATGGGGAAATTCGCCACGTAAGGTGCGGCCCACTACCCCAAGACACAATGGGGCAGGATGTGATCGAGCAATGGTAAAAGTAATGCCTCAAAACCTGGTTTCATTCCGAATTCTTCATTATTGGGGTGGGGCAGGGGGCAGCTTTATTCTATGTAGTGGTCAAGAGCCCTCGGGACACAGAATAGCTGACTGCAAGCCATGCACATGCGGCCCGCGTGTGTGAGAGCCCTGATTACCCTGATCTAAGCATTGCTTCATCTTAACTAAATAATGTACTGGAGGGCGCGTAGCACTTGTTTAGCGTTATCTCCAAATCTGCTAATGAACAACTTTATTTTTTACTTTGGGGTGTCTAATCGCCACCGGCTATATTCTACCCTGTTCCAGTTTCTACTCTCCTATATAGGCTATACTCAATCCCATGCCAGTCTTCATACCATGGATCCATACAACTGGTTATTGGAAATCTAAAATAAACATTGGAGATCAAGTTGAAAGGTGTAGGCTGGTATTGAAGGAAGGGGTCGCACCAGGGGAATGAACGTGTAGTATATTTGTATTGTTGGGAAAAACTCACGTGACCTCTGACGTCGGGCCAATCGTTGGGCCTCGGTAGAGTAGTTTTTTGCTTTGTTTTATTTTGTCTCCCTGGGTGACGGGTGACGTAAAGCGACGCTTCCGAGGCGTTCTTTTTCCCTTTCCCCTCTGTTCTCTCCCCCGCTTTGGCGGTTCTGGATTTTCGTTCGCATCCAGTGAAATCAGTGGAATAAATAAAACGCGGAAGCGTTGGCTCTTTCTGTTCCACAAGGTGCTTTATTTTTCGGGATTGGTATTTCCAAATAACACATATGCAGTCCTCTGTATCTGCGCCAAACGCAAACTTTACATAAACATTGTTTGATAGCAAAATCTCGGTGAAACAGGGGAAGTCAAGTCTGAAGTTCGAATAATATGCCGAAACAAATTCGCATTCACTACTAGCTGATATGTCTCACGTGGAGAGAGAGGGAGAGAAATACATGATGACGATGATATGGGGATGACTTCCACTCATTGAGCAGAATGCTACCCCATTGCTATTGGGAGAAAATGAGAGGATGGTGATGAGGATGATGCTGACGACGCTGACAGGGTTTTAGAGAGAGTCGATCAGGCCGGTAGTTTGCAGGAATTTGATGAAGGGGCGTAAGACGGACATCTGCTTTCGTGTGTCCCATGGTCCCAAAATGAGCCTGAGGTCAAGGGGTCGGCTGTCAATCCGCGCAAGGTCGTTTGCCAACAAGTGACGCTCCCTCCTATAAGTGGCACATGCGATGATCACATGGTCCGCGGTCGCTGGCACACCACACTCCGGGCACAAGACACTACTGGCACACCCTATCTGGTAACGGTAGTACGCCGAAAAGGCAACATTCAGCCGTAAGCCATGTAGGAGGGACTTAATCACGCGCGGCAGAGATGTCGGTAAGCGACACGAGAATGTTGGGTCTACAATTCCTAGTATGGTACTGGCCGGGACGTCCCGACGCCATTGTTCGACGGACGAGGAGGCAGCCCAGTCACGAAGAAGGGACCGTCTGTCCCCCCTTGGGAGAACAATCGGGACACACTGGTCTCACGTGGAAGATTTCACAGTAGATCAGTCAGTTCACTGCACAGCATAGGTCGGCATTTTTCGAAATATTCAATCAACATCACATCATGTCCGGCCTAGCCCACAGCCCATAACATCAAATCACCATCACAGCCCATCACGTCATAACCCATCATTCGACATCACCATCACAGCCCATCATATCATAGCCCATCACTTAACATCACAGCTCATCACATCATAACCCATCATTCAACATCAACATCACAGCTCATCACATCATTACCCATCATTCAACATTAACATCACAGCTCATCACATCATTACCCATCATTCAACATCACAGCCCATCACATCATAGCCCATCATTCAACATCACAGCTCATCACATCATTACCCATCATTCGACATCACAGCTCATCACATCATTACCCATCATCCGACATCACAGCCCATCATATCACAGGTCAGAATTCAACTTCAGAACTCGTTCTGAGTTCAACTTCGTTGTGAATGATGGACTTTGAATCTGATCTGCAGGGACCGGTTATGAGACTGAGGGCCTTGTATACTGCGCATGCTTGCGCTTCGGCGACGACTTGGCTTCGGGGCTTCGGTGACCGTGCGTCCCGGCTTCTGGGCAGATGTCATTTTTTGGATGGCGGCCGTTTACAGTGACGTTCGTAAATTAAACAGATGTTTGTGCTGCCGCAATGGTGGGCGGGGCTTGGCGGGGCGCCCGCCCACTTCCCGGAGCGAGCCTGAAGGAGGAGGGATGGCGATAGGGTTGTTCTGAAAGCGTGAATGTCAATACCAGGTGCATAGGATGAGGATTGGCTGCACGGCTGCTAATTGAGCTGGCATATTTCTGCCTTCTGCTACGTATGTGGAAGGTGGCGGTTGTGTGGAGAGAGGCGGGAGGGGTGATGAAACTGCTCGTTGGTGTTCGGTAGTCGGTTACGCTGCATCGGGGAATGACCGGGATCTCATGATGGGAAGGAGGCATGTGCCAATAGATGGTGCAGGAGAGTATGGTGACTTCGCCCCTGTTTTTCTGAGTGCGTTGAGATTTCTTTTTTTTTTCTTTTCCCAGTCGAGAGGTTTCGACGTGCTGCTGGTTAAACTGGGACTTTTAAACTGGGTTGGTTGAACTTGGGGTGCATTGCAAATATCTTACAGTGAAACGGAGGATTTTCAGGCAAATGCATCTTTGTTTTCTCGCTCAACATCACATCACATCATCGAATCATTCAACATCAAACTCAACATCACATCACATCATTGCCCATCATTCAACATCAAACTCAACATCACGTAACATCAGTGCCCATCATTCAACTTCACTCAACATCACATAACATCATTGTCCATCACTCAACATCACATCATTCTGAGTGATGTGATGGTGAATGATGTCGGTGATGGTCATCATGAGTGAATTCGCCGACCCATGCTGCACAGGCACACACATTCACAAATCCACCATGACAGAAAACATGTCCATATTCCTTTGCTGCTTGTGTAGTGTCAGATGTCAAGGCTGACCCGTCACAAAGGAACCTGTGCAGCTGCTAAGCCGAAAGATGATGTTCTAACCACTCAGGGCGGCTTATCCATTCTATTGTATCCATGCAGATGCTTTTCTGAAGCAGATATGAGTTGAGCAGTACCTAGTTGATACCTGAGCAAGAAAGACCAGAACAGGGATCAGAAAACGTGAAAACTAAAAATTATACCGGCTGAAATGTTGCGTATATGCCACAGGTGTGGTGCTATGCTATGCTACGCTAAGCGGCAGAATGGAATAGGAACTGACTTACCTGCCATCGAGTGGAAAAACACAATATTGATCCTTCTTGAATCGTTGTCGCACCAAGCAAGCGAAGCAGATCTGCCTTCCACTTATCTATCACTGAATTTACGTGCAGAAGTATCCAAGAGGATTCGAGTTTTGCAGAGTCGGTAACGACGGGCACTAAACACCATCCAAAGCGGTACCGGCAAAGATGCTTTGCGTGCGTCCCTGCTGCACCATATTTCGAAACTTTACGGCGAGCTGCTCCGGCACCCTACACGGCGGTGCCGGCTTACGCGCGCCACGAAAAGGTTATAATTTCAAACCGACCAATGAGCGCTTGCATACCGGGGGAGCGGCCGCAGGAGCCAATGGGATGCTCTCGGTAGAGAGTTCGCGCTTCGACGTAAAAATTTTGACATTTCATGACGTTTGATGACGCGAAAGGCTCGCACCGCCTCGCTTTAGTCAGCAAGTGAACTCGCGAGTTTCATCCCCTTGGTCGCAGCATCAAACCGCGTTATTCTCGCTTCGTTCCAAGCTGATCTAAACTCGCTGATTGCTATGCAATTTATTTTTGGCGCTCATAGCCGCTACGCCGCGCTACGCCGCTCATAGCCGCAGTTGCTTCGCGGTGCTAACACACAAAAAGAAAATGAATACAACAAGGTCCGTACGGTGCATTTGATGCACGCTACATTAGTAGTTGTAAGGGACGAATGTCGCCTCGGTAGAAATATTTTCACCGCTAGATCACGTCACGGAAATGTTTCCTTTCAAGGAGGGGGGCGGCGGATGTGCATTGTCATTCAAGATACGATAACACATCACCGAACGGGTTTCAGAATGAACGCCCACAAAAACTGTCATTGTCATGTCATTTTGGTTTCGCCACTGGTTTTCCTTTCCCACACTTCAGCCAATCAAATTTTCCTACCTACGGAAGCCAGAACATGGGAAGTTAGAAACTGCAACATCTGTTGTAATTGTCTGGTCTTGTGTTGCTGTAAATTGGCGTGTGATTATCCATCTGCGACTACACTTACAAGTCTGGGTAAACTATTAGATTCACTCAGTTGGTTGGTTGGTTGGTTGGTAAAAAAATAACAAGGGGAGGTTAAATTTGCGCAAGCGAATTCTGCTACCCGAAAAAAGAAAGAGGGTAGAACCCAAAGCAGAAAAGAAAAAAGAAAGGAAACGGTACGATTGCACCACAGAAGGTGCGAGCGCACCGCAAAAGTTCATCGGGGTGAGCGTCTCGATCGCGACAACGCAGGACCGAGCGCGCCGTTCACATCAAGGATCATAGTAATGTCCACGCTCCGTCTAGTATAGGGTTTCTAGTCCAGATTTCACAATGAAATTGACAAGAGCATTGAAGGCCGCGTCCCTGTGGTTAGCGTCCCATACGCCTAAGACTTTCTCTATGCTGAAGTCCCTGCTGTCGAGATGGCCAAGGGTCTGCCTCAAGATGCGCTACTTCAGTGTTCACTCAGTGTTCTCTACTTCATCACCGCCTCGTGTGTCGGTGACCTTCTGTATTCCTACCCACTGCTGGGATTTGGGAACATACACGCCTTTGATTCTGAATGTATCTAGTTCTGCTCCAAAATCCCTGGTCCAACGAAGTTGCGTTTGATGAAATCATCGGTACTCGCAGACGCCACCACTCGCATCGACAGAGCATTCGCAGACGCTGAATTGTCCATATCTTCCATTTCGTTTAGTAATAACTGTGGATATAAACGTGATATCGAAGATGTCACCGTTCAATTACGTTGTACGTCCTTGTTTGTTGTACGTCCTTACGTTTCCTACTGCAGCGTTGCGAAGTAGCATTTGGTCAAATCGTTCATTTTCAAGCGACCATTAAAGGGACTCTGACCAGAAGTTCGACAAATATTTCGTTTGCATCTATTACGAAGGTATAATATGCCTCCAAGCCACACGCAAAATATTTTGGCTGTGCGCGGAGGCAAAGTTTGCCAAACAGGGAGCAGAAAACCGGCTTCGCTTTTCCCCCTCAACTCGCGCAATCGGGGCCGAAATCTAGCCTCTTTGCAGTGGACATCCGCCAATTTCCGTGTGCGTGACGAAGTCACGAGGGCCACGTTTCATTGGGCGCCCGGACCGGAAGTTCTGTTGTTAGTGAGTTTGTGAGAGCGCCGGCATCCGTCCGGAAAGCGATCTTCAATATGGACGTCGAAGGCAGAAATGCGGATACTTCGAGCCCGGAACTTCTTTCTGACCTTTCTGCGATCGAGACATCGAGAAGAAAATTCTGCGTGCTGAACAGCTCGGTAGGCTTTCGAAACGTCGCCGATGCCGCGAATGCGAGACGAAGTTAGAGCTCTACGAACATCAGTTACAGATGAAGCAAACAGCATGAGTCGCCTGTCTTCAGGTAAGCGATGAGCTTTTTAACGCACACTGTGATCGAACATGTAAACGTTCGCAGAAATTTAAATTTCGTGTTCTGATATCTAATGCGCACTTGCTGTTCATGGTGATGGTGTGGCTGGTGTGTCCTAATGCCGAAGGAGATAATGCTTGTGCTGCAAGGAGCTCGAAAACACTGCCGAATGACTGCAGTATGAGTGCATTACAACCCACAAAGATTTCCAACTTCTATTCTTCAATATGACTGTCCTGAAGGTCGCATATTGAACTCCGTGGGCACGCGAACCTATGAGCGACTGTATTCGCAAGTAAGTCACATGTGCCCTTGTCGAACGATGTTAAAATTTGGGCGCCCAAAACTGGTTTGGTCCTGCAATAGAGTCGTTAAAAACTCCAGTACAGGGCGCAGCACATAAAAAGGCTATACAGTACACGACTCTGAACTGGAGAAAACCAATATAGGCAATTTTGTAATTGTCAGTGTGCTGTGTCCTGAGTCACGTTTTTATGTATTGCATTGTATAAGGTTTTAGCGTAGGTTTTTAGCGATATTGAGTGTTCTTGATTGTCGATTCAGTGAAAAGTAAAACAATTTTGGGTTCTAAAAGAACACAGCATGTGTAGTAATGTACAAGGTGTGGGCAGGTAAACTGCAGTTACTCTCAGGTGCATGTAGAAATGACAATGCACACACACTGTACTGTAACCGGTTACCTATTTGCCTAAACTGTATTTTATGTACATCTGTGTAGACGATGCAGATACACTGCGTATCGCCAGTTTGCAAGGTGAGTATGGCACAAGCTTGGAAAAAACAAGATCATGGTCATCCCAGCCTGTGCAGTGAAGAGGGTCTGGGAAGCCTTTCCCACAGAAAATGCCACAGGCTTCAAGTACCCAAGATCCTAACTGGGGGTACCTCTTCGCACAGCTCGTCTATCACATTTAAAATAATTCAGCATCTGTATTTAGGATAATCTATAGCTCTCAGGATGATGCATGGTTCATGAGTTCAACATGTTGTGTTGAAACACAACACTAGTCCTTTTTAATGAGTCTTGCGGAATGATAGATGAGCACTCCTTTCGTGACATTGTGTACCATTGCTACAGTGAACAATTTCTTGAGCAAGACTGATGAACGAACAAAAAATAGAGTCTTGTCTTCCAAATATGTATGTTCCTTGTAACTTCCGTATTTGTTAAGTGACCCATGTTGATGTCCCCCCTCATGTAATGCCTGCAATGGCCTTTGAGATATATTCATAAATAAATAAATATCAAAACCGGAAAAAGATGTAACACGTATCCTCTCTTTGTGTGAATGATACATAGACATTCTCAGAAGATTTGTACATAGTCACACTTTGCCTCATTTTGCATAAAGCCTAGTTCCACCTCTTATATCATCTCCGCATCTTCAATCTCCAAAGCAGTACAATGCTAAAGTAATCAGTTACTACATAAAAAGAAGGAGGGGAGGAAAACAAATGCTGGCACATCTAAAATTCGAAGAAACCCTGGTACTTTCACGGGGCTACTCACGGCTCAGTGCTGGATCAGATCCCGATGGAAAACAGCTTTTCTGAGCCTCAGTGATAGATTCCCTTGATTGCACTGACTGTGAGGCACATCTCATTGGCTTGGTGGCAAGTGGGCTTGCGTCTGATAGTAAGATTTGGAAGAAAGGGAGCAAGGAACATCTCTCTACGGTCTTAAGAAGGATATCAACGTTACCTGTCAAGGTACAGCATTTCATGTTGCTTTCAGTAAGTACAACACTCCTCATAGCAGTTACCATTCGTGTTGGGAAAGCATGCTGAAGTTAGCTCAGGCAGTGCATCCAGAACTGTGAATCGGGTTCATAGAGAGCACCTGGTGAGAGGGACAGCAACAGTGTCCAGTAAAGACTCTCCAGGAATTTTGTGCAGGTTTGGGGGTCACACCTTTTAATAGTGTTGATGGAAAGCAGGGTGTGTGAAACACTGACTTCTGGTAGATGAATTCTTGGTATTTATAAACCAGGCAGGCAGACCTCTCGGGTTCCTCCCAACGACACTCCTCCTCCGGTACCCATGTTCTAGTAATCTAGAAAAAGCCTTGGCTCTCTTGGAGGAAATTGCTAATGAATCTGAGTGTCTTTTGTGGAAACAGGTCGTAACTGCCTTTCTATCCACCCTTCTTAGTTGCCCTAGTATAAGCAAATATGTAATGCTGTGCACCATATCTGATGCTAGCACACTAATTGCTTTGAGTGTTCTCAGGCTTCTGAAATGGAGCTACCTCGTACATACGCTGTGCCATGTCGGCAAGAACATAAATCAGACTGCCTTTACTTTTTAAATTGGCCCTTCAGTGCTTCATGTGACTGCAAGAATGGCACCCCAAGAATGATTTCTGCAATGTATTGAGCTTTGTAAAACAACAACTTTATTTGAAAATATATTCCAGAAGCCGGGTGACAACCTCATAATGTAGCGTCCTTTACTGCAGACACCGCTCAACACAACGAATAAAAACAGAGCGTAAACGTTTTGTCGCCTATCCGGGTGGCATCATCAGTACAACAGAGGCCAAAGATGAGCACATCAGCCTATCTAAGAGGGAATCTTACACATCCGATAGGGGGCCACGGTATGTATTACAGGCTGAAGCATCACGCCTGATAAAGCAGGATTCTAAAAGAACTTTCTAGGGTCCCATCGCTAGTCATGAGCAAAGGTTACTGCACCATCAAAATATATGTCCCTTAGGACAGCAGTGGTAGACTGATTCGGTCCTGTTTAGTTAAGCTAAGCATTAGTAGCCCTGACTCTTTTAGTCTTGTCCCACGTCTTTTGTCTATCTCGCCAATGTAGGTTGTATCAGATTCTATGCACTCAACTTGATATGCACAGTCAAAATGCCTGATGGGCACAGTGCCCTCCAAATAGCGTATGAAATACATTGGATGAAAGGAATGCGGACCACCGATTTGACTCCTTTGATGTTGTTTTTGATTGTTCTCTGTTGGAGGGATGATGCCACCTGGATAGGCAATGAAACGTTTACTCTCTTTATTCTTAATTGTTGTGTTAAGCCAGTGTTCTGAGTAAAGCATTTTACATTATGAACTTTGTTTGAATGATGATTAGTGGCGAGCTTCATACCCTGGGCCACTACTCTAACAATTGCTTGTGGTAGTGTGGCGAAATGGAATAACGAGCCTTGTAGACAGTTTACTTGGCAATATATTTATTTCTCTCTCATAGGTTGAAGAACCCAGTGTGTTACATAACGGAGGGGCACGTAATTATACAAGACCGATCACCAAAAGGCCTTGCTTTTGACTAGATTAAAATGTGAAGCGATTGTAACATAACATAACATTGCTGCACGGCGATATGATAGGTTCTCCTCACGAGTTGTCGCCACAGTTACGGTTAGTTGAGAAACTGCATATCCAGGTAGCAGGATCAAATTTTAATTAGGCTACTTTGGCCAACACGCGAGCGTAGAGCACAGTGTCAAAAGCCCTTACAAAATAAAAAGAATACTACACCTACATGGACCCAGAAATCAAGACAGTTTGAAATGCTGTGAACGAATTCCACTACGTTAGTTTTGCCTGAATACCCTTTTCTAAAGCCATGCTGGAATTTAAAAAAAGAAATTGACAGAGTCAACTTGGTTGACAACGTGGTAGTACATGATGTGCTCCATTAGTTTACAGGGAACCCTAAAAAGTGGAGCTGGTTAATAGATAGAAGGAGCATAGTTGTCACCTCTTCTGGAGACAGGAGTAAGCTTGAGACCTATGTCCTCGACTCGCACACATACTAAGAACCTTTGACACAGATTAACGTATCTTCATTCCAGCTCTTTCACTTTCAGATGTTCATCTCTGTTGAGTGGTCTGTCATTCTTGTAACACAGATTGGAATCGAAATGCAGGTGCATAAGGGATGCTCTGAAAGAAAAAGTGTTTGGTTTTAGTCCTCTTAATGTTTCTGAAAACGAAAACAAACTTCACGGTGACTACTCTTCTGAAATTAGCAATTCCAGGATGACAGCAAAAAAAAATATCTTGCCATATCATTATATCCACCTGGCACTTCAATTGAATAATGGCAGTTGAAGATGACGATGATTCAATTTAATGACGCATAAGCAACTCGGGCTATAGTGTGCCAAAACCATGGTAAAACTGTGACTTGTTAAATATCAGATTATACTAAAATAATATACTTTGTTGGTTGGTAAATTGAGATATAGACAAAAACATGATATGATAAAAATAAGCAATTGAAAAAAAGGCAATTGTTGGCTTTGTGTGACTGATGTCGAGTTTGCCACACTACGTGTTGAATAATAATGTACGCTGATACGCTGTAGCATATAAAGTACAATCATACACACGCTCAATATGTGGTGGATATGTGAAACCAATATACACATACTTACATTTCAAACTTTCTTGAAAAAGGCAGTCCAAGTCTGTCGGATTTGCCAGACTCTATACAAAGCCAGTAAGCACAGTGTGGAATGACTGATTCATCTTTCGAAGGCAGAGGTGCAGCTACCACGACGCTTCGTCATCTCAATGCTTCGGAGCGGCATAGCCTAGTAAGAAGCCATCAGAAGGATCTCATAACGATAACTTGGTCGAAAAAGTGGAGGGTTCTGTGGGATATGTAAGAAAGCATACGCGTTACACAACAGCTACGAGAATGATCGACTGCACCTGCATGGTTTTCAGTACGTAGACTTGGAACTGAAAAATAAATGTGCTAACCTTGTTGATACTACTTTTCCGTCAGGACCACACGAGAGCACATTTGGTTTTTTTAGTTGAAGGTATCATCGTATCATCAGGTCCCCATGCTCCTTTGAGATGCAGCAGACAGAAGTTCGCTGAGGCGAGTGACTGCCGTTGCGGTTCGTCGCTTCGCAGCAGATCAAGAACAGTACACCGCAACGATAGGTGAAACGTTCAGAATATGGTGACCAACTCCAACACCAACCCAATGACCCGAACAAAGAGGATGAACCGGGAGTCACACAAGTTCGCAGTTAGCAAGCTCGGCATACGGCATCCATTACAGCTGACCGGATACGGAAGCATATCTAGGAAGCAAGCATCTTCACCAGCTCGCTTGCTTCCTAGCCATTTTTTCATTGTCATATATGGAATGCCGTGTACAGATTGAAAAGAAAATCGTAGAAACTGTTGCAGGTGATAAATGCAGGGTATATTTTTCTTCTTGAGGCTCTGTAACAAAAACATATTAACGTAGAAATGCCATTTCACGAAGGAAATTGACAGATATTGCGTGACCACGTGACGCGTTTGAGCCAATTGTGGGTGTTGCGAGTGGCCCCCGTGTTGACGTCATCTTGATGGTGGGCCGGGGTGGATATTCTATATAAACGTATGTTTTCTCGGTTTGACGCTAGGCGTGCTGCACTCGGATGAAGTCGAATGTTTAAAATTCGAGTTTAGAGAAACCGTGGGGTTTTAATGCGTGAATTTTCGCATGGAGAGTCATTGTTGGGTGCTTTATCGACTACAAGTACGAAAGAGCTCCCACAGTTTCTGGTCAGAGTCCCTTTAAAACAAACAGGAGACAAGGTCACACACAAGTTGGTCTGTTGTTGTTTCGTGTTTGTTCTTTGGTCACTTGTGGATTTACACCAACCAGCCCAATCTATATACTTCAGACATTTTGCC
Source organism: Ornithodoros turicata (assembly GCF_037126465.1). Taxonomy (NCBI): domain Eukaryota; kingdom Metazoa; phylum Arthropoda; class Arachnida; order Ixodida; family Argasidae; genus Ornithodoros; species Ornithodoros turicata. The sequence goes on from NC_088207.1 coordinate 15,452,779, forward strand.
AAATCGTCCCCCAAGTTGCACTCACTGGCGCCAAATTGTCAGTTTCCTCTATTTTAGCTCGTAATAACTCTTGATAACAACTTGATACTAACGGTATCATCATAAAATTACGTATTCTGCGTACCGTAGCTGTTGTCCTTGCTGCACCCTTAAAACTCGTATTTATTCAGTTTGTCGTCCAGAAGGCTATCACAGGCGCGAACCTGCAAATTCACCCGGCAATCTCACGGTATATGGAAAGTCTCATGCTCGTTGCGACAGTTATACATCACGTCTTATTTTTTATCTTACTCGTAAGCTCCCGGGCGTGTTATCGGTGTTGTTATCAAGTCGGGGCGCGAAAAGGGAATTGTTCGCCTAAGATATCTCTTCCTCTCCCTGCCCAAATCTGTTCCTCCTCACGTACTCACGCACCACCCTGTAAACTTCCCAAGCAGCACAATGTACTGAAAGTCGGGTGCAATAGGGGTGGACGGTATGTGTCTTATCGATGTTCCTTAGTTTCACGAATCGGTTCAAGGCCTTCCATCTACCCGTCCACCCCTATTGCACCCGACTTTCAGTACATTTTGCTGCTTGGGTTAGCTTCCTTGCGTGGTCCTTTGCTATCAGGTCAAGGCGGGTTTCAGAGGGGCTGTCCCAGAATGCTGCTCTTGCCTGCCTGAATATGGCTATAACACACTGTCGCTTGCTACGGTGCAGATATCCAGGCGGTGCCATTGTCGAGGCGAAGGGAGAGAAACGTGTGTGGGTGGTGAGGGAAGAAAGAGTTGTCGCTACTTTTAGTATTCAGGGACTTTATCCGCAACCACCTGTAGCTGTAGCAGCGCCGGTGCCACCTGAACTTTTCTGCCGTCAACAACCTTATACAAAAAAAGAAAAAGAAACGGTAGCCGGGAACCTTCCTCTTCGCAGTCCGTCTGTCGATTGCAACTTTCTCCCTTACCTCAACCATCTCGTCTCAATGTGAATAACACGCATACTCTGTGGTCAACTCTCCTTCACGGCCGGAAAGACCACGTGATCAATCACAACAGGGCCCGTAACCAGTTGTGATGTAGGTGCAAGAAAGTCAACCGTACGGTACAACAGGAACATGTTAAGGATCGGCAACCGCAAGGGTACTCATGCGCGCCAGATCGACCATCCGGCACTGACCTGGCTGAGCTGGTTCGGAAACCTAGCTAGCGCTAAGAAATAAAATGCAAGCAAGCTGATGTAGGTTTCTTGTAAGTAACCATTCCTCTAGTCGTGGAACATATGGACAATAAACAAACACAGACGGACGAGACCACACTCATTCGTGTTTGTCCTTTGTTTAGCTCCCCAGGCTTAGGGGAATATAACAGACACCCAGCTGGCACGTTCGAGCCGTTCCGGTCTAGCAGACAATCCCGGCCTTTGGGGACCCAAGCACGACGAAAGATAGTTGGAAGACTGTTTTGAATACCCTTGTTATAATGACAAGTTGCAGATACTATTCTTTTGATCTGACTGACACGCAAGACCCACTGGGACATGCGTGGACAGTTCACTCTTCCCGTTTCAAGGAAATTAGATATACTGGAATAAAAGTAACTTATGGCTATATGTCAACTGTTACGTGCAATCCTTCTTACTGTGAAACCAGCCTTTATTTCACTAAACAAGGGGGTAAGATGCTTCGCTTGCGATGCCGCATTGGTTGTCCTTGTTTCTGCTCATGAGAATGTAGCCTTTTTCTCCCCATTGTTCTCCCCAGCTGCGTAAAAGAAGAAGAAAGATGTCAAGTACGTTAGCATCCACTCCTGCTAACCGTGTATTCACACGAGCGACATCCTCACGGAATATTCTAGTGGAAGAAAAAGCGAAAACACTGCTTGCAGAGACGAAGTTCCGTCCCATGTTATGTTGAGTATTCACACGGTGCTGGACATCGGAAGTGGCAATGCTGCGGATTTAGCAGACGACACGTAGCAGACGACACCGTCAGCGGGTTTTCCTGTCGTCTGCTACGGAATATCTTGTGGCTGTGTTGCAGGATATTCCCCACGGTTAGAAGTGTAGGTGAAGACACGATGTTGAGCGCTCGTGCTGACGTAACAGCAGAAAGCTATGACGCTTTTCGCTTCTTCCGCCTCTGGGGTAACGTCGCTCGTGTGAATACACGGTAAATGTCACATCAAGTATTTCAACTAAATGATGCAACGAAACACTAACTTATAGTAAGAGGGAGTTTTACTAGATCGAAATCAAACTCTACGAAATCGATAGGATCAAGGAAGCGCCCAGGTCAAACATCAGTAATGTTCTCTCGGCCACTTTAAAATAATAAGGCGAATGACTCATTTTGCTTTCGGAACCATTTATATGGTGTCCACCTTCCGATGGCGCAATGGTGAATTGCATTGGGAGAGCAAATTTTGCCTCGTGACGAACATAGGGCCGGGCCTATACTCTCGTGCAATTCGTGTTATGATCGGGGTTTGGTTAAAGAGGTTGTGAATCCAATCTCGAATATAGCACGAAAGCGTTGTTGAAATGTAGATTTATGGGTACCAGACATCTCCGTCGAAACCCCTTCACGCTGCGCTCCCGAGTCACGGAGTTATGTATGGCACTTTGTATATGAGGAGACGCTTTCATTCTTGGCTCCCCTCCTCCTCGTCCGATCTCGGTAAGACGTAGCACCTAACACGCAGCCCAAGTGCTTAATTTCCGGTCCAAACAGAGATGCCTGTAAACAGGGAAGCGGTGAAACCTGTGACGACGAACTGCTCGGTACAAAATTACGTCCGTGTGGTTTCTAAAACGCCCTATTATACAGCCCACTAGAGAAAATGTTTCGCTTGTCCTCCCTCGATGGAACGCTCCGCACCTGACATTGTTCAACCAATGGAAACACTTTCTTCACATCCGCCTGGCAAAGCACTAGCCCCATCTCAGTCAATGTAATTCGTGGACGTAATTCCAAGAGTCAACGAAAACTGTGGCGCCCTATACTGTTGGCATTGCACCTTGTAGGATTCCCCTCCCCTGTATTCCACCCGCGCGCCGCGCACGACCCGTGAAACCCCAAATAATTCAGATACTGACAGAATGGAGAACACAAAAGGGGGTTGGGAACCACAGAGTCGGATGTAACTCGCAGAGTCAACGGACGATAACAAGTATAGTATGAGAACGTTACCGAACAGCTACCGCAGCCAGCGCACCCTAGCCATGTCAATCAGTCCGAAGCGGCGATACCTCTCGCGGTTACGAGAACAGAGAACGCGCACAACAACGTCACTTTTCGAAAGCATATTTTCAAATAAGATCTTATGTTTTTTTGCACAGTTTCTTGGAGGAGGTTAATGCCCCGAAGCATATTACTTATCTTTGCCCCGGGAGTGATAATAGGAGGGCGCTGTACCTGTATTTACCTTGGTATACGAGCTTGGGACATATGGTTACGGAACCCGGCACTGGCGCATTCTTCATCGGAGCGGGTCCCTGATAGCGGTCCCCTATGTGCGTGCCCCAAGTTGCAATGCCAACCCCCAGTAAGGCACCACAATTTTCTTTCAATTGGGAAGGAACAACGTCTGGGTTTCTCTTTTCTTGAAGAATTAGAGATCTTGTTGTGGAGTCTATTAAGTGTATTGATACACGTGTTTATTCGACTGGCTTTAAAAAGATATGTATATATTCTTATCTTCTATATTCTTATATAACTTTGATCCTTATTTATCTTGGAAATTCTTAAACGACACCCTCTTCAGCATGAGGGAGAAAATGGAGCTGGTTTTGAGGCGTCCTACCTTGGAGAAATCGATAAAACCGTACTTTTGAGATATCACGCACCTGTATATACACAGCGATCAAATATGTACGAATCATTATGAATTATTGTTTCAACGGAACCAGAAACGAACATTGCTCTTCAACTTGGGCATTCACACAGTATAGTATGCAGATTATATTGTTCACATTACGAACCACTCAGTGTTCAACTCTGAAAAGCAAAAACTTCGTAAAGGACAAGGTTGTCATTTTCGTGTTGTCTGACAAAGGAAGCTTTTGGAAAACACGCGGTACGTCCAGAATGACAACGTATAGCATGTGCAGCTGTCATCAAAGCTAACCTGAGCGCCGTTCCGGCTTGCGGACCCTAGCGGCGGCGCTTAGAAGTAACTGCGAAATGTGTTTGGGTGAACTCACTCCAGTGAGAGGGGTGACCATCGTTAGGAAGGCGTTGTTTTCTGCTATGGGTTGGCTCTATGGGAGCTCTGTGGGGCGGCTCTCTTCCCACTTCGCAGGCCCCGGAGCGGTGTTCAAGTTAACTTTGACACGAACTGCTTATTCGGACATCAGCTAATTCACGCAACGTTTCAAGGATGAGCTATGGGACGTCTTTTGGTAGTTACCGAGATGCCGCGAGGACCCCCGCGTGATATGCTAGGACATCCTGGGGAAGTCGCATATCTGCCAAACGTATATCCGCAGGACATTCCTTTGACGTCACTGTGTTGTATGGGCAGGAATTTGCCCATAGAACCAACGAACCAGCGCGTCATCGTTGTCACAATGTGTACTTTTCCAGCACGCACCCTGTACATTGCGCGCGTTGGGGCGTACATTTACACGCTCGACCAGTCAAAGGGATACAATACAAAATTCAGCGCGTGACGATGCACGCGAACGTCACGTCTCAGCTTCCATGAATAGAAAAAACGTGATGTCTCTAACCTGTGAGAGGTGGGCGTGGGCCTTTGTGTGGCAATTTGGCTATATGATAATCGCAAGTAAAAGCGTACGCCCACCTCTCTCTTCGAATCAGTAGCGATAACTTCATTCGGTAGCAATCATTCTTGGCAATGGTTGGCGCACAGCGTGATATGCGGTGAAGTTCTGTTTTTGGAGTGCACGTGACGTCGCACGCGAATGTCATGTATCAGCTGCCATTAACAGAAAAAAAAGTGCTGTCACTAACCTGTTCTTGACTATCCAGTAGTCGCCATCACTCCCTGTGCCGTAGCCAACCACAAGGGCCCCATGGTGGAGATCTTCAGAGCTGCAGGCAGGTTCGTTGTAAACGCCGCTTCTGCAATGAAACATAAAGTGCCGATCTGATGTCAAATCTGCCCATAAATCTGAAATCGCAGGTGATTGGCTCATGCAGGCGCAGGAGGAGTCACGCTCTAGTGCACCGGGTGGCGAGCAGGGTTCGAATCCGGGCGCTGGCTGTGTGCCTGTGCGGGTCCCTTAAGCGCTTTAAGACCAATGTCGGCACGGTGCCTTGTGGGGTCAGCCCAGTACGCACGATCCCCCACTGAGATAGTCGTGTCGTTGCCCAACCGAGCGCGGCCGACTATGGAGAGGGGATCCATCACCACCATAACACTGCCGTAGTGCGTCCGTAAACTTCGCACGGCAATGTGTATGCGAAAGCGGTATCTACAGTGTTTCTCAAGCAGCACCATGCGTTTTGTACCATTCATGGATACCAGATCCGAGCCCGATCCGACTTCCAACGGTGCAAAGCCGTACGCTTGTGCTCGGGCTAACACGACTGCAGTGAAATGGCAAAAAATGGCACAAGAGCGCATGATAAGCGCGCTGAAACGCCAAGTTTTCCTGATCGCTGTTGACGGCAGGAACGATAGCCAGGTACAGCTGTACCCGATCGTTGTGACGTCTTGTGTCTGGTTGTCCACGCTGTTGCACTTTCATGCGTTACAGATGCGGCGCGGCGCGGTTGTCATGGCAACGAAACACTGCGCTGCCGAGAAGCACATGCACCGCAAGATTTGAGCTCAACTGAACTCCATGCGGTACGGGTTACCTTTGGCAATGCAGCTTACTAATGAGCGAATGAGCTAAGTCTTAGCGACCGGTTAGCATTTCTTCAGTGACCGGTCATAATGGGTCCGTTGCAAAACATCGTTGGTGCACAGCTGATTCCTGCTGGCGCTCACGCCGACCTCATGGGTAGTTTCGCCATGACGAAAGCTTTTTTCGCAGGGCCAGCAACAGGGGTTCCATTGCATTCATCTGTTCACGCGTGTTAACCTTGGTCTACAGCTCAATTATGTAAATGCGCATTCTGTTTAACCCAAAAAGCGTGGTAGCTCGTATTCCGATGCACGAACACACGGCACGGATACAGGGATGCAAGGATAAACAAGCCTACTCTGACGATCGTTCCTCTACTACCAACATCCAGTACCGCTCGTGTCTCATGATGATATATACCCCTGCCCACAAGTCTGACACGGTATTCCAGATAGCTTTCGCTACTAGTTTACATTTACCTTGGTTTTAGTACATCGGAAGGTGTTCACGAAAACATTTCCGAGAACATGATAAACCAATCAGCCCTAGTAGCTTTTACGCAAAAAAAACCCCATCATAATCATCATAAACCAATCATCCGATTTCTTTGGAGCAAGTGACATCATGTTGCTAAGCTTGGATTTGATGACTTTTTTTTGTGTTGTTTCCTTTTTCTTTTCTTCTTTTCAAAGAGGCTGACCCGCCTTACATGCAAATCTACACCCAATTATTATTGTTATCGTATAGTTTTCGTTGAATTCTTACGATGCACCAAAACTAAGTAATATTTGGTATTCTACCCGTACCGCCTGCAGTTTTCTACGTCTGCAGTAGCATATACAGATGGCGCATCTAGAAAGGGAAAGCCCGCGTCGGTATATTATTGCATCGGAAGGCGTAGCGCAAGGACGACGTCTTTCGCGTCAAACGTCGTCAACAGCTGCGGAACTCTATGCCATACTTTTCTTTCTGCAGCACATTGATTTGCTCCGCAGGAATGGGCTGTGGTCACAGACTCAAAATTTGCACCCCATCTGGCATGCGAGGCTTATCCGCACACCTAGTGATGGATGTGTTAATGGCTTACCACCTTGTCTACGAAGCAGGGCACAGGCTGGTTCTCTAGTGGGTTCCAGCCCATTGTGGTGTCGTGGGGAGTGAATAGGCCGACAGCGCCACAGAAGCAGATCTGTCGGCTCGGAAACTGACGTGTACTGCGCTCCTGAGAGGTGGCCGTCGTCCCATACATGGACGCCTAGTGCCTCCCCTGGCTCGAGTCCTGGCCAATGGACTATTCTGACATTCTCCCCCGTCTATGTCGAGAAGGGTTGATCCAACGATCGCTTTCCGCATGCCACGAAACAGTTTTTTAACAATTTTTAGCGAAGGAAATTTTTCTGTGACTCTCTGCTCACAAGTGGGAACATTTGGCAGCAGGTGCATAATGGCACGCTGCATCTTTAGCCCAGCCAGGAACATCACTTGAAATATTGAACGATGAGCAACTTACTTGTAGAATTTGAAGGAGTCATGACTGGCATCGATACGTACAGAGACTGGCCCCGCTCTGGCCACGGCCCTTTTTAGAGCATCTTCGCTGCCCGATTCGACGATATGAAAACCTACAGCAGTAGCTCCGACATGGCTTGGGTCGTACTTGCAACTTCCGTTACGAGCCGTGTACGGATATGACTCTTCCGTGTCGATTCCACCATTAGATTGAATGTACAGATATGCGCTGAACTGGGTTCCTCCGTTGCAGCCGAATGATCGTGTATCACAATCCACCAGGTTCTGCTCGCTGAGGGAGACTAGCTTGCCCGTCTTCCGGAAATGCTGCCCTTCGAGACTTCCAGTCGTTGCGAATGCCCAAGAGGAACGACACTTACCCTGCATAACACGTCGACAAGTACAATTTATTTCTGGACACGAGAAATGTGCAGAAGAAGCAGGCACTACAACCAGCTGTGTTATTTTGGTAAAAAAAGTACTGTTTGGGACACGGTTGGGACACACGAGCAGTCGAGCGCGGCCTCCTCATGGAGGATGTTGGTATATCTCCTTCTTGCGCGACAACGCCGATAGGGGATCGCTCCAACACGGGCTGGAGATTTTAGACAACCGTGTCCCATACAGTACAATGATGAATATCATAATGAGGATTAAAGCCCTACATTTTCCAGAATTAGCAACGACTTTAGTGCAGGCCGTTGGTAAGCTGAATTTGAGAATGCGTCTAGAAAGTTTGTAATGATGAGAGGTCATACCGTATCATAACATGGCATGTATTGTCGTATATTTTCAATGATATTCATCGAGTGAACTCCGTTTTTTTCTTTTTTTTTATGTGTTCCTTTTTCAACAGAGGTTGCGAGTCCTGGGTGAAGCCGGTCGTGCTGCTGATCAACGTTGACGTCACGAAGAAAGCGAATAACTGACCTTGTGGAAATTAGTAAGAAGTCAAGATGGTGGGCGCGATACCCAATTACAAACCATAGTCCAATCATCGTTAAGTTACTATGGAGCAGCGAAGTGAGAACTGGCTTGCGAAAACAGTGACTGAGCTACAGTTACTTTTTTTATTACGGTTACCGATCTAGACTGACTTAGTTACACTATACAGTGGCATATTCAGCTATCCTTTGATGACAGATTGAAGTGGAAGGTTTAGGCCGAAAGTCAGCGATATTTCGAACAGACACTGTTCTTCTACTGGAAGAACAGCTGCTTCTTGCACACTTCTGCTTCGATATTTCGTTAATTTCCAATTATCATTTAATATCAACGTCTGGGTGAATGCGGCTCTCAACTATTTTATTTCAGCTGATGTGGCGGGCAGCCGGATATATACATCACATGCTTGTTGCACATACGCTGTGATTGTTTTTCGAAGGTAATATTATAAAGCGCCCTGCTAGTATTAACATTAGTATAATAGTAATATCGGTATGCTGAGCAGATTTGATCCAACGCTCGCTTTGCGCATGACACGAAACACCTATCGTCAAAATGCTGCAGTAATTCATAGAATGCGACTAGATGTGGCTTTTACAGCTCATTGGCGTTACCGCTTCAGACAACTTGACTCCCCCAGCTCCTGTCACAGCGGTGCTGTAGAGGATCTAGAGCACACTCTTCTTAATTGCCATAGTACCAACCTTCCCAAAATGCACTCTCCGGGTTTCTTAATCAGGCGTAATTTAAAACATGAATCACCCAAAACTAAAGCTTACAAAACGTATGTACGCTCAACTTTAGAGTATGCTGATATCGGTTGGGGCCCACATGCACAAGAAGCAATTAACAAGCTAGAGAACATTTAGAAAAATTCAGTTAGATTTGCTGTTAATGACAAGAGCGGAGCATTCTAATGTCTACTTTACGTAGCTAAATGTGGCTTACCACATTTAGCTAGTAAAGGGAAACTTGAAATTGCTGCTACCATTACCTCACACCTTTATCTGATAACCGCACCGGAAAGGAGCACAATTTACAATTCAGACATTTTCTGCCACGTAACGAGCCAGCCCTCCAACGCTGTGCCCTCAGCGCTCGCTTCACCTTTCTGGATGCCATAGGACTTCGATGCTTACTGTGAAGGGACTCATTATTTCATTCCCCACACCACCACCAGCTCTGGTGTAGAGTATCGCCCCGCCCACTATTATTCTGAAGGACTGCGAAACGACCTTTGGAAACCGACACATCGGGAAAATATGCCACAGCCTGAGTAACTGTACGCCATTTAAGTTTTACAGCTGTTTTCAACGAAACTGGTGTAGTTGCTGTAGCTATAGTTACCTCCCTCGAAAAGTATCTCGTTACGCTGTAGGCAGTTACTGAATAAGTAACCAGTTACAAGTTGCGTGAAGCCCAGTTTCAACTCGAGGCTGCCATGATGCTTATAGCGCAGCCATAAATGAAACTGAGATCCAATGATTGCAAGGAGCGAAGATTATCTGCACACGACCCTAAGCAAAACACAACATTCATTCGTCCACCGCGGCCACAGTCATGAAGGACTAGTGGCACGGAGACACGCACTTTTACGGCACTACTGGAGCCTTTTCATTAACTGCCACATTTTAACAGAAGGCTCGAGTCCATCGTCAAGAAGCTCCGTTATGGTGAAGACAATTATATGTTCAAGATGTCAGATGTTCACGCTCCATCACACACACAGAAATGCGACGGAGCTAAGCAAGAATCATGTGTGATGCGGAACGTGTAAAGCGTGTAGCAACGACTTTCCATTTCCAGACGAACGAGAGAGAGAGAGAGAGAGAAAAAAAACGACTTTACTCGATGATCTATTGTGAACTGCAAGTTATTTTTCTGTTCAGGCAGAAGTAGATCCATGAATATATTTTACCTAGACTTACCAGCTGCCCAGCTCACCAATTATACAACGATCCTGCAATTGTCATGCGAATGGCCACGACATCTTCTGTGATGTCCTTTCAACGCTCTTATGCTACGTTCCCAAACAAGTGATTATGACAGGCGCGTGCGTAAGAATATCACTTTTGTGTCGCACTCGCTCGAGTATTCCCCAATTGCGAGCCACGCAGTGCGAGCGCGAAATCACGATCTCGCTTATATCTGCAGCCCCTTGATATATTCGCTCACGCATGCAAGATGACGGTCAAGAAGACGAAAACATACGCGCATGCTGGCACATAGAAATGTGATACGGCTAGCAACTGTGATAATTGAGAGTATACTATATCAAGCACAAAAATCGAGGCTATTTTACGTGTGTCGCGCTATTTCAAACAAACAACTGTGTAAATAACGAATAAAAACCGTCGGTGCAAGGGAACAAACAAGATGAAGAACGAAACGACACGAACAATGCACGTCCCGTTCTTCATCTTGTTCCCTTGCACCGAGGGTTTTTATTCGTTTTAATCATGAAGCAACCTGGCCAATTTTTAGCCATCTTCACTTTATTGTGTAAATAAATTGTGATGCGATGCTTTGTGAATACAAAACAGATGATAAAATGTTACGAAACTTGGGCAAAGTCTAGGAAAAATGTAAGCAACGCCGTAGTGAAGATACATGTGGCGTGCGAAGTTACGAGGGCCAATGCTCAAGGGATAAACGGTATCAAGAGCTGTCATTACAGAACACGGAAATCAGCGCACAAATTTGTCTGCTTGGTAGGTGCACTGAACATAATAATGAACTTCTTTCATAATGACGTTTGCGCCTGTTTCTTATTGCGTACAAAGTTTAAAATATCTATAACGGGGTATTATGTGAGATATAGACGAACTATACACATTTTGGGCAACATTATATGAGTGCAGTTTTCGGCTCCAGCGTTTCTCGCGAGTACACCTTTGGGAACAGAGGCGCCGGACGCGATGTCGCTAAGCCATAGCAGAGGTAGCCATGCCTCGTCCTCGCGTGGCTTTGCAGCCCTCGCTGTAAACCTCGCTCATTTAGGGACGTCGTATTATTGTGCCTTAGTGCAATTCAGTGCACATCGGTGATGAGAATTTTACTTTCGTTCTTGCGTTTTGTGAGTCCTCCAGTAAATTACTTTCAAGAGAAAGAGACGAAGAAAGAACAGCAGAACTCTTGAAAATGGCGTACCTGATTTTTCACGGGAGTTACATAGCCTTCTTTACGCCAGTCGACCTCGTCCGGAATATCGTACAAAGAAGCTTCGTTGTGTACACCCAGTGCAGTCTTCTTTCCCTGGTTCGGACGGTAGCCGAGGTAAAGCTGGCGGTACTCCTCCGATGTCTGCAACAAATAAGAATCATGAAGGACGCGTTACTTTAAGTGTGACGTTTATTTGCTTGCTCAACAGAGTTACATGCACCGCTTCTTCTGACGTACGTAGTTTGCATTAATACCTTCTGAAAGTTCAATAAAAATGGCGCTCCCGTGTATCGGCCGCCTCTTCATCTTGTCGACCTTGTGCACCAGCCTAAAAAATCCCCGCTCCATACCACCACTACGCACACACAAATACGTCGGAGGCAGCTATTGCAGTGCGCAAGCTAGAAGCTTCTTGATGCGTCCCGTTGTGCTGCTTCACTTGTCGACACACGAGGCAAAACGCGTACCCTGAGAGAAATATTTTGGCGAGTATTAAATAAATTCTAAGGAAATCGTCAGAGATTCTTCCGATAAAGCATGGTGGGTCAATATGTCAGAGCATCTGAATACATGGAGGGATCGCTTGAGGGATCTCTTTGGCGAGCGGTAACATATACATTAGTTTCTAGCTTCTTATTTCTCACGTTGCGCAATGGTGGTCCTTATATGGTTCCCTCTGAACCACTTACATGCAACTGGTTACGCCTTCAATAATTCCAATTGCATCAATAGCTTTCGTAACAGCGTTTCATTCCCCGTTGCAACGTCTCTATCGAAAGCCAAACGAACCCTCACCAAATCAGCAAAACTGTTGACTGCCACCGTGTGCGTCCGAAGCCCCAGGTCATACTCTAGGTTGTGCCTCTGGATGAAGTCCAAGTTTTCTTCCCAGATGAGTCTTCGGACGTGTTCTTCTTCTGGTACATATTTCTTGTTGTGGATGTCCTTGTAGATTTCCCAGTGTTCGTCTAACTGCGGCCTGGGCACTGTCCGTGCCAGGACACAGCAAAGAACCGCAGAGAGTGCAAGAACCTGAAAAGACATTGCCTCGATTACCAGAATGCAGAACACGAATGCGGGATGCGAGATTTATATCACCTGTAAAGTGCGCGAGATAGTCTTATCTCGTTCATTCGATGGGCTAAATGGTCAGTGATATCGACTGTTCAGTGGTTGGTCGAGTACGAAGCCCAGCAGGACTTGATTGGACCCTTCCGAGAACAATTCAAATGATACGAACCTTTGTCTCCAGCCTGACTGTGTGCGAGAAAAAAATGTGCGTCATGCGTACTTTCAGCGCTGTGGAAATGCGAAATCAGTTGCGAGAACATCAGCAAATTTGGCCTCAGGACCCTTGCTCCGGGCAGACTTGTGCCCGTTACTGAAAAGTAATTGATTACCGTTACAGTTACTTCTACGGAAAAAGTAATTGATTACCATTACCAATTACTCGAATCCAGATGTAACTAAGTATCAAGTAGAAAAATAAAGCGTTACTCCGGTCGTTACTCTGCATTCGCGCAAATTATACCAGTCTTTGTGTGCCAAAGAGAAAAAGTGAAAAGGTTAACAGCGGTACAGCTGAAACAACACGGAGAATAAACACGCGTAGGACAAGTAGATCTGTACGTCTACTGTATTTATCGCCCGGGAACACGTTGCCCCGATTGTGGAAGAACATTGCTCGGAACTTCCCCATGACTCACTAAGCCTCAAAAGCTACATTTACTAGCACACTGGTGTTGAGGAAGAGGTTAGGAAAAGAGACCCTGAAATTCCATAGTGCTGTTACAATGACCTCCGCTTGCTATAGTAGAACAGTCCAAAAGGCTGACCGCACGAGGGGCTTGACTTTGGGAGAACATCTGAAAGATACTTCAATCTCTGCCGGAAAAGTAATCGATTACTCAGAAAAGTAATTGATTTCTTCAAAAAAGACTTTACCTTTAAAGTAATTGATTGCAAGTAACGCAATTACTAGTAACGTGTTATGCACAAGTCTTCGTGAGGATTATGCAGCGGTGCGCGTTATACGTGGAACTTTCTGTCGTGATCGCAAAGTGTGGTTCGTACATTGGGGGTTCGAACACCAATAGGTTGACGGCAGGGTACCAGGTGCGTAGACACGAAGCCTTCCGCGACAGCCGTTAAATTCACTGCTGAAACAGAACTTCACCCACATAGGACGCTCCTAGCCAACTATCATACCGAGTGATATCATTCTGTGTCACGATTTGTGAACAGATCAATGCACAGAACGATATGTTACGGTTTATTACTACCATTATTTTGAGATATTATTAAAAAGTGAGTATGTAGTATCTATAGTATGAGTATGAGTAGTATGAGTATGAGTAGTAGTGTGAGTATGTAGTATGTATGTATACATTTCTGGGTACCCAGGGGCACCGGAATCTTTGTACGGAAATGGCTATACTTTGGAGAAGCGCCACAGATTTAAGCGCGGCGTGCTGGTGTGTTGGGCTGAAGAGAGGCGAGTGTTAATACTGGGAGTGTGTAGAAGTTGTTGTCTGTCATCGTAGTACCTTTGTAGCAACGAGCTAATTTTGGGGGTATTGAGTACTGTACAACAAATACTGTTGAGAGTTGAGTATCGAACACTAATGGGACTAGGCGGGGGGGGGTATATTTGTTAGACGAAAAGGAAAAAAAAAACAGGGGAAAGGTCAGCCAAACTAGACGTCGGCTTGCTATTCCAGAAATAAAGAGAGAAAGAAAATTAAGAAATAATAAATAAATAAAAATAAAATAATTAAAGAAAGAAATAGGAAGTAATAGGAAATAAACAAATAAAGAAAATTAAGAAATAAGAAATAAAAAAAAGAAAAATAATTCGGAAATAAGGGATAAACCGACAAATGATGAAAGACGGATGAGGTAGATTAAAGACAAAGATGACAAAAAAGAAAAGATGACTAGCAAACAGTGAAAGAATGATGAGATGGATCACAGAAGATGTCTTTAAAAGGAAAACATGCGGTTAATGCATTGAGGGTGAGAGTGGGGCACAGAAGGATGAGATTGCACGACTGAGTTCACATTTGGGTTGTAGCCCTGTCTACTTGTGTTTCGTATTGGTGTCGCTACCACCTCCTCAAGCTCAAGGCATCTTTGGAGTAATCCTCTCCACACTCTAACAAAATGACTCTTTCACCTCGGTCGTAAAAGATTGAATGGACCTTTTGTTCCCCAGTGCTGTTGACCCACTGTTCGCATGAACCTTTAGCATGTCCTCTCTAACCCTTTAAATACTGTGCCAATGATGAGGACGGTGCCAGAAGAAGAACAGTCTCTATTCGGAATATCGGCTGCTCTCGTCCTGAGGCACTTCCTCTCACACTTCGTTACCAGTTCGCTGGATTTTCTACCTTTCTTCTTCCAAAGTTAGAAACTACAGCGAAGTCATCTGCGCGGAGGAGGAGGAGGAGGAGGAGTGTCGTTGGGAGGAACCCAAGAGGTCTGCCTGCCTGATTAGGCGGCATGTTTCTCGGGAAGGGAAAGGTGGTGGAGAGGAGGAGAGGAAAGGGTGAAGTGGAAGACCGAGCAGAATCCGCTCGGGGGGAGGATAGCTGCGTCCATGGGCCGACTTCAGGGGAACTGTGCCGGCATATGCCTATTACACATCTGAGGGAAACCCAGGAAAAACCCCAGACGGCACAGCCGGCCCGCGGATTCGAACCGCGGACCTCCCAGTCTCCAAGCGCACGCGTTACCGCTGCGCCACCGGAGCTGGTCCACCCCTATTGCACTCGACTTTCAGTGCATTCTGCTGCTTGGGATAGTTCAACTCTACCAAACCGGTTGCGCTGTCGAACACTATGACGTCATTTGTGTACAAACAGGGAGAAGTGTATTAGCAGTACTCCATTTTCAACAAGGGGCAATCGAATGGTACACTTATGAAAGGGGCAGGGAGTACGAGACCGTCCCTTTAAATATATACGCTGCCCCGTTACAGTTGTTCAACTTTTAATTACGTTTCAAGTGGGTCGTCTTTCCGTTATCTATGAAGAGTGGATGATGGGGGTGGATGTGTTCGCAGGCCGGGGGGGGGAGGGTTGGCAGCGCGGCCGGCTGGGGACTGCAGAGGGACCTTGAGCCTTCCCCGAAACTCCCGGTTTTACGGTGCATCGGAAGTGTCGCCTGCGTTTTTCGGCTGTCCGCGCTATGAACTTTCCCCTGTTATGTGTCTGTGTCTCTGTGACACATGTCCCTGGGCTGTAGTTTTTGGTCTTGTCCGGTGTGCTTCGCTTTTTACTTATTTTACTTATAGTTTTTCCAACTCCCTCAGCTGGATAAGTGTCTTCGATTGTGTTTTTTCTTTCCTATTTTGCTTTCTCTCTCACTTTCTACTGGTATATATACGTCCTGTTGTACGGCTACTCTTTAACCTCATGAAGTGCAGGCTCTGCTAGAAAGCCTTGTTTTACATTCCCTCAGTCTACTCTAGTATCGCTAATTCCTTTACATATAAGATACGACACTCTTTACGTTGCAATTCGTTTAATTTATGCTATTTGAATATGTGAAAAAAAAAGAGCAACATCCTGTATTCTGGTGAAACATCAAACTCCATGCGAGAAAGATTTTATGGACATAAATCACCAATAACCTGCCCACCCCTGTATCGATACACCTTAATGCATCGAGACATGACTTTAAGACGCAACTACCAATTGTACTCATTGATTCCGGATATACAGATGGCATAAAGCGAAAAAAAAATATCCCGAACCCTACCTGATCTCTAAATTTTGTTCCCTGCAGCCACATGGGTTAGACATATACGCTGGCCCGTTCACTTGTTCATTTTTTAATTATGTTTGAAGTAAGTCGTCCTCCCGTTATCTATGAAGTGTGGATGATGGGGGTGGATGTGCCTGGAGACCGAGGAGGGTGTAACGCAACCGGATGGGGACCGCAGAGCGACATTTGTGCCTTGCCCGAAACTCTCGCCGCAGAGGGAGCATCGGAAGTATCACCTTGCGTTTTCGGCTGTGAATTTTCCCCTGTTACGTGCCTGTGAGACATGACCCTGTGTTGTAGTTGCTGGTCTTGTCCAGTGTCCTTGGCGTTTTACTTATTGTTGTTTCAGCTCTCTCGGGCGAGGAGTGTCTTCGATACGTATTTTGCGTTAATATCTTCCCACTGTTCCCACTCGCTTTACCCTCCTTCAGTGTATACCCAAACAAGGTTAAAATGGTTCTCCCGTGGAACTGCAGTAAAGTGCAGTTAATTGGCTTCCCATATTCTAATAAGGACTGGACATTCTTTGGACGTACATGGCTTCTGGGTTACTGGCATGTAACGGAATAAATGACCATCGTTCGAGTCCGTCTCATTACGTTGTTCAAATCGAATGAAAGCAAATAGAGACGCGGATCTCTGCACCACAGTCAATTAACCCTTCATTTATGAATTCCCTCGTTTTATGAACGGTGCCCCCATTCCGACAAATCCCCTTCCTCATTTCTCACCTCGATTAAAGACGGATTTTCCGGAAATGTTACCCGTTCATCAACCGAGGGCTGATTTTGCTGGGTCAACGGGCACTCCACGCTCCCATTCTACTTTAAAACCGGTCGTCATAGAAATCGTGCTATTTTTCGTCCATTATTCTGCGAACATGTGAACGACCCCCCTTGTGACTGTTTGTAACACCTCACGTGAACCCATCACTGCTGAAAGCCAGATAAAGATAAAGCTAAGCACGTGAGTACACAGTGCTATCAATAGTCTGTTGACGGAAAAATATAATGGACAAAAGGGTGATTCACTATGTGCATCTGCTGACTCTCTGTTAATCTGTGCGAAGATGGGATTCACGCCATTGTCAAGTATGATTTTCCAATAATTAATTACTGGTCGTTGCCTGCATGTGATCAGTCCTGTTCTGTGAAAGTGGGTCTGGTACAAACATTCTAGAGCTGCACCACCCGCGACAAAAGTAGTGGTCAGAATTTGAATCTTACGAAATATAACATTTATGCGGATGTGAGCATAAGCTACTGGATTGATTCCCGCTCTTTTTTGCGCTTTGTAGTGTGCGCGTACTCTGCATTAGTTTGCATACTTGACAAGCTCTGTCATTGCGTGAGTGGCAACCTATTGTAGTGGTAACCGATTTGCTGATATTTGAATGCATTAAGCCGTCGTAGAAATTCCGAGCATGCCTCTAAGTTACCCGTCGGGAGTGTTCCGGTATGACTTCCTTAGTTCTATCGGGTTGGAGAATAATGCCGTAATGGCAGTTCAGTGTATTAGTGAGCATAGGGATAATACTGCCAAAACTTTCAGTTAGGTTAATGAGTGGGTATTTTTTTACGGGTGGCGGCTCTTTAGATATTTGTGGACTGTTCGCTGTGCTCATCATTGGACAACTATTGAAAGACAGGTATTGTTGCGAATAAGTTAGCGTTCCGTAGAAGTTAGAACAAAAGCTACCGTCACAAATATTTACCTCTACACCAAAGAAATTGACGGTTTCAGCCCTATACGAATGGGTGAATTGTATGGTAGAATGCACGTTATTGAGATCGTGAATGAATATTATAATGTCTAAACCGAACGTGTTCAACCGACGGGACTTATTGCTACGGAATTGATGACAAATAAAACGCTCGTTCGGAAGTGCTTGCTGCAAGTACTCTCGTGCGACGCTGGCGCATGCATTTATTACCAACGTCTTTTTTGTTCACCCAAATCAAAACGACGGTAACGAACATTTGAACCGGTGCTAGAGCGCGCCATCAACATACTCCCACTCGTGCACAAGTTACGAATAATCGAAAGTTAAACATTCCCCGCACAAAAAAGAGTTCTTCACATAAGAAACAGACTTCGTCAACGAGTCCGCTACCGTTTCTGTAGTTGGCTCGAACGAGACGTGAAAAGTTCCTTCTACTATCTCGTGTCTTGCTAATAAATATACTTAAGGCTTATGTGCTTCGACCTCTGATGTTGACTGGGGTTTTCGGAGAGTCGTACCGCGGACTGGTTATCACAGCGTAGCCCTGTGGCTACACCGCGGAGGTGACGTAGACCCAGCTTTCCAAGAAACATTCTAAGCAATTTTCCGTCCTTCATGACTTCACAGAGAGCCACGTACTGTGCCTCGCATGATGATAGGGCTATGATGCCTTGCTTCGTTGATTTCCAGAAGATCGCAGCTCCCGACATCTCGAAAATGTATCCACAGCGTGATTTCCCGCTCTTCATGTCTGTGTTCCAACTTGCATCCGAGTAGCCAATAATCTGACTTCTGTTTGCCTTAGGTCAGACATGCGTTCTTCGTTCCTTTAAAGGGACGGTCTCGTACCCCCTGCCCCTTTCATAAAGTGTACCATTCGATTGCCCTTTGTTGAAAATGGAATACTGCTAATTTTCCCGACAAAACACGCCACGGTTATTAAATAACCGAATTAAATTGATAAAGATTGCAGAGCATACCGCGATCTGTGTTGGCAACAATAAGAAGGGCCACGTCGCCCTGCGGGTAAGTCCGTGATAGGATACAGAAATCGTCTGCTTTTGCGCGCGCTAGTGCATCGGCGTGAGCAGACGACTTTCAGAAGTTACTGGGCACCGCGGCAACTCTTGTACATTTTCTTTCAGTTCTCAGGTGAAAAACGCACATTCTATGTAATGGCAAGCATGGTGGTTCAGAACAACTATGTTAATCCTCAAATACAAGTTAAAAGTTGCAGAACAACCCCATCCACAATCACAAATCTGAAGTCGCTGGCCATCGGCGCGCGCGGTCGCATTACAGCTCCGACCAAAAATATAATACGCGCGCTTCCATTACACTCCCCGTTGTACACTGATCATGTTTCCAAATGAAGTGTCGCTGACGACGTACATGGTGAAGGAGTACGTGTTTATTTAAAAACCGTATTAAATACTCGCGGAAAGAAAACACGTGACTTAGCTTCCACGTATCCGATTGTGCGCCACATTATGGGAGACGGCACAGTCAATGCTCGGACTACATTCTCAGCTCGCGGAGGTATATGCCTGAGTGTCCCCGTTTCGAGAGCAAAGGGGATTACTCAACCCAAGGTGCGTCTGCAAGTTACAATTACCATGACAACGACGACGCACCCGCATGCCGACGTCATACGTGACGTATGCATGAGAGAGCGCAGCTTTCGTCGTCTGCTCTTACGGCACGTTTCGACAAATTCCTCGAAAACGACTTGGTTATTCCGAATGAAACTTTGACGGTTGTATGTGTACAGTACTCGTGAAACTAGTTTTGGCTAAGTTTCGGAATCGCCCCGGCTGCACGAGACCGTCCCTTTAATGCACCTCAACAACCTCTTTGCCACTTTCCAGTGGTGGATGGATAAAACTGGCTGAGGTGGTCTACTGCATACGCAATGTCTGGCCTTGTTTCTTGCACAAGGCTGCGGATCAAGCTTTGATAGGGAACGTTCGGTTTCTCCTGCAGTGCGTCACTGTTCTCCATGTCCTGGTGTTGAATTTCCAGCGGCGTCTTCACGCGCCTACCATCCATGTGGCATTGATGTAATACTTCATTGATGTATCGTTCCTGGCTGATACTAATGCTCCTTTCTTTCTTGTTCCTCTGGAATTCAATTCCGACGATCCGATTCGGCTCTCCTAAGTTTTTCAAATCCGCGTCTGCTTTCAGAAATTTCAAATTTAATGTAGAGGCAAACGCACTTCTGCCTCAGGCGATGGCCGGTTTTAGGAAATCCCGATGCACGATGGACTGCGTTCTTGACCTGGTATCGAGCATTGAACACGAGTGTGGATTGGCCGGCTAACTGCCGCTGTCTTTTTAGACATCAAGAATGCTTATGACTCTGTAAGCCACGCCCATGTGTTGCATGCATTGTGTGCATTGAATGTTGTCGGGAGACCTGGTACATCATCGGCCAACAAGCTTGTTTCTTGATACGGATCTGTACCCTGGCCAATAACTTGCCAAGCACTGGCCAGCCTGTATTGCTCCATGCGTGTGCAAAGGTACAGACCACGATGGTACAGACCTAAGCAACCCTGCGGCGTCCTTCGTATTCATACTCAATTGTCTCACGGCCTGGCAACGATGTATGATTCTTCGTTTGTTGCCAGTTTCCCCACACCGCACAGTGAGTATGGCGTTTTAAAGCACAAATTGTCCACAATGGAGAATATGCACGGCGTTGCAATGAAAGTGCAAAAAATATACAAAATAGACAGGGCGAATCATAAAAGCTCGCAACGTGCCTGAGACCGCCAGGACAGAACAGTTCACAAAGAAAAGCAATTGCATTTCTTACCGAGGAAGAACAGGTACTGTACATAGGAAGGGAGTTTCCTCAGGACAGAAGCCGCCGATATTTCGAACAGAGAGTGTTCTTCTTCTGAGCGCCGTCCTCATCATAGGGCAGGGTATTTAAAGGGTTAGGTGTCACGGGTTGAAAGGTGCATGCGAATTGTGGGTCAACAGCCCGGAGTGAAGAAAGGGTCCGTACGGGTTTCTACGGCCGGAGTGAATGGCGGCTTTGTTAGAGTGTGAAGGGGATTATGTGAACGGAGTGGTCGTGGCTCCAGGCCGTAGATACAGAATTGTGACCGAACGTTAAAGTGGTCAGCGACTGCTTTGGGGAGTTCCTCCCCAAAGGGGGCTTGGGGAACTCCCCACAGCAGTCGCCAAAGACTTTAACGTTCCTGGTCACAATTTTGACAACATTTAACAATATATTCTAGAAACCGGGATTACATCCACACGTGACAGACGTGCTAGGGAATGTTATCTCATGTACAAGTTCAAGGCTTTTCACCCGTAGGGTATCAAGAAATCACAAGGCATCCTAGAAACACTTCACAAATAAAATATGCTTTTTCCTTGTATCTCCGTTATCATCTGTTATGTTCTGCATGGCCACTGGTTTTTGCTTCCTTTATTGCATGCCACAACTTTGTATTACAAATATTGAAAAAAAAAACTTTGCTGGCTCTGGAATTTTCCCCCACGTAACCACTAACCTCCTTATCTTTCGCTATGTTTGCCACTTCTTGCATGTTGTCCCGTTTCGTCAACGTGTTCGTGAGCCTCCCATTTTTCTGTAACCGGCCTGGAGCCAAGATCACTCCGTTCACATAATGCCTTCCACACTCTAACAAAGCCGCCATAATCTCCGGCCATAGAAACCCGTACGGACCCTTTCTTCTCTCCGGGCTGTTGACCCACAATTCGTATCCACCTTTAAACACGTCACACTTAACCCTTTAAATACCCTACCAATGATGAATAACGGGAATCAATCCACTGGCTTATGTTGAGATCTGCATAAATGTTATATTTCGTAAGATTCAAATTTTGACCAGTACTTTTGTCACAGGCGGTACAACTCTAGAATGTTTGTACTGGACCCACTTTCACAGAACAGGACTGGTCACATGCAGGCAACGACCAGTAATTATTTCTTGGGAAATCGTACTTGACAATGGCGTGAATTCCATCTTCGCACTCATTATCAGAGAGTCACCAGATGCACATAGTGAATCACCCCTTTTGTTCATTATATTTTTCCGTCAACAGGCAATTGAGAACACTGTGTAGTCAAGTGCTTAAAGTTATCGGGCTTTCAGCAATGGTGGGTTCACGTGAGGTGTTACAAACAGTCACAAGGGGGACCGTTCATGTGTCAGCAGAATAATGGACGAAAAATAGCACTATGACGACCGGTTTTAAAGTAGAATGGGAGCTTGGAGTGCCCGTTGACCCAGCAAAGTCAGCCCTCGGTTCATGAATAGGTAACATTTCCGGAAAATCCGTCATTAATCCAGGTTTGAAATGAGGAAGGGGATTTGTCGCAATGAGGGCACCGTACAAAAAAACGAGGGAATTCATAAATGGAGGGTTAATTGACTGTGCTCGAGAGGTCCGCTTCTCAATTTGCTCTTATTCCACTTCAACAATGTAATGAGACGAACTCCAACGATGGTCATTTATTCCATTACGTGCCAGTAAGCCAGAAGCCATGTACATCCAAAGAATGTCCAGTCTGTATTAGGATATGGGAAGCCAATTAACTGCTCTTTACTGCAGTTCCACAGGAGAAGCATTTTAACTTTGTTTGGGTATACACTGAAGGAAGGTAAAGTGAGTGGGAACACTTTATCACAATTAAAATGATCAAAACTTTGGAGCAGGGCCTGCACTTGATTGGGTTAAAGAGTAGCCATAGTGCTGGGCGTATACATACCAGCAGAAAGGGAGGAAAGGAGGGTAATATTGAAGAAAGATATTAACGCAAAATACGTATCGAAGACACTCCTCTAGCCGAGAGAGCTGAAAGTAAAACGCCAAGGAGACTGGAGAAGACCAGCAACTACAACACAGGGTCATAACGCAAGGTGATCCTTCCGATGCTCCCTCTGCTCCGGGAGTTTCGGGCAAGGCACAAATGTCGCTGTGCGGTCCCCAGCCGGTCGCGTTGCCCCCTCCTCGGTCTCATCACATCTCTCAGGCACATATCTCAGGCACATCCACCCTCAGCATCCACACTTCACGGATAACGGAAGGATGACCCACTCCAAGCATAACTAAAAGTTGAACAACTGTAGGCCAGCGTATATGTTTAACCCATGTGGCTGGAAGGAGCAAAATTTAGAGATCAGGTACACTGTTAAAACAGAACTTCACCACATAGCACGCTCCTAGCCAATCATCACCCCTAATTATATCATTCTGTGCATTGATTTGTTGAAAATGGGAGGAGGCGCCTATCTGGGACATATTATCTTGCGATTACAGATCTTGCGATCTCGCGATTGCAGATTATTCGCGATTTTTTCTTTTTATGTGATTTGTATAACCGGATTCAAGGAGTACAATTGATATATGAGTTTTAAAGTCATGTCCCGATGCATTAAAGTGTACTGAGACAGGGATGGGGCGATTATTAATAATGTCAGATTTGTGGCCATAAAATCTTTTCGTATGGAGTTTGATGTTTCACCAATATATTGGACGTTGCATATTTTTGCACATAACCAAATAGCATAAATTAAATGAATTGCAGTGTAAAGGGTGTCGGATCTTGAATGTAACGGAATTAGCGTTACTACATGGGAGTAGTAATGACTGGACTCTCATAGTGCACAACGCTCAACTGTCCTGAACACGATTTAATTAGCAATTAGAGCTAATTGGGACACCCCACATTATTCAGCACCATTCCGGGAGCCACCACACTAATTGGGGAGCATCTAACTCGTGTCCAGACCAGCTGAGCGTTGTGCACTATGAGAGTCCGTAAAAAACAAAAAAAAGGTAGAAAATAAAATAGATATATAGAAATAGAGTGGAGAGAAACAATTTATTGAAAATCGACGATGCCGCGGCGAAGAAACCACTCCGTAACACCCGAGTGACCAGCGCCCGCCATGTTGGTAGTTGGCACCCAGCAGTTGCAGAGATCGACGACAGGTGGCCACTTAGTTGCAAGGCATCACACCCGATGGCGCCACACTCGTAGCTCTATGCGAGAAAGACAGAACAAGACACTGGCGGCAGGTAAATATGCCAACACTGCTGAACAAGTCTAGGCATGCGAGAGAAAAGGTTTATCCACTACTGCTAAACAGTACGGTGAAAACAGTACACATCAGGGAAAAGGCAATCGACTAGGCCTAGCCACAGCGTCACAACACTACGTGGCTAACACAAGGCGGCAACCACTAGCCACACGACGATAAACGTGCGTCAACAGGCTTGGTACGGGACACTGCTAAACAAGTCTAAAATGCGCGTACAGCGAGAAAAGGCTTAACACAAGCACGGTAAAACAATGCGCAAACATCGGTAAATCACCCACCTCTTTCCCCTGCGACTGCTCATCAGTCAGCCAGAAACTGTGCGGGTGCAGGGACTGCGGAGACACCGAGTACACGTCTGCTCTTCGCGACAGCCAGCGAGAAACTGACTAGGACGCCGCTCCGCGGCCGCTACACATGCGCGCGCTCCTAGCGCCCTCTGCGGCGACCACCTGCGAGAGGCTAAGAGAGAAGAGCATTCCTGTGCCCCCTGCTGGCTGTTCTCATTGGTCGTGACGTCATCCTATTGTCTCAGGGCTACACCGTTTTTTTCCAATAATGCTCCTTTGGACAAGGTCAATCTGCAATGAAGCCGCCGTATGACGTCATCATGCACCTGCGTGGCTCAAAGACGCGTACGCTCTAGACAGGGGACCTATTATTTATTGAATCACTATCCCAAGATTATTTCCTTTATTCTTCTATAACGATTTCATAGGAAACTATTGCATAACAGCACCATGTATGAAAGCTGATCGTAGGAATTCCAAAGTCTTACTAAATGAGACTTGCAAAAGAACAAAATATCCTAACACGTAACTCCATCAATGGCTAATAAGAGGACTAGGCACTCAACAAATCAACACAGAGTACGGGTAAGAAGGAGCGCAGAACGATGCGTCTACTCCATCCGACAGCCAGGCACGGAATTAGATCGTAATGCTTTTTCACCTCTGTGAAGTCATGCATCTGTCCCTCTTGCGGTTGATTTCTGAACTAATTTATTCGCGATGTTATTAAGAATAGCGCTATTCCCATTCAGGGCAGCACTATCATCAAGACAACAATGTTCCTTGTCAAAAAAGAAAAATACAAAGCGTCAACAAAGGAAAGCATGCATATCGGGGCATGTCAAGACAAATTGCTCGACTGCTGGGCAACAGAGGGAAACAAACACTTGAACAGAGTGAAAAGACACTCACTATCATCAGACACGTACACTACATTCCCTCATTGTAAATCCGCTTGTCACAAAATCCACCTGCATCGACGAACACCATTCACGAGTGACGAACCACACATCCGCACCTCATCAGAGGCATATAGAACCCCACCGAAACTAAGCTCTTCCACTGACGGCCAACGCAATTGCTAGGAGCAGAATTGGCGTGCCCACACCCGCCAGTGTCCAAGAGAGAAGTGAATCCTTGCACCCCCTGCAGGCTGTTCTCATTGGTCGTGACGTCACCCTATTATCTCACGGCTACACTGTTTTTTCCACTAATGCTCCTCTAGACAAGGTCAACCTGAAACAATAGTGTTGCCGTATGACGTCATCATGCAGGTGCGTGGCTCAGGGACGCTTACGCTCAAGACAGGAGACCTGTTATTTATTGAAT
The DNA here is from genome assembly GCF_037126465.1 of Ornithodoros turicata. Classification (NCBI taxonomy): domain Eukaryota; kingdom Metazoa; phylum Arthropoda; class Arachnida; order Ixodida; family Argasidae; genus Ornithodoros; species Ornithodoros turicata. The sequence goes on from NC_088207.1 coordinate 15,478,386, forward strand.
CACTATCCCAAGATTATTTCCTTTATTCTACTATAATGATTGCATGGGGAACTATTGTAGAAAAACACCATACATGAGAGGAGATTGTAACATTTCATTCCCAAAGTCTTACTGTACAGTAAAAAACAAAATAATGGTTCAGGAAGACATGTCCATCCCGTCCGAGAGCCAGGCTGCTAACTGAATAATGACACTTTGTTCCTCCTGAATAAAGTCACACACCTGTCCCCCTCGCGGTTACTCTCTGAACTAAATGAATTGCAGAGTTATTAAGAATAGCAATATATCCATTCAGGGCAGCACTATCGTCATCGCCAAGAATGTTTCTTTTCAAAAAGAAAAACTACATGTAGAAGGAAAGCATGTCAGAACAGGCCCACGCATGTCAGCACATGTTTGTCAGACAACAAGGGGGAAAAAAACAAAAAGAAACAAAGAAGAAAACCAGCATCAAACTATTTCTAAGCACACGCACTCCTCTTATTCAAAAACAGTGCTCATCATAAATTCGTCCAGGACAATACACACCTTTTTTCTATTGCTACACTTTTTTCCAGTAACGGTCAATGCATTGCTACAAACTGTGTGACGTCATCACATCCTGTCTGTTGAAGAAGACAGCGGCAAAGGAAAAGACTCCTATTATTTATTGAATCGCAAGATTATTTCCTTTGTCCTACTCTTAATGACATTCATTCTCTCATTAAAATTCAACAAAACACACCGTGCATATTAACGATTTTCACCCCAAAGGCTCATCATGGTCATTAGAATTACAGTAAACTACCACTGCTCTTTAAAATAATAAGTGAGTCCACTCAACATCACCTCCAGGCTTATGTAATACATGACCCTTTCTATGCTCATACATTCGTTGTCTGAGGCTACACCTGCGAGCGAAAAGGCGCGAAAGCCGGGAAGCAAAGTTCCATTCGCGCACGCCAAAGCACAGGACAGAACGCCTTTAGGGAACATGATGGCATTCCCACCATAATAATGATTTTCTACCTTGCATTGCAGTTTAGAAAAGTACTAAAAAACTATAATTTTAGGAGCCCATTAAAATTCTACTTTCTATGGAAACTCTCAGTGATGACCAGTAGTTAACTACATGTTGTTAAACTACTAGTTAAACTACCTGATTGTAGTTAAAAAGTAGTTATCAACTACTTGCAGAAATGTAGTGACAACTACTAGTTAAACTACTATTTTAAGTAGTTAACTACAGTAGTTAGGTTACTGAAGGCGCCAACTACTTCCGATTTTGCCGCAAGCTTTACGGCACGATTGTGCTTGCGATTTTTACCTTGAGCTACTTGTTTGATGAGAACGGAGGTGCAGAGCAATTGTGTCGTGCATGTGTACTAAATCTTCACTTGTAATGCTAGTCTAGTAAAGCCTCATTTGCTGTGAAATAATTCTGCAACTTAGTTTATCGCGTAGGCACAGAAAGAATCTTGCCGCAAGCCTTGTATTTGGCGATCGTAGCGATGGCTTGAGCCAAACTTTTTCATTGCTTGTGATTCAAATTTAGGTGTCCAAGAACACTACAAGGAATTGGTGTTGATGGACAACGTTAAGTAGTTATAGATGTAGTTAAACTACATTGCAGTAGTTAAAGAAGTAGTTTTAACTACTCCCCTGAAAAGTAGTTGAACTACTAGTTAAACTACTCAATCTCAAAGTAGTTAGTAGTTATAGTTAAACTACTGTAGAAGTAGTTAGTGGCCATCACTTGAAACTCTAATTGCCCTATTACTTGGATCGCTATTAATGAAGCGCTCCAATTTTTTCTCTCTTCCCATTTCAGCCTTGTCATGCAGTGAAGCAGACTCACATCCAAAATAATTAATTTACACTGAGGGTGCCGTGCTTCTGGAATTCCTATCCTGCGCTCAGATGCAAGCATTTCTTCAGCTACGTTCAGTCATGGTCCAGACATGTTGCACCGTACAGGTTATGGGCCCTGTTGTGATCAATCACGTGGTCCTTCCGGCCGTGAAGAACAGTTAACCACAGCGCATGCGTATTATTCACATTGTGACGAGATGGTTGAGGTGAGGTAGAAAGTTGCAGAGGACAGAAGGACTGCGAAGAGGAAGGCTCCCGGCTCCAGTTTCTTTTTCTTTTTGTATATAAGGTTGTTAACGGCAGAAAAGTTCAGGCGGCGCTGGCGCTGCTACAGCTACAGGTGGTTGCGGATAAAGTCCTTGTACACTAAAAGTATAGACAACTCCTCCTTCCCTCCCCCCACACGCTTCTCTCCCTTCGCCTCGACAGTGGCGCCGCCTGGATTAGCCGTGTTATAGCCGTCTTCGGGCAAGCAGAACATTACTGTTTGCTTTGTTCGCGCGTTCTGCATACGTTGCATACGTTCTGCATAAGCCACACTTTGAGTTAATTCGGACTATCACGAAATTCTGTGCGGCTTGCCACGTTTTTGAAGTATTGAAAGGCAGCTCGATCCACACAGCACCCTTGCAGAAAATGGAGGAAAGGAAAGGAAACTTATTCGCAAAAATACCTGTCTTTCAATAGATGGGTAGAAATGCAGCGAACCGGTAAAGATGTAGGAAGGCAACTCCTTCCTGAGGCAACTCCTTTCCTGTCTTTCAATAGTTGTCCAATGATGAGCCCGGCGAACAGTCCACGAATATCTAAAAAGCCACCACCCGTGAAAAAATCCCCTCTCATTAACCTAACTGGAAGTTATGGCAGTATTATCCCTAAGCTGACTAATACACTCAGCCGCCCATTACAGCATTCATCTCCAACTCGATAGAACCAAGGAGTCTTACTGGAACACTCCCACCGTGTAACTTAGACGCCTGCTCTAAATCTCTACGGCGGCTTAATGCATTCAAAGATCAGCACATCGATTACCAGTACAATAGGCTGCCACACACGCAATGGCAGAACTTGTCAAGTATGCAAATTAATTCAGAGTACGCGCACACTAATAAGCGCAAAGAATATCTGGCTACACCGGAGAAGTGGTGTAGTCCCAGCTCTCCGAGAAACATTGTAAGCCATTTTCCCTACTTCATGGCTTCACAAAGAGCCACGTAGTGTACCTCGCATAACGATAGTGCTATGATGTCTTGATTTTGATGTTGATTTCCAGGAGACGGCAGCTCCCGACGTCACGAAAACCTATCCACTGCGTGATTTCACGCTCTTCATGTCTGCCTTCCAACTTCCATCCGAGTAGCCAATAATCTGACTTCTGTTTGCCTTGTGGGTCAGACATGCGTCCTTCGTTCCTTTAAGATACCTCAACAGCATCTTAGCCATTTTACAACGGTGGATGGAGAAACATGAATTAATGTGGCTGAGGTGGATTACTGCATACGCAATCTCTGGTCTTGTTCCTTGCACTAAGTTCCAAGTAAGCAATGGCCGACGCCGACGGTTGGGCAAATATTGGCTGCTGGTTGGCCAGCGAGCCGTCGGCCAACCAACACTGGCACGATGTAGGCCAAAGCGCGGTACAACGGTCTTTGGCAGGCAGTCGCCCAACCAATGTCTATGCAATGTCGGCAAGTGCGCTGTACAGCAATGCTTGGGAAGCGGTCGGTCAATTAACGCTTATACGACGTTGGCAACCGCACGACATAACAATGCGTAGTGTGAAGTCGGCCAATGTGTTCTCGACAATCCACCATGTCGAAACATGCTGGACGCAACGCTAGCAGACGACGGGTGCAGGCTATATGGCCGATGGCCAACGGTTGCCAAAGTGTCAGATCACAGCGCGCCAACGAGTCCTTCGGCCAGCCAACGTTGGCGCAATGTAGCATAGTGATAGGCATGTCTTTACTCTGTAAGACGCTTGGCGCAACACAGGCTACCCAGTGCTTGACAAGTCATTGGTCAGGGTACAGATCCGTATCAGGAAACAAGCTTGTTGGCCGATGAGTACCAGGTAGGCCTGCCCAGCCGCGAACCTGCCCAGGTATAGGCCGGCCAGCCCAACTGTTGCCAAGCGTGGCCCAACCTTTGCTTGTTGAGTTGGATCTCCGTACCAGTTGAGTGAAATATCTCTCAAAGACTACTAATTGTTTGTAGCATTCCAAATGAAAGTGCTAGAAATAGCTCCGTGTTATAAAACAACGAATAAAATAATATTCAATAGATTTTAGTATTGTTCCCAAATGGAAATTGCCGACTGCCAACCATCGGCTAGTGGGCAAGCGACTTAACCGGCCACTGCACCTTGGACCCACTTCGGTCTGATGTCGCTCACAGTGGTGGTTGACGAACGATGTTGGACCGAGAATGTTGTGCGAAGTGCTACTGGCGTGCTTTTGAGAGTTTGGCATAATGAAGGCGACCAATGTCGGTCCTGCACGGCAAACAAACTAGAAAACAATGCAGTTGAAGAAAAGACGCTTTGACGGTTGGCAAAATGTCGGACGACAGTTGGCCAACGACTCTTTCGGCCAGCCAACGTTGGCGCAATCTTTCATAGTGATAGGCAGAAAGAGGTTTGGCAAGCCGTCGTCCTGGGGGCAAATCTGCACCAAGAAACGACCTCGTTGGCCAAGCACTTGCCAAGCACGACTTGGTTGGCCAGCCAATCTCATGCCAAGCTTGGTTAAATCTCGGTATGTTGCCTTGGGGAGAGGTAAACGCGGAATGGTGTAGCACTGCATAAGTTCGACTTTCGATTGGCCACGTGATATTGTCTCAAGCTAAAAGCAGTAAGAAACAGAGACGTTATCTTCATGGTGAGCTTATACGACAAGCAATTCCTCATTTTAGTGTTGTTTGTGTACTCGCAGAATTAAACTTCACCTCACCCCTCATTTTGACTCATACGCGAACAGGACTCTCGAATTTGTGGAAGCTCGCGAGACAACCTGTATAGTGTCTTTTCTTCCTCGGGAAAAAAATGCAATTTCTTTTCTTTGTGAGCTGTTTGATTGTAGTGGTCTCGAGCATAGTGCGAGCTTTTATGATTCTCCCCTACGCCGCGAGACAATTGAGTAAGAGCGACGCCATAGGATTGCTTTGGCCTAATTTGGAACAGTGCAGGCTGGCCAGTGCTTGGTAAGTCGTTGGCCAGGGTACAGATCTGTATCAAGAAACAAGCTTGCTGACCGATAATGCACCAGCCAAGGCTGGGTAGGCCAGCCTAGCTATATTGTCAAGCTTGACCCAAATATTGTTTGTTGCTTGGGCATAGTTGGCCCATCGTTGCTGTTAATCGGTGGGTCGCCATCTAGCCGACAAAGAGCCGGCGCTATTGCCCAGACTTGGTTCTACACTGGCCCTGTGTTGGCCCCATGTCTTATAGGTCGGTCTGCTACAGTGGCCCAAGGCTGCCAGTATTAGGTCGGGCCGAGTAAGGCCAATGTCAGTCCCCAAGCTTGGCCCAACCTTTTTTTGAAGAACAGTCTCTGTTCGAAATATCGGCGGCTTCTGTCCTGAGGCAACTCCCTTCCTACATCTCTACCGGTTCGCTGGATTTCTACCCATCTACGTCCACTACAGAACTAGCTGTTCTCCATGTCCTGGTGTTGGATTTTCAGTGGCGTCTTCACGGGGTTACCATCCATGTGGCGTTGATGCAATACTTCATTGATGTGCAGAGGCGGTGGTGTCACTCTACATGAGTCCTGACCGGCGATGATGGAATGGCCCAGAGGGCAGATGGACGTGGCCTCACACTAGGACGGTGCCGGTAGAACTGGCTGCTAGGCGCGGTAGCGCGCGGCAGCAGAGGCGCGTCGTCGTCTTCCACGGGCCGCCACATCACTCCCCCCCCCTCAGACGCGGAGCGGTGCATGCGGTTGAGGTTCGCGTCGATACTACGAAGAGGAGAATGATGACGGCTCGTAGATTGTGGATGGCTGGACGGGCTTGTGCTTGTGGCTGTTGATGCAGCAGCAGCGGGATGGCGGGAACAAGAGTGCTGCGATCCGGGCGGGTTCCAGTGATGAGATGTGAATGCCGATTGGTTCAGTGGTTGGGTGCTTGAGTGGTTGCTGATCGTCTGCTGAGTGCGTTGAGCCCTTGTTTACTGCGCTGAGTGCATGCTGAGAGATTGCTGCCGAGCGTTGATTATTGCCGAGTGATTGAGTTGTTGAGTGCTGATTGTTGCTGGGTGAGTGCGTTGATGAGTGGGCGACAGTACCGCGACCGGTACGACAGCGTGAATGCCGCTTGCCGCCAGAGAAGTGCCGGGGAGGACCATCATGAAGCAGGTGGAGGCCGAAAAGTCAGCTTACTGTGGTCTCCCTGCGGGCCCCCGGTGGAACAGTGGTCCCGGTGCGCCTTGCCTGCTAGAGAGCGGTTCGCTGCTGGTTTGCCGAAAAATTTAGGATGTTGAATGACCGAATTACGCCGAACATGGTGTTCGTTGTTCGGGTCACCAAATGTAGAGGAGGTGGTGTCCCTCTACATGAGTCCTGACCGGCGGTGGGGGAATGTCCCCACGGGCAGGACGTGTTCTCACACTAGGACAGTGCCGGTAGAACTGCCGTGCCAGCGCCGTAGCGCGTGGCAGCAGAGGCAAGTCGTCATCGTCGTCCACGGGCCGCCACAGATGTATCGCTCCTGGCTGATGCTAATGCTCCTTTCTTTCTTGTGCACTGAAGCTGGTGAACTTCCGATCGAGGTTCTCCGTGAACATGAAACGGCCCCACACTTCCTTCGTCTGCGTGCTCACATTCCCCGTCACCCGTTCCTCAGGAAAATTAGATAGCGCCTTGAAAGCGACTTCTAACTACTAGCGCAGAGGACACGCAGACTCTCACTGGCTTCATAGCTAAGGACATAATGCCGCCGGAAGCCTCCTGGTCTCTACCGGTACCGCCGGCTGCTTTTGTACGCCTCCCAAACCTTCTGGAAAGAAGAGATCAGGTCCCTCCTGAAGTCCTCCGAGCCCATTTTCATGCTCTGGTAGACTAGAAGTTTTCTACGTTTACGGGAGCATATACCGATGGCGCATCCCGAAACAACAAGTACGCCTCAGCATTCGTCCTACCATCCGAGGGCGTAGTGCATGGAAGACGCCTTTCACATCCAACCTCCTCCACAGCTGCGTAACTATATGCCTTCCTTTTCTTTCTACAACATCGTATCACGAATTTTACACCGCGGGAATGGGCACTCTTTACAGACTCCAAATCTGCACTTCAAGCAATTGAAAATTCCTGCATACGAGGCCCATCCGCACCCCTAGTCACAGATGTGTTAATGGCTTACCACATTATTTATGCGGCAGGCCACCGGCTAGCTCTGCAGTGGGTTCCAGCCCATTGTGGTGTCATGGGGAACGAGAAGCCGACAGCGCCGCAGAAGGAGCACTCTCATATCGGAAACGGAACAGTATTGTTCTGCTGAGAGGAGATCGCCATTCCATTCTGCGACGCCTCGTGACACCCCTGGCTTCCCGCCAGTGGACAACCGACATTCACCCCCCCCCCCTCCCCTCTATGTTGAGCAGAGTTGATCCAACTCTTGCTTTCCGCATGCCACAAAACACCTCTCGTCAAGATGCTGCATTAATCCACCGAATGCGCCTCGATGTGGCCTATACAGCTCAGTGGTGTTACCGTTTGAGACAAGTTGACTCTCCCACCTGCTGCCACTGTGGTGCTCTTGAGGATCTGGAGCATATTCTTCTTCATTGCCCTCACTTGTAACCTTCCCGAACCGCACTCTCGAGTCTCTTCGTCAGCTGGACTCTCGCCCCCTTCTCCCTATCGAAATTGCTTGGTCCCTGGCCCAATCCAGCCCAGAAACGCTCTGCGCTCAAAGCTCTTTTGACATCTCTGGACACCAGCAATGGGGTAGAGTATCACCTCTGGCGATGAACCTCCCCACTCTCCAAAGCCAAAATAAAGTTGTTGTTGTTGTTGTTTCTTTCTTATTCCTCTGGACTTCAATTACGACGATCCGATTCGGCTCTCCGAAGTTTTTTTTCAGATCCACCTTTGCTTTCAGGAATTTCAAAGTCCTCCGCATGGACTTCCCGCTACTTGCTAAGAGCAGCAGGTCATCGACGTAAATTCCGAGGATGATTTTTTCGCCGTGCTTTTGTTCAAAGTAGACGCACCTGTCCGTCTCGAGACGTCTGTAGCTAGCAGATATCGGTATGGTGTCTAAGGTTCTAGTCAGACCTGCTTTTTTAAGCCCGTATATAGACTTGCGGACTCTACATACCTCCCGTTGACTTTATTCCGGGTCAGTGCCAGGCGGTAACTTCATGTGCACCATTTCTTGAAGTTCTCCGTGGAGATACGCCGTTTTTACATCCAGCTGTCTCATTACCATATCTTCTTCGTTGGTGATTGCAAGCAGTGTTTACCAGCTCCCGTGGCATTGTGGTCAGGATGATCGCTTTCCACGCTTTCTTGGAACCGCTGCAAATCAGTTTGTTTTGAAACGTCGGGGAGCGAGGACGAGTCTGCTCGGTCTCCGAAGAAATTCGTTCGACGCTTTCAAGATTGGAGTCATTTAAGGTGCGTATTATATCTCTGAAGTAATTATTCGTCTGCACGACGCATTTTGGTTCATCTTCGCTCTGACTCCCAGTGTTCCTGATCACCGGCAGGCTGGACAGAACGACTGAGGGACGGATACAACGAACTTTGTGCTTCAAGCACGAACGTTGATGCGTGAATTAGAGTAACCTAGATTGCACTTTACACCTGGATGACACAAGCAAGTAGGAATGTTTTTCAGGCAAGCTGTTTCGGTTGTTGCATTTTTTTATTGTATTTTCTCCTAGGTTACGTCCAGGCGATGTCGTAAATGGGTGAGTCAATCGTCTACTGTGGTTGGTGTTAGGCTCTGCGGAAGAAACGGAAGTTGGGGAATCCAAAAGTGTGGAAGAGACAAAGGAGCGTGACCGCTGAAAAGCTGCAATGGTGAAGGAGGGATGCAGTGGTCATCGTTCATCCATATACGTTGTGCCCCGTGTGTTCGGCATTTGTGCATCATGACAATGCACGCTCGCGATGGACAAGCATCACCCCTGAAATGGATATAATTTTCGAATAAAGGTATTTGTTTGTTATATTTATCGTGCAGTGTAGCTTCTTGGGGCTGTTAATATATCGTGGAGGAGGGGAACCACCCCGACGGGTAGGCCTAAATCGCTGCGCGCTATCCGTTACATGTACCGCATCCGCATGCGAGGGCGCATGTACCTCCTAATTTTAAGAGGTACATTTTTGAAAAAATGTACCTCCTGGCCAAGCGGTACTGAACGGTTACATATGCGTTACCTGATTTAGAGTGTAGACTTGCGCACTCTACATACCTCCCGTTGACTTTATTCCGGGTCGGTGCCTGGCGGTAACTTCATGTGCACCATTTCTTGAAGTTCTCCGTGGAGATACGCCGTTTTTACATCCAGCTGTCTCATTACCATATCTTCTTCGTTGGTGATCGCAAGCAGTGTTTACCAGCTCCCGTGGCATTGTGGTCAGGATGATCGCTTTCCACGCCGAGACTGGGGGGTGACACTGGTTCGAATTCTGTCACCGGTTGTGCTGTCTGAGGTTTTCCCTGGGTTTTCCGAATACTTTCCTGACGAATGTCGGCACGGTTCCACCTGAAGTCCGCCCAGGACGCGTACTGACCCCCCTCTCCTTCCTGCTTTCCTCTCTACATCTGTCCACGTCTGTACGCCTCTCATAGCCACAGTTGCTTCGCGGCGCTGACACGGAATTAAAAAAAAAGCAGTGTTCGAAGACTGGTCAGCTTTAAAACGGCCAGAACGTCTCAACATAATCAATTCCTAGCTCTTGCGTGAATGCTTTGGCTACGAGTCGGGCCTTATACCTTTCCTTTCCTCCATTTTCTGCAAGGGTGGCTTTTCAATACCTTAAAAACGTAGCAGGCCGTACAAAATTTTGTGATAGTTCGAATTTACCCAAAGTATGGCTTACCTGAACTTCAATGAAGCACAACCTAACTCACTTAAGCAGTGTCCTACGACAGCTACTCCTACATCTATTCTTATGCCATCGATAGGTCCCTCCCTACACAGGGAAAGACACGTTTTTTTTTGTTTTTTTTTTCAGAGTATATGGTTTCTGAAACGACAAACTAAGAAGCAAAATAGAACAACCAAAGGGGTAAAGAGCGTCCTATCAACCATATTTTTCAATGAGGAGTTTGTAAAAATTGATAAATAATCCGCCCAGCGGTCATCACCTACAACGCGTGTGATGCCTCACTACAATATATCTGCTCATTGCCACAAACAAGTGAGGACTTTATTTCAAGCGTTTGCTTAATTACTGTTCCCTTGACACTTCAGTTTTCATCAGGGAAGGGTGAAGGTAATGATAACGGAAACAGAAACAGTATTGTATTACCGAAATTGGAGATGGCAACGATAACGGAAACAACGCATACGACTGTCCTCCATTACCGGAAACAGAAACGAAAACTAAAATTATCGTCTGGTATTGAATGCGGGAAATGGCTATTACTGTTGTGCGATGACATGTCAGTGAGTTTTCATTTTATTTTTGTATTTTGATGACTCCATTCTCGGTAATGCTCTTAATACTACACGACAGCATGAAAACAAAGCACAACACTGGATATCGAGGGTGCGTCATTCGCTTGCCTACTCGTCACGTCAAGACATGACTTACACAGCATAGACTCCAAGCACTGTACTCCACCATAGCACGATGATGACAGCGTATTTTTTTATTTGTTAGTTTCTTCATTTCACCGTGGCTATGGCAATATTGTTTACTACTAAGAGAAAAAGAAACGGTATCCGGGAACCTTCCTCTTCGCAGTCCGTCTGTCGTTTGCTACTTTCTCCCTCACCTCAACCATCTCGTCTGAATGTGAATACTACGCATGCGCTGTGGTCAACTGTGCTTCACGGCCGGAAAGACCACGTGATCAATCACAACAGGGCCCGTAACCAGTTGTGATGTAGGTGCAAGAAAGGCAACCGTACGGTACAACAGGAACATGTTAAGGAGCGGTAACTACACAGGTACTCATGCGCGCAAGACCGACCATCCGGCACTGACTTGGCTGAGCTGGTTCGGAAACCTAGCTTGTGCAAAGAAACAAAATACAAGCAAGCTGATGTAGGTTTCTTGTAAGTAACCATTCCTTTAGTCGTGGAACATACGGACAATGAAGAAACACAGACGGACGAGACCTCACTCATTCCTGTTTGTCCTTTGTTTAGCTCCCCAGGCTTAGGGGAATATAACCAACACTCAGCTAGCACATTCGAGCCGTTCCGGTCTAGGAGACAATCCCGGCCTTTGGGGACCCAAGCACGACGAAAGATAGTTGGAAGACTGTTTTGAATACCCTTGTTATAATGACAAGTTGCAGATACTATTCTTTTGATCTGACTGACACGCAAGACCCACTGGGACATGCGTGGACAGTTCACTCTTCCCGTTTCAAGGAAATTAGATATACTGGAATAAAAGTAACTTATGGCTATATGTCAACTGTTACGTGCAATCCTTCTACTGTGAAACCAGCCTTTATTTCACTAAACAAGGGGGTAAGATGCTTCGCTTGCGATGCCGCATTGGTTGTCCTTGTTTCTGCTCATGAGAATGTAGCCTTTGTCTCCCCATTGTTCTCCCCAGCTGCGTAAAAGAAGAAGAAAGATGTCAAGTACGTTAGCATCCACTCCTGCTAACCGTGTATTCACACGAGCGACATCCTCACGGAATATTCTAGTGGAAGAAAAAGCGAAAACACTGCTTGCGGAGACCAAGTTCCGTCCCATGTTATGTTGAGTATTCACACGGTGCTGGACATCGGAAGTGGCAATGCTGCGGATTTAGCAGACGACACGTAGCAGACGACACCGTCAGCGGGTTTTCCTGTCGTCTGCTACGGAATATCTTGTGGCTGTGTTGCAGGATATTCCCCACGGTTAGAAGTGTAGGTGAAGACACGATGTTGAGCGCTCGTGCTGACGTAACAGCAGAAAGCTATGACGCTTTTCGCTTCTTCCGCCTCTGGGGTAACGTCGCTCGTGTGAATACACGGTAAATGTCACGTCAAGTATTTCAACTAAATGATGCAACGAAACACTAACTTATAGTAAGAGGGAGTTTTACTAGATCGAAATCAAACTCTACGAAATCGATAGGATCAAGGAAGCGCCCAGGTCAAACATCAGTAATGTTCTCTCGGCCACTTTAAAATAATAAGGCGAATCACTCATTTTGCTTTCGGAACCATTTATATGGTGTCCACCTTCCGATGGCGCAATGGTGAAATGCATTGGGAGAGCAAATTTTGCCTCGTGACGAACATAGGGCCGGGCCTATACTCTCGTGCAATTCGTGTTATGATCGGGGTTTGGTTAAAGAGGTTGTGAATCCAATCTCGAATATAGCACGAAAGCGTTGTTGAAATGTAGATTTATGGGTACCAGACATCTCCGTCGAAACCCCTTCACGCTGCGCTCCCGAGTCACGGAGTTATGTATGGCACTTTGTATATGAGGAGACGCTTTCATTCTTGGCCTCCTCGTCCGATCTCGGTAAGACGTAGCACCTAACACGCAGCCCAAGTGCTTAATTTCCGGTCCAAACAGAGATGCCTGTAAACAGGGAAGCGGTGAAACCTGTGACGCCGAACTGCTCGGTACGAAAGCGCTATGACGTAGGGCAACCGGTAGGGGCACAGGGCAACCGGTCAAAGCGTAACCTCCCCCTGTTTTTCTGGAGCTTCTCGGCACCGCTCAGCACCACGGTCGGCGGTGTCCTCGAATTTGGAAGATGTTTAAAACGCAGTTGCATATAAATAATAGGGTATGTGAAGTGGGGCTTAGCATATGAAGTGCGCCGAGTTAGGTGTTCAGAACCTGCCGATACAAAATTACGTCCGTGTGGTTTCTAAAACGCCCTATTATACAGCCCACTAGAGGAAAATGTTTCGCTTGTCCTCCCTCGATGGAACGCTCCGCACCTGACATTGTTGAACCAATGGAAACACTTTCTTCACATCCGCCTGGCAAAGCACTAGCCCCATCTCAGTCAATGTAATTCGTGGACATAATTCGAAGAGTCAACGAAAACTGTGGCGCCCTATACTGTTGGCATTGCACCTTGTAGGATTCCCCTCCCCTGTATTCCACCCGCGCGCCGCGCACGACCCGTGAAACCCCAAATAATTCAGATACTGACAGAATGGAGAACACAAAAGGGGAACCACAGAGTCGGATGTAACTCGCAGAGTCAACGGACGATAACTAGCATAGTATGAGAACGTTACCGAACAGCTACCGCAGCCAGCGCACCCTAGCCATGTCAATCAGTCCGAAGCGGCGATACCTCTCGCGGTTACGAGAACAGAGAACGCGCACAACAACGTCAAGAGGCACTTTTCCAAAGCATATTTTCAAATAAGATCTTTTTGCACAGTTTCTTGGAGGAGGTTAATGCCCCGAAGCATATTACTTATCTTTGCCCCGGGAGTGATAATAGGAGGGCGCTGTACCTGTATTTACCTTGGTATACGAGCTTGGGACATATGGTTACGGAACCCGGCACTGGCGCATTCTTCATCGGAGCGGGTCCCTGATAGCGGTCCCCTATGTGCGTGCCCCAAGTTGCAATGCCAACCCCCAGTAAGGCACCACAATTTTCTTTCAATTGGGAAGGAACAACGTCTGGGTTTCTCTTTTCTTGAAGAATTAGAGATCTTGTTGTGGAGTCTATTAAGTGTATTGATACACGTGTTTATTCGACTGGCTTTAAAAAGATATGTATATATTCTTATCTTCTATATTCTTATATAACTTTGATCCTTATTTATCTTGGAAATTCTTAAACGACACCCTCTTCAGCATGAGGGAGAAAATGGAGCTGGTTTTGAGGCGTCCTACCTTGGAGAAATCGATAAAACCGTACTTTTGAGATATCACGCACCTGTATATACACAGCGATCAAATATGTACGAATCATTATGAATTATTGTTTCAACGGAACCAGAAACGAACATTGCTCTTCAACTTGGGTATTCACACAGTATAGTATGCAGATTATATTGTTCACATTACGAACCACTCAGTGTTCAACTCTGAAAAGCAAAAACTTCGTAAAGGACAAGGTTGTCATTTTCGTGTTGTCTGACAAAGGAAGCTTTTGGAAAACACGCGGTACGTCCAGAATGACAACGTATAGCATGTGCAGCTGTCATCAAAGCTAACCTGAGCGCCGTTCCGGCTTGCAGACCCTAGCGGCGGCGCTTAGAAGTAACTGCGAAATGTGTTTGGGTGAACTCACTCCAGTGAGAGGGGTGACCATCGTTAGGAATGCGTTGTTTTCTGCTATGGGTTGGCTCTATGGGAGCTCTGTGGGGCGGCTCTCTTCCCGCTTCGCAGGCCCCGGAGCGGTGTTCAAGTTAACTTTGACACGAACTGCTTATTCGGACATCAGCTAATTCACGCGACGTTTCAAGGATGAGCTATGGGACGTCTTTTGGTAGTTACCGAGATGCCGCGAGGACCCCCGCGTGATATGCAGGGACATCCTGGGGAAGTCGCATATCTGCCAAACGTATATCCGCAGGACATTCCTTTGACGTCACTGTGTTGTATGGGCAGGAATTTGCCCATAGAACCAACGAACCAGCGCGTCATCGTTGTCACAATGTGTACTTTTCCAGCACGCACCCTGTACATTGCGCGCGTTGGCGCGTACATTTACACGCTCGACCAGTCAAAGGGATACAATACAAAATTCAGCGCGTGACGATGCACGCGAACGTCACGTCTCAGCTTCCATCAATAGAAAAAACGTGATGTCTCTAACCTGTGAGAGGTGGGCGTGGGCCTTTTTGTGGCAATTTGGCTATATGATAATCGCCAGTAAAAGCGTACGCCCACCTCTCTCTTCGAATCAGTAGCGATAACTTCATTCAGTAGCAATCATTCTTGGCAATGGTTGGCGCACAGCGTGATATGCGGTGAAGTTCTGTTTTTGGAGTGCATGTGACGTCGCACGCGAGTGTCATGTATCAGCTGCCATTAACAGAAAAAAAAAGTGCTGTCACTAACCTGTTCTTGACTATCCAGTAGTCGCCATCACTCCCTGTGCCGTAGCCAACCACAAGGGCCCCATGGTGGAGATCTTCAGAGCTGCAGGCAGGTTCGTTGTAAACGCCGCTTCTGCAATGAAACATAAAGTGCCGATCTGATGTCAAATCTGCCCATAAATCTGAAATCGCAGGTGATTGGCTCATGCAGGCGCAGGAGGAGTCACGCTCTAGTGCACCGGGTGGCGAGCAGGGTTCGAATCCGGGCGCTGGCTGTGTGCCTGTGCGGGTCCCTTAAGCGCTTTAAGACCAATGTCGGCACGGTGCCTTGTGGGGTCAGCCCAGTACGCACGATTCCCCACTGAGATAGTCGTGTCGTTGCCCAACCGAGCGCGGCCGACTATGGAGAGGGAATCCATCACCACCATAACACTGCCGTAGTGCGTCCGTAAACTTCGCACGGCAATGTGTATGCGAAAGCGGTATCTACAGTGTTTCTCAAGCAGCACCATGCGTTTTGTACCATTCATGGATACCAGATCCGAGCCCGATCCGACTTCCAACGGTGCAAAGCCGTACGCTTGTGCTCGGGCTAACACGACTGCAGTGAAATGGCAAAAAATGGCACAAGAGTGCATGATAAGCGCGCTGAAACGCCAAGTTTTCCTGATCGCTGTTGACGGCAGGAACGATAGCCAGGTACAGCTGTACCCGATCGTTGTGACGTCTTGTGTCTGGTTGTCCACGCTGTTGCACTTTCATGCGTTACAGATGCGGCGCGGCGCGGTTGTCATGGCAACGAAACACTGCGCTGCCGAGAAGCACATGCACCGCAAGATTTGAGCTCAACTGAACTCCATGCGGTACGGGTTACCTTTGGCAATGCAGCTTACTAATGAGCGAATGAGCTAAGTCTTAGCGACCGGTTAGCATTTCTTCAGTGACCGGTCATAATGGGTCCGTTGCAAAACATCGTTGGTGCACAGCTGATTCCTGCTGGCGCTCACGCCGACCTCATGGGTAGTTTCGCCATGACGAAAGCTTTTTTCGCAGGGCCAGCAACAGGGGTTCCATTGCATTCATCTGTTCACGCGTGTTAACCTTGGTCTACAGCTCAATTATGTAAATGCGCATTCTGTTTAACCCAAAAAGCGTGGTAGCTCGTATTCCGATGCACGAACACACGGCACGGATACAGGGATGCAAGGATAAACAAGCCTACTCTGACGATTGTTCCTCTACTACCAACATCCAGTACCGCTCGTGTCTCATGATGATATATACCCCTGCCCACAAGTCTGACACGGTATTCCAGATAGCTTTCGCTACTAGTTTACATTTACCTTGGTTTTAGTACATCGGAAGGTGTTCACGATAACATTTCCGAGAACATGATAAACCAATCAGCCCTAGTAGCTTTTACGCAAAAAAAACCCCATCATAATCATCATAAACCAATCATCCGATTTCTTTGGAGCAAGTGACATCATGTTGCTAAGCTTGGATTTGATGACTTTTTTTTGTGTTGTTTCCTTTTTCTTTTCTTCTTTTCAAAGAGGCTGACCCGCCTTACATGCAAATCTACACCCAATTATTATTGTTATCGTATAGTTTTCGTTGAATTCTTACGATGCACCAAAACTAAGTAATATTTGGTATTCTACCCGTACCGCCTGCAGTTTTCTACGTCTGCAGTAGCATATACAGATGGCGCATCTAGAAAGGGAAAGCCCGCGTCGGTATTGCATCGGAAGGCGTAGCGCAAGGACGACGTCTTTCGCGTCAAACGTCGTCAACAGCTGCGGAACTCTATGCCATACTTTTCTTTCTGCAGCATATCGTTGATTTGCTCCGCAGGAATGGGCTGTGGTCACAGACTCAAAATTTGCACCCCATCTGGCATGCGAGGCTTATCCGCACACCTAGTGATGGATGTGTTGGCTTACCACCTTGTCTACGAAGCAGGGCACAGGCTGGTTCTCTAGTGGGTTCCAGCCCATTGTGGTGTCGTGGGGAGTGAATAGGCCGACAGCGCCACAGAAGCAGATCTGTCGTCTCGGAAACTGACGCGTACTGCGCTCCTGAGAGGAGGCCGTCGTCCCATACATGGACGCCTAGTGCCTCCCCTGGCTCGAGTCCTGGCCAATGGACTATTCTGACATTCTCCCCCGTCTATGTCGAGAAGGGTTGATCCAACGATCGCTTTCCGCATGCCACGAAACAGTTTTTTAACAATTTTTAGCGAAGGAAATTTTTCTGTGACTCTCTGCTCACAAGTGGGAAAATTTGGCAGCAGGTGCATAATGGCACGCTACATCTTTAGCCCAGCCAGGAACATCACTTGAGATATTAAACGATGAGCAACTTACTTGTAGAATTTGAAGGAGTCATGACTGGCATCGATACGTACAGAGTTTGGCCCCGCTCTGGCCACGGCCCTTTTTAGAGCATCTTCGCTGCCCGATTCGACGATATGAAAACCTACAGCAGTAGCTCCGACATGGCTTGGGTCGTACTTGCAACTTCCGTTACGAGCCGTGTACGGATATGACTCTTCCGTGTCGATTCCACCATTAGATTGAATGTACAGATATGCGCTGAACTGGGTTCCTCCGTTGCAGCCGAATGATCGTGTATCACAATCCACCAGGTTCTGCTCGCTGAGGGAGACTAGCTTGCCCGTCTTCCGGAAATGCTGCCCTTCGAGACTTCCAGTCGTTGCGAATGCCCAAGAGGAACGACACTTACCCTGCATAACACGTCGACAAGTACAATTTATTTCTGGACACGAGAAATGTGCAGAAGAAGCAGGCACTACAACCAGCTGTGTTATTTTGGTAAAAAAAGTACTGTTTGGGACACGGTTGGGACACACGAGCAGTCGAGCGCGGCCTCCTCATGGAGGATGTTGGTATATCTCCTTCTTGCGCGACAACGCCGATAGGGGATCGCTCCAACACGGGCTGGAGATTTTAGACAACCGTGTCCCATACAGTACAATGATGAATATCATAATGAGGATTAAAGCCCTACATTTTCCAGAATTAGCAACGACTTTAGTGCAGGCCGTTGGTAAGCTGAATTTGAGAATGCGTCTAGAAAGTTTGTAATGATGAGAGGTCATACCGTATCATAACATGGCATGTATTGTCGTATATTTTCAATGATGTTCATCGAGTGAACTCCGTTTTTTTCTTTTTTTTTATGTGTTCCTTTTTCAACAGAGGTTGCGAGTCCTGGGTGAAGCCGATCGTGCTGCTGATCAACGTTGACGTCACGAAGAAAGCGAATAACTGACCTTGTGGAAATTAGTAAGAAGTCAAGATGGTGGGCGCGATACCCAATTACAAACCATAGTCCAATCATCGTTAAGTTACTATGGAGCAGCGAAGTGAGAACTGGCTTGCGAAAACAGTGACTGAGCTACAGTTACTTTTTTTATTACGGTTACCGATCTAGACTGACTTAGTTACACTATACAGTGGCATATTCAGCTATCCTTTGATGACAGATTGAAGTGGAAGGTTTAGGCCGAAAGTCACCGATATTTCGAACAGACACTGTTCTTCTACTGGAAGAACAGCTGCTTCTTGCACACTTCTGCTTCGATATTTCGTTAATTTCCAATTATCATTTAATATCAACGTCTGGGTGAATGCGGCTCTCAACTATTTTATTTCAGCTGATGTGGCGGGCAGCCGGATATATACATCACATGCTTGTTGCACATACGCTGTGATTGTTTTTCGAAGGTAATATTATTAAGCGCCCTGCTAGTATTAACATTAGTATAATAGTAATATCGGTATGCTGAGCAGATTTGATCCAACGCTCGCTTTGCGCATGACACGAAACACCTATCGTCAAAATGCTGCAGTAATTCATAGAATGCGACTAGATGTGGCTTTTACAGCTCAGTGGCGTTACCGCTTCAGACAACTTGACTCCCCCAGCTCCTGTCACTGCGGTGCTGTAGAGGATCCAGAGCACTCTTCTTAATTGCCCACAGTACCAACCTTCCCAAAATGCACTCTCCGGGTTTCTTAATCAGGCGTAATTTAAAACATGAATCACCCAAAACTAAAGCTTACAAAACGTATGTACGCTCAACTTTAGAGTATGCTGATATCGGTTGGGGCCCACATGCACAAGAAGGAATTAACAAGCTAGAGAACATTTAGAAAAATTCAGTTAGATTTGCTGTTAATGACAAGAGCGGAGCATTCTAATGTCTACTTTACGTAGCTAAATGTGGCTTACCACATTTAGCTAGTAAAGGGAAACTTGAAATTGCTGCTACCATTACCTCACACCTTTATCTGATAACCGCACCGGAAAGGAGCACAATTTACAATTCAGACATTTTCTGCCACGTAACGAGCCAGCCCTCCAACGCTGTGCCCTCAGCGCTCGCTTCACCTTTCTGGATGCCATAGGACTTCGATGCTTACTGTGAAGGGACTCATTATTTCATTCCCCACACCACCACCAGCTCTGGTGTAGAGTATCGCCCCGCCCAGTATTATTCTGAAGGACTGCGAAACGACCTTTGGAAACCGACACATCGGGAAAATATGCCACAGCCTGAGTAACTGTACGCCATTTAAGTTTTACAGCTGTTTTCAACGAAACTGGTGTAGTTGCTGTAGCTATAGTTACCTCCCTCGAAAAGTATCTCGTTACGCTGTAGGCAGTTACTGAATAAGTAACCAGTTACAAGTTGCGTGAAGCCCAGTTTCAACTCGAGGCTGCCATGATGCTTATAGCGCAGCCATAAGTGAAACTGAGATCCAATGATTGCAAGGAGCGAAGATTATCTGCACACGACCCTAAGCAAAACACAACATTCATTCGTCCACCGCGGCCACAGTCATGAAGGACTAGTGGCATGGAGACACGCACTTTTACGCCACTACTGGAGCCTTTTCATTAACTGCCACATTTTAACAGAAGGCTCGAGTCCATCGTCAAGAAGCTCCGTTATGGTGAAGACAATTATATGTTCAAGATGTCAGATGTTCACGCTCCATCACACACACAGAAATGCGACGGAGCTAAGCAAGAATCACGTGTGATGCGGAACGTGTAAAGCGTGTAGCAACGACTTTCCATTTCCAGACGAACGAGAGAGAGAGAGAGAGAGAGAAAAAAAACGACTTTACTCGATGATCTATTGTGAACTGCAAGTTATTTTTCTGTTCAGGCAGAAGTAGATCCATGAATATATTTTACCTAGACTTACCAGCTGCCCAGCTCACCAATGTCACGCCTTACAAAAATGTTTAATGATTTTTTGTTGAAAAGTCAATAACTTTTGGCATCAGAGCCATCAGAATTTGTGATGAATTTATGTTTAGAATTGGTCGGTCTTTTCTGATGCATACTTGATGAGTGAGTTTCTCATTGGTTTATGCTGTTTTTCTGCTAAGTTTTCAATGCTTTCCCAATTAGTATATGATAGATTTCTGATTAGTCTACGTGCAGTATTTCTGATGACTTCATGTTGTGTGGCGATATTGCCTACACTGCACGCATCACGGACACAATAAAAATAGTACGCACACCACTCATTAAAAAGTTAATGTAAAAATTCTGTAAGGTTGTTGATGATAATGTGATGTCAAAATACATTAGACCTTGCATTTCTGTTGTATTTTTGATGATTCAACTCCAAAACCATTTTTGTAAGGGATATACAACGATCCTGCAATTGTCATGCGAATGGCCACGACATCTTCTGTGATGTCCTTTCAACGCTCTTATGCTACGTTCCCAAACAAGTGATTGTGACAGGCGCGTGCGTAAGAATATCACTTTTGTGTCGCACTCGCTCGAGTATTCCCCTATTGCGAGCCACGCAGTGCGAGCGTGAAATCACGATCTCGCTTATATCTGCAGCCCCTTGATATATTCGCTCACGCATGCAAGATGACGGTCAAGAAGACGAAAACATACGCGCATGCTGGCACATAGAAATGTGATACGGCTAGTAACTGTGATAATTGAGAGTATACTATATCAAGCACAAAAATCGAGGCTATTTTACGTGTGTCGCGGTATTTCAAACAAACCACTGTGTAAATAACGAATAAAAACCGTCGGTGCAAGGGAACAAACAAGATGAAGAACGAAACGACACGAACAATGCACGTCCCGTTCTTCATCTTGTTCCCTTGCACCGAGGGTTTTTATTCGTTTTAATCATGAAGCAACCTGGCCAATTTTTAGCCATCTTCACTTTATTGTGTAAATAAATTGTGATGCGATGCTTTGTGAATACAAAACAGATGATAAAATGTTACGAAACTTGGGCAAAGTCTAGGAAAAATGTAAGCAACGCCGTAGGGAAGATACATGTGGCGTGCGAAGTTACGAGGGCCAATGCTCAAGAGATAAACGGTATCAAAAGCTGTCATTACAGAACACGGAAATCAGCGCACAAATTTGTCTGCTTGGTAGGTGCACTGAACATAATAATGAACTTCTTTCATAATGACGTTTGCGCCTGTTTCTTATTGCGTACAAAGTTTAAAATATCTATAACGGGGTATTATGTGAGATATAGACGAACTATACACATTTTGGACAACATTATATGAGTGCAGTTTTCGGCTCCAGCGTTTCTCGCGAGTACACCTTTGGGAACAGAGGCGCCGGACGCGATGTCGCTAAGCCATAGCAGAGGTAGCCATGCCTCGTCCTCGCGTGGCTTTGCAGCCCTCGCTGTAAACCTCGCTCATTTAGGGACGTCGTATTATTGTGCCTTAGTGCAATTCAGTGCACATCAGTGATGAGAATTTTACTTTCGTTCTTGCGTTTTGTGAGTCCTCCAGTAAATTACTTTCAAGAGAAAGAGACGAAGAAAGAACAGCAGAACTCTTGAAAATGGCGTACCTGATTTTTCACGGGAGTTACATAGCCTTCTTTACGCCAGTCGACCTCGTCCGGAATATCGTACAAAGAAGCTTCGTTGTGTACACCCAGTGCAGTCTTCTTTCCCTGGTTCGGACGGTAGCCGAGGTAAAGCTGGCGGTACTCCTCCGATGTCTGCAACAAATAAGAATCATGAAGGACGCGTTACTTTAAGTGTCACGTTTATTAGCTTGCTCAACAGAGTTACATGCACCGCTTCTTCTGACGTACGTAGTTTGCATTAATACCTTCTGAAAGTTCAATAAAAATGGCGCTCCCGTGTATCTGCCGCCTCTTCATCTTGTCGACCTTGTGCACCAGCCTAAAAAATCCCCGCTCCATACCACCACTACGCACACACAAATACGTCGGAGGCAGCTATTCCAGTGCGCAAGCTAGAAGATTCTTGATGCGTCCCGTTGTGCTGCTTCACTTGTCGACACACGAGGCAAAACGCGTACCCTGAGAGAAATATTTTGGCGAGTATAAAATAAATCCTAAGGAAATCGTCAGAGATTCTTCCGATAAAGCATGGTGGGTCAATATGTCAGTGCATCTGAATACATGGAGGGATCGCTTGAGGGATCTCTTTGGCGAGCGGTAACATATACATTAGTTTCTAGCTTCTTATTTCTCACGTTATGCAATGGTGGTCCTTATATGGTTGCCTCTGAACCACTTACATGCAACTGGTTACGCCTTCAATAATTCCAATTGCATCAACAGCTTTCGTAACAGCGTTTTACTCCCCGTTGCAACGTTCCTATCAAAAGTCAAACGAACCCTCACCAAATCAGCAAAACTGTTGACAGCCACCGTGTGCGTCCGAAGCCCCAGGTCATACTCTAGGTTGTGCCTCCGGATGAAGTCCAAGTTGTCTTCCCAGATGAGTCTTCGGACGTGTTCTTCTTCTGGTACATATTTCTTGTTGTAGATGTCCTTGTAGATTTCCCAGTGTTCGTCTAACTCCGGCCTGGGCACTGTCCGTGCCAGGACACAGCAAAGAACCGCAGAGAGTGCAAGAACCCGAAAAGACATTGCCTCGATTACCAGGATGCAGAACACGAATGCGGGATGCGAGATTTATATCACCTGTAAAGTGCGCGAGATAGTCTTATCTCGTTCATTCGATGGGCTAAATGGTCAGTGATATCGACTGTTCAGTGGTTGGTCGAGTACGAAGCCCAGCAGGACTTGAATGGACCCTTCCGAGAACAATTCAAATGATACGAACCTTTGTCTCCAGCCTGACTGTGTGCGAGAAAAAAATGTGCGTCATGCGTATTTTCAGCGCTGTGGAAACGCGAAATCAGTTGCGAGAACATCAGCAAATTTGGCCTCAGGACCCTTGCTCCGGGCAGACTTGTACCCGTTACTGAAAAGTAATTGATTACCGTTACAGTTACTTCTACGGAAAAAGTAATTGATTACCATTACCAATTACTCGAATCCAGATGTAACTGAGTATCAAGTAGAAAAATAAAGCGTTACTCCGGTCGTTACTCTGCATTCGCGCAAATTATACCAGTCTTTGTGTGCCAAAGAGAAAAAGTGAAAAAGGTTAACAGGCGGTACAGCTGAAACAACACGGAGAATAAACACGCGTAGGACAAGTAGATCTGTACGTCTACTGTATTTATCGCCCGGGAACACGTTGCCCCGATTGTGGAAGAACATTGCTCGGAACTTCCCCATGACTCACTAAGCCTCAAAAGCTACATTTACTAGCACACCGGTGTTGAGGAAGAGGTTAGGAAAAGAGACCCTGAAATTCCATAGTGTTATTACAATGACCTCCGCTTGCTATAGTAGAACAGTCCAAAAGGCTGACCGCACGAGGGGCTTGACTTTGGGAGAACATCTGAAAGATACTTCAATCTCTCCCGGAAAAGTAATCGATTACTCAGAAAAGTAATTGATTTCTTCAAAAAAATACTTTACCTTTAAAGTAATTGATTGCAAGTAACGCAATTACTAGTAACGTGTTATGCACAAGTCTGCGTGCGGATTATGCAGCGGTGCGCGTTATACGTGGAACTTTCTGTCGTGATCGCAAAGTGTGGTTCGTACATTGGGGGTTCGAACACCAATAGGTTGACGGCAGGGTACCAGGTGCGTAGACACGAAGCCTTCCGCGACAGCCGTTAAATTCACTGCTGAAACAGAACTTCACCCACATAGGACGCTCCTAGCCAACTATCATACCGAGTGATATCATTCTGTGTCACGATTTGTGAACAGATCAATGCACAGAACGATATGTTACGGTTTATTACTACCATTATTTTGAGATATTATTAAAAAGTGAGTATGTAGTATCTAGTAGTATGAGTATGAGTAGTAGTGTGAGTATGTAGTATGTATGTATACATATCTGGGTACCCAGGGGCACCGGAATCTTTGTACGGAAATGGCTATAGTTTGGAGAAGCGCCACAGATTTAAGCGCGGCGTGCTGGTGTGTTGGGCTGAAGAGAGGCGAGTGTTAATACTGGGAGTGTGTAGAAGTTGTTGTCTGTCATCGTAGTACCTTTGTAGCAACGAGCTAGTTTTGGGGGTATTGAGTACTGTACAACAAATACTGTTGAGAGTTGAGTATCGAACACTAATGGGACTAGGCGGGGGGGGGGGGGTATATTTGTTAGACGAAAAGGAAAAAAAAACAGGGAAAAGGTCAGCCAAACGAGACGTCGGCTTGCTATTCCAGAAATAAATAAAGAAAGAAAATTAAGAAATAATAAATAAATAAACATAAAATAAAATAAAGAAAGAAAGAAATAGGAAGGAATAGGAAATAAACAAATAAAGAAAATTAAGAAATAAGAAATAAATAAAACGAAAAAGGATTAGGAAATAAAGGATAAACCGACAAATGATGAAAGAAGGATGAGGTAGATTAAAGACAAAGATGACAAAAAAGAAAAGACGACTAACAAACGGTCAAAGAATGATGAGATGAATCACAGAAGATGACTTTAAAAGGAAAGCATGCGGTTAATGCATTGAGGGTGAGAGTGGGGCACAGAAGGATGAGATTGCACGACTGAGTTCACATTTGGGTTGTAGCCCTGTCTACTTGTGTTTCGTATTGGTGTCGCTACCACCTCCTCAAGCTCAAGGCATCTTTGCAGTAATCCTCTCCACACTCTAACAAAATGACTCTTTCACCTCGGTCGTAAAAGATTGAATGGACCTTTTGTTCCCCAGTGCTGTTGACCCACTGTTCGCATGAACCTTTAGCATGTCCTCTCTAACCCTTTAAATACTGTGCCAATGATGAGGACGGTGCCAGAAGAAGAACAGTCTCTATTCGGAATATCGGCTGCTCTCGTCCTGAGGCACTTCCTCTCACACTTCGTTACCAGTTCGCTGGATTTTCTACCTTTCTTCTTCCAAAGTTAGAAGCTAGCGGAGGAGGAGGAGGAGGAGTGTCGTTGGGAGGAACCCAAGAGGTCTGCCTGCCTGATTAGGCGGCATGTTTCTCGGGAAGGGAAAGGTGATGGAGAGGAGGAGAGGAAAGGGTGAAGTGGAAGACCGAGCAGAATCCGCTCGGGGGTAGGATAGCTGCGTCCATGGGCCGACTTCAGGGGAACTGTGCCGGCATACGCCTATTACACATCTGAGGGAAACCCAGGAAAAACCCCAGACGGCACAGCCGGCCCGCGGGTTCGAACCGCGGACCTCCCAGTCTCCAAGCGCACGCGTTACCGCTGCGCCACCGGAGCTGGTCCACCCCTATTGCACTCGACTTTCAGTGCATTCTGCTGCTTGGGATAGTTCAACTCTACCAAACCGGTTGCGCTGTCGAACACTATGACGTCATTTGTGTATAAACAGGGAGAAGTGTATTAGCAGTACTCCATTTTCAACAAGGGGCAATCGAATGGTACACTTATGAAAGGGGCAGGGAGTACGAGACCGTCCCTTTAAATATATACGCTGGCCCGTTACAGTTGTTCAACTTTTAATTACGCTTCAAGTGGGTCGTCTTTCCGTTATCTATGAAGAGTGGATGATGGGGGTGGATGTGTTCGCAGGCCGGGGAGGGAGGGTTGGCAGCGCGGCCCGCTGGGGACTGCAGAGGGACCTTGAGCCTTCCCCGAAACTCCCGGTTTTACGGTGCATCGGAAGTGTCGCCTGCGTTTTTCGGCTGTCCGCGCTATGAACTTTCCCCTGTTATGTGTCTGTGTCTCTGTGACACATGTCCCTGGGCTGTAGTTTTTGGTCTTGTCCGGTGTGCTTCGCTTTTTACTTATTTCACTTATAGTTTTTCCAACTCCCTCAGCTGTATAAGTGTCTTCGATTGTGTTTTTTCTTTTCTATTTTGCTTTCTCCCTCACTTTCTACTGGTATATATACGTCCTGTTGTACGGCTACTCTTTAACCTCATGAAGTGCAGGCTATGCTCGAAAGCCTTGTTTTACATTCCCTCAGTCTACTCTAGTATCGCTAGTTCCTTTACATATAAGATACGACACTCTTTACGTTGCAATTCGTTTAATTTATGCTATTTGAATATGTGAAAAAAAAAGAGCAACATCCTGTATATTGGTGAAACATCAAACTCCATGCGAGAAAGATTTTATGGACATAAATCACCAATAACCTGCCCACCCCTGTATCGATACACCTTAATGCATCGAGACATGACTTTAAGACGCAACTATCAATTGTACTCATTGATTCCGGATATACAGATGGCATAAAACGAAAAAAAAAATATATCGCGAACCCTACCTGATCTCTAAATTTTGTTCCCTGCAGCCACATGGGTTAGACATATACGCTGGCTTCACTTGTTCATTTTTTAATTATGTTTGAAGTAAGTCGTCCTCCCGTTATCTATGAAGTGTGGATGATGGGGGTGGATGTGCCTGGAGACCGAGGAGGGGGTAACGCAACCGGCTGGGGACCGCAGAGCGACATTTGTGCCTTGCCCGAAACTCTCGCCGCAGGGGGAGCATCGGAAGTATCACCTTGCGTTTTCGGCTGTGAATTTTCCCCTGTTACGTGCCTGTGAGACATGACCCTGTGTTGTAGTTGCTGGTCTTGTCCAGTGTCCTTGGCGTTTTACTTATTGTTGTTTCAGCTTTCTCGACTAGAGGAGAGTCTTCGATACGTATTTTGCGTTAATATCTTTCTTCGATATTACCCTCCTTTCCTCCCTTTCTGCTGGTATGTATACGGCCAGCACTATGGCTAATCTTTAACCCAATGAAGTGCAGGCTCTGCTCCAAAGTTTTGTCCATTTTAATTGTGATAAAGTGTTCCCACTCGCTTTACCTTCCTTCAGTGTATACCCAAACAAAGTTAAAATGCTTCTCCTGTGGAACTGCAGTAAAGTGCAGTAATTGGCTTCCCATATCCTAATACGGAGTGGACATTCTTTTGACGTACATGGCTTCTGGGTTACTAGCATGTAACGGAATAAATGACCATCGTTCGAGTCCGTCTCATTACGTTGTTAAAATCAAATGAGAGCAAATTGAGAAGCGGATCTCTGGAGCACAGTCAATTAACCCTCGATTTATGAATTCTCTCGTTTTATGAACGGTGCCCTCATTCCGACAAATCTTCTTCCTCATTTCACACCTCGATTAATGACGGATTTTCCAGAAACGTTACCTGTTTGTGAACCGAGGGTTGATTTTGCTGGGTCAACGGGCACTCCACGCTCCCATTCTACTTTGAAACCGGTCTTCATAGAAATCGTGCTATTTTTCGTCCATTATTCTGCGAACATATGAACGGTCTCCCTTGTGACTGTTTGTAACACCTCACGTGAACCTACCATTGCTGAAGCTAGATAACTTTAAGCACTTCACTACACAGTGCTATCAATTGCCTGTTGACGGAAAAATACAATGGACAAAAGGGGTGATTCACTATGTGCATCTGGTGACTCTCTGATAATGAGTGCGAAGATGGAATTCACGCCATTGTCAAGTATGATTTCCCAAGAAATAATTAGAAATAATATAATCCCAAGAAATAATCCCACTCGCGCTCGTGCACAAGTTACGAACAATCGAAGGTAAAAAATTACCCGCACAAAAACAGTTCTTCACATGAGAAACAGACTTCGTCAACGAGTCCGCTACCATTCATGTAGTTGGCACGAACGAGACGTGAAAAGTTCCTTCTTCCATCGCGTGTCTTGCAAATAATTATTCTTAAGGCTTATGTGCTTCGACCTCTGATGTTGACTTGGGTTTTCGGAGAGTCGTATCGCAGACTGGTTATCACAGCGTAGCTCTATGGCTACACCGCGGAGGTGACGTAGACCCAGCTCTCCAAGAAACATTCTAAGCCATTTTCCGTTTTTCACAAAGAGCCACGTACTGTGACTCGCATGACGATAGTGCTATGATGTCTTGCTTCGTTGATTTCCAGGAGATCGCAGCTCCCGACATCACGAAAACGTATCCACAGCGTGATTTCCCGTTCTTCATATCTGTGTTCCAACTTGCATCCGAGTAGCCAATAATCTGACTTCTGTTTGCCTTGTACGTCAGACATGCGTCCTTCGTTCCTTTAAGATTCCTCAACAGCCTCTTTGCCATTTTCCAGTGGTGGATGGAGAAACATGAATTAAACTGGCTGAGGTTGTCTACTGCATACGCAATGTCTGGCCTTGTTCCTTGCACAAGGCTGCGAATCAAGCTTTGATAGGGAACGTTCGGTTTCTCCTGCAGTGCGGCACTGTTCTCCATGTCCTGGTGTTAGATTTCCAGCGGCGTCTTCACTGGCTTACCATCCATGTGGCATTGATGTAATACTTGATTGATGTATCGCTCCTGGCTGATACTAATGCTCCTTTCTTTCTTGTTCCTCTGGAATTCAATTCCGACGATCCGATTCGGCTCTCCTAAGTTTTTCAAATCCGCGTCTGCTTTCAGAAATTTCAAATTTAATCTAGAGGCAAACGCACTTCTGCCTCAGGCGATGGCCGGTTTTAGGAAATCCCGATGCACTATGGACTGAGTTCTTGACCTGGTATCAAGCATTGAGCACGAGTGTGGATGTGGTTCCGGCTAACTGCCGCTGTCCTTTTAGACATCAAGAATGCTTATGACTCTGTAAGCCACGCCCAGGTGTTGCATGCATTGTGTACATTGAATGTTGTCGGGCGACTTGGTACATCATCGGCCAACAGGTTTGTTTCTTGATGCGGATCTGTACCCTGGCCAATGACTTGCCAAGCACTGGCCAGCCTGTATTGCTCCAAGCGTGTACAAAGATACAGGCCTAAGCAACCCTGGGGCGTCCCTCATATTCATACTCAATTGTCTCACGGCCTGGCAACGATGTATGATTCTTCGTTTGTTGCCCGTTTCCCCACAATGCACAGTGAGTATGGCGTTTTAAAGCACAAAGTTTCCCGAATGGAGAATATGCACGGCGTTGAAAGTGCAAAAAATATACAAAATAGACAGGGTGAATCATAAAAGCTCGCAACGTCCCTGAGACCGCCAGGACAGAAGAGCTCACAAGGAAAAGCAATTGCATTTCTTATCGAGGAAGAACAGGTACTGTACATAGGAAGGGAGTTTCCTCAGGACAGAAGCCGCCGATATTTCGAACAGAGAGTGTTCTTCTTCTGAGCGCCGTCCTCATCATAGGGCAGAGTATTTAAAGGGCAAATTAGAAGCACTGGCCATTCAAGGGGTTTGGCGCAGCCAGTATGTACATGGACCAAATGTTTCGCAAACGGGAACACATAACGGAATATTTGATTTACGTCAGAATAATGGAACACAAAAGCTTCCGTAACCACATAAAAAAGGTTGATTTGTCTTTCCTACACGAACATTGAATTGCACAAAGGAAACAAGCAGGCGACTGACCTCCACACGTGCGCTGGGATCTTCTGGAACAGGCAACTTTCGGAAATGCAGCGCAAGAACCCCGTGTCAGCTGAAACCATAAATCACCTAAACTCGATTTTTGGCGATGGCCGCTATCAGCAGTACCTTGGGGTGGGATTGAAACTGATTTTGCTCTCATGCTGTCAGAGCTAAATTAAACGGTTTAATAAGGGGAAGGTTTTTGTTCTCCTATGGGAACAAGAGGGTTCAGCAGGAACCCGGCTGCTCACTTTCCAATAAAACACGTCGTCAAACATGTCATTTCATAAACCCCTGTACATCTATGCCTACTCTAGTATAACAATACAATACAGAGTAAAAAGCAACGCCAGAGTACAATTAACTGTGCATGATTAGACTGAGGGAAGGTAAAACGGGTAGGAACACTTTATTACAATTAAGATGGACGAGCCTGCACTTCATGAGGTTAAAGAGTAGACGTACAGCAGGACGCATATATATCAGTAGCAAGGGAGGGGGAAAGAAAAATAGAAAAGCAAAAACACAATCGAAGACACCTATCCAGCTTACGGAGTTGAAAAAACCATAAGTAAAATAAGTAAAGAGGTAAAAAGTGAAGCACACTGGACAAGACCAAAAACTGCAGCCCAGGGTCTTGTGTCACAGACACATAACAGGGGAAAGTTCACAGCGCAGACAGCCGAAAAACGCAGCCGACCCTTCTGATGCTCCGTAAAACAGGGAATTTCGGAGAAGGCTCAAGGTTGCTCTGCGGTCCCCAGCCGGCCGCGCTGCCACCCACCACCCCCGGCCTCCGAACACATCCACCCCCAACATCCACACTTCCTGGATAACGGAAGGACGACCCACTTGAAGCGTAATTAAAAGTTGAACAACTGTAACGGGCCAGCGTATATGTTTAACCCATGTGGCTGAAGGGAGGAAAATTTAGAGATCAGGTAGGATTCGCGATTTTTTCGTTTTATGTGATTTGTATGTCCGGATTCAAGGAGTACAATTGGTAGATGAGTGTTAAAGTCATGTCCCGATGCATTAAATTGCACAGAGACAGAGGTGGGGCGATTATTAATTATGTCAGATTTGTGGACATAAAATCTTTCTCGCATGGACCTTGATGTTTCACCAATATATTGGACGTGGCATATAAAAACGCCGAACGTAAAACCCAGAACAAGTCCTCGAGTGATACCTGTGACATACTCAGGCAGCAGCTAAAGGAAAATGCTAAGAGAATCACTGACCTTGAGCAGTATAGCCGACGTTCAAACGTTGAAATAAAAGGCATTCCCGTGACAGCAAATGAAAATCCAATTGATATTATAATCTCCATTGGAGATTTCGATTGGAGTTTCGCGGCCGGTGTCACGCGAGGACATAGTAGCCTGTCATCGTGTCCCCAGTGCAAAAAGTGCAAAAGTGTTTTTGTCTCTTCCTATTTTGTGTGTTCTAGTTCATGATTAATATGACAAGTCTTGTGACCCCATCCTACCTCTGTAAACATTTATCGAACCTGAAACTGCCACATCTGAATTGCCTACATCTAAACGCGAGATCAGTCGTGAGCAAGACAGACGAATTAGACTTCTTTTTCAGTCAGTTTAGAAATAGCCTGAATGTCATCATGCTGACGGAGACTTGGTGTTCAAACGATGATCAGTACATTCTGCATCAATATAATCTGCTCCCCCTAAACAGACCACAGAGGCGAGGAGGAGGCGTCGACATACTTGTCAAAACTTCATTTCATTGTCAATTTGTCGATGAATTCACCCTTTGTGTTGGTGATTTTGATATAGTGACAATTCCAACTGACAAACACGTGTTTTCTGTTGCATACAGGCCATCTACTGGCAATACTGAGGCCTTGTTTATTTTTCTTGAGCAAGTGTTTTTGTATGTGACCAATAACAATTATGCACTTGTTATGGGGGGCGACTTCAACATTGATATGCTTGGAAAATCTTGTCACCAAACGCGCCTCCAGATCCTACTAGATGTGAACGGTTTCAGTAGTTTCAGATCACTGATAGTACAGCAACGTTGCTTGATCTATTCATCACAAACGAACTTGATACTTCTACTTTCGTCATTAGTGTAGACATCAGTGATCACCTGCCGTTTTTTCGCAGCGATACCTTCACCTAAAAAGAAGTCTAAAAACCAGGAATCAAGGAGCACATGTTACACCGGCCTATCAGACTGTTGTTACTCGAGGCTTTCCGTATAGACATGGTGTCAGTGTCACGGGAACACGTTTTCCAGGAAAGCACACGAGTTTATTTTTGCAGGGGAAGTGTGTCACGAACCTAATTAGGAGAATGAACTGGTTTCTGTCGATTCTATGTATGTGGTCGACTAAAAATTACTGAGTAATTAACCCTATAAAAACAAAAGCTGTCGTTTTCCATCCGTTACGCAAGTCTGTCATCTTATCTGAATCCATCATTCTTGACAACACCGTCATACCCGTTATCAAAGAAGTAAAGTCACTTGGTGTCTGGTTTACTTATGCAATGTCATGGGACAAGCATATTACCTACACATGTCATGAATAAAATATCGCGTGTCATTGGTATAATAGCTCGGTATAGAAACATTCTTCCGTGCAGGGCAAAACTGATGGCATACAATGCTCTTATCCACCTCCATCTACTTACTGTCATTTAGTCTGGTGCACGACAACACAAACAAACCTTGAAAGATTGTTCTTGTGTCAGAAAAGAGTGACGTAGCAGGTTAATACGTAGCGTATTATCCACATATATTATATCAGTGAAACAAAATAATTACACTTTCTTAGGACTAGCTCATTTAACCATAAGATCGACCAACCGTACCTTACGCCATGGCGAACGTTATTTCACCCCGCGAGCACGTTCTAATTTTGGTTTACAGTCTGTCGCATACAAGCTTCCCCGACATATAAATTCTTGTGTAGAGAACAATATTAACATTGATTCTCTCCCGTTACGTTCATTACGAGCATTACACATTGAATACAGTTTCGACTATTCAGGCTCACATGTATAGGAGGTTGTATGCTTTTGAAGGGAGTTTTGCTACAGCTTTTTGGAATCGCTTGAGTGGAATTTCCGCTTTTTATTTTCTTGTAGGTCTGTATTTTCTTTCTTTCTTTATATATATATATATATATATATATATTGTTAACAGATGGATGTTGGACATTATGCTTTTTGCATGAACGATGTGTGCCGCGCTGCCGAATGTACACAGGGGGTCGGGCCGCGTCAAGCTAAACACTAGCAGCTTTTTGCCTGACCTGCCCACCAACTTGTTTGGAAAATAAAGAATTGAATTGAATTGAAAATGTACGAGAGTTGCCGCGGTGCCCAGTAACTTCTGAAAGTCGTTTGCTCACGCCGATGCACTAGCGCGCGTAAAAAGCAGACGATTTCTGTATCCTATCACGGACTTACCCGCAGGGCGACGTGGCCGTTCGTATTGTTGCCAGCACAGATCGCGGCATCTCTGCAATCTTTATCAATTTAATTCGGTTATTTAATCACTGTGGCGTGTTTTGTCGGGTAAATAAACCTCTACCCGAGAAACGCCATCATGACGTTGGTAGACAGACTGAAACCGGAATGGAAGAGCTGGGTTCCACGAATGGCCACTTCTTCGCTGCCTCCTATTGAAAGAAAAGTAGGACCGAAGCTCGCGTGTTTTTCAGGGATCATGGTAATCCCCTCAAGACCGTGGTTTACGGGCCCGACCATGTTCGCCCCGTAGCTTCGAGCATAGTTCAACTCTACCAAACCGGTGGCGCTGTCGAACACTATGACGTCATTTGTTTACAAACAGGGAGAGGTCCATTAGCAGTACTCCATTTTCAACAAAGGGCAATCGAATGGTACACTTATGAAAGGGGCAGGGAGTACGAGACCGTCCCTTTAAACATCTACGATGGCCCCTTACAGTTGTTCAACTTTTAATTACGCTTCAAGATGGGGGTGGATGTGTTCGCAGGCCGGGGGGGAGGGGGGGGGGTTGGCAGCGCTGCCGGCTGGGCACTGCAGAGGGACCTTGAGCCTTACCCGAAACTCCCGGTTTTACGGTGCATCGGAAGTGTCGCCTGCGTTTTTCGGCTGTCCGCGCTGTGAACTTTCCCCTGTTATGTGTCTGTGACACATGTCCCTGGGCTGTAGTTTTTGTCGCTTTTTACTTATTTTACTTATTGTTCTTCCAACTCCCTCAGCTGGATAAGTGTCTTCGATTGTGTTTTTGCTTTTCTATTTCGCTTTCTCCCTCACTTTCTACTGGTATATATACGTGCTGTTGTACGGCTACTCTTTAACCTCATGAAGTGCAGGCTCTGCTCGAAAGCCTTGTTTTACATTCCCTCAGTCTATTCTAGTATCGCTAATTCCTTTACATATAGGATACGACACTCTTTACGTTGCAATTCGTTTAATTTATGCTATTTGAATATGTGAAAAAAAAAAAAAAAACAGCAACATCCTGTATATTGGTGAAACATCAAACTCCATGCGAGAAAGATTTTACGGCCATAAATTCCCAATAACCTGCCCACCCCTGTATCGATACACCTTAATGCATCGGGACATGACTTTAAGACGCAACTATCAATTGTACTCATTGATTCCGGATATACAGATGGCATAAAACGAAAAAAAAATATATCGCTTCACACGTTCAACTTAACGGCACAATACAGCTGAACGAGTCGTTCAGGCTAACGAAACGAGCGACTTTATCGATGCTTTGCGTGGTCACAATCTGTGCTCCTCGTGAAGCTTCTTCTTTCTGGTTATTTTGCACGTTGCGAGCGCTCACGTGTTGTGATGTCACCGCCCTGAGCGAAGAGCAGGCTGGCAGCGAGGCTGCATCTTCTCTGACCAATAGGACTGTTCCATTTGTTCCGATAGCTCGCATTCTCGTGCTCTCATACATGCTCATTGCGTTCCAACGTTCGTTCCCAGGCTCGTTCGTCATCTTCTTTTTCTTCCCGTCTGTATATATGGCTCGCTATTTGTGTGAAAATAATTAACAAACATGTACATCACTGTAAGGATAATCGTCGAGCTATACGCAAAAAATTGTAAATCATTTTCCTAGCCTGACGATGGTGTCGGGCGAGAATGGTCGTAAGTATGATACGAGAACTAGTGTGTGCTGAGTTCTTGTTCACGTGGGAGTCAGAGACCAGAATGGAAAAACGCAGTGGTATCAGAAGTATCAAAAGAAGAAAGAGGAGGAGGCTGCCCGTTCTGCTCAACGTGTACACTTATTTCATTAAAGGGGCCGTAAACAGGTACAAAAGGTGCACGGTTCTTTGTGTTATATTATTGAAACTTAGTCAGTGAAAACTCCTTGCAATTACTAACGCTCAAAAACAAAAGGCGCTTGCATACGGATGAAATATTCACTGCACCCTTTCGCATTTTAGCTCCGCCCCGCGCTCAAATTTTACGTCATTTTGACGTAGCGCTTTCCCCACCAATTACGATCGAGTGTTCCACGTATGATTTTATCTCAAATGCGGAATTGGACTAGATGAACGTGAATCCTCTTCTATTCAAAATCTAAACAATTACAGCCCCAAACTGATAAAGAAATGCGTTTAATTTAGGTATCATACGCGCACTACGTTTTCTGGGCAGTAGCACGCAGCACACCACCTGCGCGAATGAATATCCGGGACTATACAGTTCCGGAATCTTAGGTAGGTGCGCTGTGGTTCTAGCTCACCCTAGGTGCGCGATGGAACATCTTCGTCATCTTCGAATGGTTCCGACAACTGGGCTGCCGTACTTTGGTTTGATCCACGCGGCATCGCGTCACCAGCTCGCGTGGTACAGTGGATAGCGTGCTGGCCATGTCACGTCGTGACTGGGAGGAACCCGGGTTCGAATCGCGTCATGTGATAGCAGCCCAGCTGTTGACGTTTGCGCCAGCCGGAGATGAAGATGTCATGACGTTGAATTTCGGAACCACTGAGCGCAAACCGTCGTTTCACACAAACAAACTGAGCGCTCCGACTCACAGCTAATAACGAAGTATGTTTATTGGCTGGTAATTTGAAACGTCATGTGCGCAGCTGGGCCGCCCGATTGGACGGCAAAAGGCTATGTAGCCATGTGACGTATGCGTTGTGGAGAGAGGCTCGCTGGTTACTCATCTTTGAAAGCAGTTATATGGGTCAATGAGCTGGCACGAGCCGAACGAAATGTATATTTGGGTATTATGAGCTGCGTTCTTTCATGGGCTATCATTATTTGAGAAATGTTTGGTGGCCTGTTTACGGCCCCTTTAACTTCATGTAACTTTTTCCTTCAAGCATGAAAGTACAATGCGCAGTCTTACAGTCAGGCTTCATAAGCAGTGCGAACAGCATTTCTTCCCGGACGGAACAACTTTACAAAATCTATCTGGTCCAGTTGAAAGACATCCTGACGCCTAAAATAAAATAAATTCGCAGTGCAACAGTTTTTTAGTGAGCTTGAACAGAACGTCAGTGAACGGTTTTAATTCCATGTTCGCAGCGCAAAGCAAGAGAATGTTATGGAACTATTCAAGTCAATCGACCTCAGAAAATCCACGGAGTCCTTTGCTCTTCCTTTCATTGCTACATTAACACTATGTCCGCAATGTACTATAGAGAACAATTCGAACACTACTATATGCATCCATTTCGCCTTTGTTGTTCATCACAACACCGGTAGCTATCAAGACGGAGTGAAGTACACGGGCACAAGTCCTCACAAACGGTGCGGAGAGCGTTTCTGGGCGGACGGAAGAACTTTACAGAATCTGACTCGTCCAGTTCAAAGGCATCCTGACGCCATCACGTCCATGGGGCACAGTTAGCTGGTTGTGTGATCGCCCAAGCGAAGAATCACTCCGCAATCTTTCTTGTGCAGCTTCAACGTCAGCGTGTCGTTACGAATAACGAAACGAAGAAACTTATCGACGCCCTGCTGTGGCACAATCTCTACTCCTCGTTTAGCTTCTTCGTTGAGGCTGTCGTGCTCGTAACGAGCCGTTACGTGTTGTGATGTCACCGCCCTGAACGAACTACAGCTGCCAACGAGGCTGCAATCTTGTCGACCAATGAGGTTGTCTAATTTTGTTTGGATAGCTCGCATGGTTTGTCTATGGTTTGTCTATGGCTTGTCGTTGTCACTTCTTCGTCTTCTTTCTCGTCTTCATCTGCATCTTCTCGAGAATATCTCACAGCCCTCATGTAACCACTGGTGTAAATTCGATGAAAGGGGGAGCATGCCATTTTGTACACAGTCGTGAAGCAATACATGTTCGTTTCTGCAGAATTTCCATTTCTGCAAATCTCCAAATCAAGATGTTTCACATTCTATCGAGTGGGTAGACGCACTCGTTAGGCAAACGATCTAATTTGATCGTAACTGGACCGAGAGATTACGCCCCTGTCACTTTAACGAAAAGAGCGCGTCATACACCACGTGCTCGAGCTCCCGAGTGCCTCGCGCCTCGTTAGATCATGAGCCATGTAGGCGATGAAGTCTGTGAGCACGCGAACACATTCGTTAGGCAGACGACACCGTCGGTCGTTACGCGAGCAAGAGATTACGCCTTTGTCCCGTTAACGAAAAAAGCTCGTCACGTGAAACGTGCCACGTGTTCGTGTTAACGAGAGCTCCGCCCCTAGTTGGCTCGCGAACGATGGAAGTGATTAAGCAGCCACAGGGTTAGACATATACGCTGGCCCGTTCACTTGTTCTTTTTTTTTTTATTATGGTTGAAGTAAGTCGTCCTCCTGTTACCCATGAAGTGTGGATGCTGAGCGTGGATGTGCCTGGAGACCGAGGAGGGGGTATGGCGACCGGCTGGGGACCGCACAGCGACATTTGTGCCTTGCCCGAAACTCCCGGAGCAGAGGGAGCATCGGAAGGATCACCTCGCGTTTTTCGGCTGTGAATTTTCCCCTGTTACGTGCCTTTGACACATGACCCTGTGTTGTAGTTTCTGGTCTTGTCCAGTCTCCTTGGCGTTTTACTTATTGTTGTTTCAGCTCTCTCAGCTAGAGGAGTGTCTTCGATACGTATTTTGCGTTAATATCTTTCTTCGATATTACCCTCCTTTCCTCCCTTTCTGCTGGTATGTATACGCCCAGCACTAGGGCTACTCTTTAACCCGATGACGTGCAGGCTCTGCTCCAAAGTTTTGTTAATTTTGATTGTGATAAAGTGTTCCCACTCGCTTTACCTTCCTTCAGTGTATACCCAAACAAACTTAAAATGCTTCTCCTGTGGAACTGCAGTAAAGTGCAGTTAATTGGCTTCCCATATCCTAATACGGAGTGGACATTCTTTTGACGTACATGGCTTCTGGGTTACTGGCATGTAACGGAAAAAATGACCATCGTTCGAGTCCGTCTCATTACGTTATTCAAATCGAATGAGAGCAAATTGAGAAGCGGATCTCTGGAGCACAGTCAATTAACCCTTGATTTATGAATTCCCTCGTTTTATGAACGGTGCCCTCATTCCGACAAATCCCCTTCCTCATTTCACACCTCGATTAATGACGGATTTTCCAGAAACGTTACCTGTTCGTGAACCGAGGGTTGATTTTGCTGGGTCAACGGGCACTCCACGCTCCCATTCTACTTTGAAACCGGTCTTCATAGAAATCGTGCTATTTTTCGTCGATTATTCTGCGAACATGTGAACGGTCTCCCTTGTGACTGTTTGTAACACCTCACGTGAACCTACCATTGCTGAAGCTAGATAACTTTAAGCACTTCACTACACAGTGCTATCAATTGCCTGTTGACGGAAAAATACAATGGACAAAAGGGGTGATTCACTATGTGCATCTGGTGACTCTCTGATAATGAGTGCGAAGATGGAATTCACGCCATTGTCAAGTATGATTTCCCAAGAAATAATTAGAAATAATATAATCCCAAGAAATAATCCCACTCGCGCTCGTGCACAAGTTACGAACAATCGAAGGTAAAAAATTCCCCGCACAAAAACAGTTCTTCACATGAGAAACAGACTTCGTCAACGAGTCCGCTACCATTTCTGTAGTTGGCACGAACGAGACGTGAAAAGTTCCTTCTTCCATCGCGTGTCTTGCAAATAATTATTCTTAAGGCTTATGTGCTTCGACCTCTGATGTTGACTTGGGTTTTCGGAGAGTCGTATCGCAGACTGGTTATCACAGCGTAGCTCTGTGGCTACACCGCGGAGGTGACGTAGACCCAGCTCTCCAAGAAACATTCTAAGCCATTTTCCGTTTTTCACAAAGAGCCACGTACTGTGACTCGCATGACGATAGTGCTACGATGTCTTGCTTCGTTGATTTCCAGGAGATCGCAGCTCCCGACATCACGAAAACGTATCCACAGCGTGATTTCCCGTTCTTCATATCTGTGTTCCAACTTGCATCCGAGTAGCCAATAATCTGACTTCTGTTTGCCTTGTACGTCAGACATGCGTCCTTCGTTCCTTTAAGATTCCTCAACAGCCTCTTTGCCATTTTCCAGTGGTGGATGGAGAAACATGAATTAAACTGGCTGAGGTTGTCTACTGCATACGGAATGTCTGGCCTTGTTCCTTGCACAAGGCTGCGAATCAAGCTTTGATAGGGAACGTTCGGTTTCTCCTGCAGTGCGGCACTGTTCTCCATATCCTGGTGTTAGATTTCCAGCGGCGTCTTCACTGGCTTACCATCCATGTGGCATTGATGTAATACTTGATTGATGTATCGCTCCTGGCTGATACTAATGCTCCTTTCTTTCTTGTTCCTCTGGAATTCAATTCCGACGATCCGATTCGGCTCTCCTAAGTTTTTCAAATCCGCGTCTGCTTTCAGAAATTTCAAATTTAATGTAGAGGCAAACGCACTTCTGCCTCAGGCGATGGCCGGTTTTAGGAAATCCCGATGCACTATGGACTGAGTTCTTGACCTGGTATCGAGCATTGAGCACGAGTGTGGATTGACCGTTTACCTGCCGCTGTCATTTTAGACATCAAGAATGCTTATGACTCTGTAAGCCACGCCCAGGTGTTGCATGCATTGTGTACATTGAATGTTGTCGGCCGACCTGGTACATCATCGGCCAACATGTTTGTTTCTTGATACGGATCTGTACCCTGGCCAATGACTTGTAAGCACTGGCCATCCTGTATTGCTCCAAGCGTGTACAAAGGTACAGACCTAAGCAACCCTGGGGCGTCCCTCATATTCATACTCAATTGTCTCACGGCCTGGCAACGATTTATGATTCTTCGTTTGTTGCCCGTTTCCCCACAACGGACAGTGAGTATGGCGTTTTAAGCACAAATTTTCCACACTGAAGAATATGCACGGCGTTGAAAGTGCAAAAAATATACAAAATAGACAGGGTGAATCACAAAAGCTGGCAACGTGCCTGAGACCGCCAGGACCGAACAGCTCACAAAGAAAAGCAATTGCATTTCTTACCGAGGAAGAACAGGTACTGTACATAGGAAGGGAGTTGCCTCAGGACAGGAGCCGCCGATATTTCGAACAGAGACTGTTCCTCTGAGCGCCGTCCTCATCATAGGGCAGGGCATTTAAAGGGTTAGGTGTGACGTGTTTAAAGGTGCGTGCGAATTGTGGGTCAACAGCCCGGAGTGAAGAAAAGGTCCGTACGGGTTTCTACGGCCGCAGTGAATAGCCGCTTTGTTAGAGTGTGGAGGGGATTATGTGAACGGTGTGGTGGTCGTGGCTCCAGACAGTAGTGACAGATTTGTGACCGAACGTTAAAGTGATCAGCGACTGCTTTGGGGAGTTCCTCCCCAAAGGGGGTTTGGGGAACTCCCCAAAGCAGTCGCCAAACACTTAAAAGTTCCTGGTCACAATTTTGACAACATTAAACAATATATTCTAGAAACCGGGATTAGATCCACACGTTACAGACGTGCTAGGGAGTGTTAGCTCATATACAAGTTTAAGGCTTTTCACCCGCACGGTATCAACCAATCACAAGGCACCCTAGAAACACTTCACAAATAAAATATGCTTTTTCCTTCTATCTCGGTTATCATCTGTTATGTTCTGCATGGCCACTGGTTTTTGCTTCCTTTATTGCATGCCACAACTGTGTACTGCAAATATATAAAAAAAAACTTTGCTGGCTCTGGAATTTTCCCCCACGTAACCACTAACCTCCTTATCTTTCGCTATGTTTGCCACTTCTTGCCTGTTGTCCCGTTTCATCAACGTGTTCGTGAGCCTCCCATTTTTCTGTAAGCGGCCTGGAGCCAAGATCACTCCGTTCACATAATCCCCTCCACACTGTAACAAAGCGGCCATTATCTCCGGCCGTAGAAACCCGTACGGAGCCTTTCTTCCCTCCGGGCTGTTGACCCACAATTCGCATGCACCATTAAACACGTCACACCTAACCCTTTAAATACCCTGCCAATGATGAATAGCGGGAATCAATCCACTGGATCATGTTCAGATCCCCATAAATGTTATATTTCGTAAGATTCAAATTTTGACCAGTACTTTTGTCGCAGGTGGTACAGCTCTAGAATGTTTGCACCAGACCCACTTTCACAGAACAGGACTGGTCACATGCAGGCAACGACCAGTAATTAATTCTTGAGAAATCGTGCTTGACAATGGCGTGAATCCCATCTTCGCACTCATTATCAGAAAGTCACCAGATGCATATAGTGAATCACACCTTTTGTCCATTGTATTTTTCCGTCAACAGGCAATTGACAACACTGTGTAGTCAAGTGCTTAAAGTTATCTGGCTTTCAGCAATGGTGGGTTCACGTGAGGTGTTGCAAACAGTCACAAGGGGGACCGTTCACATGTCCGCAGAATAATGGACGAAAAATAGCACGATTTCTATGACGACCGGTTTTAAAGTAGAATGGGAGCGTGGAGTGCCCGTTGACCCAGCCAAATCGACCCTCTGTTCATGAACAAGTAACGTTTCTGGGAAATCCGTCATTAATCGAGGTTTGAAATGAGGAAGGGGATTTGTAGCAATGAGGGCACCCTACAAAAAACGAGGGAATTCATAAATAGAGGGTTAATTGACTGTGCTCGAGAGGCCCGCTTCTCAATGTGCTCTTATTCCACTTGAACAATGTAATGAGACGAACTCGAACGGTGGTCATTTATCCCATTACATGCCAGTAACCCAGAAGCCATGTACGTCCAAAGAATGTCCAGTCCGTATTAGCACATGGGAAGCCAGTTACTGCACTTTACTGCAGTTTCACTGGAGAAGCATTTTAACCTTGTTTGGGTATGCACTGAAGGAAGGTAAAGCGAGTGGGAACACTTTATCACAATTAAAATGAAGAAACTTTGGAGCAAAGCCGGGTTAAAGAGTAGCCATAGTGCTGGGCGTATACATACCAGCAGAAAGGGAGGAAAGGAGGGTAATATCGAAGAAAGATAATAACGCAAAATACGTATCGAAGACACTCCTCTAGCCGAGATAGCTGAAACAACAATAAGTAAAACGCCAAGGAGACAGGACAAGACCAGCAACTACAACACAGGGCCATGTGTCACAGGCACATAACAGGAGAAAATTCACAGCCGAAAAACGCAAGGCGATCCTTCCGATGCTCCCTCATCTCCGGGAGTTTCGGGCAAGGCACAATGTCGCTCTGCGGTCCCCAGCCGGTCGCGTTGCCCCCTCATCGGTCTCCAGACACATGCACCCTCAGCATCCACACTTCATGCATAACAGGAGGACGACTTACTTCAAACATAATTAAAAAATGAACAACTGTAACGACGACAGAACGACAGAAAGCTCCACTCCATAACCAACAGACACACTTGTGCGTAACGCGTTACTAGTAATTGCGTTACATGTAATCAATAAATTTAACATGAAAGTAATTTTTGGGGTAATCAATAACTTTTCTGAGTAATCGATTACTTTTCCGGCAGAGATTAACTTATCTATCAGATGTCGTGCCCCAAGTCAAGACCCTCGTGCGGTTAGCCTTTTTTGGACTGTTCTACTATTCGCTCCGAGCTCGAACGGCGCGCTGCGGAGGACGGAGAACTATCGCAGTGTGGACACGTCGTCTGCCTTTACACGTTTATTCAGCGTTCAGTGCCGTAGGGGGAACCGAATAGTATCGTACCATGGCGGCACAAGTGATCTTCTGGTGAATATACACTAGAATTACGGAAAAGAACCATAAAATCCGAACATCGATCCACGTGTTGTCCACACTAGATTGATGACGGTGTCGCCCCCAATAGGTCGATATCGCAGCCAATAGCAAGCGGAGGTCATCGTAATAACGCTATGGAATTTCAGGGTCTCTCCCTCTAACCTCATTCTTAACACCAGTGTGCTAGTAAATGTAGATTTTGAGGTTTAGTGAGTCATGGGGAAGTTCCAAGCAATGTTCTTCCACAATCGGGACAACGTGTTTCCCGACGAGAAATACAGTAGACGTACAGATCAACTTGTCCTACGCGTGTTTATTCTCCGTGTTGTTCCAGCTGTTCAGCTGTTAACGTTTATTTATTTATTTTTTCACTTTTTCTTTGAGGCACACAACGACTGCTATAATTTGCGCGAATGCAGAGTAACGACCGGAGTAACGCTTTATTTTTCTGCTCGATACTCAGTTAAATCTGGATTCGAGTAATTGGTAATGGTAGTCAATTACCTTTTCCGTATAAGTAGAAGTAACTGTAACGGTAATGAATTACTTTTTTTTAGTAACAGGCACAAGTCTGCTCGCAGGAAGGGCCCGGAGGCCAAATTTGGTGACGCTCGCGCAACTGATTTCGCATTTCCACAGCGCTGAAAGTACGTATGACCCACATGTTTTTCTCACACACAGTCAGGCTGGAAACAAAGGTTCGTATCATTTGAATTGTTATCGGAAGGGTCCATTCAAGTCCTGCAGGGCTTCGTACTCGACCAACCACAGAACAGTCGATATCACTGACCATTTAGCCCATTGAATGAACGAGATAAGACTATCTCGGGCACTTTGCAGGCGATATAAATGTCGCATCCCGCATTCGTGCTCTGCATCCTGGTAACCGAGGCAATGTC
The DNA here is from genome assembly GCF_037126465.1 of Ornithodoros turicata. Classification (NCBI taxonomy): domain Eukaryota; kingdom Metazoa; phylum Arthropoda; class Arachnida; order Ixodida; family Argasidae; genus Ornithodoros; species Ornithodoros turicata. The sequence continues at coordinate 15,522,206 of NC_088207.1, forward strand.
TTTTCGGGTTCTTGCATTCTCTGCAGTTCTTTGCTGTGTCCTGGCACGGAGAGTGCCCAGGCCGCAGTTAGACGAACACTGGGAAATCTACAAGGGCGTACACAGCAAGGAATATGTACCTGGAGAAGAACACGAGCGAAGACTCATCTGGGAAGACAACTTGGACTTCATCCGGAGGCACAACCTAGAGTATGACCTGGGGCTTCGGACGCACACGGTGGCAGTCAACAGTTTTGCTGATTTGGTGAGGATTCGTTTGGCTTTCGATAGAAACGTTGCAACGGGGCGTGAAATGCTGTTACGAAAGCTGTTGATGGAATTGGGATTATTGAAGACGTAACCAGTTGCATGTATGTGGTTCAGAGGCAACCATATAAGGACCACCCTTGCGTAACGTGATAAATAAGAAGCTAAAATCTAATATATATGTTATCGCTCGTCTAAGCGAACCCTCAAGCTATCCCTCCATGTATTCAGTTGCTTTGACATATTGACGCACGATGCGGTATTGGAAGAATCTCTGACAATTTCTTTAGAGTCTATTTAATACTCGCCAAAATATTTCTCTCGTGGTACGCGTTTTGCCTCGTGTGTCGACAAGTGAAGCAGCACAATGGGACACAATACGAAGCTTCTAGCTTGCGCACTGAAATAGCTGCCTCCGATGTAATTGGCATGTACGTAGTGGTGGTGACGGTAGTAGTGGTGGTGGTATGGAGGGGGGATTTTTTAGGCCGCACGTACGTCAGAAGAGGCGGTGCATGTGACTCGGTTGAGCAAGCTAATAAACGTGACACTTAAAGTAACGCGTCCTTCATGATTCTTATTTGTTGCAGACATCGGAGGAGTACCGCCAGCTTTACCTCGGCTACCGTCCGAACGAGAGAAAGAAGACTGCACTGGGTGTACACAACGAAGCTTCATTGCACGATATTCCGGACGAGATCGACTGGCGTGATTATCACTATGTAACTCAGGTGAAAGATCAGGTACGTCATTTTCAAGAGTTCTGCTGTTCTTTCTTCGTCTCTTTCTCTTCAAAGTAATTTACTGGAGCGCCCACAAAACGCGAGAAGGAAAATAAAATTCTCATCACCGATGTGCACTGAACTGCACTAAGGCACAACAATACGACGTTCCCAAAGGAGCGAGGTTTACAGCGAGAGCTGCAAAGCGACGCGAAGACGAGGCATCACCATCTCTGGCTATGGCTTAACGACATCGAGTCCTGCACGTCTGATCCCAAAGGTGTACTCGCGAGAAACGCTGGAGCAGAAGAGTGCATTCGTATGATGTTGTCCAAAATGTGTATAGTTCGTCTAATTTATCTCACATAATACCGTTATAGATATTTAAACTTTGTACAGAATAAGAAACAGGTGCAAACGTCATTATGAAAGAAGTTCATTATTATGTTCAGTGCACCTACAAAGCAGACAAATTTGTGCGCTGATTTCGGTGTTCTGCAATGACAGCTTTTAATGCCGTTTATGTCTTTAGCACTGGCCCTTGTAACTTCGCACGCCACACTCATCTTCACCTCGGCGTTGCTTACGTTTTGCATACAGTTACCCAGGTTTCCTAACATTTTATCACCGGGTAAGCACTCAGAAAGCATCGCATCACAAATTTATTTACACAATAATGTGAAGATGGGTAAAAATTGGCCAGGTTAGTTCATGATTAAAACGAACAAAAACCTTCAGTACAAGGGAACAAATAACACGAAGAACGGAACCTGCACTGTTCGTGTCGTTTCGTCCTTCATCTTATTTGTTCCCTTGCACCGACGGTTTTTATTCGTTATTTGCACAGTTGTTTGTTTGAAATAGCGCGACGCATGTAAAATAGCCTTGATTTTTGTGCCTGATACAGTATACCCTTCATTATCGCAATTACTAGCCGTGTTCATCATTGTACTGTATGGGACACGGTTGTCTAAAATCTCCAGCCAGTGTTGGGGCGATCCGCTATCGGCGATGTCGCGCAAGAACGAACTATACCGATATCCTCCACGAAGGCAGGCCGCGCTCGACTGCTTTCCCTAGCAGACGACACTGAGTATGCGATGGGACTCTCTCACGACAGGTGCCGTTGCGTGGCCTTACCTCGGAGATGGTATTGGTATAGTTCCTTCGTATCCGACATCGCCGATAGGGGACTGTCGGCCGCGGGATGGAGATTATTTATTTATTTATTTATTTACGTAAGTACCCTACAGCGCCGGAGCATTAGTGTAGGGGTGTGTAGGCACAGAAAAATGTTACAAACTATGTATCAGGAAAATGAATAACAATAATAAACACCAAATGCAACAATAATACAAATGCAATAATAATCCTCATAACTGATAAACTTCAAGTACAAAAATATTCAAAATGTATAACAGCCAAAACACAAAAGAAAAGCAACCTCCGAGTAAGTCTTGCAATGATTTTTTTTTTTTTTTTCATACGGTTATCCAGTGAGGGTAAAGTTCGGGCCATTCGCAGAATGTTCCGGGTCCGGAGTAGAAAATGCGTGAGTGGGAAGCTTGTTCCATTCCTCAATCGTTCGGGGAAAGAATGATTTTTGGAAAACTGTTGTATTGGTGTCGTAAGGCCTTATCTTATATAAATGATCATGTCTGTGCGAAGTATAATGTGGTTTTTGTCACGAGGTACACCATTTTTGTTATTATAGATATCCCAAAGTAATTTCAATCGAGCTTGTCTTCTTCGCGTTTCCAAAGAAGGCCACCCTAGTTCCGATACCAATATGCTTGAACGGATGAACGGGGAATATTCATTAAGAACCAACCTTGCTGCTCTCTTTTGAATTTTTTCTAGTTTTTCGCGTAATGAAGAAGACGGGGAATCCCAAACAGGTGACGCGTACTCTAAGATTGGGCGTACGCATGTTTTGTATACGCACTCTTTAATTTCTCTTGGAGTACCCTTGAGATTCCTACGATAAAAAGTTAAAGCTTTGTTGACTTTGTTAAATACGTTATTTACGTGACTAGTCCATTTCAGGTCGGCAGAGAATAAAACTCCTAAGTATCTGAACTCTTCAACAGCTTGCAAGGTGATGTTATTTAATGTGTATGCGTGCGGTTCTCGTTTGCACTGGAAATGTAGCACCTTGCATTTGTCGACATTTAAGGACATGCCCCACTTCTCGCACCATAGACATATCTTATCTAGATCTATCTGCAAGCTTGTTATGTCTTCGTCAGATTTGATCGTTCGATATAGTACGCAGTCGTCAGCAAATAATCTTATTTCAGACGATACTTGTTGACCTATGTCGTTGATAAAAACAAGAAATAATAGTGGCCCTAGGACAGAGCCCTGGGGCACACCAGATGTTACGCTTATGCGTCGAGACACTTTTCCCTTGTATACAACAGCTTGCTCTCTTGAAGAGAGGTAGTCCATTAGCCAATTATAAACAGGGCGATCCAACTGAAGAGTAGACAATTTGAGAATTAATAGTGAATGGGGTACGGTATCGAACGCTTTCCTAAAATCTAGGAAAACAGTGTCCACTCGTACTCCCTTGTCATAGCAAGATACGATGTCGTGGTAGAATGTGATCAATTGTGTGGTGCACGAGTATCCTGATCGAAAGCCGTGTTGATAATCAGAGATAAAGCTATTTACGGTTAGGTGCTGCATTATCGACGAGTATATAATGTGTTCCATGATTTTTGAAGAAACAGACAACAAGGATATAGGTCTATAAATATGGACCAGTGATCTATCACCCGACTTAATGATAGTGACCACGCTGCTAAATTTCCATTCAGTCGGTACCAGTCGCAGCTCCAAAGATCGCCTCAATATAACGAATAAATACTCTGTCATGATTGTGCTGCACATTTTTAACACAGCAGGTGGGATGCCATCCGGCCCATGGCTGTTATGGATATTCAAAGAGCTAAGTAGCTTCGAGATTCCTTCCTTGGTTATACACAGTTCGGGCATAGGAGTTTGAATATTATGTTCGTGACTGGGCAGTGGTAGTGCCAAATCGTGGTGAAACACACTTTGGAAGTAGTCATTAAGAGCCTTTGCGGTATCGTCCGAAATTGTGTCACCATTAAATGAAAGAAGAGTCGGGATCCCTACGGGAGTTTTGTTGATAGACTTAATATATCTCCACAGAATTTTCGTATTACTCTCTAGTTTCTCTTTCATGTCCGTGAAGAACTGACGCTTACTTGTGTTAATTAAAGCCTTAAGGCTTTATAGGTTATATAGATTATAGACAACCGTGTTCCAAACAGTACTTTTTTTTAACCAAAATAACATCAACAGTTGGTTGTAGTGCCTGAAGCCATGAAACTTCTCGTCCACAGAAATAAAGTGTACTTGTCGACGTGTTATGCAGGGTAAGTGTGCTTCCGGTTGGGCATTCTCAGCGGCTGGAGCTCTGGAAGGGCAGCATTTCGGGGACACGGGAAATCTAGTCTCCCTCAGTGCGCAGAACCTGGTGGATTGTGATAACGGGTCATCAGGCTGCGAAGGAGGAAACATGAACAGCGCTTTTGAATACGTGTTTTACAATGATGGTATCGACACGGAACTGTCATATCCGTACACGGCTCGTAAAGGAAGTTGCAAGTTCAGTAAAAGCAATGTAGGAGATACTGACCTAGGAGCTCTTGACGTCACACCGCGCACCGAAGACGCTCTACAGAGTGCCGTGGCCACATCTGGACCCATTTCTGCAGCTATCGATGCCTCTCATCAGTCCTTCCGATTCTACAGGTAAGTTGCTCATTGTTCAATATTTGAAGTGATCTTCCTCCAAGAGACGTGGCTGGGCTAAAGATGTGGCGTGGCATTATCTACCTGCTGCCAAATTTTCCCACTTGTGAGCAGTGAGTCGCTCAAAATTGTTCTTCACTTCAAAAACTCCTTCGTGGCATGCTGAAAGCGATTGTTGGAACAACTCTTCTCGGCATAGATGGGGGAGAATGTCAGAATAGTCTATTGGCCAGGACTCGTGCCAGGGGAGGCACGAGGCGTCCATGTATGGGACGACGGCCACCTCTCAGGAGCGCAGTACACGTCAGTCTCCGAGACGACAGATCTGCTTCTGTGGCGCTGTCGCGGCATATTCACTCCCCACGACACCACAATGGGCAGGAACCCACCAGGGAACCAACCTGTGCCCTGCTTCGTAGACAAGGTGGTAAGCCATTAACACATGCACCACTAGGTGTGCGGATAAGCCCCGCATGCCAGATGCTCAATAGCTTACAGTGCAGATTTTGAGTCAGTGAACACAGCCCATTCCCGCGGAGCCAATCAACGATGTGCTGCAGAAAGAAAAGTATGGCATAGAGTTCCGCAGCTGTTGATGAGGTTTGACGCGAAAGCCCTCGTCCTTGCGCTACGCCTTCGGATGCTATAACGAATGCCGAGGCGGACTTGCAATTTCTGGATGCGCCATTGGTATATGCTACTGCAGACGTAAAAAACTGCAGACGGTATGGGTAGAATACCAAGTATTACTTAGTTTTAGTGCATCGGAAGAATTTCACGAGAACGATACGATAAGGATAATTGGGTGTAGATTTACATATAAGTTGCGTCAGCCTATATGAGAAACAACAACAACAAAATGACAACATAAAAGAAGTCATCAACTGTACGCTTAGCACGTGATGTCACTTGCTCCATCGAAATAGAGCGATTGGTTCATCGTGTTCTCGGAACTGTTATCGTGAACACCTTCCAATGTACTAAAACAAAGGCAAATGGAAACTGGTAGCGAAAGCTAGTCGGAATACGAAATGAGGCTTATGGGCGCGGCTATCATCATGAAGCGCGAGCGATATAGTGGGTGTTGGTAGTAGAGGTACGATCGTCAGAGTAGGCTTGTTATTCCTTGCACCCCTGTATCCGTGCCGTGTGTTCGTGCATCGGAATACGAGTTAGCGCGCTTTTTAGGTTAAACAGAATGTGCAGTTTACATCTCGGAGCTGTAGACCAAGATTAACACGCGTGAACAGATGAATGTAATGCATCCCCTGTTGCTGGCCCCGCGGAAAAAAGCTTTCGTCATGGCGAGACTGGCCAAGATGTCGGCGTGAGCGCCAGCAGGAATCAGCTGTGCGCCAACGATGTTTTGCAACGGACCCATTATTCCCAGTTACAGAAGAAATGCAAACGAGTAATCGCTCAGTGTACGCTTAGCTCTATAGGTGAGAAATGGTGAATCGAGCCTTCAGAATTTCCGTGTGGTCATCACGATACTCTCCTGTTTGGAGTTCTCAACACCGCTGAGAGCTGTATGCATTTCGAATCGTTATGTGTAATGAAACTTGACATGATTTATTTTTCTCTGTCCTCGTCTGGTATTGTTGCCATGTGTGATTGGTATCGTTCGGTCTGGAAAAGTGAAAGTTTGGTAAACAGCAAAGTTTGGTTAGGCCGATGAGCCATCGACTTCGGAGTGTCTGATGCAGCTACAGCGCAAACGAAGTGCGTCCGAATGTAAACGCGCCGTGACTAATTATGCACGGTATATTATTCGTACTGCTGACGTAATATGCTGTGTGCGCGCGTCGATGTAGCTCGGGAGGCAATCAAACATGTGTCTATATAAAGCCTTGTGATAGTGGCAGTTTCTTTGGTTTTGACTCACACCACCCCAAGGAGCACAAACGGAGTGTGGTACGAACGTTATTTCACCGATCTGAACCGTTATCATCCTGCACCGGGTTACGGGCTTCTGAGGACGCGACGATCGCCGATTACCTGGACAAACGTGGCTCCCCACGCAGGTGTACCGCGGGCACTCGCAAGCGCATGCTAGCATCTGGACCGCAAGACGGGAACCGCACCCGCCAGACACGCGTTGTCATCCCCTATGTCAAAGGCGTTTCTGAATCTATCCGCGGGGCTTTGCTTCCGTTGGATATCAGGACTACGTTCGAACCGCATGCTAAACTTCGAAGTGTCATATCGAAACCGAAGGACCCCGTCCCCCCGGAAGACCAGTCTAGAGTAGTCTACAAAGTACAATGCCAAGACTGTGACACGTGATACATTGGCGAGACAGTCAGGAAACGGAACACTCGTCTCAAAGAACACAAGCGGGACATAAACAGCGCGACGCACGCCACACGGTTTACGATGGAGCTTACAGAGCATTGTTGGGACACAGGGCACTGTTTTGACTTGAACAACGCGGTGACCTTGGCACGAGAACAAAGTTGGGGACCCAGAAAGCTTCTAGAGTCTTTGCACATACGTGGTGATCCCTGGGTTTATAACCAGGGTGTCGAACCGAAACGTTTTTCGTTCCGGTTATCGTTCCGATTACATCATAAACGATCCGGTACCGGTTCTGCTCCGGAGCAAAAAAAATAACGGTTCATACCGGTTTTTGAACCGGTTCCGCTTCTGCTAGGAAAATTCATCCCCACAAAAAAAAAATCAATGTTACAAAATGTAAACCCGTTTATTCCGCATACATGGTATTTAATATTAATAGACAGATGTGAAATTGGTAGTTCCTAGTTCCTGTAGGTTAGTGTCTGTTCAAATGGGCTTTCTCCTTTCTTGAAGTGCATGCTACAAACGGACTTGTTTGTCGTGATATCATACATAAAGTACTTTCTTGCTGGGTTGGAGCGATCGCGTCCCATCCGAATATCTGTTGCTACTGTCTAGCCAGCAAGCACCACCGCACGAGCACGACGCAAATCGAGGAACACCTTCACTCACAAACGCGCTCGACGGCTCCGTTTCATTTTCTCCGTGTCCTGTCAACAAAAGAGTTGCCACTTCGCACGGGCTGGCCCTCGCGTATACGTAAATGTATTCAACTTAGCTGCTCCCACACAAGGGACGCGTTGCGCGACATTACCGATAAAGAAGCCGTTATGCAGCCCCCTTGGGTCGCTCTTTAGTTGAGGAGAGTTTGGGGGGATCAAATTAAAACTAGCACTACGGCATTTTGCTAGAGGGTCACATGTACCTCGCAGTCTGTGTGCGTGCGCGAACGATAAACCATTACAAAGGAAGCCTAAGGGTCATACCGACATACATTCTACCGTAACCGTAACCCTCGTATAGTATCAATGACATGACTTCAGAGCACACGACGTCTGTTTCATTCGCCGATCCGGAGTCCAAACCGGCGAAGTTTTTTCTTGGGCTGAAAACCGTTAAATATATTTTTCGGTTTCCCTCCTGAGCGAAAAAAACGTATACGGTTTCGATTCCGTTCCGGTTCGCACCAAAATAGCGTTTTTTTTTCGGTTTTCGGTTCCGGTTCGCTCCGACACCCTGTTTATAACATAAACCGTGGCCCCCTTCCCTAACAATATTCCCATCTCCTTAAATAGCGACCGGTTGTGTTATCTCTCATTCAGTTTGGCACTGATGATCTCCGTCGTATGGCGGACGAAACGTCTGAGTAAACCTTGTTGTTTTGTTAGGTTAAGTCGGAGTTTCTGTACCTTTTTGTCCAGCTCTATCACGGCATTCTGAAGCCGAAGGTGCCTATGGGAGTTAAGCTACCTGTGTAGTCAGACGTTTAAAAAAAAACTGTCACCTCGGCAATGCGGCCAGTGGGCTTAAACAATCCAGTTGACCCCAAACCACGCCCGTATCCTCGACATCATGCCCGGTTCACACTGCGACCTCTCCGTTGCGGTACGGATCCGGTGCGGAGGCAGTTGTCGTACGACACACTGTTCAGATATACACTGTGTCCCAGAAAACGTGTCATTGAATTATAATAAAAAAAACTACGCCACCTAGAATCATGCGGTCAACAGCATTTGTTCTTACTAGATTTTTGCCACCTCCTAATGTGAATGTAATGTACTCCAAGTTTAATTATGTAAATATTTGCGAACTGAACTCAGAAATTTGCCAAGTAAAGGTCACTTTTTTACCCCACCAATGTGAAGAGCGTGCCGAATTCACTCAAATTCATGATAATTCACAGTGATATTCACCAGCTATCCCATCGGAAAAAATAGCCGAATATCATGCTTTTCGGAGCACTGGACCATAGCGCGCGATGACTTTTTGAGCGCAATCGCTCTCAGTGCGACGAAAGGAGGTTCCGAAGCCAGCCCACAGAGTGGTAGTAGAAAAAGTAACAGTTCCTAAAATTGGGAGAGGGAAAGCATTATCCCAGCGAAAGTCGAACGTGATAAGCCGTGCCTGTTTTATCTCTTTCTGAGATGTCGGGGAGGGCTGGATTTCCAACCTCCTTTCGTCGGGCTGACAAAGATTGCGTTGAAAAATTCATTGTGCGCTATTCTGTGCGACCTCCGTAGAGCATGATGTTCGGCTATTTTTTCCGATGGGATAGCTCCTGAATATCCCCGTCAATTATCATTAATCTGACTAAATTAGACACGCTCTTCACATTGGTGGGGTAAAAAAGTGACCTTTACTAGGCAAATTTCCGACTTAAGCTCGCAAAAATTTACAAAATTAAACTTGCATTACACGACATTCACATGAGGAGGTGGCAAAGGTGGTGTTTGACGAAACACGACTCCACTTCCACGCGTGCATTCAGACAACCGCAAACGGACAACAGTGATGTGGTAGGCGAAACTATAAATTGTATTGAAGCGTATCATGCGGCACACGGAGCAATTAGAGCTTCTTGTTTCGCCAACGTACTTTCCACGGAGGCGGCCATGTTGGAAAACGAACTACGACAACAGAGTAATAAAGAGCTTGTGCGGTGCGCCTCTGCTCATCGGTGAGCTGCATAGACGAAGGTAACCCAGTCCGCATGGAGTTCGGCTGAGCTACTCTTGCGGTTCGCAGTGCTTGGATGCCAATGACAACCGTTCCGCGTAGCTATCTGTAACCCATCAAAATGCAACAGCGTGGACAGCCAGGCACAATACGTCACAACGATCGGGTACAGATGTACCTGGCTATCGTCCCTGCCGTCAACAGTGAAAGGGAACCCGTTTCAGCGCTCTTGTCATGCGATCTTGTGCCATTTTTTGCCATTTCACGGAAAACTGCAGTCGTGTTAGCCACACGCGTACCGCTTTGCGCCATCGGAAGTGGGATCGGGTTGGGATGTGGTATCCACGCACGTGCAGACCGCATGATGCTGCTTGAACAACAACAACAACATAGGGTGCGTTTTCTTATTGAACCCGAGTAGCCAGGAGTTGGGTAACGACGTCAGAACCTTTATCATCACGTGACTCCAGAGTAGCCCACTTCAACCGTAATTTTCGAACGGCTAGAGTTACTCTGCGCTCAAAATGGCGGACTGGCCTGACGGGCGAGACGATGTGGAAGTGCTGGCAGACACCCTGTTTAACAACTTATAACGCGGATGCGTGCACTCCGGCAGATTTTGAAAATGCTCGACAGTTGTTAACCAGTCCTACATTTCGAAAATGAACACCACCCTTATTGTCTGTCAACAAGAGGGTAGGTAGCAGACGACGCATAGTCGTCTGCTAGCTTGTGTGTGACGTCAGAACGACGGCTACCTTTCTTCAGAGCAGAGTAAGGTAGAGTTGTCACTCCCTGGCTAATTTTCGCAGCGGGGTTATGACGTCATTTCCGTTACTCTGGCTGTTTTTCGCCGGCTGAGAGTAACTCGGAGTTGCCAGAGTTGAATAAGAAAAGGCACCGCTAGATGAATGGATGATGATGATGATGATGATGTGGGATGCTGCTTGAGAAAACACTGTAGATACTGCTTTCGTGTACATATTGACATGCCCGACGACATCCAAGGCAAAAACACAGCAAAGACCTACTGCCGCAGTAGGCCTTTGCTGTGTTTTTGCCTTTACCACGAACAGCACTGCCTGCAGTCGTCTCCCGGAAACCGATCAAGAAGTGACGGCGATGGCAATCGCGCTGAGATTCTACTAAAGTTTAGGTCTACGTGGTCAGACGAAAGGCAGGTACTTCGATAGATATAGAGGGAAACTGTGTTTCAAGGGCGGTTTACTTCACGATCGTACAACCGTACGAAGGGTCTGAAACCGAAAGGTGTATCAGTGTCCAAGAAGATGTTCCAAGTTTACGGGCGCACTACAGCGGTGGTGGTGACGGTATGATGGCGGTGGTATTGTATGGTGGTGGTGGCGATGATATGGTGATGGTATGATGTATGGTGATGGAACCGCCGTAGTCCGCCACGCTCGGTCTCGGGCAACGCCACGACTACTTCAGCGGGGGATCGTGCGTGCTGGGCTGGCCTCACAAGGAAGCGTGCCGACATTGGTCTCGAGGCGTCTACGGAACCCGCTCCGACAACAGAGCCAGCGCCCAGATTCGAACGTTGGTCACCTCCAGGCAGGGCCGGCGATAGGGGTGTGCAGGGCCTGTTTCGCACGATTAAGTGCATACTTGATATTAAAAAAAAAAAAAGTAATCACTGGTTGACTCCCTCGCCTCGGGTGCATCTGGAATCCCCCTTCGGGTAGAGGACCCGGTGATCCCCTCGCCTGGTGTACCTCTGAAGTTTCACAATGTGAAACAGAGGAATATTTGGTGACGCCCTCGCCTAGAGGTACCCAAAGTTCCGCACCTCAGTAAAGGTGTTATCATTACCTATGACAAAATAACCACAAACAATGGCTTGAAAATTGACCGTACGTTGCTCACTACATAATTACATGAGGTGAACGCACACCCAGTGATACAACGTTATGGGCAATGAATCAAACCAGCTAGCCTTCAATAAACCAACATAATTAGTACGGCGCAGCATGATCCCAGATATCTATGGGCCACAAAATCGCAAATCAAATCAAAATCAAATCAAATCACTGGTTGAGGGCTTCGTGCACTGGGCCTATGCAAGCGCGAGGCTTAAGGCGGTCGCCTTATTCGCCCCCTTTTCGCCGGCCCTGCCTCCAGGTGCGCTAGAGCATGACTCCTCCTGCTCCCGCATAAGCCAACCACCTGAGATTTCAGATTTATGGGCAGATTTGACATTAGATCGGCACTTTATGTTTCATTGCAGTGGCGGCATTTACAACGAACCTCACTGCAGCTCTAGTAATCTCGACCATGGGGTCCTTGTCGTTGGCTACGGTACAGGGGCTGATGGCGACTACTGGATAGTCAAGAACAGGTTAGTGACAGCACTTTTTTTCTGTTATTGGAAGCTGATACATGACATTCGCATGCGACGTCACGTGCACTCTAAAAACGGAACTTCACCGCATGGCACGCTGTCCGCCAACCATTGCAAAGAATAATAGAGTTATCTCTACTGGTTCGAAGAGAGAGGTGGGCGTTCGCGTTTACTTGGGATTATCATATATCCAAATTGCCACAAAAAGGCGCACGCCCACCTCTCTCTTCGAATCGGAATCGATAACCCTATCATTCTTGGCAGTGGTTGGTGCACAGTGTGCTATGTGGTGAAGTTCTGTTTTTAGAGTGTGCTGAATGTTGTACTGGGTCCCTTTGACTGGCCGAGCGTTGTAGTGTACACACTAACGCACGCAATGTACAGGGCGCGTGCGACGGTGTGGCTTCATACCACGCGCTACCGCTCTGGTTCGTTTGTTCTGTCGGCAAAGTCCTGCTGGGACAACACGGTGACGTTCAAGGAATATCCTGCGAGCATACACTGTTAAAATAGAACTACACCACATAGCACGCTCCTGGCCAACCATCATACCGAATGATATCATTCTGTGTCATGATTTGCTCAAACCAGGGTCGGAGGCGCCTATCTGGGACAAGAAAATCTGTCCCGGATAGGCGCCTCCTCCTATTTTCAACAAATCAATGCACAGAATGATATAATTAGGAATGATGACTGGTTAGGAGCGTGCCATGTGGCGAAGTTCTGTTTTAACAGTGTACGTTTGGGAGATATGCGATTTCCACAGGATGTTCCAGCATATAACGCGGGGGTCCTTGGGACATGTCGGTATCTACCAAAAGACGTCGCATAAGTAATTCTGGGACGTCGCTTGAATTAGCTGATGTCCGAATCAGCAGATCGCGTAATTCAGACCTGCTGGGATATTGAATGCCATACCCCCACCACACCTCCACCTCGCTTTAATATCGGATTGGGTGACCTGACTGCATGAAATAATAAGGTACCTTGATATGAGAGTTTCAAAACAACTTTATTACGAGATGATGACTGGTACCAAGCTGCACCAAGGTAAATGCAGGTACACCACCATCATATTATCACTCCAGGGACAAAGCTAAGCGATATGCGACGGAGCATTAGCCTGCGTGTCCCTTCCCAGAAACTGTGCAAAAATGCATAGGATTTTACTTCAAAACCTGTTTTGGAAAAGTGTTTGTTGTCGTTTTTGTACACTTTCTCTGTTCTTGGAACCGCGAGAAGTGTCGCTGCTTCGGACTGGTTGGTATGGCTAGGGTGCGGTCGCTGCGGTAGTAGTAATAATAGCGCTTTTTCACGTGCCATTAAAGGGGTCGAGAAACCACACGGATAGAACTTTGTCTCTGGTAGGGTGTGTCCGCCTCACACTATGCAGTTCGTATACGCGAAGCCCCCACTCGCACACCCTATGATTTTTATAGTACCGTGTTGTAAAAATGTCGCACATCCGAGCCCCCCCCCCCCCCCCGGCTGTGGTGCTGAGCGATGTCGAGAAGCTCCACGAAAGAGGCGGGAAGTGGCGCATTTACCGGCTGTTCTATGGTGCCGCGTCACAGCGTTCATCGCTTCCCTGCTTTCAGGCATCGCCATGAAGATGGGTAACTACGCACTTCCGTGTCGCGCTTACCACTGCGTCTTACCGAGATCTGGGCCCGCTTGCACGAAACAAACTTAGTGTAATACTTAACGGGTTCCCCACTTAGTGTAGTGCGGGAGCCGTAAGTGGCTTCCACGAAACTTTTACAACACTAAAGTGGTGGCGCTCGCTCCGCGCAATTTAGGACGCTGGCCAAGGGTGCCTCTCGAGTGCAGGGTGCCTCTCACCGGCGTGCACCTGCACTGCAGGTGGCGATAATTTCCCAATCATCGAGCAATTCGAGACATACTTTGTGCCACAGGCTTTATTTTATTTAACGAAAGTACGCAACAAGTGACCTAACGCGTTCTTGCAGCTACAATGATATTAAAATACCTTATTTTGGTTCTACAAACTGGTTACGTGCAACGGCAGAAGCAGACGACTTCCCCACAATCCAAACATGCCGTGACGCACGACGTCCTGGAACGAACTCCGGAAGTTCTCTTTCTACCAATAGCAGGATAGCCACGATCCACTTTAGAACACTTAACTTAAGGCGGTCGTCGAAGTGTTCGTGCAAGCGACTTCACTGCAACCCCAAACCTAGTGCACTAACGCGTTAGTGCAACACTTGCCAAGTGTTGCACTTAGGAATGTTTCGTGCAAGCGGGCCCGGACGAGGAGGAGGCGAGCCATGAGTCGGAAAGGATCTCCTCATATTCCCAGTGCCATAACTCCGTGACGCGGAAGCGCAGCATCAAGGGGTTTCAACGGAGATGTTTGGAACCCATAAATCTACATTTCAACCGAGACAATGTGTTATATTCGAGATTGAATTCACAACCTCTTTAACCAAACCCCGATCATGACATAAACTAGACAGTCCGTATTCACCAACTTGCTTAAACTATTGGTTTAGTGACGTCGGGTTTAAATCAATCACGTGAGACTTTCGTTCGCCAATCCTGGATCACCACCCCATGCTCTACCACCTGCTGCTCTGAAGCCTATGGCGGCGCACATAGCGAGCTTCCTGCACAGCGCATGCGCATTTCACGAGAGTCTGCATGAAGCGATGGTAGCCGGTAGGCCTAATCCCCGGTTCACGAAGAATTTTTCATCAAATCTTGGGTAAGTTCCGATTAATATAGTTTCTAGAAGCGCCCAGGAGACAGATTTGATCACAATGGGACGAATATTTGCCTCAAATGTTCCATTTCCATCATCCACCCAAGCTACTTAAACTGGTGGTTTAAGCCCCATGCATTTGAATGGGACGTATTTTAAACTAGGGGAGGGGCTAGTTTAACATCGGTCTAAGTATACGTTGCAACTACTGTGGACGAGTGTGTTGAAAAAACTATCGTAGACTGGTTGCGGTAGGTGATGTTGCACTAATTCGAAGTTAACTGGTAAAAATTATGCAGAATCGTTTTAAATGCACGGTTAGTAAACAAAAACGGCGTAACGCTTGACCGGGGGTACGAAATGCGGCTGTTGTTTTTAGAAGGCGCTATTGCGAACTTTTGCATGACAAACGTAAAAAGCACCGTCAAAGTGTGGTCAAAGAGAGTGACATCGACATGTGCCACCGGACAAAATCCATATACCAATCCAAGGGACCTAGAGAGCGTGCGGATGGCCGAACGTCAATGTGCATCTTCAAAAACAAAGCATAAGTAGTGCTGGCGCTTATTACGAGCGTCATCTCCTGTGATACACACTGTAGGCGCCCCCGTCATTGTACAGTAAGAGCGATAACATACTAGATGGTTGTTGCGAGCCCCGATGGAGAAATTGAGGGGCGTTATCCACTGGCATGCTTATCAACCATCCCAGTATCTATCATCTCTTCGCAGCGTGTCTAATCTCCAGAGACATCTAACAGTGCAATATGACTGATCATAAAGTGCATTAGCGTCTTGCGGCTGTTGTGTGGGTACTATCAAGGCATGGAGATATTGCATGTTGTTGCACTACACTGAACACGAAATCTGAGCAGATTTTACGTTCCCCGATTATGAAAGTACCGGAGCAAAAGCTAAGGAGGTCCCCATTTCCCCTGGATTCACATGCAAGCATAGATGAAACTGAAATGTGTGTTTTACTTATTTCAACATGCCACAGCAGAACAGACCAATGAAAATCTGTTATTCAGGCATCGTGTTGCCACTGCTACATTAGAAAACATTCAGAGGGACAGCTGCTTACTTCTATATTGATTTATCATTTGGTAACAGTAGATGTGCTTTTGTAGGGCTGCTTCTGCAAAAGACACTACACAGCAATGTGCTAAAGGAGGCTGCAAACCTTTCGGAAGCATCATTACTATTGCAGGTACATAACCATGACCAATCACTGACAGCTTTTCTGCATTGTATAAGCACATATATTCTGGAGATCCTCTCTTTAAAATTTCTGCTATGGACTCATTCATCACAACAACTTTGTATTCGTGAGTTTTTTGTTTATATTCAGACAATAAAGGCTATTACGTAGTTCCACAAGGATGACTTTTTTCATAGAAGCGTGCACTCTGGATATCCTGCTCAATTAGTTGTCAAGGTCACATGAGAACATAAGTGAGCAATGGTGCACAAGGAAAAAAAAATCCTTGCTACATTCCACATGCTGACTCCGCCAATATATCTGAGGTGTCGTACTGCAGTACGTTTGAATTGCACAGGAATAAAGGGCAATGTGTACAGAAACTTTGAAGCTCTCTTGCTCCCATTGAACTGCACTTAAAGTTGAAAATTAGATCAACTGCAATTACTGCATATAGCACCTTCCAGACGAATATAACAAAACATAGGCTACAGACTCATCGATAGATAGTATTGACAATTATAATAGGAGTCAGCTGTTCATGCAACATCAAAATGGAAATGTCGTTCCCCCATACTGCAGCATGAGCGCATGGATAAATTGTACATGGCCACATGACAGTTGTCAACTACTTAAAAGAAAGTTAGCTTGCGTTGACATGGGTACAGATTTGTCCAGCCAGTGCAGCCGTTTATATCCACACTGAGCACACGAGCACATGGAAGAACATGCACCCATGTTAACAGTAGCTATCGTTCTTTTACGTTACTGACAGCTGCCGTATGGCCGCATAGTTTATTTCTGTGCTCATGTGTTCAGTGTGGATATAGACGACAGTAGTAAAACAGGGTAAACAAGCACCCATGTTACACTAGCTCTCCTCCTTTTACGTCGTTGATAGCTGTCATATGGCCACAGAGTTTATCCATGTGCTCATCTGTTCAGCGTGAATACAGCGCTAAACAAAAAATGGTGTCCCTTTTGTGTCTCCTGAAGCTCAAGGCTTTTCTTTCAAGCAAAAATGTACGCATGGTGTTCTGCATCATTTTGTGAGCAGGACTGTTAAAAATTACTCGACGCACTGCAGCTTTACAGTGGTGTGATCTGTGCACTCTTTTTGTGTAGCCTCATATCCTGTACAGGTAAATCTTAAACGTGAACATGTTTGACACAGGTGTGCCTGGTTGGGTAGAAACTGAACAGGATCAACGTGGCTCCAACCAAAGTTAGCCCTCTTAGTTCGTCACCCCTAAAGAAGGAGCCGGTTCGGCTCCGAAACAACAGGACCCCTCTTTCAAGCTAACTTTGGTTGGAGGCACGTTGATCCTGTTGACGTAAATCTTAAGAATCGAAAAACACATCCCTATGGAATCATGCCACATGATTTATCATATTCACCTGAATCCCCATTGCAATCATGCTTCTATTCATCGCAAATGCCACAATACCTCTAATTGTAATAGGAAAATTTATTGACGGTAACAACATACAACACACCCGAAACACTACCCTCTAATTTGGCTGTGTTGTGCATGTCTTCCACGTGTTCTGAATAGCTGAGTTACAAAATAGTGAACCAAACCAATATCCTGCTAATATGCCATATGTGTAGTACATCACTTTACCTTCAATTATGTTACAACTTGTTCTCCTTGCACCAGCTCAGGTGCATGCTAAGTGTCCATGGTTTTTGCTGTATGACATGTCCTGTACATTGGTACTCTCATTTCACACCAGCTCTCCTCTTCCTTGACTCGCACTCCACCCATAAATGTACAGCAGTGAGTGGAGAATAAACAGAATATGGGCATACTACGGTCACAAAGTTCTGGTGTAGCTAAGAATGTGTCATCAGCATCATGACAAATGATTCTAACATCTATGGATCTGTCATTCGAAACAGTGCCTGAATGCTGTTGCAATACAAGATACCACGTACATACATTTACTGTTGGAAAGCCTTCACATCATCACCAGAGAGAGAGCAGAATATGTGGCGTCTCGTGCACACTGCTTTCACACTGCTTTCTTGCCTGTGACGTATGATTGTATATGTGTCAAACCTGATTATTTATTTTGTTTCAGGTAAGCTGTTCTTCAATGCCATATGTGAAGAAAATAATTGTTATACAAATTTATTGCTATTCAAATATGTGAGTGACATTAGCTTAGGCACACCATGCCATGCCCCACAAAAAACATGTCTGTGTAAGAGCTAGCTTCACCATAGGTTCAGAAATCTTGTGGTTGTGTGTGGAATTTTTCATTTCTTTTTAGTGGGAAATTCACACTACTACTGTTTCTTTTTAGAACCCCCCCCCTCCCCACATTTTCTATGGCACTCTTAGGGGTGCTAAAGTTCAGTAAAGTGGACCGAAGTAGTTACATGCTCTTCTTGTGTGCTAACGTAATGCATATGGCCAGAATCTGTGAAACTGTTGCTTTGGGTGCTGGTATCTTGCAAACCATCTCCCATATGACATGTATTAATTACCAGAAGTTGCCAGAAGACTCTGCATGTCCACCACTCATTACTGAAGTTCGGTGGTTAGTGATGCAGAGGCATCTACATTATTTTACCATGAATTCAGCATTGTGTCCCATAAATCTGCTCCCAGGCTTTGTCCTTGATGATACAGTACACCATGCTCACTACATTAAACTGTTCAGTTGCATAGATTCATGCTGACACAACTGGATCAATATGTCGGCTTCTGCAAAGTGACAACTACCAATGCGGCTAAAAAAAATAACTGAAATTGCAGAAGGAAGATATACCATCATGTAAATTTTAATAAAAGTAATACAGCACATTGTAGCTAAGATGCACATGATTTCAAGTTGCATCCTTTTCTTTGTATAAGCTTATTTGCATTGCGTCCAATTTTCCACTGCAGACTTCCCCTTACGGTATGATACAGATCAATATAGAAAGCGAGCAGACAATAATCAGTGCTGCTGTTTGCTGTAGCACTGAGATTTTATGCTAGAATGAGCATCTCTAGGTGTGCCTTGCTGTAGTATTCCACTGTGTTGTTTCTCAAGAAATAGCACAATCTCTCAGTACAAAGGTGCACAGTCAAACTGCATAACTACACAGTGCAGAAATGCAGCCTGTGCAATAATTTTTCATAGCTTTATCATCTGTGTAAACGAAAATTAGTCGAAGCAGGCCACAAATATGGATGATACAAACATGTGAGCCTCAAACGCCCAGTTGCTGAGTTGCTTGAATCATCGTCTGTATTTCAGGATGTCTGCAATCCAGTAAAGCATGGAAAACTGGGAATAGTCTGAGAACTATTGCATGACTGAAAAACTAGAAAAAATGTCAAGAAAGCGGTGAAGAGCTGCTGAAGTAAAAATGCCCTAAATAAGTTTACACAATTGTACAATGGCGATTATCTTTCTCATGGCATCACACAGGCCTCTTATGTCATTTCACAGTCAAAGTTGAGTGATCTGTGTAAGAGTGAAGTGATAACTGTAACTGCATCGCTATGCAAATTCTTTCGTAAATTTAAAAAAAGCCTGAATAAGGAGTGATTTCAAAGATCGTAGTGAATGATGCAGTCGTCGTCCTTCTGTCCACGTCTCTTTGCTGCGGAATGAATTCGTACCAACTACCCCGCCTTCATAGGCTTGTTTAGTGCATGATGTAATGTTGGCAGCCGTATTATATCATGGCATGAGCTGTGGGGAGTTTCTAGGCATTGGTGGTGGTGATGGTTTGGCATGTAATGGTGCGATGATAGTGCCAGTGTAATTGCTTACAATGCCAGTATGGAGTCGAGAGAGAAGTTTCTAAAGAATGAGCATGGAAAAATAGATAAGTCCCCAACCAGGTGTGTAAAAGTGTTTCCTGAATAATATATGGCTTTGAACAAATAAGCTCAACACAATTATTGAACAAAATGGCAGCACAGGCTTGTTTGTGGCTGATGCTGCAGCTGTTGTTGTGTGTGTTTTCTTTGGTCCTTTCCTGTTTGCTCCATCCTTGAAACACCACTATTGAAACCGGTATAAGATATCCTTCTTTACGAGGTATTTGGTTCATTTTAACATCTGTATTTTGTGTACACGGTCTCAATAAACTACAAATTCTGAATGGCTTGGATGCAGCGTAATGGCATTAAAGTGTGGCCGTTTATTTTAGCAATTATTACGTCTGTGATGTCAGGTGCATCATAGCAGATGACAAGTAAGGACAAATATATACATTAGGTATGTTCCCATTGTGTGAAATTTCATCAGAGCAAGAGACAGTCGCAACGTAATGATGTATCTTTGTTGGCTGAACAGAACAATCAATTTAGTGCTTAATGATTTGTACAATAATCTTATAGGCTGAAATGCAGAAATAAAGGAGGTCAGAGGTAAGCACAGCACCGCACTAACAGGGGGTCACGACACTGTCAACTTCCACGCTCACAAACAGGGACGCCCTGGGTAACCGACGAAAACAGCGCTAAACAAACAAAGAAAACACACACACACACACACACATATGACGAGGACGTAAATAAGGCAGCACCATGAGTACGTTTTCCGCAGGAGTCACACTCCGAAGAAACACAGCCAGCAAAGAGATGCTCTAACGCGTTGCAGATTTGTGACACGTTGAAAGTACCACGTCGAGTTATGCGTATGGGAGTCACCTGCAGGATAAGGTCACCCTTGCATCAGTGTTCTTTCTGTTTACATAGCCTACAGTGACCAAGCACTTGTACACACGTTGCGAACATGATATCAGGCTCGAAAGCGTATGAAAGACTCTGCTGGAATGCCCCATCAATCGAGAGGTTATCTTGATCGTTGCAGTTCACCACACAGGCCGCACAACAGACGATAAAAAAGCGATGGTCGATGCGGATGACGTTATTATACGCATCCACAATCGACGACCGAACACCGACAAAAGCACAACGATCACCTGCGCGAGGATGCCTACTGCTGCCTTTCAAATAACATGACAAACGCTCTCTTTTTAGCGACCATATCAAGAGCTTGTCATTCACAAAGTTCACAAATACAGAGGTAGGCATAACGCATAACCGACGATTACCGACACCCCGATCCGCAACCACCTGCAGCAGCGCCAGCGCCGCCTGAACTTTTCTTCCGTTAACATCATAATCTAAAAAACAAACGGGAGCCTTCCTCCTCTTCACAATCCTGTCGTCTGCTACGTTCTCCCTCCCCTCAACCATCTCGTGCCAATGTCAATAGTGCGCATGCGTTGTGGTCACCCTTTGGTCAACCGCTCTTCATAGCCGGAGAGATCACGTGATCGATTTAAACCCGACGTCACTAAACCAATGGTTCAAGTCGGCTGGTGAATACGGACTGACGAGTTTAGGCACCAGGCCTATGCCAGTCATGAGGCACAATCTGCTCTCTCATCCTCCATTGCTGCATTGTGAAGGTGGTCACCATATAACGGTAGTTAACCGGGGGTGATCTTACTCTTCAATGGATCCGTGTCATGCCGGCATCAGAGGAAACGAACGAGCGGACCAGCTCGGATCCTCGGCACACCTTAGGTGCAGCCGATCCTGACTGTTCCGGCCGACACCGAAAAACCGGTCGTTAAACAGGTAGTTGAAGTGCGTCATCCTGGCGTACAGGAAATCGTGCAAAATCACCGACTCTCTCTTCCCACGAAAGGTCTTCCCCGTGTCATGCAGACAATGCTCCATCAGCTGCGGGCGGCATCTGCGTTCACGAACTCGCAACCGTTAAAGATTGTCTCCAGGGAGGATTCTCGTTGCGGTCACTGTAATCGTCCGGAGACTATCGAACACATCCTGAGAGAATGACGCGCAAACCACACTATGCGGGAAACTCACCTTCCCCATGCCAGGCAAACTGACGGACGTCCCCTTCCCCGAAGGTTCTTACGCACAATGACATACAAAAACTCGCAACCTCGTGCGTTCTGTTCAAGAAACGGGCCCCGCGGAACGACCACCCTAGTGCGCCTCCCATCTACAGTGCGCCTCCGTCCCATCAGTATCGGTCATCCTGCCTATGCCTTACTTTGAAATTGTCATCTCTCTTGAGTGTGGCGAACAACGACAAGCTATTTCGACCCCACCCCCCGTCGATATATAAATTAAGTTATAAAAGATAAGTTATTCGCCCTATTATTTTAAAGTGACTGACAAAACGTTACTGATCGCTGACATGGGCCTATCAATTTCGTAGAGTGTCATTCCAATCTCCTACAACTCCCTCCTACTATGAGTTATAATATCGTTGCGTCACATAGTTGAAACACGTGACGTGACATTTAACAGGAGTGAATGCTAATGTACTTGACTTTTTTTTTTCAGCTATGGTATAGGCTGGGGAGAGAACGGCTACATCCGCATGAGCAGAAACAAGAACAACCAATGCGGCATCGCATCCGAAGCATCTTTCCCCATAGGCATTTTTATACATAGGACCTGAAACAATGGGCCGCTCAGGTTACATGCGACACACACACGCACGACAAGATATCTCAGAAAACAATGGAAATCACGTATCAATAGTGTGAACAATGGGTTCACAGGTTTCAATAACATGCGCCGCCAGATAAGGTAAGGGTTAACTCAGGTAAACAATTGGAACTCACGTGTCGATAGTGTTTGATAGGCACCTGGATGCACATTTAATGACAATTAATAACACGCAATGACATATAATAACACGCAATGACATGTAATAACATGCAATAACATCCGATGACGCCGTCTGTAGTTTTGGTTTCGGTTTTAAATAAATGCTTGGACGCCAAGCTTGGTTGCTCCACGTGTAGTTCTGGTTTCAGTTTTGAATTCCTAGGTGTTGCCAGACGCCCTCTGGTTTCAAGCTTTTGGCCGTCTGTAATTTCGGTTTCAAACCACAGCAACACTAGTTTCGCTGTGACAACGTCAACGCATTTTCTGGTGATATAAATTAAGTGTACACGTAGAAATTTCATCAGAAAAAAAAAACATGGTTGACCAGTTCTATGTGAACCTGCTCTCAAATGCGTCTTTGGATGTGTTTCCCGACAACACAATGAGCAAGTTCCGAGAAAAGCTAGCCCATCCACAGAAGTTGGAGGGTAGGTGGGAGGCCGCTTTAACAGAAGTCAACATCCCTTTCGCGATTAAAAATGTCACTGACACAGTCAATAGCATATCGGGAACGACATTCCTTGGTTCTACGATTGAAGCAACAGAGAAGGTAGAGTTCAACGCTAGCGAAAACATTCTTTTGCCTTTGAGACAATTTTTAGCAAAGCATTTGCAGTATAAGGCAAGAATTATACGTGGTAGCGGTCGTTATGAGATACAACTTCCACTGAACTATGGGTTGGAAATTAGCGCAACTCTTGCCGCTAAGCTTGGCATGGCTGAAAAGATAATCGGCTGTGGAGAGTTAGACAGAGGGTCACCTGTGAAGCTACTCAGATACCAGGTGGATACGGAAGAAACAATTAACATAGATACCTATCGTTCACGAACGGTTAAGTATGAAGTTCCAGAAGCCTCGTTGAGTCCATTAACCATGCCTATCGAACAAAGCCTCATTTGTTGCAAGACGCTCGTCTGCTCGTGTGTAACCCATACAACGGGATTTATCACCTGGAACGCATCAACGATGGCTATGTGACCTTTCATCTTTATTTGGCTTTGATGTTGGGCTTCGGAAAGAGGACAACTTTCTTAAGTTATGCAGTCGCCGAACGAGACGTGTGTCTATTCCCTGCTCAAAACTATATTTTATACTGCGATGTCATCGAGAACAAATTTGTGGGTGCCGTGACAGCACCACTTCGTCGATCGATACTCTTCAGAGTCCAGGGTAGGAATGATGTGATGTTTTATTTATTCACAAACCTGTGCTATAAATATGTATGTACGAAGGAATTGACAACCATTAAAATCGAGTTGGCAAACGAGATAGGTGATTTCATTCCATTCATTTCTGGCTCTGGACGTGTCGGGTTGACGATCCACCTACGTAAATGTATATAACAAACCCACCATGTTGCATAGCACATTTTGGTGCAGAAAACCGAGTGTATCTACCACACTATTCTGCTCCCGAACTTTATCAGATTGGAGGAGGCATATTTGGTTCTGTATTGAGGTGTTTCTTGCCCATACTGACCAAGAAGGCAGCGCCATACGTTGGAAGGGAAGAAAGTTCCTTGATACTGGAAGACATATAGCCGAGGAAGTCCAGCAAGGAATATCATTTCGAGAAGCCGTCAAGAAAGGAGTAGACCGCACAGTGCGTAAAACTCGTGACGAGTTACTTCAGAGACTCACGGGGAAAGGAAGAAAACGCAAGACTGGTAAAAAGCTCGACCTGCGGAGAAGATGTGAGACCTGTGAGTGAGTATATGCTCACACATCTGATTCAAAAGGTGTTTTCGCTCGTTGCAACCGAACCAAAGGATCGGCACTGTGTGACATGTATAGCTCGATCTTCAGCGACAGAAGCTCATTCTTAACTTAACTGACACACGAGTTGTGCTACGTCAAGCGTCGGACGATTTTCGTCTATTGCAAGCTGATGGTTCAACAGAAAAGCACACTACGGAATTTTCACGTATCGTGCTATACCTCCGACGTGTTCAGTTATCGCCGAGTATACTTGTTGGTATAGAACGAAGACTTTAAACAACACCTGCAGTAGGTATACCTTCTCCAAGGACTGGAAATTAAGTGGAAGTACTGGACTGCAAGGACTGGAAATACAGAACCATCAACCCATTCAAGCTTGAGAACTTCAAACTAAAACAACGTCCAGCACGACCAGTACTGGACGTTGGTGGACAACAGTACATGGATGAGTTCGACTTCAAACGTGACATCTATTCCAAAGCCTATATACACCTGCTTCACAAACTAAAACACAAGGATATACCAATAGCTTTAGCTGCATATGCAAAAGAGACATTTATGCTTTATTACCATCTGACTCCAGATGCAGAAGTGAATGCCTTTTGTCCTGTTGTTCAAGCCAACGTTCGTCTGACCCTAATACGTTTGCTGCCAATCTCGCAGAAGCAGTTACGGTGTTGTTCGTATCAGAAACACCTCATGTGCTTGAAATCAACAAAGAGAGACGAGTGAAATTTGTCTGAAGAATAAACATGGAGGAGTGGCAGTTCTATGAGGCATTCAGTAGACACTACTACACCAGAGACCTGTTTCGGAGAAGACAGGAAGCAAGGCAGCAAGCCAGAACCGGCATTTATTTATTTTATTTTATTTTATTTTATTATTAGAAAGTGCACATCACAGCTAAAAGCCTTAAAATGTTGCACTTAAAATAAAACACCAATCATCATGGAAGACAATATTCTAAGTAGTCAACAACACAATTCTTATACAAAGTAACACTACCAGAAAGGTCAACATCGTGCGGTAAAGAGTTAAATCTTAATTGTAGCCTGGACGACGGGGACATAATGGACAGCATCAACGGATAAAAGAGCAGTAACAGTCGAGAACGCCTAAGCGGGGCCTTGAACGACAAAGAAGATAAAAATTCCTGTCAAGACAACATACCATTGATAACTTTAAATAGGAAAATAGCGTCACGCACACACCTCCACCCATACAGCGTGCCCACACCGATCCTAGACAATATTGACAAATAGTCAAAATAACAACTTCTCCTAAAATATCTGTCGTACACGACCCGCACAAGACGCCGCTGCACACATTCAAGTTGACCAGAAGAACTGTTCGATAATCCATTCCATACTACGGAGGTGAACTCAAGTTTTGTGCGTACAATAGTACAGTATAAATACACAAGACAATGAAGGTCACGGAAGTGACTCGTTACACGGCAAAGAATTCCAAAAAGTCTTGTTGAATCCCTAACCAACAAACGCACATGTTCTAGGAAAGATAAAGAGCAGTCTACGTAGACACCCAAGTCTCGAACGACAGACACACGTTCGATGACAGTACCATCAATGGCGTAATTCACTTTCACGCTGTCTTTTTTCCGTGTCACTGTCAAGACTTTGGTCTTGGCGGGATTGATACATAAGTCCATTTTCCCAACACCAATTATTTACGTTTGAAATATCACTCTGAAGAAGAGGGCAATCCACAGTATCCCGTATACTTAAAAACAACTTAATATCATCGGCGTACAAGAAAAGCTTAGAGTGTTGGACGACATTACCAATATCATTAACAAAAATTACGAAAAGCAGAGGACCGAGGTTGGACCCCTGCGGCACTCCAGATAGCGACGAGTACACATCCGAACTACAGTCTTGTATCCGAACAACATTTTTCCTCGATCTCAAATAGGATTGAAACCATTTCCATAACTTTCCACAAATTCCATACCTTTCAAGTTTGCACAATAGCAGACAATGATCTACTCTATCGAATGCCTTGGTTAAATCAAAATATACAGTGTCCACTTGCCCCCCCCCCCTCCGTCACACAAGAGGCACAATAGTTAACATACTCTACTAGGTTTGTTTCAACGGACTTTCCAGGAATAAAGCCATGTTGAGCTTCACATATCTTGTGCTTAAAGTAACGCATCAGTCTTGAATGTATAACAAGCTCAAATACCTTAGAGACACTGCACAGAAGAGAAACCGGACGGTAATTGGCAACCGAAGTAACCGATCCCGATTTATGTAACGGCACTTTTCCACAACCAGGGAAAAACACCAGACTTCAAGGATAAATTGAAAAGATGAAGCAATATGGGCATAAATATTTCACCGCATCCCTTGACAATGAACCCCGGGATACCATCCGAACAAAAGGAACGTTTCGGCTTCAGCTTTTTCAAACCCAAACTAATTTCATGAGATTCTATACGATCAAACGATAAAGAGTCGTACCACTCATTATTTACATCCACGTGTTTGACATTTAAAGAGTAGTTAATGTAACATGCCTTAAAGAACGACGCAAACTTATTCGCCACGTCTTCAGCATCAGAACAATATCCCGTGTCATCAACCAACTGTATGGCCGAAATATGGTCTTTGGTATGTTGTCTCACATATCTCCAGAAACTCTTAGGCGCACTGTATAAACTGTACTCGATTCCTCTTTGACAGGCTTTAAAGTTCAGTTTATACAAATGCTTAACTAACGTACGGCAGACCCTAAACTTCTCGTGCCAAACATTCATTTGAGTAGCCTTGAACTTCTTATGGTAACGTTTCCTCTTTCGAAGATAACAAACTAGTCTATTCGAAAACCACGAAGGACAATGGGATGACGATACACTTCTCCTTGGTATAAAACGTTCTAAGCCACTTTTAACCACCGAAGTAAAGTTCTCTGTCGCAGAGTCTACATTATTATCATTCAATACTGACAACCAGTCATACGTATCAAAATATTTGTACAGCCCTAGATGGTCACCTTTAGCAAAATGATAAGATGGATAGCTCTGGGAACGATATTTACGTCCCTTACCCATGTAAGAGACAATAAACGGCAGATGAAAAGAATCCGGCTTGACAAGCGGGGCGCAGGTAGGCACAATACCATCAACACCACAATTCGATAAGAAAAGATCGAGAACATTTCCCGAGCAATTCCTTAGACTATTGTACTGATAATAACCACCTATATCCATAAACTCAAACAGGCAATTTGCTTTCCTTGCTTCCTGAGCATCTTTGTTTGAAATAACATCCGTAGTCCAGTCAATCCCAGCAATGTTAAAGTCTCCATATATATATGGACTCTAAATTTCGTGACATCTATAGCTCTACTCAAATTCGCAATATGTTCACAAAACGAGTCCGCACAAAAACGTGGAGAAAAGTAGTAGTTACCCACGAGGTGGCTGTAGCCATCTCCAGAAGGGACTTCAATTTAGACACATTCAGGGTAAGTCTCAAGGTCGTGCCTCCTATACATGGCTTGCACGTGACGTCACACCATAGCTTTCCCAGTGCTTTTTCCCTCTTTCTTTAGGGCCGGTGCAACCCATCTATAACTTCGCATGTTCGCTCTAATTGCGATCAGAACTCCACCGCCGAAACGCTGTCCGGTTTTCTCATAGTCCCTATCACGTCGATGCACCACGTAATCCGTTGGAAAGTAATTTCCACTCAGGAAACCTTTATGGAGCCATGTTTCAGTTATGCAAATGAGGTCAAATTCGTTTGCGACGACGTTCGCCTTGGACTCATCCATTTTAGTGCGAATGCCACGAGCATTCTGATAGTAGGCAAATATTTTCTTATTCATCATCTTCTGGTTGTAGGATTTCCGTTGCTACTCTAGACATATCAAGCCTGCCAAAGAACTGGTGGAAGATGCATCCCATGGGCCAAACTTCAGGCTTGTTTATAGCCTCAAAAAGATCATCGTCGACGAGTATATGGAAAGACGAATAACCTTCGTACCTCGGAGTCAGCTTCGTGCAACGTACGGGCTTCTTTTGTACAATAGGCTCCAAGAGCGACTTTATGTCGCTGACAGACGTAGAAGGCGCCAGCCTTGACACGAAGAGTGCTCGGGGGGCTGTTACGCGTGGAACAGCGGCGACCCTAGAAAATTCAGCGCTACCGACACAAGTTTTCTGTCGGCGCCATGGCCCTACGGGCCTAAATCCATCTGCATCCACGTCGTCGGCTTCTGTTGGGCTACCAGAAGCAGCACCATGCAATCCTCGAGATATCATGTTCCGCGAATCACGCTCGACGTTCATTACAGAATCCTTGTGTAACTGATGACCAACTGATTTACTCACAGCACTCACACCAGTCGCTGGCATCGAAACTGTAGCTCCAGCGTAAGTAATAGGTACTACACTTTTAGGCCGGGATGTCTGCCTGCTCTCAAACACGTTTCGTAGATCACGTACTTGAGAACGCAACTCCCGGTTCTCAGCTCTCAGAAATTTGATTTCAGCAATCAGTACCTGAAGCACGCCTTCAACCTTATCAGGAATCTTCTCCGACGTAGTAGCTGCTGATGAACCCGCTGCTGTGAAAGCGGGAACTTCTGAATCCTCCCCCTCGGTAGTAGGCTTAGTCAAAGATTGACGACGCTTCGAACATCCCGTGCATTTGAAGGTGCTTTTCCCACTTTCCATAAAGAAATTATACCCGGTTAGGCCCACGTTGATGCACTTGCAGTGAAATGCACGATTACATCCACAACATTCCAAGAATTGCTGCTTCCCAACAAACCTGTTAGCGCAGCTCCCACACTCGTCGTGCGGTATAGCTTCGGCATCTTGTGTGATTAACACAGCTCCAAGGAGCAGTAACGGTGAACACTGGACCATGACTTATGTTTCCGGTGACAATGTGGTTACGTATTTTGATAGTTAGGGCATTCAGCCCGTCTACAAAGAATTCTACCAATTCATTCACCCTACCAGGTCATTTTACTATAACAAGAAAATACTTCAGGGCTACGGATCAGCTACATGTGGCCTCTACTGCCTGTACGTAGGCAGCATGCTAGCTTGTGGATTCTCGCTCCAACAGTGCACTCAGAGATTTTCGTCAACAAACTTCACACTGAACGACAAGCTGATACCCATCCTTGTACACAAGCAATTCCCAAGAAAGACAGACAACATATCATGTTACAGTGTACTTTGACACAATAAAATGGTATTTATTTCCATGTCGTTACAGGCACAATCTTATATAAAAAACAACAGCATTACAACAACAACAGCCAGCTAGGGCAACATATGCATAAAAACTGTCTACTTCTTTCCATTGGATGTGTACCCAAAGGGTAACGTGTGGATACCATCCTCACAAATGAAACGCTTTGTGTCCAGGGGATTTAAAGCTACTTTCGTAACACATACACTTTTCTTGATATTTTCCTTGCGCACAATGAGGTTCTGACAAACTTTGTACACTTCACCAAGCTTAAGAGAGTCGGAGAGTTGGTTTCAGGCAACAGAACCCTAGGATGTGGTCGTGGGGCATTTCGTTCTTAAATTTTCCTAGCACCATCTTGTTTTTCGTAGAATACAGCGAGTCATCACAAGGGCCTTCTCATCGCTCAGCATCACGATAACTCTCATAGGATATATCGCGTTCAGACTTCCACGAGATCTCCGAATCGAACATCTTCAGGCGTCAAGCGGTAACCGCATACGACGATTTCTCGACGAAAAAACGGCGGGATGAGCCGCATGCACAGAATTCCACTGTGGCGGACGGTGGCGTCCTAGCGGGCGTTTCGTTACTCCGTGTTAAATTTTGACTTCAAATTAACTGATAAATATTTTGCTACACACAGAAAAGTTATAGTGGCACACAGAAGAAGTTCTTGCAGTCAAAGCATATTCGCGAAGCAAGCGCTACAAAAGCGCCCTCAGACAGCAGCGAGCGGACGACAGCATCCTTCCCACTTCCCAGGTTAGCCATACGGGCATCCGAAATGCCCGCCACTGGTGCGGCACGCCGCTCGTGGAACGACAGCGCGTGGAGCGATCCTATTGGCTGCCGTCGAGCGGCTGCTTCCGCTCTTCGACGAATTTTTCTGTCCGAATAAATTGCGATAAAATGTCCGAATAATTCTGTCTGAATAAATGCGGGTATCCGCATTATTCGTGACCAATCTCGTTATGTAACTAATAGTTACAAGACCATCGTTAGAGCAGGCATTTCTCCATTTAAACCCAACCCATCTGCCTTATCGTTCAGCAATCATTCTAGAATTCATCCGATGTACAGGGTGTGTGCAGAAAAAAGTTGCCCATATTTACGCACGTAGCGCGTTCCCTGCTTACCGTACCAAGTTCCGGTGGCACACGACAACGCATTTATGCCAGAAAACGTTCTGATCATGATGATGATGATTGGGGGTTTTGTGGCGCAACGACAACACAGGTCATAATGCGCCAACACTGTGATTAAAATGTGACTAGTTAAAAATAGGTGCGATGTTTAAAAAACAGAGAAACAACTAATAAAAAGCAAGCCTAAAACTACAAAAGATTCACAATTCCAACGACTTTTAAAAAAATGAAAACTAGACTAAAAGGGATGATAGCCTCATCACCGAGCAACAGTGCTGGGTGAAGAGGTAAGAAATATGTATAAAACTCCTTAAAATGACGCTGACGATGAGTTTCGTGATGTGGACACGTGATGAGTATGTGCAGAACAGAAAGAAGCTCACCGCAATGCGTGCATTGAGGCGGCCCCTCTCTGTGAAGTAAAAACTTGTGTGTAACGTATGTATGACCTATCCGTAACCTTGATTGTAACAGACTACACAGACGATTTTCCAGGAACTCTCCATGACTTTGAATGTGAGGTTTGATCAAGTGGAGTTTGTTGCATGTCTGTTTATCCCAGAAACTCTGCCACTTAGCGTAAATTGATTTCTTGAGTGTTGACCTAATATCTTGGATGGGGATTTCAAATGGGGTAATGTCACTGGAAGTTGCAGCTGCAGCAGCCTGGTCTGCTAATTCATTATCCAATACGCCAGTGTGGCTCGGCACCCAGCACAGGATAACGGAATAACCCATCTTCTGTGCAGAGCTGGCCAAGGACTGTGCGCGTTGCACAAGGAAATTCTTTTGTTTCTGTCTGCTACAAATGGCATTAATGGAGCTCAAGGAATCACTGTATGTGATGGCTGATTTTATGCAACCTCGAAGAATGTAGTTCTGTGCAAGGATAATGGCATACACCTGTGCAGTAAAAATGGAAGCTATATTTTTTACAGGATGTGACCTTGTGCATGTTCCAGAAATCATGCCACAAGTCACTCCTGCGCTGGACTTTGACCCATCAGTATAAATTTCAACATGGTTTCCAAAACTTTCCTTCAAGTGTTCGAATTCCTGTTGTAGTGTTGATGTAGCAGTTTCCTGTACTTTGTCAATGTAGTATCGAACCTTGGAGGTGGTTCCCAAGGTGGGAGCATTTTACCACACTCCAAAACTGGGGTGTTATAGCAAGAAAACTCGTGATCCAGAACATCCCCCTCAATGCGCATAGAAAAAGGAGGGACTACCGAGGGTCTGTTTATAAAGAGTTTCTTAAACCGTGTACTTGTGACTGAAGTGAGTGCTGGATGTTTCGGAAAAGTTCTTATTCTTCGTGCATATGATGCTGCGAGGTAAAATCGCCGTCTTTTTAAGGAATATTCGTGAGATTCGACATACAGGCTTTCGACCGGTGAGGTTCGGAAAGCACCGAGAACGAGCCTGAGTCCCTGGTGATGAATAGTATCTAAGGATTTCAACACAGACTGACGGGCAGAACAATAGACGACGGACCCGTAATCTATCTTCGACCGAATGCAAGATGTATACACACGACGGAGTGTTTCGTGGTCAGCACACCAGGATCTGTGAGAGGAGATTTTCACTAAATTCCTTGACTTGAGGCACTTCACCTTCAAGTTTTGAATATGAGACTTGAAGGAGAGCTTAGAGTCGAATATGACACCAAGAAATTTGCTCCCCGATTTTACAAGTATATCTTGCCCATTAAGTTTGAGCGTGGGTGGTGGAAATGCTCCTCTCATTCTCACAAAGTGGACACACACTGTTTTCTCTGTGGAGAATTTAAACCCGTTCAGTGAGGACCATTTGGCCATTTTATTTATACACAGCTGCATCTGTCGTTCACATCTTGACAAGCTTCCCGAACAACATGATATTTGGACGTCATCCGCATACAAAGAGTACGATATGGAAGGCAGAATGACACTTGCTATAGAGTTAATTTTAACCAAGAATAATGTCACACTAAGAACGGATCCCTGCGGGACACCATTATCTTGCACAAATGAACGGGATAAAGTAGTTCCAAGCTGTACTCTAAATGTTCTGT
Organism: Ornithodoros turicata; assembly: GCF_037126465.1. Lineage (NCBI taxonomy): Eukaryota > Metazoa > Arthropoda > Arachnida > Ixodida > Argasidae > Ornithodoros > Ornithodoros turicata. The sequence continues at coordinate 15,555,037 of NC_088207.1, forward strand.
GCTGAAGGAAATCAGCAATGCATTTAAAAAGGCGACCTCTTACACCAATGGAACAGAGGTCCTGCAGGATACCGTATCGCCATGCGGTGTCATACGCTTTTTCCATATCAAAGAAAACTGACAAACTGTGTTGCCTTCGGACAAAAGCTTCACGAATAGTTGTTTCTAGACGAATGAGGTGATCCACTGTGGAACACCCCATTCGGAAACCGCACTGGAATTCAGATATACAATTATTTGTTTCTAGGAGGTGAATCAGTCGGTTGTTTACCATTCGCTCGAAGGTTTTACCTATGCAGCTCGTGAGAGCAATAGGACGGTAACTGGCTGGATCTGAAGCTTCCTTCCCTGGTTTTAGGAGGGGTATTACAGTGGCAGTTTTCCATGCAGATGGTAATGTGCCCTGTATCCAAACATGGTTGAAGAAGTTGAGTAAACGATTTTTTGATAAGTCAGACAGGTGGTCGAGCATGGAATATGTAACTCGATCTGGGCCTGGAGCAGTTGCTTTTGCAGCTAATAACGAGCGTGAAAGTTCTACCATGGTGAATGGTTGGTTGTACGCAGAACCATCGCCATCATGTATCGGAAGTTTTTGTTTTTCAGCTCTTTGTTTAGTTTTAAGAAATTCACTTGTATAATGGGAAGAACTGGAAATGCTTTCGAAGTGTTCACCGAGGACATTAGCCTGTTCTTCTAGGCTTTGGCATGCCTGGCCATTGACTTCTAAAAGAGGAACTGAACGACTGAGATGTTCCCCTCTGATTTTGCGGAGTCTGTCCCACACCACTTTGGATGGGGTATTACAGGACAGAGAAGAAACAAAGCTGCAACAAAGAGGACCGCTTAGCTTGTTTTCGCGTCCATCTGGCCTTTGCTCTGGCCTTTTTAAACAGTAAGAGATTTTGTGCTGTGGGGTACCTCCGAAATATACCCCACGCCCGATTTTGAAGTTTGCGAGTTTCCTCGCATTCACTATTCCACCAGGGTTTAGGTCGCTTTGGGAGACGACCAGAAGTCTGGGGAATGGATCGTATTGCCGCATCAAGGATGACGTTGTTGATAAGATTGCTAGCTTCCTCGATCGTCACTGTATCAAGAGGAATCAGTGAGAGGTCACATTTTTTAGAGAACTGATCCGAATCGGCCAGTTGAAATTTCCATCTGGGAGGGCGTGTTGTCAGAGTGTTGACTAGAGTACGAAATTTTAACACTACTGGGAAGTGATCACTCCCCCGAGGATTCTGTTCAACTGTCCAGTCGAGAAACTGGACAATCGATGGGATGCATAGTGAAATGTCTATGGAAGAAAAATTTTGTGTTGCAGAGTTCACATAGGTAGGTAACCCAGTATTCATGAGGCAGAGTGACCCCGAAAGGAGGACCCTCCCCAACATTTTCCCCCGTGCATCTAGCTTTGCACTTCCGCACAAAGGATTGTGAGCATTCAGGTCGCCCAAAATTATAAACGGCTGAGGGAGTTGATTTCATAGATTTTCGAAATCTCTTTACTCTATCAACACTGATGGGGGCAGGTAGAGTGAACATACTGTCAAAGTCCTGTCGAGGCACACTTCGACTGCTGCTGCCTCCAAGTCTGTAACGAGTGGGAAGTGTTTTGCAGGTATGCACTGGGGAAGGACCACAGCCACGCCACCAGATGCACGTGCGCTGTCTGTCCGGTCCTTCCTGAAAACATTATGGCGACGGAAAGGGTTTAAGTTTTCTTTGTGTAGGTATGTTTCTTGCAGGCAGAAGCAGACAGCTCTGTACTTTTCGAAAAGATCGTGTACATGGTCAACGTTACTGTGGAGGCCTCGACAGTTCCATTGAAGGAATACCTGTCCCATAATTAGACTGGAAATAAAGAAGAGCAAAGGGACTCTGCACATTGTGTGTTAAGGGGGTGTGACCCTTAGCGGGGGAAGCCTCTGTTTCTCCTTTGACTTGCCTGTACCGCGACCTCCGTGCTTTTCTCTTTGCTCCTTCCCTTGAGAAGGAGCTCTCTGGTCCAGTGTACTTGGAAGACTTGACGACGATTTCTGCGACATGCAGTCATCGTCGTCAAGCTCCATTGAGTGTGTGGCAGCCTGGGATGAGCTCCCAGTGAGCCCATCCCAAACTGAAAACGCACCATCAACCTCCGTAGAGATTGTGGTGGGAGCCGGCGGAGGCGAACTCTCCGCAGACTTTTCTTGTGTTTGGTTAGTGTGGAGTGGAGGCCCACAAGTTCGGGTCCCCACGGATACTCTGAGCGATGCCACTCCCCGGCGCACCGCTTCAGAGAAAGGTCCTTTTTTCTGAAACTCCAGTTGCGTTTTCGCTGCTTTGTAGGTCAGCTGCTGTACAGTCTTAATTTTCAAGATTTCTTTTTCATCGCTAAAGCGTGGGCAGCTTCTTGAATAGGATGGGTGGTTGCCTTCGCAGTTGACACAACGGAAAGTGTTCTTACATGACTCTGGAGTATGGTCATTGCCATCACCCGCGCACTTGGGGCACTCTTAACTCGGTACCCTTTAGTAAAGGGTAAAAAATCGCAATATTTTACCCTCTATTTCAGAAGCTACCAGGTACCCTCTGAGCAGTACCTTTTATAAAACTTACAAGGAAACCCACTAATTAGAGGTTACGGCCTTCAATCCAGCACCTGCCCGTAAAGGTTACGCCAACGTGCGGTTTTTTATACAGGATGTTCATTTTTATTCGCAACAGAGTAGCGCTCATCTGGCAGGTGGGTTATGTGAATTTTTGCTAATTTATCGATCCGTAGTTACAAACACATGCGTCAGGAAATGTCGGAAATGTTTGTAACTACGGATGGGTTAATTTGCGAAAATTAACATAACCCACCTGTCAAATGAGCGCTGGTGTGATGCGAATAAAAACAAACACCCTGTGCGTGGGATATGGACAGACATTTACAGAACACACAAGGTACCAAAATGAACCAGCAGAAAAGGAGATCTTGAACATATGTATATTACAAAAACAGAAGTCTGTCGAGAGGTGACACATTGTGCACAAGTGCGATTCTGATGTGAGGAGAAACCATGGTCGCTTTACCATGTAAGTGGAAAAAAGAACTATCTTCTAAGTGAGAAGCAATGCATAAAAGTGCGAGGAAGCCAGCGAGTCAAAACAACTGACCTATGTTTGCTACGCTGAACAGACCCAACGAAATGGAGAATTGCAGCAGAAAAAAATTTATTCCACATTCGTGTTGCAGAGGCGAGCGCAAATGGCAATACAGTATTACATAAAACGCACACAACCTTGAGGAATATGAGTGTACAGTAACGCAGGAGACACTACCTTACTGCGTTATCAACGTTGGAGGCGCTCTGGGACGAGTTTGTGAGGTACTGCATTGGGCTGGTGACGGTATGTCAACCTGAACCTGCATGTGGGATCCTGGGAACAAAAGTTTGGGCAATTAGAGTAACATTTACGGAACCATTCAAATCCGTACAAAGCACAAGGTACAAAGCAGCATAAATGCGGGAAGGCGTTCACTCCGCGATTGAGTCTTAGAATATCGTAAGAATACAACAAGTAGGAAGCTGCGAATTATATATCTCGATGCATATATCCACAGCTCGCAAAATGCACGCCAGTGTATTGACTTGGCGACCAAGTAAGAGCAGAAAAGTAGCAAGCGTAAGTGGCGTTCATATGCAGGACCGCAAAACGCTTGCCATAATCACAACAAACATGCGCTAAGAGCTCTTGCTATCAAAATAACGCACGTACCTAGCACAAAATGTACACTTACCCAGTGTATGAAGTGTGTGAATTAGGGCTTCGGTGGTGACGTTCGTTTTCGGTTATATATTCTTTGCAATCTTCGCACTCACTACACTTTCCCCTGAGAACACCGAAAATATCCTTGTTTGCTAGCGACATCTAGCTCTTCCGTTGTTCCTGACGATACTATGATAAACGCGAGGAAAACCACTGATTAAAACAGATTACACTTGTTAACGGACGGACGACGAGCGTTAAGCGTTTCAAGGAAACCGCTCTCAGTGTGGATAGACCTAGACCAGGCTCGGCCACGCAGCGAAATCGGAAATCTTGGTGGTTGCGGCATTGATAATGGTTTTCCACCCTTTAGAAATAAACATACTATCAGTATTCCAGACTGCGAACTTATAATCTCTGTTCATACAGCATTGATAACATGTAGTCGACGTATAGATGACGCTGAAACAGATAAAAAATAACAGCGTAGATCGCAACTGTCGTCTCGAATGGGAGGCCGAAACACGGCATTATGCTGAAAAACAGAAGGAAAACAAACGATAAGAAACTAACAAAGAAATTATCGTTGGAGATTTCGCTTAGAAGTTACAGTGTCGGAGTAGAGGGTACATTTATAAGTTACAACAAGCTGTTTTTGTTTTTTCCTAGATGTAACTTCACTTCGCGTTGTAAAGACATGACTTTGGTCGCTTTTAACCTCTAAATATACGTTACAGTGGTGTAACCTATAAGAAATCTCGAAATCTACGTCTATATAGAAGTTCCATGTTTCTAAAAGTTACAATAAAAGGTACGGGTTTAAGAGTGTATCAGGCGTCCACGGCACACTTGGGAATGGTGGCCAAATCTTTGGCACTTGAAACATCGACGTGGGTTGGGTATGTAAGGTCGGACGTGACAGTTTACATACCCAGCCTTTATTTCTGTGGGGAGTGTGTGCAACTGGAAAGATAATATGACGTGCCTGGTAGGTATTTCCTTGTTGTCCCTGCGGATGGATATTCGTTTGGCACTGATCATCCCTTGGTCTTTTAAACCCTCCTCGATCTCTGTCTCTGAGCACTGCAGTAGCTCCTCACTAGAGATAACACCTCTGACTGTGTTGAGCGTGCGGTGCGCAGTCACTAAGACTGGAATATCACCAATTTGCTTTAGCGACAACAGTGCTGAGCTCTGTTGCCTGCTCTGTACCTCAATGTGGATGTCACCAGTTCTCAATTTTTTTGCATTGTATGCTTAACCAATGATTTGGTCAAGAGTTTTAGCAACGAGGAACGGAGATATACTAGCTAGTGCTTTTGACTGATCCTCAGCCTGAAGGATGAGGATCTTCGGGAACCATGGTTCTGCAGTGGAGTTGAAGAACTGCAACGTTGGAACTTCGGTGCGGTGCCTTTTGTGGCGCCGATCAGGGTTTTTTGAGTGAGTGTTATCCATAAAGTGGAGGAAGTGATTCAGTGCAGAAGTGTGTCACCCACCATGGAGCCCAACGAGGGAACGTGTCCCACACATTAACACTGCCTCTGCACTATACCCGAGTGCAGTTTTCTAAAGGAAGAAGTACTGCCCAAAGTTGACCCTTGCCGCCAAAGAAGGTGAAAAAGGAAAGACAGGGGTTGAAGAAGTAGAGAAAGAGAAAGCAATGGAAAGGGAGATGGCGACTAGCTGAATAGTCCTGGCCGGGCCTTCCAGGACCACCCGTCTATGGGAAGCAGAGGGCAAAGTGGTGTATTGTTTTCCCAGAGGGGCCCCGAAGGGTCCAAACCAACCTCTGAGTCCACTCAACCACCAGGATCCCCTTTTCCCCAGACACGGGACAGCCACGCACAGCTGTACGTGTGGGTCTCCCTCCTGCGGCGACCCAACCGTGAGTACAGGAGTGGGCTACTGCGGCTGCTGCCGGGCGATGGGGGCGCCAAGTTCCCGACGCCGGGGGTACATTAAAGGAACGAAGAACGCATGTCTGACCTAAGGCAAACAGAAGTCAGATTATTGGCTACTCGGATGCAAGTTGGAACACAGACATGAAGAGCTGGAAATCACGCTGTGGATGGATACGTTTTCGTGATGTCGGGAGCTGCGATCTCCTGGAAATCAACGAAGCAAGACATCATAGCACTATCGTCATGCGAGGCACAGTACGTGGCTCTTTGTGAAGTCATGAAGGAGGGAAAATGGTTTAGAATGTTTCTCTGAGACCTGCGACTACATCACCTCCGCGGTGTAGCCACAGAGCTACGCTGTGACAACCAGTCTGCGATACGACTCTCCGAAAACCCAAGTCAACATCAGAGGTCGAAGCACATAAGCCTTAAGAGGACATATCACATAGGTCTCAACTCAAAAATGAACTTTTTCCTGCGATAGATGGCGCCACACGCGCACTTTTCACTCCTCCGACTTTGTAAGAAGTCCATCGCGTCTCTGATTGGAGGACACGACAAGCCCACGTGACAGGCGGAGACCTATGAGCTGGGTTGTGTTTCCTTTATTTTTAGATTTCCTCCTTTCCCCGATTTGCTTTTGCGCGGTGGATTTGGTTGTCTCGCGTTTGCTCTTTGGTGTGTACGTTTTACTGGCATTTCTCGAACATGCCGTGTGACTGTCGCGTACCGCCGTTACCACCTCGCTTTCTCGTGGATGAAGATTGCTCTGATCGGTAGCAGCGGGCTAAAGCTTTTCACCCGATACGCAGAGACTGTCCGTGGAGGTGTCTATTCGTGATAGGTGATCGTAGTTTTCAGTTTTCGTGGTGTCACTGGATCACGTGTCCCTGAGAGTATCGGGGGACTCCAGTTGAGCTGAACAGCGATTTTTGTCAGAGGCAACGGTATCCAGAAAGGACGCGGGGTTGTCGATGGTCATATGACAGTGCAACATCCCGTTGCAAAACATCCCTGCTTTTCTTGCCAGTGACATTTACGCTGTTGAACCATGACGTTACTTGCTGTCGATTGGTGTCGTGAAAGCGCTCCCTCAATCGGCTCGCATTATTTCATAATAGAACTCAAGGCCGGTGCGCTCGCACAGGACTGCTAGCAAATTTCGATAGGGTTTCGCACTCATCCTTTACAGCATTGCGCGGGCCTTGTCGGGCCGGGCTTTACGTTTTTCACACGTGTCCGTGCCAGGTTCGGACTTGACAACACATACCATGGTGCGGCATGTACGTCAACAGACTTCATGAGACTCGACAGCGGAATGTTTGTGCCCATTTTCATGCCTATTTCGTGTAACGGGTCTCGGTTCTTCTTCTTCATAGGGATTAGGAGATGTCAGCCAGATAGCTACGGCTTGCTACTCCAAATTCCACACACATGCACTCACACGCGTTGGGGCCCACAGGCGTTGTGGGCGCGTTTCGACAGCAGAAGGAGCGTCCTTCAACAAAGCCAGAGAGGAGCAACCGCGTACACACGACACCGCTCTCTCCGCGAAGCAGAGTGAGACGCTGATCAAGAGGAAAGCCGAAGTGCGGAGTTTTCAGGCGTAGTGCAGGGTTCTGCACGACCCCCTCTATCCTGCGGTGCGGATCCCGGCTTGGAGTTTCCCGCGGGTAGCGGGTCGGTTGCGGGTGATATTATTGACACCCGCGCGGGTTGCGAGACTGTTGCGGGCAGCGTTTCTGGCACAAGCACTGCTGGCGGGTCGGCCACAAACAAGCAACGGCTACAGCAACAACAACGAAGAGAAAAGATCATACCAAATAATAAGTAAACAAAAACGCCGCAGCCCCTGCTGGTCGGGTCCGGTTGGGTGCGCATTTCATTTTCAGCTGACTTTGCAGTTCGCCGCATCAAGCATTGTGATCCCAGAGAAACGTAAACGATGAAAGGCGCGTTGGTTGGCAGTAGCCAGCTGAAGTTTATGACGCGCGACAGGTTGTTCGTGGACGCTGACGTGGAAATCGTCACTTTTAGCTATCCCGGAGCTACAGCGGCCCGTCTGAGAGAAAAAATCCATCGACTGCACCTAGCAGTAGACTGGATCGTCATGTATATCGGTGGCAACGATATCCAGGATGGGAAGAGTGCCGCAGCTGTTTTCCGGGAAGTCTCAGTAAGTACAGGTTGCAACGATTTCAATCTCTGTGCTGCTAAAACCCATTTCCTCTGACACGCCAGGGAAGATTCATTTCCATGAATTGTCTTCTATCACAGGATACCGTTGAAGTGGCGAAAGGCTACGCGGAGCATATATTCCTGTATAAGCTGATGCCACTGACAAGGCGGCCTGAACTTTCTGGCACAATTCAGGGATATAACGCGATGCTGTGCACGATTCCAGCTGTCCGTGCCGGTGACGCTACGGTGTTGAGCATTGACGTGAGTAGTCGCTTCTCGAACGCTAACTCTGGAACTTCCTGGTGGTCATGGCAGGTATTTTATACAGTATGCTGGGTAGTTTTGGAAAAACAGTACGACAAAAAGTAACTGGGGCTACCTTTGTGGTGCTTGAATTACAAACAGGTGCTGGTCTTCATGCGGTACCTGTTTGTAATTCAAGTATCACAAAGCTAGTTTCCAGTTGTTTTTTATCGCGCAATTTTTCCGAAAATAAAATGCGTACGAAGTACTGGCACATGCCTACCAGGAATTCCGGTTTATTTGTATTGCTGTCTTTGTGAAGTGCTGTTTGCAAAAACATTCCGTATATATGTTCAAATATCTTTTCCAGCACAAGGTCTTTACCAGGAACAAGGAGGTGAAACATGTTTTCACGGGATGGCTATCACATTTCGAGGGGACGAGGGTTATCGTGCCTAGCAGGCATCCTCCGCACAGCCCTCGTGAAACGCTATGGACCATGGCTGAAAACACCGGGTCCGCGTCGTGGCATCGTACTCAAGCCAATGGAGTCGTGTGAAGAGTGTCGTGCTAAGGGACACCCCACGAGTGCATGCAGGCCTGTGCGTTCACCATGGTGAACGCTCACCATTTTAGCCGCCATGTCATGACGACACAGAACGATGTTACCACCATTACCTGCTGTATTATAACAACCACATCATCTGATCCCCAATCCTATGCTCACTTCTGTCAGCAGCAGCAACGTAGCCAAAGCTTTTTCTAGCCTGTTCCTCCTGCCATCGCGTACTTTGCCCCATGATTAGTGTACAAATGGCCCACATCTTACGCAAGACCTGCCCGATAAAATTTTGTAAACAACTATCATCATTCCGATGGCGATTTTGTAATGGCTTCATGCCGTCTGCCAGCTTCCTGCTGGGCTGTCTGCTCGTTACCCTAGGCACCCTGAGACCAGTAGTTTCCTTAGAAGTTGGTCCAGGGCACATATGCCCCCTCCCCGTGATATTTCCTGGAGCAGAAACTCTAAACACAGCGAGGTGGTGCATGATAATGCGCGTGAAATTTGAAATTGAAAGACTACTGCGTTGCTTGCCACTATGAGTGCGAGTCACTGATGCCCACTGTAGCCTGAATGAGATGGCTGGGTATTTTCCTACGGGTGCAACTCGTGCGGTATGTTTTGGTTAATAAAATATATTATGCTTCATAGCAAGCTTTTCAAGGGGAAAAATGTATTTCTCCTCAAATTCGTATTGTGGTCCGTACAGATGTGTTTGCAGCGTTCCCCCGGTCTCAAGTTTTTCTTCAGATGAAATCTGGTCAAGGTGACCAATAGCCATCGTTAGTAACCACTGGTTCACAGATTCCTGCAAGCAGAAAATCCTAGAGAGCCAGCACCCGAAAGATTAAAAAGAAATCAGTTGCATGTGTTCACTATTGGTAGATTGGAGATATTTTATTGAAGAACGCAGCATGTATACATCGTCACGTTTTCTGCATTATTTATGCGTATCAGATCATGCTTCTAGCCTCAGAATGTTCATTCGTGGATGCAGTATCCAACAGCACATTTCATCATTGGCGATGTGGCATACACACATAATGAAGTACCATACAGTCCGCTGCATGTAGGCGCACTTTGACATGAAGGTCTCGCACACACTGCATCAACATATAGCATCCTGGTGGACAGAGCCAGATTCATAATATGGGAATAGTAAAAACTTGGAACGTGTTTTGCCATGCTTGTCAGTTGGCAGCTAAGGCCTCAGAGTGTGTGTTTATGGAAAAAAATGTCCAACAGGGCACCATTCATCATTGTCACATAATGCTGAACCAGGTACAACACTGGCAAGGGCAGGTGCCTCATAATCATTTTCAAATGACAGATAAAGACAGTAACACTTAGGAAGTTTGACCTTTGGGCGTCTGGCCCTCATATTTGCAGTAGTACTGGATACCTGAATCTGAAAAGGCAATTTTCATATGTTGAAATGACACCCAAGTAAAGGCAAGATGGCAAGAGGACGTAACGCAGAGCGACATGTTGGGATGTTGCTCGTGCTCAACAATGCAGGGAACTGGCGACAGTTGGGAGACAGCTCTGCACAATTATGATACTTACCGACCCTCTCAAAATATCAAAATGGATTCATACTCAGGATGTCGACATCTGAACAGGCTCGTGCAGCTTCAAAAGTGCTAGGAATACCATTCATGTTTCTTTCCACAATTTTCATACACTCAAGCCAAGGTAGAATACCATGATGGCCTCACACATATAGCACCAACGTGTGGACGTGTTTCAACCATGCCTGGGAAGAACGACGGTTTGGGGACAGCTTTGCTATATCTTCATACACTCAAGCCAAGGCAGAATACCATGATGGCCTCACACATATAGCATCAACGTGTGGACGTGTTTCAACAATGCTGGGGAAGACGGTTCTACGGTTGGGAGATTGTGCACCATTCTCATACTTAGATCCTCACGTGCTGATGGCTGGATTCAGATTTCTCACTCTTACGCCATGTTTAAAATATGGCAAGCATCCCACGACTAGTCTTTGGATTTATACATAGAAATATATTAATATAAATATTTAGGAAAATTGAAAAATATGCACAGATATGTACAGTAAAAATGGAAACAGGTAACTTAAATATGAAACACAAACGTTAAGATATGCAGTTAAATCCTGAGCAGAAGTCGAAGATATGTATATGGAAAAACATTCAGTAAATTATGAAGCAAAATGGATGAATATACATTAAAACACTTGGCAAAGGTGGAGCCGCACAAACTAAATGACACGTAAATCCACAGTCTAGCCATAATTACAGAACAGCGGCAGGTTAGTTATCTTTACCAGTCTTCCGTCTCTTTCTGGATGAATCGCCCTGATTGGAAGTTGTCTTGGCGGCATCACAGAGCGAGGCAACCTGATGGTCACTCTTCTTGTTATCTCTGAGCTGCAGCCCACGGGACTGACGAGGGTCAACCAACTCCGGTAGAAGGCTATGCGAGTAGAACAGTTGAAGGTGGCCAATCATTTTGCTCCGGAAGCCATCATTTCTCTCGATCTTCTGGACAAAAATTTCCTCACGAGAATATACCACAAAAAGACAAAACTGACGTCGAGTGATGTGGAGCTGTCCCTGCACCTGATAGTGGTAGTCATGGTTTTCCTTCAACGAAATATTACCAGAGTTATCAATAGTGCAAAAGGTGATTTTTTTTGCCCGCACTCCCTCCACAGGGGTAAGGGACCGAGCCGAATAAGGGCACTTCACTTCCACGACAGTGGCGTCACCGACAAGCCCATCAGGTGTTGCAGCAAGGTATGCAAACTCCTGATCAACAACAAGGCCGCATGGTGAAACAGTCATCCCTAACTCATCCTGCAGCTTAGCAATTGCAATGGGCTCAGTGTCGCGACCATATCGGAGCGCCTCAGTGTCAAAATGACCATAGAGCAAGGAACGAACAGTACTTGCACTGCTCGTTGCATCTTGCATACCTTGCCAAAATTAGAAGCGGTGAGTCGCTTTCGCCTCTCCTGCATCCACAAAGTTCTCCCTTCTTGACCTCGAGTATCAGCCTCGAGCTGCTCCGCATCTGGTTTGGAGAGCACAAGGGAATCCTTGTACGCCGCAGCAGCTTCAACATAGTCATCGTGGTTCATGTCTGGAGCATCCACTATGGAACCATAGTGGTTGTCGCTGGAAGCACGCTTGCAAGGCGCACCTTCAAGTGAACGCTTACAGCGAGCAGCCCCAGAACTCCGATGCCTTATGCAAGCAGCACGAACAGCTGCTTTGCGCTTCAGCATAATTTTTGCATACTTCCCAGGGCTGGTGTTGTACACTGCCTTATGTACAGCACGATGGTACTGCTTAGAGTTGAAAGACATGACAGCTCCTGAAGCCCGCATTCCGAATGATCCCCTCTGGGAAAAGTTTATTCTTTTACCGCCAGAAAACTTTGCAACGAGAGAATTGAAATGTTCTGCAGCATTATTGTTAACGTCAAGGATCAAGCTGCTACCATTGTTTGCCAAACGACTCATCGCTACAAGGATTTCATTGAAAAGTCCGCATTTCCTGAGCTCAGGGACGTGATTGACTTCCCCTTCTTTTGGACCACTGCAAAAGTAACCCGCACATTTTGCGTGGTCGCCGAACACATGGAGTGGCCCATTACGGATATCAGCCACCAGGTTCCGAATCTGATCTTGTTTGCTGAACTCGGCCTGCTCTTTGCGATAGTGAATAGCCCTAGCAACTCCAACTCTTAGTCGAACAGCATTATCCAGAAGTAGCTTCTTCAGCGATGGGGGAATGGGGGTTGTTCTTTTTGCCAAAGCAATATCTCGAAGACGACTTACATAGTTTCGAAGAAGGTGGTTGCGACATTCTATCTTCTGAACTACCTGATGCTGGTACGGTGCAGCTTCAAGAATTGACTTGTATGTGCTCGAATCACCGTCAGCGATCAACTGCAAGTACTTTACCCCGTGCAACTCAATGCTGCGCCTGAAGCCTTCAACGACGCTATCCTTGTCCATACTGGTAGAGCTGCTGTCCCAGTTCTTGAAGCACAGATGCTTTTTTGGGCTTGCCCTGCCTTGCAACTTGCGCACAGTGTACAAAATTTGTTCCGGACGCCTAGGAACAGTACTTTCTTTGTGCGGTACCCAACAATTACAGCCTGCAAAAACGAACAAATGTCAGGATTGTATTCCACAAAACTCTACCCCCAATGACAATGTTTCCAGGAATTATGCATCTGTACGCGTATCGTACAAACTAATGCCACAGGATGTATACCACTCTAGTAAGTGTGTTTACCAAAAGACAGCAGTGCCACTACTAGCACCAGAGGGGTCAACTTTTTCCTCCAAATAAATGCTCATTGTGTTCTTTCCACAAATGGTGGGCACACACTTCCTGTATATCCCGTCTGCCAAGCGGTGTGCAAGATAAATTCTCCTTTTTCGGGCACCTTTATTTAGTGTAGATAACAATATTTACTTACCAAGCCAGAAAGAGCGTCGTACTTGTTCTTGTATGAACGTTTGCACCAAGCACCATCGGCAACGACCGTAATTATAGGAAAACCGTCAGCATCGACGTCCCCAGCCTCCCTAGCTAACCGAGCTTCCTCAATGCCTGCTTTTCTTATTTCTTCCCAAGCTGTTTTGTCGATTCCTTTAGCAACAATATCCTGATACTTACTGTACGTGCTACTAGCCATGCCGGGTATGTCCAGAGCACCTAGGAGCTCGAGAAGACCTGAGAAACCAGAACCTATAGACACGATACCGTTCACTGCTGAGGAATTGACGTCCATGCGTTGTTGAACAAGTTGATCAACTGGTGCCTCCGTTGTGACTACATCTTTCCTCAGACACATCCTGCACTTCAAACTGAAAGAGCTACACAGACCTCGCTGATGTTCTGATACAATTTCCATGTCAGCCAGGCCGCAACCAAACGGACTATGTACCGACAAACTTTGCAAAGAGGAGAAGAAGTGATCAATCTCCACTATACGGCGACCATTCACACTGCTTGTGCGCTAACTCTGTGTCTGGTGAACATTGCCAGTACACTCTAAATCGTTTCACACCTTTAAAGGTGTAAAATAGGTGTATTAACAAAGATCACACCCCTTTCACACCCTAAAACTTTGTTTTGGAAGTTCCTGAGGGTGTAACGATGGTGTACTACACCCTCAGGTGAAATATGGTCATAAGTGTGTCGCCTGGGTGTATAAAGGGAGTATGTTTATTTTCGTTCACATGAACAAAAGTAAATACATACAACAACAGGGAACGGGAAATTACAAAAGTGCATGGCGTGGATTTACAACACCTCTACCATCAGATAATATATGCAGATTTAGAAGTTGAGATAGAAAGTTGAGTTGAGATCTGTTGAGATAGTGCTTAAATTTCTTAAAACACGTTGCTCCTAATTGCAAGACAGAACAAATACATGACAGTGCTCATCATACTCAACTGCAGTTAATATTTGTATGAGAAAAATGGTATCAGAGTTAATAACATATATGCCTGCAATCTCAACGAACACGGGTAAGTCCTCCTCAGAAGGTTCTTTTGCAACAACACAGCCAACAGCAAATGCGTTATCATTACCAACTGCACTTTTCACATAGACTATAGATTCTGCGTGAATATCACGGTCATGAATGTAACTCTGAATTGCTTCTGGGGCATGTTCAAGTAGTATCTCCTTGGAACCATCAGTAGATGTGGCATTTCCGATGAAGGGTTGCGATCGCACATACATTTGATAAAATGCATGTCTTCTTGCTAATGAAAGGGTTACGTTCTTAAAATTTCGAGTTTTTCTAGCAACATCTTTAAAATGCTAGCGTTTCCCTTCGAAACGTATACACCATAGAGCTAGGAGAGGACCAAACATCCTGATGAGTCGCGGTTAATGAATAATATGTAATGCATTTTACAGGGGTTAGATATTTGTGGGTACCACACTGCAAATCCCTGAAGAAACGAATAAATGCAACGTTCTAAGTAATTAACATGCACATGGGGGAGGTGCCTGCTCATGAGAAGGTCTACAATTTCACGAAAGACTATAGACAGCTGCCATGCTTCATTGCCATGAACAGCTGCCGTGCCATACATGATTGTCTGTTTGTCGGTTGTGCATGTTTACACGCATTTAATCACCTTGATGTGCATATATAAATGGACCTCACTGTGATTATACCCAGCAGTTTTATTCAGCGTTATACCCTTTACACCCCAATCGCCATGAGGGTGTTAAAATACACCTTAAAAGGTGTGCGCCATGAACATTTTGATTTACATCCTTTAAGGTGTAAAACGATTTAGAGTGTATCGAAAGATGGAGATCGACTGGGTGTAACAGCGGCAGTGATTTGAACGGGACTTGCTCTGGAACCGGCAAGCTCGTCACAACCTGGACTGCAGGGGACTACATTATCTGCCTCAGCTGAAGCAGCAAATGACGAACTTGAAGGACGAATTTCGCTTGTGCTCGAAGCGAAACAAGCATTCCGACAGGGATCACTTACAGTTTGAGGAACAACACTACCACGAAAGGTTGAGCCTACAAGGGTATCTGCGCGATGTGGAGTCGTCGAAGTGCAATGATCACTCGGAACAGCACGGCTGGAGCATCCTGCATTACCGAAATCTCTCAAATCCGCAGGCTCCGTCACATGCCTGCCTCTACCACGTAAATTCGCAAAGTCCTTCTCCTTGCGTTTCCGTTGTACGTAGACGTGACTTCGAGCCATAATGGGTAAATACTATGAACACGCAGAAAACACACAATGGACAGAGAGCAAATGAACAGGACAAGAAAGTGAAAAGAACGCGTAACTTAGCCACGAATTGGTCACTTCAGAACGAACCGAAACCACGGACGCCGATCAACTGCTGCGCAATACGCGGAGGCTTACAGGCGGAGTCCGGTCGGGCTCTGCGAGCGGACGGCGCCATCTTCCGGAATCAGTGGTAAACGCCTTGGATGCATGCCTGTACTCATTTTTAATTCTTTTTCGGAAAAACAGAATGCTAAAAACACACAAAAAACGAGTGATTTGGATCCTGAAACATGTCCTCGGTTAATCTCAGAAGCGGATTGTTTTTATTTGCTTTCATTTATTTATTTGGATTTTTTGAAGCTGTAGCGACAAAATTCGTTTCTTTTTCTTTTTTAAAAAAATTACAACGCTAGAGCGATATTTCACTTCCCAGAGTGAAGAGATCTTGACGTCACCTTTCCAATGAAAGTTTCCGCATTCCAATCTGTCTCGTAGTACAGCCACAAAACCTATGCAAAGTTCACATAGAAAACAGGGGGTGGTATGTCCTATTAAGAATAATTATTTGCAAGACACGAGATAGTAGAAGAAACTTTTCACGTCTCGTTCGTGCCAACTACAGAAATGGTAGCGGACTCGTTGACGAAGCCTGTTTCTCATGTCAAGAGCTCTTTTTTGTGCGGGGAATTTTTGACTTTCCATTATTCGTAACTTGTGCACGAGCGCGCGTGGGAGTATGTTGATGGCGCGCTCTAGCACCAGTTCAAATATTCGTTACCGTCGTTTTGATATGGGTGAAAAAAAAATGCATGTAATAAATGCATGCGCCAGCGTGGCACGAGGGTACTTGCACCAAGCACTTCCGAACGTGCGTTTTATTTATCATCAATTCCGTAGCAATAAGTCTCGTCGGTTGGAACCTGCCAACAAAGATATCTAACGGGTCGCCCATATAGAAACCAATCTCCCTTCCTCGACGACATATTTATGATATGGACACGTTAGGTTTAGACATTATAATATTCATTCACGATCTCAATAACGTGCATTCTACCATAAAATTCACCCATTCGTATAGGGCTGAAACCGTCAATTTCTTTGTTGTAGAGGTAAATATTTGTGACGGTAGCTTTTGTACTAACTTCTATGGTAAGCTAACTTATTCGCAACAATACCTGTCTTTCAATAGTTGTCCAATGATGAGCACAGCGAACAGTCCACAAATATCTAAAGAGCCACCACCCGTAAAAAAATCCCCACTCATTAACCTAACTGAAAGTTTTGGCAGTATTATCCATATGATCACTAATACACTGAACCGCCATTACGGCATTATTCTCCAACCCGATAGAACTAAGGAAGTCATACCGGAACACTCCCGACGGGTAACTTAGAGGCGTGCTCGGAATTTCTACGACGGCTTAATGCATTCAAATATCAGCAAATCGGTTACCACTACAATAGGTTGCCACTCACGCAATGACAGAGCTTGTCAAGTATGCAAACTAATGCAGAGTACGCGCACACTACAAAGCGCAAAGAAGAGCGGGAATCAATCCACTAGCTTATGCTGAGATCCGCATAAATGTTATATTTCGTAAGATTCAAATTCTGACCAGTACTTTTGTCGCGGGTGGTACAGCTCTAGAATATTTGTACCAGACCCACTTTCACAGAACAGGACTGATCACATGCAGGCAACGACCAGTAATTAATTCTTGGAAGATCATACTTGACAATGGCGTGAATCCCATCTTCGCACCGATTACCAGAGAGTCAGCAGATGCACATAGTGAATCACCCTTTTGTCCATTATATTTTTCCGTCAACAGGCAATTGATAGCACTGTGTACTCACGTGCTTAGCTTTATCTGGCTTTCAGCAGTGATGGGTTCACGTGAGGTGTTACAAACTGTCACAAGGGGGGCCGTTCACGTGTCCGCAGAATAATGGACGAAAAATAGCACGATTTCTATGATAACCGGTTTTAAAGTAGAATGGGAGCGTGGAGTGCCCGTTGACCCAGCAAAATCAGCCCTCGGTTGATGAACGGGTAACATATCCGGAAAATCCGTCTTTAATCGAGGTGAGAAATGAGGAAGGGGATTTGTCGGAATGAGGGCACCGTTCATAAAACGAGGGAATTCATAAATGGAGGGTTAATTGACTGTGGTCCAGAGATCCGCGTATCAATTTGCTCTCATTTGATTTGAACAACGTAATGAGACGGACTCGAACGATGGTCATTTATTCCGTTACATGCCAGTAACCCAGAAGCCATGTACGTCCAAAGAATGTCCAGTCCTTATTAGAATATGGGAAGCCAATTAACTGCACTTTACTGCAGTCCCACGGGAGAAGCATTTTAACCTTGTTTGGGTATACACTGAAGGAAGGTAAACCGAGTGGGAACACTTTATCACAATTAAAATGAACAAAACTTTGGAGCAGAGCCTGCACGTCATCGGGTTAAAGAGTAGTCATAGTGCAGGACGTATACATACCAGCAGAAAGGAAGGAAAGGAGGGTATTATCGAAGAAAGATATTAACGCAAAATACGTATCGAAGACACTCCTCTAGCCGAGAGAGCTGAAACAACAATAAGTAAAACGCCAGGGAGACCGGACAAGACCAGCAACTACAACACAGGGCCATGTGTCACAGGAACGTAACAGGGGAAAATTCACAGCCGAAAGACGGTAGGCGATCCTTCCGATGCTCCCTCTGCTCCCGGAGTTTGGCAAGGCACAATGTCGCTCTGCGGTGCCCAGTCGGTCGCGTTACCCCCTCCTCGGTCTCCAGGCACATCCACCATCAGCATCCACACTTCATGGACAACGGGAGGACGACCTAATTCAAACATAATTAAAAAATGAACAACTCTAACGGGCCGGCGTACATGTTTAACCCATGTGGCTGTAGGGATCAAAATTTAGAAATCAGGTAGGATTCGCGATTTTTTTTTTTCGTTTTATGCCATCTGTATATCCGGATTCAATGAGTGCCATTTATATTTGCGTGTTAAGGTCATGTCCCGATGCATTAAAGTGTATCGATACAGTGGTGGGGAGATTATTGAGTATTTTGGGGATTTAGGGTCGTAAAATCTTTCTCGCATGGCGTTTGATGTTTCTCCAATATACAAAATGTTGTATTTCTTTTTTTGCACGTATTCAAATAGCATAAATTAAACGAATTGCAACGTAAAGAGTGTAGTATCCGAAATGTAAAGGAATTAGCGATACTAGAGTAGACATAGATGCACAGGGGTTTATCAAATGACATGTTCGACGGCTTGTTTTATTGCAAGGAGAGCAGCCGGGTTCCTGCTGAACCCTTTTGTTTGTGGGAAAAAAAACCCTTCCCCTCATTAAACCGTTGGTTGAAATTTACCGCTGACAACATGAGAGCGAAATCTGTTTCAACTTCACCTCAAGATACTACTGATAGCGACCAGCGCCAAAAATCGACTTTAGGTGATTTATGCTTTCAGCTGACACGGGGTTTCAGCTTCCCCACCTGCGCTGCATTTCCGAAAGTTCCCTGTTCCAGAAGATCCCAGCGCACGTGTGGAGGTCAGTCGCCTGTTTGTTTTCTTTGTGCTATTCAATGTTCGTTTAGGAAAGACAGATGAACGTTTTTATGTGGTTACGGAAGCTTTGTGTTCCATTATTCTGACGTAAATCAAATATTCCGTTATGTGTTCCCGTTTGCGAAACATTTAGTCCATGTACACACTTGCTGCGCCAAACCCGTTGAATAGCCAATGCTTTTAATTTGCGCAGATGTCTTCGCAGCGGTTTCTAACTTTGGAAGAAGAAAGGTAGAAAATCCAGCGAACCGGTAACGAAGTATGAGAGGAAGTGCCTCAGGATGAAAGCAGCCGATATTCCGAATAGAGACTTCTTCTTCTGGGCACCGTCCTCATTATTGGAACTGTATTTAAAGGGTAAGAGAGGACATGCTAAAGGTTCATGCGAATTGTGGGTCAGCAGCACTGGGGAACAAAAGGTCCATTCAATCTTTTACGACCGAGGTGAAAGGGTCACTTTGTCAGAGTGTGGAGAGGAGGACGTGCAAAGATGCCTTGAGCTTGAAGAGGTGGTAGCGACACCAATACGAAACACAAGTAGGCAGGGCTACTCCACGCCTTGTCCCATTAGTGTTCGATACTCAACAGTAAACTAGCCATTTTTGTACAAAGACTCCGGTGCCCCTGGGTATCCAGAAATGTATTTAAGCTAGATACTACATGCTCACTTTTTAATAATATCTCAAAATAACGGTAATAATAAACCGTAACATATCGTTCTGTGCATTGATTTGTTCACAAATCATGACACAGAATGATATCACTCGGTATGATAGTTGGCGAGGAGCGTGCTATGTGGTGAAGAATTTAACGGCTGTCGCGGAAGGCTTCGTGTCTACGCACCTGGTACCCTGCCGTCGACTTATTGGCGTTCGAACGCCCAATCTACGAACCACACTTTGCGATCACGACCGAAAGTTCCACGTATAACGCGCACGGCTGCGTAATCCGCACGCAGACTTGTGCATAACACGTTACTAGTAATTGCGTTACTTGCAATCAATTACTTTAAAGGTAAAGTATTTTTTGAAGAAATCAATTACTTTTCTGAGTAATCGATTACTTTTCCGGCAGAGATTGACGTATCTTTCAGATGTTCTCCCCAAGTCAAGCCCCTCGTGCGGTCAGCCTTTTGGACTGTTCTACTATAGCAAGCGGAGGTCATTGTAACAACACTATGGAATTTCAGGGTCTCTTTTCCTAACCTCTTCCTCAACACCAGTGTGCTAGTAAATGTAGCTTTTGAAGTTTAGTCAGTCATGGGGAAGTTCCGAGCAATGTTCTTCCACGATCGGAACAACGTGTTCCCAGGCGATAAATACAGTAGACGTACAGATCTACTTGTCCTACGCGTGTTTATTCTCCGTGTTGTTTCAGCTGTTCCGCTGTTAAACTTTTTCCCTTTTTCTTTGAGGCACACAAAGACTGGTATAATTTGCACGAATGCCGAGTAACGACCGGAGTAACGCTTTACTTTTCTACTCGTCACTCAATTACATCTGGAGTCGAGTAATTCGTAACGGTAATCAATTACTCTTTCCGTGGAAGTAATGGTTTCCGTAATCATTTACTTTTTTCGAGTAATGGGCACAAGTCTGCCAGCAGGAAGGGCCCGGAGGCCAAAGTTGGAGACGCTCACGCAACTGATTTCGCATTTCCAGGGCGCTGAAACTACGCATGACCCACATGTTTTTCTCTCACACAATCAAGCTGGAAACAAAGGTTCGTATCATTTGAATTGTTCTCGGAAGGGTCCATTCAAGTTCTGCAGGGCTTCGTACTCTACCAACCACAGAACAGTAGATATCACTGACCATTTAGCCCATTGAATGAACGAGATAAGACTATCTCGCGCACTTTGCAGGCGATATAAGTGTCGCATCCCGCATTCGTTCTGCATCCTGGTAACCGAGGCAATGTCTTTTCGGGTTCTTGCATTCTCTGCAGTTCTTTGCTGTGTCCTGGCACAGAGAGTGCCCAGGCCGCAGTTAGACGAACACTGGGAAATCTACAAGGACATCCACAACAAGAAATATGTACCAGGAGAAGAACAAGTCCGAAGACTCATCTGGGAAGACAACTTGGACTTCATCCAGAGGCACAACCTAGAGTATGACCTGGGGCTTCGGACGCACACGGTGGCAGTCAACAGTTTTGCTGATTTGGTGAGGGTTCGTAGGGCTTTCGGTAGAGACAACGGGGAGTGAAACGCTGTTACGAAAGCTCTTGATGCAATTGGAATTATTGAAGACGTAACCAGTTGCATGTAAGTGGTTCAGAGGCAACCATATAAGGACCACCATTGCATAACGTGAGAAATAAGAAGCTAGAAACTAATATATATGTTATCGCTCTTCTAAGCGAGCCCTCAAGCAATGCCTCCATGTATTCAGGTGCTTTGACATATTGACCCACCATGCGGTATCGGAAGAATCTCTGACGATTTCCTTAGGATTTATTTAATACTCGCCAAAATATTTCTCTCGGGGTACGCGTTCTGCCTCGTGTGTCGACAAGTGAAGCAGCACAACGGGACGCACCAAGAAGCTTCTAGCTTGCGCACTGGAATAGCTGCCTCCGACGTATTTGTGTGTACGTGGTGGTGGTGGTATGGAGGGGGGATTTTTTAGGCCGGAGCACAAGATCGACAAGATGGAGAGGCGGCCGATACACGGGAGCGCATTATTTATTGACCTTTCAGAAGCTATTAATGCCAACTACGTACGTCAGAAGACGCGGTGCATGCAGCTCTGTTGAGCAAGCTAATAAACGTGACACTTAAAATAACGCGTCCTTCATGATTCTTATTTGTTGCAGACATCGGAGGAGTACCGCCAGCTTTACCTCGGCTACCGTCCGAACCAGAGAAAGAAGTCTGCACTGGGTGTACACAAAAAAGCTTCATTGTACGACGTTCCGGACGAGGTCGACTGGCGTAAAGAAGGCTATGTAACTCCCGTGAAAAATCAGGTACGTCATTTTCAAGAGTTCTGCTGTTCTTTCTTCGTCTCTTTCTCTTCAAAGTAATTCACTGGAGGACTCACAAAACGCGAGAAGGAAAGTAAATTTCTTATTACCGATGTGCACTGAACTGCACTAAGGCACAATAATAGGACGTTCCTAAATGAGCGAAGTTTACAGCGAGGGCTGCAAATCGACGCGAGGACGAGGCATGGCTACCTCTGCTATGGCTTAGCGACATCGCGTCCGGAGCTTCTGTTCCCAAAGGTGTACTCACGAGAAACGCTGGAGCAGAAGACTGCATTCATATAATGTTGTCCAAAATGTGTAGATTTATTTATTTATTTATTTATTTATTTATTGGAAAATACCCTGCAGCGCCGGGGGGCATTGGAGCAGGGGAATGGGGACGTACATCACGAAAAAAAAAAGGAATACAGAAATCGTGGACAGAATGAAGAGAACACACTAACCCCGCATGGATCTCAATTTAGATAAAAAGACAAAGCCGTTTTGGGCAGACACAACTTCACGCGGCAGTAAATTCCATAGTGGGATTGTCTCACAGAAGAAGGACTGTTTAAAGACAGATGTGTCAAACCGGTACAGCTCTATCTTTTTGGAGTGATCAACCCTCGATGACATGAAAACAGGTGAACGGAGGAACATAATTGCATTGAGGCCAGTGTCACCACTGTGAGTGTCAAACATTAATTTAAGCCGGCAGTGCTTCCTACGTAGCTCTAATGACTCCCAGCCTAATGCTTTAACCAACTCAGAGGAACGAGTCTCCATGGAATAGTTGCCCGTAACAAATCTAGCGGCTATATTCTGTACACACTCAATTCTTTTACGCAGATACTCTTGGTGCGGGTCCCACACAGCAGAAGCATATTCTAAAATAGGAAGAACGTATGCTTTATAAACTGTTTCCCTTACTGTTGGTGGAGTATTTTTAAAGTTCCGCCGGATAAAAAAAACAACGTACGGCTGACCTTGGAAACAACTTGGTTAACCTGTCCCTCCCAGTGCAAATTTGACTGAAACGTAACACCCAGATACTTGTACTCACTGGTTGCAGAAATGGGGGTACATCCTAACGTAAGTATGTGAAATTGAGCGATGGGGGCGGTTAAAGTGCATTACATTACATTTTGATGCATTCAGTGCCATCTCCCACCTATCACACCACTCGCAAAAGCGGTCATGGTCACTTTGAAGGATTCTTCTGTCATTCCCGTCCCTAATTTTACGATATACGATGCAATCGTCTGCAAACAGCCGAATATTGGATTCAATGTTACTCGTTATGTCATTAATGTATATTAAAAAAAGTAAAGGGCCTAACACTGACCCTTGTGGTACCCTTGACGTAACACGAGACCAACGAGAAGAAGCACTATTGACAACGACGCGCTGCATCCTGTTAGTGATGTAATTTCTTAACTACCTGAGCACCAATGGGTCCAGACCTAACTTTTCTAATTTATGGTACAACAGGGTATAGGGCACGGTGTCGAAGGCTTTACGGAAGTCCAAGAACACACAATCTGTTTGAAAGCCCTCGTCCCACGCCTGGGTGACGTCATTATGAAAACAAACCAATTGAGTAACACATGAGCATCCCGGTCGAAAGCCATGTTGAGCTGGTGACAAAAAATTGTTGGCACTTAAGTGTTTAGCAATATTTGAATAGATAATATGCTCAAGAACCTTTGGTGCGATACACAAGAGTGACACTGGCCTGTAAGCGACAAGGCGCTTATCTCCCGCTTTAAACACGGGCACAACATAAGCACACTTCCACTCATCAGGGAGCAAAGATGTTGATAAAGATAAGTCAAACAAAAAGTACAAATAAACAGCAAAGATGGAGCTACAGCGCTGCAACACAAATGCAGGGATCACGTCAGGACCGCAACTTTTTTTGACAGCCAGATCATTCAGCAACTTCTCAATACCGTTTATACTAAATTCAATTGGAGGCATAGGTGACAAAACATGCACTTGAAAATCAGGTTTTGCGCGTTGACTGTTGGAAACAGTAAAAACAGATTGAAAGTAGCTATTGAACGCGTTGGCTTTATCAGTTCCATTAGTTAAACTGGAATTGTTTAACATGATGTCACCGATTCCAACTTGTGTTTTGTTAAGACTCCTAATATGTTTCCACAGCTCCTTACTATCTCCAACACGATCATTTAATGCTTGAAAGTAGTTACGTTTAGCTTGTTTGAGTTGACATTTTAAATCCCGGGAGACTAAGGACAACTTAGCCTTAACTATGGTGCTTTTATCAGCCCTATACCTGGAGAATAAACGAGCCCTTTTACGTGTCAGCCTTCTGATTGACGACGTTATGTATGGCTTGCTACACTTCTTTCACTTGCTTCACTTTTGTGCTTGATATGGTATACTCTCCATTATCGCAATTACTAGCCGTATTACATTTCTATGTGCCAGCATGCGCGTATGTTTTCGTTTTCTTTTTCTTGACCGCCATCTTGCATGCGTGAGCGAATATACCAAGGGGCCGCAGATATAAGCGAGATCGTGATTTCACGCTCACACTGTGGCTCGCTAGTTTGGGAATACTCGAGCGAGTGCGATACAAAAGTGATATTCTGACGCCCGCGCGTGTCATAGTGAGTTGTTTGGGAACGTAGCATAAGAACGTTGAGAGGACATCACAGAAAATGTCGTGGCCATTAGCATGACAATTGCAGGATCGCTGTATGGGCGCGACATTGGTCAGCCGGCCAGCCGGTAAGTATATTCATGGATCTAATTCTGCCTGAACAGAAAAAGAACTTGCAGTTCTCAATAGATCATCGAGTAAAGTCGTTTTTCTCTCTCTCTCTCTCTCTCTCTCTCTCTCTCGTTCGTCTGGAAATGGAAAGTCGTTGCTACACGCTTTACACGTTCCGCATCACACATGATTCTTGCTTAGCTCCGTCGCATTTCTGTGTGTGTGATGGAGCGTGAACATCTGACATCTTGAACATATAATTGTCTTCACCATAACGGAGCTTCTTGACGATGGACTCGAGCCTTCTGTTAAAATGTGGCAGTTAATGAAAAGGCTCCAGTAGTGGCGTAAAAGTGCGTGTCTCCATGCCACTAGTCCTTCATGACTGTGGCCGCGGTGGACGAATGAATGTTGTGTTTTGCTTAGGGTCGTGTGCAGATAATCTTCGCTCCTTGCAATCATTGGATCTCAGTTTCATTGATGGGTGCGCTATAAGCATCATGGCAGCCCCGAGTTGAAACTGGGCTTCACGCAACTTGCAACTGTAGCTGTTTACTTATTCAGTAACTGGCTATAGCGTAACGGGTTACTTTTCGAGGGAGGTAACTATAGCAACAGCAACTACACCAGTTTCGTTGAAAACAGCTGTAAAACTTAAATGGCGTACAGTTGCTCATGCAGTGGATTGATTTGATTGATTGATTTTAAAAGAAAAAAATGGAGATGGTAGTCTCGAGCCACACGGGACTGGCTACTCCAGGACGCGTTATTAATAAAAACAGTGGAATATATTCCCGATGTGTAGATTTCCAAAGGTTGTTTCGCAGTCCTTCAGAATAATACTGGGCGGGGCGATACTCTACACCAGAGCTGGTGGTGGTGTGGGGAATGAAATAATGAGTCCCTTCACAGTAAGCATCGAAGTCCTATGGCATCCAGAAAGGTGAAGCGAGCGCTGAGGGCACAGCGTTGGAGGGCTGGCTCGTTACGTGGCAGAAAATGTCTGAATTGTAAATTGTGCTCCTTTCCGGTGCGGTTATCAGATAAAGGTGTGAGGTAATGGTAGCAGCAATTTCAAGTTTCCCTTTACTAGCTAAATGTGGTAAGCCACATTTAGCTACGTAAAGTAGACATTAGAATGCTCCGCTCTTGTCATTAACAGCAAATCTAACTGAATTTTTCTAAATGTTCTCTAGCTTGTTAATTGCTTCTTGTGCATGTGGGCCCCAACCGATATCAGCATACTCTAAAGTTGAGCGTACATACGTTTTGTAAGCTTTAGTTGTGGATGATGCATGTTTTAAATTACGCCTGATTAAGAAACCCGGAGAGTGCGTTTCGGGAAGGTTGGTACTGTGGGCAATGAAGAAGAGTGTGCTCTAGATCCTCTACAGCACCGCAGTGACAGGAGCTGGGGAAGTCAACTTGTCTGAAGCGATAACGCCACTGAGCTGTAAAAGCCACATGGAGTCGCATTCGATGAACTACCGTAATTTCACGCGTATAAGCCGCACCGCAGGTAATCCGCAGGACGCGTTTTTTTGGGACGTTTTGAAAATTTTCTGGCAGATAAGCCGCACCCGCAGATAAGCCGCGGGGCAGTACGAGACGACTGATTTGTGCGACAAAGGAGACCATAGAGAAG
This sequence comes from Ornithodoros turicata, assembly GCF_037126465.1. Classification (NCBI taxonomy): domain Eukaryota; kingdom Metazoa; phylum Arthropoda; class Arachnida; order Ixodida; family Argasidae; genus Ornithodoros; species Ornithodoros turicata. The sequence goes on from NC_088207.1 coordinate 15,581,399, forward strand.
GCCATAAACCCTGTGGTCCATACTCCGGGATCGGCACAGTGTACAACAGAGGAGATCAGTTCTGGAGTTCTACCAAGATCGGATTGTGCCCTTGTCGGGTGTTTTTCGTGGACAGATGGGTCAGTGATCTTCCAGAAGACGTGAATCACTGTCACCACTTCCCTTAAAGCTGCTTGGGGGAATGCACCAGGAAGATCAATCTACTCGAATGTGGACCCGTCCCTGTTACGCACTGTTCGTGCATCGGCAGGGCAGTGCTGTTCCAGAGACACTGTCGGCCCTTTCGTTAAAATCGGCGTATGGGGAAAATAACAGGAAAAAATAGTCATCAGATAAGCCGCACCGGTGGATAAGCCGCAGGGCGCCCGTGAGAAAAAAAAAATCGCGCATAAGCCGCGGCTAATACGCGTGAAAATACGGTACATGCATCATCTTGACGACAGGTGTTTCGCGTCATGCGGAAAGCGAGCGTTGGATAAACTCTGCTCAGCATACCGATATTACTATTATACTAATGTTAATACTTGCAGGCGGTTTAATAATATTACCTTCGAAAAACAATCACAGCGTATGTGCAACAAGCATATGATGTATCTGCGGCTGCCCGCCGCATCAGCTGAAATAAAATAGAGAGTCGCATTCACCCAGACGTTGATACTAAATGATAATTATAAATTAACGAAATATCGAAGCAGAGGTGTGCAAGAAGCAGCTGTTCTTCCAGTAGAAGAACAGCGTCTGTTCGAAATGTCGGTGACTTTCGGCCTAAATCTTCCGATTCAATCTGCCATCAAAGGATAGCTGAATATTCCACTGTATAGTGTAACTAAGTCACTCAAGATCGGTAACTGTAACAAAAAAAATTAACTGTCTCAGTTATGTTTTCTCAAGCCAGTTCTCACTTCGCTGCTCCATCACTCCAAAAAATATAACTCCGTTTTGGGTGTAATTTGACGATACCCTAACTGACTCCCTTTTTGGTGTATATATACACCTTGTGGCAAAAGTACACCCCTCAGAAAGGGTGTTGTCTGAACACCTTTTTTGGTGTAATCTAGCGGTACCCTGACTGTGACTCCCTTTTTGGTGTATGTCTACACCCCCAGGCGAGACAACACCCTTCAGTAAGGGTGTTATGCCGAGGGCAACAGAAACACAACGGTTAAAATAACAGCCATATTCTTTATTTGGATTACCTACTATACACTGCATGCACTGCAATAAGAATTACATAATCACCGCACAATACAAAACATAAAAGTGTCCACCGACGTGTCGACTAAGATGAATGTATTACGATGAGACCAAGAGAAGTCCTGCCTCTGTAGTGAAAGAAAAAAAAGAACTGTGAAATGCCTTAATCAAATTAAGGGCGAACCACAAATTACATGACAGTTACGCAGATGGCTGAGGCTAGAGAAGAATTAAGAGTATACACAAACACAGCCCTCGTCAACGTGCAAGCAGCTCAAGATAGAAAGTAAAGCAATCGATAAATGATGATTGAATTTTATTGGCGCAAAAGCTACTCAAGCTATAATACGCCAAAATCATGGTAATATTGTGACTATAGTTAAAAATCAGACGATTATACTAAAACAACGTAAAAATTAAGAAGCACACAATCATAATGTAGTTAAAAGACCAATGTCCCTACAAAGCTGCAATCGGTAAATGGTCAGCGAAGTGTCGGTAGCGAGACCCGAACCCATACCTTTCTGATTTCTGGTCAAGTGTATTACCAATTACACCATGCTGACATCGCCAACACACAAACTTGCCAGGGCCTTGTTCAGAAGACGCGCACAGCCATTGACTCAGCACATCTGACCGGAAATCAGAGGGTTGTGGCCTTGAGGTTTCATTGCCCGCTACATCTTGCCACTTGAGTTGTTGACACTTGCCAGCTGCTTTACTTGCTACCACAAATTGCACCAACTTCGTTTGTTACGTATACCCCTTGACTTTGCCTAACGGCCACATGTGACCATTACAACGCGACGCACACTGTTCTCTGATCTAATCCGTGCATTCCACTTAAGGTTCAAACACAATCTCAAAATGCCCGCTTCAAAGGCACCTCAATCAACCAAACAAGCAGACAAGACAAAATACACCGACAACACTTACCAAACAGCACGCTGCAGCGAGACGCTCGGACAAGCTACTCGATCCGATGGGCACGGCGCATCTATTGCTTGCATCCGTTCGAGACCCGGAACCATAATCCTTTCAGTGCATACTAAACTCAGATGGTCATATGACCTGTAGTTCACCAAACGACCTCCCCAAAGAACACGTACCACCAGAGGTGGCCACCCTCACGAGGGCGTGCGAGGGTGAGGGTTTCCTCACCCTCACCTCACGATATTTGAGGTGAGGTGAGGGCCAATTTTTCTGGTGATGTTTGAGGTGAGGTGAGGTGAGGAAATTTTTCAAAAAAATTTGAGGAGAGGTGAGGAAAACCTTTTTAAAAAATTTTGAGGTGAGGTGAAGTGAGGAAAATCTTTTTTAAAAAAATTGAGGTGAGGTGAGGAAATTTTCAATTTTTTTAGGTGAGGTGAGGAAAGATTTCAAAAACATTTTAAGGTGAGGTGAGGAAAACTATGGGAAAATTTTTTGAGGGGAGGCGAGGAAGAATTTATGAACGCGCACTTGATGAAAACTTTTCCCGCGCGTACACGGGATATCTTTCCTTCTTTCCGCAGCTTCTGTCTCTCATCTGGGCGGGGACTCGCCTCCTCTCTCGCCGCTGATCTGACGCCCGACTTTGCGCGTCATTCGCATACCCGCAACTGAACCTCAATTTCCGCGCAACTTTTACGGGTATAACAATCGTTCCACGGAGCGTTTTCTATGATTGACTAGGCCAAATTCTCCAGCAAGAAGAAAAAAAGAATAACGTTACATTGACTAAGCAATTTCATGAGTTCAATTTCGAAAATGTATTTCAATGGCAAATTGATGAAACTATTTCTATTTGGTGACAAGCTAAATGTCCAGAAGAAATTTGTTTACCCCATATTTCTCCGTTGAGCCGTTTCCTTATAATGGTCAAATGACACGTTTCGTGCCGCACCCTGTATGCACTCACGCTTGAGGTATATGCATTTACATTGGCAGTCACTCAAAGCCAACGCGCATCGAATACACAATCTTCACATCGAATACACAAATAGCTTTTAAAAATTGAGGTGAAGTGATGTGAGGAAAATTTCGAAAAAAATTGAGCTGGGGTGAGGTGAGGAAAAATTTTCAAAAAATTTTTGAGGTGAGGTGAGGAAAATTTTCAAAAAAATTTTGAGGTGAGGTGAGGAAAAATTTTCTCCCACAAAATTGAGGTGAGGGTGAGGCTAGTGAGGACAAACGCCCACCTCTGCGTACCACAACTAACTCCAACCGCCATAGCAGGAGAACACAAGAGTAAACAGCACACTGTTGCCAGACTTGTCGTAGCGAAGCATTAGAAATTTGATGGCCACTACACCTTTTTCACACGAATTCTCGAAATTACACCTTGCAGAGTGGAGATACACATAATGCACCCATTTCAGACCAAAAATAGGGTGTATTCTTTTTGTTGGGGGTGTAATAAGGGAGTAAAGCAATTGATACACCCCAAATACACCCCAATTACACCTAAAAAGGAGTTTTATTTTTTAGAGTACATAGTAACTTAACGATGATTGGACTATTGCTTGTAATTGGGTATCGCGCCCACCATCCTGACATCGTACTAATTTCCACAAGGACCAGTAAGTTATTCGCTTTCTTCGTAAAGTCAACGTTCATCAGCAGCACGATCGGCTTCATCCAGGACTCGCAACCTCATTGAAAAAGGAACACATAAAAAGAAAGAAAAAAAGAGTTCACTCGATGAACATCATTGAAAATATACGACAATACATCCCATATTATGATACGGTATGGCCTCTCAGCATTACAGACTTTCTAGACGCATTGTCAAATCCAGCTTACCAACGGCCTGCAGTAAGGTCGTTGCTAATAGGCGATTTCAGATATTGCCCTTGTGCTCCGCACGGGGGCCCTCCGTCGCCCAAGTCACGCGCATCGCGCAATGCGTCGTGGGAAATGGTTTGCATTCGTGCTCGTCTGCCTGTTGCTTGAAGGTGCGGGAGGTGAAGGAGAGAGAAAACCGAAACCGTTTGCGCTCTTTTTCTTCTCTGACTCATGAAAACTAAATCCCAACGCGCAGCGGGGCTTTCGCAACACTGCGCTCTCTGGTGGGCCATCCGTGCAATTTTTGAAATCGTCTATTCTGGAAAATGTAGGGCCCTAATCCTCATTATGATATTCATCATTGTACTGTACGGGACACGGTTGTCTAAAATCTCCAGCCCCTGTTGGAGCGATCCCCTATCGGCGATGTCGCGCAAGAACGAACTATACCAACATCCTCCATGAGGAGGTCGCGCTCGACTGCTTGTGTGTCCCAGCCATGTCCCAAACAGTACTTTTTTACCAAAATAACATCAACAGTTGGTTGTAGTGCAGGCTTCTTCTGCAAACTTCTCGTCTCCAGAAATAAATTGTACTTGTCGACGCATTATGCAGGGTAGTTGTGGTTCCTGTTGGGCATTCTCAGCGACTGGAGGTCTCGAAGGGCAGCATTTCCGGAAGACGGGCAAGCTAGTCTCCCTCAGCGAGCAGAACCTGGTGGATTGTGATACGACGTCATCAGGCTGCGACGGAGGAACCCCAGACAGCGCATTTGCATACGTTCAAGAGAATGGTGGAATCGACACGGAAGAGTCATATCCGTACACGTCTGTTACTGGAAGTTGCAAGTACGATCCAAGCCATGTAGGAGCTACTGATGTAGGTTTTCATGACGTCGAATCGGGCAGCGAAGATGCTCTAAAGAGTGCCGTGGCCACAGTGGGGCCAGTCTCTGTAGGTATCGATGCCAGTCATGCCTCCTTCCAATTCTACAGGTAAGTTGCTCATCGTTCAATATTTCAAGTGATGTTCCTGGCTGGGTTGAAGATGTGGCGTGGCATAATGTACCCGCTGCCAAATTTTCCCACTTGTAAGCAGAGAGTCACAGAAAAATTTCCTTCGCTCAAAATTGTTCAAAAACTGTTTCGTGGCATGCGGAAAGCGATCGTTGGATCAATCGTTCTCGGCATAGACGGGGGGAGAATGTCAGAATAGTCCATTGGCCAGGACTCGAGCCAGGGGAGGCACTAGGCGTCGATATATGGGACGACGGCCACCTCTCAGGAGCGCAGTACACGTCAGTCTCCGTGATGACGGATCTGCTTCTGTGGCGCTGTCGGCCTATTCACTCCCCACGACACCACAATGGGCTGGAACCCACTAGCGAACCAGCCTGTGCCCTGCTTCGTAGACAAGGTGGTAAGCCTTTAACACATCCATCACTAGGTGTGCGGATAAGCCTCGCATGCCAGATGCAAGTGCCAGATGGAGTGCAAATTTTGAGTCTGTGACCACAGCCCATTCCCGCGGAGCAAATCAACGATGTGCTGCAGAAAGAAAAGTATGGCATAGAGTTCTGCAGCTGTTGATGACGTTTGACGCGAAAGATGTCGTCCTTGCACTACGCCTTCGGATGCAATAATAAATGCCGACGCGGGCTTTCCATTTGTAGATGCGCTATCTGTATATGCTACTGCAGACGTAGAAAACTGCAGACGGTACGGCAAGAATACCAAATATTACTTAGTTTTAGTGCATCGTAAGAATTCAACGAAAACTATACGATAACAATAATAATTGGGTGTAGATTTGCATGTAAGGTGGGTCAGCTTATTTGATAACAAACAAAGAAAAAGGAAACAACACAAAAAAGAAGTAATCAATTCCAAGCTTAGCAACATGATGTCACTTGCTCCAAAGAAATGGAATGATTGGTTTATGATGATGATGATCTTCTTCTTTCTTCTTTTTTTTTTTTTTTTTGGCGCAAAAGCTACTGTAGGGCTGATTGGTTTGTCATGTTCTCGGAACTGTTATCGTGAACATCTTCAGATGTACTAAATCCAAGGTAAACGTAAACTAGTAGCGAAAGCTAGCCGGAATACCGAGTCAGACTTATGGGCACGGCTATATATCATCACGAGACGCGAGCGATACTGGATGTTGGTAGCAGAGGAACGATCGTCAGAGTAGGCTTGTTTATCCTTGCATCCCTGTATCCGTGCCGTGTGTCCGTGCATCGGAATACGACTTAGCACGCTTTTTGGGTTAAACAGAATGCGCAGTTTACATCATTGAGCTGTAGACCAAGGTTAACAAGCGTTAACAGATGAATGCAATGCATCCCCTGTTGCTGGCCCCGCGAAAAAAGCTTTCGTCATGGCGAAACTAGCCATGCTGTCGGCGTGAGCGCCAGCAGGAAGCAGCTGTGCACCAAAGATGTTTTGCAACGGCCCCATTATGACCAGTCACTGAAGAAATGCAAACGGGTAATCGCTAGGACTTAGCTCATTAGCTCATTGGTAAGCTGCATAGCCAAAGGTAACCCGTACCGGATGGAGTTCAGTTGAGCTGAAATCTTGTGGTGCATCTGCTTTTCGCTTCGCACTGCTTCGTTGCCAATGACAACCGTGCCGCGCAGCATCTGTAACGCATGACAGTGCAACAGCGTGGACAACCAGACACAAGACGCCACAACGATCGGGTACAGCTGTACCTGGCTATCGTTCCTGCCGTCAATAGCGATCGGGAAAACTTCCCGTTTCCGCGCGCTTATCATGCGCTCTCGTGCCATTTTTTTTTTTTTTTTTTTTGCCATTTCACGGACAACTGCAGTCGTGTTAGCCCGAGCACACTCGTACGGCTTTGCATCGTCGGAGGTCAGATCGGGCTCGGATGTGGTATCCACGAATGGTACAAAACGCATGGTGCTGCTTGAGAAACACTGTAGATACCGCTTTCGCTTACACATTGCCGTGCGAAGTTTACGGGCGCACTACGGCAGTGTTATGGTGGTGATGGATCCCCTCGCCGTACACTCTTAAAAATGAACTTCACCACATAGCACGCTCCTAGCCAACCATTATCTCGAATGATACCGTTATCTGCCCTGATTTGTTGAGAACGGGAGGCGTACGCCTTTTTTGTGACACTTATGTTGTTCATAATTGTCACAAAAAAGGCGTACGCCTCCCGTTTTCAACAAATCAGGGGAGATAACGATATCATTCGAGATAATGGTTGGCTAGGAGCGTGCTATGCGGTGAAGTTCATTTTTAAGAGTGTAGTCGGCCGCGCTCGGTTGGGCAACGCCACGACTATCTCAGCAGGGAATCGTGCGTACTGGGCTGACCCCACAAGGAACCGTGCCGACATTGGTCTTAAAGCGCTTAAGGGACCCGCACAGGCACACAGCCAGCGCCCGGATTCGAACCCTGCTCGCCACCCGGTGCATTAGAGCGTAACTCCTCCTGCGCCTGCATGAGCCAATCACCTGCGATTTCAGATTTATGGGCAGATTTGACATCAGATCGGCACTTTATGTTTCATTGCAGTGGCGGCGTTTACAACGAACCTGGCTGCAGCACTGAAAATCTAGACCATGGGGTCCTTGTTGTTGGCTACGGTACAGGGAGTCAAGGCGACTACTGGATAGTCAAGAACAGGTTAGTGACAGCACTTTTTTTTTCTGTTAATGGCAGCTGATACATGACACTCGCGTGCGACGTCACGTGCACTCCAAAAACAGAACTTCACCGCATATCACGCTGTGCGCCAACCATTGCCAAGAATGATTGCTACTGAATGAAGTTATCGCTACTGATTCGAAGAGAGAGGTGGGCGTACGCTTTTACTGGCGATTATCATATATCCAAATTGCCACAAAAATGCGCACGCCCACCTCTCACAGGTTAGTGACATCACGTTTTTTTTTTCTATTCATGGAAGCTGATACGTGACGTTCGCGTGCATCGTCACGCGCTGAATGTTGTATTGGATCCCTTTGACTGGCCGAGAGTTGAAACGTGCGCACCAACGCGTGCAATGTACAGGGTGCGTACACATTGTGACGACGATGACCGCTGGTTCGTTGGTTCTATCGGCAAATTCCTGCCCATACAACATGGTGACGTCCAAGGAATGTCCTGCGAGTATAAGTTTGGGAGATATGCGACTTCCCCAGGATGTCCCAGCATATCACGCGGGGGTCCTCGTGGCATCTCGGTAACTACCAAAAGACGTCCCATAGCTCATCCTTGAAACGTCGCGTGAATTAGCTGATGTCCGAATAAGCAGTTCGTGTCAAAGTTAACTTGAACACCGCTTCGGGGCCTGCGAAGCGGGAAGAGAGCCGCCCCACAGAGCTCCCATAGAGCCAACCCATAGCAGAAAACAACGCCTTCCTAACGATGGTCACCCCTCTCACTGGAGTGAGTTCACCCAAACACATTCCGCAGTTACTTCTTCTAAGCAGCGCCGCTAGGGTCCGCAAGCCGGAACGGCGCTCATGTTAGCTTTGATGGCAGCTGCACATGCTCTACGTTGTTATTCTGGGCGTGCCGCGTGTTTTCCAAAAGCTTTCTTTGTCAGACAACACGAAAATAAGAACCTTGTCCTTTATAAAGTTTTTGCTTTTCAGAGCTGAACACTCAGTGGTTCGTAATGTGAACAATATCATCTGCATACTATACTCTATGAATACGCAGATTGAAGAGCAATGTTCGTTTCTTGTTCCGTTGAAACAATAATTGATATTGATTCGTACATATTTCATCGCTGTGTACATACACGTGCGTGATATCTCAAAAGTACGGTTTTATCGATTTCTCCAGAGTAGGACACCTCAAAACCAGCTCCATTTTCTCGTTCATACTGAAGTGGAGGTCGTTTAATAAGTTCTAAGATAACTAAGGATCAAAGTTACAAGAATATGCACTACTTTTTAAAGCCAGTCGAACAACACCTGTATCAATACACGTAATAGACTCCAGAACAAGTTCTCTAATTCGTCAAGAAAAGAGAAACCCAGACGTTGTTCCTTCCCAATTGAAAGAAAATTGTGGTGCCTTACTGGGGGTTGGCATTGCAACTTGGGGCACGCACATAGGGGACCGCTATCAGGGACCCGCTCCGATGAAGAATGCGCCAGTGCCGAGATCCGTAACCATATGTCCCAAGCTGTACCGAGGTAAATGCAGACACAGCGCCCTCCTATTATCACTCCCGAATTACATTGACTGAGACGGGGCTAGTGCTTTGGCCTGCGAATGTTCAGAAAGTGTCCCATTGGTGGAACAATGTCAGGTGCGGAGAGGCGAAATATTTGCTCGGGTGGGCCGTGGAATACACATTAAAGTGGAATACCATTAAAGGGGTTGAGAAATCACATGGACGGAATTTTGTCTCGCCAGGCTCTGTACACCTAACTCCACGCACTTCATGCGCTAAGTCCCACTTCACATATCCTATTATTTTTATGCGACCGCGTTTTAAAAATCTCATACTTTCAATGTCTCCGCCGACCGTGGTGCTGAGCGGTATCGAGAAGCTCCACGAAAGAGGCGGGAAGTGACGCCTTGACCGGTTGCTCTATGGCTCTACGTCATAGGGCTTCCGTTACGAGAAGTTCGCCGAGTCGTGTCACAGGGTTCACCGCCCTTCCCTGTTTACAGGCATCTCCATGAGGACGGGAGATTAAGCACTTGCGTTGCGTGTTAGGTGCTACCTCATACCGAGATCGGACGGGGAGGAGGGGAGCCAAGAGTGAAAGGATCTCCTCATATTCAAAGTGCCATAGCTCCGTGACGCGGGAGATGCAGCGTGAGGGGGTTCCGACAGAGATGTTTGGTGCCCATAAATCTACATTTCCACAACGACTTCGTGCTATATTCGTGATTTGATTCACAACCACTTTAACCAAACCTCGATCGTTAACACAAACTGTACGAGAGGCATAATTTGCTTTCTCAATGCAATTCGCCTTTGCGCCATCGGAAGGCGGCCACCATAAACGATCGCGAAACCAAAATAAGTCATACGCTCTATTATTTTAAAGTGGCCAACCAAAAATTGACTGATATGTGACCTGTGCGTCATTGATCCTATCGATTTCGTAGAGCTTGATTTCGATCTAGTAAAACTCCCTTTTACTATAAGTTAGTGTTTCCTTGCATCACTGAGTTGAAATACGTGACGTGACATTTACCGTGTATTCACACGAGCGACATTACCCCAGGGGCGGAAGATGCGAAAAGCGTCATAGCTTTCTGCTGTTACGTCAGCACGAGCGCTCAACATCGTGTCTTCACCTACACTTCTAACCGTGGGGAATATCCTGCTACACAGCCACAAGATATTCCGTAGCAGACGACAGGAAAGCCCGCTAACGGTGTCGTCTGCTAAATCCGCAGCATTGCCACTCCCGATATTCAGCACCGTGTGAATACTCAACATAACACGGGACGGAACTTCGTCTCTGCAAGCAGTGATTTCGCTTTTTCTTCCACTAGAATATTCCATGAGGATGTCGCTCGTGTGAATACACGGTTAACAGGATGGATGCTAATGTACTTGACATCTTTCTTTTTCTTTTACACAGCTGGGGAGAAGAATGGGGAGACCACGGCTACATTCTCATGAGCAGAAACCATGACAACCAATGCGGCATCGCAACCCAAGCATCTTATCCCCTTGTTTAGTGAAATAAAGACTGATTTCACAGTAGCAGGATTGCACGTAACAGTTGACATATACCGATAAGTTACTTTTGTTCCCGTATGTCTAATTTCCTTGAAACGGAAAGAATGAACTGTCCGCGCATGCACCAGTGGGTCTTGCGTGTCAGGCAGACCAAAAGAATAGCGCCTGCAACTTGGCATTATAACAGGGTATTCAAAACCGTACGTCTTCCAACTATATTTCGTCATGCTTGGGTCCCCAAAGGCCAGGATTGTCTCCTAGACCGGAACGGCTCGAACGTGCCAGCTGGGTGTCTGTTATATTCCCCTAAGCCTGGGGAGCTAAACAAAGGACAAACACGAATGAGTGTGGTCTCGTCCGTCTGTGTTTGTTCATTCTCCATATGTTCCACGACTAAAGGAATGGTTACTTACAAGAAACCTACATCAGCTCGCTTGTATTTTATTTCTTTGCACAAGCTAGGTTTCCGAACCAGCTCAGCCAAGTCAGTGCCGGATGGTCGGTCTTGCGCGCATGAGTACACGTGTAGTTACCGCTCCTTAACATGTTCCTGTTGTACCGTACGGCTGCCTTTCTTGCACCTACATAACAACAGGTTACGGGTCCTGTTGTGATTGATCACGTGGTCTTTCCGGCCGTGAAGGACAGTTGACCACAGCGTATGCGTAGTATTCACATTCAGACGAAATGGTTGAGGTGAGGGAGAAAGTTGCAAACGACAGACGGACTGCGAAGAGGAAGGTTCCCGGATACCGTTTCTTTCTCTTTTTTTGTATAAGGTTGTTAATGGCAGAGAAGTACAGGAGGCGCTGGTGCTGCTACAGCTACAGGTGGTTGCGGATAAAGTCCACGAATACTAAGAGTAACGACAACTCTTTCTTCCCTCACCCCCCACACACGCTTCTCTCCCTTCGCCCCGACAGTGGCACCCCCTGGACTGCTGCACCGGAGCAAGCGACAGCTGTGTTATAGCCATATACAGGCAAGCAGATCATTACTGTTTGCCAGTGTTGTACGTATCGCCGTTACAAGTAACGCCGTTACAGTAATCGATACTTTTTCGGTATCGGATCGCGATACTTTCTTAAGTCGGTATCGGAAAAGTATTTCCGTTACAAATTTATCGTAACGTATCGTTACCGATACCGATACCTTTTAGTGCCCCACCCTTTCTTCACCGACCATATTTCTTACTCTTATTCATTGTCACTGGTCCGCCTAGCCCTCGACAAGAAGCTTGTGGACACGACTACGTGCTCCGTAACCGGAATTATGAAATTATACCAAACAGGTGTTCACCGTTTTTTTTTTCTTTTGAAACTCAAGGAAATAACAACGCTGTGTTCAACAAAAGTTGATGCCAACGAACAGAGGCCAAGATTTTGACAGTGTGCTCTGGATTCCACTGCTAAGCTGTCGTGTCGCACTGATTCACGCTCACATATACTGTGGCACTGTTAACTACGGATAGGATTCCGGGGTCATTGGACTCCATCGTATGTGTGGGACTGACACTATAACGTAATTGTCACACTGGCCTTTGTCAGCTGCCGGAGAGACCACGGCTTGCAATGATGGCAGAAGACGATTTCAAAAACCAGCTATTGATAAAAGTCAAGCAAAACGTTTCCGAGCTACATATGAAATATGCTGTCTTTTCACTGCGTATCGATATTTCCATGTTGCGCCATCTCCGTATTTCAAAGAAAAGCATCGCACGAAGTATCTCGTTACTTTTTTTAGTAACGGTAGCGGCACTCCGTTACTGTGAAAAAGAAATATCGATATCGGTATTTCGATACTTTTTACTCAAGTAACGAGTATCGGTATCGCGATACCATATTTCGGTAACGGGTACAACACTGCTGTTTGCCTTGTTTGCGCGTTCTGGATATGTCTTCACCGAATGACCTCGTGAAATTTAGTCCCGCTATGAAAACCATGGGAGGATAACGGACGTATTTTCGTTACCGTTTCAATTTTCGTTAATGTTATATTTTCGTTTTTATTTATATATTTTAATTTTGTTTCTGTAACGTTACCGTTTCCGGTAATGGAAGCGCTGTTACAGAGCTGCGGGAGGACAGCCCGTTCGACTCTGTCACCACCCTATTTTGCGCAAGTGCTGCTTCGGCGTCACGCGTACATACTACACAAGTAATTTTACGTCGGTGGTATGCTCACATCTTGCAAGATTGGAAAGAAGTGTAGAAACTTGTCCTCAGTCAGACTTCTGTCTTACCTCACTCAGAGTCCAGCAACCCAAGATGGGCGTAACCTTCATCCAATGTCGCGTTCATAGGTGGGCCCTCTCAGGAGTAAACAATATTGCCATAGCCACGGTGAAATAAAGGAAGTAACAAATAAAAAAAAATATGCTGTCATCATCGTGCTACGGTGGATTGGGTATGTTGTGTAAGTCATGTCATGATGTCATGTTGGTAGGTAATGTCACCAGTAGGTAAGCAAATTACGCACCCTCGATATCCAATGTGCTTTGTTTTCATGCTGTCGTGTAGTATTAAGAGCATTGCCGGGAATGTAGTCATGATACAAATACAATGTATACAATGAATACAAAAACAAAATGAAAAGTCACTCCGATGTCATCGCACAACAGTAATAGCCATTACCCGAATTCAATACCAGCAGACGATAATTTTCGTTTCCGTTTCCGGTAATAAACGTCCGGAGGACAGTGGTATGCGTTGTTTCCGTTATCGTTGCCATCTCCCATTTCGGTAATACAATACCGCTTCTGTTTCCTTTATCATTACCGTCACCCTTCCCTGATGAAAACTGAAGTGTCAAGAGAACAGTAATTAAGCAAACGCGTGAAATAAAGCGCTCACTTGTTTGTGGCAATGAGCAGATACATTGTAGTGAGGCATCACACGCATTGTAGGTGATGACCGCTGGGCGGATAATTCATCAATTTTTACAAACTCCTCATTGAAAAATACGGTTGATAGGACGCTCTTTACCCCTTTGCTTGTTCTATTTTGCTTCTTAGTTTGTCGTTTCAGAAAGCATATACTCTGAAAAATAAAACGTGTCTTTCCCTGTGTAGGGAGGGACCTATCGATGGCATAAGAATAGATGTAGGAGTAGCTGTCGTAGGACACTGCTTAAGTAAGTTAGGTTGTGCTTTATTCAAGCTCAGATAAGCCATACTTTGGGTTAATTCGAACTATCACGGAATTTTGTACGGCCTGCTATGTTTTTAAGGTATCGAAAAGCCACCCTTGCAGAAAATGGAGGAAAGGAAAGGTACAAGGCCCGACTCGTAGCTAAATGATTCACGCAAGAGCAAGGAATTGACTATGTTGAGACGTTCTGGCCGTTTTAAAGCGGACCAGTCTACGAACGCTGCTTTTTTTTTTAATTCCGTGTCAGCGCCGCGAAGCAACTGTGGCTATGAGAGGCGTACAGACGTGGACAGATGGAGAGAGGAAAGCAGGAAAGAGTGGGGGACAGGTGGGTCAGTATGCGCCCTGGGCGGACTTCAGGGGGAACCGTGGCGACCTTCGTCAGGAAAGTCTTCGGAAAACCCAGGGAAAACCTCGGGTAGCACAGCTGGTGACAGGATTCGAAACCGTGTCACGTCTCAGTCTCGGTGTGGAAAGCGATCATCCTGACCACAATGCCACGGGAGCTGGTAAACACTGCTTGCGATCACCAACGAAGAAGATATGGTAATGAGACAGCTGGATGAAAAAACGGCACATCTCCACGGAGAACTTGAAGAAGTGGTGCACATGCAGTTACCGCCAGGCACTGACCCGGAACAAAGGCAACGGGAGGTATGTAGACTCAGCAAGTCTATATACGGGCTTAAAAAAGCAGGTCTGACTTGGTACAGAACCTTAGACAGCATACGATATCTGCCGGCTACAGACGTCTCGAGACGGACAGGCTTGTCTACATTCAACAAAAGTACGGCAAAAAAAAAATCATCCTCGGAATTTATGTGGATGACATGCTACTCTTAGCAAGTAGCAAGAAGTCCATGAGGAGGACTTTGAAATTTCTGGAAGCAAAGGTGGATCTGCAAAACTTATGAGAGTCGAATCGGATCTTCGGAATTGAAGTCGAGAGGAACAAGAAATAAACAACATCAACAACTTTATTTTCACTTTGGAGAGGTTCATCGCCAGGGGCGATACTCTACCCCTTTGCTGGTGAAGATGTGGAGAAAAAAATAACGAACCCCTTCACAGTAACGATCGAAGTCCGATGGTGTCCAGAAATGTCAAAAGAGCTTTGAGCGCAGAGCGTTGCTGGGCTGGATTGGGCCTGGGACCAAGCAATTTCGATAGGGAGAACGGGCGAGAGTGCAGCTGACGAAGAGACTCGAAGAGTGCGGTTCGGGAAGGTTGGTAGTGAGGGCAATGAAGAAGAATATGCTCCAGATCCTCAAGAGCACCACAGTGGCCGCAGGTAGGAGAGTCAACTTGTCTCAAGTGGTAACGCCACTGAGCTGTAAAGGCCACATCGAGGCGCATTCGGTGGATTAATGCAGCATGTTACGGATTTCATGTTAACTTCGTCGTTGAAGGGATAGAAATAGAGGACGAGGAGGAGGAAGTTTGGGGTTTTCTGGAGGGGTATAAGCGTGGTAAACTGTGATTGGAGGAGGACTTGTTGTCTGTATTTCGTGATGGAATGATGTTCGAAAGACGATAAAGTGGGTTCCTGCGGTCACCTGTTTTTCGACTCCGGTTCTTGGAGATTCTGGCGAATACAATTTTCTACATGGTGCCGAAACCCGGGACCTTGCTCTGGGACTAACGACTGGGATCGACTCGAGAACCCGTGGACCCGGAGATATTGGACGCATTGAAGACTATCGTCGTCGGACAAAGAATGGATCGCCTGAAGGCGAAGCGAAGTGCGCGGCGAGCTCAGACAACAAGGATCGTCACCGAAGCTACAGCAGCCCTCGCCGACCCGAATAGCACAGCGGAAGCCTGCAGCGCTCTCTTGGAACGCCTTGAGTCATGCAGTAAGGATCTCGGCATTCTCGACAAGGAAATCGAGTCCCATGTTACGGACGAGCACATGGAACAAGAGTACGCAGCAGTCTTGGATTATGAGGATCGTGTGGTCCAAGCGACGGCGCTACTCAAGGCCAATATCAGAGGCCTGATGGGGGCTGGACAGGTCACACAGCCGACTACGCCATCGACTGGAACGAACGGTGGGAGATCAAGCAGAATAAGGTTGCCCAAGCTACAGCTGCAGACGTTCCGTGGAGAGCTGTCACAGTGGCTACCATTCTGGGAGCAATTCAGAGCAGCTATCCACGAAAACGACGACCTTCCGCGAAGTGAGAAGTTTCACTATTTACGGACGCTGCTGTCTGGTCCGCCGGCAGCTGCGATTGCCGGACTGCAAGCCACAGAAGCATGCTACCAAGACGCAATCAAAATACTGGAAAGTCGGTTCGGAGACGTGCGAAGGATTGAGCAGGATCATCTTGTAAATTTACGAAATCCGCCAGTAGTGACGGCAGTAGACGACGTACGGGGACTAAGGAAGCTGTATGACCACATGCAAAGCCACATTCGAGGTCTACAAGCACTGGGGGTTTCCACGGGCACGTATGCAACGCTACTAGTGGACATTCTGCTGAAGGCACTTCCCAGCGAGATGGCCGTAGAGTATCATCGTCAGCTGGCGCACGACGGAAGGGCCGGCCAGCGGCAGGCCGCGGGATCACAGCATGACGCGGGTGAACAACGGCCCGACGCCTCCGCAACGACAGTGTCAGAGCTAGACAGGATGTTGAACTTCCTTCGAGTAGAAGTCGAGAGCAGGGAAAGAACTGGAAGCAACAGCGCGAAGAAAGAGGACGCTAGTCGAAAGTCTATAACAGATCGTCGAGGAAGAAACCGACCATCAGCAGCAGTCTTGCATGCGGCAGCTAAGAGCGGACATGGCTGCCTGTTTTGCAGCTCCGAGAACCACGGCACGGAGGTGTGCGACGGTCTAATGGATCTTGAACAAAAGAAGAAACTTCTGGCATCACAAAGTCGCTGCTTCAGGTGCACAGTAAAGGGACATCGTGCAAAGGATTGCAGGAGGAAAGTACAGTGCTCAAAGTGCAAAGGCCGTCATGTGACGTCTCTCTGTGACCCGAAATGGCGCTCGTCAGCGGCGACACAGGTGAAGTCGGTAGAGACTACCAGCATGTACACCGCAAGTACGGGTGAGGACACGAGGGATAACGTCGTTCTTCTGCAAACGTTTCGTGCGTGGGTCATCGCTGATGACCGCTCGGTGTACATCAGAGGGATATTGGATGGCGGCAGCCAGAAGACTTTCATCAGGCAAGACATCTCCAGGAAATTGAAGCTGCAAGTGCTGGGAGAAATAGTTGTACGGCTGAACACGTTCGGTGATGCCACAGGATCAGAAACAGCTCACCGACACCGCCTGGTACAAGTACGACTGCGAAGTCAATACGATGAGAAGGAATACCTGCTTGAAGCGGTGGAGATCCCGTTCATCTCCAAAGACATCGTAGCAGCATCCGTGAACGACAGTTTTGTGGCAGTAGTCAAAGCCGAGGGTGGATGCATCGCCGACGAGGTTTTCTTCGCTGGAGTAGAGGCCCAACCTGGAATCGGGCTATTGGTCGGAGCAGACCAAATGTGGCGACTTCTGAAAACTGAGTTGAGACGCTCTGCTGGTTCTGAGAGCACAGTGGCTGTCAACACGCATCTGGGATGGACGTTCCAGGGACCCAGCCTACTGAAGTCATCGGTGACTAAGGGTACGAATGCTCTAACTTGCGTGCTCCACGTTCAAGCCACGACAGAGGGGCATTGCCTCGACATCAGGAAGTTATGGGAGTTGGAGAGCCTCGGGATCACCGACGACACAAGTGACAAGCGACTTGAAGATGACGTGACCTTGAGGGACTTCGACAGCACAGTCGAAAATAAGGATGGTCGATACCAGGTCGGCCTACCGTGGAAGGCAGACAGTACTTACCTGGGGGACAACCGCAAGGTAGCGGAGCGCAGACTTGAGAGCCTGGTGAAGAGGCTACGCTCCAACGAGAGTCAACTGCTTGGCTATGATGAAGCAATGAGGAACTACTTGATCCAAGGCCACGCAGAAGTGGTTTCCGAAGACGAGTGCACTTCCGCAGAACACATTTACTACATGCCTCACCAAGCAGTATTCCGGGAAGATTCGGCAACGACGAAGCTTAGGGTGGTCTTCGACGCGTCTTCTCACGCAACAGATACCGCATCGTTAAACGAGTGTTTGGAGAAAGGCCCGAAGCTTAACGCCGAATTACTGCCACTACTCTTACGATTTCGCACGGAACGGGTTGCTATTGCTGCGGACATAGCGAAGGCGTTCTTACAAGTCTTGGTGAGAGAGGAAGATAGGGATGCGCTGCGCTTCCTCTGGTTCCAGGAAACGCCACCAGTGGATGGCCCTTTGCCCGAAATCCAAATCTGGAGAATGACTCGTGTACCGTTCGGTACGACTTCAAGTCCGTTTCTTTTATCGGCAACGATCCAACATCATCTGAAGAAAGTCGAGGGACCCCTTAAAGAAACGGCAGAGAAGCTTAGAGAGTGCTTCTACGTAGACGACTTGCTCACAGGCGCTTCTACCGAAGCAGAAGCCGAACGACTGTACACTGAAGCGAACACCATCATGGAGCTGGCTGGGATGGATTTAAGAAAGTGGGCGTCAAGTTCAGCAGTTCTCAGCCAACGTTTCCAAGAGCACGACGACAGGTGTCCTGGAGGGTATTAAGCAGCGACGACAGAACTCGGCCTCCTAGGATTGCTGTGGGACCGAGAAACGGATCAACTGAAGCTCTCTCGCAACAGCTGGAGCCTCTCTTCAAGAGGGAACACGAAACGCGCGGTACTGAAGGTCTCCGCCACCGTCTTCGACCCGCTCGGCTTCGTCGCACCGTTCACTATACGAGCAAAAATGCTGTTTCAACGAATTTGGCAAATTGGGCTCGACTGGGACGAAGACTTACCGGACGCGATGGCTGAAGAATGGGCGTGGTGGAGTGGTGAGCTTCCACAGATAAAAAGCATGGCAATACCACGCTACCTTTGCCAAGGCATCGGATACTCGTCCAGTCAGGTCCAGGTGCATGTGTTCACGGATGCAAGCCCGGCTGCGTACGGCGCGGTAGCGTACATGCGGATACAGGATGACTGCGGGGAAGTTGCGGTAGTCTTCCTTATGGCGAAGGCACGAGTGTCACCTCTGACAACGTTGACGCTGCCACGTCTGGAACTGATGGGAGCTTTAATCGGATGCAGACTTGCGAAGACCATTCGTACATCTCTCACGCATCACATCATCAAGTTCTACTTCTGGACAGATTCAAGCATCGTCCTGTGCTGGATTAGAGGATCAGCACTGCGGTGGAAACAGTTCGTCAGAAACAGAGTTACCGAAATACAGGCTGAGACGGATCCAGCAGCATGGAGGCATTGCCCCGGGCAGCAAAACCCAGCGGATCTTCTAACCAGGGGAGAGACGATGAAGAAGTTGCTAGACGACTACAGATGGCTGAAAGGTCCCGAATGGTTGGCTAAATCGTCTGAAAGATGGCCGAGCACATTTCCGACAGAGTCGGCAGACGACGAGACAGTGGAAGCGGAACGAGTGAGGACCCAGGTCCTGCTGGTAGACACCGATGACATGCCGTCTTCAGTTACCAACATCGAGAACTACAGTCGACAGCATCGGCTTTTGCGAGTCACGGCTTGGATTTACCGCTTCGTCAAGAACTGCCGACTCGCAGGGAATAACGTCACCGGACCACTAAGCGCTGAAGAGATCTGTAACGCTGAAGTCTACTGGATCAAGGAGGCGCAGAGAAGCGAGTATCAAACGGAGATACAGCAATTGCGTCGGGATGGATATGTCAACGAGAGCTCGCAGATTGCGAAATTTCAACCAGCGTTGGACGGAAATGGCATCTTGATGGTTTCTGGCCGTCTACAGCACTCTACACTACCACTTCACGTAAAGCACCCGATCCTGCTACCGCATGGACACCGGTTCACCGAGCTGGCAGTGGATGCTGCGCATCGTCGGCTACTCCACGCGGGTGTCCAAGAGACAATGGCGGAGATGCGAGAGCACTACTGGATCCCTAGGTGCCGACAGCTGGTGAAGAAAATTCTGCACCAGTGTACAGCGTGTGCACGGCACAGAGCTAAACCAGCAACCGCACCCGTAGCACCACTTCCGGGAGACCGAGTATCGCAAAGTGGACCATTCGACGTGATCGGGGTGGACTTTGCCGGACCCTTGTACGTGAAGTCTGAGGATGGAGAAGATCAAAAGGCGTACATCGCCCTATTCACCTGTGCGGTTACTCGAGCCGTCCACCTCGAGTTGGTCTCCAGAATGACGACACCGAGTTTTCTATTAGCCTTTCGACGTTTCACGGCACGACGCGGCGTTCCTTCCGTAATCTATTCGGACAACGCTACAACCTTCAAGAAAGCAGAGAAGGAAATTTGGAAGGCGTTGAAAGGCCAGGGTTTCCAGGACCACCTCGCCGATCACAAGATTCACTGGAAGTACATAATTGAACGGGCGTCGTGGTGGGGCGGCTTCTGGGAACGCCTGGTCAGAAGTGTGAAGACAGCCTTAAGGAAGACCCTCGGGAAAAACAGGCTCACCTTCGAGGAGCTGACGACCGTTCTGCACGGTGTCGAGGCGGTCATTAACTCTCGACCCCTTACGTTTGTGAACGACAGCCCTGCTGACGAAGGACCGCTTACCCCGGCCCACTTCTTGGTGGGAAAAAGGACAACTTCGCTTCCACCACTGGACGTCGTACCTCCGAGACCATCCACTGACACACGTAACCGGTGGTTGCTTCACCAGCAGATGATTGACAGCTTCTGGAGGCGGTGGCGGAACGAATACCTCCTTCAACTGAGGTCTGCGCACCAGGTCCCAGCGGTTCACGGACGTAACTTGCTGCGAGTGGACGACTTGGCCATCGTCCACAGTGAGCGGCTGCCACGACACATGTGGAAGACTGGACGAATAGTTGGACTATTCTTCGGTAGAGACAATAATGTCCGCGCCTGTACAGTGAAAATGGGTGATGGAACAGTACTACGAAGACCGGTCCAGTTGTTATATCCGCTAGAGATTCGTTAGTTACCATAGAGTTTGTTTGTTGTTGGTTAAAGTCGCGATATCAAATGAGGATCCTCATTTCCGGGGGGCGATTGTTACGGATTTCATGTTAACTTCGTCGTTGAAGGGATAGAAATAGAGGACGAGGAGGAGGAAGTTTGGGGTTTTCTGGAGGGGTATAAGCGTGGTAAACTGTGATTGGAGGAGGACTTGTTGTCTGTATTTCGTGATGGAATGATGTTCGAAAGACGATAAAGTGGGTTCCTGCGGTCACCTGTTTTTCGACTCCGGTTCTTGGGGATTCTGGCGATTACAATTTTCTACACAGCATCTTGACTAGAGGTGTTTCGTGGCATGCGGAAAGCGAGAGTTGGATCAACTCTGCTCAACATAGAGGGGGGGGGGAATGTCGGTTGTCCATTGGCGGGAAGCCAGGGGGGTTGCGATGCGTCGCAGAATCGCGGCGCTCTCCTCTCAGCAGAACAATACTGGTCCGTTTCCGATACGAGAGTGCTGCTTCTGCGGCGCTGTCGGCCTGCTCAATGCCCACGACACCACAATGGGCTGGAACCCACTGGGGAACTAGCCTGTGGCCTGCTGCATAAATAGTGTGGTAAACCATTAACACATCTGTGACTAGGGGTGCGGATGGGCCTCGTATGCCGGAATTTTCAATTGCTTGAAGTGCATATTTGGAGTCTCTGAAGACTGCCCATTCCCGCGGTGTAAAATCAGCGATGTGTTGTAGGAAGAAAAGGATGGCATAGAGTTCCGCAGCTGTGGAGGAGGTTGGATGTGAAAGGCGTCTTCCGTGCACTACACCTTCGGATGGTATGACGAATGCTGAGGCGGACTTGTTGTTTCGGGATGCGCCATCGGTATATGCTGCCGTAAACGTAGAAAACTTCTCGTCTACCAGAGCATGAAAATGGGCTCTGAGGACTTGAGGGGGGACCTGATCCTTTCTTTCCAGAAGGTTTGGGAGGCGTACAAAAGTCTGCGGTACCGGCAGAGACCAGGGGGCTTCCGGCGGTATAATGTGGTGTGTGCGGTATCAGTGATAGTCTGGCGTGTCCTCTGCGCTACTCGATAGAAGTCGCTTCCAGGGCGGTATCGAATTTTCCTGAGGAGCGGGTGACGGGGAATGTGAGCACACAGACGGAGGAAGTGCCTAGCCGTTTCACGTTCACGGAGAACCTCAATCGGGAGTTCACCAGCTTCAGTGCACAAGAAAGAAAGGAGCATTAGCATCAGCCAAGAGCGATACATCAATGAAGTATTGCATCAACGCCACATGGATGGTAACCCCGTGAAGACGCCGCTGGAAATCCAACACCAGGACATGGAGAACAGCTAGTTCTGTAGTGCAGATCGGTTCCTTGGCCGTCCATTGGTCAGCCTACGTCTCGCCGACCTTTTGCCAGCCACGTGGTATGGTTGGCCAAGAAGCTTATTTCTTTGCTGGCTCGTTACTCTGACCGATCTGGCTGCCAACCCAAGGGGAAAAACAACGTCGGCAAAATGTCGGGCCGACGTGTGATTCCAACCTAAATGTCGTTGGGCCGTTCTTTCAAAAAAAAGGTTAACCCAAGCTTGGGGACTGACATTAGCCTTACTCGGCCCGATTTAATACTGCCAACCTTGGGCCATTGTAGCAGACCGACCTATAAGACATGGGGCCAACACAGGGCCAGTGTAGAACCAAGTCTGGGCAATAGCGCCGGCTCTTTGTCGGCTAGATGGCGACCCACCGATTAACAGCAACGATGGGCCAACTATGCCCAAGCAACAAACAATATTTGGGTCAAGCTTGGCAATAACTAGGCTGGCCTACCCGGCCATGGTTGGTGCGTTATCGGCCAACAAGCTTGTTTCTTGATAGAGATCTGTACCCTGGCCAACGACTTACCAAGCATTGGCAAGCCTGCATTGAGCCAAGTTAGGCCAAAGCAATCCTATGGCGTCGCTCTTACTTAATTGTCTCGCGGCGTAGTTGCGTAGTTGCGTAGTTGCGTAGATGCTTTTATGATTCATAAAAGCATCATCGCACTATGCTCGAGACCACTACAATCAAACAGCTCACAAAGAAAAGAAATTGCGTTTCTTTCCCGAGGAAGAAAAGACACTATACAAGTTGTCTTGCGAGCATCCACAAATTCGAGAGTCCTGTTCGCGAATGAGTCAAAATGAAGGGTGAGGTGTCTAAGTTTAATTCTACGAGTACACAAACAACACTGAAATGAGGAATTGCTTGTCGTATTAGCCCACCATGAAGATAACGTCTCTGTTTCTTAGTGCTTTTGGCTTGAGACAATATCACGTGGCCATTCGAAAGTCGAACTTAGTGCTACACCATTCCGCATTTCCCTCTCCCCAAGGCAACATACCGAGATTAGACCAAGCTTGGCAAGAGCTTGGCTGGCCAACCGAGCCGTGCTTGGCAAGTGCTGGGCCAACGAGCTCGTTTCTTGGTGCAGATCTGACCCCTGAACGACGGCTTGCCAAACCTCTCTTTGCCTATCACTATGAAAGATTGCGCCAACGTTGGCTGGCCGAAAGAGTCGTTGGCCAACTATCATCCGACTTTTTGCCAACCGTCAAAGCGTCTTTTCTTCAGCTGCATTGTTTTCTGGTTTGTTTGCAGTGCAGGGCCGACATTGGCCCGCCTTCATTATGCCAAACTCTCAATAGCACGCCAGCACCACGTCGCACAACGTTTTCGGCCCAACGTCGTTCGCCGACCAGCGCTGTGAGCGACATCAGACCGAAGTGGGTCCAAGATGCAGTGGCCGACTAAGTCGCTTGCCCACCAAAAGCCGCCTACTGGTCGATGGTTGGCAGTCGGCAATTTCCATTTGGGAACAATACTAAAATCAATTGAATATTATTTTATTCGTTGTTTTATAACACGGAGCTATTTCTAGCACTTTCATTTGGAATGCTACAAACAATTAGTAGTCTTTGAGAGATATTTCACTCAACTGGTATGGAGATCCAACTCAACAAGCAAAGGTTGGGCCAAGCTTGGCAACAGTTGGGCTGGCCGGCCTATACCTGGGCAGGTTGGCGGCTGGGCAGGCCTACCACGTACTCATCGGCCAACAAGCTTGTTTCTTGATACGGATCTGTATCTGGCCAATGACTTGCCAAGCACTGGCCAGCCTGTATTGCGCCAAGCGTGTTACAGAGTAAAGACCTGCCTATCACTATGCAACATTGCGCCAACGTTGGCTGGCCGAAGGACTCGTTGGCGAGCTGTCATCTGGCATGTTGCCAACCGTTGGCCATCGGCCATACTGCATGCGCCCGTCGTCTGCTAGCGTTGCGTCCAGCATGTTTCGACATGGTGGATTGTCGAGAACACATTGGCCACCCACTGCGCTGCTGCCGACTGCACACCAACTGCCACTAACTGCACACCACGCATTGTTATGCCGTGCGGTTGCAAACGTCGTATAAGCGTTGATTGACCGACCGCTTAACAAGCATTGCTGTACAGCGCAATTGCCGACATTGCACAGACGTTGGTTGGGTGACTGCTTGTCGAAGACCGTTGTACCGTGCTTTGGCCAACATTGTGCCAGTGTTGGTTGGCCGACGGCGCGCTGACCAACCAGCAGCCAATATCTGCCCAACCGTTGGTCGTCGGCCATTGCTTACTTGGAACTTAGTGCAAGGAACAAGACCAGAGATTGCGTATGCAGTAAACCACCTCAGCCAGATTAATTCATGTTTCTCCATCCATCATTGGAAAATGGTAAAGATGCTGTTGAGGTATCTTAAAGGAACGAATTACGCATGTCTGACCCACAAGGCAAACAGAATTCAGATTATTGGCTACTCGGATGGAAGTTGGAAGACAGACATGAAGAGCGGGAAATCACGCAGTGGATACGTTTTCGTGACGTCGGGAGCCGCCATCTCCTGGAAATCAACGAAGCAAGACATCATAGCACTATCGTCATGCGAGGTACAGTACGTGGCTCTTTGTGAAGCCATGAAGGAGGGAAAATTGCTTAGAATGTTTCTCGGAGAGCTGGGACTACACCACTTCTCCGGTGTAGCCACATATTCTTTGCGCTTATTAGTGTGCGCCTACTCTGCATTAATTTGCAAACTTGATAAGCTCTTCCATTGCGTGTGTGGCAGCCTATTGTAATGGTAATCGATGTGCTGATCTTTGAATGCATTAAGCCGCCGTAGAGATTTGGAGCACCCCTCTAAGTTACACGGTGGGAGTGTTCCGGTAAGACTTCCTTGGTTCTAGCGGGGTGGAGATGAATGCTGTAATGGGCGGTTGAGTGTATTAGTCAGCTTAGGGATAATACTGCCATAACTTCCAGTTAGGTTAATGAGAGGGGATTTTTTCACGGGTGGTGGCTTTTTAGATATTCGTGGACTGTTCGCCGGGCTCATCATTGGACAACTATTGAAAGACAGGTATTTTTGCGAATAAGTTTCCTTTCCTTTCATCCATTTTCTGCAAGGGTGCTGTGTGGATCGATCTGCTTTTCAATACTTCAAAAACGTGGCAGGCCGCACAAAATTTCGTGATAGTTCGAATTAACCCAAAGTATGGCTTGTCTAAGCTTCAATAAAGCACAACCTAACTTACTTAAGCAATGTCCTATGGCAGCTACTCCTACATCTATTCTTGCGCCATCGCTAGGTCCCTACTATGGGAAACAGTTGGAGGGAGGGCAGATTCTCTGACAGCTGGAAGGTGCCGCAAGTAGTGCCTGGTGCTGAAGCCTGGAAAGTCGCCCATAGCTCTTGACTCTCTTCGTCCCATCAG
The DNA here is from genome assembly GCF_037126465.1 of Ornithodoros turicata. Lineage (NCBI taxonomy): Eukaryota > Metazoa > Arthropoda > Arachnida > Ixodida > Argasidae > Ornithodoros > Ornithodoros turicata. The sequence goes on from NC_088207.1 coordinate 15,607,008, forward strand.
CCTGACAAGCTGCCTGTGTAAGCCCACAGAGCGTATGGTCCTCAACCGGGTAGAGTGGCATCTAGAGGCAAACACACTTCTGCCTCAGGCGATAGTCGGTTTTAGGAAATCCCGATGCACGATGGATTGCGTTCTTGACCTGGTATCGAGCATTGAGCACGAGTGTGGATGTGGCGGCTGACGGCTGCAGGCTTTTTAGACATCAAGAGGGCTTATGACTCTGTAAGACACGCCCATATGTTGCATGCATTGTGTATATTGAGTGTTGTGGGGCGACCTATTAGGTGGATTGCCTCGTACCCGGAGGGGCGGTCGATCTTTACGCGCTCCGACACTGGAACGAACAGCGTCCCGCAAGGAGGAGTCCTGAGCTCTATGCTCTTTAACTTAGTGCTGGCTTCACTCCCAAAGCTTGCTTCCCCGCCGCGTGAACATCAGCATGTACGCAGATGCCATCTGCTTGTGGTCGTCAGGCACGCAATGGCCAGCCATACAGCGTCGGCTTCAGGAATATCTATAGATCGTGGCCAACTTTCTGTCTCAGCGTGGCATGGATGTGTCCCAGGATAAAACAGTCGTCCTGCCGTTTACTAGAAAAAAGCTTGCAGGCTTCCAACTCACTATCGGTGGAAACCCAGTGTGCAGAATCACCTCACATCGGTTTCTGGGTGTTGTGTTGGACAGATGCCTCTCCTGGTCAGCAGATAGTTCTCGAACCTTCCTGAAAATGCTGCTTCACGCATTAACGTCTTGAGGTTTCTGGCAGGCCAACGGTGGGGATCGTCTTGTGCTGCTATGCTTGGGCTCCACTCTGCCTTGATCCGCCAGATGCTAGGGTATCACCTGCAGGCACTCCATGGCTTGTGTCCGACATCTGAGCAAGTTTTGCACAGCATATTGGCACGAAGCATGAAGGTCTGCCTAGGACTACCAGAGTCTTTTCGTCACTACGTGTCTGTTCAAGCATCCGTTAGTTTCGGCCATTCAAAGACAAACGTTTTTCAAGCATTCGTAGCCCAGTAATGTCATATAAGAATCATATCCCAGCGCACAGGCCACCGTTCCAACAGCGTAGTGCACTATGGACTTTTGAAGCCCCTGTAGAAAGCACGGTGGTCCCCAGACTTCCCGACAAGAAAGATGTGTCAAGCTGCGACGCCCGTCAGTGCAGTTTGGACCCGATGACCCAGTACATCAACCGAATGGCTGTGTTCACAGACGCTTCCAGCACGGCAACAGTTATCTTAAGTTATCACACTGTACGTCCTCGACTGCTGCGGAGCTCTATGCAATGGTTCTAGCACTCAACTACATCGAGTCTTCCACAAGTGCCACTTCATGGATTATTTATATCGACTCGATGAGTGGCCTACAAGCGTTGCAGAGCGTGTTTGTCTCTGGCACCATTTCACCCCCTGTACGAGGTCATCACGTATTACAACTCCTGCGCTTCGGCTGGCCACGACGTGATATTGCAGTGAGTACCAGGTCACTGTGGAATTCAAGGAAATGACGCAGCTGACGCTGCAGCGTGTCGGGCACACCAGCTTGTGTCTACGCGGAAGGTGTTCTTTTCGCGATCGGACGCGAAATGCATGCTTCATCCCCTTCGAGAGCGGCTGAGTAGGAACCTGTGGTTTTCTTGCAGTGCACGGTCCTCTGTGCTGTTTACCATCGACCCTGAGTTAAGTTTCCGCGCCCCTCAATCTCTTCCGCGTTCCATGGAGCGCGTTATCCACCGGCTCCGGCACAATGTTCCCTACACTGCTCGGCTGCTTCACAAGATAAGGAAGGCGGACTCGCCCAACTGCCCTGGCTGTGGCGCCCTCGAGGATCCAGAGCATATACACTGGTGTTGTGCACGCGATACTCTGATGCCCGATCGAAGCTTCAGCGCTCGCTCGCGGCCCTAGGCAGTCGCCCTCTTGGGTTGTCTACGGTTTTGGGTGCTTGGCCCTCGCATGAAAGTCCTGTTGCGCTGCGTGCCTTGGTCTAGCTCGTTCCTGTGCGATATTAGTGCCGACGATAAGTTTCGACTTTTGTGCCTTTCTTTCCATAACTGTTCTTTTTCCTTTTCTTTTCTTTTCACTGTCCTGACTTTGTGTGACTATTCGTATGTTTTCTGATTTGTCTACGTGGTATGGAGTAGCCGGCTTCCACGTTGGTGGTGCCAATTTTCTCCATTTTTTTTATTTTTTCATTCACTCACTTACTATGGGAAGGAGACGTTTTATTTTTCAGAGTATATGCTTTCTGAAACGACAAACTGAGAAGCAAAATAGAACAAGCAAAGGGGTAAAGGGCGTCCTATCAACCATATTTTTCAATGAGGAGTTTGTAAAAATTGATAAATAATCCGCCCAGCGGTCATCACCTACAACGCGTGCGATGCCTCACTACAATGTATCTGCTCATTGCCACAAACACGTGAGCGCTTTATTTCATGCGTTTGTTTAGTTATTGTTCCCTTGACACTTCAGTTTCCATAGCAGGACTAAATTTCACGAGGTCATTCGGTGAAGACGTATCCAGAACGCGCGAACAAAACAAACAGTAATGTTCTGCTTGCCCGAACACGGCTATAACACGGCTGTTGTCTGCTACGGTGCAGCAATCCAGGCGGCGCCACTGTCGAGGCGAAGGGAGAGAAGCGTGTGGGGGGAGGGAAGGAGGAGTTGTCGCTACTCTTAGTGTACAGGGACTTTATCCGCAACCAACTGTAGCTGTAGCAGCGCCACCTGAACTTTTCTGCCGTTAACAACCTTACACACACAAAAAAAATAAAGAAACTGGAGCCGGGAGCCTTCCCCTTCACAGTCCTTCTGTCCTCTGCAACTTTCTACCTCACCTCAACCATCTCGTCACAATGTGAATAATACGCACGCGCTGTGGTTAACTGTTCTTCACGGCCGGAAAGACCACGTGAATGATCACAACGGGGCCCATAACCTGTTGTGATGTAGATGCAAGAAAGGCAGCCGTACGGTGCAACATATCTGGAACATGACTGGACATGGCTGAAACATGTTAAGGAGCGGTAACTACGCGGTACGCATGCGCGCCAGACCGACAATCAGGCACTGACCTGGCTGAGCTGGTTCAGAAACCCACCTAGTAGTGTATGATCAGCTCGAGGAACCGGCAACTCACACAGTAGCCTGGACGCCATTAATTAGCAATTAGAACAATTCCGGTCCCCCCCACAGTAATTAGGATCATTCAGGGAGTCATTACACTAATTGGGGATCATCTAAGACGTGTCCAGACCACTGTGTGAGTTACCGGCTACTTGAGCTGATAAAAAAATAGGTAGAAACTAAAATAAAAGGATAGAAATAGATTGGAGAGAAGCAATTTATTCGAAAATCGTCGATGCGGTGGCAAAGAAACCGCTCCGGAGTGACCAGCGCCATCAATGTTGTTTGTTGACGGCCGGTAGTTACAGAGATTGACGACAGGTGGCCACCTAGTTGCAAGGCATCACATCAGATGGCGCCACCATCATAGCTCAATGCAAGAAAGAGAGAACAACAAAATACTAGCGGCAGGTAAAATTGCAACACTGCTCAACAAGTCTAGGCATGCCAGAGCGCGGTGCAAGGTCTAACCGCCACTGCTAAACAGCACGGAAAAAACAGTACACATCAGGGAAAAGGCTTAGGGGTGACCGGCTAGGCCTAACCACAGCGTCACTGCACAACGCTACGCAGCTAACACCATGCGACAACCACAAAATGCTGGGCGCTCAACGCTAAACATGCGTCAACAGGCTTGGTACGCTACGGGTCACTGCTAAACAAGTATAAACATGCATGTACAGGGTGTGTGCAGAAAAACGTGACCCGCATTTAGGCACATAGCTTGTTGCCTACCTAACTAACGAACTTCCGGTAGCGCACGATGGCGCATTTATGCGTGCGAAATCTGCAGAAAAATTGTGGAAGCCATACTCAGCTTAAAAAATAAACGGAACAATGAAAACGTCCGCTTCAGTGCATCAGAATAGGGCACATGGTGGACAACAGGGCGTATGTGAAAGGGCAAAATGGTGGACGTAGGAGAGTTGTGTTCAAGTACCGCTAGGGGAGCTATCGGTGCATAAATCAAAACGATGTCCCACATGGATGCTCATCGGCAGTACCCCTTGCGGTGCCTGCACATAACTCTCCTGAGACAGAACTGCACTACCATGCACTGTCATGACCGCCCTATTCTGATGCATGGAAGCGCATGTTTTCGCGCTTTATTTTTTTACACTGAGTATGGCTTCCAGGATTTTTTTGTAGCTTTCGCACGCATAAATACGCCGTCGTGCGCCACCGGAAGTTCCTCGGCTAAGTAGACAACGAGTTATATGTAAAAATGCGGGCCACGTTTTTCTGCACACACCCTGTATAGGGAATAAGGCCTAACCGCTAAAGCGAACATGCGAGAAAAGGCTTAACACGAGCGCTGTCAAACGACGCGCAAACATCGAGCACGGCAAACCACTTACCTTTTCCCCCGCGGCGACAGTGCATCCGATCCCGACGACGGGCAAGTATCAACTGTCTGGTGTGTCTGGTGTATCAAGATGGTGCACTGCTTCTGGGTGACTGTCTTTTCATTGAAGAGAGAATCTCAGGACACTTCGTGCAGTAAGTGCTTCCTCACCAAGTCTTTCTTAACTCCTTTTGCTCTCGCGATCTGTTTGTGTGTCCCAGGCAGGAGAATGCTGTACATTTTAGCTCGGATGACTACGACTTCCTGAATAACTCCTCCTCCCCCTCTCATCTTTGAAGTACCTCATCTCATTCGCGTGCTCGTCGTTGAAAAGCGGGTGGCTCGGTGGATAGGAGGGCAAGTCTAACTCCCCAAGCAACAGGAAAACCTTGGGCCAACCTTGGCACTGGCTTGGCCAGCCAACCTGGCCACGCTTGGCTTGTGGTTGGCCAACGACGTCGTTTCTTGGTACGGATCTGTTCCTTGGAATTTGCCAAGACTCAGCAAGCCAGTGTGTTCCCAATCTTCAACCAACTACCCAAGTAACAAACAAAGGTTGGGCCGAGCTTGGCAGTGGTCAGGCTGGCATACCTGGCCTTGGTTGGTACAGCATCGGCCAACAAGCTTGTTTCTTGATACGGATCTGTTCTTTTGCCCATGACTTTCCAAGCACTGGCTAGCCTACATTGTGCCAAGATAGACACCAAAACATTCCTGCGACGTTGCTCATTTCCATACTCAATTGTCTCACGACGTAAGGCAAGGACTTACCATTCTTTGTTTGTTGCTTGTATTTCCCACCACGGACAGTGAGCACGGCATTTTAAAGTGCATAAATTACCCACAATGGACAATGTGCACGGCTTTTCAAAGTAAGAAAAAGAGCAAAATGCCTTGATCACTAGGATCAAAAGAGCTCATAAAGAAAAGCAATTGCATTTCTTTCCTAAGGAAGAACTGATACTGTACATGGGTTGCCTAGCGAGCTTTCACAAATTCGAGAGCCCTGTTCACCTGATAGTCAAAATAAAGGGTGAGGTGTCCAAGTTTAATTAAATGCATGCTCAAAGAACACTGGAATGATGAACTGCTTGTCGTATTAGCACCCCATGAAGATGACGCCTCCGTTTCTTACTGCTTTTGATTTGAGATATTCACTTGGACCATCGAAAGTAGAGCTTATGCACTGCTACACCATTCTGCGTTACCCTTTTCCACGAGGCGACATACCGAGATTGGACCAAGGTTAGCAAGAGTTTGGCCTGCCAACATAGCCATGCTTGGAAAGTGCTTGGCCAACGAGCTCGTTTCTTGGTACGGATCTGTTCCTTGGCCGACGGCTTGCCAAGTATGTCGCTCCGCGTACCAGTCTGCAACATTACGCCAACGTTGGCTTGCCAAAGGAGTCATTGGCCAGCTGTCATCCAACTTTTTGCCAACCGCCGCTCATCGGCCATTGCTTGCTTGGGTCGTTCTCGATCTTCATCAGCTGCTCTGCCAGGCTTTCACACGTGAGCGCAAAAATTATGCAGTCCGTGTCGCTATAGATCAACTGCACTGGACACGTCAGACGAGAAAAGAGAGACTCGTAGAGTAAGCTGTACATTCGTACTTTGGATATCTATAGAATGGCAAAGCCCACATAAAGGGGGTGCGTGCATTTGATGCGATGTTGTTTCATCTCGTACAAGATGCACTTGTCACTCAGAATGAGAAAATGCTGACAGTCGACGGAACTAGCTTTTCGGAGCGCGCTTTCTTTGTCGTAGGCTAGGGCATGCCTTTTCATGCATGTCACATTTTGTATTGTCTTACCGAACGTACTGTTCGACATGGTTTTGTACAGGAGTCGCTCGAACTGTGTGAGCGCGGCATTCCTCAACGCGTCTTTCCTCTGCGTGAAGTTTCGCAAAAAATTGTCTTGCCGGAACGAGAAGATGCTGTGAACACGTTTTAGTTTCCTCCCCAACCTCACGTACAGGGCGAGTAATGCGTAATGAACGACGTAGCGTTCTTTGTCGTAGCACGTCAGCAAAAGTTTCGTTGCGCGAGGGGTGTTCAGCGCCAACGCATCTTTCAAGTGCTGCTGGTAGTGGGAGAGTTCGTTCTCGTCCATGCACCTGTGTTCGGGTGCCAGGGTAAAATCCCTGGTGCAGTTCTTCGGGATACAAGTCTACCACGTAGACGTAACCCACTTCCGAATCGTAAGGAATGTTGAGAAAATCAATCTCGCTCCCCCTCGAAGGATCGATCCACTCAAAGCCTCGTGTCGGGATATGGAGTGTCATTACGTACGAGTATAAAATGTTCACGTCGAGGTACTAGATAAAAGTCTTTTCTTGGTGGGTATCGTAATCGTCGCACCCCTCGTGATTAGCCCGACAGTATCTGTGGAAGCTATTACAAATGCCTCCCTTTATTCATTTCTCGATCGTTTCGTACATCTCTTGGTCGCTCATGAGCTCGAGTCGTACTTTTGTCAGCTTCAGAGGGCTGCTCCACGCGTAACTGGCGTGTAAGATATCTGTCCCATGTTTCTCTAGTGCAATCTTCCTGAAATACAGTACGACGTCGCAGAGCTGACAGGTGTTGACGTAGAGACGCGTGTAACAGCCTAAGTCTTCACATTTGAACAATTCAAACATGTCGAGGGCGTACTAATAGTCTCGTCCGTGATCTCTTGCTCGCTCAGGTCACTTTTGAAAGCTTCTTTTGGTGGTAGCGTGGGTAAATTGTAGACTTCGAAACTGTCGACGAAGGTGTACGGGTAAATTCCCTACCTGAGAAGGCAGCGACAATGGTCACCAAGCGTTTGACGAGTGCAATGAAACGCGCCGCTGGCGAGCAGCGTTTCTACCAGGTTCGACAACGAGAGGTTGAAAAACTGCGTGGTATCGCGGAAATGGAGCTCGCCAACATGGAAGCCTCGTATTTTTTCTGTGGTAGATGCTAAGATCCACGGTTCACCCATATTTAGAACGCGCATGTGGTGGAGACGGGAGCTCAAGTCGTACTGCAGGTTGTGCACGCACACGACGAGTTCTTTGGTGTTACGACACGTAAGGTTACAGGTATCACACAGCGTTGCAACAAAATTCGAGGAACCTGGCTCTACGAAACGGGTGTGGTCGTGATGCGACACCTTGCGCGTATGTCGGTAAAATTCGCACCCACAAAATTCGCAGTGCGTCGCGTACTCGTGTCTAACAAGGTCTGCCACACTCATGACGAACGGTGAGGGAAGGCGGTTCAGCCTAACGATTTGTTCGCTAAATCCCTTGAGCGCGAGCAAGCATTTTTCTGCCGCGTTGGGTCCCAAATAACCATCTATGCCCATTATTTTGCCATCACAACTTCTCACTAGAACGATGCTATACGAGCTCGCCCTGTGCACACTCGAGGCGTCCTTAACGAGTGCATCGTTCTCCAATATGCTTTCCGTGTCCAACACCGCGAAATAAGGGTAGGGATGCATGCACTGTATCTTGGTGAGGAGACGCTCTGCCCGACTTTTGGCATTTCGAGAATTACTTCGTTTACGTCTCGACACAGATGTTCGTGTTGTTCCAACGCCTCCCCAACCCCCCCGGCCAACTTACATATTTATCCACGAAACCGCTCACGTCGTGGATGGATGTCCTCCGTGGGCTCTCGCTCAATCATCGTAGGACCAGAGCGCCTTTTCTAGTCGCTACACCGCTCTCCTCCTCCTCGCATTGCGACAGTGTCCTGCGTACTTAGCCCATCCCGCCTTCCGTCTTTCGCGCCTTTTTTCGTCGCGAAGAAGCGGAAAAGGCGTCGATGCCATCGACGTTGAATAAAAATTTACACTAACGTCTAGTTAACACCCTGGCGTGTTCTGGGCCGACTTCTACATGACGGCAAGAAGGCCCAGAGTGGGATTCGAACGCAGGAACCTCCTACACTACACCCGATACACTAACCACTAGTCTAATTCGCGCTGCGTGACGTTTTTCTTATCGTGGGGCTGGTGTGTAAACACGTCCAAACATGTCCAAACACGTTCAAGGATGTCATAGAGAGTGGGAAGAAAAGCTTTACTATAAATGTCGAAGCGATCGTTTGGCCGTCATTCTCGACATCATGGTCAGCTTGGTAGGTCCTCTAAGTAATACCCATGACGTCATCATCGTCGAAATGTTTGAAGAGTTTCGTTTACACTTTTCAACACTTTTGCTGCGATTGAAGTCGGTTTTTTCCTGCCTCACATATTTCGGGAGCTTGGAAGAGCCCACTTCTTCTGCATCAACTGCGGTAGATTGTGGTCTGAAGGTACGCTTCCTCACTATTTTTAATACGTTCTATAACCGGTCACATTTTTTCAGAGCAAAAGCATTTGACGAACCGATTGATACACCCGTTTCTCGGCTGTCGGGCGGTACCGTTCGAAGTACGTTGCGAAGGACTTCGACTATTGAAGGAAGATGGAGAAGATGGACCATCAGTGTCACTCTGCTACTGATGAAGAATGTACGTGTGTGTGTTTAAAATAAAAACGCGTGTTTCTCACGCTCCTTTCGTATAGATTACGAATGGGAAGTGACGGGAGACCTACCCCTGGTCTTAACCTTCAAGCCCCCTCCGAAGACCTTTTTGCCGATCGGCGATGAGCTGAGCACCTGTCGTTGTGGTGGACTCTGGTCGAGAAACCCCAGCCATTGGGTAGACTCGAGCCTTCGTCCGTATTTGGGCTGTCTTCCCGGCTACGAAGCCAAAGCTGGAGGCTAACTCATGTATAACCTCTCACGAGAAATAAAAAAAAAAAGGTTGTGTATGCTCTCATTCCGTCTCAGTCATGACGCCCGAGCAGAGGTTTGCAACTTTTGTGCAAACGCGAATGTATCGGGACTTGCTGCGATTCCCCGATTATATTCATGACGATGGCTGCGAGAGTGGCTTTCGCTCGATTCTCAAAACGATACCCTTACGTCTGTTCACTGTCAGTGGGAAGATTACAAAGAAAATGAAGCGTTTCGTAGATTACAAGCTCGAGCTGTTGGAAAAGTATAGACGAGGAGAGGCAGTTGACCCATGTCTCATCAACGCGGGTTTCAACCTGCTCATCGTCCATCGCTACTGGCTTCACCACACATTCCAGGACGTCACGGTGACCGGTGACGAGCGTCGGGTCAGCATGTTGGAAGATGGTCTTGCGACCGTCTTGTGTATGTCATGAAAAAAAAAAGACTATTGTACGAAACGAGTCCGTAACTGTCGAAAAGCACGGTGGTCCCGTTGTAGTTTTTCAGGTAGAGCACCCAGTGCTGGTCACGCTTTCCTCGCTCTTCCGTATTGATGATTAAAATAGCCGGACTTGCGTAAAACGTAGGCTTCGTCCGAAGCGCAAACGCCTTTCCGCATGGAGGAAGCGAGGGAGTTCAGGGACACGAGTTTCAAGATTTCGCCCTCGTACATCTTTTCTATGGGAAGGTGACGTACTTGAAATGTTATTCACCCAGTTCTTGGAAGAAGTTAAAGTGGGAATTCTGACGTCGTCGTTCTTAAAATCGTACTCGCCTCGCACTTGCCTGCCGTCCACGGAGAGCATCGAATGAGACAGGTCGTAATGGCGGAATTTGTAGTGGTTCGACTGGATGTCGCCGCGAAAGTCGGACGTGGCGAGCAGGGCGGCGCATAATTTGGAAGGTACCCTTTGGGGGTAAACGTTTTCAAAGTGAGCGTCCAAGCTCCCGGCACTCAAACTCCACACCTTGGTTTCCAATCCGCGTAAGACGTAGATGGCGTGCGTGGTCTGAAGCCGCCGCTCGTATTCCAAAAACAGGGAAGGTGCCAGCGTCACCTTTTTCAAGTGTAACGTCATTTCTTTAATGTCCACCTCGTAATTGTACGTTTTCTTGTCGTTGGGGACCGATATGAGTTTAAATTCGTCGTTGTTTAAGAGAAAAACGACGCGAATCTCGACGGCAGGTACCATCAGGCGCAGCTGTTGAAACAGGTCGGTATTGATCTGTCCGACCAGGTTAAAGTATTTCCCACCCTTCGTCGCTTCGTAACGTTGTTTCGGACCGCGAGACGAGACGTCGTGATCGCTTTTTAAATGTTCGTCGTCCTCGACAAAAAGTCCAGCCACGTACACGGTCTCCTGACCCAGGGGCAAAGCACGACGTCCAAACTATTCCTGTATGCGTGTACACTTCGTTGGAACTGACGAGCTTGTTGTTCGCATAAACGGTGACCGTCTTAAACATGCCACTCAACAGGTGGTTTATTGGGAAAACAACATTTTTCTCGTCCATTTCTTCCCCGTCATCGCGAATAATGCGCGAGGTCAAAGACGCGAAACTGCCGTAGAGATCCAAATGTGGCCTTTGCAAATTTTGAATAGAAAATTCGATAATTGTATTATTTACCGCGTTTACCAGATAAAAGAGTTGGTACGAAGTATCTTTCACGCTGTATTGAATGGAAGGGGGCTCGAATATCATCACGTCACTCATTAGACAGAGCGGCGACCGTTGCAACCGTTTTTTGTCTTTCGTTGACGTCATGATGGACGGAGCACACAGCGGATGCGTGACCCTCATGGCGAACCAAAGCATATCTGCAGGTGCGTTGTGTGCCGGCACATTTTGTTGTCTTTTGCGACGTTTCTTTCCATTGTTGTTTCCAGAGCCCTCCATGGAATCCAGCACGTCTCTCCCCGTTGCTATGGCCGTCTTTTTTACTGCATGCGATATTCCTTCGCCGTCGGCCAAATTGCGCACCAAGCGCTTCAACGTTCTCTTGGCGATCGGCTTTATTTGTTGCCAGATGGGGGAACGATAAACTTGAATATGTTGCACAACACACCGCCCCCTTGTTGGAAAAGGGATCCCGTGTACACGGGAATTATTTTGGAAGAATTACGGTACATATTTGAAATACAACGTTAAATTGGTTCTACCTTTGCTCCGCAACAGTAAACGTCTAACCATTTCGTCCGCGAGAACAATCGTCACTGAGGGAATTTCGAATTAAGAGAGATTAAAATACGGGATGTTATCTAACGTGTAGGTGATGACGTGCTTGTCTTTCTTGTAATAAAAGGGCAGTATTTTGCATATAGTATTTTTCCCGCTCCCCACGTACGTGGGTTCCATGATATCTGTGTAGACAATTACGTTGTGAAACGGGGATTCCAGGAGTACCTCGACGGAGCTCGTGGCATTCTTCTCCCTGAACACGGTACGCGATTCGAAGCCCAAAAGCACGGCTAGGTACTCGGAAAGTCTTAAGGAGGTGGAGCCCTCGGAAAGCCGAATTTTACATTTCTGCTCGGTTCCGTCGATGCTGAAGCGCACGCGTTCGCCTACGCGCTGGTTAATCGCATCCAGGAGTGTTGGGTCCTTGCATAATAGCCAGGAGCAGGATGTACTTCCAAAGATGAAGCGATTTTCGTCTTGATCGTGAAAGAAAATTGACGCGCTATGGGGAGAGAGACACGCAGCGTTTTTCCATGTCCCTCGACAGGTGTTAGCTGTAGCAGCTTTAAAAAGGGTTCCCGTATGTGCAACTCTTGCAGCGTTTTCAGAGAGTAGACGTTATCCACAAATTCTAGCGAGGCGTTCAGCTTGTGCGTCTGGAAATACTTGTTGAGTGTGTTACGTAGGGACGTGGTTTCCGAATTCAAAATGACGTTGCCGAAAGCTACGGGTGCTGTGTGCTCCAATAAGATGGAGGTGGCTTCGCGTTCACTTAATTTGGGAGGCTTTACCGCACGACCTGTTTCGCGCGATGCTAGCGAGGCGTCGAGCGCCTGGGCAAGCTCCTCTATGGGTAACCAACCTCTGTGGGTAAGACGAAGTAATATCGCGATCTATTGTACGCGAAAGAAACGTTAAATTCCGAAAGGGCTTTTCCCAAATCCCTCTCAAGATCCAAGGTGACACGAAAAGTTCTCCCGGCTTCGACTGTGTCCTCGAAAGAAACCTCGATTTTTGCATCTTGCCTTTTGTATCTGATATTCAAAAAACCGTTGCTTATGCTGAGGTCCATCAGACCGACTTTACAACGATTCGAGAGCTGAAGCGGACTATTGAAAGCTACCGTGAAGGCATTGAGTTTATTCGAGGGAAACTTATCCATGCTGGCGTTCGACAGGAGGTGGACGTAGATGTCTGATGTCATTACCCATTCTTGACCACGTCGCTGCTCGGGACCCAACTGTCGTATTCTTTGTCGTAACCGAACCAGCAAATCAAAGAGAAGCTCTGACCATTCACTTTCTTCTTTCTCAGCACTTTTGTTACTGGCCAAGGCTGATTGGCGTCTCAGGTTACCACGAGTACCTCCTCCTGGTAGAAAGATCCATCCACTTCCTTACCCCGGTAGTCTTCCAGATGCACGACGGGAGGGGAGGTGTCCCTCAGGCGGGAGACAGTGAAAATATGAGGCGACCAACTCCCTTCCGAGCTATTTTAAAACCTTCTCTGTGTAGTAGGGCCCTCACTTTATTCCCCACCTTGAGCTTTTTTTTCATGGAGGGTAGGACGGGCTTCCCATTTATCTCATTGACCAGCTCCAATTCGTTTCCGGGGGTGCCTTCGGATGGGCTGATGCCCAACGTCCTGTGTTTGGTGGCGTTGTAGTCGTGCACGATCTTGGGAAGCACAGAAACAAATTGGTATTTTCCGGTTACCCTAAAATAACGGAATATTCTGTCGCGTAAAGTGCATATAACCCGTTTTGCCTGCCTTGCCTTGATTACAGGAGAGAAGGTGGAATACATGTCGACCTTCTTTTGTGTCAGGTACTCCTTGACGATCTTCTTGTAGAATTCCCCTCCTCTGTCGCAAAAGATGCGTGTAGGCGCGTTACCTCCCCGAAAAAATATTCTCACGGCCCTTTTCATTTCGGTGGGGCGTTTCGTCTTTAGCGGAAGGGTGCGCAGAAAGTGGGAGAGGGAATCAATTGCCACGAGAATGTTGTAGTAGCCACCGTTGAACCCCTTGTATTTCGAAAAGTCGGCAAGATCCATTTGCCACACGTCGTTGATCTTGAGTGCGATGATGCGTCTCGTATTAAACTTTCTTCTCACTGGATGGGGTAGCGTGTTGGCGTCCAGCTTTCTCAGAATGGCGAGAGCCTTCTTTTTGCTCATGTGAAGCACTTTTCTAAAGCGGTCCACTCCCCCCAAACCACTCTCTGGTTTCTCATATCCCGCACGCGGTGCACCACAGGATGACGTAACTGGCGTTGTAGGATATAGTTCTAAAATGGCTACTGTTACAAAAGATGTTTTGAACGATAAGAAGATCGACGCGTTGGTGTGGTGTGAACCCCGAATAAAAAGATCGGTCACCTCCTTCAAGGAGTCGGCGTCGGTCATGTGATCGTTGACGACGATGCGGAGACGTGTCCCACTCTCATGGTAGCTCCTTGGTAAATTTTATAGAGTCCCCAAATTCGTCCCACATGCTCGGCAAGGCATATTTCTGCATGTAGAATACTTGTGACGAAGGCTTGTCCATGACGTCGTTCAGATTTCTCAGCAGGTTCGCAACGAACGTAGATTTGCCGCACATGGAGGGACTGTTTAAAATACAGCGAAAAGAATGATGGAAACGAAAAGGTTCGGGGGAGACATGTTGCGTGTGTACACGTTGTGCAAAGAAAAAGAAGAGACTGAGACTCATAGCAAAATGCATCTCTTTTATTTATACGTTGTCGTCCTCTAGATCGGAACTGCGTTCCCAATACAGATTATCCAGGCTAAAGTTGGACTTCTTTTTCGTCAGTCTGTCTGCAGCTAAGATGCGGTCGAGCGTCTTCATCTTCTCCTGACACATTTCTTGAAGTGCTTGCAACCATTCCAGCCAATGGACTTGAAAGGCTTCCTCCACAATGCCGCGAAGTTCTCGTTTTTTGTCTTTCCTCGTCGACGAGAAACGCAGGAGAATAAACCACACATGGCGTTTTCCACGTATCGGTCAGAATAATGACGCGAGCGCAGTGCAACGCTGCCTTTATACAAATAAACATGGACAAAGAAACGAGAGCAAAACCAAAATGAAGAAGCAACTCGTTGCCGCTAGGAGCGTGCACAGTGGAAAGAGAGAGAGTGAAACCGAAACGGGGCGCCTGCAAGGAGCGGTACAGAGGGCGCTAGGAGCGCGCGCATGTGTAGCGGCCGCGGCGAGGCGCTCCTATCATTCGCACACTGGCCGTCGTGGAGTGAGGACGTGCGGTCGATCTCTCCGCCGTCCCCGCGCTGCTTCAGTTGAGACCTGTGCACCATCTTGATACACCAGATATACCAGACAGTTGATACTTGCCCGTCGTCGGGATCGGACACACTGTCGACGCGGGGCAAAAGGTAAGTGGTTTGCCGTGCACGATGTTTGTGCATTGTTTGGCTCCGCTTGTGTTAAGCCTTTTCTCGCATATTCGCCGTAGCGGTTAGGCCTTATTTCCTGTACACGCATGTTTATACTTGTTTAGCAGTGACCCGTAGCATACCAAGCCTGTTGACGCACGTTGAGAGTTGAGCGTCTAGCATTTTGTGGTTGTCGCATTGTGTTATCTGCGTAGCGTTGTGTGGTGACGCTGTGGTTAGGCGTAGCCGGTCACCCCTAAGCCTTTTCCCCGATGTGTACTGTTTTTTCCGTGCTTTTTAGCAGTGTTGGTTAGACCTTTTCTCCGCGCTCTGGCATGCCTAGACTTGTTGAGCAGTGTTGCAATTTTACTTGCCGCTAGTATTTTGTTGTTCTCTCTTTCTTGCATTGAGCTATAATGGTGATGCCATCTGGTATGATGCCTTGCAGCTCGGTGGCCACCTGTCGTCAATCTCTGCAACTACTGGCCGTCAACACACAACATGGCGGGCGCTGGTCACTCAGGAGCGGTTTCTTTGCCACTGCGTCGATGATTTTCGAATAAATTGTTTCTCTCCACTCTATTTTTATCTTTTCGTTTTATTTTTACCTATTTTTATTTTTTTATCAGCTCAAATAGCCGACAGCTCGCACAGTGGTCTGGACACGTCTTAGATGCTCCCCAATGTAATGACTCCCTGAATGATCCTAATTACTGTGGGGGGTCCCAAATTGTTCTAATTGCTAAATTTAATTTATTAATGGCGTCCAGGCTACTGTATGAGTTGCCGGCTGCTTGAGCTGACTATATACTACTAGCTAGCACAAAGAATTAAATGTAAGCAAGCTGATGTAGGTTAGTTGAAAGTAATATTTCCCTTATACCCAAAACGCACTGTCACAGACAATCTGGATCGGTCGGCAATCCTGGTCGGCGCAATCCTGCTGGGCACGCCGTACCGTCCGCACTTCACATTCGTGATCTTCATTTTCATTTGCAGCCGTCTGGTGGACGATTTGCACAATACTTCCAGAAGTTTCAAATTAAAAGAAAACACTGGTCCAGGATGTCTACTTTAAAGAAATTCACATTAATACAAATGCGATTTCATCTGTTTCGGCGTTTGTCGATGTTGTTTTCTTCGTGCGGGCCGCTGTCATCGCCGCCATCTTGCCAACCCGGAACCGCGGCAGTGCAAGTAGCGAGAAGGCGAGGGCGAAAGGAAGCCACTGCGCCTGCGCCAACCCTTCTTGAAGTGTGTAATCATGTTCGCGAACGGGAGACAAGTGTCTGCGTTGTTGATCTCTGTCGCCGAGACTCGCTTTGTCCGCACCTGAGGGTGATCACAATCGCTGCCTAATCACGATTGCACGCGATGTGGATCATGCGTCGGTGCGTTTTGGGTATTAAGGGCAACCTCCATGGAGCGAATTTTTGCAACGAAGTTCGCGCGGCAGACTGCCACGCGCGTTCCGCCGCCAGTTGTTCGCCGGCACCAGCTCCATGGAGCGAAAAACCAGCGGAACGCGTCGGGAAGTCATGCTGTGATGTCACTGTTGCCAGGGTATAAGGTGAAAGCTTAGTGAAATCAGTTGCTCGAAAAAGTGCATTTAATGTCACAAATTTTGCAATTAAATCCAACAACTGTCTGAAAATATGCGACCAGTAACGTACCGAAAGGCATATTCACTACTGCGAAAGCAAAACATGTTTCTTGGCAGAGAATGCCTCACGTTCTAACGATGCAGTTGGCGAAACAGCGAGCAGACGACAGCATCCAGTTGCAAGAAGAGGACGATGACGATGACTCACGAGAGCAGACGACCACGTGGAGGCGATCTGGCGTAGATTCGTAGCGGAAGAGCACTTTGATTGGTTCATCTGCAGTTGACGCTTCCGGAATCGCGGACGCTGGGCGAAAATATCTGGCATGGGCAGATCGGCGGCTCACGGTCACATTTTTGATGCCTCACGCTGGGCGTCCGACGCTGAGCGAAGTTCGCAGCTTTTTCGCTGTACATTCGCTCCATGGAGGTTGCCCTTTAGTCGTGGGACATATGGACAATGAGCAAACACAGACGGACGAGACCACATTCATTTGTGTTTGTCCTTTGTTCATAGCTCCCAGGCTTAGGGGAATATAACCAACACCCAGCTAGCACGTTCGAGCCGTTCCAGTCTAGGAGAACATCCTGGCCTTTGGGGACCCAAGCATGACGAAATATAGTTGGAAGACTTACGGTTTTGAATACCCTGTTATAATGTCAAGTTGCAGGCGCTATTCTTTTGGTCTGCCTGACACGCAAGACCCACTGGGGCATGCGCGAACAGTTCATTCTTTCCGTTTCAAGGAAATTAGACATACGGGAACAAAAGTAACTTATCGGTATATGTCAACTGCTACGTGCAATCCTGCTACTGTGAAATCAGTCTTTATTTCACTAAACAAGGGGATAAGATGCTTGGGTTGCGATGCCGCATTGGTTGTGCTGGTTTCTGCTCATGAGAATGTAGCCGTGGTCTCCCCATTCTTCTCCCCAGCTGTGTAAAAGAAAAAGAAAGATGTCAAGTACATTAGCATCCATCCTGTTAACCGTGTATTCACACGAGCGACATCCTCACGGAATATTCTAGTGGAAGGAAAAGCGAAAACACTGCTTGCAGAGACGAAGTTCCATCCCGTGTTATGTTGAGTATTCACACGGTGCCGGATATCGGGAGTGGCCGTGCTGCGGATTTAGCAGACGACACTTAGCATACGACACCGTCAGCGCCTTTTCCTGTCGTCTGCTACAGATTATCTTATGGCTGTGTAGCAGGATATTCCCCACGGTTAGCAGTGTACGTGAAGAGACGGCATTGAGCGCTCGTGCTCACGTGACAGCAGAAAGCTATGACGCTTGTCGCATCTTCCGCATCTGGGGGAATGTCGCTCGTGTGAGCACACGGTACATGTGACGTCACGTGTTTCAACTCAGCGATGCAACGAAACACTAACTTATAGTAAGAGGGAATTTTAGTAGATCGGAATAAAACCCTACGAAATCGATAGGATCAAGGAAGCGCCCAGGTCAAGGATCAGTAACGTTTTGTCGGTCACTTTAAAGTAATAAGGAAAATGACTTATTTTGGTTTCGAAACCATTTGTATGGTGTCCACCTTCCGATGGAGCAATGGCGAATTGCATTGAGAGAGCAAATTTTGCCTCGTGACGAACATAGGGCTGGGGCCTATACTCTCGTGCAATTCGTGTTATGATGGGGGTTTGGTTAAAGAGGTTGGGAATCCAATCCCGAATATAGCACGAAATCGTTGTTGAAATGTAGATTTATGGGTACCAAACATCTCTGTCGAAACCCCTTCACGCTGCGCTCCTGCGTCACGGAGTTATGACACTCTGAATATGAGGAGATCCTTTCACCCTTGGCTCCCCTCCTCCTCGTCCGATCTCGGTAAGACGTAGCTCCTAGCACGCAACCCAAGTGCTTAATTTCCTGTCCTCGCGGAGATGCCTGTAAACAGGGAAAGGCGGCTAACCCTGTGACGCGGCGCGGCAAACAGCTCGGAACGGAAGCGCTATGTCGTAGAGCCATAGGGCAACCGGTCAAAGCGTCACTTCCCGCCTCTTTTCGTGGAGCTTCTCGGCACCGCTCAGCACCACGGTCGGCGGGGGCCTCGAATGTGGGAGATGTTTAAAACACGGTCGCATAAAAATAGTAGGATATGTGAAGTGGAACTTAGCGTATGAAGTACGCGGGGTTAGGTGTACAGAACGTGCCGAGACAAAATTACGTCCGTGTGGTTTCTCAACCCCTTTAGTGACACGTGAAAAAGTGTATTCCACAGCCCACCTGACACTGTTCAACCAATGGAACACTTTCTGCACATTCGCAGGGCAAAGCACTAGCCCCATCTCAGTGAACGTGTACAACAACGACAACAGACACTTTTCGAAGACATATTTTGAAATAAGATCCTATGTTTTTTTTTTGTTTTGTTTTTTTGCACAGTTTCTTGGAGGGGACGCGCAGGTTCATGCCCCGAAGCATATCACTTATCCTTGCCCTGGGAGTGGTAGTAGGAGAGGTAGTGGGAGTGGGAGTGGTAATAGGAGAGCGCTGTACCTGCATTTACCTTGGTACAGCTTGGGATACATGGTTACGGAACTCGGCACTGGCGCATTCTTCATCGGAGCAGGCTCCCATGTGCGTGCTCCAAGTTGCAATGCGAACACTAAGGCACCACAATTTTCTTTCAATTGGGAAGGAACAATGTCTGGGTTTCTCTTTTCTTGAAGAATTAGAGAACTTGCTGTGGAGTATATTAAGTGTATTGATACACGTGTTGGTCGATTGCCTTTAAAAATGTAGTGGGCAGTAGAGGAAGGGCAAGAGGTTGCGAGGGAGAACAGTAAAGTTACGTTCCAATGTTCTAGGTTGGAGGCAAGGGGTCTTCCGTGTGGAACATTACAAAAAAGAAGTGCATATTCTTGTAACTATGATCCTTAGTTATCTTAGAACTTATTAAACGACCACCACTTCAGTATGAACGAGAAGATGAAGCTGGTTTTGAGGCGTCCTACTTTGGAGAAACCAATAAAAAATGTGCTTTTGAGATATCACGCACGTGTACGGGGGGTGGTTCCATAAGTTTCCGGCCCGAGGTAGAAAATGCTCGCGAATTTGAAAATGCGATTAAGGACGCGTGGCGCCATCTGTTGGAGGGCCGGAGCACCACCCTGAACTCTCTCCATGCTTTTGTAGGTTGGAGAGCGGCATTTCAAACATCCAGGGTGCACTCTTCAGTTAAAATGGAAAAAATCGAGTACCGCGCTGTGATAAAATTCTTGACAACAGAGGGACTTTCGCCTAAAGAAATTAAAGCGCGACTGGACAATGTGTACAGGGAAGCCTCTCCATCGTACACAACGGTAAAAGACTGGGCTAAGCAGTTTGGACTGCGGCAAGAGTCCATTGAAGATGATCCACGCGATGGTCGTCCAGTGGAAGTGGTGACACAAGAAAATTTGTCTCTTGTCGAGGAGGAAGTGCTGAGCGACAGGCGTCTGAAGGTGAAGGAAATCTCAGAAAGGCTGGGGCTTTCCAAAACAACAGTTTTTCGCATCATCGGCGAGGGCCTTCTATGAAAAAGGTCAGTGGGAGGTGGGTGCCACGACTTCTCTCGTCAGTTCAAAAGCAACAGCGCGTCGTCTGTCCCAAAGAGTTTTTGGAGCTCTGTCAAGAGAACGAAGAAGAAATATTGAAGTCAATTGTCACAGGGGATGAGACTATGGTGCTCTACTATGATCCCCTTTCGAAAAAGGAGTCGATGGAATGGCGCAAACCAGGAGAAGCACCTCCAAGAAAAGCCAAGGTCACACAATCCACAAAGAAGATCATGGCAACAATATTTTGGGATTGTCACGGGATCCTCCTCATCGACTTCAAAGAGAGGAACACCACAGTGGATGCGACTTATTATGCTTCACTCCTGCACCGACTGCGAGACGCCATCAAAGAGAAGAAGCGCGGCAGGTTGAGTCGAGGTGTCCGGTTGTTCCAGGACAATGCCCCTGTCCACACGGCTTCTGTTGCCAAGGCTGCACTGAAGGAGTGCGGCTTCGAAGAAATCCACCACTCACCCTACAGTCCAGACTTGACACCGAGTGACAACTTCCTGTTCTCAAACTTGAAGAGGGATCTCAGAGGACGGAGATTTCAAAACGATAGTGAGGTGCAAGAGGCAGTTTTCCAGCATTTTGCGGACAAAACTTCGGACTATTTTTTCAAGGGTATAAGAATGCTGGTTGAAAGGTGTCAAAAGTGCATCGAAGTTAAGGGTGACTATGTCGAAAAGTGATACACTTGTTTCGTCTCTATATGACTATTAAAAGTTGGTCGGGCCGGAAACTTATGGAACCACCCTCGTATATACACAGAGATAAGATATGTACGAATGAATCAATAGCAATTATTGTTTCAACGGAACCACAAACGAACATTGCTCTTCAACTTCAGTATTCACACAGTAGTATGCAGATTATTTTGTTCACGTTACGAACCACAGAGTGTTCAACTCTGCAAAGCAAAAACTTTAGTCAAGGTTGTTGTCCTCGTGTTGTCTGACAAAGGAAGCGTTTGGAAAACAGCGGCACGCCCAGGATAACAACGTATAGCATGTGCAGCTAGTATCAAAGCTAACTCGAGCGCCGTTCCGGCTTGCGGATCATAGCGGCGGTGCTTAGAAGAAATAACTGCGGAAGGTGTTTGGGTGAACTCACTCCAGTCAGAGGAGGTGACCATCGTTAGGAAGACGTTGTTTTTTGCTATGTGTTGCAGGTGTGGCTCTCTTCCCGCCTTGCAGGCCGGAGCGGTGTTCAAGTTAACTTTGACACGAGCTGCTGGTTCGGACACCAGCTAATTCACGCGACGTTTCAAGGATGAGCTATGGGACGTCTTTTGGCAGATACCGAGATGTCGCGAGGACCTTCCGTGACATGCTGGGACATCCTGGGGAAGTCGCATATCTCCCAAACATATACTCGCAGGACATTCCTTGGGCGTCACCGTGTTGTCTGGGCAGGAATTTGCCGATAGAACCGACGAACCAGAGCGGTAGAGCATGGTCGTCATCGTCGTCACAATATGTACTTTACCCGCACGCACCCTGTACATTGCACGCGTTGGCGCGTACATTTCAACGCTCGGCCAATCAAAGCGATCCAATACAACATTCAGCGTGTAACGATGCACGCGAACGTCACGTGTCAGCTTCCATTAATAGAAAAAACGTCGTGTCACTAACCTGTTCTTGACTATCCAGTAGTCGCATTCACTCCCTGAACCGTAGCCAACAACAAGGACCCCATGGTCGAGATCTACAGAGCTGCAGTTTTGTTCGTAGTAAACGCCGCCTCTGCAATGAAACATGAAGTGCCGATAGTACGGGACATGTCAAATCAGCCAATAAATCTGAAATCGCAGGTGATTGGCTCATGCGGGCGCAGGAGGAGTCACGCTCTAGTGCACCCGGTGGCGACCAGGGTTCGAATCCGGGTGCTGGCTGTGCGTCTGAGCGGATCCCTTAGACGCTTTAAGACCAATGTCGGCACGGTTCCTTGTGGGGTCAACCCAGCACGTACGATCCCCCGCTGAGATAGTCATGGCGTTGCCCGATCGAGCGTGGCCGACTACGGCGAGCGGTCGCATCACCACCATCACCACTGCTGCAGTGCACCCTTGGACTTCGTACGGCAATGTGTATGCGAAAGCAGTATCCACAGTGTTTCTCAAGCACACCATGATGCGTTTGCACCATTCGTGGACACCACATCCGAGCCCGACCCGACCTCCGACAGTGCAAAGCGGTACGCGTGTGCTCGGGCCACGTGGCTCGGGCTAACACTTTTCCGTGAAATGGCAAAAAATGGTACAAGAGCGCATGATGAGCGCGCTGAAACGGGAAGTTTTTCCCGATCGCTGTTGACGAGAGGTACGATAGCCAGGTACAGCTGTACCCGATCGTTGTGACGTCTTATGTCTGGCTGTCCTCGCTGTTGCATTTTCATGCGTTAGAGATGCGGCGCGGCACGCTTGTCGTTGGCAACGAAGCACTGCGAGGCGAAAAGGACATGCACCACAAGATTTGAGCTCAACTGAACTCTATGCGGTACGGGTTAACTTTGGCTATGCAGCTTATAGCGTCCTCGATAAACTGCACCGGTGCGCACCGGTGCGACCTGGTGCGGCTTGCCATCCTCGATAAACTGCACTGGTGCGCACTGAACGTCCTCGATTAAAGGAATGCACCCATTCAGTGCAGCACTGAGTTGCCCCGAACCCACACCGAGAAAATCGGCCGAGCGCCAGAGTGCAATCCCAAGAAGCATCGCGATTGCAGGAAGCACGAGGAAGGCGGAAGCGGCAAGTAGCCAGGTGTAGCCGGGCAAGTAGCAACAGACAGCCATCGTCAGCATGGCATTCGATCGGTGCCGCTCGCCAGGTGCCTCTCGCTACGGGTCACGCAGCCTACGAGCCACAACGAGCACAGATCTCTAGGTGGCGCATGCTAGTATCCATCAGATCAACCAGTGCAGTGCAGTTTCATGTTCGATAATGCCTCCGCCAAGGGCACCGCCAGTGTAGAGCGCCACGCACCACGGTGGTTTCGGGGCAATTCCGGAGCAGGTTTATCGAGGACGCTATTACTAATGAGCTAAGTCTTAGCGATTACCCGTTTGCATTTCTTCCACCTTCTACATCTGATACGCAGGAAATGTTCGCACCCCTTCCACGCTGGGAGGGACAGTCAGCTTTGAAGGGACAGTTGCCCTTAACACTGGCAAGTCTTAAAAGGGACCAGCCTTAGACGTCTTCAACATCTTGTGGCATATTGATTATGCCACGAGACTTTCTAAACTTCGACCATACAGGGGAGCACTCGAAGCAGGGGCGGAACCAGACCTTCGTTGTTGTTTTTTTTTCGTTTTTTTTTGGGGGGGGGGGAGGAAGGGGGGTCGGTTTCTTTGTCAGGGCGCGTATTGGGGAGGGGGAGAGGGAAATCTAATGTATAAACTGACTTTTTTTTACTTTTCTTCCACAATCTACCGTGTCTGTTGTAAGAAACAATATATGCATTGCCGATTATTTGACTTTAATAACATTTTTTTCAAAAAATCCACTCTTTGAGTCAGTGGTGGATTCAAAGGAGGGGGGCGGTTGGGCGATCTACCACTGACTTAATTTTTAAATGTTATTAAAGCCAAATAATCAGTAACGCATCTATTGTTTCATAAAACAGACACTGTAAATTGTTAAAGGATTGTTGTGTACGCCCGGGCTTTTTAAAAAAACTATGTATTCCTTTATTACCATAATCTTTTATAATAAAATATTAGTATTATGTGTTATATTACGCATTTTCAAAACGTATTTGTATTAGTATTACAATACGCATTTTTGTGGAGTATTATGTATTAGTATTATACTACGAAAAAGTAGTATAATACTAACCCCTATCCCCATCCCCATGCCCACCCCTATCCCCATGTATGTCGAGAAGAGTTAATTCAACGATCGCTTTCCGCATGCCACGAAACAGTTTCGAACAATTTTGAGCGGCTCACTGCTCACGGGTGGGAAAATTTGACAGCAGGTACATAATGCCACGCCACATCTTCAAGCCACGTCTCTTGAAGGAACATCAGTTGAAATATTGAACGATGGGCAACTTACTTGTAAAATTGGAAGGACTGATGAGAGGCATCGATACCTACAGAAACAGGCCCCACTACGCCCACGGCACTCTTCAGAGCATCTTCGCTGCCCGATTCGACGTCATGAAAACCTACGTCAGTAGCTCCTACATGGCATGGATCGTACTTGCAACTTCCCTTACGAGCCGTGTACGGGTATGACTTTTCCGTGTCGATACCACCATTGTCTTGAACGTATGCAAAAGCGCTGTCCATGGTTCCTCCTGCGCAGCCTGATGACTTATTATCACAATCCACCAGGTTCTGCTCGCTGAGGGAGACTAGTTTGCCAGTGTTCCGGAACTGCTGCCCTTCCAGAGATCCAGTCGCTGAGAACGCCCAACAGGAGCCACACTTACCCTGCATAACACATCGACGGGTACAATTTATTTCTGCGGACGAGAAGTTTCATCGCTGCAAGCACTACAACCAAATGTTGATGTTATTTTTGTAAAAAAAAAAAAGTACTGTTTAGGACACGGTTGTCTAAAATCTCCAGCCGCCCGTGGCCGAGCAGTCCCCTATCGGCGATATCGGGCACGAAGGAACTATACCAATACGGTCTCCGAAGTAAGGTCAGCCCTCCCACAGCTCTCGCAAAATATGTATCAATATGCGCGTTACTGCGCACCACAAGCGTGTCCGGATTGGTTGCCGGAATTTGAAAACGGCACTTCGCGCTTCCTCGCCTGCGTGCTGCGTACTGCCTCGGCGGTTTCATTTTAAATTTGAACGGCGAACGCCGGGTCGGCTGTGTCTTTCGTTGGGAGGCAAGTGCGTTTGCCGTCTTATCCGTGTATTATGGTGTCTTTGATCGTGTTGTACTGTTTCGAGACATCGGTCTACGAACAGCCAATCGGATTTCAAACTGAAGTGTTGTCGTGAATTGTGGCTCGATGAACATATTTCGAGCGTCAGATCTGCATAGCGGTGTCAAGAAGATAGGATTTCGTGAAGCAGCAGCATTTTACGTTTGCCGTGTAGCAGGCAAGGACATGATGATCAAGAGATTGTGCGCAAGTATGTGACAGTTGTTCGTTGCTGGGAAGTGTGGATATGCGTGTTTTGCAAGTTTGAACTTTGTTCCAATGTGCTAGGAAGCGCTACGCAATGGACTCAGTAAGCTCAGTGAATGTAAATGCGTCAACCTGACGATTGTGTCAGTATAATGACTCAAATAAATCTCTGTTCATTAAGACACTTTTCACAGTTGTTTGGGAATCACGGAATAACTTCACGGCGTGCATAAAAGTTAGTAGACTTAGAGGTCAAGGGTAGCCGGTACAGGCCAGTATGGAAAGCAGAAGTCAGCAACAGCCAGAACCGGTCGGGCTACGAGCCGGACGGGAAGAGTTCAGATTGGAGGATTGAGGGAGCAATCGCTGCATTCTCATTGGTCGTGTGCCCAGTGTTGTGTGAATTTACCTATACTATGGGGTCTATCGGGAGTTGGTGAGAGCTGGTAAGGCCACGCAGTGACAGCTGCCGGCAGAGAGCACCATCGCATACTCAACGTCGTCTGCTAGGGAAAGCAGTTGAGCACGGCCTCCCCTCGTGTAGAATTTTAGTGCACACAGGGGTGACACAAACCCGCCATTGTTGTAACTACCCTCAAGCGGGTGCTTTTGGCAAAACTGCCATCCTGGTCGCACGTCATAGAAAACGTCATTTTGAGGTCATGTGACTTTGTTTGCATGTTGTTTTGCCGCTTGCCGACATATTTCCGTCGTCAGAAAGCCAAGAGATGAATGTATTTTGCTAGCGTAAACTATGCGGTGCCTCTACCGCAACATGGTAGCCCATTTCTCCTTAGTTCGAGTACATCGCCTCGTCTTAATGCGCGGTCGTCACTACATCTGTCGTCAACAGTACGAGGCCTTATGTGCAAAGCCGCGCGTTTTACTGCGAAATTATCGGATAAAAATAACTTCCGTGACTGAAAGACATCCAAAACGTCACACAGAAACAACAACCGCACTGTTTACCAACGGTTTGGCTGCCGATCACGGGCGCAGCCATCTTTAAGGTCACATGTGCCCTGATGTTTGCTGTGACGTGCGACCAGGACCTGTCCAGGATGCATTGCGTTCGCCCAGCACGTTTTCGTCTACTGAGCAATGCATTGGATGCCACCCCTGTGTTAATATAGTTCCTTCTCGCGCGACACCGCCGATAGGGGATCGCTCCGCCACGGGCTAGAGATTTTAGACAATCGTGTCACATACAGTACAATGATGAATATCATAACCCTATAGCCCTACCTTTTCCAGAATTAGCAGCGACTTTAGTGCAGGCCGTTGGCAATCTGGATTGGACAATGGGTCAAGAAACTTTGTAATGCTGTGAGGTCATACCGTGTCATAACATGGTATGCATTGTCGAATATCTTCAATGATATTCATCGTGTGAACTCAGTCTTTTTTTAAATATGTATCCCTTTTTCGACAGATGTTGCGGGTCGTGGAAGAAGCCGATCGTGCTGCTGCTGAACGTTCACGTTACGAACAAAGGGAATACCTGACTGCTCCTTGTGGAAATTAGTACGGTATCAGGATGGTGGGCGCGATACCCAATTGCAAAGCATGGCGGGTTGTAGCGGGGTAGCTGGTTGCGGGGTAGCTGGTTGCGGGGTAGTTGGTTGCGGGGTAGTTAGTAGGCTGCAGGTCTGCTGTCGTGTTTGTTTAACCTACCTGTCCGCGTCTTTTGCTGCATTTGCAATCAAGTATGTACAAACCATAGTCCAGTCATCGTTAAGTTACTATGGAGCAAAGAAGTTATAGCTGGCTTACGAAAACAGTAACTGAGCTACAGTTACTTTTTTATTACAGTTACCGATCTATACAGTTTACACTATACAGTGGAATATTCAGCTATCCTTTGATGGCAGACTGAACTGGAAGGTTTAGGCTGAAAGTCGCCGATATTTCTAACAGACCTGATCTTCTACTGGAAGAACAGCTGCTTCTTGCACACTTTCTGTTTCGATGTGCATTCGTAATTCCTGAGCTGTCGATTGAAAGAAGGGCAAGGCTGTCGCACCCGACCTCGGCTGCTGTGGCCGAGCTGCATTTCATTCTTATGGCGCTTTCCTTCATTGTGTCCCGTCAACCACCGATGCACTGGACCATATACAGTAACTCTAGAACCGCCCTCTAAGCTCTGCAGCGCACCATGGGCTAGAGCTCCCTGGCTCCATTGGTGTTTGATGTCCTCATGGAGAATATTCCTGTGCTGTCACACGGACACATACCATCACCTCCCAGGTCATTGTGGCGTCCCTGGGAATGAGGCTGTCGACTTAGTTGTCAGACGGTCTCATGTGGCACGTGGCGTACTGACGCACCCTACGTATTTCACCCAAGCGGACGCGAAGAAAGCAATTGGTACTCTTATGAGACGTCTGTGTAGTGAACACTGGCGAAGAAGTGTCCCTTCTACGTCGTTCCTGCGCAACGTGGACCCAGATATCCGTTTTTATATGCCGCCAGCCAGCGCTTCCTCGAACGTCATCACGTCGCTCATATACAGGCTTCGCCTCAATGTGCCATTCAGTGGACGACTTTTGTTTAAGCTCGGCACGGTCCCGTCCCCCAACTGCGGTCTGTGTGATGTAGTTGAGGACGTGGATCATATACTCCAATACTGCCTGAGGTACAGTGCACACCGTTGTACCCCTGTGTCGTCGCTGACCCGCCTGGGTAATCCGCCATACTCCACCGAAAAGGTTCTTGGGTGCTTGCCAGCAAATCAGCTCATACCTGTGCAATTTCTCGTCTCGACGGATCTCTTTGACACATTGTGACGCTCTTTGTTTTTTGTGCATTGACATTTCGCACGTGAACTCTCCTACACTGTTGATTTTGGTGCCAAGTTTTGTGTTGATGTTTTCGTCCATTCCGTTTCGAAGTGTATAGATTTGTGTAGTTTCCCTTTCTTTTCTGAATAACGCGTCCTGGAGTAGCTAGCCCCGAGCGGCTCGAGACTAACATCTGCATTTTTTTTCTTTTAAGAATCGATCAATCAATCTGCTTCGATATTTCGTTACTTTACAATTATCATTTAAAATCAACGTCTGGATGAATGCGACTCTCAAATATTTTATTTAAGCTCATGTGGCTGCCAGCCGCAAATACAGGGTGTGTGCAGAAAAACATGACCCGCATTTAGGCACATAGCTTGTTGCCTACCTAACTAACGAACTTCCGGTGGCGCACGATGGCGCATTTATGCGTGCGAAATCTGTAGAAAAATTGTGGAAGCCATACCCAGCTTAAAAAATAAACGGAACAACGAAAACGTCGGCTTCCGTGCATCAGATTAGGGCAACATGGTGGACAACAGGGTGTATGTGAAAGGGCAACACGGTGGGCGTAGGATAGTTGTGTTCAAGTACCGCTAGGGGAGCTATCGGTGCATAAATCGAAACGATGTCCCACATGAATGCTCATCGGCAGTACCCCTAGCGGTGCCTGCACATAACTCTCATGAGACGGAAATGCACTACAATGCACTGTCATGACCGCCCTATTCTAATGCATGGAAGCCCATGTTTTCGCGCTCTGTTTATTTTTTTACACTGAGTATGGCTTCCAGGATTTTTTTGTAGCTTTCGCACGCATAAATACGCCGTCGTGCGACACCGGAAGTTCCTCGGCTAAGTAGACAACGAGTTACACGTAAAAATGCGGGTCATGTTTTTCTGCACACACCCTGTACATCACATGCTTGTTGCACATACACTGTGATTATTTTGGAAGGTAATATTATTAAGCGCCCCGCTAATATTAATATTAGTATAATGGTAATATTAGTGTGCTGAGCACAGTTGGTCCAACGCTCGCTTCCCGCATGACACGAAACACATATCGTCAAGATGCTGCAGTAATTCATCGAATGCGACTCCATGTGGCTTTTACAGCTCAGTGGCGTTACCGCTTCAGACAAGTTGACTCTCCCAGCTCCTGTCACTGCGGTGCTGTAGAAGATTTAGAGCACGTTCTTCTTCATTGCCCACACTACCAACCTTCTCGAACCGCACTCTCCGGGTTTCTTAATCAGTTGGACTCTCGCCTCCTCTCTCACACAAAATTGCTTGGTCCCTGGTCACATCCAGCCCACCGACGCTCTGCCCTCAACGTTCGCTTCACCTTTCTGGATGCCAAAGGACTTCGATACTTATTGTGAAGGGGCTCATTATTTCATTCCAAACATCACCACCAGCTCTGCTGTAGAGCATCGCACCCCGTGTTTTCTCGCTATATTGTTCTTAAGGATTGCGAAACGCTTGGCAGGTGCACTGAACACAGACGATTCCTCCTTCATAATGACGTTCGCGCCGGTTTCTTATGGTATACAAAGTTTAGAACATCTATTATGACATTATACGTATGTGAGATGGCCTAGACGAACTACATGCATTTTGGACGACATGATATGAATACAGTCTTCTGCTACAACGTTTCTCGCGAGTACAGCTTTGGGAACAGAGGCGCAGGACTCGGTGTCGCTAAGCCATAGCCAGAGATAACGATGCCTCGGCCTCGCGTCGATTTGCAGCTCTCGCTGTAAACCTCGCTCCTTTGGGAACGTCGTATTATTGTGCCCTAGTGCAGTTGAGTACATCTCGGTGATGAGAATTTTATTTTCCTTCTCGCGTTTTGTGAGCGCTGCAGTGAATTACTTTGAAGAGAAAGACACGAACAAAGAACAGCAGAACTCTTGAAAATGACGTACCTGATTTTTCACGGGAGTTACATAGCCTTCTTTTCGCCAGTCGACCTGGTCCGGAACGTCGTACAATGAAGCTTCACTGTGTACACCCAGTGCAGTCTTCTTTGTCTGGTTCGGACGGTAGCCGAGGTAAAGCTGGCGGTACTCCTCCGATGTCTGCAACAAATAAGGATCATGAGGGACGCGTTTATTTACGTGTCACGTCTATTAGCTTGCTCAGCAGAGTTATATGCACCGCCTCCTCAGACGTACGTAGTTGGCATTAGTAGCTTTTGAAAAGTCAGTAAATAATGCGCTCCCGTGTATCGGCCGCTTCTTCATCTTGTTGATCTTGTGCTCCGGCCTAAAAAATCCCCCATCCATACCACCACCACGCACACGCAAATTCGTCGGAGGCAGCTATTCCAGCGCGCAAGCCAGAAGTTTCGTGGTGCCTCCCAAGCCGCAAGAGGTCAGCCTTCATCTCCTCACGATGAGAGTTAAGCACTACCTACCGTACACGCCGCAATGCCACAACTGCCTGTAACATTGACATGTTGCTGCGTGCTGCCTCCGGAAGAAGGTCTGCGCAAACTGTGGGCCGTCCCATCACTGCTCTGACTGTCCACAAGACGACCCCCTGTACGCGAATTGCCAGGGCAATCATCCAGCAACATCAAGCGACTGCCCCAAGCGGAAACAGCAGTGCAGTTCGGAAAACAGTGCGCATTGCCAGGGAGCGCTCGTGCTCCAATAGCTGTTACCGGGAGGCAAAGGTGAAGGTCCAGAAAGAGGAACGCCGAAAGCACCGCAGACGGCTGCGGCGGAGAAGACTGCAGTCACAACAACGTGCTGCCTCTAGCAATAAGGCTGGTGGGCCACCTCCATTGAGGGACAGTGATCTCCCCCCCCCCCTGCCCCACCGTCGCGATGCTCTGCCAACGGCGCACGCTCCTGCACCGAAGCCGACTGCTGAGGCGCCACTGGCGACCTACCATCAGAAGGCCCGCCGGCCATCACCGATCGGAGCGAACGACGGCCCTGGTGACATGCAGGTCGTGGTGATCAGGCTGCTCTTCGCGGCATTAAAAGCCATCATCACCGCTTGTCCTGAGTGCAAGGCACTTGCTGAAATCAGATCGTTCCTACAACTTGAGAACAACATCGCTCCCACCTTGCTGTCCGGCCCTAAGCGTAGCAGGCGCTAAGACTATCTGGGCGTCCTCAGCGCTCCGCCACTGGTAGCATGGCTGTTCAGTACCAAACGACGACGATCTTCCAGTGGAACGCCAGAAGCCTGCAGTCGAAGGTGTCACACGCGACACGTGCGACACGCCAGCGGCTGTAGCACATCAACTTGGCCTGGAACACCTAGCCTCGCTGCACCATGGAAGGCAGACCATCTATACTGATGGGTCTGTGATACCTGGTGGAGCAACTGCAGCCTTTTATGTGCCCCATGAAGATTTTGAGAAAGCGTCCAAGCTCCCCAAATCCCCAACGAGACGTCCTCCACGGAAGCAGAGTTATTCGCCATCGATATGGCCCTTCAGCATATCTCGTCCTCTCTACATGCAGAGTGGATGATCCTCACAGACAGCAAGGCAGCCCTGGAGATCCTGTTTCTTACGCCACCAAAATCATCAGCGATCTCCAAACCGCCGCAGGCTACTCTGCTCGCGCCTTTGGCCACGGTGTGCGGCTACAGTGGGTTCCCAGCCACATGAGCCTCAGTGGGAACGCACGAGCAGACGCCGCCGCGAGGCGTGCCCATCAAGACGTCGGCCCACCAGTTAGTATACCGCTCACATCGTCCGCCTGCCTTATGGAGATCCGCCAGTGGTGTGCCTCCGAAATGCGCCGCTCTGCCGAAGACGCTGTACGCGCCCATGCGTATATCCAGTCCATTAACCCAGCAATGAAATTCACCCCACGCCAACAGCTCGTCCGCGCAGAAGGAGCGATGCTCCATCGGCTCCAACTCAACGTCGCCTATACACCGCAATACTTGTGCAGGGTCGGGAAGCGTCGCTCAGCTAGCTGCGCTACCTGTGGCGCAGTAGCAGATGTCGAGCACCTCCTACTAACCTGCCCGGAGTACTCTGCAGCCCGCGCTGCACTCGCCGATCGCTTCCAACGCCTGCATATGGACATCCGCATATGGTTCGCTCTCACTGGCCGTGCTTCTCAGCCCCATCGCACGACAACAGCAAGGAGCCGTTACAAGGGCTCTCCTGCAATACGTACAGGACACCCAGCTGAGGGTTACGCTGTAACCTGAGAACCGCGGCCCTGGGCGCTTGCCTCCACTGCGACGAAGGCGGCATTTTTTTCTTTTTTGCTCCACCAGGGCGTAGCAAGCCGACATAGGTGTCTGACTGACCTCTTCCTGCGTGGACGCCACCTCTTGTTCATTAAACTTATATATACCCCCCCCCCCCCCCCGTTCGTGGTGCGTCCCGTTGTGCTGCTTCACCTGGCGACACACGAGGCAAAACGCGTGCCTTGAGGGAAATATTTTGGCGAGTATTAAATAAATCCTAAGGAAATCGTCAGAGGTTGTTCCGATACCGCATCGTGCGTCAATATGTTAAAGCACCTGAATACGTGGAGGGATTGCTTGAGGGCTCACTTGGACGAGCGATAACATATATATGTTTTTCTATCTTCTTATTTCTTACGTTACACAAGGGTGATACTTATATGGTTACTTCTGAGCCACCTCCATGCAATTGGTTACATCTTCAACAGTTGCAATAGCATCAACAGCTTTCGTAATAGCGTTTCACACCCCGGTGCAACGTTCCTATCCAAAGTCAAGCGAACCCTCACCAAATCAGCAAAGCTGTTGACCGCCACCGTGTGCGTCCGAAGTCGCAGGTCATACTCTAGGTTGTGCCTTTGGATGAAGTCCAAGTTGTCTTCCCAGATGAGTCTTCGGACGGGCTCTTCTTCCGGGACATACTTCTTGTTGTGGATGTCCTTGTAGATTTCCCAGTGTTTGTCTAACTCCGGCCTGGGCACTCTCCGTGCCAGGACACAGCAAAGAACTGCAAAGAGTACAAGAACCCGAAGAGACATTGCTTCGGTTACCGGGATGCAGAACACGAATGCGGGATGAGAGATTTATATCGCCCTCAAAGTGCGCGAGATAGTCTTATCTCGTCCATCCAATGGGCTAAATGGTCAGTGATATCGACCGTTCTATCGTTCGTCGAGCACGAAGCCTAGGAGGGCATGAATGGACCTTTCCGAAAACACTTCAAATGATGCGAACCTTTGTCTCCAACTTGATTGTGTGTGAGAAAAAAAATGTGGGTCACGCGTACTTTCAGCGCGGTGGAAATGCAAGTGCAACTTGTTCCTTTCGCTTTATTGCGAAACTTGTTTCTTTCGCTGCATGTCTACTGCGCATTCTACTCGTTCCACTTTTGTACAAGGCCGCCCTCGCTGGCGCAGTAGCTACCTTGTCCACGTGCTGATATCCAAAGTTCGCGGGTTCAAACCCGGGCGAGGAGTGTGGCCACTTGGTAGAAGGGCAAAAGTTGCTCAGACAAGCAAACTTCTGCCAGGGACGTTAAATGTGGTGTGCAGTGTGTCGCGGTTTCCGCGCACGTGAAAGAACCCTCAGATGGGAAAAATTATTCCACAGACCCGACCACTGTGGCTTCGCTCGTCAACGCAGTTGGCTCGCGACGTAACCCCCCGAATTACTATTATTTTGTACAGCTCCCGTAAATCTTAATAAGAACACCTGAAAAAATCCATTCTCGTTTCCAGGCGCGATAGCGGCCACCATGGAGACACTGCGGGAATATTAAGTGAACAAAGTCATTGCGTTAAACAAAGAAAAATAATTTTGTTAAATTAAAATTCCCTTCTGGACCCAAGGGGTGCTGTAATCGCGCTCGCAAACGAGACCATATTTTTCTCCAGCGTTATTATTAAGGTTGACGAGAGCTGTGCAAAGCAACTGTAGCAATGAGCGGTGAGTATAGGCGTGGAAAGAGAGAGAGAGAGAGAACTGCGGGAAGCATTAGGTGCATCGCCTTCAAACCTCTGTGAAGCAGGGAAGGGTAACGGGCATGGGCACCGTGCACTAGCTGGAGGACGCTGCGGTCGCTTGATCGACAGCGCCACCCATGGCGATTTCGCGCGTAACGGTCTGGTACTGACGCCGTATCGGCGCCTTCGCGTATGCACCTTTGGTGCGTACGGGTGGTTTCATGAATTTTATATGTCGGCTCTGGGGCTTTGGACTCATTAACCCGTGAGACTATACTGGTGTGGAAGTGGTTTGTAGAACCTGACAGTAATATGCACTACTGAGCGCACTATATGCACTATTGATATCGAGACATGTTATCCGTCGGTCCTTGAGGATCATGCGCTCCACAAGTTGGATGTTCTCAGGAACTCTGACACTGGGCTCTGAGCCGCCCTGGCCGGGATCGCCCAGCACTGATGTACGGCCGTCTCGGAACCGTTTGCACTTCTCAAACGTTTTGCTGCGGCTAAGGGTATCGTGGCCATACTGAGCCTGAAGTTTTCTGTGAATTTCAGATGACTTTACGCCTTCATTCACGAGAAACTTCATGACCATTCGCTGTTCGATGTGCGCGCTCACCTCGTTGTCGACCATCTTGTCCAGCACGTGTCTTCTGTTTTGCACAAACTTTGGACCACCACGTGGTGAACGCGGAGGCCTGTCGCGTGTGAAAATGACGAAAAAGAAGTAGCGCGGGCAATTTGTACACTCAGGTGACAGAAAGTCCCGGTTTGACTTGAACACCCCTCGCACATTATTAAGATAGCGCCAAAAAATAAAAAAAATAAAAGAAGACGTTTTCCTTTCTTTCTTATGCATAATCCGTTAAAGGGATGATGCACTGTGAGGATAAGTTTCTTAGTCAACTTGTTCCCAATCTTGCATCGCTCAAGGCGGGGGATGCCCTTTTAGCCCTTTGTGCCTGCATTTCACGCACAGTCATAGTAATAAAAATCAATCAGTCAATCAAGACGGTTTCAGGATATAAATAAGGCGTTTTTTGTTTGTTTGAAACCGGCTATGTAATGATAATAATGTTTTATTAGTGCTACACAGCGACCACAGTGGCATCAGACGCATTGTCGCAAATTGCAACATAGAAGCAGCCAACAATACCATGCAAAAGAAAAACACAACATAAACTATGCTAAAAAACAAAACAAAAAATGACAAGAATTAAGAAGAAACAGGCAGTTGCTGTTCGACAAACGCATGATTACTTTTGTGTGTGTGCATGTGTGTGTGCGGATTAATAGGAAGCAGCAACGAACGACTTGTAAACCGAGATCGTATAATTTGGCAACGATAATAAGATCATAGGGATAGAATGCACGTGCATAAAGTGCAGCTCGGGGAGGACAAATAATTCCCATATTCCCCTGTCTTCGCATGCAAGCTTCTATATTGAAGGAAGACGAGATTCAAATCCAGTCTTCGCCGACACGCCGCAGAACTGGGGTCAGGGTAAAAGAGATATATACTGTACGATATATAGCAGACATTAATTTTAGCCAAGCTACACTATATTCGTGCTGTATTTCGCAACTTTTTCACGTCAGCTGCTGTGCTGTAAGTCCGCATCGTGATGCTCAACTGGTTACTGGCGAATATACTAAATGCAAGAAATGACGTCTAAGTTAGAAATAACGGATTGAGCAGCAAGTTGGGTGGATTGCCGAGAAAACGCTCTCTCAAATACGTGATCCGCGGGACAATACAGCGAAAAGGACGAAAACTTTACGGCAAGTTGCCTCTCTTTCAGACTAACTTGGCTGTCGTGGCAAATTACCACATAGAATTAGTTTCCATTTTATCTTCTCCTTTGACTTTCTATGCAGGCAGTTTCAAATTTATCGCTCTTTTCGAACGGCGAAACTCTACAGAGCACTGCTAGACGCTGCTGGCTGGTAACAGGGCATTACGCCGCTTTTCCCCTCGAGGGGCCGCTGCTGTCGACAGAAAACTCTAGCGCACGGTGCCCATATTTCCGTTCCTGATACCAGCCTTCCGTTTTCATTTCGTTTTCTGGGTTTCTGCTGGTAGCAGAACGGCGGTGGTGATGTAGCCAGTAGACAGCCGTCTCAGTTGTGTCAGCGTCACCAAATTTGGCCTCCGGGCCCTTCCTGTGGGCTATGCATCAGTGCGCATTATACTTGGAAATTTCTGTCGTGCACTCTTCTAAATGAACTTCACTACGTAGCAAGCTCCTGGCCAATCATTATCCCGAATGACAACGTTCTCGCCTTAGATTCGTCGAAAACGAGAGGCGGAGCCTATTTTGTGCCCATTGGGGCGCCTCCTTTTCTTCTATCCTCGTTAATACTGTGAGTGTGTAGAAGTTGTTGTCTGTCAACGTAGTACCTTTGCAGTAACGAGCTACTTTTGAGGGTATTTCGTACTGTGCTGAAATACTGTTGGGGGGTTGAGTATCGAGCACTAATGAGTAGAGATGCAAAATTTCCGGAAATTTTGAATCGCTCGAAAAAAAAAAGAAGAAAAAAAAGACTGTTACCTTTCCTCGGTGTATACCAAATCAAAGTTGAAATGCTTCTCCCGTGGAACTGCAGTGAAGCGCAGTGGAAGTGCAGTAATTGTCCTCGCATATGCTAATACGGACTGGCAATTCTTTGGACGTACATGGTTTCTGGGTTACTGGCATGTAATGGAATCAATGACCATCTTTCGTCCAGTTCGTCACATTACATTGCTCAAGTCGAATACGAGCAAATTGAGAAGCGGGTCTCTCGAGCACAATCAATTAACCCTCCATTTATGAATTCCCTCATTTTTTGTACGTTGCCCTCATTGCGACAAATCCCCTTCCTCATTTCAAACCTCGATTAATGACGGCTTTTCCAGACATGTTACCTGTTCATGAACCCAGGGTTGATTTTGCTGAGTCAACGCACACTCCAGGGCTCCCTCGTGACTGTTTGCACCACCTCACGTCAACCCACCATTGCTGAAAGCGAGATAACGTGAAGCATTTGAGCACACGGTGTTATCAATTGCCCCTTGACGGAGAAATATAATAGACAAACGTGTGATTCACTATGTGCAACTGCCCAAGCAGCACAATGTACCGAAAGTCGAGTGCAATAGGGGTGAAAGTGTAGGTGGAAGGCCTTGAACGGACTATAGTGAAACTAAAGAACGTTGATAAGATACATACCGTCCACCCCTATGGCACCCGACTTTCAGTACATCGTGTTGCTTGGGTGCTGACTCTCTGATAATGGGTGCGAAGATAGGATTCAAGCCATTGTTAAGTATGATTTCCGAGAATTAATGACTGGTGGTTGCCTGCATGTGACCAATCCTGTTCTGTGAAACTGGGTGTGGTCCTGTTAGACCTCCATGGTTCTATCGGGTTGGAGATTAATGCTGTAATGGGCGGTTCAGTGTATTAGTCAGCTTAGGGATAATACTGCCAAAACTTCCAGTTAGGTCAATGAGAGGGGATTTTATCACGGGGGGGGGGGGGTCGCTTTTTAGATGTTTGTGGACTGTTCGCCGGGCTCACCATTGGACAACTGTTGAAAGACAGGTGTTGATGCTAATAAGTTAGCTTACCATAGAAGTTAGTACAAAGACCACAGTCACAGATATTGACCTCTACGCAAAAGAAATTGACGGTTTCAGCCGTATACGAATGGGTGAATTTTATGGTAGGATGCACGTTATTGAAGTCGTGAATGAATATTGTAATGTCTGCTCAGAACGTGGCCATATCATAAATATGTCGTCCAGGAAGCGAGTTTGGTTTCTATAGGCGACCCGCGATATATTAGTATCTATAGGCGCTTTTTTCCTCAATTTACCTCATGAAAATGTTTGCGTAATTTGGTGTCATTTTGTGGCGGTTGCTGTGCCATTGTGCTGTTGCTGTGGGCATTGTCCTGAACGGAGTAGTTCCCATCGAATTCGAAGTTGTTGTTATTTATAATGAGCTTATGTAGTTCGGCGAGGACAAGCGGATCGTTGGTGTTGTCAGAGCTCTTTAAAAATGGATCTTCAGCTCCAGAGATTCTATCTTGGTTGAGAACATTAGTTTATAGAGAAGATACATCCAGGGTTATTGAAAGACAGTCTGGTGGAAAATTGACGAGATCCGACTTGAAAGAAGTGGCTAGTGCCTTTGATGCAGGAGGGTAGCCCCAGGGCGTTATCCTTGATTATCAGACAATATACGAAGCTAGATAATTGTTCAGTAGGAGTCCCGCTGCACGTAGTTATTGACCGACCGGAGTTTATTCATTCGAGCAGTTGAAGGAATGTATAGAATCTACCCTATTTAGCGTTAAGTAGGAGAATTAGGTATTCATAGAAGTTGGCATTGATGGTTTTAGCAGTCATTAACTTTCTTGAGGTCTTGGCTGTATCTGCAACAATTTTCTTCCTGAAATAACTGATGTTCTGAGGCTGGAACAACATACAAGGGACAAATACATACAAAGCCATACATACAATGTGTTCATCAGTTGCCGCCTGCGTCGATCACGTCGTATGAATGTGTGTGTGAGTGAGCAAAAATGTAAGAGTGAAAGGAGGATGAGTGAGAGAGAGTGACTGGTTTGTCCCTTCAGATGACGCACCCTGGAAGTCGCTGAGAAGGCGTGTTAGCTTAGCTCAATTGGTAGAGCCCTGGACCGGCAATTCAGAAGATGTGGGTTCGAGTCCTACAGCTGGCTAACCTTTTCAGTGACTTTCATCTTTCATCGTTAATTTTCTTCCTAGAGCGCCCGTGTCGAGGGAATTGTTAAATTCTCCGCATGTCAATTGCGGCAGCCGCTCGTTGTTGTCGTAGCCTGTCCTGTCCATTACAACAACTGCACCCTCCCTTGTCGGCCCTCTCTTTATAATTACGTTGCTACGTTGTTTAAGACTGGCGACACTTCGTTCCTCTGCGCTAGTGAGGACCAATTGGCTGTCCGAAGATGGGGTGGCACGACCCACTTACAAACCATACTATCCAAGTGCAGCCATACAGCTTCGGCCATTTTCCCGTTGTAAAGCGCCCCAGAAAAGTGTCATTGAATTATAATTTAAAAAAAAACTACGCCACCTAGAGTCACGTGATAGGTTCTTGCCACCACGTGATGTGAGTGTCATCTAACTAAAGTTTTATTATGCTAATCATTACGAACCGAACTCGAAAATTTGCCAAGTAAAGGTCGCTTTTTTTACGCCACCAACGTGACGCAATTTACGTGATGAACTTATTCAAGTTGATGATAAATGACAGGGACAACGCGGAGCTATCCCATCGGATAAAATAGCCGGACATCATGCGTTTCGGCGCCCGTCAAATGCATCACGTCGCCCGTGATTCACCACGAGACCTTGCTAGCGCCTACCAGAACGGTTTTAAAGTCCGCGAACTTTAAAGGAACTGTAAAGTGAAATATAACTACAATGTTTCAAGATACCGTCATGTAGAACTTGGCTGCGTGATCACACACCCACACACAAGTCATCACCTCTCAGTTCTGCATTATACTTTTCGCTCTAATTAATTTTGAACAGTTTTAGAAACTGAAAGGTGGCGACCCTCAAAGTTGGAGCCGGCCACAGATTGGCGGACCGGCATCACGTGGTATTGAAGTACGACGTAACGCATTTCAGACAGGTTACTAATTACCATTATACTTTTTTTTCCAAGAGCAACAGGTTGAAATTGTTAACGGTAACAAATTCGGTTGAAATTGTTAACGGTACACTGTAAACTTTGTCACACCTCTAAAAGTGTGCGCAGTGCATATTAAATTTGGTTGCCTAACATTGCACTTCCAAGATAATATTTTACAAAATTCAGAAAGCATTACAAAAGATGAGGCGACAGCACAGATCTTGCTTTCATTATGTCTTAGATATCGTAAATACGTGCTAAAGCATAAATGCATCGCTAGCGATCATCGAGTTCGTGTAAGTGTCTACAATACTCTTCAACAATCTTGAGATTTTCAAG
Organism: Ornithodoros turicata; assembly: GCF_037126465.1. Taxonomy (NCBI): domain Eukaryota; kingdom Metazoa; phylum Arthropoda; class Arachnida; order Ixodida; family Argasidae; genus Ornithodoros; species Ornithodoros turicata. Next base: position 15,646,803 of record NC_088207.1, read on the forward strand.
GATTGAATTTTTGGGGAACAGACAACATGCGAGGAGAGACAACATAGCTAAACCATACTCCATTATGAAATTAGCAAAATTATACCTAAAAAGGCGTGCGCCATGAACATTATTACACCTTTAAAGGTGTGAAAACGGTTACAGTGTAGTAACGTGCGTGTGAGAAATATCCAGGTGGGGCAAAGTCGCCATCTTGCCATGCAGCTCACCGGAGCTCATCCAGAACGACAGTCAAACGAAGGAAAGCCGCCGTTAGGCGTCCCCAAGTTGCCCCACCAGAACTGGCGCGGAGCGCGCTAGTTTTGGTCGAAGAAATCTGAACGATGTATGTAGCTAGTGGTTTGCCGCTTTTCACCGTGTGTACCAAAGAAAGGCATGTGGGATGTGCTAAAAACTATTAAAAGATGCGTAATATCTTCCGTTTCGTTTTTTTTTTTTTCAAGTGTAGCTCTTTTAAACAGGCCTCCCACATAGATTTTTAACTGGAGTCTACTTAGGGTTCAGTTTGTATTCCGTGGCCGTCATTCCAAGCCATAAAGATTGTGAAATAACCTTCGTTCGTGAGTTTATCGGCGATTTCAAGGGTTTCGTGGCAAGCAATGCTTTTAAATGGAGTCGAAATCCGAGAACTTCCACTTTTAGTCTCGGAAGTTAGCATGTTACTCCTTGTGGGCGCACAATGGTTCGGGTTCATTTCAATAGCACCGGTTCTTACTTCCTGAATAAAACACTGTCATTGATTAAATATCACGTTCTATGCAAAAAAATGCCATAAAGGAACCGGAGAGAAAGCAAGAAAATATGCGTACCCGAGCGAAAAGCGAATTAAAAGTAACTTGGAACTTAGCTTAAGTTACTTTGGCAAAGTTATCTGAAAAAGGAACATGTTCCTCTGAAAGTTGCCACGGCGCGAGAGTATCGAGTTAAGTCACAAGTTACAAAAAAAGGAACATAGTTACAGTAACGAGTTACCTTATTGAACTCACTTAAATCGCCTACGAGGACGAACGACGACAAATCCAGTGTGCGTGACCTTGGCTTGGCTTCAGACACGTCTAGAATATCTGACATTGTGTATTTACTTGGACTTAGTGATCATGTTATAACGCATTTCTTCACAGCCATTTCCCGTGCAAAATATTCAAACAGTTTACGTAATTACAAAATGGCTGACTTTGAGCTACGACATTTCTGTGATTTCTCATCCTCCTTGATTTCTCATCCAGTACAGTTCACGAGAATCGGCGCATATTTTGTGAAGAAGTCTCCCACCTTGTTAACCGTCACATTCCGCTCACTAATATTGTCTCTTCATCCAATTCGCATGGTTGAATGTTTCTATTGGGCGGCTAAGAAACAGAAAACGCAGACTCTATAAACGGACCAGGAAGTCGCTACGGGCAGAGGACTAAGGTGCTTATCATGAATCAGCTAGGGTATAGAAGGTAGTCATTAATGAAGCCAAGAAAAAAATTATGTCCGTCACACTGCCAAGTTTACTGACACACAACCATAGGCAGCTCTAGAATATTGTTAATAAAGGTGACCTTGCACCAATGACTCTGACTGATAAAAATGGTAGGCCCGCCTCGTCCGCTAAAACTGCTGACGTATTCAATGACTTCTTTACAAGCGTATTTTCTCCTACAGACGCGATCCTTCCGTTAACCCCGCCGCCGCGTAACTTTTTGCCCATGAATCAGCTTACTTTTAATCCGTTTGGTATTGTCGAGATCATTGACAGGCTGAAGCTAAGTTCCAGTGCCGGTATCGACAACATCAATGCCAAATTCTTGAGAAGTACCAAAGTGTACGCATCCTTGCTGCTTACCAAGCTGTTTGAACAGTCTCTGGAGGCGGGTGAGCTCCCCCAAGCAGCACAATGTACTGAAAGTCGAGTGCAATAGGGGTGGCTCGTATGTGTCTTATCAATGTTCTTTAGTCCACAAGTCTGTTCAAGGCCTTCCACCTGCCCGTCCACCCCTATTGCACCACACTTTCAGTACATTGTGCTGCTTGGGCCCAGGCGCTTGGAAAACCGGGAAAGTTGTCCCAGCTCACAAAGGTGGAGATAACACCATCCCACATCACTCACCAGTGTCCCATGTAAGATTATGGAACACATCATCTATTCGCACCTAATCCGTCATCTTGACTCTTGAGTCTAATGCTTTCTTCACACCTTACCAGCACGGTTTTCTGTAAGCAAACACACTGTAAGCACTGCTCGTGTGAAAAACAGCTCGTATCATTTATTCGTGATTTTCACTATTCTGTTGATACCGGCTTGGAAGTTGACTGCGTATTTCTTTATTTCAATGAGGAATTTGATAAGTCACCCCAAGCCGCACAATTTACTGAAAGTCGAGTGCATTAGGGGTGGACGGGTAGGTAGAAGGCCTTAAACAGACTCGTGAAGCTAAAAGCTATTCATAAGACACATACCGTCCACCACTATTGCACTCAACTTCCAGTAAATTGTGCTGCTTGGGACCTTATGATAGGCTGCTTTTCAAGCATTCTAATCTAATCTAATCTAATCTAACGAAAAAAGCGCCAAAATCAGTCGTCTGCGTCGCTGCGAAAGGCTACGCGCTAAATAACTGTCTAACCAATCCGTAATTTCTGCAACAATAAAAATAACAGCGGCTACACGATGCGTCCATCGAAAAGGTGAGAAAAAAAAAGAACTCCAAAGATCGGGGTAGCCGATAAACGCACAAATGTCAGAAAAGTCGCGGTATTCATGTAATCGTCCCAAAGTTGCCCGTCTCACACTCTTTTTCAAGACATACCCACCATGAAGATCCAATTCGCTCGTCATACCTCTCATCCCCTAGCTACATCTCTCACCGCACTGACCATATTCGGGAAATCTATGCGAATACTGGTAACACCAGATCGTTTTTGACTCTTTCTTCTTCCGCGCCGCTTCAGAATGGAACCAGCTCCCACGCGACATTGCGAACACGACAGCATGCCCGCCTTCTGTGACGTCATATCATGTTTATACATGCACTGATCCACATACGCTCTGTGTGCTTATGCACTTTGTGAAGCTGTCTCTTCCCCTTCCTTTTCTTCTTTGTATTATCTCCTTCTTTGTATGTTTTGTAAATGCTATTGTCTGTTGTCATGGGATAACCGCCCATCCCCTCTTCAATGCCTCATGGTTCTGAGGGTATTACAAATAAATAAATAAACACAGTGATAGTAAAATGCACTTTCTCCTGCTTGAGTAAGGTGAGGCCTTCCATATCGGATATTGCCTTGCTCATTGTTAGATGGAGCGTCTTGCGGCATGATGGACGTGTCGAAGTCCGCAAGAAAAAAAGGCACCATCGTCAATATCATATGACACTGATACTTATCAAATACTGTGGTATGCTGATAATCTTCAGAGCCATATTAAATTCTTCCCCGAGTTTTCGCCCCGCATTGAAGGTTGTCTCTTTAGGAAGAAACCCGATTTTTACTCGGCAAATTTCCCTCATTCAGATGTCTGTAGGGATGCACACTATAGCTTGTCTGGCAGAAAACGCAGTTACATCACCATTTGTGCCGAACCAATTTAGTTAGTTTGAGTAACCGAGCCTGATTTCTCCCCGAATTTGTTGTACTGGAAGCTTCTCCACCCAAATTTGCATGAATTTAGAGGACATGTTTCTCATTTATTCTCTTTTTACTCCACGAATCTAGAAGAAAATTTCCCGAAACCTTCAGGCTCTATTCATAGTTCCAAAAGCTTCATAAAATGTGAACAATGAAGTCCTGTGCCATTTCAGCCTGCATGCAGACCATGGTGGAAGTTGCAGGGTAGGATATGACAGTGGCCATCAGGCAGTATGTTGAGTTGACGGGCCTCCTTGTATGTTCTTCATTTGAGGTATCCCTGTTGCTTTGTGCTGTTCAATATGTAACTCTTTGATTGCAGCTGTTGCTGTCATTTGGAACAGCTGAGACATATTCGCCTTCGTGATTCTTCTGATGGTCCAGGCTCTTGCGTTGTGTGCCAACAATCATGCCATACACTATACAGTGTATGGCATAGGATGATGATGCCATTTTCACCAAGAAGCCTATGAGGCTCTTGTGTTGTGTGCCAACAATCATGCCATACACTATACAGTGTATGGCATAGGATGATGATGCCATTTTCACCAAGAAGCCTATGAGAACAAAAGGGAACTCGAAGGATAAGTAGCCTATACGAAGTCAGTGGAAGATGTCATGACCACATGGCTGTAGACAGGTGTGTCACATACCAAAAGTGTATTTCTTAATAGTTATGTTTCTTTTTGGCAGGGCACCCATGAGTGCAGAAGTGATGTGCAGATGCAGCTCTTGAAAATTAAATATATTCTGTATGTGTAGCTATACAAATCTACATAAGAATTGGACGGGTATTAAGGAAAACGTGGATTTATAATGATAAATCGAGAAAGGGTTCCAAAGATGAATGTGCACAAAGAAGGTGTACTATTTTTGCTTACATGCTTGTGGAGCTAATGATGATAGGGATGCCTCTCAAGAAAAGCCTCTGTTGAAGACATTGGCACGTCCCCACCTGGGGCTCTTCTTATACTCATGAAGAAGTCATGAACTCATGTGATGTCTGATAGGCAAGAGGATAGCCTATGCTCTCTTAGAGCTTATGGACTGGAGCATGTTTGTTCCAAACATCTATATACTGACAAACAAAAAAAACAAAAAAAAACAGCGTGCATTCATTCGTTACTGATTGGCGGGAGGTGAATCACCTGTAAATTGATATGGACACAGTGCAGGGATGTTCTCCTTCCATTTCTGTTTCCTGCTGTCGTTCATACGTTCTTTCAATAGAGCAATAGTTGCATACTGTGATGTCCGTAGAATGTATTTTACTGTGTCGTGGTTGTCGGGTTACTCCAGTAGGGCAATAGGATGGCAGTACGTGCCAGACACGTATTGCGCATCAAAGGGATAGTGTTGTGATCCTGCAGTTTTCATGACCAAGCCATCCTGTGTATACCTCTGTCAAGGTAGCAGGCATTGAATACTACCCACAAACACCTGAAAGAAAAGTTAAAGCCTCACCTCAGTGAAAGGGAATCAACATACACATTGTCAGACAGCACCTACTGCATCATTCATCAGGAAGGCGAAAGCCTTTGTACACTTCGGAAGGAAAATTGTCCCTTATGGTATGTATAGCACATGCTGGGAAAACCTTCCTGCAATGTTTTCCTAACGGTACCCCGAGCCACCTGGTCAACTGCTTGTAGGCGACGAACCAAAACTTCCTGCGTGTACCATGGGCAGCCCACCAAATTATGATATGTTACTTCACTGATCACAGAAACTGAAGGAGCGCGTGAATGAACTCACTTGTTCACTTCACTGTTCCTGACAACGGCATAGTAGTCGCATTCTCTCACGTGGCAGTAGGACACCTGGAGCATCTAAGTGTCCAGGCACAGTATTTCAAAATACTGGTTTCTTGATATGCAACCGCTGTGTAGCTTCAGCACCGCCTTGTTCACTTCGCGGCAACAAGGGCATTCCTCTGCCTTCGGCATCGGTACACATTTGCCACAAGTACACCTGAACATGGAGAAGCAATACCGCGTTTCCGCTGTGAGGCTCTCAACACTTTCATTGCACATGACACGTTTCCAACAAAGACGGTTTCCAACGCGGTCATGTGACGGCGATGGCGGCAATTCGTCCTCCGTCGACGACTCTGCGGATAGCATCGTGTCGTGTTGCCTCTCCGGCATGCTCTCATACGAACAAAAGTTTTACCTGTGTGACCGCTCGAGTATCCGAAGCTCGAGGGCACCCACATTTGGTATGCTGGACATCGCACGGCGCGTATCCCAAAACACTTCCGGTTTTGCCGCAAACCGAGACGCGGATGAGGAAGGCGAAAGTAGCCACAGTCTAGCTAGCCAACACGAGACGACCACGCGTTGCTGCGTACGGAGTACTCAGCCTTTCGTTCAAATGTAAATTTTGAAATTCGATACCTCAAAGAAAAAAATGTTCCAAAGAAATAGGCTTGACTTTCCTAGGCATTCAAAACACCTCTATTGTCATCAAGCAGGGTAGCTACCTATGGAGGTAGGCCCCTTTACACAAACAGGAACACTGGAACGTCATAAACAAAATTGCATTGGCATCTAGCCATCATACATAGAACATCATAAACATCAACATGTATTGGCATCATGGTGGAAGACCATGTATCGCAAACTGTAGGATGGGACAAGCGTTATAGCTTGCCCACCATCACGCTTCAAAAAAGACCAGCCATATCTCTTGGCTGGCTCCCTTTAACGCAGTATACTGGCAGCAAGGTCACATCACAAGGTTACTCTGGGTTGTAATTCACTTTACAGTTCCTCGATTTCAGACGATTTCAGAAATTGCATGGGTGGCCCACCAGAGAGCGCCGTGTTGCGAAAGTCCCGCTGCATCTTGGGATTTAGTTTTCATGAGTCAGAGAGAAGAGAAAGAGCGCAAACGGTTTCGGTTTTCTTTCTCCTTCACCTCCCGCAACCTCGAGCAACAGGCAGCGAGCACGAATGTAAACCATTTCCCACGACTCATTGCGCTTGGGCGACGGAGGGCCCCCGTGCGGAGCACAAGGGCAATATCTGAAATCGCCTATTCCCTAGTGTTCCTAGTGCCGTTTGCACGCCAGAATTCCTGGTGTCTTCTGATGTTCCGGTGCTTCACATTATGCATTCCATTCCATGAGCTGCTTCGTTCCTCAGCGCCGCCACAAGGCACCAAAGGCTGTTTTGAGTACTAATTGTAGTCACGCATCAAAGGTCTTATTCTACTGTAAAGGCATCCCAGCAGTGACAGGCTGTTAACTGCTTGCCATACAGCATGTCTGAATATCACCAGAAGCAGAAACAGACACGTGCGTCTAACAAAACTGTGTAGATTATATGGCTACCATTTATGGTGCACACTTAGAAGAAGCATATATGCACACTATAATACAAAAGTATGAAACGCTGTAACGTTACTTCTCTTCTTGCAAGTGTGAACTCAGTATGCAGTGCAGTTATAATTTCGAGAAACATACTCGATTTACTCTTCCGTCAGCTTTTCCTCGAACGCATCGCTTGCATTTTCTCAAGCTTCCGCTATTGCAGAGATTGGAAAGGAAGACGACACACATAGTCTCGCTTCAAAAACACAGGTTCAAAGCAGCTCACATTTGCGCACGGTTTTAATTTTGAAAAGCAGGACAGAACGCTAACTTACCAACCTGTTAGAAGCTCGACCAGTGAAGTCCACTCTAATGCTCATAGCGCTCGGTCATATGTAACAATGAGAGCGCGAAGTTTCGTTTTCAAACTGGAGTGAGAGCTTCGACGTCGTCTCCATTTCGATACTGGTGTAGTTATTGTTCTTTGGAAAAAGAAGCTGTGCGAATGGCCATACGATTATTTGTGATTACTGTAAATTACGGTTTCTATGGTTACAGCAGCGGTCCACGTACGCATGCAGCTGTCCGTATTGGACCACACTAAAGTTCACATTAAAGCTACGCCAGTCTGATGCGCAAAACGAACCTACTGGAAAGCACCAGAACCATCCTGGTGCTACACTGGGCCACTCTGATACTCACATCAAAAACACAATGTCGATCCAATGTGCGCATCAGGAGAACCAGACAACACCAGAATCTCCCTTGTGCGACACTATAGATTAGAGCCCTGCGCGGATGAGGTTTTTGGCATCCGCATCCGACCCGCATCTGCGCACACGTTACCGCGTCCCATCTGCATCCGCACCATACACAACAGTTTACATCCGCATCCGATCCGCTGAGCAAAACGCACCATCCGCATCCGATCCGCAAAAATCCGCACGTTTCGAAAGACGTGTAAAGACCGCCGGAAGCATGTTGGTATAATTTCGGATGCCTCCATGCTGTCACGGAAGGACTCAGTCATGACGACAAGCAAAGGTAAACCTTTCAACAAACGCGATATGGAGAGGCTTCTGGAACGCGTGGAACGCTACCTCGTCGGCGCTCGCGCGGTTCGAGACGCCTGAATGCCTCCTCTCCCGTCTTGGCGCCGTTCATGGTCAAAGGTGAACCAGAGCATGCGCTCGCTGTCGGCTGTTGGCGCGCAATACAAATAAATTGCGGGTGGAAAAATGACAGCACGCGGTATATCCGCATCCGATCCGCTGCCTTCGTATCCGCATCCGATTCGCATCCGACCTCGAGCCATCCGCATCCGATCCGCACGCCGCAGAAAGTGCTAAATTTCATCCGAATCCGCAAGTATATTGCGGATATCCGCGGATATCCGCTTCCACCCGCGGATGGTGCAGGGCTCTACTATAGATTACTTCGGTGTGCGCATCAAAAACACAACAACAGTCGAATGTCTACACCAGAACCACCAGAAGAGTTCTGTTGTTGTTGTTGTTGTTTTTCAAGCGGGGCGCTTCAGGCACCACAACAGCTGAAGGCAAAAGTCAGGTTCCCAGAATGTAATATCCAGAGAGTGGGTTCTTAGCCACTAACAGGTAGCGCTCTTTGTCGCATAAAACGCTCCAGCCCCAGCGACATTGCTCTTTCCCCAGCTTAACTGAGACCGGGGGGTGTACGCCATTTTTATGGCAATTATGGACTGGATATAATGCCGCAAAAATGGCGTACGCCCCTCGCCGTTTTCAGCTAATCAGGGGAAACGACGATGTCGCTCGGGACGATGGTTCGCTAGGGGCGCGCCAGGCGGTGAGGTCCATTTTTAAGGGTAACAGATATTACGCGAGATCGGTGGTGGTGAAAGGTCTAACGCCTCTCAGAGCCGTATATTAAAAGGGAGTCTGGCCATTAATGGGTCATGCCTATACCTGAAGCTCCACCCACTTTTTCGGCTTTGCGACCAATAGAGTTCTGAAATATGTGACGCTATCAATCAACCTATCCTCACTATTTGTCCCCGTATCCAACATGGGCAGCGGCATTTTGGTGGCAAGTGGATTGGATGGGATTGAAATGGATACCTCACGCAATCTGCAAAACTAGTGGATTTTGGTGCAAATTTGATGTGCGCCACCTAGGGAGTGTAAGGCACATCGGGAACTGTCGTCTGCTTCCGTCGTTGTACCACTGCCGGCAGAACCACCTGCTGAGACAGATTCTGTCGTCGGTATGTTTTTTAAACAAGTCTACATGAATAGTTTGAATATAAAAGGCAAGAGTGTTTATATCCATGAAATACAGCAATTAAATATAACAGCACAGCGCCGTTTTTGTTGTGGTTTCGTTGTGATCGCCGTGTTCACTAGGCCTAACACATCGACAAAACGTATTATTTTCAGTTAGATATCGATGGATTAGCATAAGATGAAATTGATTTCCGAGAAGCTTATATTAGGATGTACATTTGCAGCGTAAAATCAGGTTAATCTGTGAAAATTTTTTGTCACGAAATCCCCGCTTCACTGTGTTTGTTTTGGTCGCCATTTTGGGTGGCAGTATGGTGTCATGGCGACCCCCTTGGTAAAAAGCAACCCAATCAGATGAGCGAAACTGTGATTGACAGGTCGAGCCTCTTTTTGTTACTCCTCCCAATGGCCAGACTCCTTTTTAATATACGGCTCTGACGCCTCTGGAGAAAGTGCGTCCTCTGCCGATTCTAACGGAACTGCGCCGACATATGTCTGGAAGCGTCTCGGGAAAACCCAGGAAAAACGCCGGAAAAAGAGCCGGCACCGGGATTCGAACTCTGGTATCCCGAGCGACTGAGTCTCGACGTGACATGGTCAGTACGCGAACCACTGAGCCAAACGAGCCCGTGACACTGGAGAGCGGATTTTTAGGCACGACCGCATAGCACGTTGTATATGCCAATTATCATCCCGGGTGATATCACTCTGTGTCCCGATTAGCTGATAAAGTTGACCCACACCTTTTCATGTATAAACTTCCCTTCCAGCCTGAAGATAAAGCGATGCGATTCTGCAGGTTGGTTGGCCTAGAGCGTTCTATGCGATGAAGAGCGCTACCTGACAGTGTAAAAATCCGCTCTCTAGATATCACATTCTGGGAATATGACTTCCGCCTTCATCTGTTGCGGTGCCGGAAGAGCACATTGTCACTCGGGATGATTGGCTAGGAGGAGGTGCTACGCAGTGAAGCCCCGTTTTTAAGGTGTAGAGAGCGGCTTTTTGGCACTGACAGGTAGTGTTCTTCGCCGCATAAATCGTGCTAGGGCATATAACCTTCGGAATTGTATTGTTGTATCCTCAGATTACAAGGAAAGTCGATACGTAAAAAAAAAATTGTGTAGCCCCTTTCTCAGAGCCCCCCTCAATCTTAAAAATGAACTTCACCGCATAGCACGCTCCTAGCCAACCATAATCTCGAATGATATCGTTATCTGCCCTGATTTGTTGAGAACGGGAGGCGTACGCCTTTTTTGTGACAATTATGAACAGCATAAGTGTCACAAAAAGGCGTACGCCTCACCTTTTCAACAAATCAGGGCAGATAACGATATCATTCGAGATTATGGTTGGCTAGGAGCGTGCTATGCGGTGAAGTTCATTTTTAAGAGTGCTCTCTAGAGATATCCTATTTAGATTTACTTTTCTTGGCAGACAAGGAAAGAAAGCGGGAAAACTAACACACTCCAGGCGATACCGATATATTCCGAATACATTTCAGAAATTAGGGTCCCGTTTTTTTTTTCTGTTATTATTTGTTTGTTTGTTTTCGGAATACGTCGGATTTGCAAAAAAAAGCCGACTGGTTTCTCGTCATTTTTGGAGAAATGCCGAAAAACAAGAAACCCCACGTTGCCGCACAGTAAAACACAAAACACGGACGGCATACAGTTGTCTAGTAGACGCGTCTACAAATAACGTGATACTTTCTTCATACGACCACGATTAGATGGCCCACCTACACTTCATTTGAAGCACAGGACATTCGGTATAAGTTATATGTTTACAACAGTTCTCAATCGTATGCGCACACAAGAAAAACGTCGGATACCGATAATTCAGTGGACACAAGACTCCAGACGCATGCACAGCAACGACAAATTAGTGTTCTCACTCATCAACGGTCGATCAGGTTGGGTTCTTCAGTGAAGGAAGATTCCGGGAACGATTCATCATCTCTATGACAATGTATCCTATAACACCAGCCGCGAGACACATCATGAGTCCGGCTATCTTCAAGTACACACGCACTGTGCTCTGCACTGCAAACATGACGATGAGGCCTATCGATTCCCACAGCTGGTAATTGGCGAACGCCGCATTTCGTCTGTCCCAGAACAAGATGCCGTAGAATGCTGAAATAGGAGACAAAAGTAAGCCCTACACACCAGCTCCGGTGGCGCAGCGGTAACGCGTGCGCTTGGAGACTGGGAGGTCCGCGGTTCGAATCCGCGGGCCGGCTGTGCCGTCTGGGGTTTTCCCTGGGTTTCCCTCAGATGTGTAATAGGCGTATGCCGGCACAGTTCCCCTGAAGTCAGCCCATGGACGCAGCTATCCTCCCCCCGAGCGGATTCCGCCCGGTCTTCCACTTCACCCTCTCCTCCTCTCCACCACCTTTCCCTTCCCGAGAAACATGCCGCCTAATCAGGCAGGCAGACCTCTCGGGTTCCTCCCAACGACACTCCTCCTCCTCCTCCTCTAGTAAGCCCTACAGGGGTGTGAAAAAAGGCGTCAAGTTGCCTCAATAATGGTCAATGTTCATGAGACCCCTCTCGAATGTCGTCTGCTACTGGCTGCAAACAAATGCACGTCAGGAGGCGCCGCGGTTTCGTTTTCGTGTCTTTCGTTCCAGCGTCATGCATCTGTTCGCCTTTTTGAGTATCCACTTTGGGTTTCGAACCCGGTTTTTGCTGCTTCTCTCTGTACGTAGTTTATGCGCTCGTTTGATGTATGCAACATGACGCCGGAGCCCGCCGTGCCATTCCATGCCAGAACAGTGACCTATGCGCCACTGTTTTGAAGAAGAAGAGGAAGATGATGCTTGCATCATGAAAAGCTTTTTCGACATGCTTGCACTTCTCGAGCGTAGTGCAGCCATTCTGCATTAAAGCTGTTCGTTATCGTTCCTGAGTCCTTTCCCTACCTATTTTTGTGCCGAAACGCAGGAAGCGTAGCCTCCACTCATTGACGGAAGGACACCAGGGGCTCAATCTTGATGTGCACATAGCGATCGTTTTTGCTATTTTTCAAAATTTGCGCGCTCATTCCGTCACGCGCATTGGCCGTCAACCGGGGAGCACGGGCGTTTAGCAAGCGTTACGGGATAGCGAAAAGTTCAAAATCTAGCCCCAGGAACGGGAAAGTGGTGGCAGCGTTATGGCAAATTCGGGTGGTCATTTTGTGGCAACGCGGCCTAGCGCTCGGAAACTGCTAGGTCGGCGCCCGAGTTGGATGACGTGATCGTTGCCACCCGAACATAAGTACCAGGTGCTTTCAAGTTCCAAGTTCAAGTTCCAGGTGCAAGTGCAGGTTGGTGAACGGTTTCGACGAGAAGCTTCATAGGAATTTAGCGGAATTTAGCGGTTTTCTTCACTTGGATCACGCTAGAAGCGTCGCGGTCGCCCATCTTCGGGTTCCATCGTCTGCTAAACCAGGTGAACTTTGACGTGCGCCCTAATGAGGGCACTCGCCACCGTTGCACGGTGTGATGACGACGGATATACAGGGTGTATGCTATAAAAGGTCAGTCACATTTTCGTGCAAGAAGTGATACCTCCTTGATGTATACCTCTATCACGAAAAGACTTCCTCTGCCTCAAAGTGAATAATTTATGCTAGAGGAACCTACGGAACGATTGTGGTTACCTAGCACTGTGTAACAAAATAAATATGACCATGCAAACTTTCACCTCCATCCATCGGTATTGCGCATAGGAAACACATGAAGACGAAAGTTTCCGTGGCCGTGTTTATTTTATTACACAGTGAATGGTAACCACAATTTTTTCGTAGGTTTCTCTGGCATAAGTGATTCACGGTATGGCAGCACAAGTCCGTCTCTCAAATAGATATAGTGTCACGCGCGAAAATGTCACTGACCTTTTATAGCATACACCCTGTAGTTGGGCAACCCGGTGCTCGGTCGTTTCGAGACCAGGCGATAAAAGTGCTAGCTGTCAAATTCAGGGCGCTCAGAAAGCGCCACGCGAACATGCGAGATTGCTTCGCTTTGACCAAGCCTAACATGACTGTCCTGGATCTGGCAAAAAAAGTGCCACGAAATGGACACCCGAATTATTGCCATTAGTGTAGCAATAGTAACGGTTCCGGATGTTGTCAGCCAGAACGAGAACGGCAAATGCGCTGTGCGTTCTAAGAAAAATGGTCCATTGTCGTGACGCGACTTATATTGCCAATGATAAGGACGCAACAGACGAGGCAGCTCGAATAGTAAACAAATTGCAAATAGAAAACACTTCGAGTATTCATTCGAGACTATTCTGCAAAACTCATGTTCGATAAGCAGGTAGTGTTGTAGCACGTGGCATTTGGCAGGTGTGGCTGTTTTTAGCGAAGTGGCTCGCTCGCTCCACTGCAACCTCCGGTGCCAATGAAATATGCATGGAAGCGTTTCGCCTTTCTCTAACATAACCGACGCTCTTGAAATTTATTCTATAGGAGAAAAAAATTCGAAAGGAGGAAGTGCCAGAGCGCACATCACCGCTCGCTGTATTGGCATGGCATTGCACGCGGCATGGTCCACTTACTTTCAACTGAAATGGCTTACGATATTACACTATTTCGCTTTCCACGCGAAGACGTATCCGCAGGCCATCGAGAAATATGAAATTCACGGCGCGCTGAATTGTTGAACCATTTCTTGAGGCTATCTCTACACCCAGCTCTAGCTATACACTCAGGAAAAAATAAGAGCAATTTATCTACCATAGTGGCAGTCGCAAGGCAGATTTCAAAAGTCATTCGTTGTTGTTCACATCAGGTGTATTTAGCGGGCGCCTCCAAGACGGTGATCTCTCGTAATAACTAGAAACCAAGCCAACGAAGGGGAGCTTCTCAACGTGTGAGCCGCCATGATCGATACGGTAGGCCTAGCTTGTTACGAACGGTGACACATACGAGTTCCCTGCGCTGTTGTTTCATGTTGCAGCACAAGGTTTAAACCGTACGATACTCGTTCCTCGAGAATCAAAGCGCGCAGGTGATGGCAGACAAAACAAACACACTTCGCACACGACATGGCACGCGGAGCAGAGCGGAAGCCGAAGCGACTTGCATTGGATTGGATACCATTGCGCCGAACATGTTTGGTCTTCACACGTGGAAAGGCTGTGGCGGAATCCGGCCCAATCCAAAATATCGATCAAAATATCGTCTTGCCTCGGTACAACTCCTTTGCTCTCCCCCTTCACTCTCTCTCCCAGCTTTTCTTCTAGCCTTCGTACGTATGATCTCTATGCTTCCACGCCCTGTTCCACATCGCCGTTTCGCCCCCTTAACGAGGTGGCGGACCACAAACCGACAGCAGGTTATTCTGACCATATCATATCGTGTAAGTTGCAGCAAGAAAACGCACACAAGAGAGGACAGAAGGTTGAGCAACACAGGAACAGGACGTCTGCGAACCCTACAACTATGATTTGACACCAACTACCCCTCTTTTCTCCAGTACGATATTCTGATCCGTAGGTTTCAGTCATATCAGCTCTTCTCTAAGGGTTTGTTAAAATTATCGGTGAATCGCCTTAAGCGCAATAATACATTTAGCTCACACCGAAATATAGTATTGCAAGCACAATTTAGAACTAGCAACTCACTGTTGATCTGAGTCTTCCAGGAAGCGTCTGCCACAGCCCAGCAGATTGCAATTAAATAGAAGCTACGTGCGTCTTGCGGTGTTGGCTTCCACGTTAAGAGCCGTACCATGACCGCGAAGTCCAGCAGTGCTGCCGTCATTACAAGTAAAATTCGTGGCACCCTCGCCGACAGAAAGCCGAAAGTCAGCGAAGAAATGATGCCCGCCATCCCGTGACATACCATGACGCGTCCAACGCGTCCGGGGCCCCAGGAGCAGCTGACAAATGCCTGAGTGAATTCTACCCAGAAGAAGACTTGTTGCATGCCGCCGTACACAGTCAGGGGAATCATCAGCTGCTGGAAGCCCTGTCTCGTTTGGTGAACGGTTTCGACGAGAAGCTTCATAGGAGGGCTGGAATCACGAACTTCATCGGGCATTTTATCGAGAAAGATGAAGAGTACCGCAATGGCGGCCAATACTAAACCCGTGTACAGCGCACTCAGCGTTAGAACCTGCGATTCTGGGATGCTCCTCATGGCTGTCTCGTTGCCAATCGCATCATCAGTTGGATGAAAGGAAGCCCCACAGCGTTCTATGAACTGCGGAGGGTCTTCGCTCGTAGTGTCAGGTGGGGCGAAAAGCCAATAAGAGAGGAGAGCGCTACAGACTTGCGCGGTCTGGTACATTGCGAAGAATATGCCGAAGACACGGGAGATGAAAGGTGCAGGGTCCCCTCTCTCTTCCACATCCGCGCATTCCTGGGCTAAAGTGGTTAAGTACGACGATTTGGCCGTCCACAGGGGACCGCATCCCAGACCGAGCACAAAGGAACCAGGCAAGAGCGTCAGCCATGTTGGCTTCATGTTGGCCAGAAAATAGACGAAGTACATGGACATGGCGACCACCATTGTGTGCTTAAGCCCCAGACGGCCAATCATGTAACTCGACACGAATATGCAAGATATGACACTGGCAATGTACATGAGAGCCATGGAAGCTGCACCTAGGTCAGCTTCGTTGATGATGCTGCTCTGAAGGTTCTGAAGAGATCGGTAGGCGGTGGAGAGGAGCAGGAATCCGCTGCTGACAACCATTACACCACGTGAGATCCTCATTTTCGCCGCTACAGGGGACTCTTTTTCTTCTTCAATTGCCAAATGAATGCTGGGCAACGATGGTCTCCCACGGCTCCACGGTTTACCTGCCGCCATCTGGATCAGATAGGACACCAACATATTAGAGCTACTACGCAACGCTGTTGTGACTTTTCACTGATGTTTGAGAAAAGTAGCTCAGGAATAGCTCGTCACAAATCTCAGGGGCAACTGTGCCGACATTCGTATGGAAAGTCTTCCGAAAACCCACGGAAAGACTCAGACAGCACAGCCGATGGTAGAATTCCAAACCCACCACTTCCCACTCTTCAGCACGACCTCGGCTATACCACCAACGAGCGGGACGCCTCGGCCATTCCGCGTATGTCGGCATATGTCCCTTAGAAGTCTACCCGGGACGCACATTCCCCGAGTGCGTTAGTCATGACGTTGCCCACCTCTGTGAGGCCGACAGTGGCGAGCCCCTTTCACCACTACCCACCGCGTTGCACCATCTTTTTCACCATACGCTGTGCAAGTGCGTCTCTGCGCATGAGAGGAGGCAGTGAGAGGGAAGAGGGAGGGCGCCGCCTTAGCCAATGGGGCTTCCCGAGTGGAGTAACCGGGAGAGGAGATATGCGCAGAACGCTCGGTTACTTGCAGAGCGTATAGCGTTGCGTGCCGTCTGCGGAACGCCCGCTTATTGCTGCTTTCCGAGGGGACAGACTTTGCTACGTGCTTTCTCCAACCTTTTCTTTCTCTCATACGTAAAAACGCACTGTCATAGCGTTGTTCGCATTGTCCTTAGGAAGGGTTCTTTATCGAATGCCCACCTTTGACCTAATTATGTATTTTTACCGGTAAAAGGTACACTGTTAGAAAAAAAGGTATAAAGAAGGTATAATAATGGGCTGTTGTACCTTTTTTATACCTTCTCTTCCAGATATATACCTCTGGAGGGTATAGAAAAGGTACAAAGTGCCGATTTATACCTCCAACCATGCACAAGGGTATAAAAGAGGTATGAAGTAGGGATAACGTAACATATTTATACCTCATCATCATGTGTTTATACCTTGTGTATAGCATAGACAACCGAGGCTATACCTCCTAAGGTATAACTGCGGGCTGTTTATACCTTCAGTGTTTTTATACCTTTACTTGCACCACATGTTGAATCACATAATTTTCTTTTGTTGAAGCGGTGTCATATAAGATAAACAGTAATTTGATTAAGAAACACAGACTTCGTTAGAGTTGTATCTACAATCTACAGGTTGAGTTTATGACTGCGTGATATGTATACCTGCAATTATTAAATCTTGCCGTGCTCACCAGTATGCCGTGCTCACCAGTACAATTTGCCAAGTCGCCAGCTGTACATCAGTATTTGTTGTTCTTCAGATGTCCATGTCTGGATTTGGTCGATCCAAACTGCCAGACTTGCACAACGGTATTCCTTTTTGACCTTTTCTCTTTTTTTATTGTATATTTCTTTTTATATGGGGAACTCGTATGGCGTAGTCGAGCGTTGCTCGCAAATACTTTGCGTGTGTGAGTGTGTGTGAAAAAGAAAAAGAACGCTTTTCTTATAATCAAAAATGATTTCAGCTCCCTCTGCCAGAAATGTTGTGGCAAACTGGATTAGAATATACCTCTGCAGAGGTACAGTTTATGTGAAGGAAAGGTATAAATTCTATACCTCCACTAGGGTATAAACTATATATACCCTTCCGGAGGGTATAAATTTATACCCTAAAAGGTACGAGTTATTGCACGGGCGATTTATACCCTAAAAGGTATAAATTTTTCTAACAGTGTACATATTAGACATGTGCGAATACTGGACTTTTTCGAATACCGAAGCGAGTAATCCGACATTCGATTATATTTGCCAATGGAATACAGAATTCTATTTTCCAATTTCGAATCGAATCGGTGTTTCTTCCAAACCGAATGTATTCGAATAGTTCCTAAGGTGCACACGTAACGGCTCTGAAAACGGTACAAGAGAGGGCATGAAACAAAGTGAGCTCTAACTTATATATTGAACCGAATGAATTACATGTGCTTCATGTGTATCAGGTCCAGGTGAAACGCGTATTGCAGTCCTTGGAGGCTAGGAATACTTGGACGCTTGAACGCTACGAAGACAGTCCTTGACTGTCTTCTTTGCGTTCTTCGTGCTCAAAGTGCGAAAGAAACTTCACTGGTACCACAGAAAACGGTCCTGGAGTGCCCTTCGGAAGACCTTCCACGAATGCGAAATCAAATGACTGCCATCATCCACTGGAACCATGGCTATATGGCAAAGGTTCATGCGGTGTACTTTTGCCAGGTCTTACTTTCCAGTTCTATCGCGGGTGTAGACGCACAAAACATTTTCATGCGGAGGCCTGAAAGCCTGCGCAGCGCAGTATCATCTGGACCCAGAGCCCTCATTATACCGTGTTGCCATGCGACAGCTACCTCAACCGAATACAGCCAACCCTCGATTTATGAACACCCTCGGTTCCGGGAAAAATCGTTCATAAATCGAGGGATTTATAAATCAAAAATTCTGTTAAGTCAGTACTATCGGCTGACGAAACCATATTTGTGGGTTGGGATTGTGTTTATAATTCAATATATTATGTAATGTTGCTTTCGACCAGGCCTTCTGCTATACACTTCGTCGTCCCTAATGCGTCCCCCGAAAAGCCTTTTGTTGTTCGAATTTCGAGGGGTTAAAAACGAAGGGTGCCAATACCTGGAAAAAGTTTCGTCCGTTCCGGCATCATTCATAAGACCACGGAATAATCCATTTGAACATTTCTGTTGACCTCGGAACCATCCGTTCATAAATTGAGGGCAAAAACACTGGGCAACTCCTAGTTGGTTCCCAGAAATTCCATTCATTATCCGGATATCGAGGTTCATAGAACGAGGGGAAAATGCATGTAAAAAGTTTGGTTCCTCGTGCTCCTGTTCATAAAACGAGGGAATTCATAAATCGAAGGTTCATAAATCGAGGGTTGACTGTATACCACTGAGTACACCACACTGGAGCGCCACCAGGATTTGTTCGAGCGGGGTAAGGGTGGGTGCAGAGTAGAATCATTGAGGTGGTGCTGCATCAACAGCGCACGAAACTACCCAAGCAGCAAAATGTACTGAAAGTCGAGTGCAATAGGGGTGGACGGTATGTGTCTTATCAATGTTCTTTAGTTTCAAGAGTCTGTTCAAGGCGTTCCACCTACCCGTCCACCCCTATTGCACTCGACTTTCAGTACATTGTGCTGCTTGGGTACATTGTCTTTGCTCAAAATTCCTACGTTTCTGGAAGCCAGAGGGAGCGACGCCCACTTTCCCTCTTGCTTCCCCGTGATGGCGTTCATGAACACAAACCACAGTGTAGACTCACATCAGATACTATATCGATAGCGTAATATTTTGTACGAAATCATTACCATCGCGCATGGCTTTGGGGCGACCAGCAGACGGTGAAACATTTTTACTACTACATTACACAATCGTCCAATTAAATACGATATTTTGCTGTACGAGAAGCGTGGACAATAGATTGCTACACGCGATACTGGAAAAATTGGTTTTCTTTCGCGCGGAACGATTTTTCGCGAGCGACAAAAATCACCAAATTTCGGTGCCCGCGAGGTAGATACACTGACATCACCGAAAATTATTTTTTTTAAATTCCTTGTTAGCGCCGCGAAGCAGCTGTGGCCATGAGCGGCGTACAGGCACGAACAGATGGAGAGAGGACAGCAGGAAGGAGTGGGGGACAGGGGGGGCTAGTATGCGTCCTGGGCCGACTTCAGGGGGAACTGTGCCGACATTCGTCTGGAAAGTCTTCTGAAAACCCAGGGAAAACCTCAGACGGCACAGCCGGTGACAGGATTCGAACCCGTGTCACCTCCCAGTCTCGGCATCGAAAGCTATCGCCACGCGAAATCGACTTTGTCAGTACCTCCACTGCAGATATTTCAGAAATCGCGTAACTATAGTTATGCGATTTCTCAAATAGATAGACCATATATGGTCAGACGTGCCAAAATTACTTTACAGAAGTAATTAAATTACATGGGTTGTCTCGCGATGTAAACACCCAATTATTATTACATTTACATGGACATAGAAGTAATCAAACTACCGTCAAATTAGGAACCACTAATTATATCGTAGTTACAATTACAGTTACTGGGAAAAGCAATCTGGCAAAACCAGGTTCGATTTATTTAAATACCTGATTTTGACGTATAACTGTAATCCTACCATTACAAACCCAGTGTAAATCTTGAAATATTTCTTAAAACCACAAGTGAACTTCTAGTGCTGTACGATGGCTAGAAATCTATCACTAGCAGAAAGATAGGAACAGAGTACTGGCACACTGAAACATTCATTGCGCATTGGCCCTAGCTTATGCAGTACTGGTTGCTATCAACTGCATAAATGGAACAGGCAACCAAACCTAATCTACGAACCTAGATGTTTAAGTGATGTAACGTACGACTACTCACAGTTTTTGTGGATGTGTGTGACTTTTTCTGAAGCTCAGGTCTGAATTGCGTACTACAGGCTTTAGAATCAACTTCTTCTTTTTCTTCTTCGTCCAATGAGATGACGGCCGTGGCCGTGATCAGCTTCTTCTTCTACCAATGAGCTGAGCTTTTGACCGCGTGCATGGACGGCAGGTGAAAGTCGTCCTCTACTTTCGTTTCAAGGTTTCGTAATCTTTGCAGCGTTGGTGGACATAAAGTATACATGACCAGAATAACGTTCGAAGGTCACGGCTTCGATAGGTTGCTATGGAATATCAGATTTTGCAAAATTCTGGAAAGCCATCTCAACCGTACAGAAATAATGGGTCATGGAATGCGGTTAATAACTTGTTTTTCTTCGTGCTAGTATGGTGGTGATGTGGGGGACCGTAACTGTGGGCGGTGTGCAAACATTGGCAGACGGGGAGAACACAGGATTCCGATAGGGGTCAGTACGTCCCCCCGGTTTAACTTCGGGAAAATGATCCTTGACTCTGTATTGACTCTTTATTATGGGTCTATGTACTGTATTGACATCCTATTGCATTTCTCAGTTATATTGAATTCTGTAAGTACAACATTAATGTCATTCATACAGATTTTCCAAGCATGTACTACATCGGCCATATAAATTATATTGACCCCAATTCAACACTGACCACCATTATCATGTACATTTGCGTCTCATTAGAATTTGCAACAAGAGCTGCATGTTTGCACACTGCAGGCTTGCTGGCTTTGCTATGGCCCACAATTTGAAAGTAGCGGGAAAAGTAACGCGTTACATTTTTAATCGGTAACGTATCACATTTTTGATGAAGTAATTTGTAATCGTAAAGAATTACTTTTCGCGCAGTAGTAACAGTAATTGTAATCAATTACTTTTTTTTTCGAGTAACGTGCACAACTCTGGATTCGAGTCAGCGTTACCACGACAGGGCCGCCATCCGGCTTCATTCCGCTAAATTTGACATTCCCTATTGAAAAATACTTCAGAAAATCTTACAAAAGAAATCTCTCAGACTGCTGAAGGAATTTCTATGAGGTTATGAGACTAAATCTTACAAACTTTCTCTTAGAGTTTCGCACAGTGATCCTGTAGGATTCCAGGGAGGATTTCTTACAGGCAGGGGCAATGCAGCTTTCTTACAGGGCTTCTTACAGGGTGGCCTGTGAGGCTTTTTCACAGGATTTCTTACAGGCCTCGAGACCCCCAAGAAAGCCTGTGAGAAAGTGTAATGGGCCACCCTGCAAGAAACATCCTAAGAAAGCTGCACTGCCACGTATGATAATTAAAGGATCCCATACTTACTTGCTGAGAAGTATTGAGAGTAAGTCGCATGCCGTCACTGTAAGGAATGTTGCAGAACATTTGTGGCCCAGCCAATAAGTTCAGAAAGGCATGACCCAACGCATTGTACACGTACTTGAAATGTCCAATGCGACGACCAAGAAATTTCTTCATGTGATTATGACAACTTTTTGTTTCGCACATTGGGAACGCGTAGGCTTTCTTCCGTAAAAGCATCATCCAACTTTCTCGAAACGAGAATGGGTTACGACCACGTACGAATCCAATTAATTTCTGCTCGCTGCCGCTTCTTCCGAGTTTAACCTAGAAGAAACAGTATTTTAAAAAGCACGGTTAAGACAACATGTGTGTGCGTGAGAGATAGGCGTAGAAATATGTAACATACCGTTTGCCCAAAGCACAGTTGCTATAACCATCTCACTGCATTCTACCTTCCATTCCTCAGAATACGTGCGAACAGGAGTAAAGACGCATAAAGAATGAGAATGCGTAGTACGGACGATTATATACCACACACACACACACGTGCTATATACCTCAAAAGCGACGAAAATCCTGAATTCCTGGCGATATTTGCATGAGATGCGTAGCTGCATCCATGCGCTTCAACGTTTCAAAGCAGACGAACAAACTTGCTGGCAGTTGGAATAAACGCTGTTTCTGAATCACGCTGTTTTCTCATAGAAATCACAAGGCCAGACCTTGAATTATCCCACAGGATATTTTCACATTGGTGTGCCTATGATGATAGGTATTCGAATCTGCATCCTTTGTGGGAAATTCTGAGAGACGAAGACGCTTCTGTAAGAAATTCTGAAGGAATGCTATGTTTCTATGAGATTTTCTGAAGTATTTTTCAATAGGGTTCTCATCTTCTTTTGACTTACTTTCTTAATTTCGGATTGTGTGTGTGTGTGTGTGCACGCGCCACGAAGCAACCGTGCCTGTGAGAGGCGTACATATGAGGACAGATGGAGAGAAGACAGCAGGAAGGAGTGGGGGACCGGAGGGGTTAGTGTGCGTCCTGGACCGACTTCAGGGGGAACTGTGCCGACATTCATCTGGAAAGTCTTCGGAAAACCCACGGAAAGCCTCAGAGAGCACAGCCGGTGATAGTATTGGAACCTACCACCACCTAGTCCTCAGCACGACCTTGGCTCCCACCAAGGAGCGAGGCACCGCTTGGCCATGCCGCTGGTAATTTCCTATATGCGCGCATCTCGCACAGACTTGTGCCCGTTACTCGAAAAAAGTAATTGATTACCATTACCAATTACTCGACTTCAAATATAATTGAGTAACGAGTAGAAAAGTAACGCGTTACTTCGGTCGTTACCCTGCATTCACGCAAATTATAACCGCCTTCCTGTGCCTCAGAAAAAAAAAAAAAAGGTTCAACAGCGGAACAGCTGAAATAACAAGACAAACAAAAACACGTAGGACAAGGAGATCTGTACACCCGGGAAGACGTTGACCCGATTGTGGAAGAACATTGCGTGGTACTTCCCCATGACTCACTAAACCTCCAAAGCTTCAGGTACCATTACACTGGTGTAGGAACAGATTAGGGAGAGAAACTCTGAAATTCCAGAGCGTTATTACAATGACCTCCGCTTGCTATAGTAGAACGGCCCAACAAAGGCTGATAGCACCAGGGGCTTGACTCGGGACAGAACATCTGAAAGATAAGCTAATCTCTGCCGGAAAAGTAATCAATTACTGAGTAATCGATTACTCAGAAAAGTAACTGATTACTCAAAAAATTACTTTGACAGTAAAGTAACTGATTACTCGAAAAGTTACTCAAAAAGGTAATTGATTACAAGTGTGGCGACATTGCCAGCGCCATCACATCAAGGCGCGAATAATAAATAGCCTTGCCTCGCTCAGCCCGAGCTCTCGCTCTGACCTGGCAATTCCACCGCCATGTTGTTGTCTGGTCTCGTTAGTCTTCAGTTGCACTACAGTGGTGACCCGGACAATACCTTGGACAATACCTGACGGACCTGGACATGGCAGTCGTCAATTCCTCCGGCTTCTCGGAACTGCCCGCTCCGCCTGTGTCCCAGGTCAGCTTCGAAAGCTCCGCCCACGCCTTGTCTCAGCAGGTTCGTCACCTTACCCAGTTGGTCGCAAACCTTTTATGCCGACCAAGATCATCAACTTCCTGCCGCGCTGACCATCGCGCAGACTCCCCATCGGTTCCTGCGCGTTCCTGCTCCCGAACCTCCAGCAGACTTTGTCACTACCACCACCGTTTCGGCGCCGATGCACGACGCTGCCTCCTACCTTGCTCGTGGTCGCGACAGCCGAAAACCCTTTCCACGACAAGCGCGCCCGAGTCCACCAGCAGCCGCCTTTTCCACATCATTGACCGTACCACCGGGATGCGCTTCCTCGTTGATACGGGCGCGGAAGTAAGCGTCATACCCGCCGACAAATTTTCACGCCGACCCCGACAGCAGTGCTTCAGCCTAAGAGCCGCCAACGCCTCTACCATACCCGTTTACGTCCAACGGTCTCTAACCCTGAACATCGGGCTCCGAAGAGATTTTAGGTGACTTTTTCTTGTCGCCGACGTCACCCAAGCAATTCTCGGAGCAGATTTTCTCAACAGTTCCAAGCTGCTCGTTGACGTCAACGGCAGGCGCCTCATTGATTGCTCAACGTCCCTGTCAGTCTGCGGCCTTAACCTCCCTGCACCACCATCCCGCGTACTATCTTGCACTGCGCCGGACGTCCCCTTCGCCTCTATCCTGAAGGATTTCCCTGCGTTGACTCAACCACCCGACTGGACGAAACCCGTACAACACGACGTTGTTCACCACGTTTCCACCCGTGGCCCACCAGTTCACTTCCGCCCGCGGCGCCTCGCACCCGAAAAGTTCCGCGTGGCAAAGGCAGAATTTGACCACATGCTTGAACTTGGTATCATCAGGCCATCATCCAGTACGTGGGCTTCGCCGCTGCACATGGTGCCAAAGAAGACCGGGGACTGGCGCCCGTGCGGCGACTATCGCGCATTGAACAAAGCAACCATCCCCGACCGCTATCCCATCCCGCACATCTTGGACTTCTCAGCTCATCTGGAAGGCGCCACCACGTTCTCGAAAATAGATCTCGTCCGCGCTTACCATCAGATTCCTATGGCAGAGGAGGATATACCAAAAGAGGATTTTTTGAGGATCAAAGACGGCTAACTCCCTGTGGGATAGAGAAGCGTGTACGATTGTTGTGCGATAATCCATGTATTGTCCACCAGAGCGTCCCGAGGATGTCAAGGGGAGCTCAAGGCCGTCTGCTGTTCAACTGCTCAAGGTCAACTGCTGCTTGTAAAAGAAATGAACATTTCACCCGCGCACGATAGATGGCATCGTGCGCATTGCGCGTGGGTAGCGTGGCGTGGAAACAAGATGGCGCATGCTCGCTCTTGGAACTCAGTGTCGATACTCTGAAGCGTAGCTTATTTAGTGACTTTAGTCTCGTTTCCTCCGCTTGGCCTTCTTCGTCCTTCCCGCCATCCGCCCGTTTCGCCGTTCTTTGATGCCTTCGCGGGGTTGCTCGCAGACGGAGAAGAGCAGAGAAACTCACCTAACATTGTCCATGCCAAAAGATGGCTGCGGGCGGGCGCTCATAGGAGGAGCTCATTGAGAGCACTCCTAAGTCCGTTCTCTACAGTCTTCCTATAATATCTCTGTGGAGCACAGTGCAAGAAAGACAGGCGTTGTCACCAAATATTTGGGGGGAGGTCTTGGCGGGCAGCGGGTAGAGCTGTCGTCTCAATAGCTGTCTCACTTTTTGCAAAAGCTTTTAATTGCAAAGTTGATTCATGAATTTCAGTCATCGTGTGCCCTGCCCATGTCACCCACGTCACCCAAGACGGCATCTGTGCAGCCAACATAGCGTTTTGACGTGCGTCTGTAAGCACGGTTTGGTAGACTGGCAAAACGGTAAGGTCGACGCAACGACATTCTGCCGAGCTTCGTGACGCGATAACTCGGTGAGTAATAAATCTGTAGCAACCAGGTATCGGAACCGGAACTGAACCCAAACCGAAAACAAAAAAAAAACGTTATTTGCTGATGAACCCGAACCGAACCAGAACATTTTTTTGCTTGTTTTGAACCGAACCCGGGAACTGAACCGAAAAACATTCATACGGTTACCGGTTCAGGAATCGGTTCAGAGTTGAAATAATTCTACTAACCGACCTCGTTTGGCTCCTCTCAAACGGAAATCTCACACCTTTCTCAACCGGGTACGGGGACCGTAAGCTCGCTTTCATGCAGCAAAATTACTGCCCATGAACCGGTGAAAACCAGGACCGAAAAAGTAACGGTTCCAATCCCTGTAAATGTCCCGACCGCTGACCGATTTCTTTTTGTCTGTGTATGTGCGGGGGGGGGGGGGGGAGTTGTCCCTGAGCTGAACCCGAACCGAACCGATATAACTGAACCGGTTCCAGCTGATAATTTCAGTTCAGCGGAGCTAAACCCGAGCCGAACCAATATGCCTGAACCCGAACCCGAGCCGGACCGAAAAAAAATATCGGTTCCGATCCTTGATAGCAACAAAGTGTCCAAATCAAGATAGCTTACACGAACAAGATTTGAGCTAAGGAGGTCATTCCGGCGGCTGACGCAATCTCTGAGTGTGGCGGGCTCCTGGGAGAGCGACGGAAATACAGGGGTGCGCGTACCTTGCGGGCAGTCTACATCGCGAACGCGTGAAGCTAGGACCCCTATCGAGATGTCGTTGGAAAGCTGCAAGAGAGGTTGCACCATAACTTCGTGCGCTATCGGCTTCAACCACATTAATCAAAATTTTATAAATTTCACAAAGTTGAAATATCAAAATTTTGCCAGAACGCCGGCATATATGACACTAAAAGGTGATCGGAATCTCAGGAAACGACAATCAGAGGAAAGGGCGGCTCGAGAGGAACCCCAAAAAGTTTTAGCACCGAGCAATCGGGAGAGCTACGGGAGCGCCGAAGGAGATTAGCGGTGGAGGCAAAATTCCACTGACGGTGCTCACAGCGATCCATTACTGTCTACCAGGGGGGGCACCTTCGACTAATGCCAGCGATCGCTTACCCTCTACCAGGGGGGCATCTTGTACTAGTGCCACTGTAAAAGTGACCTAGAAAGACGGTGGAGTACATCAAGAGGGGGGAGTGGCTGAGCACAGTGGAGGAGCTAGGGCCCACCAGAGGGGGCGGCGCGCGCAGTCTTCGCCGCGTCGTTCCACCTCCAGTGCTGTGTGTGCAACAGACTATGGTTCCAACGAGACCTGAGGTCCTTTTAATCCTGAGGTCCAGCAAGGAGCAAAGGAATCGTAGATCGTGACGTACGTTTTCTTGTAAAACACTATACAGCTTGGACACGACGGAACCCGTTCCAGTTATTTTTTTCCCCCTTACATCTGAAGATCCACATGGATAAACAAATCACCCTCCATAGTCGTGTAGGACGTGTCAGTAGGGACATGCGTGAGTGGCATTGCAGTATGTTTCACTGGCACCGGAGACAAAATATGAAATGCAAGCGTGATGCTGATGTTTTCCAAAAAGCCGCAACCGCTGATATGAGCAGATTTGTGTTACGAGCCTAGGAAATTGGTCCCCGGCTATGCTTTTTCAATGGCTGTTACCGTGCCTTTGAAGCATCATCTTGCTAAACTTACCGACACGGTCGCGCAGCCTATGCTTTGCAAAAGTTATTGAAGGTAGATGCAAGACGCAATCCCACCTCGAATACGTATCGTCATCACTCGGGTACCATACCCATAGAATTATCGGGCACTTTTAGAATGCTTCCCTAATAGGACAGATGCCCTCTGACAGAGGCCCTGACATAGGCTTCCTGCCCAAGCACTGTTCACTGATTTATTTCTTCACAGTTAAAGCAAGATACATTGTTGCCTCTAACATTGCTGGCAGCCAGTCCATTTCAATAAACTTGTCTCTTATAGGAACGGTTCAGGCAGAACACCATGCAGAACATCCAAATGACAAACGGAATAATGAAAGTCAATATGGGAAAGAGTACAGACGCAATATCTGCATCTTCCAATGGAATTTTTGCGTGCCTAAAGCCCTTCCTGTGGGTTTCGTTGATGATTCTGGCTTCCACCCACGCGATGTCGCCGTCCACGGTTTTCACGGCCACGAGCATTGGAAGGCCGATGAGATGGCGTACCTTGGCCTTCGGGGGAGGCAATGTTGAAGGAGATCGTCCCTCAGTAGTAGTATTCACGGTCATCTCGGCCATGGTGGTGACGACATAAACCAAGAATACGGCGGCCCATCTTCGTGGCCGTAACACACAATGGTGGGACGCTGTAACATACATGTCGTACGTAGAATGGTTCAACCCAACTGACGAATGCGGTGTTAACAGAAATGACCATCCAACTGGAGTGGTTTGTATTATTTCGAGCGTTCGATGTTGATCTTCTGTACACTACAGAATGAAATAGTTAGTCCACTATTATGATCTTCGTCGTTGTCGATATTTACCCGCCAAGTCAGAAACCTGCCTATATCGGTGACCTGATGCATTGTCGACTGGGCGTCCGTCAAAGGCGGGCATCTAATATGGTACATGTATTCAATGCATAAAACTTTCAACTTTGTGTTCTTTGTCAACGTTTTCACAGTTGTACACGTACTTACAAACGAGACTGTTAGGGGAGACTATATGTAATACAGAGCCTATTTTAAACAAAAAACAAAAAGGACGAAAACAATACAGCAATCCTGTCGGGAAGATAACGCAAACAATAATAATGAGAGAAAAAATAATACGTATAATGCCGTGATAATACGCGAAGACACGAAGGTAACTATCAACTGACACCATTAAATCAAGAAACAGCGGGGCATTTCTCCGTAACGTTCCCTGAACTGTCAAAAGAAGAAAAAAATTACTGCAATATCAGAGCAATGCTGTAAACAGAGGAATAACAGTCACACTGTATAGGAAAACAAACAAAAGACAAGTAAAGAAGGTAGAGAAGTAAACAAAAAATAAGCCTAAGAATATAAGTAATCTAGTGCGCGGGGCCACACAGAAGGAAATTACAAGTATCACACGTGTCGACATAGTAATCAATGGAGCAGCAGGGTTGACTTAAGATTACGGGTAAATAAACTTTCACTGTTCATAATTCACAGAAAGTTCATGACAGAAAATGGAAAAAAAAAAAAAACGACAACGAAAAAGTGCAGAAACAGCTGTAGAGCTGTAGCAGAAAACGTCTTTTTTCGGTATTTGCCTGCGACATCTCTCGGGGAAGGCTGGGACTTACAAACCACGGTTACCAACTTACGCGGTAAATCTCGCTTGCCACAGCCCATCGGTTTCGGTTTCGCTGGGCGTGTGAGCGGGTAGCTTTTAGGCATTCGGGCTCCCATTGATACGCTCCGATTACGGTGAAAATTTCAGGATTTGTTCTCTGCATAATTGTCTCTCTTCAGTACGGATTTTGCTTTCAAACAAGCACTAGAACAATACTAAATGACAAGTTGAAAAATCCAATTTTTCAGATTTTCTTAGGAGTGTTTATAAATTACCTACGTCAAATATCAATACGTGTAATACGGGGCTGTGGCACACTGAGTATCCCAGGACACAACGCTGCAAAAAACTACATAGCGCTAGTTTCTCTTTTCTTCGCGTAAAACCTCGCAAAGTTTAGCAAAAAATGAGAATATGGTCATGTTCCTCGCTTTATAGTAGAACAGCTGAGCGATGTATAAACAAAAGGGCGCTGTAGCACATTTGTATAGAAAAAACGCTTTCCTAGGATATCAATACTTCCAACGTCAGACAAATAGGAGCGGCGCAATCTCTTGGCAAACATGGCAGTTTTCACAAGAGCAGTGGGACCGAAGCCTTAAAGGTACTGTAAAGAAGCACCGATCAAATGTCATTTAGTGTGGCTATTCGATAGTCCAAGCCACCAGGACAAAAACTGTGCAAGTTTCATTCCAATCGACGGTGCAGTTAATTAGAAAATTACAATTAAAGATTACGGGCAACACTGTACTAGGTATTCGAAATGAATCCGTACTTCTGATACATACGGCGACAACCACATTGCATGCGTATAACACTGGGTCCGATATAACAATCCACCACAATCCACCATAAAATCCGCCCCTGCAATCCACACAACGATCCACATCTGAGGATAAACGGATAAGCGAAATGAAATGAAATGCTGAGCTGTTGAAAAAAATGTGTCAGACGTTCAAGAAGCCAGACAGCGTCGGGACTTGTTTGTTCACAGAGAGAGTTTGTTCGTTCGAAAGAGGCCGCGAACAAAAGGAGCGCGCAGGCGCAGCAGAGAAGTAGGGAGAGCCCCCATCGAACAGCGGCCAGCATTGTGTTAGTTCGCAAAAACAGGGGTTAACAGGTTAAACTGTTAACAGGGGTTTCAGAATGCATAGGTAAACAGGAAAACTAATAATATGGTTACTAAAATGACGAAGTTCCAATGTCATAGTGTGTAATACCAATTTTCAGTGTTGCCCGCTGTACAGGGGGTTGTTTGACACCAGGCGTCGCACCGCTCCACTACGCCGCATCTTTCATGGCAAATTAAAAATATTTATAGCGCGTTGTCGGTCGTATGGTTCCGCATATGGTATTTAGAAGCAACAAAGTCTCTAGTCACATCACCGGCATATCATGCTTGTCTACTTCTTTACAGTACCTTTAAGATGTTATGCTTGCTATCCCTCATGGCAAGTTGTTCCAAACAACAGAGCCACAATAAAGCAGAAAGAACCATTCAAAGTCCGTCCGAGGGGTTGAAGGATGAAGTGTAGTACATCGGACCCTCAGGACGTAAACTGGTATGGTTGTCTATAAGAGTAAGTAAACCGCGCAGGCGTTATGCAGCGTTTTATGCATGAACTGAACAACTTCGTAATGAATAAGACTATGGATGTCGTGTATTTTTAACTTTTTCGAATGCCAAGGCGACGGAGGGACGAGGGCTGAGCTGTATCATTGTGCGAAATGCCCTTAAAGATTAGGATTACCTTCGCCGCTTTAGTCCTTCGACGAAAATCATGCCGGTTTCCAGAGCTCGCTGCCATCGCAAAAGCATTTATAAAATATGCGCTTTCCAAAGCTTTTTTTTTTTCGCTTGCGTAGGGGTATGCAATAGATCTCTCCCTGTTTGCAAACAAATGACGTCATAGTGTTCGACAGTGCCACCAATTTGGTAGGCTTGGTCTAAGCTCGAGGCTAGGGCGAACAAGGTCGCGCAGGAGAGTCACAGCCACGTCGGCTTATAGCGTTTTCCGTGACTCTGCCCCCGGCTGTGTCGCGGGTGGGCTTCTTACTTCCCGTGTGAAGGAGGTCGGGAAAGTCGGGAAAAGCATGCGCCACATTGGTGGTGGAGCATGCGACTTGATTGTGAAATCCTGGTCTGGTGCTGAGAAGATGTAGTCCCTGAGCTGGGCTTACTGTGAGATCGAGTTGGTCTCGCCGTAGTTCAACTTGGTCACAGTTTCAGTCGTCTCGGAGCCAAATGACGCGGTGGAGGCCGTTCTTACTGAATGCGGTCCTGTCACCAAAGTTGCTCGCGAGATGTTCCCTCAAGAGGAGCTAGAGGGCATCGAAGCGGATAACCGGTGCGCTCTTATGGAAATGCGAACCCCAGTTCCGAACTTCATAATTTTTCATTCATAAGTGTGCGTGTTAAGCGTTTGACCCATACAACGATATTACACGAGTGAACGGATGTTCTGAGCTGGCTAACCTTTTCAGTGACTTTCATCTTTCATCGGTATTAAACGAGTTTGTATGGCGTGTGGCGCAGAGAGCCGCTTCAAATGAGACTGCGCGGTTCCGGTGTGTGCTCGCTGTGGTGATTTTGGGCGTGAGAGGTGCAATGCTTCGTAGCGTTGTGGTGGGGACCATGTTGTCTTCAAGTGTTCGGTTACGACATGGGCATTCCGCGTTTCTGGTGGCGCTGTGCAACTGCTTCCGTCTGGACTGCCTTACCTTCTGGATTTACTGGCGTATTTCGCGTACGGTAATTTCGCGCGTATTAGCCGCGGCTTATGCGCGATTTTTGTTTCTCACGGGCGCTCTGCGACTTATCTACCGGTGCGGCTTATCTCAAGACTATTTTTCCCAGGTACTTTCCCCATACGCCCGTTTTAACGAAAGGGCCGACGTTGTCTCTGGAACAGTCCCACCCTGCCAATGCACGAACAATGTGTAACAGGTGCGCGTCCACTTTAGACTAGACTGACCTTCCTGGTGCCATCCCCCAAGCAGCTTTAACGAAAGTGGTGACAGTGATTCGCGTCTTCTGGAAGACCACTGACCTGTCCATCCATGAAGAACGCACAACAATGGCATAATCCGATCTTGGTAGAGCAGTAGGACTGATCTCCTTTGTTGTACATCATCCCGACCCCGGTCCCCTTGTCTATGGTCTCATTTATCGCACAAATCAGCCGCGTCAAATTGTCCGCGGTTTATCTGCCCGGAAATTCTCAAAACGTTCCTAAAAACTGGTCCAGCGGCTTATCTGCGGTGCGGTTTATACGCTTCAAATTACGTTACGCTACGTTTCCGATTCCGTTCAGGTTTCCCTGCTCGAATTTGGTTTTCGTTTCCAGTAAAGGTAACGGAAATATTATAGTTTCCGGTTTCTATTTTCGTTTCCTGTGGAATCCTGGTGGTGGTGATAGGGCTTGCCGTTGTCGGCCTCACGTATGTGGGCAACGTCACGACTCACGCCCTGAGGGAATGTGCGTCCTGGGCCGACTTCTAAGGGAACTGTGCCGACATATGTCTGAAAGCGTCTGAGGAAAACCCAGGAAAAACCCCAGACAGCACAGCCGGCACCGGGATTCGAACCCGGGTACCTCCCAGTCTCGACGTGACATGGCCAGCACGCTAACCACTGAGCCACGGGAGCTGGAATTCTGGTATTTAACGTTTCTCGTCTCCGTTCCGGTTTCCGGTAACCAACCCTATACTTCCAAGAGAGACTCTTTCTCTTCTTTCTCGTGGGAGCTTTGTCAGGAAACCATCGGTGACCTCCGATCCATCGTTGGGCAGACTGCGAACGTTCGAGTTTGAAATAAAAGACCGCTTTGATTGTATCCTCTGTATTGGTGAAACGGGGCTGGCTTATCTTTGTATTTGCTGTATAGTTCCATACTTTGCTTTTGCTTCGTCCGTTGGTTCCAGTACTTGTTTTCAGTTAATTTCATTTCTTTTCTGATCTGCTTACTCCACTGTTTTGCGGTCTTTATCGGTTGTAGGACAAAATGTCCCCGGACAAAATGTCCCCGGACGAAATGTCCCCGGACGAAATGTCCCCGGACAAAATGTCCCCCGAAAAGGCCCCGGACAAAATGTCCCCAGCTGCCGTCACTGAAACCAGCAACCGTGGAGCTGCAAGCACGGCTGCGGAACCTTTGCAGCCAGTACGTCAACAATGAAAAAAACATTGAAGAATTTCTACGAGGTGTTGCCCGGACGATCCGCTTCTAGATCGCAAGCTGAAGTAATCTGAGACGTTCGGTAATGTAAATAACTGTAAATAATGTAAATAATTGCTAAGGTCTTACTTTTGAGAGATGCTCCATTGTATGGGTCCCTAGACCAGCATCCCCACTTTGGAGAGATTTGTTTAGCGATGTAAATAATTGTAAATAAATGCTTTGGTTAGTTCAGTTCCATACTCATTGTCGCAATAACTGGTAAGCTCCTACTTTTGACATATGTTTCATTGCTTGAGTCCCAAGACTGGCTTTAGAGGGAGCTTTAACTACATGGGCCCAACCGCACGTAGAGCAGTACGTCGTAAATAAGAAGTCAAACTGCCCTGACGGCCTCTAAGATGCGCAACCTCCACATGATCAGGGTTCTAAAAAATCGTGATTGAAAAATCAAGTTATTCACTTTTCTTTTTTCATTTAAATATGATGAATGTTGATTAAATCACTGAGTTGATTTTTGTCTTCTAAGACAGATCTTTACCTCATGGCTTCCGTGTGCCACCTCGTAGTAGCGAAATCATTTTGAGCACATACAAAGAAGGGCGTCTAGACTTCTAACAGTGCGGCTAACAGTTACTAGCTAATGCAAATGGATAGCTATTTGAAAACTATATATTATGAATTACACCGAATAGTAATAGGAAAAAGAAATAACTGGAAAAGTTCTACGCTCGTGGAATGACCACCCGCCATGTGTAACCAAATTGTTTGCCAGTGTGCCGGAGAGCCACTGAAGGGGTCACGTGACGCTGTTTGCGCTAAAGGTCACTGAAGTATAATATATTTCAGGCTGTGGTTCATTTCCAGGCTCAGTCTCATCTTCCCCGGCGTCTCCAGTTTTATGTTACTATTCGAATTCAAACATAACATAAAGGAGGTGATTTAAATCTTGATTAATATTCATGACTTAAATCGCGATTAAGATCGGTGATTTAAATCTGGCTGATTTAAATCAATCAACCCTGCACATGATAGCATGAAAAACATTTGTCACATTTGAGGTACCAACGGCTGTGCAACCGGACGGCATCTGGGGACATTTTGTCCGGGGACATTTTCGGGCACGTTTTGTCCGGGGACGTTTTGTCCGGGGACATTTTGTCCGGATCCCGTCTTTATCTTGTGGCGGCTTGTTCCTGTGCTGTACTTGGAGTCGATTCGATTCATTTGCTTTATCCAATTTTTGGTTATACCTCCGAAGCGTACGTGGTCGAATATTCTTTTTGCGTGTCTATTTTCTGGAAGGTGGATGAGTCGTCCCAAGTATCGTGTTTTCGAACGTGCTTCCCTGTATTCAAAGTTGGACCAACCCAATTCTCCTTCAATGGCAGCATTTGCTGTGGCCAGGTTTCCGCCTAAGATCCACTTGCCTATTTCTCGTTGTTCTCCAGGGCCTTTACGGTGGTGTGTTGTTATAGCATATAGCCTCATTGGCATAGTTAGCGTGCGGGACCGCAACTGTTTTTCATAGTAGTTTACTGTCCGTGTACGGGTTATAGGAATAGTGAGCCAGGTGCCACACGTGTCCTTTCTTTTTGTTGGTCGTAGCTACTACGAATTTTTCGTCTTGTTCCAGATAGTTTCGTCTTGTAACAGGTCCTCAAATCTGAAGAAGTGCAGCCTACTGCACGAAAGTCTTGTTTTTATGTATATAGTAAACAGTTGATGCTCTTAACCGTCTTTGGTATTTTTGATTCCAGATAGTTTGTTTGATTCTCCAAGAGCACCCTATAGTATATGTATTGATCTGCTTGGGCGACGGTGAAATTTTGGAGTCAGAATGTTTCGATGCTGTTACCGGTTCCTCCGATTTTCATCCACTGTGTTTTGGCCTTACTGTCAGACACTTTGGTAAAGATGTCGAGCAACTGTTGTAGGTCTGCTGCTGTTCATGAGATGAGGAGGATATCGTCCGCGAATGCAAGCGCTGCTGTATAGGTGTGAATTTGTCTTCCTGTTGTGTGCAATGTGGCTATCTTGATGCCTTTGTTGCTGTCTTGCAGTCTTTAGTAGCTCATCCAGAAAGATGTTGAATAGTGTTGCGGAGAGTGGGCATCCCTGCTTGAGGCCTACAATTTGATTTACTTTATCTGATGTCAATTCGTCTAGATGATACGTGCAGTAGCAATCCGTCTACATGTTTCGGATGATAGTCAGGATGCCCTCTGGGAGGCCTGACTTGCGTAGCTTTACCCATTGGAGCTCATGTGGAACGGCATCGTAGCCTTTTTCCAAGTCGAGAAACCCAAGGTACATGTCGTTTACAGCAGTGATGACCCCTAACTACTTCTACAGTAGTTTAACTATAACTATACTAACTACTTCGCGATGAAGTAGTTTAACTAGTATAGTTCAACTACTTTTCAGGGGAGGTAGTTAAAACTACTTCTTTAACTATACTGCAATGTATTTTAACTACATCTATAACTACTTAACGTTGTCCATCAGCACCAATCCCATTCTATAGTGTTCCTGGACACCGAAATATGAATCACAAGCAGTGATAAAAGTGAAGATTTAGTACACATGCACGGCGCAATTGCTCTGCACCTCCGTTCTCATCAAACAAGTAGCTCAAAGTAAAGGTCGGAAGTAGTTGGCGCCTGCAGTAACCTAACTACTTTAGTTACCTACTCGAAATAGTAGTTTAACAAGTAGTTGACACTACAAATCTGCGAGTAGTTCATAACTACTTTTTAACTACTATCAGGTAGTTTAACTAGTAGTTTAACTACGTGTAGTTAACTACTGGCCATCACTGGTTTCCAGTCCTCTGTGAGAGTTATATGAGTTGGGTGAGGATGAACAGGTTGTCGCTTCCTCTCCTGTCTCTTCGAAATCCATTTTGGGATTAACTTAGTTTGTGGTCATATAGCAACGTCATTCTGGAGTTTATGATGGAGGTAAACAGTTTGGCAATATTCCTTTGTATAGGCATATTGGTCTGTAGGAGCTTAAAGGGACAGTCTGGGAAAACCGGAAGTTGATTTTTTTCAACTGTCACGGAAGCTGCTGGGTGGAAAGTTTCAGCTCACAAAACGGCGTGGTTTTCGAGATATCGAATAAAAGACTCCTCTGAAGACATCCGGTTTCGTTTTTCTTCCTCGCATACTCCTTGCCCCAAGGAGTGTATTGGCATCAAATGGAAGGCCGGCCACAGGGGCAGGCTTCCTGCAGCATCTCAAATAGACTCGAACAACATTCTGAATACCAACTCTCACTCAGCGACTAAGGCTGGTCAGAGATTGCTATACGTGTCCGTTTCGCCATGCAACAGTCCATGACACTGGAAAGCTGCAAGTGGGAGAACAACACGAGGATGTGGACATCTCATAGATTAACATGGAACTTGCCATTGTCCACCCTGAAGAGGATGTCAGAGGTCATCCAGCGACGGTGAAACTCAACTGCTCCAAGCACCGCACGCTCCCTGCAAAGAACTTTGCGAATACCGGCGTTAACTAGCCGAATCACCTCCTGCACACTGCAGCTCTCCTGCGCGTGCACTCGTCGACAGCGTGAAATCCACACTTGGTAGTTGATTTCGACCACCAAGAGCACAAAATGCCGCCTATCCCGCAGCGAGACAGGGAGGGGGTACAGACCACGAACTGTGCTCCACTCAACATCCGTCAGGCTATAGAGGCCTGCTACACGATGCCACAGGGCACCCGGCAACAAACATAAACTGAAAGCATGTTCTGCTGACTCCCTGTACTCGCAGAAGGGACAGCCGGGTGACGTTATACCAAAACGGGAAAAACGCTCACGCAGCGGCAAGACGTCATGCGCTAAGCGCCACTGAAGACTGGCCCGCCGGGCGTCCAGCCAGCCAGCAGTGGTCGTACGCCACGCTATGTGGCGCTGAATAGGCGCCGAGTTCGGGGGTGGCCGATTAAGCGCAAGAAGTGCCATGTAAAGGCGCCGCACGGGCCATGATGTTACGTCATCATCAGGGAAAGAAGCTCGCAGGCTGCGCATTGCCACAACGTATGCCTTCAGGTGGGGAGCCACGGACTCTGAGCGCGGGCGAGTGTGTGTCAGCTCAGAAAAAAAACGAATGTCGGGTCCTAACAGAAAAGTTAGTAGACCCTGAGCAGGATGCCGCTGCTCTAGGAGACCGTGAAAGATCGCGCGCAGACCTAAGGCAAGGCACTTCAATTTGAAATCGGGCACCAAAAGGCCGCCATCTACGCGAGGCCGATACATACGACCTCTTGATACCCATTCTACTGAACCGCCCCAGATAAACTGAAACGCCGCACGTGTAGCGGCCTGAAGAGTAGTCCGCGGAGGGATGGAGATATTGGCTAAATACCAATATTTACTCAGAAACCAAGACGCAGCAAGGCGCGCTCTGCAGGTAATGGGGAGTACAAGCTCTTTCAAGTCCCGGAGCACAGGAATACTACGCATATGGACACGTGCCCAGGTGCTGGGAGATATTCCTGAAGGCAGGAAATCATACCCAAGAACGCGCACGGCATTCTTCACAGGAATACCAAAGGGTGCGGAGCACGACGGGATGAGGTTGACGAAAAGTAGTGCGCTTTTATCTCTATTGATCTGTGCATTAGAAACCCTACCGTAGCTTTCAATTACCTGGAGAACATTCCCGATAGCTTCCTCGTCGGTCAGGATGAGAGACAGGTCGTCCGCATACGCAAAAAGCGGTAATGCAGATGTGCCCGGAAGGGCAAGCATCCGGGATGCAACCGAGGAGGCGAGGGACTCTAAAAGCGGGCCAAACACTAGGGCATACAGTGCCGATGACAGGGGGCAGCCCTGGCGGACACCCACCTTTATGGGGAAGTTAGCAGAGGTACCCCCATTGACACCAATGGAAGCTGACGCACCAGCATACAGTGCTCGGAACCACGATATGATCTCGCGATCAAACCCATTCGCCTCCAACACACGGTACATGTATTCGTGAAGCACACGATCAAAGGCCTTCCTTTGGTCAAACGACACTAAAACACAAGGTCGCCGCCGACTATGTGCCCAGTACAAGGCGTCTCTTAAAGCCTGCGTATGAAGCGTGATGGACCGCTCAGGGACAGCACAGGCCTGGAATGGAGGAATGACTGTACCAAGAACTGGAGAGATGCGTTGCAAAATCGCTTTTGATAAAATTTTGTAGTCAGTATTAAGCAGTGAAACAGGTCGATAGGCATTTGGGTCTTGTTTTTTGGAAGCATCCTTGCACAACAAGGTGACAACGCTCTCACGCATGGACGGACAGAGGAGACGTCGAGCCAAGCACTGATTCAGCAGGACTGTCAAAGGCCTCCGAAGAGTGGACCAGAAGCATTTATAGAATTCAGCTGGGAGGCCATCGGAACCGGGAGACTTTCCTGTGTGAAGAGCTTTGACGGCAGCAGTATATTCGTCCACAGAGAACGAAGCTGCACTGAGCTCGATACGTCGTGCGTCCGGCAAAAACGCTCGACCCTCGACGTCGGCAGGCTGCACGGAGTCAAAAAGCGCCATAAAATGATCACGCAGCAGTGATCGAACTCCATCAGGGTGCTCCTGAACCGAACCGTCGGTTGCAACAAGTTGCTCGATGACACTGGGAGGCCGACGGAGGTAACGGCCAAGTAAAAGGCGAGAGCAATATGCTTCTCGCGACCAGCGCTCGACAGTCTGTGCTGCCGCAAACTGGTCCCAGAAACGTAACCTCAGAGAGGCTAGCCTCCCTAGCACGTCCTGTATGGCTTGATCATTGCCTGGGCCTCGCGACCCAGGATGGCGCAAAATAGACAGCACTTGCCGGAGGTGCACAAATTCCTCCCGGCTCTCCCTTGCTCGCCTAGCTCTCCATTGACGAAAAAGTCTCGCGGCTCCTAGTTTGGTCTCTTCCCACCATTCCGGTGAGACTAAAGTGTCAGCGCAGCGATCAACAAGGAACGCTTTGACGTCGTTACGAATTTCTGCGTCTCGCAGTAGCTCGGCACAAAGCCTCCAACAGCCGGATCCG
This sequence comes from Ornithodoros turicata, assembly GCF_037126465.1. NCBI lineage: Eukaryota > Metazoa > Arthropoda > Arachnida > Ixodida > Argasidae > Ornithodoros > Ornithodoros turicata. The sequence continues at coordinate 15,686,057 of NC_088207.1, forward strand.
GAGCGAGAACCTCGCAACCCAGTGAGCGAGAGACGCACACCCTCATGGTCAGAAAGATCTCCAGAGGGAAGCACATCGCATTTCAAAACATGGCTACCCAAACAAGGAGAAACGTACAAACGGTCAAGTCGGCTATGTGCACCACGTGTACTGGTAAACTCCAGGATTTATGTGCGAAAATGCATCTATGAGTCCTAGGCCGCCAACTAATTGCAACAGGCCCTGGTTTACAGGCCTGCGTCCACTCCCATGACCGTCAATAGTGCAATTAAAGTCCCCCGCAATCACAAGGTTTGGGTTACCCACCAGGAAATAATCGAGTCCCCTAAAAAATTCCGAACGGTCACCCCGGCGCACCGGAGCGTACAAGTTCACAATTCTGAGAACTGTGCCCGCTAGGTCCAACTCAACCGAAATAACGCGACCATCCCAATCGCGATCAAACCACTTTACCACGCCGCGACAAGATGGAAAAATTATAATGCCAACTCCTGACCGACGAGGTGAGCCATGACTAAAAAACACCTTAACATGATGGTTTGCCTCTAAATTCCTGACAGCCCTTGCTGAAAGAAAATGAGTTTCCTGCAGCAAAAGGATATCAATGGAATGACTAGAAGCCCACTGTAAAACTGAAAGTTGCTTAGTACAGCGAGAAAAACCCCTACAATTCAGCGTAGCCACAGAAAGTGCCATAATTTGAAATAATGCCCTCACAAAAACTACCATTACACGAATGTTGCTTCCTCTGAGACAACAGCTGACGCCTCTGCCTCCATGTCAATGTCCCCATCATTTTTACCCCACGCTTCGTCGTCACTCGAAAGAGATACGTCGCTCGGGAACCAGCGACCATCATCTACAGCAGGCTCTCCCCGAGGCACCTTCTCGCCCCCTACCATGACGACTGCATCACAGTTGTCATGGTCACACTCATCCTCACTTGAGTCGCTCGGAAGCGGCACGGAAACTACGGAGGACATCCCTGCCTCCACCCCATCCACTGTGTTAGGAGCGACAACAGCTGCAGGCTCCAATGCCACAGAACCCGCGACCTCCGACACTACATCCGCAGAAGGCGCACTCTCTGCTGGTGCAGACCCAGCGCCACCGGTCTCCGAGGCATTTGGAATGCCCACCACACGGGACGCCCAGGTTTTCACCGAGCATGACTTAGCAGGATGGTCTCCCCCACACCTACGGCAGGGTTTCTCACAGGTAGCATGACCTACCTCCCCACACCTGGAGCACACAGGCACCGAGCAGGACTTTTTAAAATGTCCTGACTGCCCACACCTAAAACAAGTTCTCCGCATGCCTGGGTAGCGAAATATAAGTCGCTTACCCCTAACGCGGATGAAGTTTGGCACCGGGGACTTGATTTCCATAATCACACGGCGGTTGCCGGTCTCTATGAAATTGAGTTCCGGATGGTCGTATGTCTCGCGGACAATGTCCTTTACTGTGCCATACTGGCCCAGCACTGAAACAATGTGCGCGTTATCCATACCAACCGGTGCCTTAGACACCGTAACTACGGTGAGGTTGGTTTCCAAAGAAACCAAAGGAATGGCAACACCATTTACCTCTACAGAGGCCAAACCTTTCAGGGTTGCAGCCCCTTGGGGAGACATAGCTTTGAGCTCAAAATCTGACTCATCCTGGTGCTGAAAAGATCGTATACAGCCACCAGGAGCCTTCTTCACCAGAGCGAGAAGGAATTCCACGCGTGACACTGCCGACGGCAGTGTTACGCGAAAATCGAGCGGCCGGCTGGCCATGGCACACACACACGCCAAAAGAATCACACTAGCCCATCACCAACAATAGAAACACACAAAGGAAAACACACAGAGATATATTTTACCAACCACCACCACCACACAGAGATATATAGATATTTACAGAAAATCAGAACAAGGACAGAATCACTCACCGCAGCTCAGCTTCGTCGTCGTCAGCTTCAATGTGACACACCTCTATCCTCCAAGGATCCTCTATGTACGTCAGCCGTCACGTGAGTATGACGTCCCCAATGGGCAAAGTGGAGCGGAGGACTGCGCCGTTGCTGGGAATGCAGAGAGGTGTTTTTGTCTATGAGTGTACTGAACAGAAGGCTACGTCGTGATACCTGTGTTTACATTGACGCTACTCTGCATTTTAGTCTACATAACGCGTGATTGCTACTCAAAAACATCATAATGGACAAATGCTAGCACGCAACAATCAACTATCGCGCAAACAGGCATGCGCAAGTCACGTGCGGCATTGCTCTTATGCACGTCACGCGAGAGCTCGCTGCGGCCTTTACTCAGGACCAACTACGGCATAGAAAAATGTCGATTATAAATCGTGCGATACGATTTCTTCTGAAATATTTTGCACAGTTGTTGTGAGGAGTATTAGAAATCATAAGGCGCTGTTTCCCAGACCAATGTTTTCGACCGGACTGTCACTTTAAGTCTTCTTTTTGTTTCCCCTGGCCTTTATACAGGGTGTCTTTTTTTTTACGCGATACATATTTTTTCACGAAAAAAAACTATACGGGCTATAGACATGCTGTTTTCAGTTCTATCATCTCTGGGCCGGAGGAGGTTCTTGGCCATATGTTGCTCGACCGACAAATGACTAATTACCTAAAATTCGTTACTTAACTTTTTAATTATAAAAGCTACGAAGTTGTCCCAATGAGAACATCTATTCCTTTCGGTGACCTGATATCGCAGCCGTTTTCAGAGCAAAAATCTGTTCGGGAGGTCGTCCGCAAAAAGTTCGTGAAGGAACACCATTTTTTTCTTTATTTTGTTTATTGCGCACCTTAGGAGACCTGTCTATTCTTCACCCCCAATGTGGAGAGGGTCAAAGAGCACACTGTCGCCTCTTGCGTGGCGTCCTGGAAAGAGGGAACACAGAAAATGCAACCCAAGATAAGGGCAGTTCCGATAGCATCGACCGATACATGTGTTTTTGTTTTGTTCCCGCAAGTTAAAGCTCATCTTCGACGCATGAGGTGGCACTGTGGGGGCATCTTCGACGCATGAGGCTCCATCATCCTCTCACATTGGGGGTGAAGGAAAGACGCGTCTCCGAAGAAGCGTAATGAACAAAATAAAGAAAAAACGGTGTTCCTTCAGGATTTTTTTGCGGACGATCTACCGAACGGATTTTTGTTCTGAAAACGGCTACGATATCAGGTCACCGAAAGGAATAGACGTTCTCATTGTGACAACTACGTAGCTTTTATAATTAAAAAGTTAATTAACGGTTTTTAGATAATTAGTCATTTGACGGTTGAGTAACATATCGCCAAGGTCGTCCGCCGGCCCAGAGATGACAGAAATGAAAACAGCATGTCTATAGCCCTTATAGTTTTTAATGAAAAATCTGTATCGCCTAAAAAAATACACCCTGTATAGTAGTCGCACTGTGCTTTGTTTCCACTCTTCAGGCCACGGGTCGAAACCGGAACTGAACCGTAACCGGAAACCGCACAAAAAAAATTTTATTTTTTGGCGAACCGAACCCAAACCGAACCGAAAAAATATGATGCGGTAACCGGTTCGCCAGACGGTAAAAACGCCTATACCTCACCCATAGCCTCCTATATACTGATATATATATACTGAGTATATAGGAGGCTATGCCTCACCACTCGACTGCCGCGTACCAGCTCCCAACATCATTCGGAATCTTGACGAATTCATAGAGCGGACAAATGGACCTTTTCCATATTCGCGTCGCCCCTGGCGGCGGAATGTCGAACGTCGTGCCTTTTCCCCAAATAATGGTGACGCTTTACGAACTGGCACGTACGTTGCGTGGGAAAGTAGCAAGAGAAGATTGGAAGAAGAATGCGGAAAGAGTGAAAGCGCATGCATTGTACTCATTACCAGACCTCAAACGTCCGCGTAACCTTGAAACCGATTATCTCCCCACAATGAACATGACAGTCGCCCGCAGGTGGGTTCATGGCGATGTTTTCCGCTCAAAAATGGCGGACTCAAGGGCTGGGCATGCGCATACGCGTTGTCGGAAATGGTCAATTGATAAACCAAGAAGTGGTGAGTCCATGCGCTTCCTACAGCCTCACCTCCAAAAGGTTCACGGCATCCCTGTACATTTTTCTGACTCAAAGTGTAAAAAAGAAGAAAAAAAAGGATGTGCTACAGGCTACACTTTGCATTGTTGCCTCGGCTGCTTGCATTCATTCAGCGTCGCAGTGTGAAGGTGACGTAAAGTTTAATAGTTCCCAAGCAACGCAGACCTCTTGCGACTACGGGAAAGAGGTTGGCGTGTGGTCCAGACCCAGAGCATCGAGGAAGTAAACACAGGAGCGGCGCCCTCTTCTCAACGGGAAGCAAAGTGTCGGCCTGCGCATGGGAATCTGGGATACGCCTATCTACCACGTGGCCGCTTTTTTCTCACTCCCTCCCTTTTTTTTCTTTAGAAATTGGGAATAGCCTTTTGCAATAGAGTTCAAATGGTATGCGAGATGTACGCCATTTTCCAGCACTTTCTGGTGCAGTAAAAGATTATCTGTTGTGAACTGCATGGTTCTTTGCACATCTATGAAGTGTAGAGGCGAGGGAGTAAGAGGAAGAAAGAAGTCATCGCCGGAACCTGATATTAATTTTCACATATGGTACACTGATTAGCACAGCACACGTAAACGGGTTCGAACCGATTAATATCGGTTCAAACCGTTATGTTGGTTGCGCTGAACCCGAACCTGAACCAAACCGATAACCTTGAACCGGAACTTGAACCGAACCTCAAAAAATAACGGTTTCGAGCCCTGCTTAGACTTTCTTTGGAATGCGGCTTGAACTCGTTGGGTGTTTCGTCTGGACCTGGTGCCTTACACTTTCAGTAGTTTCTTTTTTTTTTTTTTTTTGTATGCGTCTTGTTACTCGTTATTCGTCCTCTTCTATTGGCTTCAGAATACCTTCATCTTCGTTTCCGTGCTGGGAGTTCTGTGTGGTGATCGTGGATGTTCGTTCGGTTGTGTACGTCCTGCTGCTGTTGCTGGAAGAACCGCTGCATGTATTTCTCAGTTTCCTCTTTCCCCATAAATCTATTCCTTCCTTGGTTTTCATAGAGAGTAACTTCGGGTGTGGTCATCTCTTGTTGGTTGTTCATGTTTTCAATATATATTTCCAAAATTTGCAACCGTTCTTGCGGCCGGAGGCACTGATAGCTTCCTCTATCGACTTGTAATAGTGTTCTAGCTTCTTTGCTATCGTTTTGTTTTGACCTGTTGGGTTTTTTTTGGGGGGGGGAATAGCAAGCCGACACCCTGTCTGGCTGACCTTTCCCTCGTTCCTCTTCTTTGTTATCATTAAACATATCCCCCCCCCCTGTTGGTCCATTTGACAGCCTGTCTTATTTTTTGCTGCTGCGCGAAGTATTCGGCCCAGCCTCTTCCTTTCGTTTATCGCATCTCGTACTTCTTTATCGAGCCAAAGGTTTCGTTTGCGTGACTGTGGTCGTCGACCTCCTCGTGTTTTTCCGAGTGTGACTTTCGCTAGAGCCACTAAAGAAACTTCGCTTCAGAGTATCGACACTGAGGTCCAAGGGAGAGCAGGAGCGCCATCTTGTTTCCGCACCACATCAGTATTATCCCCAGTTGAGGATCAAAGACAGCTAACGTAATGCTCGCTGTGGGATAGAGAAGTGTGTATGGTTGTTGCGCGATAATCCATGTATTATCCACCAGAGCGTCCCGAGGATGTCAAGGTGAGCTCAAGGCCATCAACTGCAGCTTGTAAAGGAAATGAACATTTCACCCGCGCACGATAGATGGCATCGTGCGCTACCATGCGCAGTGCGCATGCGCGTGGGAAGCGCGGCGCGGAAACAAGATGGCGCACGCTCGCTCTTGGAACTCAGTGTCGATACTCTGAAGCGTAGCTTATTTAGTGACTCTAACTTTCGCTGTTTCTTCCATTTGACGTACGAAGGCTGTATAATCCGGGGGCCCTGACGTTACCAGCATTTTTTTTTTTCTGTTTCGTGGCGAACTTGCCAATGTTTTCTTTGTCACCCATCTTCCACCGCGGTTCTTGTTTTCGGAATAGGAGTTTACGTTAATTTTCCTTCTTGTGTATACTAATTATTACTTTAATGCGATTGTGATCACTGTTGCAACTTAATTTATTTTCGTCGTCAATTTCTATCTTCTGAATCGTTAGCGGGGGCTGTTGCCAGCGTGTACACGCCAGTGCATAATCGATGCATGTTTGCTGGGTTCCTCTGCTCCAGGTAATGCGGCCAGAGCACTTTCCATGTAGATTTCAAATGTCTACGCTCTGGTTTCGCACTATGTCTCGTAGGTATTGTGCTTTGTTCTCTTTCCCGTCGAGTTCTAGTATGTGACAGTTGAAGTCGCCGAGCAGCATTAGTGGTATTTCAGGGTGTGCTTGTTTCATTTCAGTTATATCTTGTGTAATGCACAGACAGATGTTCTGGTTCCACACTGGTGTTTCATTTGCTGTCGCAATGGCTTCCTCGATATCTTGAAATTTGCCCACATGTGTTCGAAGCATTGTCTGTGCGATAGAAGTTCAATCTTTTCCTTGTTATACATACAGGGTGCCCCAGCTAAATGTGACCATATGTTTTAAGAATATACCTATCACTTTTTCCGAGATGAAATCAATTGCAATATAGCATACGATGAAGGGCACTCCCTGTGCCCTTTCCGTGCCCTTCAGCATATGCTATATTGCAATTGATTTCATCTGGAAAAAGTGATAAATATATTTTTAAAACATATGGTCACATTTAGCTGGGACAGCCTGTATATACATACATTTATTTCAAACATCAACAGCATACCACAGTATCCTTCGTCAGTCAGAGCGCATGGGACAAACCTTCCCGGAACCCCCACGTGTGACCTACAGGCGCACGCAAAACCTTCATGATAATCTAGTCTGCTCCAAAGTCAACCGGCCAACAAGTCCGACAGCAGGCTGCCATCCATGCAATAGCCGCGGATGTCAAATATGCAAACTCGTCAAAATTCATGGTGACTTTGCCTGCAATTCATCCAACGTCATTTATGCCATTCAGTGCAACGCGTGTCGAGCACAATACGTAGGTCCAACCAAAACATCTTTTCGGATCAGGTTCAACAACCACCGGTCGTTAACAAAAAGCCAAATCTTCCTGTTTCTCGTCATTTCAAACAGCCTGGTCATTCAATAAATGACGTCGCCCTTTTTATTCTTCAATCAAACTTTCGCTTCGATAGAGGCAGGGAACAACGCGAGTCTTACCTCATTTACAAATTCCAATCAATCATTAACGAAGATTAAGCTCCCTGGTCGCCTAGATGGGATATACTCTCCTTTTATTTTTCCTCTTTTTTTCTTTTCAGCTATGGCCTCCCTGAGCTGCCTCCCCAAGAAGAATGTCATCACCACCCGGACTTGACCTTGTGGGATGTTCCAGAATATGACTCACGGACAACTACCACAACTGCCTTGCTTGCTGCTACTTGCATAATGTTGAAAAATCGGCGCGGCTGTGCAATGTGCCCATTTTGATCCACTTTCTATAAACGAATATCTCCCATACCTAATATTTTGTTTGTTTTTCTTTCATCTTAGGTTCCAGGCTTCATTGGTGGTGTTTATGCTTTAGTGTTTCGTTTCATAGTCGACCCTGGAGGCACAACTCCAGGAAAACTTATCATTCAATTCTTGCAGGTTATTTGCCGGTCATCCACCAACACCATAGCACTGGTCATTATCCATATACAGTGTGTTTTGTTTTTTATTCGTCACAGAATTTTTGTTTAAAAAATTGTGGAACGAAATAGATGCATAATGTAAAAACCCCGAGACTAGGGAACACGAAGGGACAGACACAACACCCTTCGTGTTCCCTAGTCTCGGGGTTTTTACATTATGCATCATCTTCACCAGCTCGCTTGCTTCCTAGCCATTTTTTCAACGAAATTTTTTCTCGAAGAAAGTATGTAACTATAAGATCATTAATTACCTCAAATTCATTAATTCTTTAATTAAGGGATTTCGCGTAAAAACGGGATAGCAGAACGGAAGATATTCCTCGTTGAAAGCCATTCCATGTTTAAGAAATCCTTAAACGCGCACGTGTGTTGAAATATCGGACGCTGAATGTCGCTATGCAAATGAGCCGAAACAAGAAGTACGCCATTTCCGAGCGCAGAAATGACGCGAGCTTCGCCTTATCTGGGTTGGAAAGCGATCTATCTGGCCAACAGATTAGCGCCTACACCAATAGCTCGATCGCTCCAAAGCACTTGGTCCTCTCGCGTGGATTGCCCGTCGCTCTTTCTGCGCTCGAAAAGTGCGTAGCAAATAGTGCATTTTGTGTGTGCCGGCGAAAAGCACCCAGTCAGAGAGGATGTTTTCAATCGCGGGGTTGCAGGGCTTATAATGCGCGCGAAGCATGGCAGACTCAACCCACTCGTTCTGGACAAGTTTATACTGTAAAACCCTTTAATTTCGCGAATTTTGCGAATCGAGAAAATTCGAGGAACTCGAGGAGCGCGCGAAATTTAGTTGTTGCGAATATATCCCTACTCGATTCGCGAAAAATTATGCTGCGAAATTAACTGATTTTACAGTATTTATTCATGATCTTTAGAAAAAATCTTCCCGGAAACAACACCGCAAGCGATGTTGCCCCGACGACCGTTTTACGGGCCGCGCATTCCAAGACACGGCCCACCCGGGGGGGGGGGGGGGGGGACCGCGTTATCAAGGGGCCCTTCTCGAAATATGAAGGACCGGCTCCCTTTCGCCTCCCTCCACCGCGATAGATCGAAAGATCAATACGCGGATTTGAAGGGAGACCAGAGCATTTATTTATTCATGTATTGTCATCAAGCAGGAGAGCTACCTATGGAGGTAGTCCCCTTTGGACAGACACTAACTTTACGTTACAGTCCTACAAGCTAGATACCAACACTCTCTAGGAGAGTTTGCTTTTCGTACTGACCATACCAAGCGAACAATCCAAACACGGGAGAGCCGCTGCAGAGTGCAGTACGGTCCTAGCGAGCTGGCTAGAACATGATTTGCCACTCACCCTGAACGTGGCGGAAAAGACGAGTAGACGTCAGCCAGCGGCGAGAGCACTCCACAAGACCATACAGTGCTTGCTCACGGACAATGTGGCTACGAAGCCCTGACCTGACAGCCTGAAATATAGCTGCGTCTCCGAAGTCTGGGCCACCGAAAGCCAGCCGGCAACGACGGATCCAAATTTGAAAGTTAATCTCGGTAATTAATAAAGCCAATTGTTTACGCTGAACGCGCGGAACAGGCAACGGTTCCAGGAACTGTACGGTGGCCCAGGCGACAGTCGACAGCTGAAATATCTGGGTTACTCTGCGCCACAGCAAAAGAGGAACACGACAACGCCGGAAACAGTGCTCTGCGGTTTCACACACCCCGCAAGACGGGCAACCGTCAGAGCGAGAGATGTGAAAGCGGTGTAGTCGCTCGCGAAGAGGAAGAACGTTTATTCATGATAACTACAGCCTCTGCAAAAATACTGTTCAATGACGGGGTGGGTGCGCCTTATGTCATATCGTATGCTAACGTTCGCATATTTATATGGTGTCCCAAAAAGAGCCACTGGATCAGTGGACAGAGCTTTCACGCGTCGCCGTCCTGTGAACGTTTAGCATTCGCTATAACTGATATGTGTAGTTGCCATTAAAGGGATGGCTCGTCGGATTATCTAGCTATGTTGTTTTCTCCAGCGCTTAAAACCCACTTAACGCGCCCAGTCGAAGTTCTTGGGCGACGACCTTCTTGAAGTGCTTTATTTCTCCTAATGTTCCTTTGTGTGTTCGGTTTTCTTTCATAATACTATCCAGTGCTGGCGCACTTGTTTGGTGCAAGGTACAGTAAATACTACCACAGTCGCAGTGTCTATGATGGAGAAAATACCCCCGCTCTGAGGTGTTCGTGCGTCCTCGTTGGAGAAGAGAACATATCGACAGCCCACGGGGCGCACGCCGATATGACAGCATCGGCGTGACGACCGCTGACGTGTCCGCCGCCAGGCCCTCGACGTGCTCTACGCCGCCGCCGAAAAAAATGCTCACGGCGCACACCTCTACTTGTACCTCTTTTGTCCTGACGAGGACAATGCCACCGTCGAAACGTCGACCGTTCTTTTATAATCTATGTTTTAAATTATTTAAATTACCCATTAAATAAATTAGTTTTTGTTACTTTCCTGTAATCTGTCCTCCACGTCTTTTACTTTCACACATTTATACTTCGCTCCAGACGCCAGGTGGCCAAAACCCAAAGTTCTACTGGCTATAGTCGATCCAAAGACGGAGCTGCAGTAATCCAAGCGTCCATGGCGGAGCGTTTGGCAGCTTTGTCACAAAAGGTGAAGTATGGTTCGCTTCCATCATGTGTCAGCTTATTATATTTCGCAGAAATGTCTTCCATATAATTGCAAGTGCTTGTGGGGGCCTAGGTGAAGTGACTGTCAAAGATAAAGCATAATACGTGAACACCCATGAACACCATACGCATGGCGTGGGGTGACGGCTATGTCAGTGTGTCAACCACAGAAAAGTACAGAATGAGTACTGGAATAAGTACTCGCTTCGATTACGTCGCAACATCAGAAGAGTGAATTCTAGTTTACTTGAAACTTTGCAGTCAGGTTGTCATTGGATTGGAGTTCTACTTCAATTTTGCGTAGACTTACAAAGCTGCTAACGTACAGACAACACACGTAAGCATTCCTTTGATGGACGGATGGGCGTCATCACTTGAAAGTTGGCTTCACCTAACACTTCCTTGTCGTAAACAGCGGGCGCAGTCAGCCATATGGTAACTGTGCTTTTCCGCACTTGAGAATGGTGAATCCTGTATTGGGTGGGCCATTAAAACGTCGCGGGCGAGTATTCTAAATCTTCATGTTCTCTTTTTTTGTACAACGACGACGTCTGCGAAATATTGTAATCCGCCTGTACACGAACGCCAAAAATGATGTTACGTGCTGTCTATCCCTGTCGTTCGTGCAGTGTCACAATTAAGAGATTCGATGACATTTGTCTCTATGACAGTTCTGCTTAAAGGGGTTGTAAATCCAATTCCAAATATTACGCAAAATCATGGTTGAAATGTAGATTTATGAGTGCCAAACGTCTCCGTCGAAACCCCTACATGCTGCATTCCCGCGCAGCGGATTTAGGGCAGCTGAATTTGAGGAAATCCTTTCACTCTTGGCAACAATTTTATTTTTGCATAAAACCCGCTTTTTACGGTGCAGTGATGTGTAAAGTACTCAGTAGTTGCAAAGGTATGTTTTTCGAATACGGTAATAAGTCCTGCAGGTGCAAATGCATTGAGTACAAAAGTCAAATACACATACACTGGTGTAAAAAAACATACTTGAAGTGCTTATTACATACTCCCAAGCCACGGAGTAAGCAAGACAGGAGACAATTGATGCAAGTGGCAGTGCATGACCAGATAATGTGAACTTCGGATAGGGAGAACGGCTGCTCCTAAAGTCCCTCGATCGCTCTTTGAGAAGTAGCGACAACCCTTGCGGCGCCGACAGGGAGCGTTCGTTGGTCGAAGGTGCTCACGTGGTAGTTTTGCGCCACTTCCGCCGTGTCGCTTTGCTTCCGTCCGCCATGATCTTCCCAAGTTCGCTCCTTGCTCAGTTCGTGCGTTCGTGCTCTTTGCGCGTAGTTTTTGAAGGCCGAACTATCGCGTTGAATCGCCTATCATAACCGACTGAAAATGACTGGCTGCTGTGCCTTCGGGTGCAATAGTCGTCCTGAAACAGGACAGGCAATGTTTGCCGTTCCAATGGGGAAAAGCAGTAAAGAAGTAGCAAGGCGGAAGGCGTGGCTGCACAAGATTGGAGGAAAAAACTTCAAGCCAACGAAAAGCACAAGTGTCATAGTCTTCATCCTTGTGACCCAAGCCGCCGTCTCTACTTCTCTGCTGACGTTTCCCACGTGTTAAAGAATTCGAGAAACCATTTATCACACGGCCAACAGATATATACAGGGTGTCCCAGAAAACGTGTCATTGAATTATGATAAAAAAAACTACACCACCTAGAGTCATGCGGTCAACAGCATTTGTTCTTATTAGGTTTTTGTCACCTCCTAATGTGAATGTCATGTACTCCAAGTTTAATTATGTAAATATTTGTGAACTGAACTCGGAAATTTGCCAGGTAAAGGTCACTTTTTTACCTCACCAATATGAAGAGCGTGCCAAATTCACTCAAAATCATGATAATTCACAGTGATATTCACGAGCTATCGCATCGGAAAAAATAGCCGAATATCATGCGTTTCGGAGCACCGGACCATAGCGCGCGATGACTTTTTGAGCGCAATCGCTCTGAGTGCGACGAAATGAGGTTCCGAAGCCAGCCCACAGAGTGATAGTAGAAAAAGTAACAGTTCCTAAAATTGGGAGAGGGAAAGCATTATCCCAGCGAAAGTCGGACGTGATAAGCCGTGCCTGTTAATTTGACTAAATTAGACACGCTCTTCACATTGGTGGGGTAAAAAAGTGACCTTTACTAGGCAAATTTCCGACTTAAGCTCGCAAAAATTTACATAATTAAACTAACGTTACACGACATTCACATGAGGAGGTGGCAAAAACCTCATAAGAACACCTATAGATGGTTAAGATTACCTATGAAGACAACCCGATTGTGACAACCTGACAAGAACAACCTGACATGACAACACGCGCTGAAAAAAAGACCCTTTTCAGGGCCGTTCCAATTAGTCAGCATGAGGCTTGCAGCTGTGTTAGCACGAAATCCAAATTGTGTGTTTTTTCCCTTATACTTGAGGGTGGGAAAATTATAGTAGCCAGGCATAGGGACATTAGTGGGAAAAATTACGGTAAACCGGGGCATTACTTGGAACAGCTACCTCCTTACAAGACGCTGTGCAGAAAATGAAATAAGTTTGGTGTAGTTGAGGTTGAAGTTTGTTTGATTCTGGAAAAAAAAAAAAAGAAACGAACGAAAAGGCTAAGTTGCAATTCCCTAGCAGATGCATTACAGAGAGTCACTATCGGTCATGCTTGTGCAGATATTTTGTCTTTTTATCTTCCTAACAAGCAAACGGAGTCGTGCAGGACTGGCAAACAGCACTTCCGAGAAATAGATGAGAAGTCTTCATTCGAAGACGTTTTCGTTTGGTTTTCATTCAAGCATTTCACTGCACAGCCAAATGGTTCTTCGTGATGCTGTAACACTAAGCGGCATGCTCCTACTTCTGATTTGGGAGTTCAAAAACAAGTCAAGGACGTTTAGCATTCAAAACGCACGCACATACACAAAATTTCGGTCTGCTGAAGTGAAATTAGCAGGCGGCTAGCAAGGCAATGTATCAGCGAACCGAACCGGCGTCGATATCTGGGAAGAACATGGCGGGCGGAGGAGTGAAAGGGAGAAAAATAAAGAGGGCGAGGGAAGGGTTGTCGCTACTTCCCAAAGAGCGATCGAGGGACTTTAGCTGCTCCCAGTGCATCGCGACACCTAGCGATTTCACATAGAAACAAATGGGGAAGACCGTCACTTTTCAAGCTTTACGGCAGCATACCATGCTGTACAGATAGCAACCTTGTAAGAAATTGCATGACGCTTGTATTTACAACGCATATCCAGGCGTGAGCTGCATGGCACGCTTTGTTTTCCACTGTCGAGGAGGAGCAGGACAGCTCTACCGGCTCAGATGAGCAGACGGGCAGGGGTGGGCAGTAATACTATTTTTTTTGTATTATAATACTAATACATAATCTACACCTACACCAATACAAGTCTACACCTACCAGAAGTAGAAGTCTGCATCCCAGAAGAGCGTACCACAAGTAGAAGCTGGCCCTGGTGCGTACATTAGTCTTGGACACAGGGCTAGTAACTCTTGTGATTGTTCCTGTCCTTCCCGGGTATTTTGTTACCAGAGGGTACACTGACTAATCCCCATAGGTGTAGGTAGGGTTGCCACCAGGCCGGTATTATACCGGCACGACTGGTTATTTGCTCGCTCTGCAGGTTGCCGGTAGGAAGGTGATACCGGCAGCCTTTTGCTGGTATTTGTGGCTCGAGACCTTTCATAGGGGCTTTTGCAGGACTTTTCCTTCAACATTTCCACTACAGCTTGAATAAATCTGGAGCACAGACCCAACTACGCAGTCACCAGTTGTTACCAGTTCATCATTATTATTATTATTATCATCATCATCATCATTGTTATTCATTAAGTCTTGTGTTCGGAAGATCAGTGGTTGTGTAAAGCTGTTGGTGGTTGTGTCGAGCCAGCTAGAACTTAGGCCGTATACAACCATCATGAGATATCCTCCTGCAAAGAAGGGTTTGCCTGCGTCAGTGCGTTTTTCAAAGTTGCAGTCCAATCCGGTTGCTCAATGCGATCCAGTGTAGCGTTCATGCCTGTTCATAGCAATTTCTAACGTCAATGATCCAGCCACACACAGGAACATATGTTTCCTCGTATTATCCTGAGCTCTTTCTCTCGTTTTCTGTGTGCGCTCTACCACACTCACCCACTTCCCTTTCCCGCGAGACTTTCCCTCTATTCCACCTCCTCTCCCTCAGCCGGTATTTGTCACTAGGAAAGGTGGCAACCCTAGGTGTAGGCGTTCAAAGTGCAAATGACCTAAAACGTGCGCTGACCCGCCCGACCGGATTATCACCGTGCTGATGCGCATAGGGTTGAATGAGCACGCCATAATCTGAGAAGTATTACTGGGGTATTATAACACTTGGAATACGCGTTTTTGCGTATTATAGGGAGTTCTCACCTACGACACACTGACGTGACATGCTCATAAGCTCCTCCCACTGGTGGTCACTTTTCGCACTAGCGGCATTGAAAGGTGACAAACTGCACTATTTTTCAATGCGACAACCATAGTTTTCATAAAAGAAAATGTGAGAATGAAAATTGCGAAGCGTCTTCAGGATAAAAGAAGGGTACGGACGCGACGGGAATTTCAAAACACCATTTGACGCTTTGTTTTCTGTCGAATGCTAGATGATCTCGGCAGCAGCGCCGAAAAGGTGACCACCACCATGGCGGCCAAAAGCGCTCGTTTGACGTCTTATGAAAACACCCTATAATATGTAATACAGATACTTTTCCAAAACCTGTATTATAATAATACGTAATACAAGTACAAAATGTATTAGAGTAATACTATTATAATACAAAGTATTGTAATACAGTCATGTCTCGATTATCCGGACACCTCGGGAGTCGTCTCTTTTCGTCCGGATAAAGAATTTCCGGATAACCGAACCAAGCAAGCTACCAGGGATACCCGAAAAATCCTCTTTATATGGCTGCACAAAAGGAAACAAGGAAAACATCATTACTTCAAAAATTGATGCGAAGTGAGCCGCTTTAAATTAGTAGGCACGCGTGTGACAGAATTTTGATCACAGCCAGGGCACCCGCTGCATCACCCTGCTGTTCAGAGAAGGGTAATGTCTCGGAAAGGTTCTCACGCGCACATGTTTTTGTCTTTTTGCAAATGCCTTTGGCTTGGGCCAAAGACAGTCGATGCTTTTGGACAGCCTAGACGTTGACGTTCATATGTGGATTTCTTGCACCCGGTGGATACAGGGATCTTCTTCCGCTTATCGTCTACCATTTCTACTGTGTGCGCTCATGCACCAAAAGGGAGTGACCTTCGAAGAAAGGGGAGTCAAACAGAGAGCACAGAATGCCCCGGTGAGATGCGACGCTTTTCCGGAATAATGCGAACACAGCACTTGCCGGGGACAAAGGACTTTTCCGGATAAGCGAACCAGAATGACCTATGTTCTGGAAGATTGTTCCCCGTACTTGCTGTGCGGATACGGATAACGAATTCCGGATAACTGGGACAAAATTCAATGGTAGCAGGTTCGTTCCCGGAAATGTACTACGGATAACGAGTTTTCCGGATATCTGAACTCCAGATAAGCGAGACATGACTGTGTAGCGGCATCGCCATTACCATTCCCGCGCTCCAATAACCTAGGCGCGCGGGTAATAAAAACCTTTGCCTCGGCCAGCTCGGGCTCTAGTTCGACTGGCCTGGCTCTCACGGCAACCTGTGTCTAGTCTACCTCTTTCTCTGACAATGGTGACCCGAACGTTCCTTTCTGGAACGACGCTGCGGAACTGCTCAGACCACTCGTTTCTATCATGTCATCTCCGCCCTGTCTCCCGCGGCCGCCGAGGAAGTACAAGATCTGATAATCTCTCCCCCAACGCAGAACGCGTATGACCAACTCAAGTCTGCCCTGCTGAAGCGTACGTCCGCCTCCGACCGTGACCGTCTGAGGCAGCTCTTATCGGCGGAAGAGCTCGGTGACAGGCGGCCTACCCAGCTCTTGCGCCGCATGAAGCAGCTCTTGGGAGATGACGCTCCGCAGGCCGGCGACAAATTTGCGTCAGCTGTTCATGCAGCGCTTACCCAATAACGTGCAGATGGTCTTGGCAGCAGCCGCGAATCTTCCCATCGACGAGCTCGCCACCCTCGCGGATGCTGTCATGGAGGTTGCCTCATCTACTTCTCTTTCCGTTCTCGAGCAACCGGCTACCCAGACTAGAGGGCGAGCGGTTCCCCCAGCCATTCCGCCCATCCCAGAAGCTTGTCCTTCGGTTTCCCAACCCACTCCAGCCACCGAAGCTATACTCCAGCAGGTTAATAGCCTTACGCAATTGGTCTAGTCTACCTCTTTCTCTGACAACTGTACATTCCAAGCCCTGGCGACGGGTAGGCAGTCCTAGCAGGGAAACGCAGGACAGACGGAGCAGCCAATGATCACCAAGCTGCAGCATCAAGTGACAGCAAGAGATTGCCGTTCCGCCCTGCACATGGCGCAGCACTCATGTCGTCCTGCCTTGGCTTTATCTGGTCACGGGAGGGAGAGAAGCTTCATCTCCTGCCATCTTGTATTTCCTGCCTCGTTCCCCAAGTACAACATGCTGTCTTTTGACAACCCTTTTAGCTCTTTACAGGGACGAATATGCACATACATA
Source organism: Ornithodoros turicata (assembly GCF_037126465.1). Taxonomy (NCBI): domain Eukaryota; kingdom Metazoa; phylum Arthropoda; class Arachnida; order Ixodida; family Argasidae; genus Ornithodoros; species Ornithodoros turicata. Next base: position 15,703,122 of record NC_088207.1, read on the forward strand.
CTTTCAAGCACAGCCTCTCGCACAGACGATCTGTGCGTACACAATCTTTCGTAGGCAACTTAGAAATATTTTTTGATACATTCTATAACAAAAAGAGATTGGCAATTATTATTTTTATCGCAACAATCACCACCGTTGAACACTGGGGCAATGACAGCGCGTTTCCATATGTCAGGGAGCGTACAGGTGTTAAACGGTTACTCAAATAAGTATTTCAAAACAGGTGCAAATTTATCATTACACCCTTTATAGTGGCACTAGAATGAAAAGAACAAACAAAACAAGTTCACTTTAACTTACGTTCCACACTATGTTAATTTTGTCTTTGTTGTCATAATTCAAAAGCATGATTCCATTACGGAAGTACAATTGAATTTATACTGGGCCTTTTCTTGCTTATGCACTAATTAGTGAACGTCGTTTCAACTTCTGCATCGGTGTTTTTAGTCCATTCTGCGCGTGCATGCATGTGCCACACCACGCAGCAGTCCCGGTGAAAAACATTGTGCGCGTTGTGAAGCGGACTGGCGTCGCTGTACGAAGGACGTGAAGATCAATGTCAGTGGAACATCCACGAGAACTGTTGCAGGCTACAATTCAGTGAATCGTTATTGCAAAATGCAGTAGTGCACATCATGCCATGCATATACCGAACACTACAATCGGATCCGTTCCAAATCCACACGACCACGATAGGTAAGCGCACGCTTCTCCTGCTGTCTAATTGGATGCTGCCAATGTTTGCCTTGGCGCAGCGGTAACGCGTGCGCTTGGAGACTGGGAGGTCCGCGGTTCGAATCCGCGGGCCGGCTGTGCCGTCTGGGGTTTTTCCTGGGTTTCCCTCAGATGTGTAATAGGCGTATGCCGGCACAGTTCCCCTGAAGTCTGCCCATGGACGCAGCTATCCTCCCCCCGAGCGGATTCCGCTCGGTCTTCCACTTCACCCTTTCCTCTCCTCCTCTCCACCACCTTTCCCTTCCCGAGAAACATGCTGCCTAATCAGGCAGGCAGACCTCTCGGGTTCCTCCCAACGACACCCCTCCTCCTCCTCCTCTGTGGATCCCATTCGTGGCTCTATTTTCATTGCGTTTTTCTTCTAGACGGTAGCTCTGTGTGAAGTAATTTTGCTCTCATGATACTAATTGGAACACAGACTTTCATTTGAGATCAGGTTCTTTTTGCATTTTAGTGCCCCTTTAAGTATGAAACTTAGAATACGGTCATGTTCTACAGTTCGCTTCACCTTTAAACGAGATACATAGGTACATGAGACAAACATAATCGCAACTACTCGGAAGTCATGTATGATTAGAACACTGGTACTACGCCCAACTTCAGTAAAATGTTGTGTGTTCAGAAAGAACAGAGGAATGCGTGGAGCGAAAGTGTTGGCTTAAAATGTCCACCGCCTCGCTGCAATCACTGTAAATATGTTTGTCTTCAGCTAAAACGATATTTGAATGGGACGGCTTAGTTAAGGTCTTGCAGTAAGACCAGAGAGACTCGGTATGAGATTCTTCTCCGTAGCCTTCTAGTGCATTTTGTGTTCGTAGTCATGGAGGCACTTCAACAAGGTGCGGTAGGCGTTTAACCTATTATACCAATACTGAAAACGAGCCTTTTTAAACATACCATGGGACTGGAGCTTATTACGCAGACACGTTCCAAGTTCACTGGAGAACCTTGATGAGTATTTGCCTTTCTTTGGAACATGCTCGGGGAAATTACTACTTACAACTTACTTAAACTTAACAATATATAATTATACAGTTTTTTTAGCCTTTACAGAAGTTTTATAAGAAAAGCTATGAGAGCAGCATAGATGTTGTCTTTGCAGTTGAGTTCTACGACCAGGCAGGCATCCTCTGGAATAGAGTATGCATGTACAAGATGACTGATTACCTGAAATTCGTGAAATAACTACCGTAATGTCACGCGTGTTAGCCGCCTCTTATGCGTGATTTTTTTTTTCTCACGGGCGCTCTACGACTTATCCACCGGTGCGGCTTACCTGATCACTATTTTTCCCTGGTATTTTCCCCATAAGCCGGTTTTAACGAAAGGGCCGACAGTGTCTGTGGAACAGCACTGCCCTGTCGATGTACGAACAGTGCATAACAGGCGGGTCCACATTGGAGTCGATTGATCTTCCTGGTGCATTCCCCCAAGCAGCTTTAACGAAAGTGGTGACAGTGATTCACGTCTTCTGGAAGATCACTGACCCATCAGTCCACGAAAAACCCCAGCAAGGGCCCAATCCGATCTTGGTATAACTCTAGAACTGACCTCCTTTGTTGTACACTATGCCGACCCCAGAATATGGACCACAGGGTTTATGGCCTTCTCTATGGTCTCCTTTGTCGCACCAATCATTCGTATCCTATTGACCGCGGCTTATCTGCCAGGAAATTTAAAAACTTAAAAACGCGTCCTGCGGCTTATCTGCGGTGAGACTTATGCGCGTGAAATTACGGTAATCAGGGAATTTCAGGCAAAAGCGAGACAACAGAACAGGAGACAGGCCTAGTTGATACCCACTCTATCTTCTAAAAATCAAGAACAGAGCACATGCTGTGAAATATTCAATTCAGTTTAGTGGTTTACCACATTACATGGTGGGACAGCAAAGCTAAAAGCTGCCGGAAGTAACTTGACAAGGCTCTGCCGCTCCAAGTTTCAGCAGCATACACAATATCATGTGCATACAGCATAAGAAGTAACAATCGCTAATTATACCAAGTGTGGGGAGTAATAGCGAAGTCCAATAAGTGTGGATGGTGAAAAATAACATTTCTGTTTCTTAAAGAAAGCTCACAGATCTTTTTAGTACGTATATTTAGTAGCATTGTTGGGTTGTTGATTGAGTAACTGTGGTAAATTATAGCATATCCATAGCTGAATTGCAGTATGCAAATAATGAGAAACCGAATGTTTCTTGTTCTTCTCGATGGCAGCTAATCTGTTTGGGAAGGCGGTTTATGTGGCCGCCTGTGCAGCACCTACTCCAATAATCTCCATCAGTTCAAATTACACTGCCCTCTGACGTAAAATGAGCACTGTACACCCTGGATTCCCTGTCGTGTTTCAAGATTTATTAAACGTGAGATGGCTTGCAACTAGGATAACCTCTCAGTTTATCTCCCTTTAGCCTGAAATTCCCTAAAGAAAAAGTTAAAGAATTTTAGGTAATTAGTCATCCTATAGTATTATGCTCTCTTCCAGGGGATGTCCGCCTAGCCGTAGAACTGAACTGCAGAAACGACATCTGTGCTGCTCTCATAGCTTTTTTATAAAAATTATGTAAAGGCTAGAAAAGTACCCTGTGTAATTATATAACTTTAACTTAACATAAAAGTTAAAATTAAAACATATAAGTTAACACATAAGTTATATAACTATAACTTTCAGAGTATTACGTACACTGGCGACCTGGTTAATAATTCTTAAGGTTTTAAAAAGGCATAAATTTCAGTTGACTGGCGAGCGGGCGGCATCAACGTCACGGGGTTTGATGTCATTACAAGCTGACTTTGTGGATAACACAGTTTGGGACGAGAATGACATTAGACGACGATATCATTCGTTCTGTCCGTGTGGCGCACATATAACAGTATTTCGTGCACATAACAACCGGGCTATGAGATGTGGGTCTACCTGGAGGCCATCCTGGTCTTTCTAAATGCAACTCAATCGAAGAATGGTTTCATTTGGCTCCACCTTGCTGTCTCAGTCTTATGCCTACGCCACCTACAGTGTGGTGTACTGTGAAACACGCTTACAACCACACTTACAAACTAAATGTGGCAACCTCACCAGACCTAGATAACCTAAATTAACCTATACTGCGCACTAAGCCAACTTGGAGAATGGTGACGCCAACCAAGGGAACTCTATGTTTGCATATGTGATACGTTGATATGTATCAGAATAAGAGGTGGTGCTCATTTTCTGCTATGCTCTCTCTCGTGCTATTTTTGGCCTTATGTGGACAGTTGCAGAACTATCGGAATACGTTGAGGTCGGAAGCATCATTTCGAATACAATGCTTACAGAAATTACCTAATACAGAAATTTACTGCTGCTTGCAGTGCCGTATGAGTAGAGCCTGAAGTTTGAGGATCTAACCCGATTTATCCCTAAATTTGCACTCAGAATTGAAGGTTGCCTCTTTAGGGTGAAACACAATTTTTACCCGGCAAATTGCCCTCGCTCAGGCGTCTGTAGGAATGAACACTAACTTGTTTGGCAGCAAACTCAGTTACATCACCATTTGCACCGAACCAGTTCAGTTAGTTGGAGTAACTGAGCCCGATTTCTTCCCGAATTTAGTCTACTAAAAGTTTTTCACCCAAATTTGTGTGAAGTTAGAGCACATGTTTATTTACCCGATATTTATTCTCCAAATTTAGAAAAATATCTCCTGAAAATTTCACGCTCTACTTATGAGCCATTACAGATGTGATGATCTTAAATACAGTCATGTCTCCCTTATCCAGAGTTCAGATATCGGGAAACCGCGATATCCAGAACACGTTACCGGGAACGAACCTGCTACCATTGGCGTCTCAGTTATCTGGAATTCGTTATCCGTATCCAGACAGCAACTACGGAGAACAATCTTGCAGGACCCACGTTATTCTGATTCACTTATCCGGAAAAGTGAAAAATCAAATCAAAATCAAATCAAGTCAAAATCAAAGTCAAATTATTCCAGAAAAGGGTCTCGTCTCACGGGGTCATTCTGTAGTGTTTGACCTTCCTTTCTTCTGAGGTTACTCCTTTTTCGTGTGTGCGGGCACACGGTAGATATGGTATAGACGATAAGCCGAAGAGGTGCCCTGCACACACGGAGCGCAAGAAATCCACACGTAATGTCCACGTCAATGTGAACGTCAAAGTCCAGGCCGTCTGAAAGCATCTCCTGTCTTTTGGCCTATGCCAAGTGCATTTGCAAGGAGACAAAAACATATGTGCAAGACCAACTTTCTCAGACCTCGCCCTCAACTAAACAGCAGGGTGCCGTGGCTGTGACCAAAAATCTGTCACACGTGTGCCTACTAATTTCAAGAAGCTTACTTCGCATAGATTTTTCAAGTAACAATCTTCTCCTTGTTTTCTTTTCTGGAGCTATTAAGAGATCTCCCCAAGTTTCTCGGGTGTCTCCGGAAATTTGCGTGGTTCGGTTATCCGGAAATTCGTTATCCGAACGAAAAGAGACGACTCCCGAGGTGTCCAGATAATCGAGACATGACTGCAGTAACAATATTTACTGCCTGCACAGATTTGTACCCTTCTGTTGCTACAAGGTATCTTCTGTTTTTTGCAGAAGCGATGGTGAAGTGAAGTAGTGACAAATAGGCATACGGTGGCAACATCCTGTTGGTTATCTTGTCCAGCAGCATAATGTCCCATGTCAACCGGCCGGGTTGCATGGAATCCTGCGGAACAACTCATCTGGAATGCGGAAGGTGAGTGCAGCAAAACGGAAGATTGTCAGGTATGTCATCTGATCTTCCTTAAGGTGTGAAATGCGATACTAGAAATCATATAAGGCGGAGTTACCCAATGTATTCTCTATGGGCATTGCTTAGCCCAATTCACCTCGAAAACTGCCGCAGTAATGAAGCAGTACGCCGAGCTGGTAATGCATGGGGAAATTCTGCATGCCCTGACACCTTTTTTATCTGAATGTAGCAAATAGGCGAATTTATACGCTTTTTGTTTCTGTGAATGCCAATACATGGAGCCTTATGGGAGCAACAGAAAACACTTCCTCAGGTCCTTCAGCGACAAAAACAACGCCTGAAAATTGTGTCAGGACGTGCATCTCTGCCCTTTGATGATAACTTTAACCTTCCTATTATTCAAGATGAATTGGACAAAAGTGTGGACATTTGTCGTCTGCTTGCTTGGGCTGCACTGTGGTGCCACTGCAATGGGCTTCTGCTGTGGGAGAGGGGGATACATCGAGATGAGTTACAGGGCGGGCAGGCAACAGCGGTAACTAGCAGCAACAGCTCGGGGCATTGCACGAGGTTGTAGTTTCAACTTGCCTCAACGACGGGCCAAAATGACGTGTGCGCGCTCCATGGTGAAAGCTGGTTCATAACCGAAACGGAACAGCAGGTCCACCCACTTCCTGCTGAATGAAATGAGTTGTATGCGCTCAATTTCGTTGCCCAGAAGCGGATCCAAACGATGACCTTGCCTGCTCCAGTCAGCGTCGTGCCTGGATATTTCTCACGCATGGCCTGTTACTGCGCCCTCGGCTGCAATCAGTAGGACATAAATTGGCGCAGTCACTTTACGCGCGCAGTAAAAATAGGTGTGGTAGAGAAGGAACGTCTCGTGTTTTCTGTGTGTCAGTTGCGGGTTTTTTTTTCGGGGGTGCTTTTGTTTGATTACTCTGGCTCACGACCCAGCGTACGATGCAGCCCAAATATGGGGCGAAGGACAGATATTTTACAGTATCTCGTATCTTAGTCTGGCTTGCTCGAGAAGTGCTGACATGTCAGACAAGCAACACAACTGCACAATAATGTGGGGTTTGCATGTCGACGTGTCCAAGATGTTACTAGGTGGCCACTACGGGCAGAGCCTTCGTGAAATGTGGCTTAAGAGCTAGAACCCGTGTCTTCATTTTGATCAAGTGTGTCGGAAGAATTTTGTATACCATTGTTATTGTGTGGGAATGCCAGGGCTGGAGAGGCATGAGGCGAGGCTCGGGAAGAACAATGGGGGCAGCGAACCACCTGTTTAATGGCGAAACGCGAAAGCAATACAAAACTGACGGGCGAACCGTCAAGTAGACTGGCGAGTGAACAACTGCTTAGTGGCCAGGTAGTCATTTTGACGTGGCGAGCGCGTGCCACAGCTTTCGCGTGAACAAGGGGGCAACCTCTGTTGCAGTCCAGGGGATGTGCGGCATGAATGAGGAGGAGGGGGAAGGAGGACCCTCACAGTTGTGTACCATTCCACTCATGAAGTCTTATGGAACGCCGCGTATGGCTGTCCTTACGAGCCCAAGCAGGTTCTGTCCTTCATAAACCAGACCATGTGTTTATGGAATTTTATCGTGCATGCGTTTCTCTTCGTTCCTTGGTGCCATTTCTGTGTACTCTGAGTCATTCCCGAGTGTGGGAGCGATGTGTACTAGCTGTCGGGGGGTGGGTGGGGGGAAATAAAAGCAGTGAGTCAACTGTTCATCTGCATAGACAAGTAATATTCAGTTCTGCTTAGTTGCACCACGTACACACAGGTGACAATAAGTGCAAGAGGTACATATGTCCACCTATAGTTATTGACGTAGGGCATATCAGATGACGATTCGTTCTTGCTTGTTATGGATGTCCGTTGAGTCTTTCCAGGTCTAGTTACAGGATTAGTGTGAGACCAACCACACGGACTCATTCACTGTTGTTCGCGTACTATCACCGATGGTGCAGTACATAGTCATTTCAGATATGAAATTACGTTGAATTGAGCTCCTCCTCCTCCTGAGACCCGAGAACAAAATACTTCAGGGAAAAATTACAGGGGGGATAACAATCCCCCCTGTAATGTTCACTAACAGGCTTCTATTAACTCATAAAAAATATTCATATTTTGATTTTTGATGCTACGTCGTGAGGTAAAGTGTGTACAGCATGCTGTACAATAGGTCCCAATGGACATCATTGTTTAATGTACAGTATACGGTACATTTACATTGTGCTTACAGAATGCACACAAAACAACTAGTGGAGTTGTCTTTTATTCAAACAGCATGTAGCAGACATTTAAGATTGGTGAAATTCTGCAAAACAGTTCCTTTTTGCCACAAGGCACAGGAAGAGCTTGCATTTGGTACACTGTGTCCGACACCTTGCCATTCATTCTGGGTTCCTGCATCGTGGAAAGGAGTTTGTATCCACATCAGCAACTACTGGAAGGTGATCGATCCCATGTCTCCTGAACTCTTTGGTAGGAAGCTGTGCGTGTGTCTTTGGTGAGCTGGCCCACTTTCGTTCCGACTACTGTTCAGCCTTGATGCACCTGAAAGCAGCACCTCACCAATGTACTTCTTGAAGTCAAAGGACTGCATGATGGCTTTGTGTGGCGTCCCTTTGTTGTTTTCTTCCTCCCGGTACTGACACCACGAGTTCACAATGGAAAGATCTGTCATGTGAAACATGAAGCGGATCGTCCACTTCTTTGTTCTGCTCCTGATTGGGTAGAAACTCCGAAGCCCCCCCCCCCCCCCCCCCCCCCCGATATTCTGGTTGTACAGCTTCACTACGGCAGGCTGTGGTACTGTAACCCGGGCATTGACCTTCTTGGACCATCGTTCACAAGTGTCCACAGGCTCTGCACTGTCCGCAGTGGACAAAAAAGTGACTGGCTTATTGTCCAACCATTTCAGCAGACACATGCTGTCATCACTTTTGACAAACTGCTCAAAGGACCGTCTGGGTCCGATCAACATCTTCCTGTCCGCTGTAATCTTCGTCTTGACATCTTGTGGCACTCTGTTTTGCATTATGGTGCCAGTAGCCCCAAACCGCAGTTGTTTAGCTCTTCAAGCAGAGGGCCAGAGGTAAAGAACCTGTCGAAATAAAGCGTGTGACCTGGATCGAGGCAGTCAATCAATTTCACGACTGCCTGTCCACCAACACCTAGCTCAACCCCTGTGCTTATTCGTTCATATGTTGTCCTTTCCTGATACGCGTGGGAGTTTATCACCTTCCCAGAAGGGCAAGCAAGAACAAACACTTTGATTCTGACTGGATTTGGCTTGTTGGGTACGGACTGTCTGCCCACTCTCCTACAGAACGGAATGATTTGCTCATCGATACTGAGGGAGGCTTGTTGACCTGGTTTGTTGCAAGCAGACGGCTCTGACCTTCTCTATCATGGGACGGGCCTTCCAGAGTTTATCAGATTTTTTCTCTTCGTCTGGCACTTCCATGTCATTCACAACTTTTAGCCTGAATCTCAGGTAGAAAAACCTGTCTCTTGGCATAGCATCAGCAATGCAAGGAACTCGCGTTCAACTGGCCCAGGACATCTTCAATCTCGCATACTTCAAACACGACATCATGGTGCCCGCTCCGAAAAATTTTCTGACTTCTTCAGCAGTCGTTTCTTCTCGTCGTTGACCCCCACTTTGTTGAACAGCATGTAAATTCGTGAAAAAGGCCACCTGCTCGAAGAAGCTGTCATCAACGTATTGACAGAAGTAATCAGACTGACTCCAGTTTTCGTGCACTTCTGTGTCTTGCTGAGGTGGCTGTCGCAGAGCAGGAGACAAACTAAAAAAGAGGAAGCAATTGTATTGCTGCAGCTGTTGAAGCTGCAGCAATACAATTACTTCCCCCCAAGTGATCTCCCATACCTGTCGCTTCTTTTCCAAGTCACTGCGCAGGTGGCCTGAGAGACTAGCCTCACACGCTTGGGAACGGGCGCTTCCGCTTCACTGTCATCAGATTCTGACGATTCCTCATCTTCATCTTCAGTGTTGACCGTAGGAGCCGCAACTTCGTCATCGTCTTCAATATCACCAGCTGTCATCAATGTCAGAAGAGTTCGCTTGCATCTCCAAGATTTCTTCATCTGTTAAATACCTTTTCCTCGCCTGTCTCGGTTCTAGAAAGTCACACAACATATTAAAACGACGTTGAGGTAACATTCGTAACAAACCCAGCATTGATCAGTCTAAAACTTTTTCCCCGTCTTGCGAGGTAAGTGTGTCGTCGGCAGACACGCACCAAGCGCAGGGAACCCGTGTACAGCTGGCTGTACACGCGATCTGCTACGTCGCTGTAGCTCACCAGCTTCACTAACGTGGACAAATTTGCTACCAAACTAATGCCTGAACACTTGCTTGGTGATACGTGAGCAAGCAGAGTTGGCCCGACGCGACCATGAATACATACTGCAATAGTTGAGACAAAGAGAACAAAGCAGCAGCAGCCTCGGCAGAGGAGGAGGAGGAGGAGGCAGACCTCCAAGAGAATTATCAATACCCTTCGATCCGAGCGAATCTTTATTGAATCAAAAATTCATTCATGTTTCTTAACTCACAAACGTGATTCCAAGCTCCGAGAATTTGCGACAATTCATTCACTTCGTCAGAATGTAGCTCGTGCTCTAACAAGTTATTAAGCGCCCTTGAGACGGCACACGAATGGCAAACTGACCCGGCACACCGAAGCCCTGACCAGCAAGTTCAAATTCGAAAACGTTATACAATCTTAGTGCGTGGGCAATTTCTTCGATAGCTTGCCTGACGTCAGCACGATACGCATCCGCTCCACTTCGGAGGAGGAGGAGGAGGAGGAGGAGGCAGACCTCCAAGAGAATTATCAATACCCTTCGATCCGAGCGAATAAACCCTTATTGAATCAAAAATTCATTCATGTTTCTTAACTCACACACGCGATTCCAAGCTCCAACGAGAATTTGCGACAATTCATTCACTTCGTCAGAATGTAGCTCGTGCTCTAACAGGTTATTAAGCGCCCTTGAGATGGCACACGAATGGCAAACTGACACGGCACACTGAAGCACCGTCCAGCAAATTCAAACTCGAAAACGTTATACAATCTTAGTGCGTGGGAAATTTCTTCGATAGCTTGCCTGACGTCAGCACGATACGCATCCGCTCCACTTCGGAGGAGGAGGAGGAGGAGGAGGAGGCAGACCTCCAAGAGAATTATCAATACCCTTCGATCCGAGCGAATAAACCCTTATTGAATCAAAAATTCATTCATGTTTCTTAACTCACACACGCGATTCCAAGCTCCAACGAGAATTTGCGACAATTCATTCACTTCGTCAGAATGTAGCTCGTGCTCTAACAAGTTATTAAGCGCCCTTGAGATGGCACACGAATGGCAAACTGACACGGCACACTGAAGCACCGTCCAGCAAATTCAAACTCGAAAACGTTATACAATCTTAGTGCGTGGGAAATTTCTTCGATAGCTTGCCTGACGTCAGCACGATACGCATCCGCTCCACTTCGGAGGAGGAGGAGGAGGAGGAGGAGGCAGACCTCCAAGAGAATTATCAATACCCTTCGATCCGAGCGAATAAACCCTTATTGAATCAAAAATTCATTCATGTTTCTTAACTCACACACGCGATTCCAAGCTCCAACGAGAATTTGCGACAATTCATTCACTTCGTCAGAATGTAGCTCGTGCTCTAACAGGTTATTAAGCGCCCTTGAGATGGCACACGAATGGCAAACTGACACGGCACACTGAAGCACCGTCCAGCAAATTCAAACTCGAAAACGTTATACAATCTTAGTGCGTGGGAAATTTCTTCGATAGCTTGCCTGACGTCAGCACGATACGCATCCGCTCCACTTCGGAGGAGGAGGAGGAGGAGGAGGAGGCAGACCTCCAAGAGAATTATCAATACCCTTCGATCCGAGCGAATAAACCCTTATTGAATCAAAAATTCATTCATGTTTCTTAACTCACACACGCGATTCCAAGCTCCAACGAGAATTTGCGACAATTCATTCACTTCGTCAGAATGTAGCTCGTGCTCTAACAAGTTATTAAGCGCCCTTGAGATGGCACACGAATGGCAAACTGACACGGCACACTGAAGCACCGTCCAGCAAATTCAAACTCGAAAACGTTATACAATCTTAGTGCGTGGGAAATTTCTTCGATAGCTTGCCTGACGTCAGCACGATACGCATCCGCTCCACTTCGGAGGAGGAGGAGGAGGAGGCAGACCTCCAAGAGAATTATCAATACCCTTCGATCCGAGCGAATAAACCCTTATTGAATCAAAAATTCATTCATGTTTCTTAACTCACACACGCGATTCCAAGCTCCAACGAGAATTTGCGACAATTCATTCACTTCGTCAGAATGTAGCTCGTGCTCTAACAAGTTATTAAGCGCCCTTGAGATGGCACACGAATGGCAAACTGACACGGCACACTGAAGCACCGTCCAGCAAATTCAAACTCGAAAACGTTATACAATCTTAGTGCGTGGGAAATTTCTTCGATAGCTTGCCTGACGTCAGCACGATACGAATCCGCTCCACTTCGGAGGAGGAGGAGGAGGAGGAGGCAGACCTCCAAGAGAATTATCAATACCCTTCGATCCGAGCGAATAAATCCTTATTGAATCAAAAATTCATTCATGTTTCTTAACTCACACACGCGATTCCAAGCTCCAACGAGAATTCGCGACAATTCATTCACTTCGTCAGAATGTAGCTCGTGCTCTAACAAGTTATTAAGCGCCCTTGAGATGGCACACGAATGGCAAACTGACCCGGCACACCGAAGCACTGACCAGCAAGTTCAAATTCGAAAACGTTATACAGTAAAAGCTCGTTAATTCGAATTTCACGGGGACTAGAAAAAAGTTCGAATTAACCGGAGTTCGAATTAACGAATGTACAAGAATATGGAGACGTACTCAGCGCCGGCAATACCGGTAGCGGCAGTTTATTTTGAAAAAAGGTCAGTGATCATGCTCTGCTTCTTTTCCTTGAGCACAATCGCTGACAAATTTTGTTCGAGTGCGTGAAGATGACGCAGTGAGCTTTCTGCGTTTTCTTCACAAGAGAAAAAGAGACGCGCAACGTTGAGCGCCTCCATCACCTGCGACGCAGACGAGCGCACTGGTGGGTCCTCGTCATCGTCGTCGCAAATGTCCGTAGCCGCGTCCTCGCTGCCAACAACCTCTGAAATGATGTCATCGTCGGTCAGTGCACCGCAGACAGCCACACTACAATCCGCATCGACGTAATCACTGAAGTTCACATCATGGAGCGCCTCACGTCGCTGACATTCTCGCAGGTCACCTCCGGCGCTGCAGCACTGTCAGAAGCCTCCGTGTCGGCAACAACAAATCCGCAATGTCTGAAGCAGTTCGAGATCGTTGCCGCAGTAACCTGTTCCCACGCTCGAGCTAGCATATGCATGGCAGAGAGCAGGTTAACAGTGTAACTTCCTGGGCACAATATCATGCGCTCCAGGATATGCCGCCTGTAGAAGGACTTGACGTTTTTGATGATACCCTGGTCCATCGGCTGCAGGGCTGCTGTCGTGTTGGCAGGCAGGAAGGCAAGCTCAATTGACTTGAGCTCAACATCCACCTTGTGAGCGGAACAATTGTCCACAATCAATAGCACACGCCGTTTCTGCAGCTCGAACTTTCTGTCAAGCTTCTTGCGCCACCACTTGAACAATTCACCGGTCATCCACGCCTTCGAATTGGATGTGTATTCTGTAGGAAGGGTGCGGATGTTCTTAAAACACCGTGGCTTCGACGACTTCCCGATGACAAACAGCGGAAGCTTTTCCGTGCCACTCATATTGGCTCCAAGCAGCACAGTCACGCGTTCCTTGCTCCTCTTGCCGCCTGCGCAGTCATCGCCCTTGTACGTTATCGTCTTTTCCGGCAGAAGTTTGAAAAGCAAAGCGGTTTCGTCCGCGTTGAAGACGTCATGTGGGGAATACCTGGCCAGATAGTCTTGCAACTGCCCTCTCTGCCACGTGCTGCACGTTTCCTTGTTAACTTCTTTAGCTTCGCCACTGATTGTCCGGAAAACCAGGTTATGCCTTTCTCGGAAGCGCTGAAACCAACCTTCAGATGCGGCGAAATCAGCGTGGTTTAAGCGAAGCGCAAAGTCAGTTGCCTTCGCCATGATGATTGGACCGCTGAGTGGGATGTCTCTGCTTCTCACGTCCTTTATCCACGTGAGAAGGGCACGCTCCAAGTCTGGGTGCTTAGCAGTCCTTAGACGTTTCCTCTCGGAACCAAATGCTTCAGCTTCGTATGCCTCTTCAATGGTTCTTCTGTTTCGAACATAGGTAGACAACGTGCTCCTTGGGATGTCGTCGAAAACTTAGAAATCCTACTTTTTTGCGCACGCGTGAGGTGGCGCTCAGTTCGAATTATCCGCAGCAGGCGCGGTTCGCTGCGAATTAACGAGCGGCGTTTTACATGCGTGTCTATGGGGAGTTGGCGGGACCGTGAATGCTGGTTCGAATTATCCGATAATTCGAATTAACGAGTGGTGAATTAACGAGCTTTTACTGTACAATCTTAGTGCGTGGGCAATTTCTTCGATAGCTTGCCTGACGTCAGCACGATACGAATCCACTCCACTTCGAATCGGTCGACGGTATCTTCGTACAGTCCCCTAGGTACGACGCTGCTATCTCTACCCCCTCGAAGATCGTTAAAAAAGGACTCCACGGTCAAAGCAATGGGCAACCGATGACGCCAAGGGTCTGCACCAGCAATACCACCACTACCAACAGGCAAAGCAGACTCCTACACGACAAGAACGACAACATCAGTCACCTTGACACCAAGATGTCGACGACCACCCCTTATATTTAAAGGAAGAATATATATACTTTTTCGAAGCTATGGTAGTAAACAGCATCAAGACAGAATAGCAACAGCTTACCCAGTCTCCAGCTTCCGCGCCTTCTAGACATCTCCTGTCGTCATCTTGAGGCATACTGAAGGAACTGAGTGTAAGGTCTCTACATATACTATGCCCTATCACTTCAAAAGGGAAGTCTTGGTCTCGAATAACAGGATGTCAAAGTCTAGCATAAGAGGATGCAGACTTCCTTCAACAGGATGCGCACTTCCTTTAACAGGATGGTGCCAGTTTGTTGCTCACTCCCTCATGTAATGGCCTAAAGGCCCCTTGATGGACCAATAAATAATAATAATAATAATGTGCACTTCCTCTGACAGGAAGTTTCGGTCTGGCATAACAGGATGTGCACTTCCTTTAAGAGGAAGTCTCAGTCTGGCTAACATCCTTTCACAGGATGCACACTTCCCTTCACAGGAAGTCTCAGTCTGGCACAACATCCTTCACAGAATGTGCACTTCCTTCCACTGGCTAGCATAGCAGGATGCGCACACCCTGTTCAGAACTTCCTTTTAGAATAACAGGATGTCTGGCCTGGCCCTATATAAAACGAGCCTCCCACAGCTTCAAACATCACTCCACCAGCAGCAGCACTAGGAGCAGCACCTCCAGGATGCCACAGGAGGAAAGAAGTCAGGAGAAGCCGCTGGATCAACCACTCGGGCTTCTACTAGTGAAGCCTCAGTACCAGCTGCCACGCCATGTAAGACGGCGAGCTGCTGCGCTTTCATTTCACACCAGAACTTTATTTATGATCTACATGTTGCGAAGGCCCCCCCCCTCTGGATCCGCCCCTGGTCCTTGAATGGAAGCACGTTGAGGTGTTTCGTCAGGTGCGGACAGTGATTGTCGCCAAGCATCAGTATGGCTTCGTGAGCCCTTGCGTGTCTGGTGTCGAATGTGTGGTTTAGACGACTATGGCATCGTTGTCTGTGTCCTTTTCTTTTGTCGCCTTGCTCTAGGATCTCAATGGCGTTTGAAGAGTAGACGTTTATTCAGATAGTGAACTTGGTGTAAATACATAGCGATACATGACTGATAACGTGAATATGCATGAATACGCATAGTCACACTTTTAAAAAGACTGTGCACGAACGCAAGTGAGAGCCGTGGTGGCCTCGATGCACGCAATATGGCAAGTGCACCTTTGCTCGACGACCCAAGCTCACGGCTCAAATAACGTCTGGGCCATTTGGACATTCGTAGCGAAGAGGCCCGCTTTGCGGGGGCGTCGGAAAGAGCGTATGCAGGCAATGGGCAGGCAGGCCTTAGGTAAACGTAAAAAACATAGTCTTGTAGGATCTGTCTGGTGGTGAATACAACATTTGAAATTGGTCTTGTTTCCACATACATAGTTGAACATAAAGGGGCAGAACAGCATGCTTTAAAAGCGATAAAACCCCCGTGCCGGGGAACAAGTCAACAGACGACACAACACACAGGCACAGACTGACGAACAAGGATTTATTATCAAACTTGGTTTATATCCTCTAACCTAACCAACTAGCTCCTCTTCAGCAAAGTTCCCAGTCACACCCCCAGCATGCCTAGTGACTTTATCTTTATCAAAAGCATAAGACTTATCTTGCGTCCCTCCTGTTTGAATCTTCCAAAAAATTCTCGACTGGAGCAGTTATCAGCACTGAAGGCACACTCACACACCTGGACCCCGCATTTTTTATACTTAAAGCTTCACGATATAATAAAGCACCGCCCTTATTACTCTTATATAAAATTTTTGTCTCATCGAATTTTGCAACACAACCCTGGCAACTTTTTAAATGCTCAACCAAGTTTCCACACCCCCTGCTAACCGAATAACTATGTTCCTTTAACCTAACATTAATGCACCGGGATGTTTGCCCAATATATTCACGCTCGCAACTAAACGGTATGCAATAAACAACCCCAATTATACAGTCCACAAACTGATTTTCATGACTTATAGAGCACGGAGGTAACTGCTCCTGATTTACCTTCCTAATCAGTGATCTTAAGCCGGGTTTTTTACGAAAGACTACTTCAACACTGTACTTGCTAGCTACTTTTTTTATCCTGTGAGAGGCTTTATGGGTATATGTAATTACCCCAAAGTTCCTTCTTTCAGGGCTTTCGGTTTTTTTGCCACTACTTATTTCTCTGATGATTCTGTTTAGGATATCCCTAATGATGTTCTCAGGATATCCTGCTTCTTCTAACCTCTGAATTTGCTCTATACAACCAGCTTTCAGCAAGTGGATGCAGCACCTGCTCAGAGCGTTATTAATTACGCATCTAGTTAGGTTAGGTACGCATTGGTTAGGTTAGAGGATATAAACCAAGTTTGATAATAAATCCTTGTTCGCCAGTCTGTGCCTGTGTGTTGTGTCATCTGTTGACTTGTTCCCCGGCCCGGGGTTTTATCGCTTTTAAAGTATGCTGTACCGAACAGCCCAATTTTTAACCATTTTAGAACAGCATGTATGATGTCATCCCCACTACATGAAGGCGAAGAGGGTGCTTCGTGCACGGGAGATTGCACGGGGCTATTGCAGGCGTCCCAACTTCGCTATGGTTACACAATTTGTGGGAAAACTGTTTTTGGGCACCTAACATTCCATACCGATAAAAAGGCGGAAACAAAGTTGTGTGTCTAAACTCATTGCGAAGAGGAAGCCGAAATGTATTGTGCACATCCTTAGAATTTTAAAGTAGGCTTTTTTTTGTGTTTGGTGAGCTTGCAAAGATGAAAAAACAACAACAGAAAAGAATCCTTTTGATGGGATCTCTTTCAAGAGAGGTCATCTTTTTCTTTTCAATTTCTTCTGCGAGCTGGACGTACTGCCTCAATTTATAGATGCAGGGGGACTCAAACTGCTCGGCTGTTGCCACTGATGTGCCACAGTATTCCATGTGCGTCGACCTCGGTGTCCCCTGCTAGGTCATTGACCTTCTTGGCTTCGTCACAGTCTGCAGGGAAGCCTTCTTTTAGTGATGAAGTTGTGGATGTTCCTGAGCAGAGGGTTCCCCCAACTGTACTGCCGACAGGGCTTGTGAGTTGGTAACGCTATAAATAACTGTATCTTGTACAACTGTAGCTTTTTCAGTCTCTGTGGGGTTCTCTGGTTCTACGAACGCCAAGGGGAACAGCTCCTCTGAAACTGACTGCACTGCTTGAAAGCTAGACTCTCCTGCTAACCGGCTCAAGGCATCGACAGGAATGTTAGATTTACCTCTGCGGTGCTTTATGGTACAATCGAAATCCTGGAGGCACAGTACCCACCGTCGTACTCTGCTCGAAGTTTGTTCAGTGCGGAACCTCAAGGCCAGGGCGGCGTGGTTGCAGTGCACCTCAAATCGTGTGAGCTCTACATACGGGCGCAATCTTTTAAGAGCCCATAGCACTGCGAGGCACTCCCACTCTTGCGCTGTACAGTTCCTCTCAGCCTCTGTTACCGCCCTGCTGATGAAGGATCCTGGCCGCCGGACATCCTCATGCTCTTGCAGGAGAACTGCTGCAGTGCCCTCTCTGCTAGCATATGTCTCGACCACAAAGGGACGGTTGAGCCCCGGTGTGGCCTAGGGCCGCTCCCTCTTACAGCTGGAACTTCAGGGCATTGAAAGCTGCTTCCTGGTCTTGTCCCCAGTTCCACGCAGTATCCCTTTGTAACAGCGAGGTCAAAGGCTCAGCGGTGTCTGAGTAGCTGGGCATAAGGTTACGGTAATAGCCGGTTAAACCGAGGAATGCCTGCAGGTCTTTGGTACTTTTCGGGCAAGGGTATCTGCACTCCTTGCACCTTCTCTGGTTCAGGGCGTCACTAGCCACGTGATATTATGTGACCTAGGAAATTCAGGTTACGTCTGCACAACTGAACTTTTGTCGGGGGTTATTGTGAGGTCAGCTGCTGTAAACGCGTACGGTACGCTCGAGGTGTAAGCACGTACAATAAAGCGGAGAGTATCTCACCAGATGTCGGTTGTGCTGTTCGGGGTATAAACTCCAAGCAATATAACAACAAAAAATACATATGGCAGTACCTTTTTCCATGGCCTTTCCGCGGATTTCAGTAATTTGTTTCTGCAAATGTACACCGGAATAAATACACGTGAAATACAGCGGCCGGCAGTGACGTACCAGACACCGCTGGTCCCCACCAGCACGCCACGTAATTTTTTGGCAGCATCCCTCTCTAATTTTTCCGGTCTTGGTAACCTTCGGAACTGTGAATGCATGCACGCATACATGACGTACAGTATCACCCGTATGACCGCTCAATAATTTGTGACTTCACACTGCAACATTTCTTCACCATATGTGGCTATGGAAAGCAGGCACCATCAAGGTTTTGATTGTGTACAGAGTTACATCTTCTAATAGCAAAGCAGCTTTCATCAACATGCAAAAACAACAGTGACATCAATGAGTCCTACAACACAAGCACATACAATTAACTATACGTTCCAATATATGCCACATGGGAGAGATGCCTGGACTGCATTGTACAGTGGCCCACCTGACCCTTATGTTACTCGTAGTATCCTGTATACGAAATTGACGGCGTCAACGTCCTGATTCTTCGAACAGTGCATCCTTTTTATCTGTCTTCGGTTTCTTATGCCGAGGTATCCATAAATCCATCTTGTGAACGAGCAATACGCAGTGTATTGGGGACGTCTGTGTGAGACATAAATACAGAGAGAAGACAAAGTGTTGATTTGTTTGACTAAAAGCAGCAAACTTTTAGTAACACGTATCCATGTGCTCGAAACGAAACTGGCATGAAATCCTGCCGTTTACAACGTATAAGAAGTTCTTTGACACTGTACCTATTGTCGGATGGCTTGAGACCATGCATGCGGCAGTCATCACGGCAAAAATCTGGTGCATAAACAAGCAGCAGATTCCTCCGCAGACAGATGTCATTAAAAACCCGAGCGGGTAATCAGCGATAGAACTGACCAAGGTACTCTCACAGAGAGCTGACACCCGATTACAGAAAAGCAGCACCGGCGTTCATCAGGTTCCACTGGACTACAGTGAGTGCAGTGGCATCTGTGACTTCCAAGTGGACAAATGTAAAAAGGCTTGACAGTGCAAAATCATCATGAGATATGGTAGGCTACCTGAAAGTGTCGTTGTTATCGGACGGCTTGTTTTCACCGCCTACACCTTCACCTGTGTCACTTGACCCTTCACAGGGTCAAGCTGTTCAGGCAAATAATGACTATTCTTGTAGGGCGACACAGATAAAAAACAACAACTTTATTTCGGGATGATTGACATAATATGAATAACAATGAAATAATAAACATTTTTGACAAATCAATCAATCAAATAAATAATGACATCTTTGGATGATGCTCACTGGGTGATGCTTCTATATCGCATGTCGTTTCTCCTGTATCGTATTTTCCTATTGTTGGTCGGACACAGACTCTTCAGTTGGTCTCTCATACTTTCGATGCCGATGAACCGTATCTTTAGCAGAAGCGGAGTTGTATGGGACATGAAACGATGAATAAATGGGTGTACAGCTTTTATTGTACATAAATATCGACAAAGAAAGGATGAAGGGGACAACTGTAAAACCCGTGTCTGGCCAACTGTAGAAAAATAGTAGTGTCCAGAGGACCATATCACTAGCGAACTAGTGCAGCAAATTTATTGATTTTATGTTGCTCATTGAATGGAATTTCAAATCAGGAGAGCGAATGGTAACACTCGGTCAGCTGTGATGTGCCTCATCGTCTATCACGTTCATAAAACACGTTCCATAGGAGATGCATTGGGATGGAGAGCTGGTATGCCTTCTTAACAGGGATCTTCTAATAACCAATATTTCAGCTCCTGAATCCACGAACGCCGAAAAGGTAAATTTGTCGTTCCTAAGTTGAACTTCTTGTGGCTTATTCAACTGTGGCCTTTCATCACTACACAACTCAATTCTGGCTTACTTACCTATCGTAGGCATAATAACTCTTGCTACAAATACATTTGCCTCATTTGTCTCCACACTGACCAAATTTGTATGTGCTCTCTGTTCCTTCTTCCGATGGGGGCATTCTTTAAGCATATTGCCATCTGCCATTTTGCCGTTAGTACCTCCCCGATATTCACACACATTACTGGAGCCTGCACTTTGCGATGTCTCTTTAAAGCAGTGCCACCCCCTCTGGTTAACCTGCATTTAAGGCTTTCATCAAAGTTTTCTGCCTTTTTAGCTAGCTCATGAGGACTTATTAGAGCTCCTCCCTCCTCCATTTAGAACTACATGAGCACGAGCCTCAGGTGTCAAGCACTCTCTTAGCCTGTCTGCAACCATAAGTTGCTGTAACTCTTCCAGAGTCTTTACGTTACAGCTGCGTATGTATTAGCTAAAATAGTTTTCGATCCGTACTGCAAATTGGTCCCAGGTCTCCTTGCCACTGGGCTTCGAATGTAGAAACAATCGTCGGTAATTCAGCTGCGGATAATCGTAGGCCCTCAAGGATTTTGTTTTTCACAGCATCATACTGTGTTCTTTCTGCTGATGACAATCTAACACGTAATGCCCTTGCTCCGTCATTTAAAGCTGGTAACACCAACCCTGCTCTCCACTCTTTGGGGAACATTGTACACTTCCAAAGTGGCCTCGATCTCCTCAAACCACATGGGCACACAGCGACTCTTGGCCTGGCATTGGTGAAAGCGCGTCCTTCATTAAATTTGCGAACTTCAGTATTTTGTCCTCTTCTCCACAGTGTACTGTGTTGTCCTGACGTGCATTGGCTCCTTCTCTTGCTAACCAAAACGCGCTGCGTTTCCACAACGAGCTGCTGTCGTCCTATTTCAACTTCAGCTACTGTCAACCTGAGCTGCATCAGCCTGATCTCATCATTTCCTGACACCACCGAGCCTGTCTCCGCAACAACCACCACCTGAGCCTCCCTTTGCTGTTCATCCATTCTATCTGAGCTAAATCTGTCCCCGCGCAAGTTATACCCTCCGGTCATAATGCCTATAGAGTATGCAACAAATCAGGGACACCCACATGTGTATTGGGTCGATGAAAGCTTTCCAACGATGCTGCAGTCACGCTGGTACATTCAGAAACAACCCCTTCTCTCTGAGATCCTCCAGTGTCAGCGTCCCCTTGGAGCCTTTTGATGATCGTTGCCGTTGATCCCGCAGATCCAAGACCTTTGTTCAACGCCCTGTTTGGCTGTTCTGCGGTCCTGCAGAGCCGTAGTCCGTCACCTCGTCTTTGGCTGCCTGCCTTCCCTCGCAGTAAGTCCGCTCGCATCCTGTCGACTGCGCCAGTGAGGTTACAGTGTTCCACTGATGAAAGGACTTGATGTCAGAGTAGGTGTATCCGACCTGTTGAACACCGCCGGACACCTTGCGAAGGCGACGCTCAGACACCCTTGGACACGGGTGTCTGAGTGTCTCCTTCCCCTCAATCCAGTCAAACCATGCTGGCACATCCAGATTGGACAGTAAAGGCAGGCAAGAGAACACTTTTTAGCCTCGTAGCGCACCGTTCCAGAGCGTCCTCCCGTGCATCGTGTGACGGTGACGACCTCTGAGACGACCTCTCACTACTAGCTCACAAAATTTCGACTCAATTCGCCGCGAGCATGCATTTTCCAGCTCTTTTTCCAGCCTTATCTGCTCCAGCTCGGGCTGTGTAATGTCGACCACCTCCGATCTATTATCCTGTCGCCTACCTAGCGGCTGGCTAGTCTCAGTCGAAAATTATGTGAGCACCAACTAGCACAGCTGTGTCTGCCATGTGTGGTGTCTTCCACTACATGTGCGCTTACATTGAAATCCTACTACTATAGGTATCCCTATCTGCACGTAGGACACTGAGGTTTATGCAAAAGACCTCCTACCTCACCAGTGGTTGTGTCCGCTCTGGCTACGACACACACTTCTCGACGTTTCGATGATTTTGCTTCAAAGTTCACTGTCTGCGCTGCGACACGGACACTACAACGCCCCGGCAATGCTGCCACTGCGACAGTGCTACGCCTTCCTGGGTCTCTTAGATGCTGTAGTTCATCACTGTTGCCTCAGGGTGCTGTGTGTGCTGTTGCCCCTCTTGCCCATGCAGGGGGTGACCCATTGAACAACCTTCCACGTCCGTACTTCTTTCGTGACCCAACAGTGGGCACCGCAGCCTCCCCTCGGCTTCCGGCTTCTGTACCGAAGAGCTTTCTCCAGCTCCTCAATGATGAGAGTCTGCCGGCCGGGATGAATATCTCCCGGGCACTTTCTTCTTGCTCCGAGTACCAAGTTCACCCAGTGACCACCCAACAGCAGATCCTGTCGGCTGTGCCAGTAAAAACGCAAAGTTGTTGTTGCCCGATCTTCTCGTTCAGAGTAGTGGGGGACGGAATGCGCACAAAGTGTTCAAACTCTTCTCCGCCGTTCCGGGGTGGTTCGGATGGTATGATGGGATGGTTCGGAATCTGCTCGGTGGGCACTGATCAAAGCCCGACTCGGATGACTGTGATGGGATATTTACAAGACTTGCACACTTGCGCCCGGATGTTACATGTTCCGAAGTTCGGTTCGCAGTCCCCTCTCCGCCGCTGTGGCCACTTAAACGGGCGACACATAGGGCCAGAACCCCTGCTGAAAGCTTCCAGTCGGGCGGCCTGGGATCAAAGGGTTACAGCTTGTGGTTGGCCCAGTTTATATACTTGTCCAGACCAGAACCGCCAGATTGCACACTCCCTCCACACAACTTACGACCGACGTTTCGAGGTGTCAGTCCGTGCGCGACCTAACTTTGGTCAGTGCATGCGTCCGGCACCAGAACCCAGATTTATGACAGTCGCAGCGGATCGAGTTGCCTGGAGGACCCCAGCTGCCCTGCACCTGCAACGATGACATTCCCTTTCGCCACTGACATTGACAGTCAGGACAGTCATTAAGTCTTCATTAAGGCTCTTTAAGAAAAATGAGCAAACATCCACAAACAATACCAGATCTGGATACAGACATTATATTCGTCGACAGCGAGACGTTTCAGCTCGGGTTTGATGGACGGCAGTCCAAAGGAATCAAAGTAGATCAGCTTATCCTTCATTTTCATGTGGAGAATCCAATGCTCCCCGGCTTGCTGTCGCTGACTGTTGTTGACCACGATTATTCCCAGTCTATCTGGCACGGGCAGGCAGTCCTCTCGAGCTTATACACCACAGCAGAGTGCTGAAGTCCAATCGTTGTATTTTAAAAGTATCTCGATGTCTCGCTCAAACATTGCACGCTAATCCAGTGATCCAGTGTCACACACCTGCTCTTATCCACGGACATGATTCTCACGCTCTCGAACGGTATCAATACGGTCGTGGTGTGAAGGATTGGGAGTGTTCGCATGACCATTGTATGAAAATTGTATGTTATATTTGTCCAAATTGTAACATCTGGCATCATCCACCCACATCTTGTATTCTCCAATGTGTGCTGTGTATTGTTGTATCGTGGCGACATTGTTGGCAGAAGGGAGTCACTGAAGAGCATTGCATCCCTGTTCTCAATAATCTCGTCTATAATGACCTAAAATCAATAAAGAAGCTAGAAAAGTTGTTTGTTGCTTAAAAAAAAATCATGGTGTCTTTTATTCTCTTTAGCTCCCCCGCAAACTATCCTAAAAAATCTTGGAATGCACAGAACGCGCGCACTGTTTTTATCACAACACGTGGGCATTTTATTCATTATATACAGTGCGGGGTCGTCGTCCACGACCAACCAAAGGTAACTTCAGTGATGGCCAATAACTACTTCTACAGTAGTTTAACTATAACTACTAACTACTTCGCGATGGAGTAGTTTTAACTAGTAGTTCAACTACTTTTGAGGGGAGGTAGTTAAAACTACTTTAACTACTTAACGTTGTCCATCAACACCAATCCCATTCTATAGTGTTCTTGGACACCTAAATATGAATCACGAGCAGTGATAAAAGTTAAGATTTAGTACACAAGCACGGCACAATTGCTCCGCACCTCCGTTCTCATCAAACAAGTAGCTCAAGGTAAAAGTCAGAAGCACAATCGTGCCGTAAAGCTTGCGGCAAAATCGGAAGTAGTTGGCGCCTGCAGTAACCTAACTACTGTAGTCAACTACTCGAAATAGTAGTTTAACTAGTAGTTGCACACTACATTTGTGCAAGTAGTTGATAACTACTTTGTAACTACAATCAGGTAGTTTAACTAGCAGTTTAACTACATGTAGTTAACTACTGGCCGTCACTGGGTAACTCCATTGTCGTTCACGGCGGGTGCTAACCCACGCCTGACAAAAGGTTCCAGCATATTAATTCTCCCTCAGCCCCTACCGCGTTGCTGCCCCAAGTATGATGGTGGAGCCGCTTCAGTATAGGGCGGTGGTGATGTTTATTGGCGTCCTCCCAAAAGCTTGCAAATGTGAGATGCCCCGGGTAGCTGGTGACCACACGTAGGGCATTGGACCTGAAATATGCGCATCAATCTACGAGCTGTCTTCGGCGACACTGAATAGCTTCATGCTGCTGTGTGTAGTCTTCCAGCTGCAGGCTGTACCATGTCTTCACCATTTCCATAAATTTGATGGGGGCAGCTGGGGCTGCCCTTCAGTAACTGAAGGGTTCGTATTATCAAAAATGAAAACGTAAGTGTCGCTCGGTTGACCTACCATGTTTTTGTTGTCGGTTGGATTTACGTCGCTCCGTGTGAGAAAGCGACTTGGCTTCACTAGCAAGTCACGTTGCAACTTGTATAGTTCTGTGAGGAAAAACGCCACCTTTGAAGATCTCTTTTCCATTATGCACTTCTCGCTCGAAGAGGTTGTTTCGTAAGTTTTCGACGATATGACTGGGGTCTAAACACAAAAGTAGTGGGTCACCCTCACGAAATGGGCGAGGAACCATCTGTTACAGTGTGCCGCATCCAGACGTGCTTCTGAACATTGCTGTGTTTGTTTGGTGATTCTCTGTGACCAGCCTGACGACAGAGAAGCCTGCTTCCTCAACTGCTCGCGTAACAACGGCGGTAATTTTTAGTATCTGCTCGTGTTTGAGACAGCAGGTGAAAAGCTATGCTACTAGAATAATGTATGCTGTGGCCAGACTTCTCAGTAGAAGAGACAAGAGCTTGTGGGCTACCACTGGCGGAGTGTCCGCTGCTCCAGCTGAATCACTGTCTGTATAGCCAGACATGCTATAAATTTTCCTGCCATAGACAACTTTCTCCTGAATGGCCACCTCATCGATGGTGGTGGAGCAACATGTGTCCCTATCCGACGGCAAGGCTTAGCTATGAGGCCAGTCACCTCCGTTTTTCCACTTGTGACGCCAATGTATCTCTGCAATGTGCTTCTGCACGGGAGTCTCACCAGCTTACGGCCGCCGCCGGTTGCTTTTGCCATGCTTGTCAGTTGGCAGCTAAGGCCTCAGAGTGTGTGTTTATGGAGAAAAAAATGTCCAACAGGGGGCACCATTCATCATTGGCCACATAATGCTGAACCAGGTACAACACTGGCAAGGGCAGGTGCTTCATAATCAGGGAGAGAGTGGGAAATTTTCAAATGACAGATAAAGACAGTAACACTTAGGAAGTTTGACCTTTGGGCGTCTGGCCATCATATCTGCAGTAGTACTGGATACCTGACTGGCAATTTTCATATGTTGAAATGACACCCAAGTAAAGGCAAGATGGCAAGAGGACGTAACGCAGAGCGACATGTTGGGATGTTGCTCGTGCTCAACAATGCGGGGAACTGGCGACAGTTGGGAGACAGCTCTGCACAATTATGATATTTACCGACCTTGTCAAAATATCGAAATGGATTCATACTCAGGATGTCGACATTTGAACAGGCTGGTGGAGCTTCAAAAGTGCTAGGAGCACCATTCATGTTTCTTTCCACAATTTTCATACACTCAAGCCAACGTAGAATACCATGATGGCCTGACACATATAGCATCAACGTGTAGACGTGTTTCAACAATGCCTGGGAAGAACGACGGTTTGGGGACAGCTTTGCTATATTTTCATACACTCAAGCCAAGGCAGAATACCATGATGGCCTCACACACATACCATCAACGTGTGGACGTGTTTCAACAATGCCGGGGAAGACGGTTCTACGGTTGGGAGATTGTGCACCATTCTCATACTTAGATCCTCACGTGCTGATGGCTGGATTCAGATATCACACTCTTACGCCATGTTTAAAATATGACAAGCATCCCACGACTAGTCTGTGGATTTATACATAGAAATATATTAATATATGAATATAAATATTTAGGAAAATTGAAAAATATGCACAGATATGTACAGTCAAAAAGGAAAAAGGTAACTTAAATATGAAACACAAACGTGAAGATATGCAGTTAAATCCTAAGCAAAAGTCGAAGATATGTATATGGAAAAACATTCAGTAAATTATGAAGCAAAATGGATGAATATGCATTAAAACACTTGGCAAAGGTGGAGCTGCACAAACTAAATGACACGTAAATCCACAGTCTAGCCATAATTGCAGAACAGCGGCAGGTTAGTTATCTTTACCAGTCTTCCGTCTCTTTCTGGATGAATCGCCCTGATTGGAAGTTGTTTTGGCGGCATCACAGAGCGAGGCAATCTGATGGTCACTCTTCTTGTTATCTCTGAGCTGCAGCCCACGGGACTGACGAGGGTCAACCAATTCCGGTAGAAGGCTATGCGTGTAGAACAGTTGAAGGTGGCCAATCATTTTGCTCCAGAAGCCATCATTTCTCTCAATCTTCTGGACAAAAATTTCCTCATCAGAATATACCACAAAAAGACAAAACTGATGTCGAGTGATGTGGAGCTGTCCCTGCACCTGATAGTGGTAGTCATGGTTTTCCTTCAACGAAATATTACCAGAGTTATCAATAGTGCAAAAGGTGGTTTTTTTTTGCCCGCACTCCCTCCACAGGGGTAAGGGACCGAGCCGAATAAGGGCACTTCACTTCCACGTCAGTGTCGTCACCGACAAGCCCATCAGGTGTTGCAGCAAGGTATGCAAACTTCCGATCAACAACAAGGCCGCATGGTGAAACAGTCACCCCTAACTCATCCTGCAGCTTAGCAATTGCAATGGGCTCAGTGTCGCGACCATATCGGAGAGCCTCAGTGTCAAAATGATCATAGAGCAAGGAACGAACAGTACTTGCACTGCTCGTTGCATCTCGCATCTTCCATACCTTGCCAAAATTAGAAGCGGTGAGTCGCTTTCGCCTCTCCTGTTCTCCCTTCTTGAAAAGAAGGGAGAACAGGACAGACAAGAAACAGAACATAGCATTGACAGTGTTCATCCGAATGTTAATATCCCAATTATACAAGGATGGGATCCGTAATATGCTTCAATTAATTTTGGAGCCGATGAATTAAATAGTGATTTAAATGTTGCTTATATAGCAGGAAGAATTCGAAATACTATTAATTCAACTTTCAATGCTGGTATTACAAAACCAACTGCTTGGAAAGATAAATCTGGTTCTGTTTATACTAATTATTTTACTTCGTAATACTTACTTGTTTGTCCAGTCTTCCAGAATAAATGAGATGTGATTATATTCATTCAAAATGTTGAAACTTTATTAATACATTTCTTTACACAATACATTGTCATTTTTATTGACAAGAAGAGTCAAAACACTTTCACATAAGATTGTACTTATGAAATAGATTAAGCAAAACTTTCGGATTAGGGTATCCTTTTACATCTTTTAAAAAAGGTGCACATCTCCAAGTTTCCTTGTACATTCTCGATAACCAAGCCGCTGTGTTTGGGAAAACAAAATTATTACCCGTAAAAATCAAGGGTGTTCGTGAAATTACAGAATGTCCTTGGTATTTAACGTTCGCGGGGCATGGATCACCACCTGCTAACATTTTAACCGTGTCATATGCACTTGGCATAATAGAAGGTTCGTTCCAAATTAATATACGTCGAGCGATACAGTCGTTAAGTGGGAAGTGTTCACCTCGGACCATATTTGCAACATGGCCTACATTAAGCCTTAAAGCCGCCACACAATAAAAAAAAAATGGTTTACCAGAGTTTGGTCCACCCGTTATATACATAGTGTTACGCTTAGGTTCTGTCTTCTCTAAGATATTAAATAATCTGGTCATGAATTCTTTTACTTTGTTGTTATCATGGTACTGATGAATAAGTAGTTCTTCCAAAACATTCAAAGAATCATCGAGACTTAAGTAGTGATCTGTTCTTCGTGCATAGAATATCGGTCCTTGTTTACATTGAGAAATCCATTGTTTAATTTCCTTTAAGCTTAAATGTTGGGATTTACATTGAACTTCATTTACGGCACGTTTATAGTCATTATCAGATTTGTCAAAGTAAGCGAGGGAATCATTTTCTAACCATTCTCTAAGTTCACAAGAGCTATAGAAAGGAACACAAAGGAAATCTTTGATCGCACTCACTAGATCTCTATGAAGGTTTAGGATCTTTTTGTGTCGTACTGTGGGTAGCTTGTCTTCTGTATGTCTTTTTCTTCGTTTCCCAAGCGTAACAGTTCCCGTTGAAGTTCCTTGATCAAGTTTCTGACTTTCTTGAATTTCTTCTGGTTTGTTTTGTGGTAGAGACTCGCTTTCGCTCAAAATGATGCATGGCGCCAGTAATCCATCGGTTTTATCTTCTGCAGTTCTTTCACATCCTAGTAAGTAACAAGTGATATTATTCTAAATAGAATATTATCAAATGATACTTACCTGATACACTTTCAAGTCGATATATTTCCCCTTCATAGCTTCGCTTGTTGATTTCCAAGAATAGAACTCTTCGCGGTTTAACGCAGTAATATTTAATGAAGTTAATCCAATAGGCTTCTTCAAAGGTTGTGCGTGCATAAATGGCTCTTCTTCTAGTTCTGAACTTGACCCTTGGGAGGATTCTGAAAAAACCACATCGCCACGTGCTGTTTCTGAAGGGACAGCTGTGGTATACATGAAGGTGTCCTTCTTGTCCGTCTCCGGTTTCGGCGTGATAAATAATTCCTGCTCCTCGTCCTTCTCCATATCTGTCGAACCATTCTCTGATATTTTCAACAATGTCAAAAAGGTTTTCATTTCTGATTTCAGAAATGATGTCTCTGAGCCATCTGTCATTTTCTGGCAAGAATCTGCTACATCTATCTCCCAACGCTGCGGCAAGTCGCCGTAATTGTGAAAAAACCACATCGGGACGTGCTGTTTCTGAAGGGGGACAGCTGTGGTATACATGAAGGTGTCCTTCTTGTCCGTCTTCGGTTTCGGCGTGATAAATAATTCCTGCTCCTCGTCCTTCTCCATATCTGTCGAACCATTCTCTGATATTTTCTATAATGTCAAAAAGGTTTTCATTTCTGATTTCAGAAATGATGTCTCCGAGCCATCTGTCATTTTCTGGCAAGAATCTGCTACATCTATCTCCCAACGCTGCGGCAAGTCGCCGTAATTGTGAAAAAACCACATCGGGACGTGCTGTTTCTGAAGGGGGACAGCTGTGGTATACATGAAGGTGTCCTTCTTGTCCGTCTTCGGTTTCGGCGTGATAAATAATTCCTGCTCCTCGTCCTTCTCCATATCTGTCGAACCATTCTCTGATATTTTCTATAATGTCAAAAAGGTTTTCATTTCTGATTTCAGAAATGATGTCTCCGAGCCATCTGTCATTTTCTGGCAAGAATCTGCTACATCTATCTCCCAACGCTGCGGCAAGTCGCCGTAATTGTGAAAAAACCACATCGGGACGTGCTGTTTCTGAAGGGGGACAGCTGTGGTATACATGAAGGTGTCCTTCTTGTCCGTCTTCGGTTTCGGCGTGATAAATAATTCCTGCTCCTCGTCCTTCTCCATATCTGTCGAACCATTCTCTGATATTTTCTATAATGTCAAAAAGGTTTTCATTTCTGATTTCAGAAATGATGTCTCCGAGCCATCTGTCATTTTCTGGCAAGAATCTGCTACATCTATCTCCCAACGCTGCGGCAAGTCGCCGTAATTGTGAAAAAACCACATCGGCACGTGCTGTTTCTGAAGGGGGACAGCTGTGGTATACATGAAGGTGTCCTTCTTGTCCGTCTTCGGTTTCGGCGTGATAAATAATTCCTGCTCCTCGTCCTTCTCCATATCTGTCGAACCATTCTCTGATATTTTCTATAATGTCAAAAAGGTTTTCATTTCTGATTTCAGAAATGATGTCTCCGAGCCATCTGTCATTTTCTGGCAAGAATCTGCTACATCTATCTCCCAACGCTGCGGCAAGTCGCCGTAATTGTGAAAAAACCACATCGGCACGTGCTGTTTCTGAAGGGGGACAGCTGTGGTATACATGAAGGTGTCCTTCTTGTCCGTCTTCGGTTTCGGCGTGATAAATAATTCCTGCTCCTCGTCCTTCTCCATATCTGTCGAACCATTCTCTGATATTTTCAACAATGTCAAAAAGGTTTTCGTTTCTGATTTCAGAAATGATGTCTCCGAGCCATCTGTCATTTTCTGGCAAGAATCTGCTACATCTATCTCCCAACGCTGCGGCAAGTCGCCGTAATTGTGAAAAAACCACATCGGGACGTGCTGTTTCTGAAGGGGGACAGCTGTGGTATACATGAAGGTGTCCTTCTTGTCCGTCTTCGGTTTCGGCGTGATAAATAATTCCTGCTCCTCGTCCTTCTCCATATCTGTCGAACCATTCTCTGATATTTTCTATAATGTCAAAAAGGTTTTCATTTCTGATTTCAGAAATGATGTCTCCGAGCCATCTGTCATTTTCTGGCAAGAATCTGCTACATCTATCTCCCAACGCTGCGGCAAGTCGCCGTAATTGTGAAAAAACCACATCGGCACGTGCTGTTTCTGAAGGGGGACAGCTGTGGTATACATGAAGGTGTCCTTCTTGTCCGTCTTCGGTTTCGGCGTGATAAATAATTCCTGCTCCTCGTCCTTCTCCATATCTGTCGAACCATTCTCTGATATTTTCAACAATGTCAAAAAGGTTTTCGTTTCTGATTTCAGAAATGATGTCTCCGAGCCATCTGTCATTTTCTGGCAAGAATCTGCTACATCTATCTCCCAACGCTGCGGCAAGTCGCCGTAATTGTGAAAAAACCACATCGGGACGTGCTGTTTCTGAAGGGGGACAGCTGTGGTATACATGAAGGTGTCCTTCTTGTCCGTCTTCGGTTTCGGCGTGATAAATAATTCCTGCTCCTCGTCCTTCTCCATATCTGTCGAACCATTCTCTGATATTTTCAACAATGTCAAAAAGGTTTTCGTTTCTGATTTCAGAAATGATGTCTCCGAGCCATCTGTCATTTTCTGGCAAGAATCTGCTACATCTATCTCCCAACGCTGCGGCAAGTCGCCGTAATTGTGAAAAAACCACATCGGGACGTGCTGTTTCTGAAGGGGGACAGCTGTGGTATACATGAAGGTGTCCTTCTTGTCCGTCTTCGGTTTCGGCGTGATAAATAATTCCTGCTCCTCGTCCTTCTCCATATCTGTCGAACCATTCTCTGATATTTTCAACAATGTCAAAAAGGTTTTCATTTCTGATTTCAGAAATGATGTCTCCGAGCCATCTGTCATTTTCTGGCAAGAATCTGCTACATCTATCTCCCAACGCTGCGGCAAGTCGCCGTAATTGTGAAAAAACCACATCGGGACGTGCTGTTTCTGAAGGGGGACAGCTGTGGTATACATGAAGGTGTCCTTCTTGTCCGTCTTCGGTTTCGGCGTGATAAATAATTCCTGCTCCTCGTCCTTCTCCATATCTGTCGAACCATTCTCTGATATTTTCAACAATGTCAAAAAGGTTTTCGTTTCTGATTTCAGAAATGATGTCTCCGAGCCATCTGTCATTTTCTGGCAAGAATCTGCTACATCTATCTCCCAACGCTGCGGCAAGTCGCCGTAATTGTGAAAAAACCACATCGGGACGTGCTGTTTCTGAAGGGGGACAGCTGTGGTATACATGAAGGTGTCCTTCTTGTCCGTCTTCGGTTTCGGCGTGATAAATAATTCCTGCTCCTCGTCCTTCTCCATATCTGTCGAACCATTCTCTGATATTTTCTATAATGTCAAAAAGGTTTTCATTTCTGATTTCAGAAATGATGTCTCCGAGCCATCTGTCATTTTCTGGCAAGAATCTGCTACATCTATCTCCCAACGCTGCGGCAAGTCGCCGTAATTGTGAAAAAACCACATCGGCACGTGCTGTTTCTGAAGGGGGACAGCTGTGGTATACATGGTGTCCTTGTCCGTCTTCGGTTTCGGCGTGATAAATAATTCCTGCTCCTCGTCCTTCTCCATATCTGTCGAACCATTCTCTGATATTTTCTATAATGTCAAAAAGGTTTTCATTTCTGATTTCAGAAATGATGTCTCCGAGCCATCTGTCATTTTCTGGCAAGAATCTGCTACATCTATCTCCCAACGCTGCGGCAAGTCGCCGTAATTGTGAAAAAACCACATCGGCACGTGCTGTTTCTGAAGGGGGACAGCTGTGGTATACATGGTGTCCTTGTCCGTCTTCGGTTTCGGCGTGATAAATAATTCCTGCTCCTCGTCCTTCTCCATATCTGTCGAACCATTCTCTGATATTTTCTATAATGTCAAAAAGGTTTTCATTTCTGATTTCAGAAATGATGTCTCCGAGCCATCTGTCATTTTCTGGCAAGAATCTGCTACATCTATCTCCCAACGCTGCGGCAAGTCGCCGTAATTGTGAAAAAACCACATCGGCACGTGCTGTTTCTGAAGGGGGACAGCTGTGGTATACATGAAGGTGTCCTTCTTGTCCGTCTTCGGTTTCGGCGTGATAAATAATTCCTGCTCCTCGTCCTTCTCCATATCTGTCGAACCATTCTCTGATATTTTCAACAATGTCAAAAAGGTTTTCGTTTCTGATTTCAGAAATGATGTCTCCGAGCCATCTGTCATTTTCTGGCAAGAATCTGCTACATCTATCTCCCAACGCTGCGGCAAGTCGCCGTAATTGTGAAAAAACCACATCGGCACGTGCTGTTTCTGAAGGGGGACAGCTGTGGTATACATGAAGGTGTCCTTCTTGTCCGTCTTCGGTTTCGGCGTGATAAATAATTCCTGCTCCTCGTCCTTCTCCATATCTGTCGAACCATTCTCTGATATTTTCTATAATGTCAAAAAGGTTTTCATTTCTGATTTCAGAAATGATGTCTCCGAGCCATCTGTCATTTTCTGGCAAGAATCTGCTACATCTATCTCCCAACGCTGCGGCAAGTCGCCGTAATTGTGAAAAAACCACATCGGCACGTGCTGTTTCTGAAGGGGGACAGCTGTGGTATACATGAAGGTGTCCTTCTTGTCCGTCTTCGGTTTCGGCGTGATAAATAATTCCTGCTCCTCGTCCTTCTCCATATCTGTCGAACCATTCTCTGATATTTTCTATAATGTCAAAAAGGTTTTCATTTCTGATTTCAGAAATGATGTCTCCGAGCCATCTGTCATTTTCTGGCAAGAATCTGCTACATCTATCTCCCAACGCTGCGGCAAGTCGCCGTAATTGTGAAAAAACCACATCGGCACGTGCTGTTTCTGAAGGGGGACAGCTGTGGTATACATGAAGGTGTCCTTCTTGTCCGTCTTCGGTTTCGGCGTGATAAATAATTCCTGCTCCTCGTCCTTCTCCATATCTGTCGAACCATTCTCTGATATTTTCTATAATGTCAAAAAGGTTTTCATTTCTGATTTCAGAAATGATGTCTCCGAGCCATCTGTCATTTTCTGGCAAGAATCTGCTACATCTATCTCCCAACGCTGCGGCAAGTCGCCGTAATTGTGAAAAAACCACATCGGCACGTGCTGTTTCTGAAGGGGGACAGCTGTGGTATACATGAAGGTGTCCTTCTTGTCCGTCTTCGGTTTCGGCGTGATAAATAATTCCTGCTCCTCGTCCTTCTCCATATCTGTCGAACCATTCTCTGATATTTTCTATAATGTCAAAAAGGTTTTCATTTCTGATTTCAGAAATGATGTCTCCGAGCCATCTGTCATTTTCTGGCAAGAATCTGCTACATCTATCTCCCAACGCTGCGGCAAGTCGCCGTAATTGTGAAAAAACCACATCGGCACGTGCTGTTTCTGAAGGGGGACAGCTGTGGTATACATGAAGGTGTCCTTGTCCGTCTTCGGTTTCGGCGTGATAAATAATTCCTGCTCCTCGTCCTTCTCCATATCTGTCGAACCATTCTCTGATACAGTGAACTCCCCTTAACACGAACTTGAGGGGACCTGAGAAATCTGTTCGGCTTATCAGAAGTTCGGCTTAAGAGAAGTGTCCAATATATCATGCCTATAATGCTTAAATTGCTAATAGTTAATATCAAAAGACTTACATTAACAGACAAGAGAAAACCAGCGATTTATTTCAATGGCACAACCTTAAAAAGACTGAGATGTTTTTGTCCATCAGTTGTTGGCTAGCTAAACCATTCCGTAAGTTTTTGCTGCCTCTGTCCAGCAAGATGTTGTCCAGTGACAAAAGATGACATCTGTCCAATCTGGCTCAAATATCGCTCAGACCCCTCACGCTCCTGGAAAAACTGGAGCAGCACACTGAGAGCACTCTCAGCTGCATCGCAAGTCACTGGTGCAACTTCAACATCACAGTCTTCATCCTCATCAACTTCAGTGTTTGAGGGTTCATCAGTGTGTAGCACCTCTTCAATGATGGCATCCATAGTGTCCTGCCTGCAGGTAGCAACATCTTCGTCCAGAGTGATGTAGGATTCGATGTCCACAGAGACACCTGCATTGCGGAGGTTAGAAAGCAGGCCGCTGTCCTCTTGCATTCCTTCAGAGTCTTCAACAAGATTCTGCGCAGGCATGCCGTGCTCAAGAAACCCTGCATGACGGAATGAGTTCGCAATGGTGGTTTCTGTCACCATATCCCAGGCACGTGCCAGAAGATGGAGCGCACTTAGCAGGTTGACTTGATAGTCTTTCTCAGTCTCCATGCACAACAGCATGCGTTGGAGGAGCGATCGCCGATAATGTCGCTTCAGGCTGCTAATTACGCCCTGATCCATCGGCTGAAGCTTTGCTGTCGTGTTTGGCGGCAAAAACTCGAGCCGGATGGCCGAGAGTCCAGCGACATCACCATGGCCCGGGCAATTGTCGACAAGAAAAAGAACTTTCCTCTTCTCTCGCACAAAGCGACGATCCATGCCCCGCAACCACTGCTCAAACAGTGCCTGAGTCATCCATGACTTGGAATTCGCCGTATAGTCCACAGGCAGTGTCTTCACGTGTTTAAAGCAGCGTGGCGACTTGGCCTTGCCTATCACCAACAACTTCAGTTTGTCAGTCCCACTCATGTTCGCACCAACAAGCACTGTAATGCGCACCTTGCTGTGCTTACCTCCTGTGCACGTATCTCCGACAAAAGTCAGCGTCTTGTCAGGAAGCAGTTGATAGTACAACGCGGTTTCGTCCGCGTTGTACACGTCTGCGGGGTCGTACTCTTCAAGCAACTGTCGCAACCTAGAAGACCGCCAGTCCTGGCAAACAGTTTCGTCGACGGCTGCAGCTTCCCCAACAACGGAACGGAAAACCAGACCGTGACGCTTTCGGAAGCGGTCCATCCATCCATCGCTGCACGAGAACTCGATGTCCAAACGCGTGGCGATTTCCTCACCTTTGGCACGTAGTACAGGTCCGTTGACAGGCAAATTTGCACTGCGTGCACGCTGGATCCACGTGACGAGGACGTCTTCTAGGTCCCTGTGTGCAGCTGTCCGCATCCTTTTTCGCTTCGGTCCGAAGCCTCCGTTGTTGAAAGACTCCAATATCCGAGTTTTGTCTTTCACAATTCCCGAAAGCGTGCTCTTGGGAATGCCAAACTTTTTCGCAATCTCTGTCTTCGAGAGCTTACCAGAATTCACCTCCGACAGTATTGCCACCTTCGTTTCAAGAGGAATCGACTGGCACGCCCGTTTCGACATTGCTGCGCTAGCGTGGCGAAGAAAACGTCGATGCCCCACGCAAAGAGAGACGCACGTGCAACAGGTTCGCTTGTCAACATGGACGGCGAGAAGAGAAAGCAGAGAAAGTCGTGGTCGGAGCATTCGGGATGTCGTGCTGTGATTGGCCGGCGCCCCTCGAGCTGCATGGAGAATCCACCAATTGTGCTTTCCTTACTCTCTCCCGCTCCTCATCCGGGGGTCAAAGGGGTGAGTGCGCTTAGAACAGCGCTGACGCCGGGCGGAATGCAGAAGCCTTTCGGAGCTGACGCGGCCTAGGGTTTGCGCTAACCGAAGCGGCAGACTGAAGCGGTTCGTCTTAAGCGAATTTTTTTTACATGGGTGTCTATGGGGAATCAACCAAATCCTTCCGTTTTGTTCCGCATATACGGAAATTCGGCTTAAGCGGGTTCGGCTTAACGAGAGTCCACTGTATTTTCAACAATGTCAAAAAGGTTTTCATTTCTGATTTCAGAAATGATGTCTCCGAGCCATCTATCATTTTCTGGCAAGAATCTGCTACATCTATCTCCCAACGCTGCGGCAAGTCGCCGTAATTCTGAAAAAACCACATCGGCACGTGCTGTTTGTGAAGGGGGACAGCTGTGGTATACATGAAGGTGTCCTTCTTGTCCGTCTTCGGTTTCGGCGTGATAAATAATTCCTGCTCCTCATCCTTCTCCATATCTGTCGAACCATTCTCTGATATTTTCAACAATGTCAAAAAGTTAATCCAATAGGCTTCTTCAAAGTTTGTGCGTGCGTAAATAGCTCTTCTTCTAGTTCTGAACTTGACCCTTGGGAGGATTCTGAAAAAAACACATCGGCACGTGCTGTTTCTGAAGGGACAGCTGTGGTATACATGAAGGTGTCCTTCTTGTCAGTCTTCGGTTTCGGCGTGATAAATAATTCCTGCTCCTCGTCCTTCTCCATATCTGTCGAACCATTCTCTGATATTTTCAACAATGTCAAAAAGTTAATCCAATAGGCTTCTTCAAAGTTTGTGCGTGCGTAAATAGCTCTTCTTCTAGTTCTGAACTTGACCCTTGGGAGTATTCTGAAAAAACCACATCGGCACGTGCTGTTTCTGAAGGGGAACAGCTGTGGTATACATGAAGGTGTCCTTCTTGTCCGTCTTCGGTTTCGGCGTGATAAATAATTCCTGCTCCTCGTCCTTCTCCATATCTGTCGAACCATTCTGATATTTTCAACAATGTCAAAAAGTTAATCCAATAGGCTCCTTCAAAGGTTGTGCGTGCATAAATAGCTCTCCTCCTAGTTCTGAACTTGACCCTTGGGAGGATTCTGAAAAATCCACATCGGCACGTGCTGTTTCTGAAGGGACAGCTGTGGTATACATGAAGGTGTCCTTCTTGTCCGTCTTCGGTTTCGGTGTGATAAATAATTCCTGCTCCTCGTCCTTCTCCATATCTGTCGAACCATTCTCTGATATTTTCAACAATGTCAAAAAGTTAATCCAATAGGCTTCTTCAAAGTTTGTGCGTGCGTAAATAGCTCTTCTTCTAGTTCTGAACTTGACCCTTGGGAGGATTCTGAAAAAAACACATCGGCACGTGCTGTTTCTGAAGGGACAGCTGTGGTATACATGAAGGTGTCCTTCTTGTCAGTCTTCGGTTTCGGCGTGATAAATAATTCCTGCTCCTCGTCCTTCTCCATATCTGTCGAACCATTCTCTGATATTTTCAACAATGTCAAAAAGTTAATCCAATAGGCTTCTTCAAAGTTTGTGCGTGCGTAAATAGCTCTTCTTCTAGTTCTGAACTTGACCCTTGGGAGTATTCTGAAAAAACCACATCGGCACGTGCTGTTTCTGAAGGGGAACAGCTGTGGTATACATGAAGGTGTCCTTCTTGTCCGTCTTCGGTTTCGGCGTGATAAATAATTCCTGCTCCTCGTCCTTCTCCATATCTGTCGAACCATTCTGATATTTTCAACAATGTCAAAAAGTTAATCCAATAGGCTCCTTCAAAGGTTGTGCGTGCATAAATAGCTCTCCTCCTAGTTCTGAACTTGACCCTTGGGAGGATTCTGAAAAATCCACATCGGCACGTGCTGTTTCTGAAGGGACAGCTGTGGTATACATGAAGGTGTCCTTCTTGTCCGTCTTCGGTTTCGGTGTGATAAATAATTCCTGCTCCTCGTCCTTCTCCATATCTGTCGAACCATTCTCTGATATTTTCAACAGTGTCAAAAAGTTAATCCAATAGGCTCCTTCAAAGGTTGTGCGTGCGTAAATAGCTCTCCTTCTAATTCTGAACTTGACCCTTGGGAGGATTCTGAAAAAACCACATCGGCACGTGCTGTTTCTGAAGGGACAGCTGTGGTATACATAAAGGTGTCCTTCTTGTCCGTCTTCGGTTTCGGCGTGATAAATAATTCCTGCTCCTCGTCCTTCTCCATATCTGTCGAACCATTCTCTGATATTTTCAACAATGTCAAAAAGTTAATCCAATAGGCTCCTTCAAAGGTTGTGCGTGCGTAAATAGCTCTCCTTCTAGTTCTGAACTTGACCCTTGGGAGGATTCTGAAAAAACCACATCGGCACGTGCTGTTTCTGAAGGGACAGCTGTGGTATACATGAAGGTGTCCTTCTTGTCCGTCTTCGGTTTCGGTGTGATAAATAATTCCTGCTCCTCGTCCTTCTCCATATCTGTCGAACCATTCTCTGATATTTTCAACAGTGTCAAAAAGTTAATCCAATAGGCTCCTTCAAAGGTTGTGCGTGCGTAAATAGCTCTCCTTCTAATTCTGAACTTGACCCTTGGGAGGATTCTGAAAAAACCACATCGGCACGTGCTGTTTCTGAAGGGACAGCTGTGGTATACATGAAGGTGTCCTTCTTGTCCGTCTTCGGTTTCGGTGTGATAAATAATTCCTGCTCCTCGTCCTTCTCCATATCTGTCGAACCATTCTCTGATATTTTCAACAGTGTCAAAAAGTTAATCCAATAGGCTCCTTCAAAGGTTGTGCGTGCGTAAATAGCTCTCCTTCTAATTCTGAACTTGACCCTTGGGAGGATTCTGAAAAAACCACATCGGCACGTGCTGTTTCTGAAGGGACAGCTGTGATATACATGAAGGTGTCCTTCTTGTCCGTC
This sequence comes from Ornithodoros turicata, assembly GCF_037126465.1. Classification (NCBI taxonomy): domain Eukaryota; kingdom Metazoa; phylum Arthropoda; class Arachnida; order Ixodida; family Argasidae; genus Ornithodoros; species Ornithodoros turicata. The sequence goes on from NC_088207.1 coordinate 15,742,638, forward strand.
TTCGGTTTCGGTGTGATAAATAATTCCTGCTCCTCGTCCTTCTCCATATCTGTCGAACCATTCTCTGATATTTTCAACAGTGTCAAAAAGTTAATCCAATAGGCTCCTTCAAAGGTTGTGCGTGCGTAAATAGCTCTCCTTTTAGTTCTGAACTTGACCCTTGGGAGGATTCTGAAAAAACCACATCGGCACGTGCTGTTTCTGAAGGGACAGCTGTGGTATACATGAAGGTGTCCTTCTTGTCCGTCTTCGGTTTCGGTGTGATAAATAATTCCTGCTCCTCGTCCTTCTCCATATCTGTCGAACCATTCTCTGATATTTTCAACAGTGTCAAAAAGTTAATCCAATAGGCTCCTTCAAAGGTTGTGCGTGCGTAAAAAGCTCTCCTTCTAATTCTGAACTTGACCCTTGGGAGGATTCTGAAAAAACCACATCGGCACGTGCTGTTTCTGAAGGGACAGCTGTGGTATACATGAAGGTGTCCTTCTTGTCCGTCTTCGGTTTCGGTGTGATAAATAATTCCTGCTCCTCGTCCTTCTCCATATCTGTCGAACCATTCTCTGATATTTTCAACAGTGTCAAAAAGTTAATCCAATAGGCTCCTTCAAAGGTTGTGCGTGCGTAAAAAGCTCTCCTTCTAATTCTGAACTTGACCCTTGGGAGGATTCTGAAAAAACCACATCGGCACGTGCTGTTTCTGAAGGGACAGCTGTGGTATACATGAAGGTGTCCTTCTTGTCCGTCTTCGGTTTCGGTGTGATAAATAATTCCTGCTCCTCGTCCTTCTCCATATCTGTCGAACCATTCTCTGATATTTTCAACAGTGTCAAAAAGTTAATCCAATAGGCTCCTTCAAAGGTTGTGCGTGCGTAAATAGCTCTCCTTTTAGTTCTGAACTTGACCCTTGGGAGGATTCTGAAAAAACCACATCGGCACGTGCTGTTTCTGAAGGGACAGCTGTGGTATACATGAAGGTGTCCTTCTTGTCCGTCTTCGGTTTCGGTGTGATAAATAATTCCTGCTCCTCGTCCTTCTCCATATCTGTCGAACCATTCTCTGATATTTTCAACAGTGTCAAAAAGTTAATCCAATAGGCTCCTTCAAAGGTTGTGCGTGCGTAAAAAGCTCTCCTTCTAATTCTGAACTTGACCCTTGGGAGGATTCTGAAAAAACCACATCGGCACGTGCTGTTTCTGAAGGGACAGCTGTGGTATACATGAAGGTGTCCTTCTTGTCCGTCTTCGGTTTCGGTGTGATAAATAATTCCTGCTCCTCGTCCTTCTCCATATCTGTCGAACCATTCTCTGGTATTTTCAACAGTGTCAAAAAGGTTTTCATTTCTGATTTCAGAAATGATGTCTCCGAGCCATCTGTCATTTTCTGGCAAGAATCTGCTACATCCATCTCCCAACGCTGCGGCAAGTCGCTGTAATTCTGAAAAAACCACATCGGCACGTGCTGTTTCTGAAGGGGGACAGCTGTGGTATACATGAAGGTGTCCTTGTCCGTCTTCGGTTTCGGCGTGATAAATAATTCCTGCTCCTCGTCCTTCTCCATACCTGTCGAACCATTCTCCTATATTTTCAACAATGTCAAAAAGGTTTTCATTTCTGATTTCAGAAATGATGTCTCAGAGCCATCTGTCATTTTCTGGCAAGAATCTGCTACATCTATCTCCCAACGCTGCGGCAAGTCGCCGTAATTCTAAAAAAACCACATCGGCACGTGCTGTTTCTGAAGGGACAGCTGTGGTATACATGAAGGTGTCCTTCTTGTCCGTCTTCGGTTTCGGCGTGATAAATAATTCCTGCTCCTCGTCCTACTCCATATCTGTCGAACCATTTTCTGATATTTTCAACAATGTCAAAAAGGTTTTCATTTCTTATTTCAGAAATGATGTCTCCGAGCCATCTGTCATTTTCTGGCAAGAATCTGCTACATCTATCTCCCAACGCTGCGGCAAGTCGCCGTAATTCTAAAAAAACCACATCGGCACGTGCTGTTTCTGAAGGGACAGCTGTGGTATACATGAAGGTGTCCTTCTTGTCTGTCTTCGGTTTCGGCGTGATAAATAATTCCTGCTCCTCGTCCCTCTCAATATCTGTCGAACCATTCTCTGATATTTTCAACAATGTCAAAAAGGTTTTCATTTCTGATTTCAGAAATGATGTCTCCGAGCCATCTGTCATTTTCTGGCAAGAATCTGCTACATCTATCTTCCAACGCTGCGGCAAGTCGCTGTAATTCTGAAAAAACCACATCGGCACGTGCTGTTTCTGAAGGGGGACAGCTGTGGTATACATGAAGGTGTCCTTGTCCGTCTTCGGTTTCGGCGTGATAAATAATTCCTGCTCCTCGTCCTTCTCCATATCTGTCGAACCATTCTCTGATATTTTCAATAATGTCAAAAAGGTTTTCATTTCTGATTTCAGAAATGATGTCTCCGAGCCATCTGTCATTTTCTGGCAAGAATCTGCTACATCTATCTCCCAACGCTGCGGCATGTCGCCGTAATTGTGAAAAAACCACATCGGCACGTGCTGTTTCTGAAGGGGGACAGCTGTGGTATACATGAAGGTGTCCTTCTTGTCCGTCTTCGGTTTCGGGGTGATAAATAATTCCTGCTCCTCGTCCTTCTCCATATCTGTCGAACCATTCTCTGATATTTTCAACAATGTCAAAAAGTTAATCCAATAGGCTTCTTCAAAGTTTGTGCGTGCGTAAATAGCTCTTCTTCTAGTTCTGAACTTCACCCTTGGGAGTATTCTGAAAAAACCACATCGGCACGTGCTGTTTCTGAAGGGACAGCTGTGGTATACATGAAGGTGTCCTTCTTGTCCGTCTTCGGTTTCGGCGTGATAAATAATTCCTGCTCCTCGTCCTTCTCCATATCTGTCGAACCATTCTCTGATATTTTCAACAATGTCAAAAAGTTAATCCAATAGGCTTCTTCAAAGTTTGTGCGTGCGTAAATAGCTCTTCTTCTAGTTCTGAACTTCACCCTTGGGAGTATTCTGAAAAAACCACATCGGCACGTGCTGTTTCTGAAGGGACAGCTGTGGTATACATGAAGGTGTCCTCCTTGTCCGTCTTCGGTTTCGGCGTGATAAATAATTCCTGCTCCTCGTCCTTCTCTATATCTGTCGAACCATTCTCTGATATTTTCAACAATGTCAAAAAGTTAATCCAATAGGCTTCTTCAAAGGTTGTGCGTGCGTAAATAGCTCTTCTTCTAGTTCTGAACTTCACCCTTGGGAGGATTCTGAAAAAACCACATCGGCACGTGCTGTTTCTGAAAGGACAGCTGTGGTATACATGAAGGTGTCCGTCTTCGGTTTCGGCGTGATAAATAATTCCTGCTCCTCGTCCTTCTCCATATCTGTCGAACCATTCTCTGATATTTTCAACAATGTCAAAAAGTTAATCCAATAGGCTTCTTCAAAGGTTGTGCGTGCGTAAATAGCTCTTCTTCTAGCTCTGAACTTGACCCTTGGGAGGATTCTGAAAGAACCACATCGGCACGTGCTGTTTCTGAAGGGACAGCTGTGGTATACATGAAGGTGTCCGTCTTCGGTTTCGGCGTGATAAATAATTCCTGCTCCTCGTCCTTCTCCATATCTGTCGAACCATTCTCTGATATTTTCAACAATGTCAAAAAGTTAATCCAATAGGCTTCTTCAAAGGTTGTGCGTGCATAAATAGCTCTTCTTCTAGTTCTGAACTTCACCCTTGGGAGGATTCTGAAAAAACCACATCGGCACGTGCTGTTTCTGAAGGGACAGCTGTGGTATACATGAAGGTGTCCGTCTTCGGTTTCGGCGTGATAAATAATTCCTGCTCCTCGTCCTTCTCCATATCTGTCGAACCATTCTCTGATATTTTCAACAATGTCAAAAAGTTAATCCAATAGGTTTCTTCAAAGGTTGTGCGTGCATAAATAGCTCTTCTTCTAGTTCTGAACTTGACCCTTGGGAGGATTCTGAAAAAACCACATTGGCACGTGCTGTTTCTGAAGGGACAGCTGTGGTATACACGAAGGTGTCCTTCTTGTCCGTCTTCGGTTTCGGAGTGATAAATAATTCCTGCTCCTCGTCCTTCTCCATATCCGTCGAACCATTCTCTGATATTTTCAACAATGTCAAAAAGTTAATCCAATAGGTTTCTTCAAAGGTTGTGCGTGCATAAATAGCTCTTCTTCTAGTTCTGAACTTGACCCTTGGGAGGATTCTGAAAAAACCACATCGGCACGTGCTGTTTCTGAAGGGACAGCTGTGGTATACATGAAGGTGTCCGTCTTCGGTTTCGGCGTGATAAATAATTCCTGCTCCTCGTCCTTCTCCATATCTGTCGAACCATTCTCTGATATTTTCAACAATGTCAAAAAGTTAATCCAATAGGTTTCTTCAAAGGTTGTGCGTGCATAAATAGCTCTTCTTCTAGTTCTGAACTTGACCCTTGGGAGGATTCTGAAAAAACCACATCGGCACGTGCTGTTTCTGAAGGGACAGCTGTGGTATACATGAAGGTGTCCGTCTTCGGTTTCGGCGTGATAAATAATTCCTGCTCCTCGTCCTTCTCCATATCTGTCCAACCATTCTCTGATATTTTCAACAATGTCAAAAAGTTAATCCAATAGGTTTCTTCAAAGGTTGTGCGTGCATAAATAGCTCTTCTTCTAGTTCTGAACTTGACCCTTGGGAGGATTCTGAAAAAACCACATCGGCACGTGCTGTTTCTGAAGGGACAGCTGTGGTATACACGAAGGTGTCCTTCTTGTCCGTCTTCGGTTTCGGAGTGATAAATAATTCCTGCTCCTCGTCCTTCTCCATATCCGTCGAACCATTCTCTGATATTTTCAACAATGTCAAAAAGTTAATCCAATAGGTTTCTTCAAAGGTTGTGCGTGCATAAATAGCTCTTCTTCTAGTTCTGAACTTGACCCTTGGGAGGATTCTGAAAAAACCACATCGGCACGTGCTGTTTCTGAAGGGACAGCTGTGGTATACACGAAGGTGTCCTTCTTGTCCGTCTTCGGTTTCGGAGTGATAAATAATTCCTGCTCCTCGTCCTTCTCCATATCTGTCGAGCCATTCTCTGATATTTTCAACAATGTCAAAAAGTTAATCCAATAGGTTTCTTCAAAGGTTGTGCGTGCATAAATAGCTCTTCTTCTAGTTCTGAACTTGACCCTTGGGAGGATTCTGAAAAAACCACATCGGCACGTGCTGTTTCTGAAGGGACAGCTGTGGTATACACGAAGGTGTCCTTCTTGTCCGTCTTCGCTTTCGGAGTGATAAATAATTCCTGCTCCTCGTCCTTCTCCATATCTGTCGAACCATTCTCTGATATTTTCAACAATGTCAAAAAGTTAATCCAATAGGTTTCTTCAAAGGTTGTGCGTGCATAAATAGCTCTTCTTCTAGTTCTGAACTTGACCCTTGGGAGGATTCTGAAAAAACCACATCGGCACGTGCTGTTTCTGAAGGGACAGCTGTGGTATACACGAAGGTGTCCTTCTTGTCCGTCTTCGGTTTCGGAGTGATAAATAATTCCTGCTCCTCGTCCTTCTCCATATCCGTCGAACCATTCTTAGATATTTTCAACAATGTCAAAAAGTTAATCCAATAGGTTTCTTCAAAGGTTGTGCGTGCATAAATAGCTCTTCTTCTAGTTCTGAACTTGACCCTTGGGAGGATTCTGAAAAAAACCACATCGGCACGTGCTGTTTCTGAAGGGACAGCTGTGGTATACACGAAGGTGTCCTTCTTGTCCGTCTTCGGTTTCGGCGTGATAAATAATTCCTGCTCCTCGTCCTTCTCCATATCTGTCGAACCATTCTCTGATATTTTCAACAATGTCAAAAAGTTAATCCAATAGGTTTCTTCAAAGGTTGTGCGTGCATAAATAGCTCTTCTTCTAGTTCTGAACTTGACCCTTGGGAGGATTCTGAAAAAACCACATCGGCACGTGCTGTTTCTGAAGGGACAGCTGTGGTATACATGAAGGTGTCCTTCTTGTCCGTCTTCGGTTTCGGCGTGATAAATAATTCCTGCTCCTCGTCCTTCTCCATATCTGTCGAACCATTCTCTGATATTTTCAACAATGTCAAAAAGTTAATCCAATAGGCTTCTTCAAAGTTTGTGCGTGCGTAAATAGCTCTTCTTCTAATTCTGAACTTGACCCTTGGGAGGATTCTGAAAAACCCACATCGGCACGTGCTGTTTCTGAAGGGACAGCTGTGGTATACATGAAGGTGTCCTTGTCCGTCTTCGGTTTCGGCGTGATAAATAATTCCTGCTCCTCGTCCTTCTCCATATCTGTCGAACCATTCTCTGATATTTTCAACAATGTCAAAAAGTTAATCCAATAGGCTTCTTCAAAGTTTGTGCGTGCGTAAATAGCTCTTCTTCTAATTCTGAACTTGACCCTTGGGAGTATTCTGAAAAACCCACATCGGCACGTGCTGTTTCTGAAGGGACAGCTGTGGTATACATGAAGGTGTCCTTGTCCGTCTTCGGTTTCGGCGTGATAAATAATTCCTGCTCCTCGTCCTTCTCCATATCTGTCGAACCATTCTCTGATATTTTCAACAATGTCAAAAAGTTAATCCAATAGGCTTCTTCAAAGTTTGTGCGTGCGTAAATAGCTCTTCTTCTAATTCTGAACTTGACCCTTGGGAGGATTCTGAAAAAACCACATCGGCACGTGCTGTTTCTGAAGGGACAGCTGTGGTATACATGAAGGTGTCCTTCTTGTCCGTCTTCGGTTTCGGCGTGATAAATAATTCCTGCTCCTCGTCCTTCTCCATATCTGTCGAACCATTCTCTGATATTTTCAACAATGTCAAAAAGCTAATCCAATAGGCTTCTTCAAAGTTTGTGCGTGCGTAAATAGCTCTTCTTCTAGTTCTGAACTTGACCCTTGGGAGTATTCTGAAAAACCCACATCGGCACGTGCTGTTTCTGAAGGGACAGCTGTGGTATACATGAAGGTGTCCTTGTCCGTCTTCGGTTTCGGCGTGATAAATAATTCCTGCTCCTCGTCCTTCTCCATATCTGTCGAACCATTCTCTGATATTTTCAACAATGTCAAAAAGTTAATCCAATAGGCTTCTTCAAAGTTTGTGCGTGCGTAAATAGCTCTTCTTCTAGTTCTGAACTTGACCCTTGGGAGTATTCTGAAAAACCCACATCGGCACGTGCTGTTTCTGAAGGGACAGCTGTGGTATACATGAAGGTGTCCTTGTCCGTCTTCGGTTTCGGCGTGATAAATAATTCCTGCTCCTCGTCCTTCTCCATATCTGTCGAACCATTCTCTGATATTTTCAACAATGTCAAAAAGTTAATCCAATAGGCTTCTTCAAAGTTTGTGCGTGCGTAAATAGCTCTTCTTCTAGTTCTGAACTTGACCCTTGGGAGTATTCTGAAAAAACCACATCGGCACGTGCTGTTTCTGAAGGGACAGCTGCGGTATACATGAAGGTGTCCTTCTTGTCCGTCTTCGGTTTCGGCGTGATAAATAATTCCTGCTCCTCGTCCTTCTCCATATCTGTCGAACCATTCTCTGATATTTTCAACAATGTCAAAAAGTTAATCCAATAGGCTTCTTCAAAGTTTGTGCGTGCGTAAATAGCTCTTCTTCTAGTTCTGAACTTGACCCTTGGGAGTATTCTGAAAAAACCACATCGGCACGTGCTGTTTCTGAAGGGACAGCTGCGGTATACATGAAGGTGTCCTTCTTGTCCGTCTTCGGTTTCGGCGTGATAAATAATTCCTGCTCCTCGTCCTTCTCCATATCTGTCGAACCATTCTCTGATATTTTCAACAATGTCAAAAAGTTAATCCAATAGGCTTCTTCAAAGTTTGTGCGTGCGTAAATAGCTCTTCTTCTAGTTCTGAACTTGACCCTTGGGAGTATTCTGAAAAAACCACATCGGCACGTGCTGTTTCTGAAGGGACAGCTGTGGTATACATGAAGGTGTCCTTCTTGTCCGTCTTCGGTTTCGGCGTGATAAATAATTCCTGCTCCTCGTCCTTCTCCATATCTGTCGAACCATTCTCTGATATTTTCAACAATGTCAAAAAGTTAATCCAATAGGCTTCTTCAAAGGTTGTGCGTGTGTAAATAGCTCTTCTTCTAGTTCTGAACTTGACCCTTGGGAGGATTCTGAAAAAACCACATCGGCACGTGCTGTTTCTGAAGGGACAGCTGTGGTATACATGAAGGTGTCCGTCTTCGGTTTCGGCGTGATAAATAATTCCTGCTCCTCGTCCTTCTCCATATCTGTCGAACCATTCTCTGATATTTTCAACAATGTCAAAAAGTTAATCCAATAGGCTTCTTCAAAGGTTGTGCGTGTGTAAATAGCTCTTCTTCTAGTTCTGAACTTGACCCTTGGGAGGATTCTGAAAAAACCAGATCGGCATGTGCTGTTTCTGAAGGGACAGCTGTGGTATACATGAAGGTGTCCGTCTTCGGTTTCGGCGTGATAAATAATTCCTGCTCCTCGTCCTTCTCCATATCTGTCGAACCATTCTCTGATATTTTCAACAATGTCAAAAAGTTAATCCAATAGGCTTCTTCAAAGGTTGTGCGTGTGTAAATAGCTCTTCTTCTAGTTCTGAACTTGACCCTTGGGAGGATTCTGAAAAAACCACATCGGCACGTGCTGTTTCTGAAGGGACAGCTGTGGTATACATGAAGGTGTCCGTCTTCGGTTTCGGCGTGATAAATAATTCCTGCTCCTCGTCCTTCTCCATATCTGTCGAACCATTCTCTGATATTTTCAACAATGTCAAAAAGTTAATCCAATAGGCTTCTTCAAAGGTTGTGCGTGTGTAAATAGCTCTTCTTCTAGTTCTGAACTTGACCCTTGGGAGGATTCTGAAAAAACCACATCGGCACGTGCTGTTTCTGAAGGGACAGCTGTGGTATACATGAAGGTGTCCGTCTTCGGTTTCGGCGTGATAAATAATTCCTGCTCCTCGTCCTTCTCCATATCTGTCGAACCATTCTCTGATATTTTCAACAATGTCAAAAAGTTAATCCAATAGGCTTCTTCAAAGGTTGTGCGTGTGTAAATAGCTCTTCTAGTTCTGAACTTGACCCTTGGGAGGATTCTGAAAAAACCACATCGGCACGTGCTGTTTCTGAAGGGACAGCTGTGGTATACATGAAGGTGTCCGTCTTCGGTTTCGGCGTGATAAATAATTCCTGCTCCTCGTCCTTCTCCATATCTGTTGAACCATTCTCTGATATTTTCAACAATGTCAAAAAGTTAATCCAATAGGTTTCTTCAAAGGTTGTGCGTGCATAAATAGCTCTTCTTCTAGTTCTGAACTTGACCCTTGGGAGGATTCTGAAAAAACCACATCGGCACGTGCTGTTTCTGAAGGGACAGCTGTGGTATACATGAAGGTGTCCTTCTTGTCCGTCTTCGGTTTCGGCGTGATAAATAATTCCTGCTCCTCGTCCTTCTCCATATCAATCGAACCATTCTCTGATATTTTCAACAATGTCAAAAAGTTAATCCAATAGGTTTCTTCAAAGGTCGTGCGTGCGTAAATAGCTCTTCTTCTAGTTCTGAACTTGACCCTTGGGAGGATTCTGAAAAAACCACATCGGCACGTGCTGTTTCTGAAGGGACAGCTGTGGTATACATGAAGGTGTCCTTCTTGTCCGTCTTCGGTTTCGGCGTGATAAATAATTCCTGCTCCTCGTCCTTCTCCATATCAATCGAACCATTCTCTGATATTTTCAACAATGTCAAAAAGTTAATCCAATAGGTTTCTTCAAAGGTTGTGCGTGCATAAATAGCTCTTCTTCTAGTTCTGAACTTGACCCTTGGGAGGATTCTGAAAAAACCACATCGGCACGTGCTGTTTCTGAAGGGACAGCTGTGGTATACATGAAGGTGTCCTTCTTGTCCGTCTTCGGTTTCGGCGTGATAAATAATTCCTGCTCCTCGTCCTTCTCCATATCTGTCGAACCATTCTCTGATATTTTCAACAATGTCAAAAAGTTAATCCAATAGGCTTCTTCAAAGGTTGTGCGTGCGTAAATAGCTCTTCTTCTAGTTCTGAACTTGACCCTTGGGAGGATTCTGAAAAAACCACATCGGCACGTGCTGTTTCTGAAGGGACAGCTGTGGTATACATGAAGGTGTCCTTCTTGTCCGTCTTCGGTTTCGGCGTGATAAATAATTCCTGCTCCTCGTCCTTCTCCATATCTGTCGAACCATTCTGATATTTTCAACAATGTCAAAAAGTTAATCCAATAGGCTTCTTCAAAGGTTGTGCGTGCGCAAATAGCTCTTCTAGTTCTGAACTTGACCCTTGGGAGGATTCTGAAAAAACCACATCGGCACGTGCTGTTTCTGAAGGGACAGCTGTGGTATACATGAAGGTGTCTGTCTTTGGTTTCGGCGTGATAAATAATTCCTGCTCCTCGTCCTTCTCCACATCTGTCGAAGCATTCTCTGACATTTTCAACAATGTCAAAAAGTTAATCCAATAGGCTTCTTCAAAGGTTGTGCGTGCGTAAATAGCTCTTCTTCTAGTTCTGAACTTGACCATTGGGAGGATTCTGAAAAAAACACATCGGCACGTGCTGTTTCTGAAGGGACAGCTGTGGTATACATGAAGGTGTCCGTCTTCGGTTTCGGCGTGATAAATAATTCCTGCTCCTCGTCCTTCTCCATATCTGTCGAACCATTCTCTGATATTTTCAACAATGTCAAAAAGTTAATCCAATAGGCTGAAATCCCTCAAAGGGATTTGAGCAACACCGTCCAATCACCAATCTCTCCGCCCCTATTTAGATCTGACGCAACCTAACCTAACCTAACCTAACCTAACCTAGCCTAACCTAACCTAACCTCGAACCTAACCTAACCTAGCCTAACCTCGAACCTAACCTCGAACCCAACCAAACCAAACCAACCAATCCAATTTGTGGTGATTGGCTGAGTGTGACGATTTTTCTAGAGGAAAAATGGGCAAGTACTCAGCTCGAAAAGTTTGGAACGAGAAGAGTGCATGAAAGGCGTCAAGACAGTAAGTGAGGAATAAAATGTTTATTCAATTTTATATTCATTGAGTTCTTTAAACTGACATACAGAATTCCACGCACCAACGATGATTCGCGCCAAAAAATGGACGTCATCGGCATCGAGTTCTGTATCTAAAATATCGTTTAGAACAAATATACCTGAAGAGGGTATACGGATGTCGTGCTTGCCGGCAACACCGTTGTGCCGACCAGCAGCATCAAATTCAAAAATATTGTATAATTTCAAGGTATGTGCGATATCTACGATAGCTTGGCGGATGTCATTTGTGTAGTCGATTCGTGTCCGTTCCCATTCCAAACGGTCTATGGTTTCTTCAAAGAGTTTGCGTGGAACGAAACTGAATTCTTCGTTCCCTGCTCGTAGTTGATTGAAGAAGTTTTCGATTGCCATACTAATTGGTACATGCCAAAAGTCGGGCAAAACGAGAATACGTTCAGCTTCAACTGGTAGGTCGGGTTCCTTGAAGAAAATTTAAGCCAAGATATAGAAGTCTATAACGTTTATAATTGTGTAACTCTACAAAATATATAAATAGTCTCTCTCTCTTTCTCTCTCTCTCTCTTTCTCTCTTTTTCCCCTATCTCTTTCCCTCTCTCCCTCTTCCCCTCTTTCCCTCTCTGTCTACTATCTAAGTATATAAGTCAGCATAACAACATTCACTCTGACGACAAGATGAAGTCGACCACCCCTTACATTTAATAAAAGGTACATATATATAATTCTTTAAGCTCTCCAGCTCAACACAACCAAGTCGGCATAGCAACAGTCAGTGTTGTGACGACAGGATATACCATCATTTCTGAAATCGGAAATGATGTCTCCGAGCCATCTGTCATTTTCTGGCAAAAATCTGCTACATCTGTCTCCCAACGCTGCGGCAAGTCGCCGTAATTCATCTGTAATTCCTTAATGACCTTCTCTAGCTGAAGCAACACATATTTCAGAGTCAGAGATTTGCCAGAACGGATCTCCTTGAGCTTGGGGTAGAGATTCATCAAGATTGTTGTTGCTGCCAGATTCAATGCTGTAATTTGTTCCAATAGTTTCATCGTTACTCTTTTCGTGTTTAGATAAAGTCCTTTCGTCGAGTGTATCAGATGCCAGAGGGGCTGAAATAAGCTGGGCCACGGATCCTCCTCCATCTGTAAGTTGCAAACCATAAGTGTTAACCCTGATGGCCTTATTTTTTGAAATCATGTTAATCACTATATAAATTTGCAACTTACCTTTAGAAGTCTTTTCCACAGAAACTTCTTTGGATGAACTTTGAAGCACTTCGTTGCACCAGAGACTTTCTAAAGATGTTGGAGGATCCGGGTCTTCCAGAGTGTCGACTCTTCTTGTGACAACAAAATGGTACAATGTGAACAAAATATTTTATTCATTGCTTATATATAAACCTTCAATCTGGGAGCTTGTCGCTGCCTTCGGCAGTTCCGCCTTCCACCTCCTTCCTGTAGCCAACGCAGCAAGATAACTACGAGAAAGGACAGAGTGCAAGAAGTCGACTTCCGATTTTATAAACATGAACGCTCAGTTTCAACTTCCGATAAAATAAACTTCCGCTAGAGCACCGCTTTCTTATCGAATCTACGGAAACACGTTCGGGCATGTCTGCGCAAACATTTCCGACAGGCCACCAGAAAGTTCTCCCTTCTTGACCTCGAGTATCAGCCTCGAGCTGCTCTGCATCTGGTTGGGAGAGCGCAAGGGAAGCAGCTTCAACATAGTCATCGTGGTTCGTGTCTGGGGCATCCACTATGGAACCATAGTGGTTGTCGCTGGAAGCACGCTTGCAAGGCGTACCTTCAAGTGAACGCTTACAGAGAGCAGCCCCAGAACTCCGATGCCTTATGCAAGCAGCACGAACAGCTGCTTTATGCTTCAGCATAATTTTTGCATACTTTCCAGGGCTGGTGTTGTACACTGCCTTATGTACAGCACGATGGTACTGCTTAGAGTTGAAAGACACGACAGCCCCTGAAGCCCGCATTCCGAATGATCCCCTCTGGGAAAAGTTTATTCTTTTCCCGCCAGAAAACTCTGCAACGAGAGAATTGAAATGTTCTGCAGCATTATTGTTAACGTCAAGGTTCAAGCTGCTACCATTGTTTGCCAAACGACTCATCGCTACAAGGATTTCATTGAAAAGTCCGCATTTCCTGAGCTCTGGGACGTGATTCACTTCCCCTGCTTTTGGACCACTGCAAAAGTAACCCGCACATTTTGCGTGGTCGCTGAACACATGGAGTGGCCCATTACGGATATCAGCCACCAGGTTCCGAATCTGATCTTGTTTGCTGAACTCAACCTGCTCTTTGCGATAGTGAATAGCCCTAGCAACTCCAACTCTTAGTCGAACAGCATTATCCAGAAGTAGCTTCTTCAGCGATGGGGGAATGGGGGGGGATCTCTTTGCCAAAGCAACATCTCGAAGACGACTTACATAGTTTCGAAGGAGGTGGTTGCGACATTCTATCTTCTGAACTACCTGATGCTGGTACGGTGCAGCTTCAAGAATTGACTTGTATGTGCTCGAATCACCGTCAGCGATCAACTGCAAGTACTTTACCCCGTGCAACTCAATGCTGCGCCTGAAGCCTTCAACGACGATATCCTTCTCCATACTGGTAGAGCTGCTGTCCCAGTTCTTGAAGCACAGATGCTTTTTTGGGCTCGACCCTGCCTTGCAAGTGTACCAAATTTGTTCCGGACGCCTAGGAACAGTACTTTCTTTGTGCGGTACCCAACAATTACAGCCTGCAAAAACGAACAAATGTCAGGATTGTATTCCACAAAACTCTACCCGCAATGACTATGTTTCCAGGAATTATGCATCTGTATGCGTATCGTACAAACTCATGCCACAGGATGTATACCACTCTAGTAAGTGTGTTTACCAAAAGAAGGCAGCAGCGCCACTAATAGCACCAGAGGGGTCAACTTTTTCCTCCAAATAAATGCTCATAGTGTTCTTTCCGCAAATGGTGGGCACAGACTTCCTGTATATCCCGTCTGCCAAGTGGTGTGCAAGATAAGCCTTCTTTTTCGGGCACCTTTATTTAGTGTAGATAACAATATTTACTTACGAAGCCAGAAAGAGCGTCGTACTTGTTCTTGTATGAACGTTTGCACCAAGCACCATCGGCAACGACCGTAATTATAGGAACAATTTTGAAGGACGAAGGACGAATTTGAAGGACGAATTTGGCTTGTGCTCGTAGCGAAACAAGCATTCCGACCGGCATCACTTACAGTTTGAGGAGCAACACTACCACCAAAGGTTGAGCCTACAAGGGTATGTGCGCGATGTGGAGCCGTCCAAGTGCAACGATCACTCGGAACAGCACGGCTGGAGCATCCTGCATTACCAAAATCTCTCAAATCTGCAGGGGTTGGGGTCGCAGGTTCCGTCACATGCCTGCCCCTACCACGTAAATTCGCCAAGTCCTTCTTCTTACGTTTCCGTTGTCCGTAGACGTGACTTCGAGCCATAATGGGTAAATACTATGAAAACGCAGAAAACACACAAGGACAGAGAGCAAATGAACAGGACAAGAAAGTGAAAAAAACGCGTAACTTAGCCACGAATTGGTCACTTCAGGACGAACCGAAACCACGGACGCCGATCAGCTGCTGCGCAATACGCGGAGGTTTACAAGCGGAATACGTTCGGGTGCTGCAAGTGGACGGCACCATCTTCTGGAATCAGTGGTAAACGCGCCTTGGATGCATGCCTGTACTCACTTTTAATTGTTTTTCGGAAAAACAGAATGCTAAAAACACACAAAAGACGGGTCATTTGATTCCTGAAACATGTGCCCGGTTAACCTCAGAAGCGGATTGTTTTTATTTGCTTTCATTTATTTATTTTGATTTTTTGAAGCTGTAGTGACAAAATTCGTTTCTTTTTCTTTTTAAAAAAAAAATTACAACACGAGAGCGATATTATAAGTCACAGAGTTAAGAGATCTTGACGTCCTCTTTCGAATGAGACATTCCGCATTACGATCTGTCTCATAGTTCGGCGACAAAACCTATGTGAAGTTCACATAGAAAACAGAGGGGTTCCCACCTTCAGGGGTCCGAAAAAAAAAGATTACAACGCTAGAGCGATATTTCAGTTCCCGGAGTTAAGAGATCTTGACGTCACCTTTCCAATGAAACTTTCCGCATTCCGATCTGTCTCGTAGTTCAGCTGCAAAACCTATGCGAAGTTCACATAGAAAACGGGGGGTGGTATGTCCTCTTACTAACAATGGCTATTGGTCACCTTGACCAGATTTCATCTGAAGAAAAACTTTAGTCCGGGGGAACACTGCAAACACATCTGTACGGACCACAATACGAATTTGAGGAGAAACACGTTTTTTCCCTTGAAAAGCTTGCTATGAAGCACAATATATTTTATTAACCAAAACATATCACACGAATTGCACCCGTAGGAAAATACCCAGCCATCTCATTCAGGCTACAGCGGGCATCAGTGACTCGCACTCATAGTGGCAAGCAACGCAGTAGTCTTTCAATTTCAAATTTCACACGCATTATCATGCACCACCTCGCTGTGTTTAGAGTTTCTGCTCCAGGAAATATCACGGGGAGGGGGGCATATGTGCCCTGGACCAACTTCTAAGGAAACTACTGGTCTCAGGGTACCTAGGGTAAGGAGCAGACAGCCCAGCCGGAAGCTGGCAGACGGCATGGAGCCATTACAAAATCGCCATTGGAATGATGATAGTTGTTTACAAAATTTTATCGGGCAGGTCTTGCGTAAGATGTGGGCCATTTGTACACTAATCATGGGGCAAGGTAAAGTATGCGATGGCATACTTTACAGGAACAGGTTACAAAAAGCTTTGACTACATTGCTACTGCTGACAGAAGTGAGCATACGATTGGGGATCAGATGACGTGGTTGTTCTAATACAGCAGGTAATGGTGGTATCATTGTTCTGTGTCGTCATGACATGGCGGCTAAAATGGTGAGCGTTCATCACGGTGAGCGCACAGGCCTGCATGCACTCGTGGGGTGTCCCTTAGCACGACATTCTTCACACGACTCCATTGGCTTGAGTACGATGCCACGACGCGGACCCGGTGCTTTCAGCCATGGTTCATAGCGATTCACGAGGGCTGTGCGGAGGATGTCTGCTAGGCACGATAACCCCCGTCCCCTCGAAATGTGATAGCCATCCCGTGAAAGCATCCCCTCTTTCACCTCCTTGTTCCTGGTAAAGACCTTGTGCTGGAAAAGATATTTGAACACGTATACGGAATGTTTTTGCAAACAGCACTTCGCATCGGCCAGTCTGTGTTACGATGTGTCCACCAGCAGTCCTGATGTCAGGCTCATCCCACTTCATTTGCACCCTGCGAAGCTTCTTAGCCAACGTAGCACTTACAGCAGAGTCGTCTGCTCCGGTATCGATTAACGCAGTCATCTCATGGCCGTCAATGAGTATTTGCAGGTTATTGATAATTTTTCAAGCGTCATGGCGGTGCTGCATTTGCTGTTCGTCGAGTTGGAGGAATTGTAACTTTTCGTCGGTCCGCAGCTTCACCTCCTGGAGCTGCAGTCTTCAGTTTTCCTAGTTAGGGCTGCACCACACAGGTCGTCTTGCCGGTGACGGTAAGCGTGCTCTTCCTGGCAACCTGCTGCGGTGGGGGACGCTCGGGGACAGGTCGCGTTGTGAGCCAACAGAAGCATTCTGCTGCTGTAGATAGTCTTCAATTGCGGCGGGGCGACTACTGCGCAGAGGGCTGGGGGCGTTTGGTGAAAATCCGGGAAGGCCAAGGCTTAGGTAGGGACATCGGCGATAGACGTGGTTGGCCTCTCCGCAGTGGTAGCAAAGCGGCCTGAAGTCAGGAGTCCGCCAAACGTCCGTTTTGCGAAACTGCTGATAGCGTGGCAGGACGCTCGGAGTATGTTGGACAGGCCAGGAGGCATCCAACGGTTTCCATAGTACGGCGGACAAGTAGGTGGCACCTGTCTCAGAGCAACGGCGTAGGTTGGTCTCGGTACTTCGGCGTTGGGGTTGATGGTTGACGACGTCTGGATTGCCTGCTGAACGTCGTCCTGGATGATCGCGCCGATCGAAGATAAAGGGTCTTGGGCCTTCTCTGGACAGAGGAGAGCTCGTACTTCTTCGCGTACCACCTCTCGAATCAGCTGTCTGAGCGATCAGACGTCGAAGCCAGCGGTCGTGGAGAAAGCCTCGTAGCCTTGGTGTCGTTGGTCGACGGTAGCGCGAGAGAGCAGGGCCCTCTCAATGCGGACGGCTTCATCCAGAAAAGCGTTGGTCTTCGTCGTGGCAGGTGGATTACTGGACAAGGCACGAAAAATTCCTTCTTTTACGCCCCTCATGACTTGCTGAACCTTCTTCTCCTTGGATGCGTTGGGGTCAGCTCGCTGGAAGAGCCGCAACACATCTTCGGTGAAGCCAGTAACGCTTTCGTTTGACAGCTGGTTCCGTCCCTGGAGCAGATGTTCAGCACGTTCAGCTTGTTGTTCAAAAGCGAACGCCTCGCGGAGTTTGCTTTCGAAGACGTCCCAGGATGTGAGCGAAATCTCCCGGTTCTCGAACCATGTCTTCGCGGTGCCTTCCAGGGAGAAGTAGATGTTGACGAGCTTCTGGTCGTCACTCCAGTTGTTGAACCTGGCGATCCGCTCGTAGTGGTCGACCCAATCGTCCATGTTGGCGTAAGACTCCCTGCTGAATGTCTTCGGCGACCGTGCGGGTGCTATGGGCGTGGCAACTGGTTGTGCCACTTGGGTGCTGGTCTCCGCAGTCATCATCTTCTTGCGTTTAGGGGGTTCCAATGGGCCAAACTCTGCAGGCAGGCCAAGCTGTCTTCTACTTCGTCGCAGTTGGTCTTCCAGGCCGTTCAACAAGGGATGCCCAGCACCTCCACCAAAAATGTCACTAAGCGAAAGGGGCCGGCAAGTCGTCGAATAAGCAGCAAACGGTTTATTTGACTACGTGGTAGCAAAAGCACAAGAGTGATAGCTCTCTGAACACAACTGAGTCCAAAGAACGAATGCTCCAGCCTAGAGCGCACAAGCATTTAAGCGTCGCGCCGAAAAGTCTAAAAACTGCATGTGCGTTTGCCAGAGAGTCTGGAAGCTTCTTGCTGCTGCTTCAGCACACGCCGGGATGAGATGTACCGTTTCGTACCTGCCCTGGAAGTTTCTCGAAGATGATTTGTGGCAATATTATCTACATAAAATGATATGACAACAGACCTACATAATAATCTGAAAGAGAACATAACAACATTCACTCATACATACACTGCATTGGGGGGCGCAGTAATCTGAAAACAAAAGACAACAACTATTAATATCAAACATGGTAACGAGACCTACAAGCATACTCGCTGTCCTGTGGTGGTGGTGCCAACTGATCATTTGAAAGATATTTGCAATTAAGATCAGCTAATGAAAGTCATATGCTGGTACATACTTTCATTCCTTACCACACAAACTGAGTCATCTGAAATGAAACTCATATATTGATATGAAATCAACGAAATGTGGCTAATTCATACAGCTTGGAGGTGGTGACTCAGGCACTGAAAAGAAAGGAACTTTAGATACTTCTCGCTTTTCATATTCACCATTTCTTTACCGTCTTCAAAGCAGAACACTGGGCTCGATGCGAATACTGAGAAAGATAACATTCTTAAGAAAACTAACTTGAGGAGAAAAACCACCAAAACTCACCACTATCATCATCATCTTCAATCGTAGAACTTGAGAAAACTGAGAAAGACAACTTTCGTAAGAAACCTAACTTTAAGGTAAAAACCATCAAAACTTACCACTATCGTTGGCCATGTTGCTTCGAAGTGATGCTCTAGCATAGCATACTTTCCTCCTCAAGACACGCAATCAACAGACATACACATTTGTACAAGTGAAAAATATTTATTAATGACAATTAAAGCCAGTGGTGCTGAGGATTGCCCATTGTGTTGCCAACCTGCGTGAAGGAGAAAACCCCAGCGGAAAAACCTTCACACCTGCAACAGAAGAAAGATACAAGAGAGTACACATTTTCTGCAGCAGAAAATACGTTTATTGCATATTTAGTAATTCAATTAATGATTGTGTTAAACTTTCTTGAATTATACCCCTAATGGCGTCCGGATCTGAAAGATAACATAAAATCAGCATTCGTCGCATTGCTTACCCAACCAGATGACTCGCTGGAGCAGTAGCAGCAATGATCTGAAAGAGAACCTAATATTAAGGACAACATGCAAACTTCCATTCACTTATACATACGCTGCATAGGGGGGCCAGGGTAGTCTGAAAACAAGACAACTATTAATATCATCTACATAAAATGCTATGACAACAGACCTACACAATCTGAAAGAGAACATAATAGCAATGTTCACTAATACATACACTGCATGGGGGGGCCAGGGTAGTCTGAACACACTATATATAATGAATCATTGGTAATAAAAAAGATCTCATCTGAGATAGGCTATTTACAAACAGTGACTTGCAAACATCGACATTGTTAATGATTGCATACATGCTATTAGAAGCTGGTTATTTCATACACATATAACCAAAATTCGTCTGCGACGGGTCATTTACAAACAGTGACTTGCAGACAGTCAGTTGTTATTTTCATAGCAAATGCATGCAGCAATATGGAAAGCAAACTATATGTTTCATTCACATCAAGAGGTACTGATTACTTCAGGAATACATGAAATTCATCAGACCTGCTCCTAGCTTAGTCATCACTCGTGGCTAACAAAGTATCCTCTAGCTCTTCACTCACAGTTGCAAGTAATCCCACATTGACAACCAGAGATGTGGAATAACACAGTATCTTTAGTTCATGGTTCTAATATGACATGGTTCTAACATGACAACCATAGCTATATGGGTGTAACATCTTTATTACAATTTTTTTCTGTGGGACCAGGAATAGAAGGGCAACATCATCTGTTGCGGGGTGATAACAGACGAGTTCTCTCCCTCTCCAATCTACATAAAATGTTATGACAACAGACCTAATAATCTGAAAGAGAACATAACAACATTCACTAATACATACACTGCATTGAGGGGGCATAGTAGTCTGAAAACAAAAGACAACAACTATTAATACCAAACATGGAAACTAGCTCTATAACTATACTCACTGTCCAGTGGGTGGTGGTACCCACTGATGATCTACAAGATATTTGCTATTAAGATCAGCTAATCAAAGATATATGCTGGTACATATTTTCATTCCTTACCACACAAACTGAATAATCTGAAATGAAACTCATATATTAATATGAAATCAATGAAATGTCGCGAATTCATACAGCTTGGAGGTGGTGACTCAGGCGCTGAAAAGAAAGGACAACGGAACAAAGGAAAAACAGAGGATATGTCATGTTGTAGCGTACTATGAGTATTAAATAAAATTTCAGTTTGCCTGAAAAGAGCTTTATTTGTCAACTTAATTTGCACACTATATAATGAATCATTGGTAATAAAAAAAATCTCGTCTGAGATAGGCTATTTACAAACAGTGACTTGCAAACATCGACATTGTTAATGATTGCATACATGCTATTAGAAGCTGGTTATTTCATACACATATAACCAAAATTCGTCTGCGACGGGTCATTTACAAACAGTGACTTGCAGACAGTCAGTTGTTATTTTCATAGCAAATGCATGCAGCAATATGGAAAGCAAACTATATGTTTCATTCACATCAAGAGGTACTGATTACTTCAGGAATACATGAAATTCATCAGACCAGCTCCTAGCTTAGTCATCACTCGTGACTAACAAAATATCCTCTAGCTCTTCACTCACAGTTGTAAGTAATCCCACAGTGACAACCAGAGATGTGGAATAACACAATATCTTTAGTTCATGGTTCTAATATGACATGGTTCTAACATGACAACCATAGCTATATGGGTGTAACATCTTCAATTTTTTTTCTGTGGGACCAGGAATAGAAGGGCAACATCTGTTGCGGGGTGATAACAGATGAGTTCCCTCCTTCTCCCGTATGCCAACTCTGTAATGAAACCTCGTGACGGTGCACACCCCAACACCATCGCTTCATTAGAGAGACCAATCCATACACATAAAAAAAAAATTCAATCAACCATAGCCAAAAGGTGGCGTGTCAATTCCATCATCACAAATGAAGCGTTTCGTATCCAGTGGATTGAGAGCTATTTTTGTCACTGACACACTTTTGTTGACATTGTCCTTGTGCACGATATACATACATACACTGCATGGGTGGGGGGCAAGGGTAGTCTGAACACACTATATATAATGAATCATTGGTAATAAAAAAGATCTCATCTGAGATAGGCTATTTACAAACAGTGACTTGCAAACATCGACATTGTTAATGATTGCATACATGCTATTAGAAGCTGGTTATTTCATACACATATAACCAAAATTCGTCTGCGACGGGTCATTTACAAACAGTGACTTGCAGACAGTCAGTTGTTATTTTCATAGCAAATGCATGCAGCAATATGGAAAGCAAACTATATGTTTCATTCACATCAAGAGGTACTGATTACTTCAGGAATACATGAAATTCATCAGACCAGCTCCTAGCTTAGTCATCACTCGTGACTAACAAAATATCCTCTAGCTCTTCACTCACAGTTGTAAGTAATCCCACAGTGACAACCAGAGATGTGGAATAACACAATATCTTTAGTTCATGGTTCTAATATGACATGGTTCTAACATGACAACCATAGCTATATGGGTGTAACATCTTCAATTTTTTTTCTGTGGGACCAGGAATAGAAGGGCAACATCTGTTGCGGGGTGATAACAGATGAGTTCCCTCCTTCTCCCGTATGCCAACTCTGTAATGAAACCTCGTGACGGTGCACACCCCAACACCATCGCTTCATTAGAGAGACCAATCCATACACATAAAAAAAAAATTCAATCAACCATAGCCAAAAGGTGGCGTGTCAATTCCATCATCACAAATGAAGTGTTTCGTATCCAGTGGATTGAGAGCTATTTTTGTCACTGACACACTTTTGTTGACATTGTCCTTGTGCACGATATACATACATACACTGCATGGGGGGGGGGGGGGCAGGGTAGTCTGAACACACTATATATAATGAATCATTGGTAATAAAAAAGATCTCATCTGAGATAGGCTATTTACAAACAGTGACTTGCAAACAACGACATTGTTAATGATTACATACATGCTATTAGAAACTGGTTATTTCATACACATATAACCAAAATTCGTCTGCGACGGGTCATTTACAAACAGTGACTTGCAGACAGTCAGTTGTTATTTTCATAGCAAATGCATGCAGCAATATGGGAAAGCAAACTATCTGTTTCATTCACACCAAGAGGTACAGATTACTTCAGGAATACATGAAATTCATCAGACCAGCTCTTAGCTTAGTCATCACTCGTGACTAACAAAATATCCTCTAGCTCTTCACTCACAGTTGTAAGTAATCCCACAGTGACAACCAGAGATGTGGAATAACACAATATCATTAGTTCATGGTTCTAATATGTCATGGTTCTAACATGACAACCATAGCTATATGAGTGTAACATCTTCAATTTTTTTTCTGTGGGACCAGGAATAGAAGGGCAACATCTGTTGCGGGGTGATAACAGATGAGTTCCCTCCTTCTCCCGTATGCCAACTCTGTAATGAAACCTCGTGACGGTGCACACCCCAACACCATCGCTTCATTAGGGAGACCAATCCATACACATAAAAAAAATTCAATCAACCATAGCCAAAAGGTGGCGTGTCAATTCCATCATCACAAATGAAGCGTTTCGTATCCACTGGATTGAGAGCTATTTTTGTCACTGACACACTTTTGTTGACATTGTCCTTGTGCACGATGAGGTTCTGTTTGACTTTATGCATTGTACCCTGCTTGAGAGTGTTCATGTACATAGTGAAGTGGAGTTTTTGTGCTTCACATTGTTTGACACCCTTAGCACGATTGTACTGCTTTTTGCTACACAGATCGAGGGCCTACAGCTTTGGCTTCAGCAAACAGAAGCCAAGAATGTGATTACGAGGAAGCTCATTTTTAAACTTTCCTAGAACCATCCTGTTTTTTGTCGAATAGAGTGGATGAGCAGGGTCATACCCAGAGTTGTCTAGATGCTCGTCGGCTAGTTCGTGGAGTACTTTATCGTCACTCAGCATCACGATGTAAGAATAAGTGTCCATGTATAGCAGTCGTGTATCAGGGGCTACACGGAGAAGATGGTTACGATAAAAATCAAACATCTTCAGCTTAGACTATTCCAATATTGTGAAGCCCAGGTACAGCCGTTGCTTCATTCGAGGTACAGACTGACTAAATTGGAACAAGATGACCTGAGAGCTCAGAGGGTGGAACAGCTTCAAGTTTGGTTTACGTCAACACTTGCTCGCCTGTTACTGTGAGGCGACAATTTATGAATTTCCTGACTTGCATACATGTTCTGCCATATACACTATTGATCATTAGCTTTGATTGCTGTTTCTCAAATGCATTTGTAGCTCGTTTCTGAAGTTCGTGATTGAAGTTGACATAGGATCGGAGAAAGGGCTTTTGATTGAACTTGAGAGAACCCTGTGAACCTAAGTGAGAAGCAACCCCAATTGCAAATACAGTTGCAAATTGCAATAGTCAAGAAAGTACATGTCTTTATCAAATAATGCAGCAACAATTTTGCTTCGGCAGCTTTCTGCGGAAGATTGAACTTCTTCATGAGCGCCTTCTGATGGTCTGACAATAGCTCATAACGAAAGGACATTTTTTCAGGGGCAACGGAAAGATCTCTGTGGCGTTCATGAGTTGCTCGATCATACACTAGGTCTACCTCAAGAAAGTAACCCACAGGGGCATCATCTCATATCTGAGCTATATCCAAGTTAACAATTTCCTCCTCAGTGAGCCACTCAAATCCTCCGTGAGGCAATGGTTCTCTCACTACTGCTCCATACAGACCATTTACATCAATGTAGTTAATTATCCTTTTTTCTTTTTCGGGATCAAACTGTTCTGTTCCTGGTACAGGATCTTCAGGATGGCCAGTAGCAGGATGCAGTGCAGCTATTACAGAGAAGGCAAAACACACATTCTGCTCAGCTTCATGCAAACCAAAGTCCACACATAACAGAGAACGAAACTTATGCTTCAATTCCTGCGGTAACCCAAACTGGGCACATCCAATCAGTTGAGGCATCAAACGTCCTGTGTTCAGGATACAGGCATGAATGCGAAAGAGGAAAACACCTGAATCTTCTACTTCGAGGTTTTCTAAATTTTGTGCTATTTCAGCAGTCACTTGAGTGGTTGAAGGTTCTACATCTGCCTCTGACCATACTGTCACTACTTTGGAAGGCACGAAACTAATTTCGAGCTGCAACTCATCGTCTGGTGTGTAACGACCAAGTTCGACTTTAAGCAATACAAAATAGCATAGTGGGAAACCAAAGTATCATAAGACGTCAGCAATGTACAGTCTGTACTCGTAAAAAAAGGTTGTAACATCATGTCCGAAAACGTCTCTGTTGTGTAAATATAGCTCGAACTGACTCGTATAATTTCGCAGTGTGTACAAAGTCACACAAAAAGGAATGCAGGGGGCTTGAAGATAGTGAACATTTGCCAAGCGCATCTGAAGACCCAATGTTGTTGCATAATACTGCCATTTGTGCTGGGAGACGTACTGATTTAGTGTCACTTATTTCAAGTGCACTCTGTCCTGTAATGTCACTTTCACTACCCTCCTGCTACACGGCATAAGTAGGTGTCACTAAGCAGTCATGGTAATGATGATGGGCGAGCTTGAACTCCCACCTAACATCGGGGAGTGCACCATACTTTCTTGGTAAAATCATTTTTCTTGCGTCCAGAAACATTCCATAAAGATTTTCTTTGCAGTTGGAGTTGATTTAACGTCATAAATATAATTGTTGTGGACAACCAACACAAGTATATTTATTTGACAAATTTTCAATCTTCTTCTTCACCTCTTTGGTGGTCTTTACTGTCTTGCGCGTGAAACTGGCCCGCGATGTCAGCATACACTTTCGCGTTTCGCTTGGTCCTCCCATGTTCTGATAGCACAGGTTTCTATCTCAGACCATGGCGCCCTGTCTTTTTTGTCTTCCGTTATTCAGTGCTTCACTGCGAGTGTTTCGCGATTTCGTCGGAAAGTTTATTAGAAAGAAATATATTTCTCAAAAATAACTAAAAGAGCCTTTGGCGCAGGATATCCTTCGATATCTTTCAGGAATAGTGCACTACGCCACTGTTCTTTATACATTCGACTTAACCATACGGCCGTATTTGGAAATACGAATACATTTGCCGTGAATATCAGAGGAGTACGAGAAATCACAGAGTGTCCTTGGTACTTTACATTAGCAGGGCACGGATCAACTCCTGCCAACATTTTAACTGTATCGTAAGCCGAAGGCATAATGCTAGGTTCATTCCAAATTAGTATACATCTTGCAATACAGTCGTTTAGAGGGAAATGTTCTCCGCAAACCATGTTTGCTACGTGTCCTACGTTTAACATAAGTCCAGCAACACAATCGAAAAAATATGTCTTCCCAGAGTTAGGTTCTCCCGTTACATACATCGTGCTCTTTTCGGGCTGCCTCTTCTCTAGAATATCATACAAACGAACAACAAAATCTTGAACACCATCATTATCTTCATACTGGTGGAGTAACAGTTCTTCTGAGACATTAACTGAATCCTCGAGGTTCGTGTAATAATTTGGTTCGCGAGCCTAAAACACAGGCTCGTTACGACACTCTTCGATCCATTGCTTAATTTCTCTGATGGATAAGTGTTGTGATTTTCTCTGAACTTCGTTTACTGCACGCTTGTAGTCGTTATCACTTTTATCGAAATAAGCTAAAGCATCGTTACTTAACCATTCCCGCAGTTCGCATGAACTAAAGAAAGGAACGCAGAGAAAGTTCTTTATAGCACTTACTAAATCTTTGTGGAGATTTAGGCTTTTCTTGTGTCGAATTCGAGGTAGCGTGACTTCCGCACTTCTTTTTCGTTGTTGGCGAGCTTTAGTAGTTCTGTCTGTAGCTCTCGAAGCAGATTTTTCGCCTTGTGAAATTTCTTTCCTTCTGTCTTGTGAAACAGGCTCATCTTCGCTCGAAAGTTTGCATGTTTCCAATGGTCCGTCGATTTCATCTTGGCGATGTCTTTGATATCTCGGTATACTTCAAGTCCAAATATAATCCCTCGGTGTACTCTCTTTGGTGGATCTCCAAGAATAATAAACGTCTCGGTTCAGGAAACACTTAACCATCGTGCAATGTCAACAAATATGGCTGCCGCGAAGTGGATTACAAACTACTGGGAACATGAACAAGAGTACCTGTAAATCACGCCCAAAAATCCTTACGTCTTTCTTATATAAATCAGCCCTGTCTTAACAAATTTGTCCAAAAATAAATTCCGATTGGGTTGTTTCTTTCCCTTTCCCAAAATAAGCTTTTTGTTACGCGATCCCTGCCGTGGAGGCTACGTACTTGATTGTCGCAGGCAAAGTGAAATGAGTTTGGCGAACTCACTTCATCGTAAGTGTCCTTTGCATCTAGTGTCACTAAAAGATGCTGTGTGACTCGTAAAGAATGACACTTACTGCAAGTGTACTCTCTGAAAGTGACACTAAATTAATACGTCTGACAGGGGTATTAGCGACACGTCACCATGTCTCATCACTTTCTCTTCGAATTGGTGAAAATAATATCTGGCGAAATGACTTTCTTTACCATCTTTGGTAAACCGTTCTTTCTTCTCCATTTTGAGATTTGGAAGCAGTCACATTAGCTCTTCCTCCAACATTTTTTTGAGGCATCCGGGTAGATAACTTTCACTGGCTTGTCGTTTTCCATGCGGAGCTCCACATAGACTGCTTCGCCATACATAGTGTCAATTTTCTGAATGTCCAGCACTTCGAACTTTTCGTTCCTGGCTATGTTGCTCATTTTCTGAATTTCACCGTCTCCACATTTTTTTCAGTTCATCCAACTTTTCTATGATGGATGACATAGCTTACTTGTGTTATGGTGACTTCATTGTTATGATGACAATTTGCTTTCTACTCTTGCTGTATAGAATGAATTGAAAGAGAATAATAGATGAGTAAACTTTTACATCTTCCACAGGAATATGCAACACACACCTCCTCGGTCTGACGTTCTGAATGAAAAACCACTCTCTACGTCCGCTCTTATATAGCGATTGCATGCAGTTCACTAACATGTGTGCACAAGCTTGAACATCTACATCCTTGCAACGTTATACATGAAGAAATGTTTCAACATGTCCTATCTAACTTCATTGGTCTGGTAACTAACATACCTGTGTACACAACCTTGAATGTCTACAACCTTGAACGACTGTATTTCAGTTTAGCCAATCTTAGAGTAATGTACAGGCTTGTCTTTGCTGCAACCTACCTTTATGTAATGTTGTGATTTCATAACATGCTTCATTCGTTTGCAAAAGATGGCTGAGGTTGGACCTTATAGGTTTACCACTCCGTTCTCAATGACCATATCAGGTCAAAGCCATAGTGGAAAGACTACACTTGTTACACGTCGAATTAAACATAGAGCTGCTGTCTTCGACAAACCATTTGGTCATATATTGTACATATACAAACATTCGTGGGAACGAACTTGCAGATCGCGAGGCTGCACGGGCACTACAGGGAGACTTGACAGAACAACAAATTTCGGTACAGGATTATAGAACAACACTAAAAAAGGCTTTATATTATGACTGGCAGAAAAGATGGGACAAAGAGACAAAGAACAAGCTGCACTTCATTAAACCAACCTTGTCATGGACAAATATTCCTAGTACCATGGACCGGAGAACACAAGTAACACATAGCAGATTACGCATTGGACACACATGGTTTACCCACTCTTACTTACTGAGAGGGGAAGACCCACCATGCTGCAATCTCTGCGAAACACCCCTCACTGTAGTTCACATTTTTCTGACATGCCCTGCATACCATGCACTCCGGCTTAAGATGCTTAAGACGACTTGCATATCCCACTCCATATGTCCCTCCTGGTTGGTGATGAACCACTCCTACCTGTTGAAAATATAATAGGCTTTCTCCGAGATGCAAAACTTCTCTACGCTGTTTAACTCTGCGCTGACACGCTTTGAGGTCGTAGGAACAGGCTGGTAGGCCCTCGCCCAGGTGCACCCCGAAGTCCTTAGGACAGAGGACGATTGGCGACTCTCTCGCCGGGGGTGCATCTGGAATCCTCCTTCGGGTAGAGGACCCGGTGATCCCCTCGCCTGGTGTACCTCCGAAGTTCCACAATATGAAACAGAGGAATATTTGGTGACTCCCTCGCCTGGAGGTACCCAAAGTTCCGCACCTCAGTAAAAGTGGTATCATTACATATGACAAAATAACCACAGACAATGGCTTGAAAATTGACCGTACGTTGCTCACTACATAATTACGTGAGGTGAACGCACACCCAGTGATACAACGTTATGGGCAATGAATCAAACCAGCTAGCCTTCAATAAACCAACATAATTAGTACGGCGCAGCATGATCCCAGATATCTTTGCGCCAGAAAATCGCAAATCAAATCAAATCAAATATATTGTACATATACTTGTACAAACAACCAATCTTCGATAATTTTCCAGAGGTAACCTTCACTCAGGATATTCCTACCAATCTTGATACTGTAAGGAATTCTTTTATTATATTTGATGATTGCTTAGCTGACAAACAAAGGCTCAAAGAAACCTGCAATTTTTTTGTAGCTGGCTATCACCACCTCAGTTGTTCAGCTATTTTTATAGCACAATATTTATTTATTAATGATCCTCTGTGTAGATGCATTCAGTTTAACAGCAGTGCCTTAATTTTATGTCGTTCAACCTGCACTGCGGGCCAAATGCAAATACTTTCACGACAACTGTTCGGTCGAAAGAAAAGTGAGCTACTATCCAGTATATATAGATGCTTGCAAGAAACCATATTCATACCTTGTAATTGACCTGTCCCAAAACTGTTCAGAGCAGTTTAGGTTGTGGTCTAATATATTTCCAGACGACCAGGGACAAATAGTATATCAAACATGAAACGTGTCAAGAAGAATATTCATTTTCTTCAGTTGCTTGAATGCTCCTGAATGCTTTCACAACATGAAATTGGCATAGCTGTATAGCTGGGGGGAACTTGGAAAGGTGTCACGTATGGCACTGATCTCTGTGAAATCTTTGTCAACTATCACCACTCGTGTCTTGATCGTGTCCGGATTGACCCTCACAAACAGTTCAAGGAAATGACATACAACAGTTTGCTGTTCAGATGACACAAATACATAGCCCACAACTTGGCTCCCACCTGAACCATCTTGCACCATAAATACAAAGTCGCCGTAAACCATCCCACGTGCTATGTACGGTTCCTGAAGACAGAATATGTCAACCTTCTCCCGTGATCCAAAGGCCATCGCAGCATTACCCCTACCCAGAAGGTGTTATTTGAAGGAATTTTAATTGCATAATAAAAACAAAAGAAGAGAAAGAACAAAAAAAAGAAACCAAAGAGAGAAAAAAGATAGAAGTTACCTACGCCAAATCCTCCTCCTCAACCTCTCCCTCTTGTAGTTATCAATAGGACAGTGGGGGGTGTTAAAGGGGTGTGCAACGTCAAGCTGTGGGCCCCCTTTCTCCACCACTGTCTGGCATGCCCCACACGTATCCTCCCCCCTAGGCCTTTTACAATCTTTGACATAATGTCCATCCTCCCCGCATCTGTAGCATCTACCCCTCTCCCGCTGGCATCTCCCCGTGGAATGTTCGTAGGTGGAACATTTTCTACAAGCACGGACCACAATGTGCTCCTCGACCGTGCAATGGGCCCACCCCGTGTATAGCTCCTTGATGGAGCACAATTCCTGAGCGACATGTAGTGCCGCCTCAACCACATAGGTGTTCCCACCGTGTGTAGGGAACACATCGAGGATCTTAAACTCGTCCCCCTTGATGGACAAACTATTCTTCAGGTTGATGACCACCAGATGATCATCCGCAGATATCCTTCTTACAACATTACAAAGCCTTACCCGAGTGTTGATCTGCTTTGGGAAGGTGGCCTGAATATGGCATGCCAGGCGGTCGTCCTTATTGATCTTATCTAGGAGCTCCTCAAGTCCCTTGCGATGTTGAGACCTCACAAGTACTCCACCCCCATGCATTCCGCCCATCGTTGCATCAGGTATCCTACACTCCTCTGGGGCAACACACTCCCTCAGGGCATCCTTAATATCCTCAATGCTGTCCGTGCCCTTGCTATGAACAAAGAGTATGTGGGGCTCAGGACGCTGCTCACGCATATCCTGACCTACTGGCCGTTCAGAGCCAACTTGGTCATAGGTTTTCCCCCGCGCGACAAGACCCTCCAACTCTGCAATGCGACACGTCCGTGTGCTGAGTGGTTACCGTCAGTTTCTCCTGTAGAACTCCGGTCTTACATTCCAACTCCAGGTTTAATTTGCGGAAGTCCTCTATCGTCTCCTGCGCCTCGTTGAATAGTTTCGCGGCAAGGACCCTACTGCCCTCGTGGACCCCTCAAACCTCAATTCCGCCTCTACCTCCCTAGCCTGCTCATTAGCCCTGTGAGCCCATGGCCAGCCGTGAGGTTATGTCCCTACACTTTAATTCGAAATCTCGAATCATTTCTTCGTATTCCAAAAAGATTGTTGTTAAGCTATTCCTTTTAGGTGCTGTTAGTGATGCAGTGTAGCTAATGAACCCCGCCCTGGGCTCCTTAAGCTATGTTCCACGGGCCTCTGTCTCCATTCCTCGGACCTAACAAGAACTTTAATGTCTATTCCATCCCCTCCATCGCTATTTTTAGCGTGCCTCTGCGTACCATCCCCATCTCCGCCCGGTGCAAACGGTGCGCCATCACCCTGATCGCTATCAGTGACCCTCATATGTTCGTCAAAGGCAGGCGTGACCCGACACCCCACAGCGTCCTGTCCTACTATATCCACAGAACGCTTAAGTTCTGCACTGCGACTCCTTTCTGGACAGAATGACTTTACTGCCCACTATAGAAGGAGGTGACAGCACCTGATGTTCGCGTTCGATATGAATGTTTTTGCGAGTGATTGATCTGCCTCCCGCCAGTGAACTTTGCAACGGCGGAATTTAAATGCTCAGCAGCATTGTTGTCAACATCAAGAATCGAGCTACTGGCGTTAGTAGCTAGACGAGTCATCGCAACAAGGATCTCGTAGAAGAATTCACATTTTCAAAGTTCCGGGAGATGATTCGCTTCTCCATGCTTTGGACCCTAGCAGAAGTAATCATCACAACTCCGATGCTCGCCAAAAACGTGCAACGGGCCGTTTCTTCTGTCTGCCACAAGATTATGAGTTCTCTGATGGAGGGAAAACAACCTGTCGTACTCCCGTTCTCTAATTTTGTGCCATTCGTTCCGAGCATTCAATGCCATTGTTTCAGGATTATCATGTAGGCTCACACACTCTGCATCAATATTTAGTCAGGCGGAGCAAACCGTTTCTCCTGTTTTGAAAACTACAACAATTCAAGTCCAGTGGGATGAAGGGATGTTGTATGGTAGAAACAGTATAGACTTGTGGCCAAAGTCACTGCATATCTTCCAATGTTGTAAAGATGCTTCAGCATTTCATTTTCTTGCTGCACTCAGACTCCCGTTTGCAATTGATATAAAAGAGCAATAGGCCATTGCTGTGTGGCTGTACATCTGAATTACGTAGCCGTACAACCAACCTCTTCTGCATATTCCTCTTGCCTGCATCCATTTCGAAGCACCTTTTTTTATCTCCTGAAATTTCGCCGTCCAGAGACTTCAGCTGGCTCAAGGTCAAGCTCATGCCAGAAAACCTTAGTACATTATCATTTGGTTTTGTTGTGTAACTCATGCTTACACTAGGTGCACCCCGAAGTCCTTAGGACAGAGGAGGATTGGCGACTCCCTCGCCGGGGGTGCATCTGGAATCCCCCTTCAGGTAGAGGACCCCGTGATCCCCTCACCTGGTGTACTTCCGAAGTTTCACAATGTGAAACAGAGGAATATTTGGTGACTCCCTCGCCTGGAGGTGCCCAAAGTTCCGCACCTCAGTAAAAGTGGTATCATTACCTATGACAAAATAACCACAGACAATTGCTTGAAAATTGACCATACGTTGCTCACTACATAACATTACGTGAGGTGAACGCACACCCAGTGATACAACGTTATGGGCAATGAATCAAACCAGCTAGCCTTCAATAAACCAACATAAGTAGTACGGCGCAACATGATCCCAGATATCTTTGCGCCGGAAAATCCCAAATCAAATCAAGCTCAAACTCATGCTTACACTGAAGGTCCTGTGATGCCTTCCCGTAGCTGTTTCTTTTCCTATGTAATCATGTGTTGTACTGCTTCCCTTGAGCTGACCACGTCCTGCAACCTGCCCAGTGCCACTTTTCTCTTCACAGACTGCAGGAGGGCTAACATCAAGTTCAGCACTTTTGATAGTGTCAAGGCTTGTGTCACAGTCCATGTTACTTACAGCAGAACTACAACTGCTCTGCGCGTGACCGAAGTATGTAGGGATACATTTTCTCGGGAATCTGGTGGGCAGTTGTCATGTCAGATCTTGCATGTGTCGCCATGTGACTGACAATATTTTTGCCTTTAGTCAGCCTCATGCCACTGTCGTCTGATTCAATCGCAATCAGAAGATAAGCGTCAGACTGTGGCACACTTCCTTTTTCTATCAGGTATGCACAAGTGCTGAACAGTTCTGTTAGGGGCCCACAGCCTTTGTGGTGTGTGACCCTTGGCAGCAGTTGGATGACACATAGTCTTTTGCAAAGCATATGTGTATTATCATCTCCTTTGAGGAGAGGAATCAAGTCTGGATAAGTGTTTGCGACACTTTCATACCTCATGCTGAGCCTTATTAGGAATGATTTAGTGGCAGTATTAAGCAGCAGACTCTTCTTGGACAAGTCATTTTCTGAAATGATCATGTCTTCCTCGAAATCTTATCAATCTTATCAAGGGAAACAGGTGGGTTCTGGGTAACAAATATGTTTGCATATTCAGGGAACTTAAGTATCATGCACCGAATGTACAGGTGATGCAAACCGGTAAAGGAACATTGGTATCCTTCTTTTTGTCCTTCACTGCTCACTGCCTTCAGCTCTCCACCTTTTGGAATACATATTACATTCACTTCTTTGGCAGAAACATAACATATGTTCCTCCCATGTGCATTGTACAAGATGAAAGGATTATGCTTCTCCTCACTGCAGAATTTCACTGAGAATGCAAGTGACTGGGCAATCTACAGACGTCATGATGTAGTTCCCCTTGATTTTGTCCCAGTGTGGAGATAGGAAACGTCCCCTCTATGGAGATTGCTTTTGGGGCAACACCTAGGGCACCCTGGGTCTTTACCCGTATCTGGACCGCATTAGGTTGGGGCTGATGTTTCTAGATTGTGTGAGAACGCAGTTCACTCCACCAAGGCTTCTGCACTGTATCACATTCATTTTGGACATGCAAGGGTCACCAGTAGCTGCCGTTCCTTTGACATCCGCTTTGTTCTTCTCTCAGGTACACAATCTGGCAAACATAGTGGGGTCAATCCATGCCAAACGTCCCGGGGGCATCGCTGGACCCCCTCAGATTTTAATGAAAAAATTTCAGTGGACTCTTTATTAAGTATATAACATCGCCCAGGAACTCCAAAGTGCAGTTATTAACCGCCTTGCGTTTATAGATATCGAGCTTATAGATATAGATCATCCAGTGATTCATTGCACTAACTGGGGTGCATCTAATGCGTGTCCAGACCACCCGGTGTGTTGTGGGCAACTAGTGGTCATAAAAAATTAAAAAATGGATAGAAATAGAGTTGGGAGAAGCAGTTTAGTTGAAGATCAATGACGCCATCTTGAAGAAAGCGGTCTGGAATGGCCGCTGACCATCGCTGGGGCCATGGAGCACAGAGGCAGGAGACTACTTAGTTGCAAGACATCACACCAGGTGTTGCCACCGTTCTTCTTGTGACCACCAGTTCAGGACATCCTGGGAAGTCAGGTGTGATACTGTCATGGCATGTCTGGGCAGGTCAGGAGAGCTCTGGACAAGCAAGAAAAACACTCATAATCGAGACAGAGGAATGCAAACTGCTGTGAAAGTAAGCGTTAAATATGCTAACCAGGGACATGATCAACAGCCAACAACACAAAGGACTAGGCACACAACAGATCAGCCCACCATAACAGCAGTCACGAGGAGCGCAGAATGATGTGTCCGTTCCATCCGACAGCCAGGCACAGAACTGAATCATAATGTTTTTTTCACCTCTATAAAGTCATGCATCTGGCCTCCTAGTGGTTACTTTTTGAATTTATTTCCTGACAGAATTATTAAGAATCGTGCCAACGCAACTCTCGTTCCCGTGGCCAAGGCAGCTTTTGGGGAGACAGAAAATGGGGGGCACGCACAGATAGGAAAACAACCAACGGCCGACATGCACGGGCACATGACTGCTAATCGCAAACAAAGCACAGACAAAGTTGTCATGTCAGTTCTATCCGACAGCCATACACAGAACTGAGTCGTAATGCCTATTTCCCCACTATGAAGTCTTGCATCTGCACCTCTAGCAGCTACTTTGGATTAATTTCATGACAAAATTATTAAGAATCATGCAAGCACTACTCTCGTTCCCGAGGCCAATGCAGCTTTCAGGGAAGACCGGATATGGGTGGCCTGCACAGACAGGAACAAAAACAACCAGCGCCCGACATGCAGGGGCACGTCACTGCTAATCGCAAACAAAACTGGGACAAAGTCATCAGTCCGTTCGACCTGAGAGGAAGGCAGAGAATTGAATTTTAATGCTTTTCTGTCCTCTAAAAGCCACACATCTGTCCCCCTTGTGGTTATTTTCTGAACTAATCTTTAATCGTGAACTTAAGAAACATTCTAGCACTGTTCCCGTCCAGGTCAGTAGTGTGGCAGCACTGTGTCGTCATCAAGACAAGAGTGATCAGAAGAATCTTTTTTGTTCAGAAAGTACAGAGCTAGATGTGTCAACAAAGGAAAGGATGCATTATAAGCCAGAACTGGTCAGGGTATGTCAGGACATTGCTCAATGAGCACTGTAACATGAAGAAAAAAGGAATGACTGCTGGGCAACAAAGAAAAGCACGTACAGAGAGACACTTGAATGGAGTGAAAAAGACACTCAACAGCATCGAAGTATTTCCATGTACACAGCATTCCCTCATTGTAAATCCGCTCAACACAAAATCCACCAGAATCATTTCACACCATCCTCCAGTGACGAGCCACACATCCGTACGCAGTGAGAGGCAAGGGTAAACTTTTCCACTAACAAAAACGCAAGTGCTAGGAACAGAATTCACGCGCACCATCCACCAGCAACACGTCCATGCCCGCAACAGGCCAAGAGAGAAGTAATTCCTTGTGCCCTCTGCAGGCCTTGCTCATGGGTCGTGAGGTCATCCTATTGTCTGAAGGCTACACTACCTTTTTCCACTGATGCCCAACTTAACTGCTATGGACAAAGTTCACCTGAAACAACAGAGCTGCGGCATGACGTCATCATCCAGGCATGCAGCTGCATGGTTCAAGGACGTGTACGACTGCGAGCTAGGCAGGAGACGTGTTATTTATGGAATCGCTATCCCAAGATTATTTCCTTTATTCCGCTTCCTTGATCAACATATTGAGCAAAGTGAATTTGTCACTCAACATCTAACAAAAAATCAAACCCACTTCTGATGGAACGCTATTCAGCTTTACCAAGTGGCTTTTTTCTGCGTAAAAACAGTGAAAGAAAAAAAGAGCAGTGAAAAATTGCACGCCCTTTTGCTAGAATAGCAATAACTGCAAAAAACCGAAGCACATGCTAATAAACTGAGAAAAAGGCACCCATTTCTGCTATCAGATTATTGCATTTTGCTACATACACAATCGCATTGTCCCTGCATAAAAAAAGCACAGAACAAGGGTACACAAGTTCCATTAAGCAAGCAGGGAAAGTCACTTCTGCTTGGACAGCATATTACAATAAGATCTGAATTTTTACCAAGAAAACTAACCTTAAACACTGCTACGAACGTATCAGACACATAGTAACGAACAACAAACAAACACACTATTACTTCGACTGATAGAATTGTAACAAAAGGCATGAACCACACGATAAGAAGAAAGCACACTGCTTCAGGAAAGCATATGAAATGCAGCGCAACAGGACCCGCCGTCGTAGCTCATAAAATAGCCTGCCCAAAACAAGGACTTCACCATGTTCTCGAGGCAAGTCCATTAAAAATGCTGTTTGCATCCTGCAGATTGCAATGCAAACGCGATAACCCTTATTTTTTTAAACCAATATTTCACGCAGTAGTACATAAATTTATCACTCGTGTCACATGAAAAGGCAAACACAAAGAACTTTTCAAGTGGGGTCCCAGCTTCACAAATGCGCGTGCACACACTCACATTTTGTGTAGCCACAACGAGCGTAAAGCCAAAGTCTATTCACAACCACATAAATGCATATTATTCCTCAGGTCAATAATTATCCAACCTTCGTCAAAACGCTGTACATACAGATATATATGCGAACGCGAATCAATAGGCCTTCGTTAGGAAGTAATACGATATCGCCAGTCGACCATCGCGAACCAAAAAAGAAAGGAAGCAACTGAGGAATGCACGTTGACTACACATCCAAGAAACAACAGTGCCGTGCTTTTGCGCAGCACTTGTAATACAGAAGGGGATCCGTCTCATTTTACTTTGATTTGCTTGCACCCATATATTTTGCAAGTATACTAGTGAGTGGAACGGGTGAATGAGAACATCATATGCTACACGCTGTACCTCTCATCATTTTTAAACCAACCAGTTTGCAAATGTTCATAAGCATACGACCCTTCACTAAATAGGTGAGTCATTAATGACACAAATAAAATAAAATAAAATAATAATTCGAGCATCATTGACTGCAAGCTTCAGTACCCAACAGAGCAGTGTGCTTTGAGCTCCCTCTATACGCCTCTGGCTCACCTCACACACTCGAAGCCTTTCTGAATCCATTCTGATGGCACTGGAATGAAAGGTTCATCGTAAGGATAATCATCTGCTGCAGATGTAACAATGAACGATTTATGACATAGGCCTTGTTCTTGAGGGTTTCTCACTTTGTAGTAGACTATAATTGGGTGTATTGTTGCTTGGCTGTCTTCCCAATAAAGATTGTGGGGCATCTTGTATGACAAAACTATCGTTTTCTGAGAAGTCCATTACTACGATGCATTCATATCTACTTTCAGATTATGTAGGTATCATGATTGCTCCTGGGCTATATAGTGATGGGATTTCAGATTATTTAGCTGGTCAACATGGTTAGTTGGTCAACAGTCCAGTATTTCTTCCTTTGGTGCAGTAATACTGTCCAACGTGAAGTGTGTGCTGTGAGCCCACTGTTGCACTGTCAGATCACTGCCGAGTCCAAGACAGAATGGCTCGCGCTGCTCAAGATACCTCTTCAACTTAACTGAGGCTGGGCATGACAAGCACTTGCCCATCGTGCAATCATGCTTATCAGTGTCGCACACTACTAACCGCAGGAGTTCCCTGTAGTCCTCATTGCAACCACAGGCCTGAGTCAGTAGCTTGATATTTTGATGAAAACATAAGGTTTGTGGCATTTAGCATAACTTAAAAGGGCTATAAACTCGAAACGGCTAATAATTGCTCTTCAGAATTTCTGGGTGATGTTATATACGTAATAAAGAGTTAATACAATTTTTTAAATGAAAATCTGAGGGGGTCGAGCAACGCCTCCGTGACATTTGGCGTGGATTCTTGTAGGAGCCCGGTGGTGTCAATGATGTCTTTAGTCGTGAGATCCATCAGATCCGGAGTCTTCTGGGGTTCGATCCCTGCGGCTGCGTCTATTCAGCCCGCTAGTGCCAGCCTTCGAGCCTTGGGAAACATGTTGTTTGGGACTGGCAGTGACTGGCAGCAAATGAGCACAAGGCTTAAGCGCTGTTACTTCTGATGGATCAACCAGTGCATACAAAGACTGTGCCTGCTTGCTCAATGTGGTTATGTACAGGGCCTTCTTGGCATCCCGAATGGAGGGATCTAGGATCCACTCCTCCATCTCATGCTAATGGATAAAGGAGAACACAGTCTCTAGAGTCAGATCACTCGGGCACAGCAAAAATTTGGGGTACTGGTTGGAGGCAATTCCCTTAAACACCCACGCTTTCCCGATCAAACGCTTTACGGCATAAAATATTGCTTGATTATCTGTTGATAAATAGGCAGGTGGCTCTTGGGGAAATAGGACCGGCTTGTGGGTGGGAGGAGTGGGTTCAA
This sequence comes from Ornithodoros turicata, assembly GCF_037126465.1. NCBI lineage: Eukaryota > Metazoa > Arthropoda > Arachnida > Ixodida > Argasidae > Ornithodoros > Ornithodoros turicata. The sequence goes on from NC_088207.1 coordinate 15,781,225, forward strand.
CCCTTCGGGGTGGTTTTGGTGCGGTTGGGCGTCCTCCTTTCGCCTCCTTTCCCTTCAGACCTCCTGGTGAAAATGTGCAAAACAATTGTGCCCAGGTACAAAGCACAGGCTCATGTTGGACTTGTGTTTGTCCAGCTGGATAGTACCGACACCGTCCTTTTTGTGCCATAGACTGGCCAGTGTCCAACGCCGTCATACCTTACCTCTTGTGATGGTCGAGGATGAGCAGCATGCTTGATCTTCTTAGTTGATGCATCACCGTTTGAAGGACGCCCATGCTTTCGTTTGTGCGCCCACTTGAGCGCATTGCTCATGAGGCACCGAAAGTCTTTCAGGCGATGCTCTGGCGTAACACCAAGAAGTGTGCACTCCCGGCGGTACAGAAGCCACACGTTGTTCACAGAAATGTCCAAGATCTGAGCACAGGTAGTATTGCTTGGACTTCAGTGGGGTAAAGACACAGCTCTATGAGCATCATCCTCATCAATCCTCCGTCCACCTGTTCTTTATTCTCCCCCCATCACAAACTATCACGAACGCATAGAACACTGTTTTTTATCGCCGTGTTTTATTCACTTTCGTTTACAGCGCGCGTCGTTGTCCTCGACCGGCGATGGCAAAAGGTTGCTGGTCGCTCGCATGGAGCACCAACCCGCGCCCGCGACTCCTACCGAGTGGTTGTTGTTGTTGTTGCCGCTGCTGTTCAAAATAGCTCGGCGGAGGCGCTTTACTATAGGGAGGCGGTGGAGCCTCCGGGCCTCCCACCACGAGCACGCGAATATGTGAACCCTCAGGTAATGGGTGGCCGCAGGTGGGGCATTGCATCTGAAATATGCGTGCAAATCTATAGCTAATGGAGTGAAAATAAGTTGGTACTCACGGTTGCTCTTTCGATGGTGAGACTGAGGCGAGTAACGCTCTAGGGGGACCACCCACGAAAATAAAGATTTACAACTTCGCAAGGGGAGCTCTTTTTTTTTTTCTTTTTTTTCGGATAGAGCGCGTCGTTTCACTTAATGTAAACCCCTCCTCAACAGACAACTACGATTTATAGGCAATGGCTGGAAACGTTTATTTGCTAAGCAGCGGTTGATAGCACGAAAAAAAAAAAAAACATACATGGCTTAGAAGCGACGCTCTTCATATGTGGCACGAGCTCAGCTGTTGGCGATGACGGCACTCAGTTGCGACCGGTGCACACGTATTCCGGCGATAGTAGAAAAAATAGGAAGACATAGAAGCGATGTTACGACCGGTCCATCGTTCAGCATAGTAGAACACAGAAGGCAGCGCGTGCACTTGATGGCTCAGCTGTTGGGTGGTGTTGGCGGTAGCAGTGGCGAGAGCGCATTCAAGTCGATACATATGTATTCAGGCTCTGGCAAGGGCTGCAGTGGTGGTGGTGGTGTTGCATCCCGTACCTTAGGTCCCACGACCAAAAGTGTGATCCTTCGGGTAACGGTTGAGAGCAGGTTGGACAGTTTATCTGAAACACGTGAAAAAAAAAAAAAAAAACTTTACCCATTGAATAACGTGTAATCAATTTGGTACTTACGATTTCAGTCTGTAAGTGACGATGGTTGCAATCGGGTTAGCAGTGGATGAGGTCCGGGCTCACGAGATCGTTTTTGTAGGCAACCCCTCCTTTCCAACCTCGTGCAGTCTTTTTTTTTCCTTTGAATGCGCCAACTTGTTTTGAGCGCGCAGAACGCACAAAGTTCGCGATGGTTGTTTACATGGTGCCGTGATATGAAAACGTGGATCGTCTGCCGGTCTCCTAGCTGTTGAAACCGAAATCTGTTTACATCATCTTGACAACATTTTCTTCGATTGAGCTCACCATAGAGTTCTCATTTTAGCCCTGACGGGGTGGAAGTGTGTTTTGATAATAGACAGGTGGCCCCAACGTGGCCTCATCCTTAAGGTGGCCCAATTTCTCGGAGAAAGCCTAATTACATCACCTTGAAACATACGCAACATTTTCTTCGACGGTGATAAAACAAAGCTCACCAGAGAGTTCTCATTTTGGTCATGACGGGGTGGAAGTGTGTTTTGATAATAGACAGGTGGCCCCAACGTGGCCTCATCCTCAAGGTGACACAATTTCTCTGAGAAAGCCTATCTACATCACCTTGAAACATACGCAACATTTTCTTCGATGGTGATAAAACAAAGCTCACCATAGAGTTCTCATTTTGGTCATGACGGGGTGGAAGTGCATTCTGATATTCAACAGATGGCACCATCGTGTTGGGGCTTGTCTGAAGGTGACACAATTTCTCAGAGAAAGCCTATTTACATCACCATGAAACATACGCAACATTTTCTTCGATGGTGATAAAACAAAGCTCACCATAGAGTTCTCATTTTGGTCATGACGAGGTGGAAGTGCGTTCTGATATTAAACAGATGGCACCATCGTGTTGGGGCTTGTCTCAAGGTGACACAATTTTGGTGACACAGGAGGCACTAAAAGTCCTCCAGGCGATGCTCTGGCGTAACACCAAGAAGTGTGCACTCCCGGCGGTACAGAAGCCACACGTTGTTCACAGAAATGTCCAAGATCTGAGCACAGGTAGTATTGCTTGGACTTCAGTGGGGTAAAGACACAGCTCTATGAGCATCATCCTCATCAATCCTCCGTCCACCTGTTCTTTATTCTCCCCCCATCGCAAACTATCACGAACGCATAGAACACTGTTTTTTATCGCCGTGTTTTATTCACTTTCGTTTACAGCGCGCGTCGTTGTCCTCGACCGGCGACGGCAAAAGGTTGCTGGTCGCTCGCATGGAGCACCAACCCGCGCCCGCGACCCCTTCCGAGTGGTGGTTGTTGTTGTTGCCGCTGCTGCTCGAAATAGCTCGGCGGAGGCGCTTTACTATAGGGAGGCGGTGGAGCCTCCGGGCCTCCCACCACGAGAACGCGAATATGCGAACCTTCAGGTAATGGGTGGCCGCAGGTGGGGCATTGCATCTGAAATATGTGCGCAAATCTATAGCTAATGGAGTGAAAATAAGTTGGTATTCATGGTTGCTCTTTCGATGGTGAGACTGAGGCGAGTAACGCTCTAGGGGTACCACCCACGAAAATGAAGATTTACAACTTCGCGAGGGGAGCTCTTTTTTTCTTTTTTTTTTCTTCGGATAAAGCGCGTCGTTTCACTTAATGCGAACCCCTCCTCAACAGACAACTAGGATTTATAGGCAATGGCGGAAACCTTTATTTGCTAAGCAGCGGTTGATAGCACGAAAAAAAAAAAACCATACATGGCCTAGAAGCGACGCTCTTCATATGTGGCACGAGCTCAGCTGTTGGCAATGACTGCACTCAGTTGCGACTGGTCCACACGTATTCCGGCGATAGTAGAAAAAAGAGGAAGACATAGAAGCGATGTTACAACCGGTCCATCGTTCAGCGATAGTAGAACACAGAAGAAGGCAGCGCATGCACTTGATGACTCAGGTGTTGGGTGGTGTTGGCGGTAGTAGTGGCGAGAGCGCATTCAAGTCGATACCTATGTATTCAGGCTCTGGCGAGGGCTGCAGTGGTGGTGGTGGTGGTGTTGCATCCCGTACCTTAGGTCCCACGACCAAAACTCGGAAGTGTGATCCTTCGGGTAACGGTTGAGAGCAGGTTGGGCAGTTCATCTGAAACACGTGAAAAAAAAAAAAAAAAAAAAATCTACCCATTGAATAACGTGTAATCAATTTGGTACTTACGATTTCAGTCTGTAAGTGACGATAGTTGCAATCGGGTTAGCAGTGGATGAGATCCAGGCTCACGAGATCGTTTTTGTAGGCAACCCCTCCTTTCCAACCTCGCGCAATCTTTTTTTTTTCGTCTGAATGCGCCAACTTGTTTTGAGCGCGCAGAACGCACAAAGTTCGCGATGGTTGTTTACATGGTGCCGTGATATGAAAACGTGGATCGTCTGCCGGTCTCCAAGCTGTTGAAACCGAAATCTGTTTACATCATCTTGACAACATTTTCTTTGATTGAGCTCACCATAGAGTTCTCATTTTAGCCCTGACAGGGTGGAAGTGTGTTTTGATAATAGACAGGTGGCCCCAACGTGGCCTCATCCTCAACGTGACCCAATGTCTCGGAAAAAGCCTATTTACATCACCTTGAAACATGCGCAACATTTTCTTCGATGGTGATAAAACAAAGCTCTTGTTGCATACACTTGTCACGACTATGTTAATGCAGTAGGAGTCCTTAAAGTTTATTATATTCATGCTTCTCATGTATTACACGTCCTGCCAGCCAGTAAAATACTGAGTGGTCACTATAAATATCAGTCATTTGTCAACATTGTGGATCCCCACACAGACATCCCCATTTTTTTCTTTAGCATAATCTGGGCGTCGTAATAACCATCATGAGTGTGTTCGTCGCACTCCCAGTAACACTTTACAAGCTCCGAAGGATTGAAATCCTTCACATGCTTTGGATGAAAGTTCTGGATCGTGTCACACGTGGTGACGGTATAGCTCTTATCCATGGCGAACCTCACGTACGCAACATACATTGCGGAAAGCAAAAAAAATCGCAGCAGAAAGAAAAAAAAACATACACATACACGCTTGTGAAACACAGTCACGCTAACGAAAGCAGACGAGCGCACTGAAAGAAAAAAGCGGGAAGAAACGGTCCGCGCCGGACAGCGTTGAGTGACTATATCATGCATTCCGAAATGGAGAACACTTGCGCCACGCAGGAAAATCGGACAGAAAAAGTTTTTCGGTTTACATACAGATTGGAGCGGCTTGCGGCAACATGTGAGCGACGATAGGGTAAAAAAGCTTCAGTTAATACATCTGTGGGTCAGAAATATGTACCTTTTGTGGCGCACTAGGTTTTTGACATGGCGGATGGTGGCGTTGAAAATATTGCGGTCATCGAATAGGCAGGATAGCTGTGTTCCTGCCTTCATTCTTCACTTACGGGACATTCAGTCGTCACGTAAGACGTGGAAGATGTCACGTGGAAGACGCGTCGTGAAAGCGTCCCTTTTTTTCTTTTTAATGAGGCGCCTTTGTGACCTTTTTATCTAGACACCTGCAAAACCTCGAACATTACCATCATCAACATTGTGAATCAGACATGTAAATATGTTTTTCTCTAGATATACAAATATAAAGGCACACTAGGCCCCACGCTCCTTTACCCCGTCTTTGTGTATTTTTCTGTGTATTTCTAGAAAGGTCACACTGATGTGTCTAACATGAACTGTATGTGACTGATCACATAGTAACGTTTTGGTTACTTTGTAATTCTGGCCCAGGAACTGTGCAGCCAATATCAAGACGAAATAGGCTCTTGGAGTGTTCCATCTGTCCTTATGCTACGAGGTTGATGTCCAACAGGCGTAGACATGAAATGACGCACACAGGAGCAAAGCCATTTACGTGTGACATCTGCCAGAAATGCTTTTCACAGAAGAGCACCTTAGTTAGGCACTTACGTCTTCACACAGGAGAGAAGCCTCACAAGTGTCAGCTCTGCTCGAGGTCGTTCACGCAAAAAGGGACAATGTTAAACCACATAAATACACACAGCAACATCAAACAACATGCGTGCAGAATCTGTGGCAAGGCATTCAACCAGTCACTGTACCGGCACATGGCTGTTCACCGTGGAGACCCTCGTTGTGTAATTTGTTCTCGCTCCTTCTCGAGCTATGGTCGTCTGGTAGAGCACACGATGCAACATACAGGCGAGCATCCTTACAAGTGCGGTCTCTGTTCAACAACTCTGTTTTGTAGGAAAGGCAGCCTTAGAAGCCATCTCCACCGTCACGTGAATAATGCATCGTAATTATGCCACAGTTCTTCTTCGGTATCTTCATTTTCTTTCTTTCTACGATTGCGAGCTGCAATGTAGGATGTTACGATCTGTACGTCTTGTGTCAGTTTTGTCATTCTTGTCGTTTTCCTAATTAAAATTGAATGAAAGATACCGGAGCACTTTCTCTTAACTCTCTCGTCGTACTTTATCTGTCAGTTGCACAGCTTGACCTACAGCGAAGCTTTTGACTAAAGGTTCCATTAAGTTTGCTCACTATGGCTTCTGTTTCACATTATTACAGTCATCATTATGGGAAAATGGGAATTCTGTCTTCGAACGCCCTTGGCGGCTAAGCGGGTGCCATTGTTCCAATAGAGAATGCTTTACTGACAGACAGCAAACAGTGACACAGAAAGAACGTGTGCTGCCAGTACGCCTATTACTCCTGTGCGTGACGTTAGGTATCCTGCTGCTGTAAAACCCAGTGTATTCGACAATGTAGACTGGGACATTAAGCCTCCCATGCAAACGTGCCTTAGAGGCACATGCCTTAGTTGGGGGGAAAGCAGACGTCTGTTAACTCCGGTGCACCAATCTGTATATCTTTCAGATTTATCGTTATGGTTTCCTTTGATTGCTGTAAACCATCCACCCACAATATACAGGGTGTTTCACCTAACGAGAAACAAATTGTGCTACTTGTCTGAACAGTATAGGGTGAACGCTCGTTATGTCTGGGGAGATTTTGTCATGACTTCTGTGCACTTTTATCAACTTAATTCTCAAGAATTTGAATTTTCCCAGTTGAACTTTGAGAAACGAGGCGCTACTGTAGTTGACATTGAGCTGAATAGATGCTTCAATTATACACCTACTGTGCTAAAGGCAATATCAATCGCTCTGCACAAGCTGTAACATATGAGCTGCCAAATCACACTTCGAACATCGGAGTATATAGCTGTTATAGCAAAATGTGTTTATCACAAAAGGCAGTTGTCGGAGGTTTCGCCAGGAGCTACGTGGGCCATATTTTCTTTGCAGCATCATGTAACCCATAGAATCAGGTAATATTTGTGGCACTGTAGAAGACCGTAGTGTCGTAGTAGTAGACCATAGTAGAAGACCATAGGTCACTTAGAAGACCAGACCATTTTCTTCTTCAGACTTCTTTCCTATGATGTTCTTAATGGTCTTGAGCGTTAAAGCGAAGGGGCAGCCTTTTAGGAGTTGCACGTGTAGTGACCGTGAGCTCCCCAGACAGAACATTTTGTCCCATAATATTCCCAAATCGATCATCCATGTCCGCATCTTGGGCAGATGTCCCTGGGAAGTCCCATATGGATGTGAATGTCCCCCTTCAAAGGCCGTGCTCAAGCTGTCCGGCGATGCTCCGTCCAGGACTGGGAACGGATGCACCTTCGCCTTGTCGCCTGGTTTGTTGCAATGTTGAAGTGCAATCATTGTGCAATCGAAACGATGCGGAAAGGTGTAACCTGAATGTAGTTCCGGAATTGAAATTGCAGTGGTAGAGGGATAGATTCAGATTTTTTTTTTTTTTTGCATTTTTAAATTTATTTTGCAATGCGTCATACTGGAATACGAATAGATATTACTACTATATGTGTGCGCACACGTTTCGCATTTGCAAATATCGTGAGTACGAATATTGTGCTTGCTAGGTTCCACTAAATCCAGACTAACCGGCCGTGCAGTTTGAATGGGTTGGAGGTCCGATGATGGAGCAGTCTGGTTTTCGTCTCTGTGTCTCGCATGGAAATGTGGGTTGGACGACCTGATTTTGAATGTAATCGTGATCGTTGTTCTTTCGGGCCGAAATGCCGACCTCTGCACACGGGCGACTCTCTCTTCTCAGGCCATGTCTCTGTAGTGTGAAGCTTGAACCACAGAGAAAAGAACACACTTCAAAAGTGCTATGGTAGGATCAGTTTGGTGTAATGCTTTGTGGTGGTCAAGTTTATTAACGGCTGCCTTTGTGGCCTGCCTTACACCATCAGTTGGTGCACCATCAGTGCTGCGTTGCTTTTCATCCTCCGATGGCATTCTTCACGCGACTCGCATTACATACTCAGCAAACCCTAACAAAACAACACCCCTCACGCAACAGTTTGCTACGTCTGACCATAGGTCTTCCACACTCAGAATTTATGGCCTCCTGTCGTCTGCTACAAACACGTGCGAAGCACTGCTCATAGAGACCCCATCCTCCATGTTTCGGCTCCAGAATCTGCCTACTGCTTCCTGACCACATGTGTGGGAGGTGTGATGGCAAGGACTCAAAGTGGCCATTTGTTTTCTGTGAAAGCGCGGTGACACATAGACGTAAAACCACAAAATAATAATGAGCGATTCTGTTGCACAACAAGTTTTCACTTTACACCAAGATCAGGGACATGTTATCAATGTTAGGTATACATAAACTGGCTTGCATTTTGCTTCTATGTTCATCGCTATCTAATCTGCAACTTCCTCACCATTAGCTCACCCTGGAATCCCACAATGTTGGGTGCATGGTAATTCCCTTTGCCTTTTCGGCACACCCAAAGTCTTTTTAAGACGCAGGAGGACTGGAGAGTCCCTCGCCTGCGGTTACCCCGAAGTCTTGCCTCACCGCTCTGTCACCTTGAACTACCTTACCTGTTTTCACAAGAGAAAAAGAAATGCATATTTTGCAGTGAACTGCTTGGGCATCATAGCTCAAATGTTGCTCTGCTTTCTCTTGTGCATACATAACATTCGGAACACTGAATGCACATTGCAAAAAGCGGGGAAAATCCCCATCCCCATATTTGATCATTGTCTTGGCGCAGTATGACTTCTGTTGTTGTCGCACCATTAAGCATCCAATCAATCAAACACTATCTAAGCTGAGAGGCATGAGGTGATCTCCACACTTTAAGACCACTTCTCGATTCATAAGGCAGCGTTCACGTGGGGCAACTTTCTCCAGCAGCTTGAAGCAACTCGAAGCAACGCCTTACGAGCAATTCCGAGACCGTGTCCACACGTAGGAACTCAGTAGCTCGCAACAGCGACGTTATTGCACAAGCAACATTCCGGTGAGTGGAGGATGTGGGTTTGAAGGGGTCTGGTGGGTGTCTTGTTCGTTAGCAGCTGTTTATCAAATTTTAGCCTGTTTGTTACTCCAAAAGATCATCATGAGTTTAAACAGAAAGCTATTTACATGTTTACATGATGTTAGTTTAAAAAAAAAAAAAGTAATGAAAAGAGTTATTTCTCAGCTGCATCTGCAGGAATTGAACCCATGAGCCCGTTTGAGCCCGTGAACGAAATACACCACACCGTCGGGAGTCACGTGGCAATGCTCCCCTCGCTGATTGGCCGGTGCACGAGCAACCTCTCAAGCTCTTGGTCGGGGGGCGATTCCGAGCAACTCGAGTTGCTCGAGGTAGCCGGTGTCGGCTGACTCCCAGCAAGTCGAATATTGCTCATAGTTACTGGAAAAGGTTGCCCCATGTGAACGCTGCCTTAGGGTAGCTCAGGGTGTCCCTAAAAATATGGTCTACACTGCTCTACTCTCAAAACAGAACTTCACTGCATAGCATGCTGAAGGCCAACCATTGCACAGAATGATATCTTTGTCACTCCCGATTTGTGGGAAGCGCGGGGCGTACGCCTTTTTTGGAACTGCATAAATGTTCCAAAAAGGACATGTGCCTCCCGTATTTAACCTTTTCTTTTAGTTCTTTTTTTTTTTTGTATGTTCTCGTCAGATATCATCTCCGACACACTCACCATGGTTTTGGCGCTCTATGGCCTTTGTTGCCTTTGTGCCATTAAACACATAATCAATCAATCAATCATCAAATATCACATATACTCACAGGGCAGGGGGCAGAATGATGTCATGCAGGACACTGATTGGCTAAGAGTGGGTTATGTGGTGAGGTTCTGTTTTTAGAGTGTAGGCCTAATGTTGACGTTCACTGTAACTCGTGCTACCTTTGAGGGCCGCTAGGCTCTTTGAACACGGAACACATTGCATATGTGCACACGCAATTCACGCCCGCTTTGCACTGACTCCTTGGAAGCAGCTACGTTAGGTAAGCCTTTCGGCTCCCCATATTTCAGTATGGTCACATGTCATCTTCTAGTGTTCATAATCCTATATGTTATGCATTAATCCCATGGGAGTAGCCTACATGGTAACTGTCTGCTGCTAGAGGCTTCCTGCTGGGTTTGTCGTGTTCGAAGAGCTTGAACTGAAAGTAAAATATGACTAAGTTGTGTGAAATTGCTGAGAATCATGAGAAAGGGGGTTTAATTATAAATTTGTCAGAAAAATCTACCACCTGCTTTGGTTGGTATAGTGAGAACTAGCATAAACAAACATATGCGAACCCTCCCATAAAATTTCTCTCCCCAGCCCGACCCCAACGATCTGCAAAGAGTACAGAGGATGGGTAGAAAGCAAAAAAATTTGAACGTCTACTTCTGTGCTGATAATGGGTACCGTATCTACATGATTCTCGGCCGAGCCCCAAAAATGCGATGAAAAAAAAAAAACTTTCCCCGAATGCAAGTCGACCAATGCAAAGTTTGAGCAAACGCGTAACGAATGTGCTTTTATTCTCAACACTAGTCGTCGTCATGATTGTCGTCTTCGCTGGACTCTTTGTTACAGTGTAGACCACCTATAACGTATGTTGCGGGAGCGGCGAAAATCTGCACTATAGCCGGCACCGCATTACACCCAAAACATTAATTTTTTTTAAACCAATGTGCATCCTGCGTAGAAAACCCACCTTTCAAGCACACCACACTAAATGACACTAGACACGAAAAGTTGATGCTAGATGGGCGTTTATTATGCTGTCAACCAGAGTGGAAGAATGTGGTTATCTTCGATTGCCGCAACCTCGCAACGGTGCTCTCGACCACGGCGTTGTCGACAATGCACAGACACTTGAGCATGTGATCCTTTAGGCGGTCCTAAGCACAAGAACCCTTCAGGTTGCTCACTCATTCCAGTGCATCTTTGTATGACACTTCTAATGGTGCCCCATCACAGTCGTCCTCCGATAGCTTTTAACTGCCATACTCACTTGTTATCGTCATCCTCCTCTCTCTTATCCTGGTCCATCTCATCGCTCATACCTGTAGATAGCTTTTAACTACCACACATTCTCTCTCTCACATCATCATCTCTGCCATAATCATCTCTTACATACTCACCGTATTTCACCGCATTCTACAGATACCATGTCCCACTCCACCCAGCCCTTCTACTGGGTGACACCCCTCTTGTGCCGTTTGATAGCGTAATCAAATTTTTGACCACGTGTGGGTTTCTTAGTCAGATGTAGATGATAAGCATTGCTCCGCTTTTATCCATTATCACCGAACTCCTCATGTAAATATCTCATTGGCCTAATCAATCAATCAATCAATCATTGGCCTTTGTTGCCTTTGTGCCATTAAACACATAATCAATCAATCAATCAATATCTCATTGTCACACTTGTAGATAGCTTTTAACTGCCATGCTCGCTTGCTATCGTCATCCCCCTCTCTCTTATCCTGGTCAATCAATCATCGCTCATCGCTCATACCTGTAGATAGGTTTTAACTACCACACTCTCTCTCACATCATCTTTCCCATAATCGTCTCCGACACACTCAGCATAGTTTTGGCGCTCTATGGCCTTTGTTGCCTTTGTGCCATTAAACACATAATCAATCAATCAATCAATCAATCAATCACTCTCTCTCTCGTCCTCCGGTGAGCGCTCCTCCTCAGTACCACGCACAGCTGCTACGATCTGTTCGTCCGTAGTTGCTGCTTCACAGACGTTGATCTCGTCGCCTTCTTCATTGAGGATGTCGTCGAAAGTGTGTGCCGCAGAAACGTCGTAGTTTCGGACGAGGTCACGCCAGACATCTTCAACGTTCACATCCTCAGCGTCGGTTGTGTCGATGTCTGGCACGGTACAGTCGTTGCGCACGAACCCAACCATGCGAAAACACTTGCTTATCCTCCTCAGACCCGAGAGAGGGCTGAAGGGTAGAAATCAATTGTGAGTGTGCTTACTGGCCCTTGGGGATCCAAATAGTGCAAAAAATTTTTTTTTTTAATTCTGAGTCTGTAATTATAGCGTAATTGGATCCTCATGCTGTAAAAATTGCATACACAGGCTTGCAATGACATCACTCTCTAACGTTACAAAATCGGTACAAAACATCTGAACTGAGAGCGCAAGATACACGGACAAAGAACGGAGAAACAGACAGGACGGGCGCGCGTTTCTCCGTTCTTTGTCCGTGTATCTTGCGCTCTCAGTTCAGATGTCTCATTACCAACTAGCCCAATCCTCAACCCTTCTCGGTACAAAACGTTTATTACCACAAAATGGGTTTTCTGTCTGGGCTACAAGCATATATTTGAGTCACGGTGGGTTGTGGAATTCAGTGAAACATTGCCATCCTGCAGCCACACACAAGAAGACATTACATTTTTTGGAGTGTATCCGGCTTCTGTTTGTACACTTCTCCCTCCTGCATCGTGCCGAGCTGTGGAGTGGCACAAACTCGGGCAGGTGTAGTGCACTGGCCATTCTGCATGCGGTAGGTGGCAGGGGAACAATCTTTTTCTTTGGAGGCTCTTCTCCTTCTGTTTCACTGCTGTCGCAGTATTCCTGTGTTTGTATTTCCTGAGCCAGCAGTGTATTAGCAATCTCAAGCTTAAAATCTATAAATTCCAGGATCTTTCGCCTTGGTGTGCCTTCTGCAATAGCTTGGCTCTTGTATTGTAACCAAGAGTTCACACATGCCAGGTCAAGCAGGTGCATCAGCACACGCAATGTCCACCCACCTTCTTGTTTTAGCCCTTGAGGGGTAGAATGACGGCATGCAGTCGCAAAGATCCACTCCTCCCATGTTGGCATTATAGTCTCGCACTACAAATGGTCTCTCCGCGTCAATGTACTTGCGCTCCTTCTTGGACCACCTTTTGCACATGTCCGGTGGATGAACACCCGATGATGCAAACACGAGCAGTACACCCTTGTTGTCACACCACTGCACCAGTGCCATCTTCTCGTCTCTCCTGACAAACTGTAGTGATGACCCTCTGCCTCTTTTCTGCAGCTCCTTTTCAGAAGATAGATGTACAGCCTTGGGTGCTCTTGATTTCACTATTGTTCCTGTAGCGAAAATTCCTTTCCGCAGCAGGGCACCGATGAGTCGTATTGATGTAAACCATCTATCAAAAAACAGCTTGCTTCCCCTGGGTACAGTGCGGCACAGATCAAGCACAGAATTTCCAGACACACCCAGTCCGTGCTCAGCAAAAGTCTCCTTTCCTGAGTAAATAATGAAGTCATACACCACACCATTTGGACCCGCAAGGACAAAATTCTTGAGACCCACAGGGTTAGGTTTTCCCGGCACATACTGTTCAAGCTGCGTTCTGCCTGAAAACGGTATAATTTGTTCGTCGATACAAAACACCTTGGGTCGAGGCAGATTCTGACAAGCCTTCGTAATTCTGTCTATCACTGGGCGGCACCGCCACAACTTGTCCTTGCTTTTCGCATCACTTGTCAGCTCATCCTCATCAACCAGCGTAACTTTGCTTCTTATCGAAAAGTATCTCTCCCTGGTAATATGTTCACCGATGATAGGGACAGCAGTGCCTCGCTTCCAAAAATATCTGATCCGAGGGTAGCCCAGGACTGACATGAGCAAAGAAGCTCCTGTGAACTTTTTCATTTCTCTAGGTGTAAAATTTGGTGTAACACCTGTCCGTTTTAGGACTTTGATATTCGTCTTCTCTGCCATTGCCTCGTAAAAGTCATCCTTGACATACTGTGCGAAAGGGTCACTTGCTTTCCACCCCATATTTGCTGCACCTTGTTGCTCAGCCAGGTTCGATGGGGGGATGGAAACCACAATGTCAGAGTTCGTGGCTTTCCACAGCAGTTGCCTTGTGTCAATGTCGCCGACATCGGTACTATCGTCATCAGACGCCGAATCACTGCTCTCTTCGTTCTCGGCGTGTTCTTCTTGCTGGCAAACTTCTTCGTCGGACGCCTCCTCAAGATCTGACGTGTCCGCTGCCGCAAGCCGCCCCAGCTGTCTCTCAGCATTGTCCACTGGAAGCCCTGACGAAGGAGATGACAGAATGCACTCACTAACTAACGAAATACAAGACACTAATTGTTAAAAAAATAGTTAAGGCGATAAATTCACTTCCACTCCCATGTTACTAGACCCTCCATCTGCGAGCTCTTCCGCACGTTGAAACCCAGTGGCAACACGTGCGCACCCCAAGACAAAGTTCACGTCTCCGACACACTCAGCATAGTTTTGGCGCTCTATGGCCTTTGTTGCCTTTGTGCCATTAAACACATACTCAATCAATCAATCAATCAATCAATCAATCAAAGTTCACGTATGACGACCGACATTTAGCGTTTGCGACTAGAAATGGGTACGAATTTGATCCTAGTACGCTCACGTTCCACGCACAAGCAATAAAAAGCGACAGCACTATAGTCTGGAGTAAATATATCCACTTACTTCTTCGTCGGCCGTAGAATGACGCTACCCCGATCATCGCCATGATTGACTGCTCGCGCGCTCCCTGTTGACGCGAGATAGTGTGATGGAAACATGATAGATGGCTGTGGGAACACTGTCCACAACCGTTGCCGGTTGGAGTGAGCCTCCACGCCAACTTTCCTTACGGCAACGGGCCAAAACCCAATGGCAGCGCTTGTTGCCGTGGGGTCGGAGGAGGGTGTTTCTATGAGACAGAAAAAAGTCTGATCAAAGTTATTCAGACTGTTTAGTGCGTTCCTTTTCGATAACCAAACAGTATTTCAATAAATCGGTGACAAAGTTGACAATGTAGACCGGTTGCAAATGGTTTTGACCCCTCAGTGCATACTTAACCTCCTCAGTCCCGAAGCCAATAAGGAGGAATCAGCGTGAGTTTACACGCATTACCGTGCGTGATGGGACCCCGACAATACGCCCATTTTTTGTCTAGAGCGTGTTCCGATGCCTTCGGGTATTTTCTGAGTGTATCATATGAGACGCTGTGGGTCACTGCAGAGACATTTATGAAACGATAGTTCTTCATCTATGAGTTTATTTTTCATTGGTAAAAACGTGCCGAATGATACAGTCTGCAGAAGGCGGGCTTACTTTGACACACTGTGTTCTAACCGACGAAATATATTCGTTTCTTACAGTAGTAATATTATGTTGGGAGTGAGGCCGCATGAGAAACTAGGCACCCCTGCCACCCCTACCCCTGGGGCCTGCGCGCATTTTTTCCCGCGCAGTGCGTGTGTGAAGGGTTGTCCGCGCGCTTATAACATGCGTAGACATGCAAAGAAGGGTCATACACAAAAAGTACAAATGAAAATATATTTATTAATGCCAATTGTAATGCCAATCAAACTGAAATATATTTATTAAAGCCAATTGTGCTGGGAATTGTGCCAATTGTGATGCCAATCAGGTGAAGAGAAAAACCCAGCCGAAAAACCTTCACGACCTGTAACAGAAGAAACACAAGACAGTACATGTAAAGGAAACATACATTTATTCATTTGTTAATATTTCATTCAATGTATTAATTATTGTACTTCTTATTAGTTCCATCATTTCAGACCCTGAAAGAAAACATAAAATTAACATCGTCACATTGCTTACCACACGATAACTCACGGACACAACAGTGACCCGAAAAAAGCGGTTATTATTATATGAAACCACACTTGTATTTCAATAATACGTACAATGCGGTGGCGGTGGACTCCAGTAATCTGTAAGTGAATCTAAATTAATATCAACTTATTCATTTCAATAATACATACAGTTCACTCGATCCAACGTTGGGTAACCTGAAAAGATAGTCACATTATCAACATCCATACTCGTTTTATAATAATACATACATTGCGGTGGCGGACTCCAATGATCTGAAAGAGAACCTCATTTATTATTGTAATCGTGTCCTATAACTTTTACTCACATTCGGGGGTTGGCCGTGGTACAGGCGTGTAAGCTGAAAAAGATATTATCAATTAATAATACACAACACACACACACACACAACAACTATATACACAACTATACACAACACAACTATACACGTCTATATTCCAATAATACGTACATAACGAGGGTGGCGACTCTGGAGCTGAAACAAGAAATAAAATTTAACCACCTTTTTCATATTCATTATAATTCCTTACCATTTTTAAAATATATCGGGCTTGAGCTAAATACGCTTTCATCTGGTAAATAGATCATGCCTCACAGTATTGGCGCATTATAGCCTTAGTTGCTCATGCGCCAATAAAACCTCAATCCAATCCATTGAGCTAAATACTGAAAAAGACAATAGTCTTGAGAAAAAAGAACTACATTGCAAATCAAAAACTTACTGCTCTCGTCGGACACCGGCGTGCAAGCAGAAAAGATATCATCAAACAATAACTAAACCTGCACAACTGTATTCCAATAATACACACAGTTTGGTGGTGGCGACACTGGAGCTGAAACAAGAAATAAAATTTAAACACCTTTTTCATATCCATTACAATTCCTTTCCATTTTGAAAAAATGTCGGGCTAGAGCTAAATACGCTTTCAACTGGTAAATAGATCATGTCTCACAGTATTGGCGCATTATAGCCTTAGTTGCTCATGCGCCAGTAAAACCTCAATCCAGTCCATTGAGCTAAATACTGAAAAAGACAATAGTCTTGAGAAAAAAGAACTACATTGCAAATCAAAAACTTACTGCTCTCGTCGGACACCGGCGTGCAAGCAGAAAAGATATCATCAAACAATAATAACTAAACCTGCACAACTGTATTCCAATAATACACACAGTTTGGTGGCGGCGACTCTGGAGCTGAAACAAGAAATAAAATTTAAACACCTTTTTCATATCCATT
Organism: Ornithodoros turicata; assembly: GCF_037126465.1. Classification (NCBI taxonomy): domain Eukaryota; kingdom Metazoa; phylum Arthropoda; class Arachnida; order Ixodida; family Argasidae; genus Ornithodoros; species Ornithodoros turicata. Next base: position 15,797,970 of record NC_088207.1, read on the forward strand.
ACAATTCCTTACCATTTTCAAAAAATGTTGGGCTTGTGCTAAACACACTTTCGTCTGGTAAATAGATCATGTCTCACAGTATTGGCGCATTATAGCCTTAGTTGCTCATGCGCCAGTAAAACCTCAATCCAATCCATTGAGCTAAATACTGAAAAAGACAATAGTCTTGAGAAAAAGAACTACATTGCAAATCAAAAACTTACTGCTCTCGTCGGACACCGGCGTGCAAGCAGAAAAGATATCATCAAACAATAATAACTAAACCTGCACAACTGTATTCCAATAATACACACAGTTTGGTGGCGGCGACTCTGGAGCTGAAACAAGAAATAAAATTTAAACACCTTTTTCATATCCATTACAATTCCTTTCCATTTTGAAAAAATGTCGGGCTAGAGCTAAATACGCTTTCAACTGGTAAATAGATCATGTCTCACAGTATTGGCGCATTATAGCCTTAGTTGCTCATGCGCCAGTAAAACCTCAATCCAGTCCATTGAGCTAAATACTGAAAAAGACAATAGTCTTGAGAAAAAAGAACTACATT